>NW_027556098.1:60280072-61593822 GCF_003287225.1 Phascolarctos cinereus
CACTTAAGCCCAATTGCCTCCCCTATTGGCTGTTGCAGCGATCTAGGAAACGGATGATGAGGCCTGAGGTTCATACTCTCAGAGCCATCCTTGACTGCTCACTCTCTGTCACTCCCCCATATTTAATCTCTTGCTGTCTCTACCACCCCAGCTTCTCTCACGTCTGTCCCCACCTCTGTCTTTACATAGCCACCGCACTAGTTCAGGCCCTCATCACCTCCCATTAGGACTACTGTAATTGATGTCTGCTAATTGATGTCTCTGCCTCAAGCTTCTTCCTTCTCTAATTCCTCCACATAACTGCCAGTGTGATATTGCTAATAAACAGCCTGACCACATTATTCTCCTACTCAAGAAATTCTAGTGGCTCCCTCTGGCCTCCAGGATAAAATCAAACAGTCGTTTCTGACTCTCCATGACCCCATTTGGGGTTTTCTTCACAAAGATACTGGAGTGGTTTGCCATTTCCTTCTCCAGCTCATTTTACAGATGAGAAAACTGGGGCAAACAGATTTAAGTGACTTGCCCAGGGTCACACAGCCTATAAGTGTCTGAGGGTGGATTTGAACTCAGGAAGATGAATCTTCCTAACTCCAGTGCTCTATCCACTGAGCCTCCTAGCTGCCCACAAACTCAATAGCTTGACATTTAAAACACTTCACAATCTGCCTCCAACACACTTTCCAGACTTCTGATGTATAACCATCCCCTGTGTTCCATGTCAAAATGACCTAGTTGCTATTCCTAACACACAATGTTCCATCCCTCGTCCCTGTACCTTTGTACAGGTTGTTGCCTGTGCCAGGAAAGTCCTCCTCCTCACCTGTATCTCTTGGAATCCTTCATTTCCTTTAAAGCTCAGCTCACAGGAGCAGCTAGGTGGTGAAGTGGATAAAGCAATCAGCCCTGGAGTCAGGAGGATCTGAGTTCAAATCCAGTCTCAGACACTGTATGACCCTGGGAAGTCACTTAACCCTGATTGCTTCCTTAAAGAAAAAAAAACTCTGTTCATTGTGCCATGCCTCTTAAACAAGACCTTTCTTGAGTCTTTCAGGTGTGAGTGCTACCCCCACCCCAGTCAAATTTATTTTGTATATACCTTGGAAATATTTGATATCTATTTGTATGTATTGTTTCCCTCAATCCAATGTAAGCTTCTTGAAGGCAAAAGACTGTTTTTCACTTTGTGAGTTTGGTGCCTGGTACCACGCCTGGCATGTATGATGAGCGCCTAAAAATCCATGTTGAATGAATACGTGTATATTGTTATTTTAGTATTGCTATTCTAATAATAGTAATGAACTATGAGCAAATGTGAGCTGTTATGGTTACAAATTTCATCTGATCTTTACAACAATCCTATAATACTCTAAATATGGTTATCCCCCTATTAAGTGACTTGCCCAAGGTCAGACAGCTTGTAAGTGACCAAGCTGGAACTCCATTAGACAGAGTCAAGACAGGTTTAAGGCCATTTTTGGACAAATAAAAGAGATTGTCCCTTTACAGACTTGGTAGGAAATGCATGGAACCTGGTTTTCTAAGAAATGATACATACTCATGAGCTGACGGGCAGATAAGTGGCACAGTGATAGAGTGCCAGGCCTGGAGTCAGGAAGACCCATCTTCCTGTGTTCAAATCTGGCCTCCAACCTTTCTAGTTGTGTGACCCTGGGCAAGTCACTTAACCCTATTAGCCTCAGTTTCCTCATCTGTAAAATGAGCTTGAGAAGGAAATGGCAAACCACTCCACTATCTTTGCCAAAAAGATCCCATGACCGAACCACAACAAAACATTATCTAACATGGGTTCGAAAAAGGTTTAGATAAATTTAGTGACAACATGGTACATCACATTGTTAACAAGAAGAGCAGATTCTACAACTTTCTGAGGATGGAGTCAAGAGAAATGACCATGGCAAATGGTATCTGTGTATGTTGTTGTCTTAGACACTTGAGAGATGCATAATTCTGGAATGCAAGGAAACCTTTCTGCCCCCTTCTTTCCAACAAAGGAACCCCTTCTGACCTAGTTAGCCTGTAAGGGAAAGAATACTGGATCTGGAATTAGAAGACTTGTCTTCAGAGGAAAGAACTGGGTTCAAATCCTGGCTATGACACTAGTTATTTGACTTCCCTTTTCTATGTCTCAGTGTCCTCCTTTAAGGGAGGAAATTGGTCTACATGGTCCCCAGCTCTCTATCTATGATCATGTGAATGTGAGTTCCAACACCAACTAGTTGTATAACAAGTAGGCTGATCACTTAAGTATTTTGAGCCTCACTTATCTCATCTATAAAATGGGATTGATGGTACTTGCACTGCATATTTCACCAACTTGTGGGAGGAAAGTGTTTTGCAAAATTTAAAGCAGGACATAACTGTGAGTAGCCCAGGGGCCACTGCCAGTCTTGATGTATTTTGCCACTGAACTCCTATGACTCTGGAGGAAAGAATGAGGCTGATGACTTTGCACAGCCCTGCCTCTTTTAAATCCAATTCACTTGTAAGTCAAGACATCAAACCATCCTAAAGTCATTGGTCCTCTTTGAGAAGGACAAACACCAACAACCAATAGTCCTCCTTTTCCTTCGGGCCTCAGAAGCACCGGAAGAAGCATCCTCAGTGAACTGGAAACACTGAGGAGTGTGTCAGGGAGTAAAACTAGACACTGACGTCCTATTGCTGGGCTCCGTAGAAATAAACAAATGTGCTTTCTAGTTACTATCGGGGAACTTTCAGTATGAGTATCACAAGTATATGCCAAATATCAGTAAATACTGTGATATGGCAGTCAAAAAAGCAAATGTGATTTTAGATATATTGATAGAAGCATCAGAACAAAAGAGAGGACAGTCTCTTTATACTCTGTAGTCTGACCACAGTTGAAGCTCAATTCTGGGCACCTTATTTGCAGGGATATTAATGAACTGGAGAGTGTCCAGAGGGGGGCAACCAAGATGGCAAAAGGGCCTTGGGAACATATCATATGATGATTGATTAAAGGAATTGGAGGTATTTCAAATGAAATAGAGAAGGCTCTAGCTGAGAGATTGGGGTTGGGTAGGGGGAGAAAGACATGAAGGTATTGAGATGTCATAAGGAAAACCGTTTAGACGTATTCTGCTTGACCCCAGAGAACAGAGCTATTTCAAGAGGCAGACTGAAGCTTGATGTAAGGAAAAACAGGCTGACAATTAGTGCTATCCCAAAGTGGACTGAGCTGCAGAGGGAGGTGGGGGAGCTCCCCCTTGCTGGAACTCTTCATTCAAGCAAAGATAAGATGACCACTTGTGTGTTAATGTGGTAGAGGGCGTTCTCACCAGTCTGGGCTGGAGGAGATGGCCTCTGACATCCCCCCCCACCCCAACTCTGAGACTCCACGACATAGGTAGGCTTAACCAGCTCCTTAAATAATTGTGTATGGAAAAAGTACCCTTCTCCCTTCCCCCATCCCCACCCCCAGCTCCATCCCTGATGAAACTCGTCACACACTCCCTTTGGTTAGATCTGATAATCCGCTCTTGGATCGTGCGCAGACAGATATTGAGGCTGCCGACCGGTTTCCATGGCAACCAGCCCCTTGGTGTGTGCTGTACCAGACTCGGTGTGCTGACATAGGGCTTGGTACATTCTTTCCTGTCATCAAGGCCACTTCCCACCAGAAGAGGGGAGGAGGGGAGGGAAGAACGTAGGGACTTGCCTGGAAAATCTTCAGCCACGGGGAGAAGGCAGAGGGCTTTGCACCGGGGGATTTCACTACCTTTGACCTAGCCATTAAAAGACTAATTCTAGCCTAACTCACCCTGATCTCTATTGGAAAGGAAACAGCTGTTTGAGGGGGAGAGGAGGAAAATCAGCTCTCTGAAGAAGAAAGCCCTTATCCTGTGTTTTGGAATGGACTTCCCCCCCTCCCCTTTGACTGGGGGATGGTAGGAGTGAACACTGAGAAAGCAGAGTGAGACTGCAGAAGGAGGGGAGGGTGGGAGGCTGATTCTTTGTAAAAACAAGTCTGGGATAGAAGCTTGGCCAGCCTTCAGTTGGATGTTCCGTACCAGGAAGCCTTCATTTCCAACCCCCAGCTTCCTCTCCTCCCCCAGGTGTAAGTATCTCCTTTAAAGTCCCCCTGTGGGGACAACCCTTGCCACTACTGTTCTTGCAGCTTCTCTTTGCCAGCCAGCCAATTAGAGAGCAGCTTTCTTAGAGGTGCTGTAGCATGACTGGCAAAGGGAAAATGGGAAATGGGTTCACCGAAGACTCACAAATAAGCAGACACCTATCTCTGGAAGTAGTGCTGTCCCCAAGTCACAGACCTGTGACAGCTATGGGTGATGATCTGTCATCAAGGCCACCTGCTCTTGCTTCTCTGGAAGAATGGTTCAGGGCTGTGCCATCAAGTATCCTGATATGCTGAATCATGGGACAATAGATCTGAGCACAAATTGTCCAGTCCAAGCCCCTTTATTGAACCTATGAAGAAACTGAGGCAGGTGGAGGTTAAATGATTTACCCAAGGTCACACAGGTAGTGAAGGTCAGAGGTGGGATGTTAAGCCAGGATTCCTCTCTCTCCCTCCACCCATACCTCACCCATCGAGAAGGAAAGAATTATGATGCCCATTAAACATAGGAAGTCATTCGAAACATATTTCCATATTAGCCATATTGTGAAGGGAAAAAAAGAAGCAAAAATAAAGAGGAAAGAATGCCTAAGTCTGAACTCTTGAGTTCATCAGTTCTTTTGTCTGGGGATGAATAGCCTTTGTCATCAGGAGTCCTTTGGAATTGTCATGGATCATTGAATTGATCAGAGTTGCCAAGTCTTTCACAGTTGATTATTATTATAATTGTGCTGTTACTGTGTACATTGTTCTCCTGGTTCTACTTGCTTAACTTTTCATCAGTTCATATGTATCTTCCTAGTATTTTCTGAAATCATCCCCTTCATTTCTTACAGCACAATAGTATTCCATCATAATCCTATACCATAATTTGTTCAGTTATTGCCCAATTGATGGGCATCCCCTCAGTTTCCAATTCTTTGACACTGTAAGAAGTTCTGCTATAAATATTTTTGTACGTATGGATTCTTTTACTTTCTCTTTGATCTCTAGTAGCATAGGGGTATTGCTGGTCAAACCCAGGTTTTCCACTGTTCTATGAGTATGGAGAGAGGAAAACCTTGAACTAGTCAGAGAATTAATTTGGGAGACAATAGGAAACTAAGCTAGAGTAGGGTAAATTTAAATATCGTGGTCCCAAGAAGGAATTTTCAGATGATCTCTCTTAAGTTTAATCACATGGAAAATAAATAGGTGAATTTCACAGAAATTCTCTTCTTCTCTTGGACTGCCCGGTAATGTAGGTTGCCCTGGGCAAGTCATTTGACCTCTACATGCCTCAGTTTTCTCATCTATAAAATGGGAATAATAATGGCAGGATTGTGGTGAGGATCAAATGAGATAGTATTTATGAAGTGCTTTGTAAACCTTAAAGTGTCATATAAATGCTATTATTGTTGTTTTCATATCAGTAGCTCTATGTAAGAGGCAGCTTGTTATAGGGCTAGCCTCAGATTCAGGAAGACCTGGGTTTAGGTACTTCCTCTAACATATACAGGCTTTGAGATGCATGGCAAATCATTTGAACTCTCAGTGTCCCTAGGCAACTCTATAAGACTATAACTTACAGGGTCATCTAAGTGGCACAATAGATAGAGCACCAGCCCTGGAGTTAGGAAGACCTGAGTTCAAATCCAGTCTCAGACCAGACACTTTACACTTACTAGCTGTGGGATCCTGGGCAAGTCACTTAAACCCTCACAAAAAAAGAAAAAAGAGTATAACTTACAGAATGATTGCTGTTGAAGTTGACACATTTATTTAACAATATTTTTTTTAAAAAAAATTGTGATCTCATCAGAAAGTTCTCTAAGTTTTGAGAAATTGTCAAGCTCCTGGCTTTTTTGGCGGGAAGAGGTGCAAGTTTTCTAAAATTCTGAATTTTGCTAGAAAGCTCACATTTTATCATTGGCATCAAATAGTTGTTTTCCTTGAAATGACAGCTCATTTTATTCATTTTTGAGAAAATATCTACAAAATACCGGTCTAAATAGCCATATTTTGTCTGTCAGTCATCTTTCAAGTAAAAATGGTGTCCCATTGAAAAATGGCTAGTTCAGATTACAACTCAGATACTTGCAAGTTCTTTTCATCAAGATAACAATGCTTCATACATCCTTCCTATTTCATCACACAGAATGTTTAAAATATATGTACTAAAGGGTTGAGATTTAAGAAAATTAATACTTTTTATTGTTTCCTTGGAGAAATTTAAAGTGAAACTCACTTTTTTTAATCTGTAGATATGTGTCAGTAAAGAATACAGTGACTGCTAGTACAAGTACCACCATCGTGTTCCGTGCTGTCGCATCAGCAGTTCTAGCCACCGCTGCTTTTGTGCTGTTGATGCAAATGTCACCATGGTTGTTCCAGCTTAAACCATGAGACTCAAAAAATTTATTGGACATTTTGGATATTTTAGCACCACTAGTATTTGTTGTCAAACATTCACATGAAAGAAGATCTTCTTTGGTGACTAGTAGGTTTTGATACCCCAAGAATATAAGCAACAGAGCAAGTCCAGACACATCTGTACATTCATCTACTTCTACGGCAAATGTACAGTTCTGCAGATGAGACGTTGTCTTTTTTTTTAACTAAATCTTTATTTTACAAGTCATGTAGCCTCTGGAAAACTTCAATGTACTATTATGAAAATAATGTTGAACTGGAAAGTCCTCTGAAAGGATCTTGGGGATCTCCAGGGATCCAAGAATGATATTTTTAAGAACAATTCTACTAGGAGGATGCAAGACATTCAGCTGGGATGAGGTATTGCAGATGAGTCCTGTTCAAAATAGAAGGTGAGGAGAGACTCACCCTCTCATCTGGGAAGCTCCTCTTATAAAACTGGAGGGATGAACTCTGCCAGTGTTGTGGGGTGGGGAGTTGGAGGGGAGGTAGATAAGACAACTGGGGTAGAGAGAGATTAAGTGATTTGTCCAAGGTCACACCAGTGAGATTCAAATCCATATCTTCCCTAATTGCAAGTCCTGTCTGAGAGGGATGGGAGCGTGTTGGCATAGACTACACATATATCTCTGCCTTGGAAATTAAAGCTGCTGGGATCTTTAGAGATCATCACACCCAATCCTCTCATTTCACAGATGAGAAAACAATTTAAATAATTTGCTAGTAGTTTGTTGGCACAAAGGAACTGGGACACCACCTCACCCCTCTTCCCTAGGCCTCCAGATCACATACATCACCTCCTGGTAGATTTCTGGATTGCTTGTGGTCTGTCATGCTCAAAGAGGACCAAAATGACATTACTATGTCAGGGTCAAAGTACAGTGTGTCTGACTGTGGCTGAGCAGACCTATATGAGCTCAGAAGGTTCTACCACAGGTCAGACACAAATAGTCCATATGAACATCTGGAGTGGAGATGTCTCTCAATTTGTGCACCTCACGTTTCTTTTGAGCTACTGAAATTCTGCTTTGCTCATAGAGCACTACACCTTCTTTGATACGGGCACATTACACTGGGAGGGTCTGTGCCAGTCTCTCCCATGTCTTACAACTGATTCCAGCGTTCTTCAGAGAGACTGTAAGAGTGTCATTGTATCACTTCTTCTAACCTCCATGTGAACGCTTGTCTCGTTTGAATTCTCCATAAAATAGGCTTTTAGGCAGACACGCATTTGGCATTTAAATAATGTGGCCAGTCCATTGGAGTTGCATTATCTGTAATAAAATGTGAGTGCTCGCCAGTCAGCTTGAGAAAGGACCTAAATGTCTAGCACCTTACTTTGCCAAGTGATCTTCAGAATGTTCCTAAGACAATTCATATGGAAGAGATTCAGTTTCCTGGCATGGCACTGGAAGACTGTCCAGCTTTCACAGGCATACAACAATGAGGTCAGCGCAACAGCTCTGTAGACGGCAGCCTAATGTCTCTTCTCTCCTACACTTTCCTTTGGAGTCTCCCAAACGCTGAACTAGTTCTAGCAATGCGTGTGTCAACCCCATCATCTATGTGTACATCCTTGGAAAATATACTGCCAAGGTAAGTGAACTTATCCACAGCATTCAAGATTTTTCCATTTGCTGTAACTGATGGTTCCACGTATAGATGGTGTGGCACTGGTTGGTGGAGAACCTCTGTTTTCTTGGTGTTAATTGTCAGGCCAAAATTAGTACAACTAGAAGATAATTGATCCATACTCTGTGGCATCTCAGCCTCAGAAGCTGCACTGAGTGTACAATCATCTGCAAACAAAAAAGCATGCACCAACTCTCCCTCTGCTTTAGTCTTAGCTTGTAGCCTCTTCAAGTTAAATAATTTATGACCAGTGCAGTAGCTGACTGTGATGCTGTTTTTGTCTTTGTTTAAAGCATTTGACAACATCACTGAAAACATCATGCTAAAAAACCTTGGTGCAAGCAGAGAGCCCTGCTTCACTCCACTGGTGACTGGGAAAACACAAGAGCCTCGTCCATTATCCAGAGCCCATGCAAGCATGTCGTCATGGAACTCGTGTACAATATAGATGAACTTCTCCGGGAAACCCGATTTTGCCACGATCTTCCACAAGGCCTCACAAATGACAGTATCGAAAACCTTGGTCAGATTAACGAACGTTGTATACAGACCTCTGTTCTCCTCCTGGCATTTCTCCTGGAGTTGTTGGGCAGCAAACACCATAGCAATCATTCCTCAGCCCTTTCTGAAGCCACACTGGATCTCAAGTAGATGATCATCTTCCAGATGGAGAATCAGCCCATTTAGGAGGAATGTGGCGAGAATCTTGCCTCAGTGACTGAGAGGAGCCCTGCTGTGATTGTCATAGGACAACCTATTTCCTTCTCCTTTATAGAAATGGACAATGAAGCTTGAATTCCCTCAACTCCTAGGGGATAACCTCCTCTTGCCACATAACCTGGAAGATTTCAGTCAGCTTTTGTATGAGCAGCGGACCCCCTGCCTTGTAAATCTCAGCTGGGATAGAATCAGCAGCAGGCGCTTTGCCGCACAAGAGGAACATAATGGCATTGAAAACCTCTTCTTCAGCAATGGTTGATGATGGTCTGCCAAAAATGCTATGGGGAGGGGGCAGCTAGGTGGCACAGTGGATAGAGCACCAGGCCTGGAGTCAGGAGGACCTGAGTTCAAGTGTGACCTCAGACACTTACTAGCTGTGTGATCCTGGGCAAATCTCAACCTCAATTGCCTTGCCAAAAAAAAAAAAAAGCTATGGAAGGGTTCAGCCCACCTCTCCAGGATCATGTCCTTATCACTAATCAATGTGGCTTCATCAGCACTGAGTAGTTGAGATGCACCCTAGGTCTTTGGCCCATATATAGCCTTCAGGGCATCATAAAAGCACTTTGGATTTGCTATCAACATAAAACTGAATTCATCTGCCTTCTTACTGAGCCAAGAATCCTGCATTTCTCTAAGCTTTACTCATACTTTCCTTTTATTGGCATTAAAGCTGCCTTCTTAGAGGCAGAGGAACTATCCTGTTGGTAAACCCCATGGAGCTCTCATTTTTCACTTAGTAAGCTTCTAAATTTCCCTAATCATTTTCATCAAGCCAATCTTGATGTTGGTGAATGTTCTGGGCCAGATGAGTAAATGTGGTGCCATGCACTAAGTCTCTGAAAGCTGCCCACTCCTTTTCTGCACCACTGTTGCCAACCACATGTTGGCTCAGCTTTCCCTCCAAGTTATCAACAAACTGTTCACACACAAAGAAGCATTCTAATCTGCTGCTGTTGAGTCTTCTGGTATCTTGCCTTCAAGCTGCCACTTTTTGCTGTGAGTGTTTTGGTAAATGGAAGACAGTGTTGATGATGAGAAGGTCAGGAGATGTACAACTCTTTAGTAGTAAGTGACAATTGCTGTTGCTATTTCTGTCTCCCTTCCTCCCAAGCACTCCTTGCAATGTCTGGTAGTCTGTGCCTATTCTTGCATTAAAGTCATCCAGAGTCACAAGCTTCTCCTCTTTTAGCACATTGGATATGTTGGTGAGGGTCTCCAGGTCTTTGTAAAATTTTTCTTTGACCTCATCAGGGTTTGTCAAGGTGGCAGCAGATGCACTGATGATGATGGCGTGGCATTTTCCTGCAAGTGGTAATCGCATTGTCATGAGCCTGTCATTCATTCCTTTTGGGAGGCATACAAGCTTATTGACTAGATTAGTTTTGATTGCAAAACCTATACCTATACCAGCTTCATGGTGCTCCCCATCATGGCTGCCACTCCAGAAAAACATATATTCAGTTCTAACTTTGGTAAGCTGTCCTTTGTCTGCCAGCCTTGTTTCACTCAGGGCTGCTATTTGGATGTGATACGTGCTAAGTTCTCTCACAAGAGCTGTCTTTTAGGTCTACTGGATTTCATGTTGTCTACTTCCTGGTAGACTTCCGGATCCACCAAGGGCTACAACATTGCAAGTTTGTCCCAAGTGGACCATCAGAGTCTCCTAGCCAGTAACACAGCCCCATGGCTAGCTTCCAGATACCTTGAAGGTCACAACAAGTAGAACAGTTAAGGGCTGTGCAGAAACTTAGAGGCTCAACCTAAAACCTTCTAAACTTGCCTTCCTCAGTGGCTCTCTTTGTCACTCTCTCTGGATTCCTTCCCCAGGACTTAATATACTCCCACCCCGTCTTCTCTCCATTCCAGCAATACTAAATTCCTGGCCTTTAAAGAACGAGCTGTCATCCCCAACCCCACACAGTCAATGTTTCCTTGCATTTAACATAGTATTTGAATTATATATTTATGTATATATTTGTGCACCTGTGTTATCTCCCTTCTTTGGTGGTAAACTCCTAAATGTCAAGGATTGTGTTTTATAGATCACCCTGAGCTCAAAGTTCATTTGCGTGGGACTCTTCTTATTCATAAAGATTGATTACTCAATGCTTACCTGCTTTTTTGTGAGGAGTTGCCAAGATGTTGGGAGATTTTCTGGTTTTCTGGCTTCCAGCTTCAAGAAAGGAGATTCTCTTCAGGTCCCTGAGGAAGAGAAAGACTCTGGGAAGAAGGTGAAATGTAAAGGATGTTGAACTTTAATCACATCCCTATCACCAGCTTACCACACTAGAGACTTTGGGGAATTTCCATTTAGATAAGGTCTGAGACTTTCTCTGGGCTGATATCTCACTCTCAGTGAGAAAGCTCATTCATCCTGTGTATTGTCTGGCATATTTTCATATGTATAACTTCTTTGATTTCCATTTGCTATCAGCTTGGATAAAAAGGCTTATTTGCTATTTGCTATGTGTGTTCTTTGTATAAATGGCCTTTGGTGGGAAAGGAGTCAAACTTTGGATATATAGCTGGGGCACTCCTTCCCTGTTAAGGCATCCCTTAGCAATTGCTCAGGTATCCCTGAGCAATTAGGAGCTCATAAAAATTATTTCCAGGGGCATCTAGGTGGCACAGTGGAGAGAGCACCGACCCTGAAGTCAGGAGGACCTGAGTTCAAATCTGGCCTCAGACCAAACACTTAACACTTACTAGCTGTGTGACCCTGGGCAAGTCATTTAACCCCAATTGACTAAAAAAAATTTATTTCTTCTAAACTATATTGGGGGGTGGGGTGGGGTTGGGAGACATCATTCTAGCCCAAGTTTGTCTCTCTCTAAAGAGAGCAGAATATACTAGAAAATTGAAGGGGAAGGTGATAAGAGAAGGGGGGAGAGATAGAAGGGAAAGCAGATTAAGAGAAAGGGTATTCAGAATGCATGCCATCTTGGGGTGGGGGGAGGGACAAGATGGGGAGAAAATTTGCAATTCAAAATCTTGTGGAAGTGAATGTTGAAAACTAAAAATAAATAAATTATTTTTTAAAAAAAGCAGAGTGACCAAACTGCTTCCCTTCCTGGCAGTAATCAAAGGATGGAAATGACTATACAGGTATCTATTCATGCCTATTTGCTAGTCACAGACCCACACGTGGACACATCTACATGGGTAACAAATACCACCACCTTATACATATATAATATATATATATGTATGTATGTATGTTTGTATATATGTATATGTCTTTGCAGCCCCCTTTTATACACTTAAATATTTTTCTAAATGAATTGATATAGTCCTGAACACTTGATAATAGCTGGCATGTCTATAGTACTTTGCAAGTACCTGGGAGGTAGACAATGTCAGCCTTATGGAGATATGAGGAGTAAATTAATGGTAGGATACTTGCAGCTTGCTGTAGTGGGTAGACTACTGGCCTTGATGTCAGGAAAAGCTGCATTCAAATCCTACCTCAGACGCATGCTAGCTGTGTGATTCTAAGAACATTCCTTAACTTCTCAGTGCTCCCAGGCAACTCTAAGAATCTGTATTGCAGACAAGTAGAGAGAGTTTCCACACCAGAAGTTCTCTGCACTGATTAAATCACAAAGTTGGGAAAGAAAGAAAAAAAAAGAAAAAGAAAGAAAGAAAGAAAGAAAGAAAGAAAGAAAGAAAGAAAGAAAGAAAGAAAGAAAGAAAGAAAGAAAGAAAGAAAGAAAGAAAGGAGGAAAGGAGGAAAGGAGGAAAGGAGGAAAGGAGGAAAGGAGGAAAGGAAGGAAGGAAGGAAGGAAGGAAGGAAGGAAGGAAGGAAGGAAGGAAGGAAGGAAGGAAGGAAGGAAGAAAATTTTCCACCCTACTTTGTCAGTTTCATAAAGGAATATCCAAAGCCTTGGGGTGATGAGAAGGAATAAGAATGTCAGGGTGATTATATTATCCTTAACATGCAGAGGTTAATGGTCAATGAACTTTGTTTTTAACTAGGAAGGTCAAGTTCAGAAACTAGCCTTAAATAGATATGTGGGTAGGAGTATTAGTGGAATATTATCATCCTAAATTGCAGACACTGTGTGCCCTTCAGGCAATGTAGGTGACTGCCCCTGACTTCTCCCCTCTACTGCCTGTTAGTGATTAAGTGTCTGTAAGAACTGGGGTCTATAGAGTTAATGGCCCTGTCTATTTAAGTCCTCCCCAAGTCTAGGGAAACTAGTTGAGCTCATTCCAGTTTAACCACATGAGGCCTCAACTCTAGGCCATGCAATGTTTTCACATCATTCCAAAGCCTCTGCATGTCACTGCCCTATTTCCTCTCTCCCCCACCATAGACTCCAAAGTGAAGTTCAGAAGAGGCGGGTCCTCCAATGTCCCCTGTGACTATCCCAGGAGCAGCCAGCAGAGGGTGCTAAGGGACTAGTGCTTTTTCTGGGCCAGCCGCTGGGAAATAACGTCCCAGCTTTCTCCTGATCTGAATCTTCTTCCACCATTGTGGGGAATGGAAAGGGAGAAAAGGCCAAAACCTACCCTTCAAAATAAACAAAACACATTTTTAAAAAACCAAATCAAAACAAAAACAAAACGGTGTGCCTGGATATTAATAGTGCATAAGTCTAATATTATTATAGACATCAATAATGCATAAAAATGATATGTGTAGTATAATGGAGATGTGTAATGGAATGAGTACAGGCTCTGAAATCAAATAACCTAGCTTTGAATCCCAGCTCTGCCTCTGAGTGTCTATATGATATTTGTTGTTCAATTATATCTGACTCTTCATGACCCCATTTGGGGTTTTCTTGGCAAAGATACTGGAGTAATTTGCTATCTCCTTCTCCAGCTCATTTACAGATGAGGAAACTGAGGTAAATAGGATTAGTGACTTGTCCAGGATCACATGGCTAATAAGTACCTAAGGCCGTATTTGAACTCAGGTCTTCCTGGCTCCAGGCCTAGTGCCACCTAGCTGCCCTTATGTGACATTGGGTGAGTCATGTCACCACTGAGTCATATCACTTCAGTTTCTTTATTTGTGAAATGAGTGGGGTTAGACTAGAGTATCTCTAGGGACCTTTCCAGCTCACAGTCCTGTGATTTCATAGTTTATCATTTAATCTTTCTGGAATCTCAGTTCCTCATCTATCAAAAGAGCGTAAGACTCATGCTACCTACTTTACAGGGCTGTTGTGAGGATGAATATGTGAACTCACATTGGACAAAGAGTAAATGTTTTGATTGAGATCATAAATTTCTTCTTTTTTTTTTCTTTTTACCCATTGCCCAGTGGGCCTAAAGAAAATCAACCCAACATTCTTCTTTCTCTTCTCCAATAATACCCTAACCCCCAAGCCCATCTTCCAGACAAAAACCAGTCCTTGGAGTGTTTTTTCTGCTGGGGTCCACTAAAGTGGAACCTGAGAGCTTCAGAATCTGGCCCTCCTCCAGTAGAATTACTCCTACCCAAACTCCCTTGAAAGCACTCAGACTCACAATGCTCAAAACATAGACCAGTACTATGTATAAATTAAAGGACATGAAAAGGACTCACATCTGAGCCTATAGAAGACCAAAGACTGCTCCCAATGTTCTACCTGCCCCTAAAAAACCTAAATAGCATCTGACTTGCAGTACTACCCTGTGTGAAGCCCCCCCAAAATGGTAGGGGGAGGCCTGAGTTTACTCTTCCATTGACGTTCTCCTCTCCAACACCTCCTTTGGCTATTCACATAGCTCTTTAATTAGAAGTCCTTCGCTAGGTGTTATTGTTCATCCTTCATTTTGGAAGAGGACCAATGATATCACAGGTTATGTCTTGAGTTGCGTGTGAATTGGATAGAGTTGCGAAAAGTCTTCAGCTTCACTCTCTCTTCCTGAGTCATCAAAGTCCAGGGGCAAGACAGAAATCAGGAAGACTGGTGATGGGTCGGGATACAATGGATGATCTTGGTGTCTTCAATGTGTCACCGGTGGCACTCAGCACTCCACAGTACCTGCTTCAGCCACTTCATGGCCTTTAGAACAAATTGTTCTGATCCCTGCATTCTGTCCCGGGGAAGTCTTCATGTGCTAACTCACTGACGGGTTTGAGTCTTGTTGGCTACCCTCTACCTGTCTTAACCCGTCTGCCAAGACAGTTGTACTGGGGCGTGGCTGCTGCACGTTACAACGTCTTGAAGCCACAGGTGAGAGTCAGGTGGTAGGTGGACACCAAAGATGGATGAGCAGCTCTCAAAAGGGCTTGGGAACCCCCACACCAGAGGTGCTGGTCCTCCTTGAACTCCCCACATACCCCTTACTAGTAGATGTGCCTGATTTACAGCTCGCTTCTGTTCCCATCAGGTGTTATGGGTCTCTCAGACTTCCTTTCACAAACTACCCTCAAGCCCTTGCTGATCTTCTCTCCCAGGGAGACTCAGACTGCTTTGTTCAGTTCTGTTCCAGCAGATGATGCTCACTAGTTCTTCTCTTCTGGGGCTAGTTTTTGAGCAGTTCCAGGTGCGAGCACCTCCAGCACTGTGGTATTTACATGTGGGTTGCACCATCACATCATGCATGCAAGGGGTCTTCAGGTAGCAGTGCACCTTCTTCCTGGACTACTCTAAGAAGTGTCTGTTTTCCTATTTGCTTCATCCTCACTCAGTAAATGGGGCAGGTAGGGGGTGTAACAGGATGAGAGCCAGGAAGAATCATCTTGCTGAGTTCAAATCCGGCCTCAGACATTCACTAGCTGTGTGACCCCAGGCAAGTCACTTCACCCTGTTTGTTTCACTTTCTTCATCTGTAAAACAAACTGGAGAAGGAAATGGCAAGCCACTCTAGTATCTTTGCCAAGAAAGCCCCAAACTGGGTTACGAAGAGTCAGCTGCTATTGAATAACAGTAACAAAAGCCTCAGTAAATGCCTAGGGAGGTCTACATGCTTCAGGTCCATGGCAGCACCTCCCATTACTTGTTGCAGTTGAGAGGGGCATGCTAATTCTCTGTGTTTCATTCTCCTATTTTTCTCTGGGACATCTGGACAGGGTGAAACAAATTACCCTAGGTTGCTTCTCCAAAGGGTGGGAGAGGGGCAAACCCAGAGGACCAGAAGCTCTCTCTAGGTGCTTCAAAGGGAGAGAGACAATCCTGCCCTGGGAGCAAAGATTGGTTTTCCTTAATATTCCCTTGCCAGACAGTAGCTAGTAGCTTCATGAGGACAGGGGTTGTGTCTTATTTAAATTTTGCATTTGTGCCAGAACTTAACACACTGCTATTCATACAGATCACTTAAATATTTGTAGAGTTGCATTGAGTCACCCAGCCTTCCCTCCTGATAGCAATTAGCTCTGTCCGATTCTTGTCTCTGGATTGATTATTGTTGCTATGGTGAGCAATCAGTCTAACTGGTCCCTCTGGGAGAGGGAGCTTAGGCCAATTTCTTCTGTGACTGACTAAAGCAACAATCCCTTCCTGCCTGTTCCCCACCTTACTCAATTGCTATTTATGCTCAAGTATAATTTTCTTCTCCCTGGCTTAGGGGCTCCCACCCCTAGTTTGCCAGGCCTCCCCATTCCTCATTCCCTAGCTGCCTGGATGTTTTACTAGGTCAGGCTGTCTCTTGTTTCAGCTTGTAATTACTTGCCTCCCTAGAATAAACATGGAATGCAGGTTGTGATGAGATGTTAGTGTGGCATAATGTGTGTGGACATTTCCTGGTGAGGAATTATTATCTCTTATACATTTAAATCAAGTCATTTGAACCTAACCCATGAAGGAATATGGCCCTCAATCTCCTCACCTGTAAAATGGGCAGAAGTGAGGTCTAAACTTGATGATTCTCTGAACTCCTTTCCAGAGCTAATATTTTATGACAATGACTTTAGATGTTAGTGAGAGTAGGGGAGAAAGGGATGGCTAATAAGAATACTGAGCTACATAAAGGTTGAGGCCATCTATGATAATGTATGTTGCACTAAGGACCAGTTCCTCTTCTTCCATTCCTTCATTTTCTATTTTCTCCACTTCTAACCTCTTTTCCTTTACTTTATTATGACAAACAAAAATAATCCCCAAGAAAGAATATACTGGACCACCACATGGCCATAGACTTGGATCTGGATGTGAGATGATGCCAGAATTCAGGCTTAACTCCAGGCACCTGCTTCCCACTTCCTGATCCTCTCCAACCAACCACCAGCTCACCTGCTACCACCCAGACCTACTGATAGTGTGAAGAGAGGTAAAGAAACCTAACTATTCCACATACAGCCCCACAGAATCAAAAGAGGACACCAGATGAAAATACAATGAAGTCGAAGTGCCTCCATCCAGTCTGGAACTTCAAAATAAAGACAAGCAGAAGCAAGCAGTGGCTCAGAAATGGGTTATGCCAGAAAAATCACCCCAAACCCCAGGAAATGGATTTGAAGCCTGCGAGCTTGGGGAGAAGGGCTATATATATTATGATAAAAATGAGTAAACAGATTAAAAATACAATAAAGAAACTCTATAGGTTAAGAAAAACCTGAAAGGCAAACCCATACAAAGAGAATGATTGTACAATAAATAAAAGCAGAACCACAGAGAACAAAAAAAAGGCACAAGAATATCTAGAAATATTGTACATGTATAGCTGATATCAGATTGCGTTCCATCTTGGAGGGGGAATTTAGAACTCAAAATCTTATAAAAGTAACTGTTGGAAACTAAAAATAAATAAGTTTTTAAAAGAATAAAAAATATGTCTGGGAAAAAATGAAGCAAGATACAAAAAATGAAATTAGTACTGAAATAAGAACCTATGAAAGAAAGAAAATGGAAAGAGAATCAGTAGATTAGAATAGGAAGTACAAAATTTTACCCAAGAAAGAGACTCTGAAAAAACAGAATGGAGCAATCAAAACTCAATGTCTCCGTGAGACAAGAGGAAATGTTAGAATAAAATAAAATATAGGAAAAAATAGAATATAAAAGGTACCTACTATCTAAAGCAGCTGACAAAAAAAAAAACAGGTCCAAAAGAAATAACTTAAGAATCATCAGACTTCCTAAAAACTATAGCCAAATTAAAAAAAAAAAACTGATACTGTGTTTCAAGAAATCATAAAAGCAAACCGAACGGATTGATTTGAATGAAAGATCAAAGTAAAAATAGAATCTACCAATTACCTCCTAAAAGAAACTGCAAAATGAAAATACTCAGGAATATAATGACCAAAACCCTGAGCTTACTACTTATATAAAAAATGCTGAAAGCAGCCAGAAGGGAAGAGTTCAAATATGAAAGAACCACAAGCAAAATAAGACAAAACTGTGCTGCAACAACTATAAAGAAGAGAAAATATTGGAATACAATATTCAAAAACTCAAAGGATAAAGTTGGCTTCTTCTACCTACATTCTTTCTCCTTTCCAACATCCCATCTAATCTATATTCCAGACAAAAGCCTGGACTTGGATGACTTCTCTTCAGAAGATTTTGGCATGTAGTCAAGAAAAATTTAGTTAAGTGTAATGCTACAAAGTTAAAAAAAAAAAGAATCTTGAATGGAATGGACTAAATGATGAAGAAATGCTTGCATTCTAACATGGGGGGAAAGACAAGCTTGCATGCAGAATCCTGCTATCTCCAAGGGTCATTGGACGGGAATTAAGTAACATATAAACACAGATACTGGGTGAAGCTTTGCTTTGCTTTGTTAATTTTAAGAAAAGGAAGGGGAAAAGGAATAATAATGGAAGAAATGATGAACAAGGAGGAATTTAGCGTAACTGGTTACATGAAAAGAATATACAAATATGAAGGAAAAGATTAAGGGAATGGACACCTCATGATCCTCACACTTTTCTGAACCACACAAGGGAGGGTGAAACACATGCAAAGTTCGGTATAAAAATACATTAAGCTCAATAAGGAGAAAATTGGGAATGGGAAGGGAAGAATAGAGACATGATGAAGAGAAACACACAATTAACAGTCATAGTCATGAATCTGATTGGGATGAATGCCTTAACAAAATGGAGAATAGCAAAATGGGTTAGTCAGAAGAACCCATGGATGTGTTGTTTTCAAGAAACACACCTGAAACAAAAGGTTTCAGACAGTTAAAATGAGGGGCTGGAACAGAATTTATTGTGCTTCAGATGAATGCAAAAAAGCAGGGCAAAAACCATGATTTCAGATGAAGCAACAATAAAAAAATAGGCAAGGTTAAAAGAGATGTGGGATAACTGCAATATGCCTAAAGAAACCATATATCATGTTGAAAATTATTATAAATGCACCAAATGGCATCCAAGTACTAAAGCAAAAGTTAATTAAATTATGGGAAGAAATTAACAGCAAATCTATAATAGTTGGAGACTCCAACATACCTATTTCAGAGGTAGACAAATTTAACAAAAAACAAAAAGTAGTTAAAGACCTGAATAGGATTTTAGAAAAATTAAATATGATATGTTTCTGGCAATTACTGAATGGGAATAGAAAGGAATGCACATAGTCTTCATTGTGCATGGCACTTTACAAAACTTTGTCATTATCCTAGAATGTAAAAACTTAGTTTAAAAATACAGGAAAGTAAAAATGTTAAAACATCTTCTACTGACCATAATGCAATTAAATTATAATTAACAGAGTTTGTTTAAGGAAAGAATTAAAATGTAAATGGAGGCTAAATAATGTAATCCTAAAGAATTAGTGGATAAAGGTATAAATTATAGAAACAATGGATAATTCAATAAAAGGAAAACAAGAAAAAACCAGAATACCAAAACTTTTAGTGTGTGGCAAAAACAGTACTTAAAGGTAAGTTTATTTTTCTAAATATTTTTGCCAAAAAAAGAGATAAAGAACAGATAAATTAATTAAGCATACAACTAAAAAAAAAAGAGAGAGGGAGAGCAAAGTCAGAACAAACCAAAAAAACCCCAGAAAAATAGGAATTCTGAAAATCACAGAAGAGATAAACAAAATAAAAACCAAAAGATCCTACTGAAATGATAAATAAAATTAGGCACTGATTTTTTTGATAAGCCATTAGAAATTTCATTTTTTTTAAAACCAAGGAAAACTAAATATCCAATATCAAGATTGGAAATGGACAACTCATAACAAATGAAGAGGGAATAAAGAAGATGATTAAAAGCTATTTTATGAAATCGTATGCTGACAAACATGATAATTTAAATAAATATAGGAATATTGACAAAACATAAAATACTCAGAATAATAGGACAAGAAATAGAAATTTTAAGCGATCCATCCTCAGTAAAAGAAGTTGAATAAGCCATAAAGGCATTCACAGCATTTGCTCAGTTCCTGGTACATGGCAGGTTCTTAATAAATGCTTGTTGATTCAACTTCCAGAGGGGGAAAAACATGAACCAGATAGATTTGCAAGTAAATTCTATCGAATATTCAAAGGACAACTAATTCCAATATTAAATAAGTTGTTTGCAAAATTATGGAAAGAGGGCATCCTTCCAAATTCTTTCTATGAGACAAATATGGCTCTGACACCCAACTAGAGAAAAACAAAGTAGAGGAAAAAATACTTATGAACTAATATCTGTAATGAATATCAATTCAAAAATATCGAATATTAGAGGCTACATTAGCATATTAAAATTTTATGCATTTTTGAGCAGCTAGGTGGTGCAGTGGATAGAATACCAGCCCTGGAGTCAGGAGGACCTGAGTTCAAACCTGGTCTCAGATATTTGACACTTACTAGCTGTGTGACTCTGGGCAAGTCACTTAACCACAACTGCCTCCAAAAAAAATTGTTTATATGTTTTGAGCAGGCTAGATTTGGGGTAAGACTATTGGTTCAATACTAGGGGGGGGGAACCTAAAATTAATAACATCATACTAATAACTAAATAATACAAATAATGGAATTACAACAACAGATGCAAAAAAAGTTTTGATGAAATCTAATAACCTTTCACAGTAAAATATTAAAAATAATAGGCATAAATGTATCTTAATGTGGTCATTATGGTAAATTTAATATGATAAATAGCATTCATCTAAATAGCATCTAGCTATCTAAATCTAAGAGTCAATATTGTTTGTAATAATTGTTTGTAAATACTAGAAGCCTTTGCAATAAGATCAGGAGCAAAGAAAGTACATTTTGTCACCATAATTTTTAATATAGTTCTATAAATATTAGCTATAGCAAAAGAAAAAGAAGTTGAGAAAAAAGAATAGGCAGAGGAGAAATAAAACTACTGCTTTTTGCAGATAATATTTTTGGATCACTAACTCTAGAGAATCAAATAAAATTCAAACAATGAATTACTTCAGCAAAGTAGCAGAATACAAACTTAATTCATATAAATCATCAGTATTTTTATATATTACCAACAAAAACCAACATGAAGAGAGAAAAATAAATTAAATTCAGAATAAATATAGAATGTGTAAAATATTTGGAAGTCCAACTACTGAGACATACACAAACTTTGTATCAATACAACCACAAAACACTCTTTACAGAAATATAGGCCTAAATAATTTCAAGGATATTAATCATTCATGGTCTGGGTTTTGCTAATATAGTAAAAATGACAATATTATGTAAGGTGATTGTGCAGTGCCATAGCAATCACATTTCCAAAGGGTTAATTCATAGAACTGGGAAAAAAATAAGAAAACTTTTCTGGAGGAAAAAAGCTCAAGAATCTCAAAGGGATTTTTTTTTAAATGTACCTACTGGCATTAGATATCAAATTATATTAAATTTTACTAAAAAGGAGGGCAGTTAGGTGGCGCAGTGGTAGACTGCTGGGCTTGGAGTCAGGAGTTCAAATCTGGCCTCAGACTCCTACTACCTGTGTGACCCTAGGCAAGTCACTTTATCCTATTTACCTCAGTTTCCTCATCTGTAAAATGAGCTGGAGAAGAAAATGGCAAACCATTCCAGTTTCTTCACCAAGAAAACCCCAAATAGGGTCACAAAGAGCCAGACATGACTGAAAAAACCACTGAACACACACAAAAAAATAAAAGTTAATCAATGGAACAGATTAGGTGTATCCATAAGATGCAGAAACAATTGAACATGAGAACATAGTGTTCAGGAAACCCCCAAATTCCCAACTACTGGGGTAAGAACTCCCTAGAGCCTGGCAGAAATAGGATTTAAAGCAATACCTCACACAGATGGTGTAAGCTCTAAAATAAGCTCTAAATGCAAACGGGACCTAGATATAAAAAGTCTAATTATGAACAAGCTAGAGAGGACCTTTCATAACTGTGGCTAGGAAAGAGTTTTTGACCAAATAAGGGATAGAGAGAATCACAGGTGATAAAATAGACAATTTTGATTACGTAAAATCAAAAAGGTTTTGCACAAACAAAAGCAATGCCATTAAAATTAGAAGAGAAAAGGTAGGGGAAAAAATATTAGCTGCAAACTTCTCTGGAAAAGGTCTGATATACAGGATAGAAAGAGAATTTATTTCAAACAGTTAAGATCAAGAGCGATTCCCAAACAGAGAAATGGTTAAAGGTGTGAATTGGTAGTTTTTAAAAAAAAAAAACAATGAAATAGGGGCAGCTAGGTGGCACAGTGGATAGAGCACTGGCCCTGAAGTCAGGAGGACCTGAATTCAAATCCAGCCTCAGACCAAACACTTGACACTTACTAGCTGTGTGACCCTGGGGAAGTCACTTAACCCCAATTGCCTAAAACAAACAAACAAACAAACAACCCAACGATGAAATGTAAGCTATCACAACCATTATGGAAGAATACTCTAAATTACTAATGATAAGTAAAATGAAATTAAAGCTACACATTGCTCAGATTGGCATAGATGACAACAAAAGAAAACAGCAGGTTTTGGAGGAGCTGTGAGTAGATAGGAACATTACTGTATTCTTGATGGAGCTATGAACTGGTCCAACCATTCTGGAAAACAATTTGGAAGTATACCTTAAAGTCCTAAAAAGTCACTAAACTGTTCTTTACCCTTTGATCCAGCAATATTACTATTAGGCTTGTATTTGAAAAAGATAATAGAAAGAGGAAAAGGACCCATATGTACAAAAACATTTATGGTAGCACTTTTTGCTGTAACAAAGAACTGGAAACAAACATGGTATCCCTTAGTTTGGGAGTGGCAGAGCAAATATGATATATGAATGAAATGGAATATCATGATTTAAGAAATTATCAGAGATGCAGACTCAGAGTTGTATGAACTAATGCAAAGTAAAGTAAGCAGAACCAGGAAAACAATACAAAAACTAGAACATTATAAAGGAAGATGACTTTGAAAGACTTTTCAGAACAAGAATGATGAGTTCTATTTTCCCACCTCATGACGGAGACGGGGCGGACTAGACATGCAGAATAAGACATGCATTTTCTGGCACAGCCAAAATATAGATATATTTTGTTTGACTACAGTATACTCAGTTGTTGCAAGAAAGGGTGTTTTGTTAGGTTGTTTTGTTTGGGAGGGTAGTAATTGTGGTGGTCTCCCATGAAGAGAATTAATGAAACATTTATAAAATGCACAGAAAAAAAGCAGAAGGAAGCTCAGAAAGAGGCATAGACAAACAGAACAGTATTGGAATTACCAATTAATTTTATTATATACTTAAAAAACACAAGCAATACAAAATTGAAATTTATGTCATAAATAATTCTCTTTTCTATTCTTTTCATATATAGGAATTATCATGTTTGTTGCTGGCTATGCAAATTCATAATAAAAGTAACAATTAAAAAGAGAAAAGGATGGAGTAATTAGTGTAACATCCAGTTACAATAATTAGTTCATTTTAAGCCAAAGGAGAAATATAATGGCCCCTAATGTTCACTTGGTTTTCCCTTCTCTTCAGCTTTCGGAAGTTTATATTAGATGAAATAATCCAAGTTCTCTCATAATCACTCTGGGCCTTCAGTTAGGAAAAGTTTCTAAGACCTAAAAATTCCTAATATTTCTAAGGCAAAATTTGGTGATCTGACAATGATATGACAATGATAAACTTCACATTTATCTCTTATCTCTAGTTAGTTAGCCCCTGATCTCTGTGATTGAGGCAAAATTCAGTTTATTGGAAACATTTGGGTAATTAAAACAGTAGGTTACATTATAGTATCAGTGGGTAGACAGCCATCAGGAGGAAAAGTTGGGGAAATAGTTGACCTTTTCTCAGGACTTCCCTCACTCTGGATCTTCCTGTCCATAATACCTATAAAGCCAATGACTTTCCTCAGTTTCTCCCTTCTCTGCCACAGCTCAGTCTTCCCTTTGCTACATGCTTGTTCCTGCCTCTTGAAGAATATTTTTCCCTGATTCTGAGATACTTTCTCCCTTTTATACAAAGTACTTATGGCATGACTCAATCTCTCACACAGTAGCTTTGATTGATTCAAGGAGATGTACAAGGAGGCCCTGTCCACCCTCATTTCTGATTGTTTGAGTGTTTTCACCCAGTTAAGGTACCAAATCCAAATGGGGTAGTTTCCACCCCATCGTAACATTAGCAAAATAAGTATGTAACTCCTTTTTTGTGTGTGTCCTTACATCTGTACTGCAAACTCCACCCAGTCCCTCCATTAAAGTCCTCTTCCATTGAATCATGGAGATGAACCTGGGTTCTCAAAAACTGTGTAAATAGAATATAAGTAGAATGGTATAGTGGAAAGAAAACTGGATTCGAAACCTGTTTCTGCTAATTACTTATTTTTTGTGATCTTGAAAAAATTCCTTTGCCTCATCTATAAAATGAAGGACTTGGATTAGGGGGTACAAGAATCTTTCTGGCTCTAAATCCAATAAAATGAACTAACTGTAAACCTGAGAATCAGAAAGTTTGAATTCTAGTCCTTGATTCATTCCTTGGATTTTCTTGATGTCAAGTTTCAAGGGTGACTGCTGGCAGGCCAATAACTTGATTGTGCTCCTCCCCCTCCCCAAAATAACTTATTTGGCTATGCTGCTTAAAAAGTCAGATTGTAAAGCAAGTTAGAGTTGCTCGTTAAGAGATAGCTGGGTGGTGTGGTGGATAGAATATCTGGAGTAAGAAAGTTCAGTCTTTTCAGTAATATCTGACTCTTCATGACCCTATTGGGGTTTTCTTGGCAAAGATACTAGAACGGTTTGCCCTTTCTTTCTTCAGCTCATTTTACAAATGAGGAAAATGAGGCAAACAGGGTTAAATGATTTGCTTAGGGTTACATAGCCAGTATGTACCTGAGGCCAGATTTGAACTCAGGAAGATGAGTCTTCCTGATTCCAGGCCTGTCATTCTATCTACTGTACCACCTAGCTTCCCACACTTACTAGCTGTGTAACCCTGGGTAAGTCACTTAACCTCTGTCTGCCTCAGTTTCTTCAGCTTTGGAATGGGGCTAATAATATCATGGATAGATCAAATGAGAAAAAGTTTATAAAGGCCTGGCATATAGTAGGTGCTTAGTAAGTACTTGTTTCCTTCATTAAGATAATTTAATATCTTTGTAGAATGAAATGGGTAGTAATTGAAGGAGGAATACTTCAGTATAATTCTAGAGGGATGACATAATCCTTTTTCCCCATCAGATTTCTTCTTGTGCTTCTTTGTTTCTTCTGTAAATAATACGCTGCCATTAATAATGAATTGTACTTAATGATATTAAGTATCAGCAAGTACACTGGTCACTTCCCAATATTATTGTAAGATCTAATTAATGCCTGTAGAACACTTTTAATAGAATTTTACATCTTAGGATTTTCTCTAAATCAAAAACTATTCTATATTTCTATATTACTAATTCTATATTACTCTAGCGCTATATTAGCACTACATTTAAATCACCAGGGAAAATACATACCTGGACATACCAAACTTTCTTTCATCAGGTAGCCAATGTATGATTGACCTTGATGATGTCATAATGGGAAATTTCCATCTTGATCTTAAAAGGCAAAAATGTTTCTGTCTCGTACCACCTTCTGCTAAGATTTTTAAAATGAATAAGTAAAAACAAGAAGATCATATATCTGTGGGAATGCTGTCTTGGAAAGTGACATGGCAGCCAGGGGCAGTGGAAAGGGAACTGCCTTTGTCATTGATTCAATCTTGTCCTTATCACTTAGTACTTGAGTGGGCCTTTATTTCCTGTAAAAGGACTTTGAGGGTTTCTAATCTAAATCTATCCAAAGAAGAATGACCAAACACTTTGAGAGTGATTTATCACTCAGGTTAAGCCTCAGTGCCAAGTGCCACAAGATAAAATGTAGTTAATCAACAAGCATGTATTAAGTGCCTACTGTATGCTAGTCACTGTGCAAAGTGCTGAGAATACAAATAAAGATAAAAATATTATCCCAAGGAGTACGTGATCTATCAACTTTATTTTTTAATTTAATATTCATTTTTTAAAATTTTGAGTTATAAATTCTCTCCCTTCCTCAATACCCCCACTCATTGAGAAGGCAAGCAATATGATATCAGTTATTCATATTAAATAATGTAAAGTAACTTTCTATATTAACTGTGTTGCAAAAACAAAGCAAAATGGAAAAAAAGCAAGAAAACTAAAGAAAGTGGAAAAAGTATGCTTCAATTTGCATTCAGAGTTCATCAGTTCTTTTTCTGGAGAGGGATAGCACTTTTCATCACATGTCCTTTGGAAATATCATGGATCATCATTTTGATCAGAGTGGCTAAGTCTTTCATTAGTTGATAGATAGTTGAAGATCTATCATCTCTCACACTAACTTTCATTTATGTAGCATTTTAAGATTTACAAAACTTAAAAAATCACATAAGTTCTGTGAGATAGGTGGTGGAAGCATTATTATCATCATTTCACACATGAGGAAACTGAGTCTTAGGTTACAATTTGACCATAGACACATGGCTAAGAAGTATGGGTAAGACCCCAAATCAGAGATCCTGACTCCTGGTTCAGGGCTCTGTATCACTCTGTCAGTTCTTGTGCCCATGAAAATCTCTTGTGCTGCTGGAAGAACAGCTACTTCTACATTTGCTTTTTTAAATAATGAACTATAATAGCTCAACAACTTGAACCCCTAATTCAACTTTTCACTGCCCCTTGGGTCACCAGCAATTTTGACTCATTAAAAATTGTGAGGTTCCAAGATCCACAACTATGCTACATCATCAGAAGAACATTTGTTTTAATTTTTTTTATTTTTTCAAGGCAATTGGGATTAAATGACTTGCCCAGAGTCACATGGCTAGTGTGTGTCATGTGTCTGAGGTCAGATTTGAACTCAGGTCCTCCTGACTCCAAGGCCAGTGCTCTATCCACTGTGCCACCTAGCTGCCTGATAACATTTGTTTTTAAAAGATGGGGTTTTGTGCCGGGGAGAAATGTGAGATTTTTTTTTAAAAGCACTTCAGGTCCTTAAATGATGTTCAACTGATCTTTCTCTTAAACACTGTGCCCAGCTCTTTGCCCATCTGCAGTGACAATCCCAGATACAGCTAATGATTGACTTAATGGATTAGTTATCTAAATGCCCACCATCACCTGTACAAGACACATTTTTATCCCTTTAGTTTTTCCCTGTGGGTTGTTAGGTTAATCTCTTTAAAACTTATGTGTAAATATGGGCAAGAATTGCATGAGATAAGAAGGTGTGAATGGGTTACAGTCTGAATTGATAGAGGAAATATGCACATCAGTGAGGTAACAGTTCTTCTGAAGTATAGGGCATCGATATTTTCTGCTTTTTCGTGGCCATCATCCTATCAATCAGATTTTTCAGTCATCCCTTAACAAAGCACCTTGAGAAACAGCTGAGTAGTATTTTTATATTTTTATCCATAGTAAGTAATTGAAAGATTTGGAGCCCTAAGTAATTTGCCTTCTGTCACCTTCATCATCATGGGCTCATATATTTAGAGCTTGAAGAAATCTTAATTTATCATTTATAGTGGATGAGAGCACAGAGGACTCTCTTTTCCAGTGAATAACAGGGAAAAAAAGTCTAGAAAATTGGCTGTTGGCTGGCATAAGAGACAGAAAGGGATTCTCCATCTCTCTTCAGCACTAAAAACTATTCATTATTCACATCCCTAAAGCAATAGATATTTGGAAAATCATAGCCAGAAACAAGTTCCCAGGTGCTCCTTTGGATGCAAGTTGTTTGTGGAGATCAGCTAGTAATCACCCCATCCACGTTGCTGTATTTGAGCAGATTATGAAACAAAGCTACTACCTCATGTGATTATACCTCAGTG
Source organism: Phascolarctos cinereus (assembly GCF_003287225.1). Classification (NCBI taxonomy): domain Eukaryota; kingdom Metazoa; phylum Chordata; class Mammalia; order Diprotodontia; family Phascolarctidae; genus Phascolarctos; species Phascolarctos cinereus. Next base: position 60,308,144 of record NW_027556098.1, read on the forward strand.
CGTGTCCACAGAGAGCATGCTGGCTCCACAGTCGAGACCAGCCATTCTATAGGAGGCAGTCTGTGATGCGTCTGTAAGTGAATTCATCAGCCATCTGTATGTCTGATTAAGGGTTCTGAGTCTCTTCCCTTCCTAATGATGTACCAGAATACTAATGGTGATACAATCAATCAGTATTCTTATACATACTGCATGCCCACTGTATGCAAAGTGTGGTGCTAGTCTATAGGAGATCTTAAATAAATCTCAGACATTTGTGTATGTAGAATCATAGATTGTTTTTTTTTTTTCTGGAAGGGACCTTAGATGTCATCTAAGCCCCTTATTTTACACATGGGGAAACTGAGGCTTAGAAGACTTGTGTATCTTGCCCAAGATCACACAAGTATTAAGTGTCAGGAATTTGAACTTTAATTTAGAATCCACTGCTTTTTTTTTTCCTAACTCTACATGTTGTATTCCTCCAATAGAATTTAAGTTCTTTAAAGATAGGGACTGTTTCATTTGTTTTTTTAATCTTTGTATCCTCATTACATGGCATAATCCCTTATGCACAGTAGGCATTTAATAAATGTTTAATTGCATAGAAAATGGTCTCTACCCTCAAGAAGTTTACAACCTAGTTAGGGAAAAAAGACAGAAACTAACACTTTAAAAAAAAAAACCCTAACAATGTATCTTGTTTTAAATTATAGCTTCTTAACTGGAAGAGATCTTACAGGGCATCTTGGCCAACTTCCTCATTTTACAGATGAAAGCTAGAGAGGCTAAGTGTCTTGGGCCCAAGATTATACAGATAATAAATAGTGAAATCAGGATTTTAAGCCACATCTTTTGACTCTAAATCCAGCACTCTTCCTATTGTATTATTGTTCAGTCATTCAGTCATGTCAGACTCTTCATGACCCAGTGGACCATACTGTCCGTAGATTTTCTTGGCAAAGATGCAGGAGTAATGGTTGGCCATTTCCTCCTTCTCCAGTTGATTAAGGCAAACAAATGTTAAATGATTTGCCCAGGGTCACACAGCTAGTAAGTGTTTCTAAGCTGCCTTTCTTTCTTCCCTACTAGATGAGAATCCCCATGAGCCTGCATAAAACCAGGCCTTCTATGCCATTCACACAACAAGTAGTCCAGGTTGGCTAAGACTTAGTGGAAAGAAGGAAACATGCACTTATGAGCATGTACTATGTGTCAGACCCTTTACAGATATTCTCTCATTTGATCCTCACAACAATCCTGAGAGGCAAGTAGTATTGCCATCCCCATTTTGTAACTGAGGAAACTGAGGCAGACAAGGGTTAAGTGACTCACCTAGGGTTATCCAACAGCTAGTAAGTGTCTGAGATTTAATTTGAACTCAGGTCTTCCTGATTCCAAGCCCAGCACTCTGTCCATTGTACCTAGCAGCTGCCAGGTGGGGAGTAATGTGAAACTGATCTGGAAAGATGGATTGAAGGCAGACTATGAAGGGCTTTAAATGTCAGACAAAGGAGGTTATATGTTATCCCAGAGTCAATATGAAGTTATTGAAGCTTCTTGGGCAGGAGAATGGCATGGTCAGGCCCAAGTTTTAGGAATTTTACAACTATGCGAAGAATGGTTTGGAGAGTGGAGAAACTGAAGGCAGGAAGAATAATGAATAGGCTATTGAAATAGCAGAGCCAAAAGCAGAGTTTCAAATAAGAGTTATCACTGCAGTGATTTGAATGAGGGCTCTTCCTGTGAGTTCTAGGAGTTTTAAAACAAATCTTGATCAGTTTCTCCTATGCATTTCAGTTCCTACATTTAGCAGCAAAGGCTTCTCTAAATGAGTGACTATATGGTAAATAACCGCCCACACTATCAAGAGTAAAAATTTAGAGAAAACTCACACATAGGAGTCCAAATGAATTATTAAAGAATATTCTTTACAGCTGGCCAAGATCTTGGGAGGAGATGGAAAGCAGAGAGTCGGGTTGCAAATTTATATTGAGATTGCTGTGGTTGTAACTTTGCAGATTTCCCTGTTTGTGCAAGAAAAGTCCTATATCTGATGTATATTAGAGCTACCTTCATTGCTTTGCTTTAGGAAGGGAGGAAGAGAGTTCCAGGGTGGTAATTTGTTTGGAAGCCAAGTGTTATCTGTTTAAGGTTGGAGTTGAAACCATCCCTTTTAAGCTCTGAGAGTTTTTGACTGAAACAAACTCAGAACTATGTGTAAATGGGCTTGTATACCTCTTTGAATTAAAACAATTGCATGACAGATCTTGTCATGCTCTAAGCAATTTGTATAGAAGGAAGCAGATATCTCAGCACTTGAGGAAGAGGATCTGCATTCAGGAGCTTGGAGCAAGCATGGCACTTCTAGAATAACTCTGAAGAGTAAAGGGAGGACTGAGCTGTGGCAAAGAAGGGAGATGTTGAGGAGGGTCAATGGCTCTTGGAATGAAGGACCCAGGTTGAGTTAAAATCCCAAGGAAAGGTGGGCTCTTTCCCCAACTTTCTTTTTCCAGATGCCTTTCTAACCAAAGACTATAATAAAATCTATTGTTTTGTTACCTAACTTTTTCTAGTAAACCTAATTTTGCCTCAGTCATAAAGAGGTCAGTGGCCACCTAGAGATAGATAAAAACATAAGGTAAGGCAAAGATCTGACACTTTTCAGATGTGTTAGGAATTTTCCTAACTGGGGACTTGGAGCAATTGTGACTGAACCCAGAACTTTTCATCTAAATTCCCTAAAGCCGAACAAGAAGGGAACCAAGTGGACCTTAGAGGCCATTATATTGTTCACTAGGCTTAAAATGAGATAATTACTGTGACAAGGTGTTACATCTGTTATCTTGGTTCCTATATCTAGGTTTTGGAATTTTTTAACATTGTAATTGAAAGGGCAAAAACACAGGAGAAGGGGAAATGGGAAGAGTCTGGCTCAGCCCAGAGCTGACTTTGGGCCTGTTCTCATAGAGATAAGAGCCTGCTCTTCATGACCTTGACTGGACTTCTGAGAAACTTTCCCCTGCAGATGTGGTTATGAGTTCACACAAAGAATAAGGTCTGCTATGACTTAAATTTCTGATTTAAATGTCTCCTCAACCAATTCTTTACAACCAACCAATGTCTTAGCAACCACAAATCTTCAGATTTTAAACATGCTATACGCACAACTAACATTTTGACATGTACTTGGGCCTGTTGTTCAGTGCTTTATATAGTGGTAGGTTTTGCATATGAAATGGACCAATAGGCAAATACTTGGAGCTAAAATGGAGTTTAGCACGGGTGGTAGCCATGAGTAGAGAGGTGTAGAAAGGTACCCTCTGTGTACCTATGGAGGTAGAATTAACAAGACTTAGCATATGAGTAGATATGGGATTTAAGGACAGTGAAGAGTTGAAGATGACCTCTGGGTTGTGAACCTGGGTGGCTGAAAGGATGATGGTGCCCTCAACAGGAACTGGACTGAAATATTATTTCAATTATGTGGTCAGGATGGAAGCAAGATTGCAAAAGGTTGAAAAGTAAGTAGGATATGAGGAAGTAGAGACAATGAGTGTAAACAATTTTTTTTTCTAGAAGTTTGAATATGAAAACAAGAAAAGATATAAGGATGATACTTTGAGGGAATGGTAAAGTCAAGTTGGAATTTTGTGTTGGAGATGAAAGGGAGAGCTCTGACAAGATGTACCCCCCTTAATGCTTGAAAAATGGAAAATGGTGCCCCTTGTGGGTTGAAATATTAACATCTACAGGATGAATTGGGCCTTCACTCTAAGACATGTAACTTGATTTATAACAAAATAAATATCTGCCTATGAGTCATGGTTAGTGCAATTTCCTGACATTCAAAAAATATATATAACCAATGGTAAGCCCAAGTGCCCTTTATCTGTTCTCCAATTATCATTTATCTCAGGGTCCAGGATCATAGTAGTGTGGGGAGAAAGAGATGAAACACTCTATAAATGCTAGTTATTGGTATCACCATTATCATCATCACTGAGAGGCAGAGTTAAAAGAAAGCTAAGCCTGGAGTCAGGAAAACCTGGGCACGTCTTACTTAGGACATATACTGGCTCTGTGACCCTCAGCAAATGACCTCTTACTACCCCCAGACTGCCCTTAAGACTAAGTTTCAGAGCAGTTGAGAGAAGAACCAATGAAGGCACACATGTGATTAAAATAAATTATCCTTGTTATTCTAAAGATCAGTTGTCTTGTTGGGAGCCATTTCTCTAACTATAGTAATTTCTCTGATCTCTAGGAGTGAGCAAGTGCATACTCCCTTGGGCGTAAGCCATGCTAAAGGTCCAAGTTGAAGCTGGGAAGTCAGCTGAGAAGACTGGGTGTTTTTCTCCTTCCTGACATCTGCCATTGAGATTTGAGCTTTTCCTTCACCCTGTAAATCATTGCTGTGGCATCAGCCCATGTCTGCTGCTGCTATAGCAGTGGTTCACCCTGAGAACCACTGCAGGAGAGCTGGAGAGCAAACAGCTGGGTGACCCAGCTCTTAGGTTAGAGGACTAGACCTGGGGTTAGCGAAATCTTAGTTCAAATCTGGCCTCAGGCACTTAGTAGTTGTGTGACCCTTGGCTTTGCCATTTAAATGCTGCCTGCCTCAGTTTCCTCATCTGTAAAATGAAGATGACAACAGTGCCTCCTTCAAGGGTTGTTGTGAGGGTCAAATGAGGTGATTGTTTTAAACAATGCTTTGAAGTCCTTAAAGCATTATATGAATGCCAGATGTTATTATTATTATTGTTAGCTATTAGCTGGCTCTGACCAGGACCTGCCAACTAGGGACTAGTGTGCAGAGAGCCTAGCCTGGAGAGATCAAGTGGCGAACCAGAGGAGTTTCCCAAAGCCTCAGCAACTGAAAAGAAGGCCAGGAAATCATTCCAATGCCTGGCAATTCTCTCATTACCTTCACAAGCTGAGTCCAGGACTTGGAGCTAGTCCCTGAGTGATAGCACCTCTTCTTCCCCGCCTACTCTTTCTCTTTCCATAACATGTGTATAAGAGGTTTGAGGGACAATTGGGCAAGATCCCCCAAGATAGGGAGGGGCTTAATGGTTTCTTTTAAACTTTCCTATGCTTAATAAGCCACAGAGCCCAGAAAAGTCCATTTCCCCTACAATGTCCACATAGACAATTGATAGGGAGGTAGGAAATTTCCCAGAAGTGGAGGTTGGAGGCAGAGATTTCCATATTTTAATTATCCCAAGAAGAATTTTCACACATACTCAAGATGCATTCAGAAGCTGTGTTGGACCAGGCGTGCTATTGGAGGCTGGGGGTTCTGAGCAGCAGAAGGGCTAAAGATGTTTGCTCCATGTTGGGGTGTTTGCACTAAGTCTGGCACCAATATGGTGGACTCCCTGGGAGTGAACGGCCACCAGACTGCCTGAGGAGGGGGAACCGGCCCAGGAAGACAAAACAGAGCAATGAGTTATGGTTTCCTTATAGATCAGCATTGGATTTGGGCCCATGAGTGGCAGATGGCTCAAACTCATGAGCTTGGGAGACCCAGGCTCGAAAATCAAAAACAGAGAAAAACATAGCATGTACCTATAATCCCACTCACATTTATAAAAACAGATATCAAAAGTATCTCTAGTGCTCCCCTTCCTTTATAAGCCTTAGACTGCTGCCACCTTGCCTCCATATAGGTCCAGCTTTGCCTGGGAGAGAAAGGGATCAAAGAGGAACATGTGACCCTCCCTGAAAGAAGGCAGAGGACGATGCCTCCATGGCTGTTTGTGAGCAAAGCTTCCCCAGGGAAAGTCAGACAAAACCCACTTCAGCTGCAGGAAAATAAAATATTGTCACACAGATGCCAGACTACGTTCCTTCCTATCCTGTTCCACTGAACCCACATTTGAAGGAGACCAAGAGAGACTCCTGCCTTGGTCTCTGAAGATACTGCTGAAAAGTCCCAGGAAACTTGTTTCACTCTAGGCCTCTCTGGGTTTGAAATGACATCAGATATCTTCTCCCTAACCCCCACTCCCTTAATGAAAGAGCTATGGCATTGTACCCAGCTATGGAAGCATCCTTCCTGTGATTTAATCAGAGCGATGTAACCAGGCCAAGATGCCTTGGGCTTTTCAGACATTTAACGTAGAATCCTGTTGCAGCATGCTCTTATACCACAGGTTTAATTTACTAGGTCCTTGCTAGGCAAATCCAAAGTCCTGGGGCCTGCACAGTCACTGGTAGATTACTCTGCTGTCATCATCCTCGTCGTACTTCCATTTACACAGGAACACCTGCCTTCTCCATCATTTGGGGAACCACCCCCATCTGGGGCTTAGGTCTTGATATCAGCAGAAGAGGTGAGTAGGAGAAGGACATGATGAAATTGAACTCCACCCAGAATTTTGTTTATACTTAGAAGCATATATCTGTTGGCTCTGGAATCTTTCCCCACTTCCACTTAAGTCTTCATGAAGAATCCTCCCTCTCCCTGGTCATGGATAGTTCCAAAATGAGGTAATATTTGCAAAGTGCCTAGAACTGTGCTTGGCACATAGTAAGTGTTTAGTAAATGATTGTTTTCCCCTCTCCCCTTGAAATGATGAGGCAGCAGGCTCTGCTTCTTCTTTGTTATTTAGTTAGTCCTGGTTTTGTTTTGTTTTGCCTGCAGCTATCATATTATAGGGGAAAGGGAATCTGAAGGAACTGAGCTGATGGAATTTCTGAGAAAGTGCCAAAAATAGTTTTGGCAGTACAAAGAGAAAAGCAAGGAAAACGAGTCTGGATACATTGAACTTCCTCTCTCCCCCTTTTGTCAAGGCTTGGTGATTTTTAAAATGTGTGAAATAAAAATGGCAGAGAATTAGTAAAAGTAACAAAGTGGAGCCATATTGGAAGCATACACCTGAGCAGGGAAATGAAGCAACAATTGGTGTTTTCTGAATGCATGTTCTTGTCAGGAGCCAGCAATTCCCACCATTCCTCCTTCCATCCACTGAAAAGTATGCACAGCAGAATCTTTGAGGCACATATATCTATCTCCTACAATAACGATGATTCAATAAGTTGAATTTCTTTATCCTCCTTTAAAGTCATGCAATGACTCCAGGTGACCTTTGGTTCTTGGGGAAGTTACATAACTGCAGTGGATGAAGGGAATAGAGTGAAGGTCTGGAGTCAGTCAGAAAGATGTGAATTCAAATGCGGACACTTAATAGTTAGTTGTATGACCCTGGGTAAGTCACTTGACCGCTGTTTGCCTCAGTTTTCTCATCTGTAAAATGGGGATAATAATAGCATCTACCTCCTGCTGTGAGGATCAAATGAGATAATATTTGTAAAGCGCTCATGCAGTGCCTGGCACACAGTTTAAGAGCTACAAAAATTTTAGCTGTTATTGTTGTTATTTTTATTATTATTGCTAAAAACTATAACAATGGGGCCCAAGCTGAGGCAGGTTCTGCTGGGCTGATACCCTTGGAGTGTGGGTCCAGTGATGAATTGTCAAAGGACCAGCCTAGTGAAGTGAGTAGAGGCTCCAAGGTAATGATTTATTTTGGCCACAGCAACTTCAGAAGACTATCAATGAGGAAAGGGGAGGGTAGTGATGATATGGCAGGGGGGAGGGGCGGTAGCACCCACACTAACAGAATAGCGGCTCTTAAAATATTGATGATCCTTACGTTTATTTAACATTTTGCTGCTTATGAGTGATCTGGCCCAGCCTCCTCATTTCACAGATGAGGAAACTGAGGCCCAGAGAGGTAAAAGGAGTTTGTCAGAGTTGAACCCAAAACCTCTAACTCTAGATCCTGCATTGTACCATGTTGGGCAAGGGGAAGGGAGAAAGGAATAAGCATTTATATAGCACCTACTATATGCCAGGCACTATGCCGAGAGCTACTTGTAAGTATTATCTCTTTTGATCCTCACAACAACCCTTCGAGGTGCTATTATTACCTTTGTTTTACAGCTGAAAAAAACTAAGGCAGACAGAAGTTAAGTGATTTGCCTAGGATGACACAGGGGGCAGTGAGGTGGTGCAATGGATAAGGTGCCAGGCCTGGCATCAGGATGTGGCCTCAGACGCTTACTAGCCATATGACCCCAGGCAAGTCACTTAACCCTGTTTGCCTCAGTTTCCTTATCTGTGAAATGAGCTGGAGAAGGAAATGGCAAACCACTCCAGTATCTTTGCCGAGAAAACCCCAAATGGAGTCATGAAGAATCAGACATGACTGAAAAAAATAACTGAATATCAACAAAGACTGATATGGCTTATAAGTATCTGAGGTCAAATTTGAACTCAGGACTTCCTGACTCTGGGCCCAATGCTAATTATCCACTATGTCACCAGCTGCCTCTGGCACTGACCCAGCAGCCAGGAATTGTACTAGGGTACCTGACCCTAGCACAGCTAGGCTAGCAGGACAGTGAACCCCCATAGGAGAATGGGGAGCCCTCTTCCAGGGTAGGGTTGTTGTTAGCTGTGACACTTCACTAGGGGAGAAGTAACTCAATTCTTACCCAGCTGGGCTGGACTCCTGACCTTCCCGCTTCCTTTAAGTTCTAACTAAAATTCTATCTCCTACAGGAAGCCCTTCCCTTTTAAGTCCAGGGCCTTCCCTCTGTGGATTATTTCCTATTTATCCTGCATATAGCTTGCTTTATATTTATTTGTTTGTGTGTTGTCTCCCCCATTAGATTGTAAGCTCCTTGAGGACAGGCACTGCCTTTTACTTCTCTTTGTATCCCAAGTGCTTACAGGCACTTAATGTGTATTGAATTGAACTGAATTGATTCTCCATTGTAAATCTTCACCATTCAGAACCTATTTACTTAAAGTGAAAGTGTTGGCGATCACCAGTCTGTTGTGCAAAATATTCTAATGAGTGATGAGTCAGAAAGTATTTGGGACCTCATCACCTGCGCTATTGCAATAACTTTCTGACTGGTCTTCCCAAGCCCCTTCTTTCCTTATTCTAATTCATCCTTCTGCCAGTGACATTCCTAAAGGACAGATCTGACTATGTTACTCCCCAGCTCAATAAACTCCAGGGGCTCCTTATTACTTCTAGGATAGAGTCGTTGGACTCTAGGTCACTAGAGCTTGAGCTGGAAGAAACCTCAGAGACCAGCTAGTCTTTTATAGTTGAGGAAACTGAGGGCCAGGCAAGTTTAGTGATATGCCCAAGGTCATATAAGTGCCAAGTAGCAGAGCTGAGGGTTGAATTGAGGGCCTCCGTTCATACTGCCAGTTCTCTTTTAACCATATCACCTTGCCTCCCAAATATAGAATGCAAAGCCTGGCAGGTAAGACCTCTACAATCCAGCTTTCTAGGTTCGTTTCGTATTGCTGCCTTCCATACATTCAATTACTAAGTAAGAGAAGGGGAGAGAAGAGGTATTAGGCTGCCTACCAGACTGAAGGTCTACAGAGTCATTGAGCTGACCTTGAAACCTGGACAGTCTACCAGCACCATGCCAGGAAATTGAATCACCTCCATTTGATTTGTCTTAGGAAGATTCTGAAGATCACCTGGCAAGACAAGGTACAGAACCCTGAGGTCCTTTCTCAAGCTGAACCACCAAGCATTCAAACTCTATTGCAGAGAGCCAAACTCCCGTGAGTTGAATACCACAATAGTATCAGAAAGGCGAACACCAAATATGATCTGAAGCTAGGAATAAATGCTAAAGACAATAAAAGCTACACTGGGGGCAAGAGAACAGTCCAGAAACAGATAAGATTTGCATTGGCATAGGTGAGAACGTAATAACGGGTAAAAGAATGAGGAAGGAATATGCACCATTTGTTTTGTTTTTCTCCTGTCTCTCAAGGAAAATGATTTTGAGAATTGAGTAAAAACTAGTTAACAGGGAACTGAAACCCAAGAGAAGCAAGGAAATGGTAAGAGAGGATCTAGCTGCCCTCAGGGACATCAAATCATCTAACCTGCATAAACTGCAATCCAGAGTATTGAAAGGATTTATGGATGAGATTCGGGTCCACCATCAGTAGTCAAAGAGGAATCATGGGAAATGAGAGAAGGGGGGGGGAACGGGACACTGAAGATGAGCCAGTGTTGTCCTTATTTTATAAAAGGTTAAGAAAGTGGGTACTCCAATTAAAGACCAGTAAAGATACCTTCTCCACCAGGTAGAATTCTGTACTAAAGGAATGTTCTCTAAGAACTTGGAAAAGGGAAGATGTGATTCCTAAGAGCTAGCTTAAACTCCTTAAAAATGGGTTATGGGGGGCGGAGCCAAGATGGCGGAGTGAAAGCACTGACTTGCTTAAGCTCTCCTCCAAACCCCTCCAAATACTCATAAAAAATGGCTCTAAACAAATTCTGAAGCAGCAGAACCCACAAAAAGACAGAGTGAAACAAATTTCCAGCCCAAGACAACCTGGATGATTGATCAGAAAGGTGTATCGTGCCAGGCTGGGAGCGCAGCATGGCGTGGGTGCACAGGCAGCAGCTAACCTGGAGCAGGCCTCAGAGGACTGAATCACGGGCAGCTGTGGAGGTTTCCAGACTCCTCAATCCATGAATGCCAAAGACAACTTAGAAGGTCAGTGGGAAAAGTTTGTTTCTATTGGTAGTCAGAGAGGAAGGCGGGGTTTCAGCTCCATTCCCCAAGAGTGTGGCCTGGGGGGGAGGGGGGAGCAGCTGCTTCCCGAGCTTCCAGCCCACAGACTGAGGGGGAATCCAGTGGCTGATCAGAGAGGGACTGCAGGGATCTCTTTGCCAGTGCTGAGGCAGGAATCTCTTGCTTTGCCAGTGTGTGGATCAGGGTCACAGTTCTGGGCGGCAGTGCTGGGGTGGGGAGGAGCACTGGCAGGGTGGAGCTTGTAGTGGCTGTGGAGAGAAACCCCTCCTCACAGTTATGGGACAGAAAGGAATACTTGTGCTCACAGGCCAGGAAAGGAGTAAAATCCTCGCCCCTTATCATACCACCTTGGAAGAACTGAAAATTTACAGGTCCCTACAAGTATCTCTGAAAACAGCTACACAAACCCCTGAAGCTTGGGACAGTACACTCTCCACATTGGAAGCAGACTCTTACCTTAACAAAGAGTTTAAAACTAAAGTAATAGTGTGGAATCATGAGCAAGCAGCGCAAAAAGAGTCAGACTTTATTATCTTACTTTGGTGAAAAGAAGATCAAAATATACAACCAGAAGAAGACAACAAAGTCAAAGCTCCTACATCCAAAGCCTCCAAGACAAATATGAATCAGTCCCAGGCCTTGGAAGAGCTCAAAAGGGATTTTGAGAAGCAAGTAAGGGAAGTAGAGGAAAAACTGGGAAGAGAAATGAGAGTGATGCAAGAAAATCATGAAAAACAAGTCAACAGCTTGCTAAAGGAGACCCAAAAAAATACTGAAGAAAATAACACCTTAAAAAATAGCCTAACCCAAATGGCAAAAGAGGTCCAAAAAGCCAATGAGGAGAAAATGCCCTAAAAAGAAAATTGGCCAAATGGAAAAGGAAGTCCAAAAGATTACTGAAGAAAATACTTCCTTAAAATTAGAATAGAGCAATTGGAAAGTAGTGACTTTATGAGAAATCAAGACACAGTAAACAAATCCAAAAGAATGAAAAATTAGAAAACAATGTGAAATATCTCATTGGAAAAACAACTGACCTGGAAAAGAGATCCAGGAGAGAGAATTTAAAAATTGGACTATCTGAAAGCCATGATCAAAAAAAGAGCCTAGACATCATCTTTCAAGAAATTATCAAGGAAAACTGCCCTGATATAGTAGAACCAGAGGGCAAAATAGAAATTGAAAGAATCCACAGATCTCCTCCTGAAAGAGATCCCCAAAGGAAAACTCCTAGGAATATTGTAGCCAAATTCCAGAGTTCCCAGGTCAAGGAGAAAATATTACAAGCTGCCAGAAGGAAACAATTCAAGTACTGTGGAAACACAATCAGGATAACACAAGATTTAGCAGCTTCTACATTAAAGGACCGCAGGGCATGGAATATAATATTCCAGGTGGCAAAGGAGATAGGATTACAACCAAGAATCACCTACCCAGCAAAACTGAGTATAATCCTTCAGGGGAAAAAATGGTCATTCAGTGAAATAGAGGACTTTCAAGCATTCCTGATGAAAAGACCAGAGCTAAACAGAAAATTTGACTTTCAAATACAGGACTCAAGTGGAACATGAAGAGGTAAACAGGAAAGAGAAATCATAAGAGACTTATTAAGATTGAACTGTTTACATTCCTGCATGGAAAGATGATATTTGTAACTCATGAGAACTTTGTCAGTATTAGGGTAGTTGAAGGAAAAAAATTGTATGTATGTATGTATATATAGATAGATAGATAGAGGGCACAGGGTGAGTTGAAGATTAAGGGGTCATATCTGGAGAATAAAATTAAGGGATGAGAGAGGATGATACTTGGAGAAGAAAGGGAGAGGTAGAATGGGGTAAATTATCTCACAAAAAAAAAACAGAAAAGAAAAGTCTCTTACAGTGGAGGGGAAACAGGGGAAGGTGAGAGGGAATGAGGGAATCTTATTCTCATAGGATTTGGCTTAAGGAGGGAATAACATACACATTCAATTGGGTATGGAAATCTGTCTTACCCTACAGGAAAATAGGGGGAGAAGGGGACAAGAGAGCAGGGGGTGATAGAGAGGAGGGCAGATTGGGAAAGGGGGTAATCAGAAGTAAATACTTCTGAGGAGGGACAGGGTCAAAAGAAAGAATAGAATAAATGGGAGGGCAGGATAGGATTAAGGGAAATAGAGTTAGTTTTTCACAACATGTCTACTAAGGAAGTGTTTTGCATAACTGCACATGTACAACCTATATTGAGTTGCTTGCCTTTTCAATGAGGGTGGGTGGGGAGGGAGGAAGGGAGAAAATTTGGAACTCAAAGTTTTAAAAACACATGTTTTTTTAAAAAAAATGTTTTCACATGCAACTGGGAAATTAAGAAATACAGGGAATGGGGGTACAGAAGTCTGTCCTGCTCTACGGGAAAATAGAAGGGGAAGGGGATAAGAGAAGGGAGGGGGGAGAGATAGAAGAGAAGGCAGACCAGGGGAAGGGGTATTCAGAATGCATGCCATCTTGGGGTGGGGGGAGGGGTGAGAAATTTGGAACTCAAAAACTTGTGGAAGTGAATATTGAAAACTAAAAAGAAATAAATTTATATTTAAAAAAATGAGTTACACCAGACTAATCTCATTTCCTTTTTTTCCCCACCAAGTTGTTAAAACAAGGTAACTCTGAGTTACCATGGAGATGATACTACCCTGGAGTCCAACAGCTAGTGATATTTTAGAACTGGGACTTTCCAGAGAGTCCTTATGTAGTTTCTGGCAGAAAGGAAGGAGTTGGGAGTGCCAGTTGGTGTGGGAGAGTTGTCTTCAATGTGGGGGCCATGGGCACAGGTGCTGGGGTGTCCTGGCATTTCCCTTCTGAAAAAAGACTGAGACCAGTGTCTTGCTATGCCTCGAGTAGACCATGGTTGGTGAGCTAAGTGAAGAAAGAGACAATTTCCTCCTCCCCTTACTCCTAATCAGGAAAGGAAGCCCGTTAATTGGGTTTCCTCTTCTAGGTTTCCTTCCTCTTCTAAGTGTTTTGGCTCATCCTAAAATCTAAAGCAGGAAAAGACAGTTTCTGCAGCAGCTAGCAGCATTTAGCGCTGGCTGCGATACACCCACAAACTGTCCTCCTCCTACTTGGCTCTCGGGTTTTTCATAGCTATCATTTATTTCCCCTTTCTATGAAGGAAGCTGGTGTCTGCTAATCCTTGTGGGATTGTCGGCAGCTTGGGGAAATATGCGGGTCTGGGTAGAGGGCGGATGGAACCTGCTTCAGTGAGAGCAGCAGCGGCAGTGATTCTCTCCAGGGCGTCTCCAACACTTTGGGAGGGCTTGACAACTGTATTCATGACCTAGCTCAAATTGATTTACAGGAATAAGCAGAGAGATATTAATAACCAAAAGTGATTGTAAAGCCCCTAGACTGGTGAAGATAACCCCCTGAGGCAACTGTAAACCAGCAGGTGGGAAGGGTTATATATCACTGTGTGAACAATGTAGGTCTCTTTTTTGGATTCTGACTGTGCTTACATGAGAATTCCGTCTTTTCTAACGTTGCTGTTCAGTCGTTTCAGTGGTGTCCGACTCTTCATGACCCCATCTAGGTTTTTTTGTTTGTTTGCTTGTTTGGGCAAAGATACTGGAGTGGTTTGCCATTTACTTCTCCAGCTCATTTTACAGATGAGAAACTGAGGCAAACAGGATGAGTCTTCCTGACTCCAGGCCTGGCACTCTATCTACATCACCACCTAGCTGCCCTTATTTTTCTAACATACTTTCCAACTTAGATATGGGTATTTACCTGAGAGGAACTATCCTTATCCACCACCAGCAAGTAGATTTGTTACAGGATATTTGGTTTGCAAGAAGGAAATTGAAAATAGAAAGCTGTGAACTAGAAGATAGCACAACTGAATGAGTTTAGAACTGTTCCAGACAAAAGATTAAGATTCCATTATAAAAAGACTGTGACTGGAAATCAATAATATTTAATTTAATTTTGGCCAAAAAGAGCCCTATATGCAAAATATTTAATTATATGCCAAATTTCCATTTTCTAAGATTCTTCAATTATGTACCTTATCTGTCACATGATAAGGTTGCATTCAACTCTGTCCTAGTTATTTCTGATAATGCTTTTTGATTTATAGCGTTACTTAACGAACACCCGCCAATTCTAAAGAACCATGGAAAATAAGAATAATTGAACTCAATTCATTATTTTTAAACATTTAATTATATTTTTTATTAAAAAGCTATTTTTGCTTCCTTCTACCTCCCCACACATTGAAAAAGAAAAACAAAGTCCTCATAATAAATATGCATTGTTAAAGCAAAACAAATTTCCACATTGGCCATGTCCAAAAAATGTCTCATTTTGTACTGATTCCATCACCTCTGTCTCAGGAGATGGGTAGTATGATTAATCATTAATCCTCTGAAATCACTAAATTTATTCTCTTGGGGCTTTCTCAGACCAAAATGGTCTTCTTACTTTGGTCCATTACTATTCTGATGGAAAATACGATCATCATGATAGCTACCACGTGCAGATAGCTCATTGATCAAGCCACATGCTTCCTTCTCAGTTATTTCTTCCTCAAATCCTACATTTCTATAATGGCACCCAAACTTAGCAGCAGCTAATGGAATGTTCTAGGGTGATTATGTTCAGCCTTTTATCAATGAACTGGAAATTTATGAAGGAAGATAAATAGGGAGAAAGAGCAAATACATTGGATCACAATATGTGTAGCCAAAAAAGTTATTAGTAGTCTGGAATGCTGGGCTGAATCTAACAGGATGAAAATTTAACAGTAGATGTAAATATAAATCTATTTAGTATATGTATATATTATACTATATATGTGAAAGAGTTATATATTGTAAAAATATACAAGTTTATAGATACAAACTCTTTTTTTTACAGTGTCTCCTTATCTTATCCAGGCTGGGAGTATAGGGGCTACTCACAGGCCTACTCATGGACCATTCAGTCTCACTACTGATAAGCATGGCAGCTTTGGCCAGCTGTGTTTCTGAGTTGGGCTGATTCCACTCTCCTTAGGGGATCATCTTATTGATGCTAGATAATTCAGACAACTAATCATCTTGGCTCACTGCAACTCAGAACTCCTGAACTCAAGATCCGCCAGCCTAAGCCTCCCTGGTAACTGGGATTATAGGGATACTCTAACATGCCTGGAGAAAGAGAATGATTCTTAAACTTTAGGTAAAAAAAAAAAACAAACCAAATCACCTGAAAAAGTACAGGTTAGGGGTGATGTGGCTAGAATGCAGTTAGGGTGAAAAGAGCTAATGATTTTAGTGGACAGCAAGCTCAGTACAAGGGAGCATTGTGACATGGCAGGTCACAGAACTCATTTGACCTAAGGCTGTATTGAAAGAGAGTCAAAACCCTCAGAGAAAAAGAGATAATAAGATGATAAGCCATAGTGCCGCTCAGAACACATCTAGAGGATGGGATTCTGTCCTGAAAACTTGATAAAAGTCATTTAACTGGAAACTGAATTTAGGCATAAATCCTAGTCAAAAAAGCAACTGGTAGCTAGCTCTCTTCCTCCCAATTTGCATCTACATTCATTTATTCATTCAGCAAGTATTTATTGAGTCTAATACGTATCTTTATTCCACCATTCTCTTTAGATTCCCTGGGAAGGAATTGTAATTGGCTCTTTTTAGAGGATTCTATTAAAGTCTGTTGGGGTTTAAGAGAATCAAATACTCCAGGTATCTTCTGGACGGAACAGATGCTCCATTCTGCCAGGAGGGATTCAGAGGAGCATTCTTAGAAGATGAGGGACAAACTCTGAAGGGCAAGCTGAGTCCTGAGCTGTCAAAGAATGCTAATATTTGCAAGGCTTATTAAGCCTGGGATTGGGCTGCCTAGAGCACAATTAATAGAAGTTTCTTTTCTGTATTAAACATGTCAGCACAGAAGACAGTGCTTTAGGCCCCTCCCCCCAGAGGGGGGCAGCTGAAAAGTGAGAAAATGCCAGGTATATGTTAAGAACTTGAGGCATCATTCTTTTTTTTTAAATTTTATTAATTTATTTTGATTTATCAACAATCACTTCCATATTCTTTTGAGTTGAAAATTTTTCTCTCCCTTCCTCCCCCCCACCCTCTCCAAGACGGCGCACAATCTGATATAGGCTTTACATTTACATTCCTATTAAACATATTTTCACATTAGTGAAGCTGTAAGTAAAAATTAAAACCAATAGGAGGAACCATTAGAAAGATGAAACAAAACTCAACAGAAGGTAAAAATAAGGGATAGCAATTCAACTTTCATAGTTCTTTCTTTGGATGTAGACAGCATTTTCCATCCTGAGGCCTCTGGAGATGTCTTAGATCCTTGTAATGCTAAGAAGGGTTCAGTTTAACAGTATTAGTCATCGCATAACGTGGCTGTTATTGTGTACAAAGTCCTCTGCTCACTTCACTCAGCATCAGACCATATAAGTCTTTCCAGGTTTTTCTGAAGTCAGCCTGTTCATCATTTCTTATAGCACAATAGTATTCCATTACATTCATATACCACAACTTGTTCAGCCATTCCCCAATTGATGGGCATCCTCTCAATTTCCAATTCTTTGCCACCACAAAAAGAGCAACTATGACTATTTTCGTACATGTGGGTCCTTTTCCCATTTGTATGATCTCTTTGGCATATAGCCCTAGAAGTGCTATTGCTGGATCAAAGGGTATGCATATTTTTGTAGCCCTTCGGCTATAGTTCCAAATTGTTCTCCAAAATGATTGGATCATTTCATAACTCCACCAACAATGTATTAGCGTTCCAATTTTCCGACATCATCTCCAACATTTATCATTTTCCTGTTTTGTCATGTTGGCCAATCTGATAGGTGTGATGTGTTACCTCTGAGTTGTTTTAATTTGCATTTCTCTGATCAATAACAATTCAGAGCATTTTTTCATATGACTATAGATGGCTTTAATTTCTTCATCTGAGAACTGTCTGTTCATATCTTGAGGCATCATTCAACAAAGCCAAGTTCCCTTTGAAGAAGTAGCATGTGCCTTGAAGAGAGCCTCCCTTGGTGGGGGCAGAGGTGGGGGGTTAGGAAAGCTTTATACGTCACCTCTTGCCTCACACAGTGGTCTGCCCTCAATAGCTGCTTCATAGATTTTAGCTGAAATGAATGAAAAATGTATATTAGCATATTGATTAAATGATTATTTGAAAAGAATAACATGAAGTAGAGCCTTGAATTTGGACTCAGAGAACCTGTGTTTGAATCCATTTCTAAATCAGGTGTGCTGGCCTGTAGTACCTGCTCCTAAGGGAGGCGGAACCAGGTGGATCCTTTGAGTTCAGGATAGCTGAGCTTCAGTAGCGCTAAGGTTGATTAGGTGTCTGCAATGACTGTGGCATCAAAATGGTGAGCCTTCAAGAGGGGCAGGGCACACCAGGCTCCTTGAGGAGCTCCAAATTGGAATGGGTCAGGAAAGCAAAGAAGGTCAAAGTTTCTGTGTCAGTAAGCAGTGGGATCTAGCTTGTGTGTGGTCATTGCACTTCTAGCCTGGGTGAGATAGGAAAAGGAAGGAAGGAAGGAAGGAAGGAAGGAAGGAAGGAAGGAAGGAAGGAAGGAAGGAAGGAAGGAAGGAAGGAAGGAAGGAAGGAAGGAAGGAAGGAAGGAAGGAAGGAAGAAATAGAAAGAAAGAAAGAAAGAAAGAAAGAAAGAAAGAAAGAAAGAAAGAAAGAAAGAAAGAAAGAAAGAAAGAAAGAAAGAAAGAAAGAAGAAAGAAAGAAAGAAAGAAGAAAGAAAGAAAGAAAGAAGGAAGAAAGAAAGAAAGAAGAAAGAAAGAAAGAAAGAAAGAAAGAAAGAAAGAAAGAAAGAAAGAAAGAAAGAAAGAAAGAAAGAAAGAAAGAAAGAAAGAAAGAAAGAAAGAAAGAAAGAAAGACACAATTTGCTACTTAGTACCTGTGCCACCTTGGGCAATAATAATAATATTTATATAACAATTCCCCACACACACTAGAAACAGGTCTGTTATACTCCCAAGCCTCCTCTCAGGGTTCTCTAGTGTTACAAAGGAGTTGGGAGGTCTCTCTTCTCTGCCTTTGGATAGAGCCCTCACCAATTTAATTTCCCCCTAATTTTAGGGGTCTAAGCACCCCACTTCCATTTAACCATTTAGTGCGTTAGTTTTTACAAAGGAATATTTACTCCAGTGGTGTATCATCAACAAATATCCAAACATTTCCTCCTAGTCCCTTGGGGTGGGATATGATCCCCTCTACACCTCCTTAGGGGAATAGGAATTGAGTTTACAACTAAACTCTGTTCCTACATAGCATTAGTCCCACCAAATTCAAGTCCAAAGCCCCACCCTTGGGTTTGTGTTCTGAGATCCTGGCTTCTCAGGGCTTCCCTGCTGGGCTGGTTACAACTTCTACTCTGGAATCTTGAGCTCCAAGGTCCCACAGCTAGAACTCCGGGGTCCAGGACTCTACTCCCTGCACCTAGAACTGAAAAGAACAAATGAAACAGACAGAAACTCAAGTCTGCTTCTTGGTGCTACAAAGTCTAAGGGGAGAGGAAGATGTCCCTCAGGCCCTTCACCACTTCCTGTATAACATCACCAACTGTGAATCCTTCACCCCTGGATGAAGCAGGGAAATAAGAGTAATAGCCATGCTGAGTCATGTAGATTTAAAGACACAGATGGTTCCAGCTACTTAGCCTTTGGGAAGAAGCTGCTTCCAACTACTTGGTAAGCCAAAGCAGAGTATTCATGCATGGGCCAGTTCTCCTGTCTCCCAGGAGCAGGACCCTAGCACCTCCTACATAGGTGATACCATTTTAAGTGGTGTGGAAGCATTCCAAACCCCATTACCTTAATAACTAACATTTACATAGTGCTTTAAGGTTCTCATAGTTTTTTATAGATATTATTTCATTTTATCTTCTCAGCAGCTCTCTGGGGTACATGCTATCATTATTCCTATTTTAAACCAGCTAGGTGGAGTAGTGGAGAGAGTGCGGGGCTTAGAGGCAGGAAGACTAGAGTTCAAATCCTCTGTCACACACTTAAGAGCAGCATAACCCTCTCTCAGCTGGTTTCCTTAAAATGATGATAATAATAGCACCTACATTCCAGGGTTATTATGAAGAGCAAATGAAATAACATAAATAAAGCATTTTATAAACCTGAAAACATTATATAAATGCTAGTTATCATTATCTTACAGAATGAGGAAACTGAGACAGACAGAGGTCACATAGCTAATCTAAGATTTGGACTTAGACCATTAGATTTTTAGCGGGGACTGCCTTTTGACTCTTTTTTTGTTTCCTCAGTGCTCAAATTAAGAATAAAATTAAGGGGTGAGAGGTTAGATTAGAAGAAGGAGAAAGGGAGAGGTAGAAAGGGGTAAATTATCTCACATAAAACAGACAAAAAAAGGCTTTTACAATGGAAGGGAAACAGGGAGACATGAGAGGAAATGAGTGAATCTTATTAATCCATGAATTAATCCAGCTGTCAAACAATGATATTAAGTACCTACTATATGCCAGGCTCTTTCTGAGCCACTATTAAGCACCTGCCTTTCTAATAGATGAAGAAGGAACCAGAAATCAAATAGCAAATTATTCAACTGAGACATTATAACAAAGTAACCAATAGGGGAAAAGCAAGACTGATTCTCAGCTTTCTGAGAATATGTCAGTGAGGAAGGGATCCTCTCTGAGTATCCCCCCAGCAGTGCTTAGGCTTCACTGCAGTTAGAAGACATCTTCTGCCTGAATCCTTGGGCTTCTGTCTCCTGACAATGAAATGTAATTCCCTTGGCTCCTTGGCAAGGTCCAGGAATTCCTTTACAGCTACTCCAACCAGCATCCTTGTATATCAAAGCTTGATGCTCTGCTGCTAGTAGCTGCCATCCCCTAGAAACCTAGCGTCAAGGAGATGTTTTGCTTTTTTTCCCTCAATGATACCACCTGTGCCAATAACATGCCCCAAGATTAAAGAAAGACATCTTTTGCTCCCTTGTTAATCAGCCCTTTGCAGGGGGAACGCGCTCTAGGACTTCCAGAGTTGCCCTTCTCGATGGAAGGTTCCAAGCTCTTCCACTGACCTGAGTTAAGGAGAATGTATTGCATTCACCTTCCCCTCCCCCACCCCCACCTCCCAACCCACACTCTGACCCCAATCAGGGTGGAGGAAGTGTGGCTCCCACATGGTAAGCAACTCCCACAAAATCTTTTTGACATCGGAAATAAATCCACCTCTTTCTATTTGCCTCTCAAACTTCCATCATGCTGTCCAGTAACTAGGGATGTGTAGTGCAAATTTCTTTAAAGACGAAATCAGCTTTAAGGAGGCATTAGAAATAGAGTTTGAATGCAGATCGAAGCATACTATTTGCTATTTTTTTCTCTTCTGCTGAGTTTTGTTTCTTCTTTCTGGTGGTTCCTCCTATTGGTTCTAATTCTTCCTTACAACATCACTAATGTGAAAATATGCTTAATAGGAATGTATATGTATAGCCTATATCAGATTGTGCACTGTCTTGGGGAGGGTGATGGGGAGAGAGGAGGAGAAAAATTTTAAACTCAAAAGCATATGGAAGTGATTGTTGATAAATCAAAATAAATTTTAAAAATTAAAATATAAAAAAGGAAGCATTAGAAATATTGGGAATGGAAAAGCAAAAGCTGTTTGTACCAGTCCTCTCATCATCACAGCAAAACCCAAAGCATTTACAATCTCCTCTAGTTAAATAATTAGTTAGTAATGGGCAGCTAGGGAGCTCAGTGTGTACAGTACTGGGTCTAGAGTTAGGAAGACCTAAATTCAAACATGACCTCAGACGCTTACTAGCTGCGTGACCCCTGGGCAAGTCACTTAACTCATTTCCTCAGTTTCCTTAACTGTAAAATGGGGATAATTATAGCACCTACCTCTCAGGGTATTGTGAGTATCAAATTAAATAATATTTGTAAAGCACTTCACACAGTGCCTGGCATGTAGTAGATCCTTAATAAATACTTGCTTCCTTCCTTAAAAATTATAATCCCAATATCTGCAGAATAAAATTAAGGGGTGAGAGATTAGATTAGAAGAAGGAGAAAGGGAGAGGTAGAAAGGGGTAAATTATCTCACATAAAACAGACAAGAAAAGTCTTTTACAGTGGAAGGGAAACAGGGAGAGATGAGAGGAAATGAGTGAATCTTATTCTCATTGGATTTGGCTTAAGGAGGGAATAACATATACAGTCAGTTGGGTGTGGAAATCTATCTTACCC
This sequence comes from Phascolarctos cinereus, assembly GCF_003287225.1. Taxonomy (NCBI): domain Eukaryota; kingdom Metazoa; phylum Chordata; class Mammalia; order Diprotodontia; family Phascolarctidae; genus Phascolarctos; species Phascolarctos cinereus. The sequence continues at coordinate 60,329,981 of NW_027556098.1, forward strand.
TACAGGAAAATGGGGGAGGGAAGGGGACAAGAGAGCAGGAGGATGATAGAGGAGAGGGCAGAGGGGGTAATCAGAAGCAAACACTTCTAAGGAGGGACAGGGTCAAAAGAGAGAATAAAATAAATGGGGGGCAGGATAGGATTAAGGGAAATACACTTAGTTTTTCACAACCTGACTATTAGGGAAGTGTTTTGCATGACTTCACATGTATAACCTGTATCAAGTTGCTTGCCTTCTTAATGAGGGTGGGTGAGGAGGGAGGAAGGGAGAAAATTTGGAACCCAAAGTTTTAAAAACAAAAGTTTAAAAAATTTGTTTTCACATGCAATACAGGAAATGGGATATAGAAATCTATCCTGCCCTACAGGAAAATTGAAGGGGAAGGGGATAAGAGAAGTGGGGGAGAGATAGAAGGGAGGGCAGATTAGGAGAAGGGGTATTCAGAATGCATTCCATCTTGGAGTAAGGAAGGGACGAGATGGGGAGAAAATTTGGAACTCAAAATCTTGTGGAAGCGAATGTTGAAAAGTAAAAATTAATTAATTAATTAAAAAAAAATTATAACCCTTACCCACCACACCAGATGTATAGACACAATTATAGGTACATGCCAAATACATCCATTAACTTGCCTATAGCATAGTCATAGGCAATTATTATTTAGACCACATGCAGGTATGCAGTACCTAATATATATATTAGAATCTCATATCATATAGCAAACATATAGGTCATATGAAAGTATTTAATACATAGTATCATATAGCAAAGTTATTTACAGTAGAACACAGAGATCATATTCAATACATAATATTACATGTTGGGGTTACATACGAAATAAGTATTACATACATTCCACTACCTGGCATCCTCTGGCCATGTGGAACTTCTTCACACATGACCCTTTGAACATCATATTTTAGCCTGGGCTAGACAGTCCAGGCACTTCCAGACAGTCCCAATTTCAGGACTGCACATTTAGTGCCCTCAGACCCATTGACTCATTCAGTTCCCTTGTAGACCATACAGCTAGGGCATTAGATGAGACAGACAGTCTCTTGATTCAGTTCTTCCTCTCTATCTGTGCAGAGGTCACCTGCAGACTAGCACAATGTTGGTCAGCTTCCCTAACTTCTCAAGACATATCAATATCTAGGGTTTTTTTTTTATTCCTCCAAGAATGATTTGGAGCTTCCCCCCATTTTATGGCAGCAATTGTCTGTCTATAAATAGTGCATCCCAACCCTGAAACCCTAATTCCTTAGAGTTTCCAAAAAACCTCACTAATTTCTCAAAGTTTTGAAACTGTTTTGTAGCCCCTCAGATTACCCGCCTTTTCAACTCTTTGACACTGGGGTAGCTTTCCACCAGCCTGCTAGCTTGTGTTTTTCCTTGAACTTCCTTATAGAATTCAGTCCCAATTCCAGAATTCCTGTCAGAAACCCTGAGCAGTTGTCATTGCTCGATTTTCTCTGAAAGGAAGCCATTTTTAGGCAGTTGACCTCCTTTAACTGATTTCTCAACCTCGTTGGTTGTATATTTCTCCATCTTCTGAGATGACACAGCATAGGCCAATCATTAGATGCAGCTTTCACAGAAACATCAGCAAGTACAGAATGAAGCCTATGGCATTATTCTTGGCAGCAGCAGCAAACATGTATGACAGAAAGGCCAGATGCTGACACCATGGCGCCTTCTCCGCAGGCCTCAGGGTACCCAGCATGTTCAGCAGGGTACAATTAAGGTCCTTTGGCTGTGGATTCCCCCAGGGATATTATGGTACAGTTCTAGAGACTGTTTGATTCCTGCCAAGGCTAGCATTTCTTTGAGTAAATTGCTTTCAAACCCATGACCTTGATGAGAATGGATCTTGGCAGAGAAAGCATACTCAGAGAAATCCTTCTTCCCTAACACAATACTGTAGAAGCCTTCCAGACTCCTGATTTCATAAGCCTGTGTTTGTTGAAGCGCTTTTCATACTCTGTGTAGCAGCATCTCTATTTTTTTTCTAAAATAAATTGTCTAGTCCTTGACCACCTACTTTTCATGAAACAATCGACATAAATAATTGCTTCACTTCAAAAATAAGAAATAATAGAAGTTTTAGACAATTAAGTTTGTTTAGTTATTGAAAACTTCAAAGGATTATCTATAATCTTGAGTCATTTTCCATTTCTGAAAAGCTGCTGGCTTTTTTCTTTGGAAACCAACTTTTTTTTTTCAGAATAACAGCCCCCTTCAAAGTCAAGAATTCTAATTTGTGAATAAAATAAAGACCCCAATTGTCACTGAGTTCTCTACTGGCCAGTGCAACAGGCAGTGGCAATCACTTTCCTAGAGCAAAGCTACTCCTGAACCCACTAGCCTGTATAACACAAAGGGCTTACTTAGATTTTCAAAAAGAAATGATGGTGCATATGTGAGGCAACTGGCAATCCTTAAAGACATGTTCTTGTTTCTCATGCCAATTGTCTGTGGAGGATTCAGGTCAAATTATTAATTGTTTCCCTTTTGCTTTTGATTATTCTCAACCCACAAGTGAGATGACCATTTATTGGGTATATTGGGCATTCCTTTCAGGGATGGGTTGCACTAGATGGTCACTGAGGTTCTAGCTCCAAAATTCTCTGATTCTGTGATTCTAGGATTGTTTTGCTGCTTTGTAATGATTACATGGAACAAAGCTTAGACCTGTTCACACTTAACCGTGTTTTAATGTGCCTGTCTTTCCGCAACCCCTCCAACATTCACTGTTCCCATCTTTCACCATCTTTGCCAATTTTCATAGTGGGGGATGAAACCTTAGAGCTGTTTTAATTTGCATTTCTCTTGCTATTAGTGATTTGGAACGTGTTCTTAAGTGGCCAGTTATAGTTTGTATTTCTTCTTCTTAAAATAGTCTTTTCATATCCTCAGACCACTTATCTGATGGAGGAAGGTCTTAGCATTATAAAGTGATGTCAACTCCCTACATATTTTGGAGATCAAACTTTTGTTAGTGACATCTGATACAAATGCCTTTGACATTTAGTACTTTGTCTTTTCTCTTTTGCGGGGGGGGGGGAACGCTATGCAATGGGGTTAAGTGACTTACCCAGGGTCACACAGTAAGTGTCAAATGTCTGAGGTTGGATTTGAACTGAGGTCCTCCTGACTCCGGTGCCAGTGCTCTACCCATTGTGCCACCTAGCTGCCCCCTTTTTCTTTTATCTTGAATTTAATTCTGCAAATGCTTTTAAAATTTTATGGAGCTAAAATTCTCTATTTTGTTTTTCATGATCTCCTCCGTCCCTTGTTTACTTATCAATTTTCCTCCAGCTATAGTTGCGGAAAATACTTGATCTTGCTTTCTTCTAATTTTTTTTTTATAGCAGGACCTTTTGTTTTTAGGACAAGTATATATTATGAGCTTATTGTAGGATACAGCAAAAAAGGTTGGTTTAACCCTAATTTCTACCCAGCTGCATAGTAGTGACTTGGCTAAACCTTCTCCCACAAGAGGCAATAGACACTGATTCCATCCACCCATCTAAAAAAAAGAACAACCAGGAGAACAAGTAGAAAATGGCAAGTGGTTGGGGCAGCTAGGTGACACAGCGGATAGAGTACCAGCCTTGGAGTCAGGAGGATCTGAGTTCAAATCTAGCCTCAGACACTTGACACTAGCTGTGTGAACCTGGGCAAGTCACTTAATCCCATTGCCTAGCCAAAAAAGGGAGAGAGAGAGAGAGAGAGAGAGAGAGAGAGAGAGAGAGAGAGAGAGAGAGAGAGAGAGAGAGAGAGAGAGAGAGAGAGAGAGAAAGGTAAAGCATTCTGAGCTGGAGGGAAAGCAGACTTCAAACCCAGCTGGGGCCAGTGGGAACCCAGGCCAGATTAGGCCCTCATACCTCCCCCAAAGAGAGGAGGCTGAGGATGCCCCGCTTTGGAGAATGTATGCATTAGTAAAAGGAAGAAAAGCCGATTAGTGAGGAAGCAAGACAATGCAAGAGAAAGAAGGAAAAAAAAAATATCCAAGAGAGAGCGCTCACAAGTAAGTAAAGCAACAAAGAAGCTTATACAGACAGAAGGAAGACTGAATAAAAATGCAAAGTGGTTCAGACCACAGTGAACAAGTATTATATTATGAAGGATAATGAAGCAAAATTACCCCCTGAAAAAGAATCCTATAAATCCCCAGAAATCATGGAACAGTAGCAAGGAATTGTGGAATCGTTCAAAATAGAAATAAAACTGTTAAAAAGAAGATATTGTGAATAAAATTAGGGCAGAAAATCAGGGCTCTCGATGCAGAATTAAAAACAGAATGCAGAACTTAGGAAGGAAGGACAAGAAGACAAAAAGTATATATTAAGCCCTTACCATGTGCCAGGTACTGCACTTAATATGGGGAATGCAAATACAAGAATTGGGGAGAAGGAAGATGTTCCTGCCCCCAAGGAGCTTACATTTTCCTGAAAGAAGGAAAAAAAAAAGGTCGATGAAAGGGGGTCAAGGGTGCTGATGGTACAGAAAGGGGTGCGGCACATGGTTTTGAACTCTAGAAGTCAGGGGCAGAGTTGGGAGAGGAATGAATATTAGCGTCCTTGAGTCCTTCCGCAAAATGAAAGCCCCAGGAGGAACTCACCAATAGGAGAAGTGGCAGGCAGTTCAGGGAAGTTGTAGGCACTGGAGGCAGCCCCCCAATAAGACAGCTGCAAGATATAGTTTTGAAGTCTGGAAGTCTGAGGCAGATACAGGAGGGGATACAATAGACACTTCCTCCAAAGAAGCAGAGGTCCAAAAAGAGAAAATGAGATATTTCAAATATAAAAATACAAAAGTAAAAGAAAATTTGCTGATCAGAAGAAGCAAAAGGCAATAATGTTAAAAGTACATATGAATTCTATACAAAACTAAGTGACTGACATCTTGAAGACAAATTAATAAGAGCTGACCTAAGTATTGTAGTTCTTCCGGGAGAACATGATAAATCAAAAGGCCTGAATACCACACATAACCAAGGAAACCATCCAGAAACTCTTTAAAACAGACAACAAAGCCCTTATTGATAAAATCTACAGATAAATGACAAGGGAAATAATACTTGAAACTCCAAAGCATGCAGTGGCTAGATTTTGCAATATCTGACCAAACAACAAATTCTTCAGGCAGACAGGAGAAAGAAATCCAAATACATAGCATTGGTTTGAATAACATGGAGTTAATCTGCAGTCACAACAAACTACCAAATGAGATTACTTTATAAAGCTAGACAAAACAATAAAATTCATTTGTAGAAACAAAAGCTCCATAATCTCAAGGAAAAGAATGGGGAAAAAATAGCAACAAAGAGAGAATAATGATAGGGCTAAAGGGAGGGAGAGAGTTTGAAACTGGAATTTAAAAAAAAAATGTTAACAATGAGAGAACAGTACTTCCAGACTTTAAATTTTATTATAAAGCAGTCCTTGTTTTAAAAAAAACAACAACAACTATTTGCTGGTAGTGGCTAAGAATTGGAAATTGAAGGGATGCCCATCAAGTGGGAAATGGCAGAACAAGTTGTGGTATATAATTATAAGGGATATTATTGTGCTACAAGAAATGACAAACAGGGTTATTTGAGAAAAACCTGGAATGACTTACATTAACTGATAAAAACTGAAATGAGCAGAACCAGGAGACCATTATACATAGTAACAACAATATCGTACAATGAAGAATAGTAAATAGCTTAGCTAATCTTAGCAATGCAATTATCCAAGACAATCCCAAAGGACTCATGATGGAAAATGCTGTCCACCTCCAGAGAAAGAACTGATGTTGTCCAAGTACAGACTGAAGCATACTCTTTTTCTCTTTCTTTTCTTCCTTCCTTCCTTCCTTCCTTCCTTCCTTCCTTCCTTCCTTCCTTCCTTCCTTCCTTCCTTCTTTCCTTCCTTCCTCCCTCCCTTCCTTCTTTCCTTTTAGTCTTTTTGCACAAAATGACTAATAAGGAAATGTTTTCCATGATTGCATATGTAAAACCTATATCAGATTGCTTACCATCTCAGGGAGGGGGAGGAGAGGAAGGGAGAGATAGCATTTGGAACTCAAAACTTCTTTCAAAATGTTAAAAATTGTTTTTACATGTAATTGGGGAAAAATAAAATATTATTTTAAAACACTATTTGCTGGTGGTTTAAAAAATGTAAAAGGCAATCAGTAGAAGCAGCTAGGTGGTAGCACGGTAGATACAGTGCCAGACCTGGAGTCAGAAAGATTCCTTTCCTGAGTTCAAATCTGGCCTCAGACACTTAACTAGCTGTGTGACCCTGGGCAAGTCACTTAACCCTGTTTGCCTGAATTTCCTCATCTATAAAATGAGCTGGAGAAGGAAATGGCAAACCACTCCAGTATCTTTGCCAAGAAAATCCCCAATGGGGTCACGAAGAGTCAGACAAGACTGAAAAACAACTAAACAACAAGATCAGTGAAGCAAACTTAGATAAGAAAGAATGCAAAATAAGTAAATCAACAAACCATTGCTCTAGATAGCTGAGAATGAAAACCATTTAGGGAAGAACTCTGTACTTCAGAAGAATTACTGGAAAAATTTGAAAGCTCTTTAACAGAAATTAGGGTTAAAAGTACATTGTACACCATATATATCACAATTAGCTCAAAATAAATGTGTAATCTAAATATAAAACATTACACCAAAAAAATGAGAAGAAAATGACATCAGGTACCTTTTTACAACCATACATAGTAGGAGGATTCTTAACCAAATAAGGTATAGCAAAGATAACAAAAAAACCCCCAACATATTTTTGATTATATGAAATTGAAAAGCTTTTACACAAACAAAATTAATGCAGCTAGAAAAGGGAAATTTGTCAATGGTTAAAAAAATCTTTGCATCAAATATCTCTAATAAGAGTCTGATGTCCAAAAATACAGAAAAATAATAGAAAAATGGAAGGATATAGTAGAATAGAAGAAATAAGACTAAAAGCTACTCTTTAGTGAGTCAAAAGATATGAACAAATACTTCTCAAAAGAATTATAAACTATGAATTAACCATATTTGCTCTAAATAACAGCTTGCTCTAAATCACTAATAATGAAAGGCAAATCAAAACAATTTTGAGGATTCATCTCATACCTTATACTGGAATAGATGATAAAAGATGGAAATAGTCAATGTTGGAGGAGCTGCTGAAAGACAGACATACTAATATACTATTGTGGGACCTGTAAATTGATCCAACCATTCTGAAAAGCAGTCTAAAATTATGGTGGAAAAAGTGACAAAATATCCATACCTTTGGGCCCAGAGATACCACTGATAGGTATATAACCTAAGAAAATCAAAGTCAGAAAGAAAAATCCCATATACACATTTTTTTTGTGGTAGCAAAAACATGAAAAGAAAGTAGATGCCCAACATTTGGGAAATAGCTAAACAAACACGAATATAATAGAATACTATCTTTCCACAAGAAATGACAAATATGAAGAATTCAGAGAAGCATGAGTAGACATTTGAACTAATTGTGAGTGAAGTAAGCAGAATTAGGAAGAAAGTATATACAATGACTACAATAGCATGAATAGAAAGAACAAAAAAATGAAACAACATTGTCATTTTAATGACCAACCTTGGTCCCACGGAAGAATTGGGAAAATAAATCTTTCTCCCTTCATTGCAGAGATGGAGTACTAAGAGTGCATAATATTGAACATACTGTCAGACATGATTGATATGCTGTTTAATTTTGTGGGACTGCTTTCTTCCTCTTTATTTTTTAATGTTTGTTGTAAGGGATATCATACCAGGAAAGAAGGCTCAGGGCTATGCTTAGAAACAAATGATGTACAAAACCGAAAGGCATCAATAAAAATAAAATGAAATTTAAAATGAATACATAAAACCTAAGATTAAAAAAGGTTTTGTTTATCAGTTTTATATTGGCTTTATTTTTGTTTCTCTTTTTCTTCTTTAGTGTTCGAGATTTCTTTTCTATTTGGCTTAGGGTTGCTAATCCATTTCTTTTCTAGTCTTTTTAATTACAGCCTCAGTCCATTGGTTCTTCTAGTTTGTTAATATAAGGTTTTAGACATATGAGTTATTTTCTAAGTAATGTTTGAGCTGTAACATATAAATATTAATAAGTCATTTCATTGTTCTAATTGTTGTTTCCAGAAGTTCTTCTTTGACCCATTTAATTCAAAATAGTCAATATGTCAGCAAGTAGTTTCCATTTAGGTATGTACTGTTTATTCATCACTACTTTTATGTTGTTATGGTCGAAAAATATGTATGTTGTACTCGCCTTTTTATATTTGTGATTCCTTTGTGAATGAAAGAATGAATAAATGAAAAGTATTTATTCAGTGCTTACTGTGTGCAAAGCACAGAGGTAAGTACTGGGGATACAAAAAGATAATCTCTTAAGGAGCTCACATTTTAAGAGGGAGAGACAACCCATACAGAGGGGTTCAGCTGCAGGGCCAATAGAAATGTGGGGATTACCCCAGAGGGCAAGCAATCCAGTTTGGCTAGAATATGAAGGGGAGATAAGGATGATTAACAAAAACATCCTTAGCATCATTTCCACGGATAAAACCATATGTAGTTCTAATGTTGAACCTTAAGCTATAAGCACATGATCGATTTTTGAAAAGGTACTGTGGGACCCTAGAATATATGTGTTATCCTTAATATTCCATTTCAAAAGTCACCATAGTTCAATTGCATCTAATTTATCCAATAATTCATTCAGGTCTTGACACCCATTCAAGCCAAGACAGCCAGAGTAAGAGGAAGCAGTCTATAGCCTTAGCTCCCCAGATCAAATAGCAATACAACCCAGTCCACAAGATAAATTAGAATTTCTGAAAGAAACGATGCAAGAATTTTTAAAAAGTTAAAATGTTACAAAGTTTAAAAAGTTAAAATGAAATGAGAGCAACAGAGGAAAGAATTTAAAAAGAAATGAAAGCCTTGGAAAGAGAATTAATAGCTTAGGCAAGAGGTACAAAACCTCACTCAAGTAAAAAATTCTTTGAAAATTAGAATGGATCAAACAGTAGTTACTGAGTCCATGATACGACAAGAACTATTAAAGACAAAATCAAAAGGGACAGCGTGGCATAATGGATAGAGAGCTGACCTTGAAGCCACAATGACAAGTGTTCAAAGACTGCCTCTGACAGATACTGGCTGTGTGATCTTGGGCAAGTCATGTTAGCCTTTCAGTGCTCTGGGCCAGACGTGTCAAACTCAAGGCCCAAGGCCCACATGCAGTTCAAAACATTCCCAAGTGAGGCCCAACCCAGATTACAATATAATGGGAAATATTTAACAAAATTAATAAAAATGCGATAAAACATGTTGTTTTTCATTCATGTCTGATTCTTCATGACCCCATTTGCAGTTTTCTTGGTAGAGATACTAGAGTTGTTTGCCATTTCCTTCTCCAGCTCATTTGACAGGTGAGGAAACTGAGGCAAATAGAAAGTGACTTGCCTAGGGTCACACAGCTAATACGTTTCTAAAGAATTTGAACTCGGGAAGATGAATCTTCCTGACTCCAGGCCTGACACTTTATCCACTGTGCCACCTAGTTGCCCCAATAAAATATAGATAATATTAAATTTTGAAACTATGTCAATATGCAGCTTGCATGTATGGGTTAGTGGCTCTTGTTTCTATTTGAGTTTGATACCAAGCTCTAAGCAACTGTCTATGACTAATAGTTGAAGAAAAGGTTGTGTTGTTGTCCAGTTGTTTTAGTCGTGACTGACTCTTCATTTCTCCATTGGAGTTTTCTTGGCAAAGATACTGCAGTGGTTTGCCATTTCCTTCTCCAGCTCATTTTACAGAGGGGAAAACTGAGGCAAACAGGGTGAAGTGACTTGTCCAAGATCACAAGCTAGTAAGTGTCTGATGCTAGATTTGAACTCAGGAAGATAAGTCTTCCTGATTCCAAGCCCAGTGCGCTAGCCGCTGTACCACCTAGCTGCCTCTATTCCAAGTGGAGAGAACTACATATGCCAAAGTACGTAGGTAAGAGTGAACAAGGTACATCTATAGGACAGAGAATTTGAAGATACACTTAATTCCATAACCCCTTTGTAAATTGGGCACTGTGCTCCTGCTTTAAATTTATACTATAATATCTGATGGAGAAATGCCCACTGTCAAGATCCAGGTGAGTTGGGCAGGCTTATATGGAATAGGAAAGCTCCTTTGTTGATTGAATGAATACCTAGAGAATTTATCCTATCCATATCAGGATAATCACATGTGCCTTTCTTGATTTCTGGAATAATTTCCAAATTTTCAATAAAATTTTTACTATGTTGTTTGGTGTTATTATGGCATTTGGAACTTCCTCTACACAAATGAAAAGGTATGAATACTGTACCAAGGTCATATAAATCAACCAATTAGTAAACACACATTTACTATGAGCCAGGCACTGTGTTAGGTCTGCATTCTAGGAACCTAATGTTCTGTCAAGTGAAACAACATAGTCTCTTCCAGCCCTAGACAGGTGAACTCGTGATTTAAGTTCTCTGATCCTTTAATGTAGAAACTGCTAAATCTTGTGTTGTCCTGACTGTGGCTCCACCATACTTGAATTGTTTCTTTCTGGCTGTTTGCTGTATTTTCTCCTTGACCGGAGAACTTTGGAATTTGGCTATAATCTTCTTGGCTGTTTTCATTTCAGGATCTCTTTCAGGAGGTGATTGGTGGATTCTTTCAATTTCTATTATACCATCTGGTTCTAGAATATCAGGGGAGTTTTCCTTGATAATTTCCAGGAACACCCAGGGCCAATATAGCCACTTGGGGGCCTGGCTGGAACCTAGAAGAAGAACATAGGGGCAGACACGTGGGAAATGGACAGAGACACAGACAAGAAAGGACAGGTAGGTGGGGCTGTGGGGAAGATGGACACTGACAGAAAACAGACACATGGTCAGGGGGGGTGGGAGAAGGAGATGGAGGGAGAAGAGGGGTTAGGGAGACTAGTGGTACAAAAGGTTCCTCTCGCTGGGTACTGGAGGTCTCAATCCACCCCCTTATCTAGTCATGGCAGCAGTCTCTCCACTAGTCAATTCTTCTGCTTTCACTTGGAGGGGGATTTTGGGGTGGGGGGGAGCTGTGGAGTGTCTAGCCAAGGGATAGGAATAGAGAGAGCACAGTATTGGACAGTAAAGTTAACATAGGTGTTTTTTTGGGAATGCAGATTTCCTTCAGAATTCTTTAGAGTAAAGCAAATTTGTGTAAAGCAAGAACTGTCTGTAGTTTCAAAAGGTCTTAGAGCAGCCCTGTCTCCTGTGATTGTAGCAAAATGAAGAGCATCTTAAGTAGGACTTTCCCCCAGGCAACAAAGTTAAAATAGCTCACAAAACAGCCAGGCATTTGCTTAATTATCTGATCCTTTTAGTATGATGTTAGGAATAAGTGGTGAAGCCCATTGTAAAGAGCAGACAGGGCTGAGCCTGAATATTTTTTTTTCCTGAGTATTTCTTAGACCATTGTAGGAATGTATTTTTGAATCCTTCCTCTCAGTAATTTGCCTCATTTGTAAGCTATCAAAAAATAGCAAATAAAAATAAGAGAAATGAGAGGAATGTTCTAGGTCCACAGTACTATATGAAGCTCTGATGTAGCATACAGACCAGGCTGGCACCAGCATCAGGAGTGTTGAGATATTCTTTCTCTGTAGACTCTGAATGGATAACCATATAGTGGCTAGGTTATTGAAAGAAACTCTAGGACAGACATGAAAAGAGATACATGACTAACATGGCGGCTACCATGATGGTTCTCCTTTCTTTTTTAATACTTAATTTTAAAAATTTAGTAGTAGTTTATTTTTTCCAATTACATGTAAAGACAATTTTTAACATTCATTTTTGGATTTTTTTCCCTCCCCAAGACCACAAGTAGTCTGATAAAGATTATAAATGTGCAATCATGTAAAACACATTTCCACAGTCATGTTGCGAGAAAAATATATAACAAAAGGAAAAACACACACACACACACACACAAAATTTTAAGTAAAAATAATATGTTCTGATCTTCGTTCAGACTCCAGTGGTTTTTTCTCTGGATATGGATAGCATTTTCCATCATGAGTCTTTTGGAATTGTCATGGAATTTCTCTTACTTTCAAGATGCTAAAGAAGATATAACAGGTAAGGGTACCTATCTAGAATAATCATCATAGCAGAAGTATGTGGAGCAGTCAAAATTTCCTACCACTGTCTGAGTCAGGAAAAGTTGGCACATACTAAGGGCTATCTCTGTCCCTAGAGTCAATGCCACGAGTGACTGAGTTAATCCACACTTCTGAATATTGCTCAGTTTTCCCTTTTTCTGGCATGAAAGTGGTAAGAGGAGTGGGATAAGAACAGATTCTAACCTAGGGGGCCTACGGAAGAGAAGAACTATTATTTCTGGGAGGAGATAAGGTGCTTTGCTTAAGTAATCCTACATCAGTGGAATAACCATGGAGATAGCTTTCCCAGGAGCTCACAGGCCTCTGAGGTTATAAAACAGGGAGTACTTGGACAGGTCAAAAATTTAGGATAGAAGAAAGGAGGAAGCTACAACCTAAGGGTGTAGAGTCAGTTCATTTCCATCCTGAGGCCATGAAGATTACTTTTCTAGTCTCTCCTTCAAAGACTCTGAATCTCTATGATCCTATAAAATGGCAGGTCCAGGGAAGGAAGATCGACCATAGCAACCCCCAGAAATTTTTCCCTTGTAAGGTAGACATTGCCCAGGTTAATACACGTCTAGAGCACTATATTGTTTTTTGTCCTTTTTCAAGGAGGACTAATAATGACATCATGGGTGATGTCTTGACTTGTGTGTTAATTGGATTTAAGTGAGGTAGAGCTGCACAAAGTTGTCGGCATCACTCTTTCTTCCAGAGTCATCAAAGTCCAGTGGCAAGACAAAAGATAAGAAGACTGGCTATGGCCTGGGAAGCAGTGGATGACCTTGCCATCTTTGATGGCTGACCAAGTTCTAAGCATTCCACAGCACCTGCTTCAGCTGCCTTCATGGCCATTGGAATAAATTGTTCTCATTTGCCCATTCTGTGGGGGGATGTCTTCACATGTTTGGTGTAGACATCCTAGTAACTCATTGACAGGTTGGAAGCCTGTTGGTTACCCTCACCTGGTTTAGTCTATCTGTTGAGATGACTTTATTGGGGTGTGGCTACAGCTTCTCAGGGCCACAGGTGAGAGTTGAGTGCCAGGTAGTAGTAGTAGTTGTTATTGTTGTTATTGTTTGTCCATCATTCTGGAAGGGGACCATGACATCAGGAAGGGAATGCAATGACTTGCAAGTGAATTGGATTTAAGTGAGGGAGAGCTATGCAAAGTCACCAACCTTTCTTCTCCTCTGGAGCCATCTGGGTCCATTAGCAAGATATAGATCAAGATGACTGGAGATGGTCCCAAAGTGCCAGGTAGACACCAAAGGTAAATGAGCAGTCCTGAAAAAGGCTCAACAAGCCCTCGCACCATAGGTGCTAGTCCTTCTTCAATACTCCACATACCCCAGAGGACTGTAGAAGTCCCTGGGGAAGGCAGAGGCCCACCAGAGAAGGAAGGGGAGTTCTGGCTATTAGTAGGTTATATTCAATCCTTTTTTAAAACTTGGTGCTTGACTAGGAGCTGAGAGTCCTTTTTCAATTTTTGTATGGTCCAACAAATAAGACAAATTCCAGTGTTTCCAGGAGGGAAATTCTGAGTAGGGACACAAGTCCTAATGAGATTTGCATGAGAAGCCCTGAAAATTGAAACTGGACATACATGTTTTAAAAAATTGTTTTCACATGCAACTGGGAAATAAGAAATACAGGAAATGAGGTATAGAAATCTATCTTGCCCTACAGGAAAATAGAAGGGGAAGGGGATAAGAGAAGGGGGGGGGGAAGATAGAAGGGGGGGCAGATTAGGGGAAGGGGTATTCAGAATGCATGCCATCTTGGAGTGAGGGGAGAGATGAGATGGGGAGAAAATTTGAAACTCAAAATCTTGTGGAAGTGAATGTTGAAAACTAAAAATAAATACATTTTTTAAAAAAGATTGAAACTGGACTATATGAGCCCAAAGTTTCAGTAATGGGCCATGGATTCCATAGTGGATAATAAGAAATACATGTGAGATAATGGTGCTTAGTCCTTTTCAGTTGTGTCCAACCCTTCATGACCCCATTTGGGGTTTCCTTGGCAGAGATTCTGGAGTGGTTTGCCATTTCCTTCTCCAGCTCATTTTTACAGATGAGAAAACTGAGGCAAACATGGTTAAGTGACTTTCCCAGGGTCACACGGCTAGTAAGTGTCTGAGGCTAAATTTGAATTCAGGTTTTCCTGACTCTGGGCCAAGTGCTCTATCCATTGTGCCATCTATTTGCCCTGTGAGATAATGCAAATTGGGGGGGGGGATGGAATTAGGAAAAATAGTATCTATGTTAACAACAACTATATGTAAAACTCCAAAATTGTTTATGTATGTAAACAGAAAAGGACAAACATAGACAGAAAGGCACTAACAGAGAAAGAAAGAGGGCATAGGGTGAAGATATTTATTCACAGGGTTATAGGCTATGGAGTTGGAAGGGACATTTGAAAAAATGTAATTCAACCCATTCATTTTATAGATGAAATCAATGAGACCTAGTGGATGGATGAATTAACTTAAAGATATTTATTCAGTGCTTGCTATGTACCAAATACTGTGCAAAGTGCTAGGAAGACAAATAGAAAAAGCTAGACAGTCCCTGCTACCAAAGGGCTCACACTCTAATTGGGAGAGACAGCGCATAAAAGAAAGTTCAGTGGCAGGGCATTATGGAAAAACCTAGAAGTCCTATGGGCACAATGGACTGTCCGATGGCAAAGCCCAGAGATCCTCAGACTATGAGAGTAAGTCAGATGACATTGTCCCAGGGACCCGCAGGGAAAAGAGACAGAACAGAAGAAAAGACCTGGGGGACCTTAAGGAGGCAAGGGTAGGAGGCAGGTGCTTCTCCATCTCATCAAGAATAGATGAAGTGACTTGCCCAAAGCCACATACCTTGCTCAAGGTATTGGCAAATAGCCAAGTCAGAACTAAAACCCAGGACCTCAGACTCTTTTTTAAAAAATATTTTTTCCAATTACATGTATAAACAATGTTTAACATTCATTTTTTAAATTTTTGAGTTCCAAATTATCTCCTCTCTTCCCACCTCTTCCCCCTCATTGAGAAGGCAAGAAATTTGATATAGGTTATACATGTATGTCATGTAAAACATATTTCCATATTAGTCATGTTATGAAAGAAAACATAGACAAAAAAACAAGAAAAATGAAGTTTTAAAAAAGTAAGCTTTGATCTTTCAACAGTTCTTTCTCTGGAGATGGATAGCATTTTTCACCATAAGTTCTTCAAAATCATCTTCAAAATTGTATTGCTAAGAATAGCTGAGTCATTCACAGTTAATCATTATACAATATTGCTGTTATCGTTTACAAAGTTCTCCTGGTTCTGCTCACTTCACTTTGCATTGATTCATATAAGTCTTCCCAAGTTTTCTGAAAGCATCCTGTTTATCATTTCTTATAGCACAGTAGTATTCCATCACAATCATATACCACAACTTGTTCAGCCATTCCCCAATTGATAGGCATCCTCTCAATTTCCAGTTCTTTGCCACTACAAAAACTGCTTCTATAAATATAGATCCTTTTCTTTTTTAAAAAAAAATCTCTTTAGGATACAGACCTAGTAGTGGTATTGCTGGGTCAAAGGGTATGTGCAGTTTTATGACACTTTGGGCATAGTTCCAAATTGCTCTTCAGAATGATTAAATCAGTTCACAACTCTACCAACAGTACTTTAATGTCCCAGTTTTCCCACATCCCCTCCAACATTTGTCATTTTCCTTTTCAGTCATATTAATAAATCTGATGGGTGTGAGGTGGGACCTCAAAGTTGTTTTGATTTGTATTTCTCTAGTCAATAATGATTTAGAGCATTTTTTCATATGACTATAGGTGGCTTTAATTTCTTCATCTGAAAACTTCCTGTTCATATCCTTAGACTATTTATCAATTGAGAAATGACTTGTCTTCTTTTAAGTTTGACTCAGTTCTCCATATATTTGAGAAATAAGGCCTTTATTAGAGAAACTTGCTATAAAAATTTTTTCACAGTTATCCATCCTATTTTTCCCATTTTTCCTTCTCTCACCTTTCACCCTATCCATTCTCAAAATTGTTTTGCCTCTAACCACTGCCTCCCCTAATCTGCTCTCCCTTTTTCAAGTCCCCTTTCTTCTATTATCCCCTCTCCCTCTCCCTCTCTACCTACTTCCCTGTAGGGCAAGTGTGTGTGTATATATATATATATATATATATATATATATATATTTCATAACATGACTAATATGGAAATATGTTTTACATGACATACATGTATAACCTATATATATATATATATATATATATGTATATATATATATATATATATATATATATATATATGTATACACACACACACACCCAAGTGCATGTGTATATTATTCCCTCTTTGAGCCAGTTCCATTGAGAGTAAGATTCTAGTGTTGCCTGCCAACCCCCCCATCTTCCCCTTCACTGCAAAAACTCTTTCAAGCCTCTTTTTTGTGAGACAACTTACTCCCTTCTACTTCTCCCAATGCATTCCTCTTTCTGACCCCTTAATTTTTTTTTTAGATATCATCCCACCACAGTCAATTCATACCTGTGCCCTCCATCTATGTATACTCCTTCTAATTGCCATAATGATGATAAAGTTCTTAAGAGTCACAAGTATCATCTTCCTGTGTAGGAAGGTATAACCTTATTGAAATCCGGATGATTTCTCTTTCCTGTTTGTTTTTTATTTTTATGATGGCTTGCCAAAGTGTGGCATATGCTGGGCTACACTCCACTCTCACTCCAGGTTTTTATTCTAAGTTGTCTTGGGTTGAAAAATTGTTCCAGCTCATCCTTTTGTGAGTTCTGCTGTTCTAGAATTCATTTTGAGACATTATTTTAAAGTTGTTTGGAGGGGAATTTAGGAGAACTTAAGCAAGTCCCTGCCTTTACTCACTATCTTCAGTACCCTGACTCTAACTTCAGTATACTTTCCGTTATTATTTGTTGGTTAAAATACATTTTTAAATTATAAAGAGTTCAGGTTTTATTGTCGGGGATATGAGAGAGACAGGGACTCACTAGGTCCCTGATATTCATGCTGGAGGAATAATGAGTCTATTGGATTAGACCTAAAGTCCCTTCCAGCTCTAAATAGCAGTGATTTTCAGTTAGATAGGGAGAGCATGACCAAATTATTGAAAGACTTTAATGTCAGGATGGGAAATCTCCTGAATCTCTGGTCAACTATTTTTTGAAGCTAAAGCTTCACAAAAAGTGGTAGATACTAAAGGAACTTCTAATCTCCAAAGCCTAAATAGCACATGACTGGGACCAACATGGCTAGTCCAGTGACTAGCCACGTCACTGGGGTCAGAAATCTAAGGGGGATAGCATTTATTGTGTCCATAACACTGGCACCACCAGAGGCCCTCAGAGTATGACTTCTCAAACATGAAGTTTAAGAAATCTTTCCTACAGACCCGCTCACTCAGCCCCAGTGTGGGCACTGTCCCTTAAAGTAGCAAAAAGGCTGACTGGTATTAAACATAATGATCCAGGTTAAACTCGAATTTCCCCTAGGCAAGAAGAACCAGAAATGCCAAGGAGTGTGGAAATCACCTTGCTGTTCACAAATGATGGGGTGGCTGGGTAATTGTCACAACAAAGCCTCTTGCCCTAGTTCATGGCTTTGAAATGGGCTGGCGTCATTGCGTAAGTGATCTGCCAGCTTCTCAACCAGTCAGAGTGTCTGTTTGCACACTCCCAACAGCCCTTGCCACGTTGGTGACTAGAGTGAGCCACAAGACAAGGGGTTGCCACTGAGAAGTTGACTGAGGCTACCCAGTATTCCTCTGGATCCAATCATCTAAGCCTGGAGTGGTACCTGGATTCATGTTCTCTAGCCTGTTTTCAGGAGAGGACCGGACTGGAGGGAGTGGCCCCGGACTGCGTAAGGTCATGACTCACTAGCTGCACCTACAGTGGGCGCAACTACTTGAAATGGCATAGGTCAGGCTTGGGTGGGGTCCCAGCCATTGAGAAACTGGTTTGGTATCAGGCAAATAAAGGATCAGGAGACACCCAGCCTCAACCTAAACAGGAAAGAGTAAATTTAGCCTGCTGGCAGTCAGCTGGCCATGAAACTTAAGAACAGGTCAAAGTGCGTAGCTGTTCAGTTGACATAGCTACTGTTTACAATGATTAGACTAAGCATTTTCCTTTTAAACTTAGTCTTCCATTGTAGTAGGAATTTAATAAATACTTATACTATCTCACTTCATTGTCTACCTCTTTGACCACTCTAGACTAGATCGACCAGTTGATCAGGTATCAATTATTAAGTACCTAATATATGTCAGAAGAACAACTAAGTAGCATAGTGGATAGAGTACCAGGCCTAGAGTTAAAAAAAAAAAATTCATCTTCCTGAGTTGAAATCTGGCCTCAGACACTGATTAGTTGTGTGACCTTGGGCAAGTCACTTAACCCTGTTGCCTCAGTTTCCACATCTGCACAATGAACTGGAGAAGGAAATGGCAAACCTTTCCAGTTTTTGCCAAGAAAACCCCAAATGGGATCACAAAGAGTCAGACACAATTGAAAAATGACTCAACAATAACAAATATATGTCAGATACTCCACTAGCCGCTGGGAATACAAAGACAAAAAAGGAATAGCCCCTACCCTAAGGGATGTATGTATATATGTAAAATAGATAAGCATGTACATATGTAAAATATATAGTATATGTGTTATATTATCATATTAAATAATCAATATTTCTAATCTATAATATAATTTACAATGTTATATATAGTATATTCTATAAAATATATACAAAATAAAAGGCAAGGCCTTATTAGCATTTGAAAGCATCAGGAAAGACTTCCTGCCAAAAGAGATGCTGGAGCAGAGTTTTGTAGGAAAGGAGGGGTGCTGACCAGCAGAGGTGAGGAGGAAGTACACTCTGGACCCAAGTCACTGCCCAGGAAAGCCAGCTCAGGGTGCAGAGACAGGAGATAGGGGAAGCAGGCTAGGAGCCAGGGAGCACCACGAGATTGCATCTGATCTAACCCACACCTGAACAGAAGTTTCCCCTCCCACATCCCTGACCAGTAGCTATCCAGCTGCCACCTAAAACCCCCCAGGGACAGGGCCCTGGCTACTCCCCAAAGCAGCAGGCCATTGCATTTTCAGATAGCTCTAATTATTAGGAAGGGTTTCCTCACATCAAGCCGGAACCTGCCCCTACCACTTCCACTCAGTATTCCTAGTACTGCCCTTTGGGGCCAAGGAGAACAAGTCTGATCCCTCTTCCAAATTATAGACTTTCACATGCTTGAAAACAGCTTGCACCCCGTTAAATCCTCTCTTTTGTGGGCTATGCGTCCACCATTTGATCTTCATATGACATGTTCTCTGGTCCAGTCCCTTCATTATCCTAACCTTTTACTCTGTCAATACACATTTCATATACACCAATTATATGGAAGGTACTTTGCAAGGTGTAGTCAGCACAAAGATGAAGAGCTGCCTGCAGAGACCTCACACTCTACTAGAGCACATAAAACCAATGTTAGCAAGACTTTGCTCATGAACCCTGGCTCTTTTTACACGTATCCTATGAGTCTCCTAAACCTACGATCTTTTAGCTTGGGCAATAGTTAGGCTTGGCAGATTGTACCCAAGAGCTCACATCATCCCAAGTCTTTGTTTTTGTTTTGGGTTTTTTGGGGGGGTTTGGAGGCAATGGGGGTTAAGTGACTTGCCCAGGGTCACACAACTAGTAAGTGTCTGAGGCCCGATTTGAACTCAGGTCCCCCTGACTCTAGGGCCGGTGGTCTATCCACTGTGCTACCCAGCTGCCCCCCCCAAGTCTTTCTTTGAAAACAGGACAAGTGTTTTAAGCAGTCAGCTCATAGACAAGTAGGTAAATCTTTGTTCATCCAAACAAGAATTTGCTCAATGAACTAACTCCTTTACACTAGGAACTTACTTTTAACCACTGCCATTATTAAATGATACAAACCACAGGCAGGCAGAGAAAACATACACCAAAAGAGAGAGAAACCGAGCTCAGATTCACGACGGGGAGATATATCTCATAGAGAAAATTTGGGGAACAGAAGGAGAGGCTGAAACGTGTCCTTACTTCTTGGGAGGTGTTATCAGTGTTGCTGTTCAGTAATTTCCACCCCTTTAAGACCCCATTTAGGGTTTTCTTGGCAAAGATACTAGAGTGGGCTGCCATTTCCTTCTCCATTAGATCCATTTTGTCAGGCCATCAGAAGTTAAGTGACTTGCCCACGGTCACACAGGTAGGAAGGATCTAGGGTTGCATTTGAACCCAGGGTCTTCCTGACTCCAGGCCCGGTGCTCTATCCCCTGAGCCACCAGCTAACTCTGGTGTAGGAGTGTGGAGGTCCTGGGTTCAGGAGATCAGACAAAGCAAATAAAGATACTTTTCTTGTAGTCCCATTGGACCAATATCACTCATTTTCCCAGCTCAGTGCAGTGGATTGGGGATTTGATGGACACTTTCCAGAAAAAAATTAGACTAGTCATTCAATGCTGAAAGCAGTAGGCATTTTTTGGCATGGGTTTAACTCACACAAGGGAAAGCTATGTCAGTCAGTCAACAAGCATTTTTATGTACTTACTACAAGTCAAGCACTATGCTAAATTCTGGGGATTGAAAGTAAGGCAAAAATAGGGTCCCTGCTCTCATGGACATTACATTCTAATGAGGGATGGGGTGACAACATACAAATGAATGTGTAACTATGTAACTACAAGATATATAGATACATACACACAAACAGATATATATACATATACATATATACACATATATATGTCAAGAGAATAATCATCAAGGAAATTTACATGAACATTTGAACATCACCAAAAAAATCCCAACCACCAAACCCACTGACAAAAGTAAATAGAGCTTCATTCAAGTCATTCATTGGCCATTTTTATCAGAAAATTTTGTACCTTCCAAAAAACCCGAATATACATATGTATGTATATATGTATATGTAGATATATGTGTATATACATGTACATATAAATGCATATATCATATGTAGATATATGTGTATATATACATACATCTACATATACATATATACATACATATGTATGTATGTATATATGTATATGTAGATATATGTGTATATACATGTACATATAAATGCATATATCATATGTAGATATATGTGTATATATACATACATCTACATATCTATTTATATCTATCTCAATACCACTATATATCTATCTTTAGAAAGATATTTCCTATTGTTCAGGGCACCACAATCTATCTTTAGATAGATAGCGTGTTGAGATAGAGATAGGGATAGAGACTGATAGAGAGAGGCAGAAATAGAGATATAGTAAATGGAGGGGTGGGTAAAGAGAAGGGCTTCTTGTAGAAGGTGGAATTCAGTGTTGACTTTAAGAAAACTTCAAGAAAGCTAGGAGGTAGAGGTGAGGAGGAATCATTCCAGGCATGGGGGCAATAGCCCCCCAGAACAGAGTTGGGGGATAGAATGTCCTCTAGAAGGAATAGCAAGAAGGCCAGTGTCACTGGGGTGTAGAAAGAGATGAGTAGGGCTGGGAGGCGCGGTGGATAGAACATAGGCCTTGGAGTCAGGAAGACCTGAGTTCAAATCTGACCTCAGACACTTACTAGCTGTGTGACCTTGGGCAAATCACTTAACTTCAATTGTCAAGAAAAGGAGAGATGAGTGAAGTGTAAGAAGACTGGAAAGAGGCCAAGTTGTGAAAGGTTTTAAGTGCTAAACAAAGGACTTTATATTTGATTCTGGGGGCAAGGGGGAACCACTGGAGCTTATTAAGTTAGGAGAGTTATGTGTCCAGACCTTTGCTTTAGGAAAATCACTCTGGCAGCTGTGTGGAAGATGGACTGGAATGAGGAATACCTGATCACTCCAAGTAGCTCAGGGGTGCTGAATAGGTTGAGGGTTTTATGAGGAAAGGCTCTCAGGTTTATTTGTTTGCTTTCTCATCTTTGAAGTTACAATTAAGGAAGTGCCAATTAGCAAGGTTGCATAGGAGAAGGAAGTTTTTTTAGCATGCAAGGTACCTAATGTAGAAAGGGAGACCAAAATAGAAGGCCATCTCAATAGTCCAGGTGAAAGGTGGTAAAGCTGTGTGCTAGGATAGTAGCTGTGTGAGTGGAGAGAAGGGGACATAGATCAGGGATGTTGGAAAGGTAGAAATGACAGGATTTGTCAATTTATTGGATATGTGGAGTGAGAGTAAGGAGTCAAAAATCCCTAGAACAGAAGCTGATACTTCCAAAGCAGGATGGTACAAGATAGGAAAAAGGCACAACCGAGGATGTTACCAGAGCCTCGGAAGGGTCATGGTTTTCAGTCAACAGAGGAAAGAGAAAAATCTTGTGATAGGCCATACCCCAACTTAATGCATGAGTGCATCAAACTCTTACTATACCTCCTAGGTTCCATGAGTAAGACTCCTGGGTCCATGATCACTCCAAGTAGCTCAGGGATGCTGAATAGGATGAGGGTTTTATGAGGAAAGGCTCTCAGATTCATCTGTTTGCTTTCTCATCTTTGATGTCACAATTAAGGAAGTGCCAATTAGCAAGGTTGCATGGGAGAAGGAAATTTTTTAGCATGGAAGATACCTAATATAGAAAATTCCAGAAAAGGGAGGGATTGGCAGGCAGCAAAATGGGATGATTTTTTTAAATTATTCACTTTGACTATTATGGAAATGTTTTACATGATTGCGTATGTATGTTATATCTGATTGCTTACCGTCTCAAGTGGGGAGAGGAGGGATAGAATTTGGGGCTCAAAACTTTAAAAAAAACCCAAATGTTAAAAAATTATTTTAACATGTAATTGGGGGGAAAATAAAATATATTTTAAATGTTTTTATTCATTTTGAACTTAAATACAAAAAGACTAAAAAAAAGACCATTTCTATATATATAGTACAATATAAAAAGAGGATGCAATAAAATACCATGAATTTCCATTTCACACTCTTTACTTTTTTTTATACTGAGAGGGGATCATTCTATTCGGAAGATTAAACCTGAAAAACCGAAGGCTTTTTTGAACTATTACAAGTGTATTCAAACCTCCAATTAAACAAAAATTCAAGAATTTCTGAGCCTCTTGGCATCTGAAAAAGAAAAAACTCTAAGAAAAAGATTGGGGTGGGAGAGGATGTCAGGATTGTCCTCTGAGCTCATCTCCAAAGCAGAAAACAAAAAAATGTCATTCTTTCAAAATAATGATCAGGAGCAAGAAAGAGAAAAAAAAGTATCCTTTGTCATAACATATCTCTTTCTATTTTAGTCTGTCTGGCCTGTTGTTTCTCTACCTAGAACAGTTAAAGATCTGCACAAAAGATCCTTGTAGAACACGGATATTTTCTTCAAGGATCAACTTAATTTGTTGTAGAAAGAGGGCAAAGGAACGTGTGCTGCCGTGTTTTGGTTTGGGGATAACAGACGGATTCTGCAGTATTTTTCTAGGTCTAGTTTCTTGTTTTAAGCCGAGGTAGGGATTATCTCCAGTTTCTCTTGTATATATCTTGTTTTTACATGGTTGTTAGCATATTGTCTCCCCTATTAGAATGTGAGCTCAGGGACTAACTTTTGCCATTCTATGTATCCCCATTACTTGGAACATAGTAGGTGCTTAACGTTTATTGACTCACTGACTGGGCGAGCCATATCACCTTTTTGAGCCCCATCTGTAAAATAAACAGGCCACGTCTTCTTCTAGTTCTAAATCTGTGGGTCTATGGGCCAATTCAGTAGTCAGATATATCCTACTCAGAAGGATTGTTACAGCTTTCTCTCTTTACTCTCTTTTACTTCTCTGAATCCTTTGACAATACTACCTCTCCACCTCTCCTGGATACTCTCTCCCCATGGTTTCCACGATGCTCTCTACCTTCTTTCTGTTCTGAACCCTAAAGTTCCCTTTCTGTGTCCTCTTCAGAAATCTATTTCACTTTCCTGGCTTCGGTTACCAGCTTTATGAAGACACTTCCCTAATTTCTGCAGCTGAGTTCCAGACCTTCACTTTCCATTTTGAACCATCTGAACACCTTCACTTGGATGTCCTGCTGGCGTCTCCAATTCAACACAGCCAAAACAGAACTTAACAACTTTTGCCCCAAGATCGTTCCTCATTCTGACTTCTTTTTTTCTTCTTGGCACGACAATTCACTCAGTCACCTGTGCATGAAACATCAATGTTATCTTTGGCTTTCCATTCTCCTTCACTTCCTACATCTAATCAATTGCCAAGTGCTTTTGATTCTGCCCTAGCAATATCACTTATATTCACATCTGCCTCTCCCTTTCTGGTCCTATTACCATGGCACTCCTTACCACCTGCTGGACCTCTAAAACAGTCTCCTACATGGTTTGCCACCTCCAGTCGCTTGCCTTTTCAATACATCTTTCATACAGCTGTCAGCTTAATATTTCTTAGAGATAAATCCAAACATTATTCCTCTTCTAAAAATCCTTTAAAGGCAGCTAGGTGGCGCAGTGGATAGAGCACTGAGCCTGCAGTCAAGAAGACTCGTCTTCCTGAATTCAAATTTGGCCTCAGATACTTACTAGTTGTGTGACCCTGGGCAAGTCACTTAACTCTGTTTGCCTTATTTTCCTCATCTGTAAACTGAGCTGGAGAAGGAAATGGCAAACCACTCCAGTGTCTCTACCAAGAAAACCCCAAATGGAGCCATGAAGAATCAGATATGACAAAAGGACTCAACAGCAATTCTTCGATGTCTTCCTATTGCCCACTAAATAAAATCCAAACTCCTTAGTTTGACATTCAAGGCCCTCCAAGATCTGGCACCCCCTTAGCTTTTCAGTTATATTTTACATCCTGGCTTCCTGTGTATGCTATATCATCAGGGCTTTTCTACCTCTGTACCTTGACTTATATTCCCAATGCCTAGAATGTCCTCTCCCCTTTCCTATCTCTACCTTTTAAAATCCTAAACCATCCTTCCAAACTAAACTCAAATGGCATGTTCTTTAGGAGGCCTTCTCTGATTCCTCCATGTGTAAATGACTGTTCCTTCTTCAGACCTTACATAACACTTGACACCTCCCTTATGCTCTAATTATGCACTATTCTGTACTGTCAGAGGCAGCTAGATGGTGCAATGGATAAAATTCTGGGCCTGGAGCCAGGAAAACAAATTCAAATTTTATCTCAGATGCTTACTAGCTGCATGAACTTGAGCAAGCTATTTAACTTTTGTCTGCCTCAGTTGCCTCAACTGTAAAATGGGGATAATAGCACCTAACCCCCAGGGTGGTTGTGAGGATAAAGTGAAACAATACAGACAAAGCTCTTAGCGTTTAATGCTTGCTTCCTTCCTGTCACTATTGTAAACTTTTGTGTATTTGTGTATTTATATAGCCCTCCTGCTAGTTTTAAACTCCATGAGGCCCATAACCATGTCTTATTTTCATTTCTACCTCCAGAATGCAACACAGTGCTCTACACACAATAGACATATAATAAAATGGTCACTGAATGAATGAAAGAATGACCAGAAATTGAGGAGAGATGAGGAAAAAGGATAGAGCAAGAGAACATTTTAAAAAATGGATTAAACTGCTCTGCCTCCAGTGGAACTATTATAGTAGTACTATAGTAGATTTCTTTTCTTTTCTTTTTTTAAGAAAGTTAGTCCCTGAAACAGAAAGTTTATGTTTTGCTCATGAAGGAGCTCATGGAGAGAGACAAGTTTCCTTATCTCTCTGGCAAAAATGTTTTTGTTTGGGGTGAGGCTCTCTCTCTATATATGGCTCTTTTTTATCTAAGTCATTTTCTGCTTTCTAGACAAAGTTATGTGTTTGGGAATTTATTTTGTCTTTTTATATGCTTTTGAGTTTTTTTTTCCCTAAGAACAGCAAGCAAGGAAAGAAGAAAAGTAAAATCAGCCTACAAAGGAAACGTGCTGAAAATAGAGGGTCAGAACATCTGCTAGCAATGAACCCCCTAAATGTCCATGTCCTCAATAAGGCAAAGATCCCTTTCTATTGCCAGAGATCTTTTGTGTAGCACTCACTGTTACCGCTGAGTTATGCTGAGCTGCTGCTCTCCTTGTCTGCTTTGTGGAATTTTACTCTTCTTTGTCCTAAATTGGGCAGATTTGCAAGTACATGCATGGTCTTGTAATGCAGACTTACACCTACAAGAACCACAGAGGACACATGTGTTCTGTATTCTCCTCCCATCCATCCCACTGCTGTGTACACCTGAGTTCTGCGCTGTAATTTCTCTGTTCCCCCATTGCTTGAGCAGACAAATGCATTCACTCAGTGTTGGCTTCTTGTGGATGTCTTTTTATTTTTTTTTTGGTCCTTTAAACCACTGTTCCTTCATGAAATGTGATGAATCATGCCTAAATGCTGTTGTTTCCTTCTTGGAGCAGAGCAAAGAAAGTGGGGCTGGTGGCTGGTCATTCCTGCTAGCAGAAAGCAGTGTCTCAGCCAGCAATCAGGAAACTTCTGTTTGTATTTTGGTTATTTTTGTGTGCTGAATGACTCAGGGGAATTCGACCATGCAGAGAGGGGAAAGAGAAGAGGACATTCTCTGAGCTCTCTGCAATCATAAAGCTGTAGATGGTACTTTGGAGATAAATTCACTGCAGACTTTGGCTGGCTGGCTGACAAAAAGGACATTCTCAAGCAAAAGGGCTGCAGAGGTCCTGCAGATCTGATGCATGTTCAGGGCCCCTTGAGACTGCAGCATTTTCTGACTTGTACTTACTTTCTCTTTGCCACAGTTAATATTTTCAGTCTCAGATTCACATCAATTCTCTTGTTTCTAAGAGGGCCTTGAACATAGTGGGTGCTTACCAAAGCAAGGAGAAATCAGAGTATTTTGAATAGAATGAGCATCTACACCTGTTCCTTCTCCACTTGTGGAGATAAGGCTTGAAACTTAGGAGCAAGGGGTTGGAGGAGCTGGAGACAACCAGAATGTCAAGGCTTCTCAAAGGAGAGTGGGAGGAAAGGTCAGGTCAGCCATGATTGCTTTAACCAGTTCCCTATACTATTACAAACCAGACTCCTGATGCTATAGAACTAAGGTAGAGGTAGGGTTTGTCCCTTCCTAGTCAGAAGATGTTCCTAAGTTGGAGGAGACATGAAGAAGGTAAAGGGGAAGAACAACGGGAACTAAGAGCCCTGGATTCTAGTTATGGCCCTATTATTCGTTTCCTGTGACTGTACATGAGGGATGAGCTCATCACTCACACACACATATGTGTACAAAAGTGTATGTATATATGTATATGTATGTGTATATATGTATATATATAAATTAAATTAATTCCCATATCTAAAATTAATTCCTATATAATATATAAAATTCATATATATATATATATATATAGATAGATATATATATGTATATATATATCTATATATACATATATATCTATATATATCTTTCCCTAACTCATATCCCTCAGAGCTTAAAGATTGGGATTTCCCAGGGAATGACT
This sequence comes from Phascolarctos cinereus, assembly GCF_003287225.1. NCBI lineage: Eukaryota > Metazoa > Chordata > Mammalia > Diprotodontia > Phascolarctidae > Phascolarctos > Phascolarctos cinereus. The sequence goes on from NW_027556098.1 coordinate 60,357,700, forward strand.
ACCCGTCTGTGGGTACACAGTTCTAAAACTGTAGCTTACAAGCCTCAACAAGCAAGTTAACATAATTACTTCAATGCAAATGCAACAAGTCAGCATTATAGGAACAGTAGCAAAAAATAAATTCCCCCCACAAACTTGGGGCACCCTCTTATAGGTGACTTGAGGGAACAGCTCCCGCCTATCAGGAGAGCTGGGTTCTTCTAGAGCCTACTCTTCTGGTCTACCAGGCAGCGCTCCCACACATATCCATTATCTTCTTGTCATATCCTCATGTTTCTCTTCTGAACTCAGTGTGGTTTTTGAGCAAGTCATTCATCGGGGCTCCCTGGACCTTTTCTTTCTCCACAGCTCAACTCCCAACAACCAGGGCTAACTCTGTCTGGTCTCTCCTTCCCATCCAGGTGGGTGGTGATTCCTCCTTAGGGGCTTTCCTGGAATGCTACACCTGCTCCAGCAGCTCCAGCAGATCCTCAAGTCACTTGATAATTTATAGATTGCCTGCAGGGGCATGACCAGACTTCCTTGGTCTATCCAACACAATTTCTTTGCAGCTTCATTACAATTCCAAGGACTTTTCACACGTAGTTTAAACCCTAGTATTGATATAAATGAAGGGCTGTGTTTGAATTTGATTGGTTTCACCTGGTCAAGATGCCAAGCCATCTTAGCACTTATTTTAAGTGGAGCAGGATGATTTAATCAAGTAAATCATTCACTATCCAGGAGCTAACTGCTTCTCAGGGTCATTGCCATGAAAACTTGGTGGGGCTAGGACCAGGCAGACTGTACCCAAAGTTCCTATGTTCCTGTAGTTTTACCCTTGACCTTGAATGAAGCCAAAAGGGTGGCCCCAGGGGATTCACGTTGTGTGGCAGACAGAAGGTCAGGATAGAACCTCCCTGGGACGACATCCTGAATGAAGCGTGAGGAGAGCAAGGGCCAGGTAAGAAGGGTAGAGTAGATGATCAGACTGAGAGCTATGGGTGAGACCAAACCTAGACTACTAACTAGATCCATGCAACAGAGCTGATCAGGTGGTGGCCACAGACAGCAGTGGGTGAGATGGTCAAGCCCTTTCTCTACCTCCATCTCTCCACCCTAAAAGATAGACCTGTTCTTGTTTACCTGTCTACCATTCACTTCTGGCTTCCTATCCTCTAATTTGTAAGAGAAGGAATAAAAGTGAGAAAAGTCAATTTTATCCCCTCAGTGGTTGCTGTTCCAAGCAGCTTAACTTGCTTATGTTCAGGAACTGTACTAATTAAGCTGCTGTTATTTTTTATTTTTATTTTTTACTGTGGACCCTCAGCATGCTGGTTGTTAAATACTTGAAATGAGAGAGAAGGAGGAGTGAGGAGGATGGGGAGCGAGAGGAGCCTGGTGAGCAGAAACCCTTAAAGGGGCAAGATATGCTTTTCTCCCCAGTAGAAGCTGGAGAGTGAGGACCAGAGCTAAGGAGACAGAGGATGTTATTTTCATAACCTTCCAAAGAGCATAAGTCCAGATAATTCCCTAGACATAGACAGACTAATATTAAACTGTAAGTGAAAAAAGCCCACATACTGAGAAAAGAAAAAGCGAGCTGCATCAGCCTGAGGAAATTTTAGATTGGCCAGCTAGCTAGGCTGTGCCAGACTGTTCTGCTGAAAGCTTGAGTGGGGAGAGGGGGGAAGGAAGGTGAAAAGATTTTGTAAATGCAGGATTGCAGCTGCCTTAGCTTTCATTATTTGGAGCAAGAGGGCTCTTGGCTTCATTCATGTACTCCCCCTGGTGGCTTTTAATTTTGTTCTTTCCTAATTGTTTTGGGAAGGGACCAATCCATACAAGTTCCAAGGCAGGTGAGAATATTGTAAAACGTTTGCTATAGGTCCAGTTTAGATCCACTTTGAGGTCATTGCAATCTCCAGGCCCAGCAGCTAGGGTATGGTAGGCCCTTACAAAAGACTGCAAATTTGGGGATTGTCCAAAGACTGAATATCCAAAACAACCTCTTAGCCCAGTTAATTGGCCATCACTTTAATAATTCTTTATCTCTGGGTTCAAAAGGCAGCCTAGTGGGATTCTCAGAAAGTACCAAAATTGTATATATAGCTAAAATAAGTTTTGAGGATCCTTCTCCCAGCTTCTACTCTTAATGACTACTATTGATGAGTCACATCCTTGCACAATGAAGGCTACCACTACCTCTCAGAGTCATAGGAGTACTACTCTGGAGGGGTTTAGGGGCATCTTTCTCTAGTTCGTCAGCTCCAACTCCCACTCTAGTATGTTCTCCCTAATATCAACCACTAATAACTAGTGTCCAGTTTCATTTAACATCGATCAGCTTTTACAGATTGATATTTACAGAGAAGCTAGAGCAAGACTAGGAGTACAAACATTCTCTGCCCAGTACCTGGGGTTGTACTCTTCCCTGTACTCAGCCCCTTGAGAGAATCAGCTTAACCTAAAACCCTTCTGAAGGTAGCATAGATGAAGGAGCAGTCTTTCCCTCATACAGGACCTGCCATCTTGGGGGATGTCAACTGGTACTGGGAAGGGCTCGATTCACAGCTGGATTTGATCTCTATTGCTCCCCAGAGATATGCTATCAAATGACAAACTCTAGCCTGGACTCTGGCTCTGGCATCTCTGGCAGCCCATTCTCTTGGTTTTTTTGAAGCTCACAAGGTCGTGACCTTATCCAATTTTTCTTCATCTTAAAGAAGGAAGAATAGACACAAGTTGGACAGAAGCAACTACAAGGTCAAGGGTTAACGGGGCATGTGGTAGCACCTCCAGTGGGGCAATAAAGAGCAAAGACTTCTCTCCCTAATAGGAAGATTGCAACGGTCCTTGATTTATCATATGAACACAACCATGGAGGAAAGAGAAAGCACATGAAGTCTGCATGAGGATTGTATTAACATAGCACTCTGCACCTGCAAAGTGGGCTCATTGGTCAGTCTCTCTAGTCTCCTCCAACTTACCCATTACAAATTAAGCTCTTTCTCTAATTAGCTCATTCCCCACTCCAGAGTAAACCAGGAAAAGCTTTTCTCCCACGAGGTAGCATCTTCACTGAATTGCTAATCCCAAATTCATGGACTTGGACAAAATCACTCTTGATGACCATGTAATTAATTAGCATTATTGAGTAATATAGAAGTTCAAACATTTAAACAGAATATAGAAACCTGTTTTAAAGGTCCAGGTGAAGATCAGCGGATGTAGGGAAAAGAACAATGGGCCAGGAGTGATGATAATGATGACGATAATTCCTCTCGTCAACTGCTCTAACTGCTACTTGCTGTTCAACCTGGTCTCAGCTCCAGTGCCCTCCTGCCATATTTCCTTTCTCTCCTCTCATTCTCTGGTTCAGGCTCTCATTGACTTGTGTCTGGATTTTACCTCTCTTCCTTTCTTCTTTTTTTCCCCCCAAAACTTGGATAAATATCTCTTCATCAAAATCTATTGGTATCTCAGCATAAACTGAACTTCTTACCAATAGTCCAGTCTTTGGATTCTCTCTCTTCCTTAAAGTCTTCCAATGTCTCTATGATCCTCAGAAGGTCTTGCAAAGTCCTTGTAATTCCTAGAGAGGTCCTCCAAAGTTGATGTGATTCTGGGTAACCCACGGCTACACTATGAAATTATTATTTTCTACCACCAATCACATCATCAAAATTAAACAATAGAGCGAAAGATATAGAGAATAAAAGATCCCACTCACATGTTTTTATTATTAAAAATGCATTTGATCTGGGAGAGAAAAAAAGTAGCTCTAAAGGTTCTCCACCAAAAATGTGTCTCCAATGAATGTTAAAAATCATATGATATTCCTTACTAGGTGCCATCATAGAGAATTGTTAAACAGTTATTTCTGAGTATCAATTTCAAGTAAGACATAAAACATAGAGATATATGCTTACCAAAGGTGTTTACCACTGTCATGGAGGATGTGCAAGGAGGACAGAATTCAAAAGGATGAGGAATTTCTATAGATAATAAGAATTCAATCTCCTGATGTTTCCTGTTTGCAGGTGACATTGTGCTTCAAGTCTATTGCACAAACCATAGACTCCTAAGTGAGAAAAGAGTTTTACCTAACAATCCACACAGGAAAAAGGGATGGATGAAAAAGACCTGTTGTTCAAACTACAAAAAGCATTTGTATGGAAAATTTGGAGTTATTCCATTAGTACATGTATCTTGATCACCAAGAGACAATTAACAGGTCTAGAATTGAACAGGAAGAAGAGAGTGGGTAAGAATGAATTTTTGGAAATTACAAAGCCCATTCAACATCAGCCTAAATTGTATACCACCAATAAGTTACTAATGATATTTTAATTGCTAAACCTAATAGCCTTTTCTGGCTCCTTATCCCACTTTACTTCTCTGTAGCCTTTGACACTGTTGACCATCCTCTTCTTAATTAACTCTTTTCTCAGGATACTACAGGTTTCCCTCCTACCTGTCTGAACTCTCTTGCTCAGCCTCCTTGGCTGGATCTTCAATCTAAAGTGTCCTGCAAGACTCGTTCACTTCCTTTTTGTTTACATACCAAATCAGAAGGGAAAATCTTGGGACTTTCTAAACCCCAGGCCAAATAGTTATCTGGGCCAATAGGAAGTTACCTCAACCTTGGACACAGAACTTAAAAGAAAATCTTAGCCACCCTACTTGGCTTTTGTTAACTTAATGAGGTGACTCATAACTTCTGGTTTTTACTAAACAGCTGTCAGGAAGAGACTTTCTAGTTATTATACCCTTATTGAATAGAGTTCCCCTGGAGAAGGAAATGGCAAAACACTCCAGTGGCCTTGCCAAGAAAATCTCATGGACAGTATTGGTGTCCATGGGATCATGAAGAGTTGGACACAGCTGAACCACTGAATAACAATAGAGTGAAGTTCAGCTAGTCATCAAGTGGACAGAAAGCCAAATTGATATGAGAGAGAAAATGTCCTGCATCAACCCATAAGACCAGTGGAATACTTAGCCCAGAAAGCAGAGAAACCTACAAGTGAAGGGCAGAAAAAGGGAAAAATAGATTGCAGATACTATGCTCACATGCAGGCCCAGAAAGAGCAGTGGTATGATTTCACCATAAGACACTGCAGAGTCTGTGGCATTAGAGGTGAGAATTGACTTCTCATGCCTTTGTCTTTGACCACACCTGTTCTCTTGGTATGTGCTACCATGTGTAATCCCTATTTGTATTGACTACTTCCACAGATGGCATAGGTACTTATGGAACAGTGTGCCCCAGATTTATAGGAGGAATGTTCTCTTGCTACTTGCGTCATGCCATTTCATGAACCACCTTTGCCTTATAATTTTGAGTGGCTACCAACCCACAGAGTACTGAGAACCTGGGGTGACATTTTTAGGGCCCCATGTGCAAGAGGGGGTACCCTAGATACTGTATATAAAATTAGAATTGAATTAGATTACCTCTAAAGCCATCCTTCATCTTAAGATTTTAAGTTTCAAAAGTTGGCATTAACAAAAGTATTTCTGCTACGTATAAATATGTATGTATATACATATATGGATATGTGTACGTGTGTGTGTGTGTGTATGTAAAACCAAAGATATCTCAGTACATCATTTCTTTTAGCCAAGGACAGGTGACCATAGCCCTGTACTAGTTATTGATGGGGTGATTGAGTGCTTATGTTTGGGTGCTTGTACTTGGACCCCAATTTCTCCCTAGCCTCAGAAATGCTGTCCCTGACAGTTTCTCCCCAGCCCAAGGACCCTGTGCCTAGCAATTACTCATGAGCGGGCCCCAGCAAGACCCTTATCTCTCTCTCTCTGGTGTAGTTCCAAACAGCACCTGAACAATTTATTAGTTTGAACTGGCTTTGCATTGGGTCATAAAGACATTCTTACCCACTGGACTATCTATACTACCACCCTACCTCATTATCTATACCCTGGGCTCCTCATTATTTGTATTCTAGACTTAAGACATATGTATACTCCCTACATCTTTCTTGTCTAACAAGACATTGATTGGTGGCAGACTGGACAACTCTCAGTTACCCTGAACTCTAGTTGACTTAGTGACGTAGGAGGCCTAAAAGCACACCTCCATGTGGCCCCCCTTGTGGGCTTTTCCTAGTGAACTCTGGGCAAAATGCCTGCACAGTAAGTACAAGAAGTGCATGTTTCTTTAAGAACTGACCACTCCTTAACCACTCCCTAATCCCACCCTAGTTAGCATATTTGGCACATGTTTTATTGTATTTTATCCTATATAAACTTTAACTGTACCTCTCTAAGGTTGCAGGATCCTTAAGAATCCTTGCCCTCTGAAAAGCATAACAATAAATCTTTGCCACCTTGACTTAGAGAATGCTTGAGTCTGTGAATTCATTCCAGACAACCCATCGTGTACTTCAGTCTCGACCTCTCATACCACAACATTTATGGCGCCCAATGTAGGGCTAGTCTGAAGTCTCAAGCCTCCCCCCTCCTCTCACCCTGTAGTTGGGTTGCCCCTCAAGCATCTAGGAAGGCTTTCTGGGGCAGGGTCGAGCCTGCAACAGGCTCTAGTGGATTTCCCTCATGATAAGGGACACCTTGTTGGGAACGTCTGTGGGTTTTTTCTCCCTTGCCAGGACACTGGTCGAGGCAAATAGACTACAGGAGCCAGCCTTTTTTTTTTTTTAAGGCTTATAGGCAAAGAGGATAGCCAATCTCCCTCTATACCTCGAGATTCACCCCTAGGTTATCTTTTATAGAACTGGAGAAAGCTCAGTCTCCAAGACCTTAGAAATTTTTGCCTGGTCTCCATAAGATCTGGAGAACCATGGAAAAATTGTCTGATTTGTGCAGGGGATTTCTGACAAGTCTATCTGAGCTTCTGGAGTCTCCCTGTCATTATCATATATCTGTTCTGTGTTTGTGTTTGTCTGTGGGTACGAGTGAGTGTCAGTGTGTAATCTGAAACCTTTTGCAGCCAGGTAGCTGGAATGCAACTCTCTTTCTCTCCCCCTCCTCCTCTCTGGTAACAGCAGCCTCAGAGGAGCGGGTGGATGGGGGAGAGAAAGAGAGAAAAATGCTTTATTATTTAGGTTATATGATTGGTAAAAGGCAAGTCGAGGAAGATCCTCAAAGTGTCGGGTCAGAATTAGAAAGATATGAGATATGTGCAGTTTTAAAGGGACTTTGATCAAAGTCCATAAGAGGGATAAGTAGGTAGAAGGAAAGGCAGGAAGTTTAAGCATGTAGGAGAGAGGAGTATGTGTAGAAAGCTTAAGGAAGGTATAATTTATTTGCACAGTGTGAATAGAGGTTTGAGAGTAAAAGGTTTTGAAACTTTTGGAGAATTGTTAGGAAAAAAAATTCTTTCTCCCTTTCTCTCTTTACATTTCAACCTTGGCCAAGTTGTTAAATGTAGAAGAGAGAAGGATAGGGAGGAAAGGAGGGTGAACCTTTTCCCTTCAGATCAAAAAGAGAGGTAGCACTTAATCTTTTCTGCCTCTCATAGAAAAGTTTTTGTGTACCAGAACACAACCAAAAGGTAATTTAATTAATTCTGGTAATATTTCAAATGAAATATGATGCTCTTAATTTAATGCTTAAGTCAGAATTTATTATACTGTTTGGCACTAAGATAAATTGGGAAAATATATGGATCTGAAATTTGTTAACTGGGTGACATTAAGCAAGTTACCTCAGTTTATCTCAATTTGATTGGAAGGTGCCTAACATAATGCCTGGCAGAGGGCAGACACTATAAATGTTAACTACTGTTATTAGTTCCTTAATTAGATGTGACCAGTATACAATGTCAATGGTGAAGAGATGCCAGATTTTCTGTGTAAGGAAATTTGGAAATGCATTCAACAGAGTTGGAGTCATCAGATTGGTAATGTGTTTGTTTTAAGTTTTAAACACCTAGTATTGTTTCAAATTGGTAAACTTTTGTATTGTTTTGTCAAGCAGTTTTTAATAATTTGGATATTATTAAAGTGTGAACTGAAAGAAAATGAAGGACAGTGGGAAAAATTGTGTAAAACCAGTTATATTACTTTGTTAGCCCTGCTAACCCTGTCTTATAATGTTTTATAACTGTCATTTAGTAAAGTAGGCATTTCCACCTTTACCTGTAATTAAAGAAGGGCTTATAGCTAAAACAATTTGACTATCACTTATGAAAGTTATAAGATTGTTAACTAAGTTATTTGAAGTTAATGTTATAATGTTAAAACCTAGAACAACTTTAAATTTGAGAAGGAAAGATGTTAAGTGAAATCTCTTATGTATGTGAGTCCTGGTAAATCTTTATTGCTTCTTGCAACTCTATGGGAGTAAAATTAACTGTATCTACCTTTAAGCTGTGATTAATGAAACTTGCTGTTTGAGGTAAAAGGCTCTTGGGACTATAACTAATTTTGTTTGGAGTTTGAATTTGGGTATAGTTGTCTATATCTGAGAGAAATGCCACAAGCTACTCAGAACAGGTGGAGGTCTACTGATGAAATGTGGTTCATTGAGGGAAAAAAGCTGTGAGGACAATCTTAGCCTCAATCTAGGATGGGATCCTCTTGGCTCAGTTTCCCCATTGTGTTCCTTTGAGAAGGAATGTTTCCCACCTGACTATTCCTGAGTCTGGCTATGATGTGGAATTGATACTGCATGATTGGAGAACTGTGACTGTTATCTGAATTCAAACAGAGCTAAGGATATTCTATCCTGTCATATTTGGTATGTCACATGTCCCTGCCTTTTCCTTTTATAGTAGATTTCTCTGATCAAAGCAAGTGGTCAGCAAAAGACATCAGCACAATATAAGTATGTGAGATCTTGCTGTTTTGATATGAATTTGTAGTCATCCCATGGCCTAAGTGTAAAATTAGTGGCTGAATTTATCATATGTAAAAGATTCAATTTCTGAAGTATAATTAGAGAAGGATAAACAAACTTGTGGAACAAGATTGTGTATCTATTCAGTTGTGAGGTTAAAGTTAGGAACCTCTTTTGTTTAAGGCAGTTTTTGCAAGAGCCCCCCCCCAATGTAACCAACTCAGAGGTCTTTGCCACCCCTTTTGTACTGGCCACTCCTTCATGGGAAAATTTTTCTATCTCAACACCCTGTTTCTCAACAGGGAATTATTCCCTTGCTTGGGAGACAAGCTCTGTGGCCACTGTACAGGTGAAGACCCCTGTCAGGGGAGGGATTGTAAATGTCTCTGCTGGTCTCTTGATTTGCACCACCTGTAAGGATGCCTACAGTGATAAGCCTACAGTGATGAGTGTCCCCAGAACTTTACCTCTGCCAGCTGTACCATCTTTCTGAGGGAACACTCCCTACTTGCACCTATGACCAAATTCCTTCTGCCACTCTCCTAGTGGGTATTTCTTGTTTAACCTTCTCTTCCCAGTTGACACACAATGTTATAGCCCCCTTCTTGCTGTAACACTCTTATTGATCTTTTGAAAGTTTCTCTCTTACCTGTAATATTGGCATGTAATCATACTGATCCATGGGGGCATCCATGCTCAGTACCTTTTATAAACAGGCCCCATCTGTACCCCTAAAGGATACTCCTTCCTTTGTGGGATGGGTGGGCCAGGCAGTGAGGATTCTGGGCAAGAAGTAAAGCAAAATGCCACTACTTGGCAGGACCCCGGGACTGTTGTTCTGGCCTCCTGGTGTTTAACACCTTATAAGGATTTTGGTGTGTGCTCCCTTGGATTTTTTGGCACCACCTCTGACCATTTTCAATATTACTAAACCCAGCACCTCCACCCTAACAAGAGTAAAGTGTGGGTGCTGGGACAATGTTCTCTGGTACCTTAACAAGGGAGCAGATTATCTCATGCCTTGGTATGGACATTTACAACATGAGTTCATTCTTTCAAATGTGACAGGGACCATTCACCAATTGGCAAATGACACAGCTTATAGTCTCCAGGACATTGAGCAACCTCTGAATTCCCTGGCAAATGTGGTCCTGGATAATCAGATAGCTTTGGATTATCTACTTGCTTAGTGGAGGTGTCTGTGCCCTGGCCAACACCTCCTGCTGTATGTATATTAACAACTCTCAATAGGTGGAGCTCAATAGGACTAGAGAAAGTCACCTGGATGTGAGACATCCATAACAACCCTTAGTACACCAGGGTCATCCTTTTCTTGGGGATCCTGGTTTCTCTCTATGTTAACCCCTATTCTTGTCTCACTCCTAATTATATTCCTTTTACTTATTTTTGGCCTTGTCTGCTTAATCTTCTTGCCAGATTTGTCTCCCCTAGGCTCAGTGCCCTCCACTTCCAAATGACTGCTCAGGCTGGGTACCAACCTCTGTCACAGACCACAATCCATCACCCCTTGGACCTGGCATTGGCCAAGTTCCAGACACTGGCTAAAGAACCGACTCCTTGAACAGAGGGACCCCGGAGTCAGGGACAGCTCTATGCCCAACCACAGCAGGAAGTAGTTTCAGAAGCTGAGACCATAGTCCCTAACTCCAAAAGATTTTGGTCCCATCTGTTTAAGGGGGGAATGATGTGGTGCTTGGTGCTTATGTTGGGTGCTTATGGGTGCTTGTACTTGACCCCAATTTCTCCCTAGCTCAGAAACACTGTCCCTGACAGTTTCTCCCCGGCCCAAGGTACCTGTGCCTAGCAATTACTCATGAGTGGGCCCCAGCAAGACCCTTATCTCTCTCCCTGGTGCAGTTCCAAACAGCACCTGAAGGACTTATTAGTTTGAACTGGCTTTGCACTGGGTCATAAAGACATTCTTACCCACTATTATGCTATCCTACTGCCCTACCACATTATCTACATCCTGGGCTCCTCATTAACTGTATTCTAGACTTAAGACATATACTCCCTACAGCTATCTTGTCAAACAAGACATTGATTGGTGGCAGACTAGACAACTCTCAGTGACCCTGAACTCTAGTTGACTTAGTGACGTAGGAGGCCTAAAACCACACCTCCGTGTGGCCCCCCTTGTGGGCTTTTCCTAGTGAACTCTGGGTAAAACGCCTGTGCAGTAGGTACAAGAAGTACATGTTTCTTAAAGAACTGACCACTCCTTAACCACTCCCTAATCCCACCCTGAATCCCCTAGTTAGCATATTTGGCACATGTTTTGTTGTATTTCATCCTATATAAACTTTAACTGTACCTCTCTAAGGTTTCAGGAATCCTTAAGAATCCTTGCCCGCTGAAAAGCGTAACAATAAATCTTTGCCACCTTGACTTAGAGAATGCTTGAGTCTGTGAATTCATTCCAGACAACCCATCGTGTACTTCAGTCTTTGAGAGGTTACAATCTCTTGACTTCTCACCCCACAGCAGTTATGGGTGGCAAGATGCTGACATTTTCAGCAATAAAATTCAGCAGTATGATGGATTAGATTAGCAGTATACTGGATTAGAAGTGAGATGCCCTGAGTTCAAATCCTGCCTCTGCTTGTATGACTGACCCTAGGTAAATTGCTTTACTTTCTTGGGCCTCATTTTCTTCCTATGTAAATAAAATGTAAAATGAAAGGGTTAGACTAAATGAGGGGTCATTGAACTTGGATTTTTGGGGGAAGAGGAGGCAATAGGGGTTGACTTGATCAGGTCACCCAGCTAATAAGTACCTGAGATGAGATTTCAACTCGGGTCCTCCTGACTCAAGAGCCAGTGCTGTATCCACTGAGCCACCCAGCTGCCCTGAGCTTGGTCTTTTAAAAAAAATTTTTTATAACTGTATTTTAATGTAATTAGTTTCCTTTGTAATGCTATGTATTTTGTTTTATACATTTAAAAACATTATTCTAAGAAGGGCTTCACCAGACTACCAAAGAGGCTCATAACACACATAAAAATGGTTAATAATCCCAGAACCAGATAGTCTTTAAACTTCCTTCCAATTCTAAGCTCTTATGGCCCTCCTTTAGGACGTTCTTCTGGACACAGGGGGCCTGCTATATTCCAAACATGACTGTGACCAAAGACACAAAAGTTCTTCCATTCTCTCCTGTTGTTCAAACCTGGTTTCTGCTTTGCACAGAAATGTAAACACATATTCAGGATCTTGAGAAGGACTTTAATCTAGAAGCCTCCTGAAACAGGCAAAAGCTGTGAGATTTATCTATGATCCAGAAAGACAGCATTTCCCTTTGCGATCCAGAAAGATCTCCAGCTCTGGCTCCCCGAATCACACTCCATCACCACATTTTCCCCACTACCCAGCGGCAGACAAAAGGCAAGCTGTGGGGCCCAAGAGGCAGGAGGCCACTTCAGAACGCCCTTGAAGACAGCTGCAGCCCAGACAGGCATGCGGTCTTTCTTCTTAGTGACCGAGAGTGAATGGAATTTTCTTCAGCAATAAACTTCATCCACTTGAGCTAAGGTTTTTCCATTTTTTTTCCACCCCAAGTGAGCACAGGGAAATTCCATTCCATATCTCATGAAGGGGGCCTATGTTGGATGTTTCATAGCTTCTTTAAGGTTCCCGTTTTAATCAGTGCTGGGCCCTTGTTTTGAGTTATTCAATTTCCCAGTGACAACTAATCTCACAGTCTCTCCTTAGTCCAAGAAGCTAACTGGACATTCTTCCCAGCTCTCTCCTCTCCCTGATTCAGGAGCTGCCTTTATCATTAGCCAGCTGGCTGGAATTCTGGCACCTAAAGTTCCAACTCTGTCATTCCCTTTTCCAGAATCCAAACCTGCCTCTTGCTTCTCTCCCTACATTCATAGATTATTAGAACTGGAGGTATAGAGATCATCTCATCACAGAATCTTCCCTCTGGCTCCTGGATTTCCCTAACAGTCTTCCCACCCTTCCCTACCCCCCACCACTGGATTGTTTTACATGAATACACCTTTTTAATATACCCCATTACTGGCTCTTTTCTTGGAGTTTGTCTCTTTGGTTTTGCCAGCTTGGGGATGCTTCCACACTATTCTTCCTCCTTGTAATTTACTCTTTGTCATTATCTAGATGGAAGGCTAAATATGCATTAGCAGTCTTCTCCCTCATCCATCCTTTTCATTTAAAGTGCTATATTTTGGCTTTTTGAATTTTCTTTATTTTTCTTGCTTTTTTGTCTATTTTCTTTCACAACATGACTAACATGGAAATATGCTTTGCATGACTGCACACGTATAACCCACATCAAATTGCTTGCCTTCTCAAGGCAAGGAGAGAAGAGGGAGGCAAAGAAAGAATTTAGAGCTCAAATTTTTAAAAACTGAATGTTAAAAATATTTTTGCACACAATTAGGAAAAAATTTTGTTAAAAAGGTTTTGAATATGGGTCCAGCAAAACAAAACACATGTTTGCTCAGTCACTTGACTGAGGCCATGGGACACATGGCCAATCCTTATGGAACATCATTCACCTGTCTCTCAGGACATCTAAAGTACTTTTGACTAGATCTTTAAGACACCTAGAAAATACATTCTTAGTAACTTTTGTTTGATATATTTCATCTCTGGACAGGAACCAGCCATCCCCATATTTTAAGCTACTGAAGTCCAGATCTCATTCTCAGACACTACCTTCTTAGCCAGCTGTTCACTTCCCAAATTAATTTTTCTCTTCTGTATCCCTTGACTCTAATAGTAAGAAAGGAAAGTATAACTTTGGTTTCTATGGCCGTTAGTTTCTTACCCCAAGTTTCATAAGCATTGGCAACATTTCTTATATTATCTGTGGTGACACAAACCACTTTTCTAGATTGGCATTCATTCAGCATGGAAATGGCTTTGGGAGGTGGAACATTCAGCCTCTGTAGTCAAGGGCATGATAATGAAGGTACAGTTTAGCAGGGGTGAACCTCTTGGCTTGAGATGCTGAAAAAGGGCCAGTTTGCCAGTTGGGGACAGGTCAAGGCCTACGTGGAGTAGGTAGGTGCTTCAATTGGCACGAAGTAGCTGTCTCATCCTTTGTTAGGGGGAATCAGCACAATCAGCACCGCAAACACTTGGGTTTACTGATCCCAAGTCTATATTGGCAATGGACCTGCTACCCAACCTCTGCCATTTTCATAATGACATCAACCTAGTTGTCCTGAGGGTATATGAGGTCTCTGATGGATGAGGGACATGCCATATAAAACAACTATATGCAGTGGTAAGCATCAGCAAAATTCCTTCTTTGATCCTAACTCCATATTGTCTATCTCTAGATCCCAGATCACTCAGTCAGGCCCATGGCCACTACTCAGGAGTCAGTGTAGGTCTTACCTCCCTGTCCCAATCTTAAGCACCACCCATAAAACACACAATTAAGCACACTGGGAGGACTTGCCAGGTCCACTATTCCTCAGGATATCCTGTTACTAGCATTCCTCAAGAGCCAAGTCCTCAAAGGTGGGGGTCTAGAGAAGGCAGGGTATCAGGGCTTGAAGTAGAGACCTCGGTTATTGACAGAGTGACAAATTGTTTGGGAAAGAAACTGATGCTAGAGGTAACTTGGTCAGTAAGATCTTCATTGTACCATTTCCATTTAACAAAAGAGGCCTTTTGTGCCTTACAACTCTGTAGTAGCTATGCAACTCTTAACAGGCATTGCTGGAAGAAGGAATGGTATGGCTGACCCTGTGTCCTTCATTCGGTAGCAACTAGAGCGTACTAACAGGCAAGCAAATGTTTTTGGTTTTGTTTTAATGGTATACCAATATTAATTCACCACTGGGGGAGCTGTGAATTGTCCCAGCCATTCTGGAAAGCAATTTGGAGCTATGCCTCAAAAGTCACCAAATCCATTGACCCGGTAATGCCACAACTAGGCCAGACTTCAAGAGAAAAGGTCTGGACTGATCTGTTGCTGCTTTCTTGGCTCTGGAATCTCTGTCCTGGTTATTCTTCTGAAGCTTGGGTTAGATGCTGGAAATAAGACCCTGCTCTGTGTCAGGGGTCTGAATCACACCACCATCACTGCTGAAGGTTTTTGACTTCCCTCTTTCTCCATACACAGTCCTAGAAATGCTGCTCCCCTACCCTGGTCCTCTTCTCAGTCCACCCTCGATCTGTGACCCTAAACTGGGCAACAGAGCCGCCATTCTCACCTGTTTGCGTTGTGGTGATCTGTAATAGATGTTGTTCAGTCATCTTTCAGTTGTATCCAACACTCTTTGACTCCATTTGGGGTCTTCTTGGCAAAGATACTGCAATAGTTTGCCCTTTCCTTCTCCAGCTCATTTTGCAGATGAGGAACTGAGGCAAATGAGGTTAGATGACTTGTCCAAGGTTACAGAGCTATCAAGTGTCTGAGGCCAGATTTGAATTAGGGAAGATGAGTCTTCCTGACTCCAGAGCCAGCACTCTCTCCGCTTCACCACCTGACTGCTCCCACCCCCCAGGTATGTGTCCACTAGTCTCCTATATGTGTCTGGAACCTCCTCTTACCTTGGTGTATAGCTTTTCCCTTTGCTAAAATGCTCTTCCTATTCCCAGTCTCAGCAGACCTCTCTGTCTATCTCCCTGTGCCAAGATGGGCTGGATAAATTAGTCACTATGACTTTTCTGGATTTTCTCCATTAGCATTAGGTCTGGTATAATGAGCCCTTGAGTTCTCTTTTTAGACTGTGTGAGGAAGTGAGTTATGAGTATCTTGTTCCCAATTGCGCCTCGAATCTTTTGGACTCTATTGTATTCTCAAGACTTGACTGAACAGGATGAAGCCTGGATTTTCTTAGGGTTTGCCTCTTACCCATTTTCCCTCACAGGAACCACCATCTGATCTACCACCATGGCCTCTAGGCAGTAGTGTATCATCACTGTAGGGGTGTAAGCTAACAGAGGTGACAGTAGCCAGCAGCCTTCCTCATGGCCATGTAGGGCTATTGAAAGGGGAGTTGACATAATGAAGTATTCTGGCGTCCTTCATCTTTATCACAATGAAAGAAATAGGTTTTTACCCCTCTTGGGACCCAATATTATTTGGGCTTAACTATATGGGGTTGGGTAGAACAAGGTCTCCAAGGGTTCCATTTGGTCCTACCCACAGCAACTGACACTGAGGTTGGCCTAAGTTCCTATATGGGTAATGACTCTCAAAAGTTCATGATGCCTCTTCTCTTATTTATCTGCCCTCTAAAACCCACCAAGGAAACTGGGGTACCCGATCAGGCCATTGTGGATTCCCTTGTATGACACTACAATGTTGGCCAGCATCCAGCAGGACTTTGTATCCAAATGGGGTGGTAACTTTAGGGGATGCCTTAGGTTCGAGCAAGACCGAAGGGCCCTTATGGTCTTGGTGCTGAACATCACAGTACAGTTTCAGTAGCACCCATATGCTGGTTTTTCATTACCTCTTCATCTACCTGATGTTACAGGAGCCACACCCAAAGCTCTTTCTGCCCAACTAGCAAAGAATTGGATGCCTTGCCTCCTTCTACCATCCCCAGAGCACCTAGTTGCACCAAAAGCTGCATTTGCCTGGATGGCCACTGCTATCCCAATCTCTCATTCAAATTTTACCCTCTGCCAAATTCGCCATTATCATTAACTTACACTGCTATTCTCCCAGTCACCAAGTCTCACAAACTCTGGGTAAGGAAAAGAACATCTTGCTTTCCCTCCCACCCAGATGCCATAATGCTTATTTTTTTTTTTGTGTTCATCATTTCTGGATCTTAGATGAATGAGTATCCGGAGATAGAATTGACTAGGTTATGACTTTATGAACTTGGAAAGGTCAAAAGAGCCATCAGAAGTTCCCTCAACAAATGGGATCATAGCAGAAGACCACCAGAGATGGTAGCAGCAGTAGCTGAGTCCAGCGTCAACTGGCATTATGTGGGTTGACCTATCATCTGAGAAACTGAGTCCAGCAAGGAGCCAGCCCAAGTAGGCAAGGGAAGTAGCTATTCCATCGCTGATACCTCCCCCAAAAAAGAACTTGGTAGGGGCTCATTGAAGGAAAAAAGAGTCTCAGGGCCAAGGATATGAAGCTATCCCTAAGCCCCAGCTCTTCTCTATCCATGTGCTAACTACCTTTGTACTTTAAGCTTGAGCCCACTATCCAAGTGGCTAAAGGACCTTGCGTATGTAAGGGGAGAGTACATTCTGGTTTGGGGGATATATTAATAACTTCTTTCCTTTCTATACTTTCTCAATAAACATTCCTTTATAAAGTGCTGTTTGATCATTTCAGTTGTGTCCAACTTTTTGTGACCCCATTTGGGATTTTCTTGGCAAAGGCACTGGAGTGGTTTGCCATTTCCTTCTCCAGCTCATTTTACAGATGAGGAAATTGAGGCAAAAAGAGTTAAGTGACTTGCCCAGGATCACACAGCTTGTAAGTGTCTGAGGCCAGATTTGAACTCAAGAAGATGAGTCTTCCTGATTTCAAGCCCAGTACTGTGAATCTAACAGCCCTTTATAAAAGTAATTGACGTCAATTAGTCAGTTGCTACTGGGGGGAGCACATGGGATAGGGACTTCACGAGATAGTATTAAAAGCCACAACTGTCAGAGCTATCCCTAGAAACTTGAAGGTAAGTCAGCTGACTCCTGGGCAACCCAAACTGCCCAGTGCAAGTGAAGGTTAGAAGAGTGAGCACAGAGGAGGTGCTGCCCTAAGAACCAAACAATGAGGTTTGTCAGACACTGCCTGCAAGAGCTGAACCAGATTAAAATATAATTGGGAAATATTTAACGAAATAAAAACACAAAATAGATAATGTTAATATGTGATTTTTCAAGTCAATGTGCTGTTGACAAGGATCCTTATGGATGGTTTCTGTGGTTGAGTTTGACATCACTGGCTTAGAAGATAAATATTTCCATTAACTGAAGCACATGGGCTTTTTGGATCATACATCTCCGAATTTCTTGGAAGAGTTTGGGGAAGTGGCTTGTCTTTGTTCATCTGCTTTAATCAAACATAGCTCCTTACTTACTGATCTTTATCCAGCACAAGACCTTATAGCATCTGGTATTCAGATTGTCTCTGTTGGAAGAGGCATGGGTACAACATCCATATTTTTCAAACCAAAAATTGGGACATGTGGTCTGATAAAGCCTTATCAAAGTGCTATTTCTTTTCTATAAATTAAAACTTCCAAAAAATTCAAGATGTATGGTTGTCTTGGTATAACATACCTCTTCATGGGGTACATTACATCAAGAAACATCTCAGGATCCCCCTTCTCCAGTTCAGTGATGCTCTGTATGTTTCATCATTTTCTCTTTCTTTGGAGAGATGAAATGTCCTGTTACCATTATCCTGAACATGCCATTAAAATCCCAACCTTACTTGGCACTTTTTTTCCTATCTGGGAACATCCCTGTGTTATTAATAAAGCAATTCATTTACCTCCTTGAGTCAGCAGTCACCCCCTGCAATAGGCTTTATTATTTAAGGTATCTTTGCCAACTCAGTCTCAATTAAGTTCCTATTGCCAGTGGGTTAGATGCTCTCATCGTTTTAAACAACAGGCAAGAAAAGCTCCTCTTCTCCTAGTCCTACTCCTATTGGGAAGTCAAGGCAGAGGAAAAGAGCTTTTCCCTCCAAAGGGAAGAGAATATTTATCTTACTGCCTTTTAGGATTGGAAGACAAAAGTATTTCAAGAAGGCCGGCTAGATGGTGAAATGGATAGAGCACCCAACTAGAGGCAAAAAGAACTGAGTTGGAATCCTGACTCAGACATTTACTGGCTTTGTGGTTCTGGGCAAGACATTTAAGTTCTTAGTTTCTTCATCTGTTAAATGGGGATAATGACAGCACTCATTTCACAGGACTGTTGTGATGATCAAATGAGATAATATATGGGAAATCCTTCACAAGCCTTAAAGCAGTATAGAAGTGCTGGCTATTATTACTATTATCCTGGCTCTGATTGTTTCTTTCATTTAGGAGGAGGAGCAATGTCTCAGCACCCATTCCAGGTGATTATCTCTTTCTTTCTTTGGACACCTTTTTTTGGGGGTGACATCCTGCTCAAGTCTGTCAACTCAGCTGTATTAGGTCATGTAGTCAAATAATGAGTACTGGATCACCTGCCTGAAGGCAGGTTGAGAGATCTCAGCCAATAATAACCCTCCACCTCATCACAAACCTACCGTACATTGAAGCGCCCTTCCGTGACCCAGATAATTTGTGGGAGGTACTCAAAGTTACAGAGACGGGTGTATAAAAAATCATTCATTCATTCCCTCAGCAAACAGTAAGTACTTACCAGGCAAAGCAAAGAAGGTGGTTGTCCCTATCACTTGCTTCCTGAAGGTGCCCCTGTCCTTTCCTAGGACATTTTCCCCTATCATCCTTCTCAAGGTAGAAAGGTCAGCCTCACTCGCATTTCTTTCACTCACTCTGTAGGAAGTTAGGCTTTAACTAAGCCTTGTCCTGACTTTCAATTCAATCCAACAAGCATTAAACAACTGTTCTCCAGGGACCATGATAGGTACTGGGAGTGCAAAAAACACAGAAGAACAAATAGTCTCTGACCTCAAAGTGCTTACATTTGATTGGTGTGAAACAACTTTGACATAGATAAGTAATTTAAAGGACCTACATTATAAATGTAACTACTGGGCAGCTGTATCAGGAAGGGTTCGCAGGTCTGAGGTGGGAAAAGAAAAGGAACTATTTACTCTCTTCTCCCTACCACCTCTGGAATGTGGAAATGGCCATTCTTCCCAAACCACATCTTTTTCCTCCCAATGGGTGGACCTCCTCTGGGCTATTGGACCGATCTGGTACAAACAGTGTGAATGAGATGGGAGTCACTGACTCTATCCTTCCAGTGAGATGGAGGGCCACTAGATTTGCCACTGGCCCTGCTGCTGTCCCCTAAGGTCCTCCAGGCCTCACTATCTGCCCTATCTCTGCTCTCCAAAGGACTCTGGCATTTGATCTGACCTCCTGATGTAACCTAGGGATCCCCAGGCCATTTATCCTCTGCTAAAGGACTTTAGGCCACCTTCCCATCTACCCTGCAGCTGAATTTTCTTTTATGGATTGTTCCCCCCATTTAGAGTGGGAGCTCTTGAGAGCAAGGACTATCTCAGTTTTTTAAAATTTGTATCCTGTACTCTGGCATAGAATTTGGCACATAGGAAGCATTTAATAAATGTATTTTAATTAATTCACTCATCTCCACAGTAACACAGGTGAAACAAGAGTAATTTACCAGGTGGGAGAAGAGCACTGGCACCTAGGGGAATCAGACTGGGTCGTGTTTAGGAGGGGATACTTGATTAGGTTTGAAGGGAGCTAGGAATTCTACTGGGCAGAGGTGAGGAGGGAGTGCATTCCAGGTATCAGGAATGTCTACTCAGAGACAAAGAAATGGGAGATGGAATGTCATCTACAAAGAACATCAAGATAGTCTATTTGGCTAGAACACATCTGGCACAAAACAGAATATTGTGCCATCAACCTAGGAAGATGGACTGGAGTTAAATTGTGTAAGACTTTAGATGCCGAATAAGTGACCTAGGTCACTGGGACTTCTTGAACAGGGGAATGACATGATCACACGTGGGCATTAGAAATATCAATTTGGGAGCAGCTAGGTGGGGCAGTGGTTACAGAACCAGCCCTGGATTCAGGAGGACCTGAGTTCAAATCTGGCCTCAGACACATGACACTTACTAGCTGTATGACCCTGGGCAAGTCACTTAACCCCATTGCCTAACCAAAACAAACAAACAACAAAAATGGAATATCAATTTGGAAACTATGTGGAGGATGGGTTAAGCAGGGAAGAGACTAAATTAAAGACAAAACCCATTAGGAGGCTATCGCAATACTGCAAATGAGAGGTTGGTTGGTTGTTCTCCTTTCTCCAAGAGGACCAAGATGGCATCATTATGTTGGGGCCAAGGTACAATGTGTCTAACTATGGCTGATCAGACCAATATGAGTTTGAAAGGCTCTACCATAGATTGGGCACAAGTAATTGATATGAACGTTTGGAGTGGAGATGCCTCTAAATCTGCACATCTCACACTTCTTCTGAGCTACTGCAATTCTGCTTTGCTCATAAAGCACAGCACCTTCTTTGGTGCAGGCACGCTGTGGCTGGGTGGTCCTGTGTCAATGTCTCTCATGTCTCACAATTGATTCCAAAGTTCTTCAAACAGACCTTGAAAGCATCCTTTATTTACTTCTTCTGAACTCCATTTGCCTTATGTGAGTTCCCTGTAAAATAGTCTTTTAGGCAAATGTTTGACATTCAAAGTGGCCAATGCATTGGAGTTGTGCCCTCTGCAATAGAGTTTGAATGCTTGGCAGTTCAGCTTGAGAAAGGACCTCAATGTACGGATAACTTACCTTGCCAGGTGATCTTCAGAATCTTCCTAAGATAGTTCATATGGAAGTGATTCAGTTTCCTGGCATGGCACTGGTAGACTGTCCAGGTTTCACAGGCATACAACAATGAGGTCAGCATAACGGCTCAGTAGACGGTAGCCTAATGTCTCTTCTCTCCCACACATTCTTTCAGGGCCTCCAAACACTGAGCTAGCTCTAGCAATGTGTGTGTGTCAATATCATCATCTATGTGTACGTCCTGGAAAATATACTGCCAAGGTAAGGGAACTTATCCACAGCATTCACAATTTCTCTATTTGCTGTAACCCATGGTTCCAAGTATGAATGGTGTGGTGCTGGCTGGTGGAGAACCTCTTCTCGGCATTAATTGTTAGACCAAAATTAGCACAAGCAGCAGAAAATCAATTCATACTTTGTTGCATCTCATCCTCAGAGGCTTCATTGATGAGAAGTGGTGAGATTCTGAACTTCCCTTTTTCCTCTCCTCCTCCTCCTCTCTCTCTCACTCTATCTCTCTCCCTCTCTCTCTCCCTCTCTCTCTTCTCTCTCTCTCTCTCTCTCACGCACACAAACATACACACACACACACACACACACACACACAGCTCTCCCTTAGGTTTAAGTATCATCTCTATTCAGATAACTCCTAGTTTTTCTCCTGAGCTTCAGTCCTGGATCACCAATTGCTTATTGGACATTTCACACTATGAACTTCGGAGATATCTTATACTCTATGTCTAAAACTGAACTCATTATCTTTCCCCCTAAACTCTGCTGTTTTCCAGATGTCCCTTTTTTGTGAAAGGCAGAAACAACTTCCCAGTGTCTCAGGTTTATAATTTCAGCATGACAACTCATTCTCCTTCACCCTGTATATCCAATTGGTTGCCAAATTGCCATTTCACCCTTTTTAATATCTCTTATATCTAATCCCTCCATTCCATTCTGGTGTGAACGACCCTAATTTAGGCCCTTATCACCTCTCCCTTAGTTTATTGCTACAATCTCCTAATTTGTCTCTGCCCCAAGTCCTTTCCCAATCCAGTCAATCTTATGCATTACTGCCAAATTTTCCATATGCACAAATATGATCATTCGACTCCCCTATTCAACCAATTCCAGTGGTTTCCTGTTGCCTACAGAATAAAATATAAACTACTCTGTTTGGCTTTTAGAGCCCTAGACAACCTAGTCCCAGCCTATCTTTTTATGTTCACTGTACACCACTCTCCCTCCTGAACTCTGGGATACAGCCCAGTGGCCTCTCTGTTCCTCATAGTTACCATCTCACCTCCTACCTCCCTGCCTATAGGTTAGCTGTCCTATGTCTACAATGCACACCCTCCTTACCTATCTTATAGAGTCCTTCTCTTCCTTCAAGATAAAGCTCCAGCACAGACCTGCACAACTTGGCATTAGGTAGGGGCCAAAATTAAAATAGGCTAAACTTCTTCTGCCCGAAGATAGGTTTTTAGCGACTTAGTTTCCAAGTAAAAGCATAATTAATGATTAAATGATTTTGCAAATAAACCATATTTTTAAAAAGGGAAATTTCAATTAATATCAATTAATTACACTTATTACTTCAGATTTTTATTTATCATGAAATCACATTAATGTTAAAAATTACTTTGCTAGGTGGTACAAGTTTTAATACATTTTTCAGATTTTCTTACTGTTTACATTTAGTTAATGGGAGGTATTACACTTCTTGTCAGCAATCAGTTTATCATACTCTGGAATCATTTTTGAAATCGATTTCTTTAGAAATCTGACAACTAAGTAGCTGCCTCATTATCTGAGTTTTTTTCCATTGAATAACTATTGTTCCCCACTGAGATTTTTTCAGTAGTTTGGATGCTTTAATTTGTTTTTCATTGGTGTCCAATTTGCTTAAATCAGGATGTTTTGAATCGAAATGGCAATGAAGATTACTTTGGAATAGCTATTACTTCTTGGTAAACAAGGCACAATGTTTTGTCTCTCATGTAAATAAACAAGTATCTATTCATCCGCTCTGGATTAAACACTCTATGTTCCTATTCGATCTTCCATTTCTTTTTATCACTCATTTTACAAAGTCACCCCCAAAAACTTTAACGTTAGAACCAAAAATATCTCCACAGCAATTGCTCACAAATAAAGAAATACTGAGCTGAGTGTCTGAGCTTGGAGAAAGCACCAGACACTCATATAACTTGAGGGCGGCAGTGCAGCGAGAGAGCGGAAGAAGCCGTCTGGTGGGGTGGTTGCTGCTCATTACTTAGCGGACGTCAGCTGTGTTGGCGCATGGCAGCACTCACTTAGTTCCTTTTCAATGCCAGTAATGACCAAAAACAGTGAAAAGATACAACTCGCACTTATCTCAGATCAGAGACTGACCATGGGTGGTTGCCGTGGGTCATGGGACAAGAGAGTGTGTGTAATGGCAACCCACCCACCAAGTTACATGATAGGCACAATGGTGACTAGCGGAAGGCGGGTTAAGTAGGGCACGGACACAGCACTCTTTACATCTTTACTTTCTTGTACATCCTCTACATTTTTCTTGGACCACCCAAAATCCTTTGGCAGGCTGCTTACAGCCCACATACCATATGTTGTACAGGCCTGCGCCAGCACCGTCTTCTGCGCAAAGTTTTCCTGACCTCTCCCTCACCAACTGTTATTATTCCTGTTCCCAAACTGGCATTTAACTCTTTGGTAGACATTTGTATTTATTCACCTTATATTTGTATTATATATTTTATATGTATTTGTTATCTCCCCATCTTAGAATAAGTTCATTGTAAGAATTGTTTTGTTCTTTGTGCTTGTATTACAACACCCAGCACATATTAGGCGTTTGATAAATACTTGTCGATCGATTGGTTAATAATGATTAGATTCGTTCTACTCAGACACAGAGGGCTGAACCAGGAGTAATGGGTAGAAGTTTCTGAGAGGTAGATTTAGACTCAGTTTAAGGAAAACTTCCCCACCTTCACAACTATCTAAAACTGGATTGGGCTACTCTGGGTGGCATCTACTTTTTCCTCTTCTTCTGGCTCTGCTTTGGACTTTATGGACTTTGACACTATGCCTCAGCTCCCTTATCACTCCCACAACTTCCCTGGACACCTTCAGCCTTCTTATCCTGGGACACCCCTCCTCCTCTATGGCTCCCTCCTCCCATTGGTGAGTTCCTCCTGGAGCCTCCATTTGGAGGAAGGGCTCTAGTCTAGCCATCATCATCCCTTTCCCGGATCTGTTTCTGACCCTCTGGGTCTGACTCTGCCATCATGACCCTCTGCAGGTTCCCTGCTTTTTGGCTCCCTTTTGTATACTGTCTTCTCCTGTTAGAATGTAAGCTCCTTGAGGACAGGCACTGCCTTTTTTACTTAGATTTGTATCCCCAGGTAGAGTCAAGAAGACTCATCTTTGTGATTTCAAATCCGGCCTCAGACACTTACTAGCTGTGGGACCCTGGGCAAGTTACTTAACCCTGTTTGCCTCAGTTTCCTCATCTGTAAAATGAGCTGGAGAAGGTAATGACAAACCACTCTAGTATCTTTGCCAAGAAAACCCCAAATGCGGTCATAGAGCGTAGGACACAAATGAAAAATGACAACAACAACTTAGCACAGTGCCTGGCACATAGAAGGCACCCAATATATTTTTATTGACTGACTGACTCTTCCTAGGTCTGCTAATTATTGCTGGAGAAAATAATGAAATTGAGCTAGTTTCATTCCCTACAAATTGATGATACGTGAAGATCCAGGGGACAATTATGTGATAAATGGTACCACATCACTAAGTGGGTAAAACAAAACCAAATGCATAACTCCTGTAAATTTCAAAAGGCTGTGTTGAAGGAAATGAATTAGCCAGTCCAGTTTCAAATGGACAGCTAGTACATGGAATTCAAGAATTGTTGGGGACCTTTGAGTTGTTTCCAGGTGGGGGAATGCTGCTTCAAGTCTGTCAAACCTGGTCCTATACCAACTGTCAACACACCATTACCAGCATCCCTGTGAGGGTCTGAGGAAGAACCCCAAGCAGCACTGTAATTGGAGATTGGCTGCTTCTGATGTCATTAATAATTAAAGTCTTGTTTTTCAATCCGTCTTGAAAGTTTGGGGTTGCTGTTTAGCTAGGGTACACAGGGCTGAGCTTGTGTACTGTCTTTGAGCAACTTCTTACCAACTCAGTGGCTATTATTGCAGGAGAGGGAAATAGCATTTATTAAGTGCCTGATGTGTGCTAGGCATTGTGTTGATCTTCACATCAATTCTGTGAGCTAGGTGCTATTATAATTCCCATCTCACAGTTGGGAAAACTGAGGAAGACAGAAGTTAAATGATTTGCCCAGTCACACAACCAGCAAGTGTCTGAGGCAGGATGTAAACTCAGGTGTTACTGTCTCCAAGCCTCAACCTCTATCCACTTTGCTACTGATCTGAAATATAGTGGGAAGTTTCTTATAATTAGCCTAAGGATGATATATACAGTGACCCTAGAAGTTAGCTTTCTCAGTTCAGATATGAATAAGTAGCCTGAGCATGACTTTGGGGGAAAAAAAATGACCATTATCTTTGTCTTCTGTGGTGGGGGCTGGAGGGGGTGGAGCCCACTTAATGTTCTTTGAAAAAGACACAGGAAGGGAGATTGTGGGGAGATGGCAATGTGTGAGGACCAAGAGGAGCCCAGAACCTTCCTCCACCCCAAACACGCTAGTAAAGTTCTAAAAATACACCAGAAGTGACAGTGATAAAGAAAACCAAAGAGGAACATCTTTAAATACCTCCATCCTGTTCAGGACCACAGAAAAAGACTACAAGATCCTCCGGAAGCTTGGATCAAAGGCAAACCCCTGGCAGGCAGAAGGCAGAGGGTGAACGCAGAGTGGGATTCAGGGCCAGAGTAACATCCAAGTGGCTTAGCACCTGATTAGATCCATATAAGGCACAGCAGGAGCAGGGCGATTCCAACCAGCACAGTGCCCAGGGAGCCCAATGCCCAAACCACAGAAGGAGGGGCGGAAGCAAAGTACCCAGAGGAAGCCTGCTACCAACACCATCAACAATAGCTGATTGCACCCACCTCCCAACCTCTATGAGGGTCTGTTGGCCCCATAGCAAAGGACCAGAGCAACTCTGGGTTCAGAATTGTGCAAGAAGTAAGAGCAAAAGAAGGGGCCAAAGCCAAAACCTCAGTTGAACCACCAACTAGCTGAGCCTAAACCCAATAATTCCTAGAGAAGATGGGACCTAGTTAGCCACCACATGCAGGACCAATCAGGGTCTCTCTATACTCTTCAAAAGTTAGGAGACGGACTAGAGTCTGACCCAAATGCAAAGCTCCAATCCAGAAACTGAAGCTAGAAATATGAATAAACAGAAGAAAGCACCAAGCACATGGAAAAAAATGCTATGGACTGAGAGATGCCCAGGGCATAAAGCCAGAAAAATAGAGTAATTCCACAAATCCAGATATCTTCTCAGAGAAAGAATGTCCTTGCCACAGAGACTACAACAGAACCTGGAAGTAATGGAACAAGAGATACAAAATGTAATGATGAAGGAAATGATGGCTAGAGAAGAAAGAATTGCAAGGAGAATGGCTTAATCAATAAACATTTATA
The DNA here is from genome assembly GCF_003287225.1 of Phascolarctos cinereus. NCBI lineage: Eukaryota > Metazoa > Chordata > Mammalia > Diprotodontia > Phascolarctidae > Phascolarctos > Phascolarctos cinereus. Next base: position 60,384,563 of record NW_027556098.1, read on the forward strand.
AACTGCCTACTATGTGGTAGGCGAGGGCAGTGCAGTGGATAGAGTGCTGGGCCTAAAGTCAGGAAGATTCCTGAGTTCAAATCTGGCCTCAGACACTTACTAGCTGTGTGACCCTGGGCAAGCCATTTACCCCTATTTGCCTCAGTTTCCTCATCTGTAAAATGAGCTGGAAAAGGAAATGGCAAATCAGTATCTTTGCCAAGAAAACCCCAAATGGGGTCATGAAGAGTTGGACATGACTGGAAACAACTGAACAACAACAACAAAATGTGCTAGGCACTGTGCTGAGTGTTAAGGATACAAAAAGAGAGAAAAGAGAGTCCCTGCCCTCAAGAACTTCACAGTCTGATGGGGGAGACAATATGCAAACAGATACATACAAAGCAAGCAGGATACAGGACTGTTGTTATTCAAGTCATTTCTCAGTTGTGTTCAATTCTTCATGATTCCATCTGGGGTTTTTTTGGCAAAGAATATTGGAATGGTTTCCCATTTCCTTCTCCAGCTCATTTTAGAGATGAGGAAACTGAGGCAAACAGGGCTAAGTTACTTCACCCAGGGTCACACTGCTAGTAAGTGTCTGAGGCCAGATTTGAACTGAGGAAGATGAGTCTTCCTGACTTCAGGTCTGTCTCTCTATCCACTTCACTACCTAGCCATCCTGTACACAGGATTGATTAACAGGAAATAATTAACAGAGAGAAGGAAGGTACTAGAATTAAGAGAGGTTGGGGAAAGCTTCCTGTAAAAGATGAGATTTTAGTTGGGACTGTCAAGGGCCAGCACTGACAAGTCAGAGGATTCAGGCTATGCCAGGTATTACCTGTAGCCTGTCCTCTAGCTGATGGCTGCCTAAGTCAGATACGTGGGCTCTCCAACCCCCCTTACTCTGTTTCTCTTGAGAACAGAAGGACCTTGAAGATTACAGGAGGCTCCCCCTGGTTACTGTTCCCATGAGAAAATAATTGTTGATACTTTTGCCTTTGCTACTCTGGGTTCTGTTCCCACAAATGAGGTATAAAAACCCTAACCCTCAGATTAATAAACAGAGCTGGTCCTCTACCTGTCTCCCACCTGGCCCGCGTGTATTTCTTTATCTCTCTCATACTCGACCGGCAATTAAACACAGCCCAGAGTGATGGAGTGTCTTGTTCATGTAACAGCCGGCAGTCCAGTATTGAAAAGTATGTGTTGGGAAGTAAGATTTAAGAAGACTGGAAAAGTAGGAGGGGATAGGGTTATGAGCAGCTTTGAATGCCAGTCAGAGCATGTTTTATTTGATTCTGCAGGCAATAGGGAGCTCCTGGCATTTATTGAGTAAGAAGAGAGTGACATGGTTGGAACTGCACTTTAGTAAAATCATGTTGGTGGATGAATGGAGGACAAATAGGAGTGGGAAGAGACTTGAGGCAGGCCAGCCCACCAGCAGACTGTTGTAGTAATCAAAGTGTGAAGCAAGGAGGACCTGCATCAAGACCGTGGCATTGTCATAGGAGAGAAGGGAGCATGTAAGAGGGATGCAGTATAGGTGAAATTGACAAGCCTTAGAAACAGATTGGATGTGATAGTGAGGAATCCAGGACGACTCCTAGGTTGTGAGCCTGAGAGACTGGGAGAATGGTGTTACCCTTTATAGTAAAAGGGAAGGTAGGAGGTGGGGGCAGGGAGGGTTTAGGAGGAAGGATAATGAGTTCTATTTTAGACTTATTTAAGATATCTACTGGCTAGCTAGCTTGGGACATAGAGTTGTAAACTTTGAACTTCCTCAAAATTATAATAAGTCAAACAAAAAGCAATGCTACAAGAGATAAGAAATACTAAAAACAAAATCAAAAAAATTACAAAAACAAAAGAAAATTTAAAGTCCATACTAGGGGTCAGCAAACTATGGCCCATAGGCCAAATCTGACCCTCTGCCTATTTTTGTATGGCCTGTGAGCAAAGAATGGTTTCTACATCTACATTTAAAAAATAAGTGGTGGGCAGGATTTGGCCTGCAGGTCATAGTTCATTGACCCCTAGTCTATACTATCAAAAAGAACTGTCATGGAAAATAGGCCAAGGATAACTAACCCAAGAATGATTACACTACCTTCTGGTAGTGATCATGATCAAAAGGGGGAAAAAAGGCCTAGATACAATATTTCAAGAAATCTTGATTGAAAATTGATCCAATCTCTAAAACAAGAGAGCAAAGCAAAAATAAAAAGACCCTGCCAGTCACTTCCTGAAAGAAACCCTAAAAATGAAAACTTCCAGGAAAGTCATAGCAAAAATCCAGAACTTGCAAGTTAAAGAAAAAATATTGTATACAACCAAAAAACAAAGATTTCACATACCAATGAGCCACTGTCAGAATCATACAAGATTGGCAGCTGCCATTATTAAGGAGGGTTTGGAATATAATATTCCACAAGGCAAAAGATAAAGCCTTATAAACCAAGAATAACCTATCTGGCAAAATTGAGTATATTTCTAGAGGGGGAAAAATTACTTTTAATGAAATAAAGGATTTCCAAACATTTCTAATGAAAAAGCCAAAATTGAGCAGAAACTTTGAAATGAAAATGCAGGAGTCAAGAGAAACATAGAACAGTGAAACATTTAATTAATTGGAAAGGATTGTTTGGTGTATTATTTGCATTAAAATGAAGAAGAAACAAAGACGCTCTCAGAGTCCTGAAGTCTTCAGGGGTTATAAAGACAGTTTAATAAGATAGGCAGAGGGCCTAACAGTGGTTTTGTTCTATTCTGGTAGTCTTAAGAGAAACAAATAAGAAAAAAAAAAGGAACATACTAGCAATGAAAGGAGAAATAAGTCAGCATAACAGACTGTCTCCAATAATAAGGGTACATGTGATGAAAACTACAGGAAGGTGCTGAAAGGGGTAGAAGGGAATAGACAGGTATCCTATGAACCTCTTCCCTTTGTCATTCCTTGTTTGTAATGTGTTACAACCTGTTCACATCATGTTCAAGATACTGATGAATAAGCTTGGTAGGTCATAAGATTTTACAGGACCATAGATTTAGAGTTGGAAGGGACCCAAAAGGATATTGAGTTCAATCCTCTCATTTTACAGATGAGGAAACTGAGATGCAGATAGTTTAAATGACTTGCCCAGAGTCACACAGCTATTACAAGTCTAAGGTAGTATTTGAATTCAATTCTTCCTGACTTCAAATCCAGCTCTATTCATTATGCCATCTATGCCTCCTTAGGCTGTCCATTCAACTTCATATCATAATCTGGACCATAGGCATTTTCCTTCTATTTCATTTCTCCATTGTGAATAATTGGCCCTAACGCTATAGAATGATTATGAATCTCATTTTGGAGATTCTGAAATATTCTTGATCAAATCAGCACAATGTTATCTGCAAACCATAGCACTATTTCTAGGGAATCTTTCCTCATTTGGACACTGAGCAGAATCTTCTTCTAAACAGCTGAAAAAACTTTTGACAAACATACATCTCCCTTGAGATAGATAAAATATTTATTAAGCACTTACTAGGTGCCAGGCACTGTCCTAAATTTTGGAGACACAAATACAAGCAAGAAAGACAATCCCAGGGGCAGCTGGGTGGCACAGCAAATAGAGCTCTGGTCTTAGAATCAGGAGGACCTGAGTTCAAATCCAGCCTTAGACACTTGACACTTACTAGCTGTGTGACCCTGGGTAAGTCACTTAACTCCATTGCCTATCCCCCCTCAAAAAAAAAGACAATCCCAACCCTCCAGAATCTTACATTCTTATGGGAGAAAACAACATATAAAGTGGCCCTAGAAAAAGTGGAGGGAAAAAGGACAGAAAGGTACTTACATGGCAAAGAGATAGCCAGTAAGTGGTACAGAAGTCTGAGTCCTACAAAATTAAGGTAAAGACTCATCTGTCAGAGCCACTGGTCTCTGTTTTTGTTGCATTGGAGATGATCAGAGAGTAGAGGTCATGTTGAGGTCACTATCAGGAAGGTATTAACGATAAAAGGATCACTGAACAAAGTTATCTTCATTATGTCTTTCAAAGGATCTTACATAGTTTTGTTGGAGAAGAGTCCTTAAAGTGGCATTTTGCTTTGCTGAATCAAATACTTTTTATCCTCAATAAACAATAAACACTTTATCTTGGATTCACTACATCTTTCAGTCTGTCACGTCACTGTATAGATGTCATCTACTGTGAAATATCATTTGTAAGAGCCTGTCCATTCCCTTCCGATTTCCACTTCAAATATACCCTTGATGTATGTTTGAAAAAAATTTAATTCTCATAAAAAATCTGTGTAGATGGAAAAACAGTTTATATGAATCGGTACTTATTAAAACTGTTGGTTGCCTTTTTTTTAATGAGGCAAGATTTTCTTACTTCCTTTAGATATCTAGAGAATTGAGGTTTCAATGCACCTAAAATTGTGTCACCTCCAGCATGGACTTCCTCTGCTCTAATCCAGTTGCTTTTAACATTTTTGTTTTCTTTTCTTCCATTTCCACTTTATGTACACAGCCAGAAGAACTGTGAAATTAGAGTACAAATGCAGCTCTTGATGGTGAAATGGATTGTTATTTTTTAAAAAATCTTTGCAGATATTTTCTATCCTTTGTTTTCCTTCTATTTGTTTTCTTAAATGCATTCGGGTTGACTGTGGTTGCATTTCTTCCCTCATTTTCTTTTGTAGCACCACCTCTGAACTCAGTACCCTAACTCACACTCACTCTGGCAGTTCGGGTCTCCAGAGAGCAGGTGCTACCTTAGGCGCTAGGGGCAACCCTGTGGGTGACTACTCCAAACACGAAAGTTCACAAACCCCCACCATTGTTCTTCCTATTAATAATCAGTCAGGAGATCAGTTAGCTCTAAGAAAAGTCATTTATTCAAAATGGCATAGCAAGAACATTAGTTTGACAGCATTACTCCTAAAATCTGGGGCTTATTCTCTCACGCATGTAAATGTAGGGGGAGGGGAGAGTGGACACACATTTAAAGTACAGAGAGAGTGGTGTGGAGCCAAGATGGCAGAGTAGAGGACGCCCTACAATACAGCTTTCTCAATATTCCCCCTCCAACTTATTATGATGCCTCGAACAGAATTTAGAAGCAGCAAAGTCAACAACATCTTTCCGGCCTAAGACAACGTAGTTTGGAAGCAGAGGTCTATGACACTGGGGTGGGAGCCGGCCTGGAGTCCATGTGGTGCTAACACCAGCTGTGGGCCTTAGAGGTGGCAACAGCAACAACAGCTTTGGGAGCCCTCCACCCAGAGTTAGGAAGGGGATCAGGCAACTGGCCAGAAAGAGATTACAGGGATCCCTGCGCTAGCACTGGGCACAGAACAAGGTATTGCTGGCAATTCCATTGCCTATTTCACTTCCAGGTCACAGTTCTTGGGCAAAGAGGAGCACTTGCAAGTGACAAGGAGCAGGGATCTTGGGAGCAGTATTCCTTGTGGTTTCAAGGGAGCAAGAGCCCCGAGGAACAATAATGCTTGTAGATATAAAATAAACCCACATAAATCATTAGCATTTCTGTATATAACCAACAAAATCCAGCAGGAAGAGATAGAGACATTGCTTTTAAAATAATTGCAAATATTATAAAATATTTGAGAGTCCACCTGCCAACACAAACCCAGGGACTATATGAACACAATTACAAAACACTGTTCACATAAAGACACATCTTAACAATTGGAGAAATATTAATTACTTGTGGGTAGGCCAAGCCAATATAATAAAATGATAATTCTACCTAAATTAATTTACTTATTCAGTGCCGTACCAATCAAACTACTAAAGAATTATTTTATAGAGCTAAACTCATAACAGACCATCTTGAAAGAACAAAAGCTCAAGAATATCAAAGGAATCAATGAAAAAAATTGTGAAGAAAGGTGCCCTACCAGTACCAGATTTCAAACTATATTACAAAATGGTAATCATCAAAACAATCTGGTACTAGGTAAGAAAAAAACTGGTGAATCAGTGGAACAGATTAGATCCATAATACACAATAGTAAATTACCATAGTAAGTTAGTGTTTGATAAACCCAAAGATCCAAGCTTTTGGAGCAAGAACTCCCCACTTAACAAAAATTGCTGGGAAAACTGGAAAGCAGTTTGGCAGAAACTAGGCATAGACTAACATCTCATTTGATATGCCAAAATGAGGTCAAATTGGGTAAATGATTTAGACCTAAAGGGTGATATCATAAGCAAATTTGGGGAGCATGGAAGAATTAACCTGTCAGATCTATGGAAAAATGAAGAGTTTATGACTAAAGAACAGATAGAGAGAATCATGGGAAGTAAAATGGATAATTTTGATTACATGCAACTTAAAAAGTTTTACACAAACAGCCAATGTAGCCAGAATTAGAAGGAAAGTAGGAAACGGGGAAAAATTTGACAGCAAGTTTTTCTGATAAAGTCCTAATTTCTCAACTGTATAGGGTACTATAAAAATGAGTCATTTCCCAACTGATAAATAGTCAAATGATATGAACAGGCAATTTTCTGAAGAAGAAATCAAAGTTATCAGTAGTCACATAAAAAATTCCTTAAATCAGTATTGACTAGAGAAATACAAATTAAAATAGCTCTTGGGTACCACTTCACATCTGTCAGATTAATGTAACAGGAAAGAAAAATGACAAATGCTGGAGGGGATATGGAAAAATAGGGACACTGATGCACTGTTGGTGGAGTAGTAAACTGGTCCAACCATTCTGGAGAACAATTTGGAACTATGCCCAAAGAGCTATAAAACTATGCATACCCTTTGACCCAGCAATACCATTACTATGTCTGTGTCCCAAAGAGATTAAAAAAAAAGAGGCAAAAGGACCTATATCTACAAAAATATTTATAGTATCTCTCTCTGTGGTGGCAAAGAATTGAAAATTGAGGTGGTGTCTATCAATTGGGGAATGGCTGAATAAATCATGATGTATGATGCTATTGTGCTATAAGAAATGACAAGTCATGATTTCAGAAAAACCTGAGAAGACTTATATGCACTGCAAAACAAGGAGAACTTTGTTCACAGTAACAACAATATTGTCAATATATCAAGTGTGAAAAATTTAGCTACTTTGATCAACACAATGATCTAAGACAATTCCAAAAGGACCCATGATGAAAGAGGTATCCACCTCCACAGAGAGAACTGATAAATTCTGAGTACGATTTGAAGCACACTTTTTTCACTTTCTTTATTTGTTGGGTTTTTTTTTTGCTGGCTAATATGGAAATATGTTTTGTATGACTTCACACAGATAATTGATATGATATTGTTTGCTATATCAGTGGGCAGGAAAGGGGTAGAAGGGAGAAAGAATTTGGAACTCAATTTTTTTTTCTTTTGGGTAGGCAATCACACAGCTACTAAATGTCAAGTGTCTGAGGTCGAATTTGAACTCAGGTCCTCCTGACTCCAGGGCTGGTGCTCTATCTACCACACCACCTAGCTGCCCCTGGAACTCAAATTTTTTTAAAAAATGAATGTTAAAAATAAATTTTAAAAACATTTTTTAAAGTACAATGATAGTGAAACACATGTATAAATAGCACATTTGACCAAGACAACTCATAACTACAGAACTGGTGCTCTTTAATGAACCTTCTTTCTTTCTCCAGAGTCTTCATGAAGTTCCTTGCAGATCGGTATCAGTAATGGACCAGTTGCTCAGCTAGACCACCTCCTTGAAAAGTGTGATATCTTTTCTGGATAAGGTTGTTGGGCTGACTCTTGACAGAGTGTGGCATCTCTATTGGATGGGCAGGTCTGATAGTCTTTGGGGTTCATCCTTCAATGGGCACATCACCTCCAGACTCTGTCCCACACTGTTTCTTTCTACTGGGGTATTATAGTGCCCCTTACAGTTGGAGTGTTATTGCACTCTTATAGAAAGTGCAGAGCCCCTTAGAGTTGTCTCCTCCCACGCCAGAGGTAGGGGAGAGATAGCCTCTCTTGTTCTCCACTTCTTGCTGGTTCAGAGTTGGTTTCTGCTGCGTACATTTCTCAGATTCCTGTTGGGGTCTTACACAAATGAATGGCTAGAGACAAATGTATTAAGGCAGCCTATCTTCTGGGACACGTCCATTTATTGTCTTTGCTCCCTTTTCATAAGCGTTTGAGCTTCTCAAAGTTTCCAAAACGCAGAACTTTTTTTTTGAGGAATTCAGGGTTAAGTGACTTGCCTAGGGTCACATAGCTAATAAGTATCAAGTATCTGAGGCTAGATTTGAACTCCGGTCCCCTTGACTCTAGGGCTGGTGCTCTATCCACTGCAACACTTAGCTGCCCCAAAACACACTTTTTTGGGGGGGGGAGGTTAGGCAGTTGGAGTTAAGTGACTTGCCCAGAGTCACACAGCTAGTGAGTGTTATGTGTTTGAGTCTGGTTTTGAACTCCTGACTCCAGGGCCAATGCTCTATCCACTCCGACACCTAGCTGCCCCACTTAGAACTCTTAAGCTTGAAAGATTCTTATCTTTACTATTTTGTTTCTGTTTTTGTCCTTTATAGCTTTCAACTTTGCTAAAGTCAAAATGAATACAACTTGAGATTGTAATTGTTTTCCCCCCTGTGCAATACGAAGCATAATATTCCATCAACCTTCTCTATAATATTTTTCAAAGCAAGTTTAGGTTCTAAACCTGGCCTGTCTTGTCTCTTTACTTGGCAATTAAGTCAAGTGTTTGCTGATTAAAGAGCTTTTTAGATCTTTTTAGTCTTCTTATTATGGTGATTAATTTATATTGGTTAAACTTCTATATGATATTGTTGCAATCCATGTCCTTCCTTTTCTTCCATTTCTCATTTTTCGTAATCAACAACTCATATTAAAAGGTCACATTGGAGTTGTTTTAACTGTATGCCATGGATTTTCTCATTTTTATTCTTTTAACTCTGTATAAAATATTACCCTTGCTCTAACAACTCAGGAATTTGCCCTGTTGAACAGATAAGGAATGGCTTTTGTATCAGTTATATTTTCTATCCATTAAAATGTAATCAGTTTAATTTCTGATGTTATTTGGTGCTCTGTAGGTCTTTCTTGATATATAGGCATCAGGCTACTGATTTTTTGTTATTTGTTTGTGTCGGCCATGTCCAACTCAGTTGACCCCATTTGGGGTTTTCTTGGCAAAGATACTGGAGTGGAGTGTTTTTGCCATTTCCTTCTCCAGCTCATTTTACAGATTTGGAACTGAGGTAAACAGGGTTAAGTGACTTGCCCAGGGTCATACAGCTAGTGTCTGAGGCCAGATTTCAACTCAGGAAGATGTCTTCCTGACTCCAGGCCTGGTACTCTATCTACTGTGCCATCTAGCTGCTCTAGGCTAATTAGTCATATATACATATGTGTGTGTATATACATAAACACACACATATATACATATACATATATGCACACACACACATATACATATATAAAATCAGGAATATAGAGCTTTTAGGATAACCAGGTAATTAATAGTTGAAGTCATGAACTTTGTTAAATGTATTTTTAATAAGAGCTGAACATCACCCCTTCTACTGCCACACAATTCGGTGTTTTCCAAGGGGCACATCTTATCACATGCTGACATTTTGCTAACATTCCTGGTTTACATCGACTTTGGCCTACTAATAAAGAGGAACAGAGTTCAGTAATACTGAAGGTACTGATGTCTGTATTCAAAGACACTATCCCATCTTTGGCCTTTTCTTCCAGATCCCATTTTTCACCCCAGCTGTAGCTTGATTTCCAGTTTTAGATGTCTTCCCAGATACTTTCTCTGTCTCTTCTACATTTTTCTCTAGATACATAATCTGACTTAGAAGCTCTCAGAAGAATGTTCTTAGTGTTCACTAACCATCTTTTTCTACTCTCTTGGATCAGTATTTCTAATTAGTGCCATGTGTGATCTAATTGACCCCTTCCCTTAGATGTTTTTATAACAAACACCAACCAATCAACCCCTTTTCTCTGAGCTTGGGCTTCACTCTTACAGTCAGAGCTGAGTTCCTCTGGGTGTTAATTAAGTTCAGCTGTAAGCTAATCAACCCTCCAGGTGTTCTTCATTTGGTAATTGTGACAGCCCAGACCCCAGGCTCTACCACTAATGAAGAGATAAAGTTACTATATTGTTTAGCACTTCTGTTTAAGCTAAAGGGAAAAGTTAGAGAGGGGAAGAAGAAAGGGGTGGGGGTGGGTGGTAGGAAGGCAGAAGGGGCAGGAGAAAAGGAGTCAGAGGGGAAGGGGGAGAGGGAGAAAGGAGAAAAAAAAAGTGCTCTTCGAGAAAGAGGGAAGAGAGGGGAAACAGAGGGAGCCAGGGAGAGAGGAAAGTGAGATAGGAGAGAAACAGAAAGAAGGTGGATAGGAAGAAGATGGAAAGGAAGAAAGAGAGGAGAAGAGGAGGGATTGGATGGGGAAGGCAAAGGGTTTGGAAAGAGGCAAAATTTAGGCCTACTTCCAGAAAAAAACTTGGTAAAAATTAGAGGTGTCCAAAAGGGAAATGGGTGGTCCTAAGAATTGGTAGGTTGCCCAAGCTTATAGGTTTTATAATAAGCATAGCCTGAATGACTGCTCGTCAGGCATGTTATAGTGGGATTCGTATTATAGTTTGGACTATATTGCCACTGACGTCTCTTTCAACACTCAAATTCTGTGAATCTGTGAGAAGATAAAAAAGAGGGGAGGGAGAGGAGGTGGGGGAAAGGAAAGGAAGAAGGGAGAAGAGGGAAGGGAAGTAGAGAGAAAAGAAGGGAGAGAACAGAAAAGAGCATAACATTTTAAAGGTAGCTAATGCTCACAAGGAGTATAAGGGGACTTGAGTGGTCTCCAAATGCCATGTTACAGATTGCTGAGCTGAGTCCTGCCCCAAAAGTTGCTCTAGTTTAGGGGTGGGGAACCTGTGGCCTCGAGATCACATGTGGCCTTGTGGTCCTTGGGTGTGGCCTTCTGAGGAAGTCCAAGTTTTACAGAACAAATCCTTCATTGATTTGTTCCATGAAGTTTGGATTCAGTCAAAGGGCCTAGTCTATGTCTTATGTCAAGTAACAAGAGTGGTATAGAGGGAATCTTTGTCTGCTAGTATATTTATTGTGAAAGTTCCTTGTGTTTCCCCACTACATATAATGCTAGCTTTTGGATTTAGAGGATTTTTATCATAGACCTTTCCATGGCTATACTTTTAGGTTTAGGGTTAATTTTTTTAAGTTTAAATGAATGTTGTACTTTGTCAAAGGTTATTTTTCTTCATTTATTGGTATAATCATGGTTTGGAATGTTTTGGTCTTAATATAATTATATTAATTATATTATTATTTATATATAATTAATTATGTTAATAATATTAATAATAATTATATAATTATTATTGTTTTCCTAATATTAAACCAAACTAGCATCCCTAGTAGAAATCAAACTTGAAATCATAGTGTATGTTTTGATAATTTGCTGTAATATTTTTACCAAGATATCGAAATTATGTAACAAATTTGTAGTGGATAGTATTAAAGTTTTATCCAGATTTGTTCAATAACTTTTGTTCTGTATAGGAGTGAAGGCAGCAAATGGTGGGGGTATCTCAAGGCTGGGGTTTAGCAGGATAAGATTGATGATAGAGTAAGGGTGAAAGGGATTGGAGAAAAGAGAACAGTATAGAGTTGAACTGGTTCACCAAGAGGTCAAGATGGGGAAGACAGAGCATAGCCAATGCAAGGGTAATGGCCTGGGAAAGAACTGATGGGTGGAGAGACTGGAGAGTGCCTGTAGGGATAAAGAATGAGGTTAGGAATTGTAAGACAGAGAAAAAGATAGAATGATAAAAAAGATTGTGATCAGATAAAGGAATTTCAGAGTTTATAAACATGGAAGTGAAAAGTTTGTGGGTGAGGTCAAAGTCAAAGGTATGGCCTTTGACACAGGTATCTCTGTGGGTAGCTGAAGCACAGTAAAGAAATGGGTCATGGGAAATGATTAACTTGAGGAACCATGAGGTTAGGGTTTTTAAGGGAGTATCATTGCATAAGTTGAAGTCCCGTAGTATGAGGGCAAGAACTGGAAAGACACAGACCTTAAAAACACTGAACTCAAAGAGGAAGGACAGTGTCCTGAAGGTTGGTATATTCCAAAAAACAACTCCAAAAATCCAAGCTCAAAAGATGTCATTAACTAGGGAGCTCTGGGATAGTATCTGCCTGAGTCTCTCATCTCCATAAACAGTGTTATCCGGGTTGGGAGCCTAGGTACACAGGGCCATGAGAGAGAAGGGTAAGGGACAGAAGTGGGAAGGGAAGGGAAAGACAGGAAGAAGAACAAAGGGGAAAGGGTACTGGAAGTGGGAATAAACACATTTGAAGGTGAAGGGAGATGCAACCTTACAATGATGTTGAAAAGTCAGGAATCTAACTCTGGGGAGATGAACACTGAACTCTGGGAAGCAAATGGTACTTCCCTGAGAACCGAACAAAGCAAACAAAGTCATGGAGGAGATAAGGCAGAGAAACAGGGGATGAGTAGTAGTGGCCTCCTCATAAAGTGAGTTAACACTTACTTAAGTAAACAGAAAACTCCCTGCAATGTAGGGAATTCAAGGCTCAGACCAAAAAAACAGAATAAAGCCTCTCCTAGAGGAGCTTGGTGGGAGGAAGATGAACTGAATTGCTTTGTACATGGTAGTTCTGTTCAGGATGAAGAAAGGGAAAGAATTCTCTAGGGAAAGGAGAGAAGACACCAGGTTAAAGGAATTCTGCAGTGGCCCGGAAGCAGGGACAAGCAAGTAAAAAGACAATTTAGGGGAGCTTTCTGGCTTATCAGAAAAAGTACCTTGTTGTTTTTTGTTTTGCCCCCTAGGAAGTCTGACCTGTGGTGCTTACACGTGATTTGTAACAGATTTTCCTTCTACTTCTGTGTATATTCCATATTCTTTGTCACATCTTTCTACTCCCTGCTCTTAGGGTCTTTGCTCCACACAGCGCCCCCCTGTTCTTTTATCTTCTGTTTTACAACACCCAGCCACAGCAACTTTTTTTTTCAGGAGATTGGGGTTAAGTGACTTGCCCAGGGTCACACAGCTAGAGTCAAGTGTTTGGTCTGAGGCCGGATTTGAACTCAGGTCTTCCTGACTTCAGGGCCTGTGCTCTATCCACTGTGCTACCTCACTGCCCCCACAGCAACTTTTTAATCTTCCTGTAGCAGAGGTGGACCGACACCCTTCCCAGAGCCTGTTGTGCAGTCTGGCCCTTTTTTGTGGGGCACATGCTCTTGAACCTTGTTAAATGACATGAGTGACCACTAACATCTGATTGGTCCCCTTGTCCCAGTGATTAGGGCTTTGTGAGCTTGAATAAAAGACTGGCCACTGAGCCTGGAAAAAATCTTGTACTATGGGTATATAAAAAAAGTGAAGAGAAAGGCTTCTCCTCTGTTCTTTGGGAATCTGCTAAGTATCCTGTGTATTTCTTTGTACTTCCTTATTAAGCCTCCTAGTACAAAAAAGTCAGTGTAGGTTATTACCAAATTTTCATTAGCTTATACTCTCCTCGGGGAAAATCCATTTTCCCTTTGAATTAATTTCTTCTCTCAATCTTGAATATATAGACATGAACAAGATTCAATATGAATGGCCAGATATTTTAATGAAAATTTCAAAAATAGAAATGAAAATAAGTATTTTTTTAAAAGCATAGAAAGCTGAGAAATCACTCTTCTTTGTTCTTCCCACTCTCATGTTATAGGTTGGTCTGTTCCTTCAGATTTGAAATGGGGATGAAATGAAACACTCACAGATCACTCAATAGTTAACAAAAGAAGGCTTACTTAGCCAGAGCAAGGATATTCAGGAGGGATATAGCATTGATTCAGTTGGGCCTGGCTTTCCTGCCTCTGTACTGACCATTCTGGTTTGCTATCAGAAGAGGGAGGAAGTGCTGACTCCTCATTGACTCACTTTTTGTTCCTAGGTTACCAGAAAGCTAATTTAGTGGCCCAAGCCTTAGTCCTCTGAGTCTACTAAGTCTTGAGGATAGTTTTAATAACTTTTAGGATTTTAATACATATTTTAACTTATTATGTGACCCCGGACAAATCACTAAACCTGTCTGCCTCAGCTTCCTCAACTGTAAAATGGGGCTAACAGCACCTACCTCACAGGATTGTTGTGAGAATCAAGTGAGATAGCATTTATAAAGCACCTAGTATGCACTCAGCAAAATGTCTGGCATGTAGTAGGTGCTTAATAAATGTTTATTTCCTTCCTTCTGGGAAACACTAGTTTCTACTGCTACTATATAACAAATGTACCTCACCCAACAAAGGCAAGGTACTAAAGATCTTTTAAGAAGACCTTCCACAACTTAAATGGCTCTAGAGTGGTTATTAAACAACCGTAGTCTTGGGAGTAAGAATAGCCTGGCACAGACTAATAATGGAGGAGGAAAAGAAGAACTAAAAAAGAATCCCAGTAATAGGATACCGAAGGAGCAATCAATTAGAGAGAACAAAGCAATCTACTCTTTGGAAGGACCAAGTCCTAGATCTTAAGGCTTGGTCTATGTGGCGGGTGATGACAAGTCTTTGCAGTTTACAGTAGATCTTCCTATATAAAATAGTGACAACAGTGACAGGAGCAGCACCGATAACGTCAGAACCAGATACTTCCATGACAGGTACCTTCTCCATCTCCAACCTCCGCTGCTTCCTTTTGTGTGTTTCTTCCCTCATTAGACTATATCTTTCCTGAGGGCATACTTGTATCCTCAGTGTTTAACACAATGACTGTCACATAGTAGGTACTTAATAATGTTCATCAACTGACTGTCCACAGTGTAAATGAAGATACTTCTGGCATAGTAACCAGAGCACTGGCCCCTTGTAGTTGACAATTACTGCCACTCCTGGGACCCAAGCATTGCTGCTCTAATGGAAAGCCTACCAAAGCTCCCTATGCTGGGTTGAGCTGAGCTGTTTGGGGTTACTGCTACTGTCCCCTATGCTGGGCCAAGCACTGGGACTGGTGCTGCTGATGTCCCCCTATGCTGGGGCCTGCACTAGAGCCATCTTTATAGGGGCCCCTCATTCCACCCATCACTGGAAGTCCCAAAAAGTTTCAATTCATAGGAGTGGGAGCTATCTTTTCAAAATTTTTACCTGAGGGAGCACCCTTTTAGGGTATATTGGGCCTTTTTGTCAATATCTCTTATTCTGGAAAGGTCTCTGTACTTCCTGCATCAAGCATTTTCCTTCCAAATGCCTCCATCAGTGCCTTGCACCAAAAGTTCTCACCAAAGTCCATGTGGCACAGTTGCTGATAAGCTACCAAATGCCATATAAAAAAATTCCAAGCAATTCTTTTATTACAGTTTTAGATAGTCTCCTAATTCTTGTCTTTAGAGAAGGCCTAGACTTTCTCTAAATGAATGATAGGGCAGGAGCTCCCTATCACCTCCCCAATACGAAAAAAGTATGCAAGTTCAACAAATGACTATTTACAGCATTTATCATCCTCAGGGCATGGTTCAGAAAGACAAGAAGAAAAAAAAAAGTCAGGGAGCACATTTACATCTGTCTTTAATTGCTGAATGTCCAGTTTACTCTTTAATTTCTCCCCAGGGAAATGAGATCATCTCCCAGTAGAGGACAGTATCACCAGAAGCATCACCCAGGGCTCAAAGCTTTTCCAGCATTGATCAATGATCATCAACATTAACAACCACAACAAATACCTATTATATATGTAAGGTACTGCCCTTTTCTTAAGTGGACATTTTATTTGCTAAAAGAGGCAGGAAAAGGACACTGGTAGGAGGCTCTGAGAGAAGGGGGCCCCTTAGAGAACCAGAGAGAAAGCAGCTTTTAAAAGTCACAAAAATAAGACTTCAAATATAATAAAAAGAACTGAGAGAAGGCTTAGAAGCAGGGGTGGGGAACTTGCAGCCTCAAGGTCACTTGTGGCCTTCGGAGGTCCTCGGGTGAGGCCTTTTGACGGAGGTTAAAGTTTTACAGAACAAATCCTTTTATTAAGGGGATTTGTTCTGTGAAGTTTGTTTGGATTCAGTGAAAGGGCCACACTTGAGGCCTCAAGTTCCTCACCCCTGAGTCTTAGTGCATAAGTTTAATAATAGTTTTTAAATGCAGGTATTCCCAGTTTGGAAAATCAGATTTATAAAAGATAAATTCAGAGCCATTAAAAAAAAAACCCAATACTTTATGAGAAGTATTTGTTACCAGTTTCTTCCCTACAGGGAACTCACCATGGCCAGTTTAAAACTATCTAATTTACATTACATGACCAGACTAAATCACAAGGTAAACTGTGAAAGTAAGATTGGAAGAATAGAGGTGGGAAGACTTGTTGGGAAGTTTCTGTACTACCCAGGCAAGGACTGCATCCGAAGGAGAACTCATTACCTTCTTCTCTCAACCTGCCTCTACTCTAAATCCCCGACTCTGTTAAAGGTACCAGCATCCTCCTAGTCATCAAGTTTTATAATCTTGGAGTCCTCCTTCATTCTTCCCCTTCTCATATGCAACCAACTGCCCAACCTTCTTCAAATCTACTTTCACTACATCTTTCCCATCTGTCTTTTCTCCACCCACATGGCCACTTCCTTAGTTTGTACCCTCATTAGCCTGTCACTCAGACCACTGTGGATAGCCCCTAATTGACTGTCTTTCTGCCTCTAGTCTCCTTCTCCAAGAGAAAAGCCACCAAGATAATCTTCTTAAGGTATAGGTGTTGACAGTCACGTCACTCACTAGTTCAGAAACCTTAATTCTTGTCTTCAGGATAAAACACAAGACTCTCACCATTTAAGCCACTTAACAATGAATCTGGCCTCTGGTTGCCTATCCAGCCTTATTTCATAATACTCTTTCACAAACCCTATCTAAGTAAAAGTGGACTGACTAACTACAATAAGCTCAAAATGGATAGGTGACTTAAATATGAAAGGTCACATCATAAAATTAAAAAAAAGGAATAAGCATTTATGTAGCACCTACTATATTCAGACACTTTACAAACATTAATTTATTTGGTCCTCAAAACAACTCTGCGAGGTAGGTGCTATTATCATCCCCATTTTACAGCTGAGGAAACTGAGGCAAACAGTAGTTACAAGTGACTTGCCCAGGGTCACAGAGCTAGTAATTATCTGAGGCTGGATTTGAATTCAGGTCTTCTTGATTCCAGTCCTAGCCTTCCATTCATCAAGCCCCTCAATTGCCTCTAAAGGAATGAGATTAGACACCTGTCACAGTTATGACTTAGGGGAAGAGTGCTTAACCAAACAAGAGATAGGAATTACAAAAGCTGAAACAAAATGCATTTTTAAAAAAAATCAATGATTCTAAGAGAAAGTGTTGATTGGGGAAAATCTTCACATCAAATATATTTAATAAGGGTCTGATACCCAAGATATATAAGGAATAAACACAAATATGTAAGACTAAGAACTATTCCCAAAGAAGGTTATGAACGATTCTTGAAAGAATTGCAAGCTGGTAACAAACGTGAAAGATGCCTCCAGATCACTTTGAATGAGAACAATGCAAATCAGAACAATTCTGAAAATTTCACTCACACCTAGCAAATTTGCAAAGATGATAAAAGCTGTTAATAAAAAGAAAATGGGTGCATTAATGGACTGTTGGAACTATGAAATGATCCAGCTATTCTGGAAAGCAATTTGGGATGCCATTGTTTTTTTTTAAGTGACTAAAATGTCCACTGGTAGCTAGCTAGGTGGCTTAATGGATAGAGTACTAGGGCTGGAGTGAGAAAAAACTCATTTTCCTGAATTCAAATCTGGCTTCAGACACTTATTAGCTGTGTGACCCTGGGCAAGTCACTTGACCCTGTTTGCCTTAGTTCCACATCTGTAAAATGAGCTGGAGAAGGAAATGGCAACCCACTCCAGTTTCTTTGCCAAGAAAACCCCAAATGGGGTCACAAAGAGTTAGACAACTGAAAACAACTAAACAAAGAAAAAAAAAAAGGTCCACACCCTTTAATCCAAAAAATTCATCTCTAGGTATAAATGACTTCAAGGAGATCAAAGACAGAGGAAAATGGTCCCATATATACAAAATATTCATAGCAGTACTTTTTTATGGTGGCAAAGAACTGGAAATAAAGAGTATGCCTGTCAATTAAGGAATAGCTAAACAAATGCATGTGATGGGATATTGCACCATAAGAAATGATCAATGCAGAACTTATAGAAGCATGGGAAGGCTTATATGAATCAATGCAGCATGAATCGGAAAGCCAGAAAAATATATGCAATCACTGTAATGTGCAAACAAGCAAAAAGAATAACACTGTATAAATGTAATGACCACCAAGCTTTGCCGCAAGAAAATAGTTAATGACATCTAATTCCCTGAAGAAGAGAGGGACTATGGACGAGGAACATTGCATACACTTCAGGACCCAGTTGATGTGTCATTTTTGCTTAAATTGTATCTTCTTTTTCTCCTTTCAAAAATTCTTGTTACAAGAGATGGCTCAGAGGGAGGAGAGGAATATATTTGGAAACAAAGGTGATAAAAGATGGCTACATATTTTTTTTAATGTCCAGATAGCTGTTCCCTAAACTGATCCCTCTGCTTCCTTGCAGTCTATAGTCACATAACTCATACTTCAAATGAATTCATATAGGACCAGAGAGAGAGTTAGAAGGGAACTCAGAGGTATTCCAACCTCCACCTAATGCTTTAAAGATAAAAAAAACTGGAGGGTAGTTGAGGGACTTGCCCAAGGTCATGTAGGTAAGCATCAGGAGCAGGATTTGAACCCATCATCTTCTCCATTTTTACATTTTGTAGTTACAGCATTATCACCAACTCCTCATTGAATATATACTTCTTGAAGGCAGAGAGCTTTTAGTTTTTACATCCCCAGCAAACTGTCAAGGTGCCTTACATGGAGTTGCTTTGAAAATATTTGCTGTACTATATTAGTAATGATTTACTAGGGTAAACAGTGGAAAGATAAGGGGGATAGATATGGGATGTTGTGGAGGTAGAAACTGAATGGATTTATTGACTGAAATAGAGCAAAACCCCCCCACTGCCAAGTGTACTAAACCATACTAAAATGTAATTGGGAAGTACTTAAAATACAGATATTACACTTTAAAACTAAGTTAATGTGGCCCACAAAGATTCCTTCATATAATTTAATGGCCCATGTCTAGTAGAGAAGCTAGACATTATTGGTTTAAAACATGTGAAATTGGGTGAATAGTAATAGTATCAATGAAAGAAAGTGAAGTGAGAGATTAGCAGCGTTAGGTAGAAAAGCTTAAGGTTTTGCTGAGACTTCTAGTTGCTACCCTACATGCAGACTGAGATGCTGTTCTGAGGCTCAGAAAGAATGGACAGAATGCACTAATGTCAAAGAAAAGCCAAGGGATCTTAGCAGACTGACTACAAGCCTAATGGGTCAATAGGCTGATGTAGTAACCCAAAAGTGCTAATGCAATCCAAAATTGTTAGTAAAATTTCCAGAGGGAAGAATTGTTTCACTGAAACCTACACTCGGATCATTTCTGAATCACTGGGCACTTTTTATTTAAAAGAAATTTCAGTATCACCTTTTAACATTAGTCATTTCTGAATATACTCGCCTCCCCCACTGCCCCTTCACATTTGAGTTCTCCCAAGAAAAAGTTAATTGAACCAATGCACCTGCACCTGTGCCTATACTATCTTCCCACCCAGATAGGAAGTGCTTTTCATGTTCTCAGGGACCAACACGGGTCATCATTCAGCTTTTAGTGTTTTCAGTACACATCATTAGGATCATGTTGTTCTGGTTCAGCATTAGCTTCACACTGAATCCATTCATACAAGTCTTCCCATATTTCTGATCTTTCACTGATCATTCCTTACAAATCTTCCCATGTTTTCCTGAATTCTTTGTATTCTTTCTTACGCTGCAACATATTCTATGTGCCACAGGTTGTTGTCATTCCCCAATCTCTGGGCATCATCATTTCTAGCTCTTTGCTACAACAAAATGTGGATTTTTGCCTGTCTTTGGCCTCTGTCACCAGTAGTAGGATTGCAAGATAGAGAATGAATGAATTAAAGCATTTATTAAGCATTTGAACTACATGCTAGGCACTGTGCTAAGCACTGGAGATACAAATAATACAAAAAGCAATTAATTCCTGCCCTCAAGGAGCTTACATTCTCATACAGGGAAACAACACACATAGGGGTGGTAGCCAGGGAATTTTGCTCTGGAAAGTCAAAAGGGATAGAGTTGTCTTGAGCAATTGATTGCTACATCCATGGTAGGATTGCCAGAGTGCAGAGCGGTGAGTTTGTGGCTGCTGGATATGGTGAACTCGCATCAATCAGGAATGAAAGGCCCCAAGGCAGAAGGCAGAAGCGCAGGTTGGAGACCATGGGTCCAGAGTGGCATGCAACAGCACAGGAGGAAAATGGCCAGAATGCAGTTCAGTGACTTGACAAATAATTCCAAATCCTTTTTTTCAGAATGGTTAGGCCAGCCCACAGTTCCAAAAATGTTAATGTGCCTGTCTTCCTGCAACCCTGTCCATCCTTTATTCTCTTTTGCCAATTTGATCGTTGAAATGAAGCTTCAGTTGCTAATTTGAATTTTAGTGATCTAGAGTGCACTTGTTTTTTGCAACCTGGTACTTTCTGGATCAAATCCCTCTGTAACGTCTACTATCAGTCACCTTATGAGTGTTTATTGGGATAAGTGACCAAATGTTAACAACTTCCCCAGCTTTACAGTCTTTTTATTCTGAATTCATTTGGTACAAAAGCTCATTTTACATAATAACCTATATATAAAAACACCCCTAATCCCTGCTTGGTTGAGAATTTTCCCTTTGCCACAGATATCAAGAGCAACTCCTATTCTCAATTTTAAAAAATCACCTTCTGTTTAGGGTCACATCCATTTGGAACTCGCTATCTTATAGTCTAAACCTAAATTCTTCCAAACAAATCAAGTTAATTATATTAGCACTGGACTACATTCATGTCAAGTCTTCCTTATCTACTGTTCCACTCACTTGCCAAACAGTTCAGCATTACTGCCTTCTAAACCTGAGATCTAGCTAATGCTAAGCTTCACCCCTTTTCTCCCTAGTTTTAGATTCCTGTTTACTGGTACTTTCGAAATGGCTTTTTACTTGTGTTTCTACTTTAAACTCCTCAGAATATCAATTCCTTGATAGCAGGGATAGCTTTACATGTCCCCAACACCTACTAGCAAAGTATCCTAAATAGAAAGGTGCTTAATAAATTGTAAAATTGAATTGGGCTCTTAAAGAAAGCTAACTGGAGCATATACTCTTGCCATAACTCTCCTAGCTATGTGAACATGAAAGTTCAACAGGACCCAGCCTGAATCCTTCCCCTTGTATCTCGCAATACACCTATGTTCCTTTACTACCACTGCCTCGGTTATCTATCAATTTCTTAGTATTTAAAGCTAGTTAGAATCTCAAAAGATTTTCTGGTATATCCCACTCACTATATACAAGGAGAGGTCATGAACTTGTACAAGGTCACGGCTAGCTGGTAGCAAATGTAGAATTTCAACTCCAAATCCAGCCTCACTTATCCAAATGGTTATTGACTGGAGCCACTAAAAAGTTGTGTTATTTCTATGAAACAACTTATCTGTACTGGATGTTAGGATAAAAACTTAAAAAAGCCTCCCATTTCACTCACGAGGTTGAAAGTAACAGGAATTTTTTACAAAGGAATCTGTATGTGTATTTCACCTAATATTGGGCTGCAAGTGAGAGCAACAAAGAAAAGTAGACTCTGCAGTTCAACTTTTTATTTTAATAAAATCAGAATATGCACAGCACATGCAGTGCTAGCATCTAAACTAATACAATAAGCAATTACTAAACCTACAGTGACTTGAAGTTCAATCTTTACATTCAGCAAGTTTAAATCCATTCTTGCATATGATTTTTGAATCCTTATTTATGAACTGAAAATATTGCTGGCTGATAAAACTTGCTAAAATGTTACCGCTGAATGTACAAGTCACTGATTATGCCAATACAACAAAGATAACCACATGTTTGAGGATTGCAATGTGCCAGACATTCACGGAGAAAAAAAAAAAAAACAAAAACAAAAACAAAAAAACAAGAACAAAAAAAACCACACAACTAAACAAAACTCACGCAACAAACATCTGAGAATCTGGACACTTCACATCAGTGTTTAGAAGTGTTTCATTAATATCTTAAGACAAGTGTATCAAAACCTTGGCATGTTTTAATTTCAAGTTGCCAATTTTGTTTTACTAACATCAGAAAGTTATGGCTACACTGCCAATGCCGGGTCTGCTTAATTTGACTTAAGAGTTTAATATGACTTAACATTAAAAGCTCACACTACCCCGAAATATATAATTTCACGCATACGGTGACATTCAACATTCAAGTGCCAGTGTTTTTGTACTGTCTTTTGGTCAAGTTTCTTTAAACTTTCAAAGAATCACTTTTAGGCTTACAAAAATAAATATTTGTCAAAATGTTCAATAAATATTACACAAAACTAGCAGCAAAAAGTATCTAGAAATCTGTCGTGTGCAAATAGTTTTCTTCCCAACTATCATTCCCATGGTCCCAAATAAATTTTTAGAATCTAGTCCCTTCCCCTTCTTAGACAAGCTGCGTTCAACAATCTCCAAGAGACAAAATAAGATTGGAAGTTTAAGGACACGCACACAAGACATATATATAAAATTCTCTGAATGTGCAATAAAAGAAGTATTTTGTAAAAAGTTATGGGCAAAATGTACAAGGGCCTAAACCTAGACTAATTGAAATAGCACCATAACAAATGACCTCAATACTGTCAAGTGCACCTACTTAATAAAAGTTTTAGAACAAGGCACAATACACTTGAAAATCTATTGCACTTTAGGAGATTTTTGCCGTCTTCCTATGCCACTGAAAAAAGATTGAGAGTTTTGATCACGGCACTCTGGCCACAAAGTTAGCACAGAAATTCCAAGTGGCAGAGGCATTTTTAGTGGTGGACAATACTCATCTTTGGCCAGATTTAGCATAAACAGACTATAAATACAATGGAAACCTATGCAACTAAAACTGACTAAAACTGCACTGACAGCAGAATTGACACCTTGTGCAGTTATGTACATATTTCCAACCTCTGTGATCTCAAAGATTTCAGTTTGTTACTCTTCTGGAGCCATTTTTACAAAGTCTACAGTAAGCCAGTTTAACATCTCAACGCAGCTTGAACAGAGTAATGTGAATCTGCATTAAAATAAAGCCTGCTGCATAATTCTTCCTGTTCATACCCTCTTGACCAAAAAACATCAACACTAGCATGCGTTATTAGACCAAAATCAGCCAGGCCCTTAAAAAAGGACCGGTCACTGCTGTGGTCAGCCATTCTACCATTTCAATTTTCATTTATGGCAGGCATTTAAAAAGTCTAAATAGATGAATTCTCCTAAAAACTATTTCAAGTTATCAGACCTTTAAACTTTCCCTGTAATATTCTGCCCACATTTGGCTAGCTCACATTAATGATCTGCCTAAACATTGAAAGAGGAATTGCTGTATTTACTTGCATTAACTTCGAAAACAGTGCTTTGAATGTATGCATGTATTCATACATCACCTCATCATGACTGGAATGGCTTATTAAAGACTATCAGGTTCTAAGTACCTATCCAGGATAGAGTGAGCAAATCAGAACTTTAACTTAGTACAGTTTGCCACATTAGAAACTAATTCCATTGATATGCTTCAAGATGTTTGTTTTTGGTTTTTGGTTTTGTTTTTCCAAATCTGCAAGTATCAAAAGCCCTAATGCAGGTTACCGCATAAGTTTTTCCTTGTAATATTTATGGATGAATCGATGATTCCTGTTTAAGTTGTATCACACCTGTGTGCCAAGGTTTGATTTTAGCCCAAGTTCAGTAAATTTATTTTGTCAAAACAATTGATATCTTGAGCATTACTGAGCCAACAGGACATCAAAATAAAAGTTGTCTAAAGTTAAAGGCACAGTACATTAACAAACAAATGATCCTCAGTCACAAAATTATAAATGCAGTTTGGGATAGGGGTGGGTGGGAGGGGAGTTAATCCAAACTACAGCAATGAAGTCTTCAAACCACCTTCTGAATAGGGCTGCTGATTGTTCCTTTCATTTCTTCTTGTGACCTTGAGCTCCCTTAAAAAAAAAATTTCAGTGGAGAATCACAGCTGGTAATGTACTGCGAGTTCTTGAAGCTACACAAGGTATAGTCTGGCTAAGTTACATGTGGTTTCCATATTAGCTTGTTTGGTAGGGTGACCTGCTGTGAGCAGATTCAATTACCCCACCAGTCAACCCCCTGGGAGTTATAATTTCCTCCATATCCATCACTGTTGTAGAAGCCTCCATAGCCACCTTAAACAAACAAAAAAGGCATACATATTAGATACCACATTCTTCCTTAAAATCACTTTAGGCCAGAAAGTTTAAAACAGCCCTACATTTTTCTATTTTAGGGGGGGGGGAGAAATCATTAAATTTTAGTGAACTTACCTCCACCAAATCCTCTGCTGCTGCCATGACCACCACCTCCACCACCACTGCGGCTGCTGCTCGCTCTACTACTACTAAAGCTAGAACTGCTGGCACCACTACTTTGTCGATAGTCTCTGGCACCAAAACCTCCACTGAATCTACTACTGTGAGGGGGGGAAAGCATAAAAACACATTATACCATCATTCCATAAAAAGCAGGAGATTTACCAGAGACTGGATTGAAAGCGAAGAAGTTTAGTACCTCTTAGAACGTCCACGACTGCTACCCTTATAGTGATGTTCATAAGCCATACTTTCTAGCCACGATGGTACTTCTTGTTTAGCTTCAACAAGAAGATCCAGCAAATCCTTGGTAATGTTGATGTTCCTTTCATTGAAGAATGAAGTGGCAAGACCTAAAACAGGGTCAAAGGAATTACCCTATGCTTTGTTTTCTACAAAGTATCAAAATATTCTACCTCTCTGTTATTACTGCTAGCAACTGGGTTAAAAACTGGTAGCCCAATCCAATCAAATGTCCTTTTTTCCTGTATTTGAACCACAGGGTCAGTTATTTAATTAGAATCACATCCACAAAGATTATAAAATGTCACCACTGTGGGAATTACTGCTTAAGTTTTAAAACCCCATTAAGTGTTTTGCAAGAGATCACAATGCAACATACAGTTAATTTTCTCACCAGTTAAAAACCTTACCAAGGTTCCCAACACGACCTGTACGACCAATTCGATGTACATACTCTTCAATATCACTCGGCAAATCAAAGTTTATAACATGTTTCACATTGGAAATATCCAGTCCTCTTGCTGCTACCTGAAAAACAACTTTGTTTAGGTCTGGTAGATTTTTTAAAATGTACATATTGAGATTATAAACAAAATGAGTGTGCTTACTGCTGTAGCTACTAAAATTGGGCTTTTTCCTGAGCGGAACTGGTGAAGTGCTTCTTCTCGATCTCTCTGAGATCGGTCTCCATGGATACTGGTGCAAGCATATCCTTCATGGTATAAGAAATCTTCTAAGGAATCTGCTCCCTTTTTGGTCTCCACAAACACTAAGGTGAGTGAATCTTTGCCTGAATTTGGAAAGGATGGAAAAGACTACTTTCAATACTAGGATAATTTATAAATACTGAGCACCACCAAGTGGTGAAAGTTTTATACCAGTTGAATTTTAGTTGCACTTAAAGGCATGCAAATTGAAGTAATTCAAACAGAATGTTTCAATAGCATGTTATGAACAAGGAGGTAAAGACTAAAAGCTTTTCCTCCAACTAACACAGATTCTCATTACCTGAGCCACCAGAGCTGTGCTGAAATTCGTCGTAATTTTCTTTACCTGTGGCATTTAGGAGGTCAAGCAGAAATGACCGTTTGTCAGATTCTTCCACCCACACTACTTTCTGTGTGATGTTCTCAGAAGTAGAGCCAACTCTGCCTACAGCCAGAAAGATATATTCATCCAAGAAGTCACGAGCAAGCATCTATAGGAAGGAAACAGACTTAGTATTCACTGAAGTAAATAACATCACTTAAATAGATGACATTCAGAAAACTTTAATTGTACCTGTATTTCCTTGGGGAAAGTAGCACTAAACATCATAGTGTGGCGAATTCCCTTTTGTGGCATAGTATCTTGCTCAACTATACGACGAATCTGAGGTTCAAACCCCATATCAAGCATACGGTCAGCTTCATCCAACACTAGATACCTGATGGCAGAAAAATTGTCAATATAGTTCAAACTTAAGATTGAACTATTAAATTCGTCCAGGCAAAAAACCATTACCAGAGAACTGAGTCTTTCTAATACATCTTAAGTTCTTATAAAATTAAAGGCTATACTATATATGTAATAAA
The DNA here is from genome assembly GCF_003287225.1 of Phascolarctos cinereus. Lineage (NCBI taxonomy): Eukaryota > Metazoa > Chordata > Mammalia > Diprotodontia > Phascolarctidae > Phascolarctos > Phascolarctos cinereus. Next base: position 60,410,997 of record NW_027556098.1, read on the forward strand.
TAGCCTACGTGTAAAGCATTTAAAAAAATTAATGGTATCTTAAAAAGACAATGGATAAACCACTGAATTAAACGAATTAAAATTAAACATTTGAACATAACAATTCTGTTTTGCACGTATGCTAAATTTCCAATATATTACAGGTATAAAGTTTAGCTTTGATACTGATATAGACCAATCAAATGCTTAAAAAATAAAATGATTTTTGGAACCACAATCCTCAAAATATAGGTGGCTCTTCTTAAATAAAATTAGTAAAAAGAAGTTTTAAAAGAATATTATTGTTCATGTAACTAGAAGACCACCTAACACAGGCAAAACAGCTAAGACAATTGTTAACATACTTGCAAAAATCTAAGCCAATCTTTCCTCTTTCCATCATATCTACCAGACGTCCTGGAGTCGCCACAAGCAAGTGGCATCCACGTTCTAAGTCTCGAATCTGCTGACCAATATCAGCACCACCGTAGACTACGCACGGACGAACTCTGGATCGATATGAAAACTATTAAAAAAAAGTTTATTTTATTTTTCAAAACAATCACAGAAACGGATTAATTTTTGTGGTTAAGAATAAATCATCAATAACTTAAGATTACCTTTCTGGCTTCCTCATAGATCTGTACCGCCAGTTCTCTTGTTGGTGCTAAAACCAGGGAGATTGGGTACTGTTTACGGCGCCCATACCTTCCATTTTCCTACAAAATGAATCATTTTATCAAAAAGATGGAACAAGAGTGGTTTCAAGTGTTAAACTCAGCATTTCTTTAATTCTGAGTGTCACCAATGGAACAAAGCAATGTTAAAGGACCCCATTAATATATATGAATCACTCAAGGTGTCACCCAGTAGTTTTAAAGCTTTCTTGTAATATCAGCCCACAGATTTAAATAAATTCAAATGTGACTACTTTTAGTCTAAAAGCAAAGAGGTTTTTTTCCTGTAGTCCCTGAAATATAAACAAATTTTTTGAGAATTATTTCAACATAATTGGCTTAATTTGAAATCCCATTTATTTCATTTTATGCATTCAAAAGCTTCATAGATTGTGTCCATGATACAAAAAAGTTTAAAATTAATGGTCTTGTGGGAATATTTTTAAAAATCTATCAATAGCTGATTCACTCTTTAAATCTGAGACACCACACTTGAAAGTTGCCTGACACAAGATGTACAAAATGACTCAAGCATGAACCAAAATAGACCAACATGATCTTGTACCTCAGTTTTGCTTTAAAAGCTTTGACACTCATTGGCAGTCAGTAGCACTACGGCGAATGTAAAATTTTAGCATTCATGAACTAAAAAACAAACCTTCATAGCCCTCAATGCTTCGCCTGGGCCATCTGTATAAATCTGACTCAAAATTGGCAGAAGAAATGCAGCAGTTTTTCCAGATCCTATTAAAGAAAACAAAGAGGTGCATGATCCAAAACCAATCAACTTTAAAGATGAAGGTTTGCAACTATGTTCATTGACTTGAAAAGAAAAACAAATGCTACAAAGCCAGGAGAAATTTTAAGACTATTTAACATCTCATGAGGAATTCAATTTAAATTCTAGTATTAGAGATTATATATATAGATATATACAAATATAGATAGGTCTTCCATCATCAGCTTTCAAAAATATCAAATGTATCTTACCAAAAGATAGGAAAGAAATAATACAACTGTTACTTTTCCAGTCTAGTCACAATGTGTTTTAGTGCACATTGTGGTAATAAAGTATCCTTTATTTCCCCTTGTTCATCTAGTAACATATTTGCTAAGCTGTACTTTGAGTTAGCATTGAGGCAGTAAGTGGATTTCAATTATAGTCAAAAGAACAACTGTGGTGTAAAGTAAAGATTTTTGGGGAAAAACAAAAGTTTTTAAGCCATTAGGTGTTCTGAGGGGAAGTACTATAAAATCAGAACATTTCTTCTCCCAGCAAACAGAAACATGCCATCTACTCACAACCCTTTAATCAACCTCTCTACCAAAATTCTCAAAATCAATATTCTTATTGGTTGAATAACTGTACCTGTTTGGGCGCAAGCCATCAAGTCTCTCTTTTCTTTGATAATAGGAATAGCATGTTTCTGCACTGGAGTAGGACGAGTGTAACGAGTAAGTTCAATATTCCCCATGATAATTTCTCCCATCTCAACATCGCTAAACTGTCAAAAAATGTAAAGATATTAATAAGTTAAGCACATCCCCAAAACTAAGTCAATTAATATCAAAGAGACATTTTAGTTCCACTGAGAACAATACAAAAAGGAAATTTAAGAAACTTCTCAGCCAATCTAAACTTTATAATCTTAGCCCCCTCCCCCAATGTCACTTGCTTGGAATTTTTCTGTGCAGGTAGAAAACTATTGATTTGTAATAATAGTAAATGGTTTCTACCTTCATTCTCTCATTCTACACTGTGGACAAGTTTAATAAATTACAAACTAACTCCATTTATGGCATTCTGCTATATCTTCAGAAGTTCGAAAACCTACAAAGAAGCCCTTTGTAGATGGAAATAAAGAACGGGGGGGGGGGTCAAAAGCTTACACTTTCAATGTGTGGGGGACAGTTGTTGCCTGTTGCTTCAACAGGAATGTCATCATATTTCTCAAAGTTAATTCCAGTGTTTCCTCCAGAGAAGAGTTCCCTGAAATCAAAAGTTCAACTGTAGTTACTGTTATGACATAAAAGTAAACATATATAATGAATCAGTATTTTGGAAATCACTTACTGCTCCAAGCGATCACTTGGTGGAAGTGGTTTTGACCAGTCATCTTCGTCTGATTTATCAGACCATCGACTATTCCCACTCCGTTCAAATTTGCCAAAGCCACTTCTGTCACCACGACTGCCAATGCCATCGTAGTCACTTCTTCCACGATCATCAAATCTAAACAGAAGAAAACAACTATCACATTTACCACCCATGGGAGGAGGGGGGAGGCCAATGACCCCCAATGACCCCCACTTCATGAAAAGATACCCCATGCTGCTTATCTGATTTATTATGTAATACCAAGGCAGTGCTTCAAAAGCCACAAACCAGCCTACTTTAGAAGTACAATTAAAATTGACTCTCAAGATTCTGGCTTCTAACCTACCAAATATTTCTCCAAATTAGCCAAATGTGCTTTGTCTTTTTTTTTTTCCTTCCAAGCATGCCATTATGTCTCTAGACTTATCAAAACAGGCCAATCGCTCATTTAAGAGTCAGATAAACATTTTACAAGCTTCTATATTAGGACATAGCTTACTCCTACATTTTACCCAAGTTGTTTATGAAAAATGTTATTTGGGGAAAATCACCATCCTCAGAGCACTGCTTTCCCCAGTCACCTTGTAATATTCATAGGAAAGAATTCCCCAATATGAGACTTGGGACAAAAGGCAGAAAACAGTCCTTACCTGAATTAAGATGTGTTTAGTTTTAGGCCTGGCATACCATGTTTGCGAAAAATCAGGATACAGGATTAACCACAGCTATAAAGTCAGTTCACCACACTCGTGTAATCAAAAATACAAGGTGTTTAAAATTTATGAAAAAGAACCCACAAAAACCTCAAACAAGTTAGGCTACTCACTGTATTAGCCTACACTTTAAATACTCAAATATCCAAAATTTACAATGCTGCAGGTCTCATTTTGGTAGAACAATCTTTAAGATTTCTCATGACTTTTTAAAAAAGCACAATGATTATATATTATATTCTATATATGGAAACTAGACTTGGAATTTTTAAAAAGCCATTTAAGAGTCAATAAAAAACAAGCATGTGGATTTTTCTAACACCAGAGATATATTTACTATCAAGACAGCTATGCATATAATCATGCAAGAAAAAACAGTCAGAATAAAACAAATCACACACCTTCCTCTTGATCCACTTCCACGATCACTGAAGAAACTGGACTTCCCTCTTGTATCACTACGAGAGCCAAAACTGCTATATGCATCCTTATCTTTACCAGAATTCCACCCCGAACTATCTTTATCATAGAATCCTGCCAAAAAAGGAACAAGATTGACTTTCTTCTTCTAACTGCTATGACCTAACACTAGGACTTACTTAGAAACCTAAAGCCTTAAATCAGAGTAATAAGAGTCTATCCATATACAATCAGAAGAAGTTTCGACCCATACATGACTGAGAGACTTGTTTTACACTAAATCTCTAAAACAGTCCAGAAATACAAAATTTTGAACATGGTACATATAATCTATAGACAGGTTAGGTGAGTCATTTTGTCTTATTTTTTAATTCCTTAACAGTATTAAAAAAAGGGGCAGGAATACACAACAAAATATTCTCCAGTTATAAGAAAAGAGTTGCTTCAATTTATCAAGAATTGGAATCACATTGTTAACAAAGTATTCTCTGCCACAAAAAGGTTATGTGTGAGAACACCATTCCAATGACTGTATTACTACTCTCTCTATCCATCCCAAACTAGTGTGCTGACAACAAAATTACATATAATTCAGTATTTACAAGGGTGGGGAAGAGAAAGGGACACACACTGGATAAGAGGCGTCTAGTGATTCTTCCTCTTATTTCAAAATGTAGAGAATTATTAATAACGTACACTATACTTTTCTAAGTTAAGAATTGGAGATATTCACAGGAGAGCTAGCTCAACCTCCTAACTTTACAGATGAAAAGGCCAAAGATATGACAGTCACACAAGTAAATAAATATTCTAGATTAAAAATCCAGTTTATAACTCCAAATGCAGGGTTTTCTCTTATCCTATCACTTTGCCAATCATATTTAAGATTCAAGAACACACTGCTTATTCCCCCCTCACTAAAACTAAGAATGTTCCCTTTTTTTAGAGTCCTAAATATTGTTCCATGCCACACCTTATACAGATTACGATTAAATTTTAGCTAAAATATCCATAAGCAACTGTTACATGAAAGGTTGACAAAAGAATCAAATTCATAATTTTGTAGTTGAGCAGTTTCCCTAATTTAATTAATCCAATAACATAATTGATCTAAGTTTTAACATTGTTACTTCTATGTAAAATCTAACATAACTGTATAACATTTAACAATCAGCCAGCAAAGCCACACTAAAAATTTATGATCAAGAACCAACTCTTATCCACTCCTGTGACTAATAGTAAGTGTAAAATTAGGTAGTAAAGGATCTGTACCAAGGTCAATCTATTAATACAGGATTTAAGGCTAAGTAATGTTGTCAAATACCCAATGGAAAGCTATTTAAACATACCAATTACCTTTCAATTTAGCCCTGATGTACTTCTTTTAAAAACTGCTGTGATCCCGAAAACAAGTCCTCTAAGATTATTTACTCAGCAAATTAGACGGGTTAAATTCTGCTTTTATTCAATAGTCCAAAGTATTAGTCCAACATAATAGTCTTCATGTAGATTTAAAATTAGATCCTTTAGTTGAGTATAATTTGGGGGTATCCTTAATTTGAGACAGTGCTTATGTACTTTATAGTACATAAAGCATATATATTTCATGTTTTAATAGCTTAAAAGTTGCTTTAGCTTTAAGACATATAATTACTTGGCCTTGTCATATGTAATTTCATGTCCTTTAAGTAATAACAGCTAAATACCATCAAACAATTAAGCTGAATGACTATTTGTTGGGAACACCATATTACAGATAGAACTAACGTGACCCAATATTCCTTTGCAACCTGAATTCAAAATCTTGCTCGGATACTTATCTTTGTGACAAGTCCTACTAGTTTCTTTAGTTAAAAAAAGGGGGGGGATGGGGGAAAAGCCCTAGATGATTAATTATCCAACCAATTCTAAATCGGATGTGTTCAATTTCAGTTGTGTTCCACCCTTCATGACCCCATTTGGAGTTTTCTTGGCAAAGATACTGGAGTGGTTCACAATTTTCCTTCTCCAGCTCATTTTACAGATGAGGAAACTGAGGCAAACAGGGTTAAGTGACTTGTTCAGGGTCACACAACAATAAGTGTCTGAGATTTGAACTCAAGAAGATATCTCTTCCTGACTCTAGGCCACAGCACTCTATCCACGCACCACCTAGCTACCACAATCCTATGATATACCTTCTTATTGGTAATCCGTCTTAAAAATTGAGTCACATGTACTTCTAATAAAAACACTACTTTCCCTCCCTCCCCCCTTTTCCTGGCCTTAATAGTGGTCAGAAAACATTTTAGAGCATGAATGCAAAACTAAAAATATACAGATGGGAATTATCAGGTACTTAAATTCAGCAATAGGTAAAACGCTATTTGATTTGTTTTGCTGAACCTTCTCCCCCAACTCAAAACTCTGTTTACAAATGATAGATGGGCTCACAGGGTAGGAAGAACAGAAACGAAGGTGATTCTAGTTGAAAATGCAAAAAAGGCAATAGATGACAGGTTTGAATTTATATGGTGATTCAATAACATTTTATTACTAAGATACCAGGAGAATTCCTTTTCCTTTTTTTACTCCTTCTAAAAGCTAGCCATATGCCCTTGAACAATTACTTAACTTTTCAATTTCATCTGTAAAGTACATAGTTCTTTCTAAATACTTTATCACCCCCTAAGAAAGTCCACACAAAGGAGTTTGTAGAGAATTAGAAACAATTTTCTTACTTAAATAAGAATTTTCAAATATTTTAATCAAAGCTAATAAATCAAATTACAGCATGAAGAAAATGGATAATGACATTAAATTTACTACTCATCACCTATCCAGAGCTCCATGAGCTTTTCTATAACTATATTATTCAGTAAAAATGCTATTTTCTACGGGCAGCTAGGTGGCACAATGGATAGAGCACTGGCCCTGAAGTCAGAAAGACCTGAGTTCAAATCCAGCCTCAAACCAAACACTTGACACTTACTAGCTGCGTGACCCTGGGCACAACACTTAACCCCAATTGCCTAAAAAAATAAAATAAAATAAATAATGCTGTTTTCTGACAGCTCTAAGATAGGAGCCATTTATGGTTACCCAATACATTTACTATGTAGTTCACTTTAGAATGAAATTGTGCCACTGAAAATGTTAAACTCTTTTGCTTCAAAGTACTAAGGATTACAGTTTAAATCAGAAATGGATGTGTTTGAAATACTTTGCAATGAGATTACAAAATGGTTCAAAAAACTTGAAGGGTCTAGGTAAGGGTGGGGAACCAAGTTTTACAGAACAAATCTTTATTAAGGGGATTTGTTCTGTTAAGTTTAGATTCAGTCACTGGGCAGCACTTGAGAACCTAGTGGGCTACATATGGCCTTGAGGTCCCAGGTTCCACTCCTGATCTAGACCATGATTAGTATATACAGAATCACAGTTCAAATAAAAGCAAGAAGCTTATTTCCATCATAATGTGTAAAGCTCCTTATGCTACCAATCAGCAAGCAATAAATAGTGTGCCTAACTGTTTAAAATTGAAAATGGAATACAACTGAAATATTCCTTTTAACATTATAGCTCCTAGCACTCACGGGTGTTCTTATTCACTGACCACATACACACAAATCAGCTCATGAAGTTTCTAAACACTTAAAGGAGATAAATTATACCTTGTTAGAGATGAGATACATTAGAAAAACATCTTACCCTTAGAAGCTTCTCTGTTCCTTAAATGAGGAGGAATATAACGTCCTTCTAAGAAAAATAAAATATAATTTTATCTTTACAAAATCTTTAAAACAAAAGTTCTTTACAAACAGTGTAGCCAAAGTGGGCAAGAGGGCTTGTGGAAGGAGATACATTTGCTTAATTCAATTAACTAAGAAAAAACATCAGTGTTAGTGAACAAACCATTCTAATCTTACTTGTCAAGTTTTATTGTTCTAATACACTTACCTAAGGAAAAAAAAATCTTGGCTCTTAGCAAAAATAAAATTCTAAGAAGATGTGGGGATGAGGGGAGAAAGGTAATCGAGTAAATTTTTGGAAAACAAAACAAAACCAACCCCAACCAGGAATGAGATTTGCCAATTCATTAGATTACCTACTGTAATTCTCAACTTGGTTGAAAATCTCTGGCCAAGTTGGAATAGTTCTTGAATAAATTTAAAATGCACAGATGTACTAACAATATCAAATCATATCAACAGGATATATATCACATTCAAAACAAATGAGGAACTCATCACTCACTGCTCGAATAACTTGACACTATCTATCAAGACAGGAGCAGTGAGTCACTATCACTTTCCTACTTTGGAGAATTTATTCATTAAATTAAGTGCAAAGTGCCATTCAAGGGATTCCCCCCACACACACCTCTTCTCATGGAGTTTATAGTCTACTGGAAAAACTCCATCACAGACTTGTAATTTTAATTACTTTCCAGGTACAATTAAAAGTTGCCTTATAAGTCTCTGGCTTTCTAAGATTACAAAATCAAGATTCCTCAACTCCTTTCCCTCCTCTATTGACTAGCTCCTTCACTTACTTTATGTAATTAATCAGAAAAAGGAAAAATGGGATTACTAAACTTCTAGAGACTGGGATGGTAAAAATCTAAATAAAAAGCCAACTCATTTGTCTACAGTGACTTTAGCAGAGCAGTTTTTAATGACAAAGATTAACATAGTAAAAAATTCATTTGGCTAATAATATGCTGTTAAAAGGCAATTAATATTCCATTCCAACCTCACATACATATAAGCAAATTTCTAACTCATCTTATAAAAATTCCAAATCAGTCACCAAAACACTACAACAAAGAATTTCGGTTCTGACCTACTTAGTAGGAAAATCCTTTTGGTTCTTGTTAAAGAGAGTTTAGTAAACCCCCTACTCTCTTTTACTGGGTTCAAAGGTTTTGTTTTTTTACACTGGCCAATTTGTGGCATTAACCAACCAAACCTATTTAATGTCCCATGGGGCTGTTACACCTGTCTGCACCTGTCTTTTCCAGTTTTAAAAATTCAACCCAATTAAGTTAATTCCAACAATCTTTGAATCTTTTATTAATAAATGATAGTCTTAAGATTAAGTTTCCTAGCACTCTTGATGAATGTCAAGACATAAGAAAAAAGTTTTTAGTCAGAATTCCACCCCCCCATCCACCTAAAATTTTATACTTACTGCTCGCTGTACCTCCTCCACTCTGATTATCTGAAGAATTCAGGTCTAGGCCAGCAAACTGTAAGAAAAGAGAAAAGCTATTTATACTGTCAGTACACATTAAATAGCCGAGGAAAAGAAAACCAGCGTGGCTTTAATAAGCAAAAGTGTCATCAGCCAACATTTCTAGCTTTGGCTCTGCCACTAACTTGACCTATGACCTTGAGAGTTACTTAATATCCTGTTTAATACCTGTTTCCTAACCTAAAAATGCCTGTATCATAGTTCCTCCCCACCCAACCTTATGGTTGGTTTGTTAAAGACAGAAATGAGAACATTATCTTCTTAACTTGTTAAAAAATCTTACATGTAAAAATACATTAATCTAACACCTCACATTGTCAATTTATTTTTGTAAAAAATATCCTTTGGAGATATAACACGTTGCCCCCAACATAGGGTTGTACCTGCACCAAATCTGCCTTTTACAGGAGTGCAGCTTATAGATTTTTCTCGTGTATAGATAACTTAATCTTTGTACTTCATTTTAAGTGATGGGCCTGTATATTTAGAACAATAAATGTAAATGATTAGTAATAAAGCTATCTGCTTAAGTTAAGATTAAGCCTCTTCCCTGGGTCTCAGTTTCCTCATCTGTAAAATGTGGGACTAGGTCCAATTTCTCAGGGATTTAAGTCCCTTCCAGTTCTACATCTATGATCTTTTATACAAAATTGTTCTCCTTGAGGAAGACGTTAATACTTCTCTCACCTCTATTTCTCTAATTCAATCATTTGCCTAAAGGTCACATTCTCTATTCTATTTAACCATTCACACCCATTTTTATTTATTCCCACTAAGGCCAAAACTCTGGTCCAACTTGAAAATCTTAGGTTGAAAAGTACCCCTTACCCTAAAAAGCGGACTTCAGTGGTAATTAACATCGCTATAGTAAACAAATGACTAACACAAATTAAAAGTGTATTTTAGCTAAAAAGCAACCTTTTTAAGCACGAATGCCACCCTTTAAAAGTTTAAGTCTCTAGATATAAACTCACATGACACGTTCATAAACAAAATGGCAATACTACATATATATACATATACATATATACCTATCAATCTGCTCCGTATTATCACCTATGAAAACACATCATGTGTAAAGTAGGAAGCGGACACCATTCCTCTTCTGCAGATTGTAGTGCTTATTCCCAAGAAGGTGTAATCCATATTCATATTAAAATAAAGCTTGTCCAGTTATTTTTTAAAAAATTACATCAACGAAAAGCCCTACCCCACCAATATCCAACATACCTTGACAGATATAAAAAACAATTTTTAACAATGAAATAAAGCTCCTTAATTTTCCTTTGTATAAGTACGGCAGTAATTCCAATTATATATAAATTTCTATAAGCTTCGTTCTGAAAACCTAATTAGCATGAACATACCCACTCCTTAAAGTTTAATATTTATAAGAAGCTTATAATGGTCAAGGTCAAATCAAGTCTGAATTCAAGAAGGTAAGTTCTAATTCATTCCTAAAATTCTAGACAGTGCCTTCAAGCCACTAAAACAAAGTCACTACTTTTGGATGCCAGTTAGTATATACAAATGATGGCATCATTATGAAACAGATCCCTTCAAAGTCCTCCAAATCGCGAAGCCCCAATCCTCAAATTCCGGGTCACTGTTGCCAACCAGTTTTACTAGGCTGTTGCATAAAGCTAATTTTGGACAAGAACGTTTTACTGGCAAACATACCTAACAAATAAATAAAACTACATAACACTTACTTTCATAACTTATTAAAATCAAGTATAATTAAAATGACCCAATATATTCCACGAATGTCCCCCAGCACCTCATTAAAGATAGAAACCTTAATCGCTATGATACATCTGCAGAATTAATCAAGAACCTAAATTCATCTCCACAAAACTAAACAATGGACTTCTCTCAAAAGCCTTAGTGCCATTACTATAATCCACCTCTTCATCCATATCCTTTCACCTAATTCTCACATACAAAGACTGCTGGGACTTTTCTCAGCTATATTTAAACAAAGCCGTATACCCTACCCAACATTTCAACATCATAAAATTCTATTCCATCTAAATCCGCATTTCAGAAATTTTTCCTCTTTCAAATCTCCCAGGCCTGAACGCCAAAATTAAGGTTCACATGCCTAGAAGCATCACGTAGGGCTAACAACCCTAAGGGAGAAATGCTGCCCCTGGACCCTGACTGCTCAGGTATCGCCCCCACCACGGCCTTCCCCCCCACCTCCACATCTCCACTACCCGACGGCGCACGGACCGGCCCATTCCCCCCTCCCCCCCACAATCCCTCCTCGGCCCATCTGCGTCACAAAACTTTCCACTCCGGAAACGCTGCTTCGCCAACCGGGACAGTGGAATCAAAGATCTCCTCTCAAAAGGGCAGATAAAACAAGTTCCAAACCCTTTAAACCAAAGAGAATGACTTAAATACAGGGCTCCCCAGAACACCCCTTTCCCCCTCCAAGTTTTCCGACTCCTCCGCATCCCCCGCTCTGGCAGCTCCTCGCTCCCCCCCCCGCCCCCCGCCCGCTAGCGGGCCGCAGCGCCGCCCAGCCACGCAGCAGCACACAAAGGAGGCCGCCGCCATTACCCAGAGCGAAGGCCGTCAGCCCGCGCGCCCCCGCCACCTTGTATCGGGTCTTCCGTCTCTCGTCATTCACACCTTCCAAGAGATGAAACAGCCCTCGCCAAAGCCGGAAACAACCACTACAAGGCTAATGCAAGGGCCTGCTCAAAGCCAGTTTCGAAAGGCAAAACACCCTTAGAGAGTAGCACAAAAGACTCCAGACAAAGAGCCCCCTCCAGCGCGCGAACCCAACCCCCACCTCCCCGCGCGCGCTCCCTTCTCCCTCCCCACTCGCTTGCGCACGCTCACATAAAAGCCGCCATTGTGCGCGGACCACGGACAATACCTCGGGCGAGCCGGGCCCCACACAAAGCCCGCCTCTCCCTGGTCCCTTTCCACACGCTGTTCCCCGACCTTCCCCTCGACTTCTCTCTCTCTTCCTCCACATACCCAAGAAGGCGACTTACTCTGGCCTGGAGCACATGACCCAAGAGCCGGGATACTCGCGGACCAACAGGGTTTAGCACTGCGCCATAGGCCAGGCTGGTGGGGGGGAGGGCGGGAGTATAAGATCCGCGCGGGCACCAACCCCCTTCCCTCCTCGCTGTCTTACCTGCTGATCCAGCCCGAGCGCATTCTCCACCGCCACATGACTCATCCCTGAAGAGTACCGGGGACTCTGGCGTTACCACTGCGGATCAACTGTGTGTGGGGGATGTCTCACCGCAAAGCACCTCTCACCGGGGAACTGCGGCTCTGGAACGCCCGGCGCGGCCACGGCCCTAATATACCCACTCCGACGGCTTGTACGTCAGCACGTAAGACGTGCCCGTCCCCCGTCGCCTCCTCTCCCTACCCAGCCCACACCTCCTCCTAACACCACCACTACCACTTCTCCTTTCTGGCCGCCGCGCCAATCAGTCTGCCCTAACCTCGCGGGAACTATCCGTCACAGTCTATTCTTCCACCACTTCAGCAGAGCAAAGTCCTCAAAAATTCGCGAGAGCTTCTCTTTCACTACCCCCCCCACTTCCTTCCCCCCCATCCCCTGTCCCTCCCTCCTCCCCCCACCCTCCCCTCGTCCTCGAATCCCCAAGGCCTCGCGAGAACTCCTCTTTCCCGATTTCTGCCAGACTCGGAGCGCTCAAGATCTCGCGAAAATTCTTTCTCTTCACCCTCCCCCCAATTCTCTTTCCTTTTCTGCTCCTTGTCTGTGGGCTTGGGAGATCTCGTGAGAGTTCTCCGTTCTAACCTGCCCCTCCCCCGCCCCACCCCCACCCGCCTGCGTGTTGCCTCCCTGAAGTCCGAGCTATCCACAAAAAGGCCGAGAGCGGAGAATGTGGAGGGTCACGTGACCGCAGATGCCGGGCGCAGCGGCCATTTTGTAAAGCGGGGGATGATGGCGTGGATGGAGTCCCAAAGGGGGCGGTGAGGAAGAGGGTCAGGGCGAGGGAGGAGAAAAGAAAGAGAAAAGAGGAAAAGAGGTATAGGGGGCGCTCTGGAGGGCGGACCAGTGACCCAGAGCGTGGGGGTAGGGGGCGGGTCGACAGAAGTCCGCTCACGGATGGACTCTCCTCTCCAGGCTCTGTTGCCAAGGTAGCGAGCGCGCGGGTTTGTGAACCGAAACCTCTCCCTTCCCCTCCCCCCCGCGCCGGCGCCGGCGCCGGGTGCGCGCGTCCCCTTCCCCCCAGTCACAGCGAAAACAATGAGACAATCACACGCAGAAACGACGCCAATTGTTACGCACCTCCAGCCAGGGCCCGGACCCCCACCCGCGCCCCGCTGCGCCTACGCCGGAACTCCGACTCTTTCTCCCCTGGTTTCTGCCCCAGCTTGGGGGGCAGGGGAGGGTTACATGACAGCCTTCCATCCCCCCTTTCCTGGGTTAGCCTGGGTCTCGGGGATCTGCCGGGATGTCCGACAGCGATGCCGAGTGTTAGCCCCCCAGGCCCTTGGTGCGGCGCGCTCAGCAGCGTCCGTGCCTCCCCCGGGGCGCCGGCGCGCGCACGTCCAGGGGCTGGTCTGGAAGCAGGATTCTTGATCCCTTGGGGTGGATGGGGAGAATGGGTAGACTGGATTTGGTCATCCTTTTTTCACCCAGGCCGTTCAACTCAAGAAAATTAAAAATAAGGAATGGGTTTTGTGCCATGTCTCAAAAGTTATGGGATTTAGCTTCCAACAGTAACATGGAGCATTAGAAGGGAGTTTTGAACTGGAATTGATTGAATTCAACTCCCTCCTTCTACAGTTCAGGGAACTGAGGCACAGAGAGGGGAAGTGATTCACCCGAGCTTCCAAAGGTAGTGTGCAGGAGAGCAGGGCTTCCAGTCTGGTCTTTAGGAACATCCAAATCCAGTGTTTTTCCCACTATACCATGCTGCCTCAATAGGTAGGGGGAAAGGGGGGAGAGGTATGTAGCGTTGTACTTTAAGAAAGCTTCCAATTTAAGGAAATTCAGAAACCAGAGTAGGAAACACATTGGAGAGTATTTGGGTAAAGTCAAAAGAGAGAAACAAAAGTGATCTTGTCATTGGAGTACAAGTCCACATGGATATAAAGAGGAAACAGATGAATTGGAAAACAAGCCTACTGAGTGCATTAATAGGAGTGATGGGAAATTTCAGTTATCCAGACCTCTGCTGAAATTCTACCAAAAGCAGAAAAGCTAATAACTCTTTGGCTTAATTTTAAACTTAAAAAAGATAAAGAAAGCAACAAAGGAAGATTTGATTCTGGATCTGAGGAGGAAGTTGCTGGGGTAGAAATAACTGGAGGGAAGTGACTACTCCTTAGAGTTACTGATTTTTTGTTGTTCAGTTCTCTCTGAATCTTGGTTACCCCATTTTGGGTTTTCTTGGCAAAGAAACTAGAATGGTTTCCCATTTCCTTCACCTCATTTTACAGATGAGGAAACTGAGGCAAACAGTTAAGTGACTTGCCCAGGGCCACACTGTAAGTGTGTGAGGCCAGATTTGAACTCAGGAAGATGAGTTGTCTTGACTCCAGGCCTGGTGCTCTATCCACTGTACCGGCTCACTACTCTAGAGTTAGTGGTAGAGGAGAGGAAATCTTAGTACAACCTGACCTATACCCAACATTTCTGGGAAAACAGATTTCAAAGAGTTGAAAAAGAAGGTAAGTAGGATCCCATGAAATAAAATGCACAGGGAAACTGAATCCAGGAAGGCTGGATGATGCTCATGAATGAAATTCTGAAGAAACAAAAGGAAATAATTCCAGTAAGAAGGAAAAGTAAAGTTTGTCTAAGAGGCCAATGTAGATGTACAGGAAACACCCACTAACTTAGATTTTTAAAAAATGTACAGAAGATAGAAGCAAGACCAGGTAACAGAGAATGAATAAAAAGCAAATGTCACGGTCCTTTTTAAAGTGTCAAGAATGCTGAATGTTAAAACGAGCTGAAGCTAGCAAAGGAAGCTGTAGACAACAAAAAGATTTGGTTTTGATTTTTTGTATTTAGAAAGGAGCAGGAAGCCTTGAAGAGATGCTTAGATGGGAAGATGATAACTAACAATGGAGAGAAAACAGAGCTGCTCAATTCTCATTTCCTGTTTTCTCTGCAAAAGTAAATGACCTTTATGCTGTTAATGACAGAACAAAAAATGACTAATAGGGAGTTGATATCCCAAAATAAATAAGAAGATATTAAGGGAGCACACAGTTGCCTTCAATTAATTTTGTTTACCATGTCACCCACTACTTAATAAACTCCAAGGATCACATAGAAAATCCTCTAGCATGCAAAGTCCTTATAAGCTATCCATTCCCCTTTACAATCTTCTTACAAAGGTATACTTTGTTTTATCGTACTTTACAGTTATTGTATTTCTTTGTTTTATACGAATTGAAGGTTTGTGGTAAGCCTGTATGGATTAAGGCTGTAGGTGCCATTTTCCCAACAGCATGTGCTCACATAAAATCCGTGTCACATTTTAGTAATCCTTGCAATATTTCCTTTTCATTATTATTATGTCTGTTATGGTAATCTATGATCAGTGATCTTTGATGTTACTATTGTAATTGTTTTGGGGCACTACAAGCCACACCCGCATAAGATGATGAACTTAAGCAATAAATGTTGTATGTTCTGACTGTTCCACTGACTGGCCGTTCCCTGTCTTTCCTACTGCTCCCTATTCCCTGAGACACAACAATATTGAAATCAGGCCAATTAATAACCCCAAAATGGCCTTTATGTGTTCAAGTGAAAGGAAGAGTCAAATCAATGTATTGGACCTCATCGTTATCTTCTTTACAGACACCCCAACCTTCAGCAACCACCACCCTGATCAGTCAGCCGCCATCCACATCTGGGCAAGACCTTCCATTAGCAAAAAGATTAGGACTCACTACAGGCTGTGGTCATAGTTAGCATGTTTTAGCAATAAAATATTTTTTTAAGGTTTGTATGTTTTTTAGACATAATACTATTACAGACAGTATAGTGTAAACATAACATGTACTGGAAAACAAAAAAAATTAGCTCAATTCACTTTATTGTGATATTGACTTTATTGCAGGGGGATCTGGAACTGAACCCTCAATATCTCTAAGGTATTCATATACATTACTCTCCACCAAATAGTCTTTGATCCAGTGACACTGGCCTCCTGCTATTCCTTGAACAAGACACTCCATCTCCTGACTCTGTGCATTTTCTCTGGTTGTTCCTATGTGTAGAATCCTCATCTCTAACTTCTGGCTTTCTTCAGGTGCTTCCTTCAGGTCCCAACTAAGATCCCATCTTCTAGAGGAAGCCTTTCTTGTAGAAAGCCTTTCCCAACTGTTAATTCTAGCATCTTCCCTTTTTTAGTAATTTCCTATTCTTTGCTGTATTAGCTCATTTGTACATATTTGTTTGCTTGTTGTCTTCTATTAGATTATGAGCTCCTCGAGGGTAGGAACTGTCTTTTGCCCCTTTTTGTGTCTTCAGCAGTTAGCACAGTTCAGGGCACCTAGGCACTTAATAAATGTTTATTGACTTGATTTGGCCTCGATGACATACATTCTCAGGTTGTAAAAGAACTGATAGGTAGTTATTGCTGAACCACTGTTCGTGATATTTGAAAGATCACGGAAAACCGAAAAGATGTCACAACACTGGAAAAACACAAATGTTTTGATTTTCAAAAAAGGAAAGAAAACCGTCTCCACGGTATTAACCGGTGAATTTGACTTTGATTTTTGGGGAAATTCTAAAATGGCTCATTAAAGAGATAGCAGGGGCAGCTAGGTGGCGCAATGGATAGAGTACCGGCCATAAAGTCAGGAGGACCTGAGTTCAAATTCAGCCTCAGACCAAACATTTGACACATACTAGCTGTGTGACCTTGGGGAAGTCACTTAACCCCGATTGCCTCGCTTAAAAAAAAAAGAGCAAAAAATCTAGAAAGGGAAATGATGATTACAAATAAATCAGTTAATAAACATTTATTAAGTGCACCTACTATGTGCCAGGCACTGTGTTAGTTTCTTTTTTGCAAGAAAAATCTGCTGATATGTATACACAAAACCAACTTCTACACCTTTGGCTAATCTGAGTTTATAAATAGTGTGATTAAAATAATCAGCTCACATTTATATGAAAATAGAAACCATATTCAACACAAGGTGATTGTAGTTACAGGGAAAGAATTAACAACCATATACTAACTTTACAAAGCTAGCATTTACATAGCATTGTAAGGTTTGGAAAGTGCTTCACAGTTATGAACTCATTTTATCATCACAACTCAGGTAGGCACTATTATTATCCTCATTTAATAGATGAGGAAACTGAGGCAGGTAGAAGTTAAATAACTTGCCTGAGGTCACACAGCTAGTAAGTATATGAGATTTTAATTTAAGTCTTCCTGATGCCAGGTCCAGCACTTTAGTAACTGCACCACCTAGCTATCTTACAAAATAAAGGAAACTTCTGTGTTCTTTCCAAGGATTAATTAAATCAGAGCTAATTCTACAGGGTGGAACAAAGCAACACTTAAGACTCTCATTTGTTGTTGGGGGTAAAAGGCAAAGAAGGATTAACTCATGAACTATATAATAATAGTTATCACTTATGAATGTAAAAATAGTTTCATATTGAGTCTCAATGTTTTAATGTTTTTACTTCTTTGAGCTGACTCGATGCAGCCTTACGAAGTTGTGATAGGGAAGAACGGCTTCCTTATCCTTTTTCTATTCCTTTTCAATCAATGAAAATCATTTCAATCTATTTTCCTGGATTCACACTTCAAAAATGCTAGCTGAATGATTGTAATTAGAAAATACCACAAATGAGATCAGATTTCTAGTACAAAAAAAGGATTTAGACTGTAATATAATTCCTTAAATGCTAATTACTTTTATAATTCTATCAGTATACCGACTTCTTAGACTGAAAAATCATAATTTGAAATTTAGTAAATTTTAGTTGTGTTCCCCTTTTGCAAAGATGGACAAGAGGAAACAAAATAAGACCTCCACAAATCACATCTAAAAGGGATGATTTCAGATGTGAATTTTTCATATGGAAAAACCCAGAGCATAACCTCTAGAGTCAGAGAGGATGTCTATGTAAATCCCACACCTGCCACTTAGTACCAGTGAAACTCAATTTCCTCAACTGTAAAATGAGCCAGGGGAGAGCTTGAACTAGGTGACCTCTGAGGTCCCTTTCAGCTCCAGATCTATGATTCTACATACTTAGGTCAGGATTCCTTACGCACAGTAGGGCCTAAGTAGGAATGTGAGACTAATGGAAGAAATAGTTAAACGAATGAGCAGTGTGGCCTGTTCAGGAAAAAGCCAAAAGGAGACAAGAAAGAGGTTTTTAATTATGGTGCAGGACATGATGTGACCCTTTTTCTTCATAAAAAGATAAGTGAGAAAGAAGGAAAGAAACTGAATATAATTTTAGAAAAGTTAGCGATCCCCCCCCAAACTAATTTTATGAGATTAATATGATCCTGATACCTAAATCAGGGTGAGATAAAGGTCATAGAAAGAAAATTGTAGACCAGTATCTCTAATGAATATTGATACCAAAATACTGAATTAAATATTTTACAAAGAAAATACAACATGATAAAAATATTGTAACAATAATCAGGTTGGATTTATGTTAGAAATGCAGAATTAGTTCAATATTTAGAAAACTATAAATATAATATACTATCAATAAAAAAACAAAAATCATTATATTAATAGATGCAGAAAAAGGTTTTGACAAAATACAACACCCTTCTAAAAAGATTTAAAAAAACACAAAAATAAGTGGACCTTTCCTAAATATGATAAGTAACACTTATCTACTAAGAAGTCACATTATCTCTTTTAGAGAAATACATGAGGCCATTCCAATAAGATCAAATGTAAAGCAAGGATATTCGTTATCACCACTATTATTTTATATAGTTCTGGAAATGCTAGTTACAACCATAAAAAGAGAAAAAGAAACTGAGGGAATAAGCATAGCAAAGAAGAAGCAAAATTAGCACTTTTTGCAAATAATTTGCTTAAAGGACCCCAGAAATTCAACTGAAAATTAATTAGAAAAGTAAATTTAGTAAAGAAGCAGGATATAAAATTAATGCACCAAAAACATCTACCTTTCTATATATTACCAAACAATTACAGGAAGAAATAGCAAAAGAAATTCTATGAAAAATATGTAAAATGTATAATGTATACAATATCTGTGAGTCAAGCTAGCAAGACATGCAGGTATTATATAAATAGAACTACAAAATATCCTTTACAGAAATAAAAGCAGATTTAAAGAATTAAAGCAATTAATTGCTTATAATTTGGTTGTGTCAATATAAGGAAAATTATAATATTATCTGAATTAATTTATAGGTTCAATGACCTGACAATCAAACTACCAAAGGATAACTTTATAGTCTTAGACAAAATTAACAACAAAATTCATCTGAAGCAACAATAGGTCAAGAATCTCAAAAAATAATAATGAAAAAATGGTGGGAAAGAAGGAGCTTAATAATATCAGATCTCAAACTATACTACAAAGTAGTAATCATCAAAAATATTTAATAACAGTTTAAAATAATAGAAAAATTCACCAGTGGAATAGATGCAGTACACAAGCACCAGAAACAAACGTAGTAGCATAGATTTTGATAAACCTAAAAACTATAGCTACTGGGATAAAAAATTTACTATTTGATTTTTAAAACTGCTTAGAAAACTAGAAAAAAGTCTGACAAAAATGAGAGGTAGTCCAAAAGTAGCATGTTTTTTAAAATGTTTATATTTCTGTTCAATTAGTATTAGAATTTGGAATAATATAAAAGTATGGTCATCCATGGCAATTTATGATGCTGTGTGGGTTTCATTCTTCAGAACAGGATGTGTTGAAAGAGAAGCAGTGGTCTGCCAGTCACATATACAGAAAAAATTAGGCAAAGAAAATGGATGCTGTGTCAGAACTTGTCAGGATCATCCCAACTAGAGATTCTGCGGGGAAGATAGGAGAGTCTTATTAATTTATATTCCATAGCTTTCCCAAGGCAGGGAGAAGGATTAAATGAATCCAGACTTATTCTAAGACCCTTTAAAATGTAAGCTACCTGCAAGTAAGGATTGTTTCATTTATTACATTTATACCCTTAGCATCTAGCACCGTCTCTGGCATGTAGTAATGCTTTTTGATAGATTGATTGATAAGTAAGCAGTTCTAAGTGGTGGGAGAATATTTGCCTGGTAGAAGCTGCGAAGCCTTTCCTAATAACCCTTTCCTACCCTTTAATGCTAGCCCCTTCCCTCTGTTTATTATCTTCAGTTATTTATATCTTCTTTGTACATAATTGTTTTTGTGTCAATTCCTCCATTAGATTCCGAACTTTCTGAAAGCAGGGACTGTCTTTTGCCTTTCTTTGTATCTACAGTTTAGCAAGGAGTCTGGCACA
Organism: Phascolarctos cinereus; assembly: GCF_003287225.1. Classification (NCBI taxonomy): domain Eukaryota; kingdom Metazoa; phylum Chordata; class Mammalia; order Diprotodontia; family Phascolarctidae; genus Phascolarctos; species Phascolarctos cinereus. The sequence goes on from NW_027556098.1 coordinate 60,431,593, forward strand.
CAGTAGCCATTGTTAGAAAGGAATAGTCATCAATAAGCATTTGTTAAGTGCCTACTATCAGGCACTGTGCTAAGCACTGGGGATGGAAAAAGAGGGAAAAGACAGCCCCTGCCCTCAGAGAGCTCATAATCTAATGGTGGGAGGGAGACAACAAGCAATCAAATATTTATTTTAAAAGCTATATATAGGATACATATAAATATAGATATATATAAGATTTGTTGTTGTTGTTTAGTCATTCAGTCATGCCTGCTCTTCATGATCTCATGGACCATAGCACGTCAGGCCCTTCTACCCTCCACTGTCTCTCAATAATATGAAATTATTAAAAGAGAGAAGGTACTAGAATTAAGATTAGTTGGGAAAGACTTCCTGTAGATGGGGATAGAGAGGCTCACTAGAGATAAAATGAATAATTTCAAACCTATGTATTTGATCAAGTCTCTCCTCATTGGTGGAGAGAATGATTGCATTCTTCTCTGTGCCTGTTGGTGAAAGCTTGAGAACAACTTTAAGGGAGCACAGGCTCAGGGAAGAAATTCTTGGAGGGAGAGAGAATTTAAGGAAGAAGCCAAAATATAAAGACAGTGCCTTCATCATGTCCGTATTCCCAGCTTAATTCAACGGATACTTTGGGGACCTTACTTTTGGGCGAAATTAGGGATTCTTTCTCAATTGATCTGCAATATCTTATGCCCAGTGGGAAAGCTCATTCACTCTCCCAGGCAGTAAGTCTGGTATATTCTAGTCTGTATAACGTCTCTTATGTTTGTTCGCTGTCAGTTTGGATAAATGAGTTTATTCATTATTCACTATGTTTGATGGTCTGTGTAAATGTCATTTGGTGGAAAGGAAATCAACCTTCAGATATAGCATGGGGTACATTAAACTATAGTGATGAAGGAAAGTGACTAGAACCTAAAAATTATTTTCCCTGGATAATAGGAAATTATTAAGACAATATGGTGAGGGAGGTGGTGCAGACAATATAATTCTGGTCTGATGCATCTTCTCTGAGGATAGCAAAGCATCAAGAAAAGAAGCAAAGTCTTCCTTGGAAAGGGGTGGGCAAGATTCCAGAAATAACTTTTCACACCTCCCTGAAATCCTTGTTTTGACAAACTCACGGTAACATACATATAACTTAGATGGGCAACACACACACCTCATAGGTAGATAGAGAGATAGATAGGTAGATGGATCCATACATACATACCTACATATACTATCTAATATATAAATGGCAGCTTGTGGGCGCCATGAATAGATATGACCTGGAATCTGGCCCGTCTTTGTAGAGGAATAGTAGGACTATTTTGGTACTATCAGCAGCCTGACTGTAGAGAGAGGCAGGCAAGATCTACGACTGCTTTAGCTGTGTCCATTAAGGATGTCCAATGAGAATTATATTTATCTGCTGCTTCTTAAATAACTCTAGTCTAGGGAGTATGATTCTAAGGGGTTCAGAATGAAAGTTGCTTCCTTAAATCACTTTCCTGGATAATCCTTATCTTACACTTGACAGTTATCACCAAATGCTAGTAACGCAAAAGATCATAACAGATAACCAGCAAACCTCTTTATCAAAGAAAGTAGCCAAGAAAAATCATACAGATTAGAATATACCAAAGAACACACCAGAGTAAATGAGCTCTTCATCTGGGAGTAAAGTAAAACACCTCAGCTCAATCAAGAAGAGAGGGAACAATCAATCATGAAGGAGAAGTCTGGTGCCAGTAGTCAAGGGACATGATGGAGTGACAACTTTCCCTATAGGTCTGCAATTCTGGGGCCCCAGTCCGCCATTCAGTCTATGCCTCATCTCTTTTGAGCTGTATCTTTCAAGGTCCTCTCTTGATCCTTCCATCTCCAATGAAACAGAAATAAGTCCCTTCTCCACTCACGCAGTATTATGGCTCGACATTCTCTCACCCAATCAGGTGGCATGCCCCCATGCTCATACACATGATGCAGCACCTTCGGGGCACTGCTCACAAAGTAGATAGATGTGTTACGTACACATGAAAGTTTTTGCACAAATAAAATCAGTGCAGTTAGAATCAGAAGGGAAACACTTACCTGGGGAAAAATCATTGCCGTAAATATTTCTGATGAAGATAGGATATCCAAGATATAAAGGGAATTGAAAGAGATATATAAGGCCAAGAGACATTACCTAATAAACATATGGTTAAAGGACATGAATGGATCATTCACAAAAGAAGGAGAAGCTAACACTTGACACTTACTAGCTGTGTGACCCTGGGCAAGTCACTTAACCCCAATTGCCTAAAAAAAAAATTTTTTTTAAAGGGAAAAGCTATTAACAACCATATAAATAATTAATAATGTGATAAGTGCTAATCAAAACAATTCATGTTCTACCTCACACCCATCAGATTAATAAAGACAAACAAGGAAAATGACAAATTATTGGAGGGATTATCAGTGACAGGAACACTTATGCATTATTAGTGGAGTTGTGGATTGATCCAATCGTTCCAGAAAGTAATCTGGAAGAATGCCCCCCAAATCGTGGTAGTCTTCAGACCATTTGACGTAATAATACCACCAGTAGACATAGACCCAAAGGAGATCAAAGAAAGGAAAAGGACATATATGTACAGAAATTTTTGTGACTACACTTTTTTGATGTAGCAAAAAGAAATTAAAGAATTTCAAAGCTGACGGTGACTTCAGCTGTCATCTTGAGCCCAGTTCTTCCTAGTTTTTGAGATCAGTCCTTAATTGACTATGCCACCTATCCCTTTCTGGTACCATAATGAACAAATCCAATTCCTTCTCTACATGACAGCTCTTCACATTGAACCTCCTCAGTCTTCTCTAGATTAAATATGGCCAGCTTCTTCAACTGGATCCTCATATGACAAGATCTCAGTGTCCTTAACCTTCCTGGTTTCTCTCCTCTGGACGATTTCCAACTTATTAATGTCCTTCTTAAACCATGGTGCCCAGAACTTAACATAGTATTCTAGGTGAGGTCTCACAAGTTCAGAGTACAATGGGACTATGTTCTCCCTATTCCTTGAAGCTATGCCTCTTTTAATGTAGCCCAAGAACACATTAATTTTGTTGTTACTGCATCACACTGCTGGACTCACTTTGATTTCAATTCACTAAAACCTCCAGATCTTTTTCAGACAATTTTGCCATCTAACTGTGCCTCTTATGGAGTGTTATGAAGTGAAGTTTTTGTACCCACTTGTGAGACTCTACATTTATCCTTATTGGATTTCATCTCATTAGATTCAGCTCAATGCTCTAGCCAGTCAGGATCCTTTTGGATCCTGAATCCATTATCTAGCATGTTACCTGTCTCTCCTAGTGTGGAGTCATATGCAGATTTCCTGAGCACACAATCTATGCTTTTATCCAAATCACCGATAACGTTAAGTAGTATTGGATGTAGCACAAATCCCTGGGGGGAATTTACTGGAGACATCCTGACATGCTGACATTGAACCGTTAACAACTATTCTCTGAGAGTGGCTTACTACTCTCTGATTGTATTGTCATCTAACCTATATCTTTCCACCTCCTTTACAAGAATATATATGATTATCTTCCTAAACAAATGATGATTATATGTAATGAGTATGCTATTGACCCACTTGTCTCAGGGCCAGCCTGCTACTTCTCCCTCTCAGGATCCTAGGGTATCCTGATTGTTTAGGATATTTCTTTCCTCTACCATGAGTGCAAGTTTCTACTAGCTATGTCCCTCAATTTTTGAGGGGATCAGTGATTAGCGCTTCAATATCATTTACCTGTGCAACACAGAGGCAGCTAGATGGTGACATGGATAGAATGCCAGACCTGGAGTCAGGAAGACTCATCTTCATAAGTTCAAACCTGGCCTCAGACGCTTACTAGCTGTGTGACCTCGGACAAAACACTTAACCCTCTTTGCCTCACGTTCCTCATCTGTAGAATGAGCTGGAGAAGAAAATGGCAAATTATTCCAGTACCTGCCAAGAAAACCCCATAAAGGGGTCCCAAAGAGTCTGACCTAACTGAAATGACTGAACAACAAACATAGCATTTAGTGCAGCGCCTGGCATATAGTAGGCACATGCTAAATGTTTATTGAATTGAATTGGATCAATCTTATGGAATCATGACTGGCCATTGTATAGATCATAGTTCTTAAGGCTTTTACAGGTCGTGTACAAGGACTATATTGTGTAGTGTTCTCCTGATTCTGCTCTTTTCGTTATGTATCGGTTCATAAAAGGCCTTTCGGGTTTCTCAGAATCCATTCTCTTCATAATTTTTTTCAGAGAAATAACATTCCATTATATGCATATGTACTACAGGTCTGGAGGATGTGCAGTTCTGATCTGCTTGCTAGGTTAACATCTCTACATGGAAGACAGTAGGAAGCTGCTTCTGGGAGAACTGTGATGTATTATGAGGGAACTGCCTTGGAAAAACTTGAGTCTTTCCAAGCAAGTGTATACTTTCTATAACTGATTCCATTTGGCATTGCAGAAATGAATGACTAGGCTGTGTAATATTGTATATATTATAAGATATGGTTCATGTGTAGGATGATTTACTGAACTTTCTTCATGTGGAAATGGATGTGATGTAAAAACACAGGGCATCAGTAAAAACAAGTCTTAAAAAGAATTATATATTGAACATAAAACTAAAAATAAGTGACAAGCTTTTGGCAAGTGCCTTTCTGAGCTAGGGTTTCATTCAAAATGTTCTTTAGATGAATATCTGTATAACTGCAGACATAGACTATTTTTTTGCTAAAAAATCTAGCATGAAATATTTGTGAAGATTTTTTTCTCCCAGAATAATGTTCTCTGTCACTTTCACTGAAAATTATTTCTATATCAGATGTATCTTTAAGATTTGGAATAGCCCTAGTACTCTTAAATCTTAATGTACACTTGATGGTCAGGGGGACTTACTGATAAAGCTTCTTTAGAATCTGAGGGGTTTGTTTTGTTTTGTTTTGTTTTTTGCCACATAAGTAGGAACAGTCTCTAGCTTTTGATCACATTCTTGGAACCCAGAGAAACTTTATGAGTCTGGAGGAGCATGCCTTTCATCCAGAAGTATCTAAGGGGACCAGTAGCAGCTTTTGCAGTACTCTCCATCTGAGTTTCAACCAGGTAGAATTCATCTTTATAATAACTCATATTCTTTGTTAAATTGCACCAGAATATTTGAGTATTAGTTTTTACACCTTTTAGTGGGAAAGGGGATAATGTTTACAATATGACTAGAAAGTGTTAGCTGCTAAATGTGGGGGGGTGGAGATGGGCAAGAGAATTGAACCCTTGGAATCAGCCCAGCTCACTTAAAAACACAAGGAGCATGACCTTAGAACAGACCTATACAACCTGCACCCCTAGGCCACTTACGGCCCTCCAGCCTGCCAGGCTGTGAAAAATGTAAAGAGTGTTTCCCTCTACATTTTTCGAGGGCCACTGGAAATCCTGTGGCGAGTGGCAAGCAGCCTGTAGCCACAGACCACAGGTTGTACAGACCTGCCTTAAACAAGAAAGGATAGAACAAAAAGTGGCTAACAGTAATACCCAAGTCACATAAGAGAACATCTAGCTGCACTAAATGAATTTGAGTCAAAGTGATCAAATGATCTTCAACCTGGTGAACCCAAAGAATTAGCAGAAATGATTGCTGAGTCACTGTCCATGATATATAGAAGATGTTAGAGAACAGGAAAGGCACTAAAGGATTAGGAAAGGTTCAGTATCATATTTTTTGAAAAAGGGGAAAAGAATAATATCTAACTATACTGAGCTTGACTTTGATTACTGGAAAAATTCTATAACATATTATAAGTAATAGGAGGAGCTTGCCCAGATTTCCCCTTCTTCGTGGTTTATATAGAACATATGCACATATTCCATGCCTGAATCTAATCCAATATCTGGAGCTTTGAGTTTCTGGCTAAGATATCTCTAGGCTTGGTACTGGGTGATAATGAAAAGTCTTCTAATTGGTTGTGAAGCTGAAAGAATTAATGATTCAGGAATGAATGAGTGAAAACTGAGTTTGTATACAAAAGATGCAACCCAAGATAGAAGCAGGAGCCAGCAACAGAAGAAACACTTGAAAGGACTGTAACTCTAGGATAGCATCAGCTTCCTAAAGCATGAAAAGACAAGGGCCAGCTAGTCCACAGCAGTATGGAGAGAGGAGAGTCAGCTATGGACTCCAAAAGGCACCCATACGCAGAGCCCAGAAGAAGGAGACATCTAAGGGAAATTTCATAAGGACTCCATTTGGTCTCCATAAGGAAGAGGAAAAAAAGACCTTTTGGGGCAGCTAGGTGGTACAGTGGATAGATAGAGCACAGGCCCTGAAGTCAGGAGGACCTGAGTTCAAATCTGACCTCAGACCAAACGCTGGACATTTTACTAGCTGTGTGACCCTGGGCAAGTCACTTAGCCCCAATTGCCTTAAAAAAAACACCTTTCAGTCAGGAGGTATCTTTTTGCCGCTTGTGTTCTCTACATGTATGTCTCACTAGCATTGTACTTTGAGCCCACTCTCCCTAGAGACCTTGGGTATGCAAGAAGAGAGCAAGCTCCTGATTTGGAGTGGGGGGATGTTTTATACCAACTATTTTTACTGTACCTTCTTAGTAAATCCCTTTTCTAAAAGCATAGGACCTCTTGATCTCCTGAATTCACAATTTTTAAGGAGATGATTATTTGACATCTAGAAAAGAAAGATAACATGATTTCATCAGCAACAAAAGAAATCGCACCAGATTAACATTAGTTCTTTTCTTGACACTGTTGCTATACTATTAATTCAGAAGAATACTATACCTACAGTTTACCTAGATTTTAGTCTAACATTTGAGAAAGTTATCTCCTACTTTTCCTATGAAAAAGATGGAGAAATATGAGTTAGTTGATAGTAAAATTAAAAGGTTTTGGAATTGATTGGAAGAACTCAAAGAGTAATTATCCACGCTAATATGGCAGGGTGTGTCTAGTGGAGTGCTGTTCAACATTTTTACAAATGACTTTAATAAAGGCTTATATAGCAGTGTTATCAAATTTGAAGATGACATAAGCTAGGGGAGAGTAGATAACTAGCAAACCCTATAAAAAAGTATCCTGGAAAACTTTTTAACCTCACGTTCTTGCCTGGTGATCTGTCTCATAGATTGCAAGATATCCCCATGTATAAAGCATTATATAGAACTTTTAAAATGATTTTTTAGGTTGCACCTTTTAAAAATTATTCCAGTTTTGATATTTTAAAATGACATCTTTTCCCCTTTGCAATTTTCTATTAGCCATCACAGGATTAAGAAATAGATTATTCTGTACTTGAGAATACTGCAAAATTTAATCCAACTCTGTAGGATTTACTGAGAAACATACTGAGAAACTCTGATGGTCAATAGCTAGTACATTAAAGAACAGGGAAGAGTCATCACTTAAATAGGGTTTAATTATAACCTATCTGTAGGCTTCCTTGCCCACCCACCAGGTGCTTGAGCTGGAATGTGGAAGACCACATAAAGGTGATAGAGTCTAACTTGGGTTGGTCCTGCTATATGTAATATGCAGGAAGTTAAAGAAATAATGATTTAAACTGAACTGTTAGTTTTTGTATTTTTTTTCCCCTATCATCAGAGGAAGACACTGTGGCCTAGTGGCTCAGGCTAAGCAATTCCCAAACATACCACCAAAGTTACAGGATTGGCTTAGGGAATGAATACACTGAACCAGACTTGTGTTGATCTGTTGGATTTGGTTTTGGGTAATGCATCTGGGACTAGAGATTAGGATGAAGATTCAGGACCAACAGCTGTGCGTTTACTATACTCCTGTATTTCCAATGTTTGGTAAGAAACAAAACACACAGAAGCAACAGCAAATGCAACAATTGAAGTATGGTGCTGGAACAGAGTCAAGGAAGAAAAGAAAAATTCAGACAATTGATTACTAGTTTATTGTCTCGTAATATTTTCAGACTAAGTGGATATAGGAGGCAAGGAATTTGAGGAAGACTTGAGATGGAAAGACAGAGTGAACAAAGGGAGTCTCTTGATTTCAGATGGAATAATTGACTACTATTTGAACTCTGGCAACAAAACTCCTTCTAGGCCACACCTGCTCAGTCAAGTAAAGACCAGGAAGAACTGTCTTATCTGAAACAATTGCTTAGACACCTAAGTGACTCTCTAGACTGCATAGCTAAAGGCAGTTGGAATAAAAGCGATTACCCTAAACAGGCCTTTCAGAAGTCAATCTCCTTTTCACAGGTTCCCAAAGTGGGCCATACCACCCCCTGGGGAGCGCTGGAACAATCCAGGGGGGCAGTAGCAGCTTCGGGCGCAATGGGGGGCATTGAATAAAAATAAGGGGGCAGTAGAAGCATAAAGAAGATAAGAAAGTTTTGGAAAACCATTGGTATATGTTTCATCTGTTGTGCAACAGAGTTAAAGTCATAGTGCTTACATTATTTTCCGAATAAGCACACAAAATGCAAGTTATAACCGATCAGTGTTCAAGTCCACCGACAGGCTAGCGTGTCTTGCTTTGTCGGGAAATCCAACATGCATCGGCAGGAGTATGTGTGTGTAATGACTTGTTTACTATATGATACTATACGGTTGCATGATGCAATGTTGCATCATCAAAATTTCAATGCAGGAAAAAACCCATAAATTTACAATAAATGATTAAATTTAAGATCCATCATTTTAAAAAATACATATTTTATTTTTTGAAATGATGCAGATTTAAAAAACCATTAAAGGGTTAAAGAAAGTAGATTTCTAGAGGGTGCTGAGTAATTTTTTTTTTAAAAAGGAGGGCAGTAGGCCAAATAAGTTTGGGAACCTCTGCTTTAGATCAAGAAATTAAAGAGTTTGGGGGTAGTGGGCTGCTTTTCAGGGTCTTTGCTAGGATTTCCCCTAGCTACTAGAAATGTGTTTATTCTCTTCAATATTTGTTCTTTATGCCACCATTTTGTAGATCTCATTCTGATGCTGTCATGATTTGAACTCAGTTTCTCTGCTGGCTACATGGAATATATAAATGATAATTGAATTAGTTAAATTTTAATTCATGATGAAAGTAGAAAACAAGGCCAACGATACTCTTTTTACCATGCAGATTATTATATAAAAGCAGGAAAGTTGATGCCCACAGACTGCCACCCACTTTTCTCTCCCTTGTTTGTTCTTTGGTTCTGTCCACGTGTTACTTGTCAAACAATTCAGTCTGTTTCACTAGGTGAGAAACATTATCAACCACTCCTCTACATATCCACCAAAGTACTTCCTAGACAAATGTAAACAAAACAGATCAATGGGCCATAGTCTGTTTTCAAACACTCATATGTACTTCTATCTATAGTTTTTGTGCTATCTGGGTTTTGAGGGTGACATTGAAAATGAAACGTAAATGATATTCACTCCCTCCTCTTAGAATGTGGTTATGCTGGCCAGGTCCAGATACTCCTTTTCTCCCCCAACCAGGCATCACCTATTCACTAGTCTTTGACTTCAACTTCAACCCTGCAGAGAGATTTCTCTGCATGTGCATAGAGATAGGGAGGATACAACAGAGAAAGAATGTAACTTGCCAGCCCAGCCTTCGACCAAATGGCAGTGGTGACTGACTCACTTTGCCACCAGAAAACCCAGTTCCAGCTTTACCTACTTTAGAATGTATATAAAAATTAATAAATCAATATCGTTTGGTCTCATATTGATCTTGAGCATGGACATAGTATTCAGCTTTATTGATGGGTCACATGAAAAGTAATACAATCACTTTTCCCTTCTTTTTGTAACCCTTATTTGTAGATAATGAAACAGGCAAAGAGGTTATGACAATCATATTTCTATCCAAAGTAAGCTGGCTTTAAAGTACTAATTAAATCAGGAATTATGAACTAACTTTAAAAAAGAAAAACAACAGAAAAAAACCCTTTTGGAATAAATGTCTACCATCATCTCAGGCACACAGAGAGCAGTCATCCTTTTTCATCAGATCTCCCAGAGAGAAAAGCTCTGTAAATTTTAGTCTCTCCTAGCCATGACAGAGATCTGCCAGGTAGACAAGTGCCTTAATGGATGTAGTAGAGGCAGCCTACTCAAATACCGCGTATCTAGCCAGATGCCTCAGTGCTTTCCCTCAACTTATCAATGCTTAATTCCTCAAATGTAAAATAGAGACAGTAATAGCATCTACCTTGCAGGGTCGCTATGAGGATCAAATGAGATGATATTTGTGAAGTGCTTAGCAAAGTGCCTGGCACACTGTAGGTACTTAGCAAATGCTTTTTCCTTTCGCCATCTCCCTTTCCCCTGCCCCAACTCTAGGCTACTAGTCCAGTTTTAAATTCCATCTCTTCCATCTCTCTCTAGTTCTCCATTCAAACTTGGTGTTGGGCCTCTTCTGTGGTCCTGATAGGAGAAAGATGCCCTGGTGTCTTAGTGTGCTTCATATGAAGAGAATACACAAAGATATTCATCTCTAGCCCAAAAACTTCAACCCCCAGAATTCAACTTCTGCTTATGAGGTGGTACCTCATAGAGATATCACCTGTTAAACTTACATTATGAAGTAGCATGGTATAGGGGAAAGAGCGCTAACTCTAGAGTCAGAGGAGCTGGGTTCAAATCTACCTTTGATATTTATTACTGAGGGACCTTAAGCAAGTCACTTAAGCTATATGAACCTTAAGGAATAGCTTAGACTATATGATCTTTGAATTCCCTTCCAGCTCTTAATAGGTGATCCTATGGAAGAACAAATTGTTCCTGTAACTGACTTTTTAAAAAATATATTAAACACTGATAGCTATGGAAATAGCGATAAGCCCAGTACAGTTTTCCAAACCATTGAATTATATATGTTGAATGCCCTTCTTGGAATAGATGTAAAGACTCACTTGATTTTAAACCACTTCGCATTTCTGTGTCTTCATCTATAAAATGAAGACAAATGAATGATACTGGTTACTGTTCTATCTCATTGCAGTGGCAGGAAGTGATTGTATTTGGAAAGAAAAAAGAAGGTTATCGAGTTCACTGGTATGAAGGAAGTATATACTTTTTAATTAAATTTACTTTGAACATAAATAAACAGCAATACAAAGTAAGGTAAAAAGAAAAACAACTTCTAAGTACAAACGTGTCACTTCTCAATTGACAACTCTTTTCTATAGTTTTTTCCTATGATTTGCACTGTTTTAGAGCCCTCTCTTCTCAGTCAGGATGCCAGTTTCAATACCACAGTAATGTCTTTCTGTTACAGCTTTCAAATTCTTGTCAGATTCCTTTTCATTTCTTAGAGCTGTTTCTTTTTTCCTTCCTTCTTTCTTTCCTTCCTTTTCTCCCTTCCTTCATTCTTTCCTTCCTTCCCTTCTTTCTTTTTTTCTTCCTGGGCTGGACTTGGAAGAGAACTGATATCGATGCCATTATTTAACTAAAGGAGTTCTTTACTGAGAGAGCAACTGTTGAGTTACAGGGCTGGGCATCTCTTTTCATCCATACTCACTAATATCTCTCAATGTTTCCAGAATATGACTTCTTGGCTCACTTCTTACTCAGGCCAAAGATAATGAGGACAAAGACTTGCAGCACTGTACAGATAAGGCCAATGAGAGCAGTAACCACCAGGAACCACCACTGCTTATAGAATGAATTAGGTTTCTAGGCTGGGACCAACCAGGATGGGCTACTGGGTATGCAGGGTGGTCATTGATAGCAATGACAGTAACTGACAGCAAGTCATAACTGACACTATGCTTTAGGATACCTATACCAAATATGTAGAAGATCATCATGGGAATGTTTTTAATAAGGATGTCCTATAGCCTATATGTTGGGTGATAAATTCTGTTATGGTCTCCACTAGACCAATGAATGGCAATGGCTGAGCTGTACCAGATGATGATAGGAATCCCAGGAAATCTGGAAGCACTTTCTCCTGGCCCCATGGTAATATTGGCTTTGATCTCTGGCACACAGGTGAAAATCTTAACCCAAATATGGAGTTTGTTAGGTTCTCCACTGTGCTAGGCCTTTCACCTTCAGCCACAGGAAGCTATTCCCTTACACCTTAGCCATCACAATCTTGCTGACTCCACCCATTCCAGTCTCTAGTCATAGACCAGCCAGTTACCCTCAAGGATGCCATTGAGAAACAAAGGAGTCTCCCAGGACATATTCATTGAGGTTGTAGTCAGGTTACTAAACTTGCCTGGGCTTGGCTCTGTATATCTCTATCCTATATTCTGAAGCATTCTCTCTTTTTCTTGTCCCCTGCCTTTCATTGCAGAGATGAGGGATGGTACTGTTTCTACCCCAGCTGAAGAAATTATATTAATTCAGTTATCATTTAAATCAATGGACAAAAATTGATCAGATTTTATTTACCTAACAATAAGGAATACTGTGGCCTCAGGAGGGCTGAGGCAGTCTCCTACTTTCGCTCCCTAAAGGTTCAGTCCTAGAGAACCTGACCTGCAACTGAGTATGCACTGACAATAATTTAACTTAAAAATACTGTTACAATCTGCTGGGAAACTGAAACTTGAATATAAATACGTACAGAAAATAAATACAGAATATAAAGTAGTGTGTAAGGCTAACAAATAGGCCAGGCCTGCACAACCTGCAGCCCACCAAAGGATTTCAGGTGGCCCATGGAAAATGTAGAGGAAAATATCCCCTCCATTTTTTGCAGGTTGCTAGAAATCCTTTGGCAGGTCTGCAGGCCGCTTATGACCCATGGGCCACAGGTTGTGCAGGCCTGAAATAGGCATTCCATATTTCACCTCTGCTCTGCACTGCCTCTCTTAAAAGTCCAGATCTTCTAGTAAGCCATGTCAGGGTCATGGGCTTCTTCTCTTGTTCATAGTGTCTTCTCCAATGAAAAGGTTTCCCTTGCCACCAGTAAATTACACTCAGTAGACTCAGGACCTCTCAAACTGAGCCTCTCAAACTTTAAAAGCCTAGGCATGTCCAGCTGGAGAAAAACGTTCAGTTACCTACTCAGGAAGGGCTATAGAAAGCAGAGAAAGGCAGCCAAGGACCAGGTTGAGTCTGTGCTTCACATGGGAACAGCTGTGACAAAGGAGCACTACCCATTCCCTCTCTGCCACCCCCATGAAGAGTCCAGACAAAGCGCAATTTGACCCACAGGAGAGTCAAAAGAAGAGAGTGAGTTGCAAGTTCTCTTTTTAAAGGTCCTCTGAGTGAGTCATTGGCACTTCCAGCTCAGTAACTTTGAGGGGATTGCTTCATTATTTCAAAGTGCCCAAGTCTTTCAGAGCGGAGTCAGGTCATCCCCTATGCTCACAAGCACTGAGCTAGTACATGTGGTTGACTAGAATAAGGGCAACTTTGTGTATATCGTGTTCCATCCCACTACATTCACTTTGTGTTATGGGGGATTAAAAGAAGCATAAAACATGGTCCCTGCCCTAAGTGGGACTAAAGTCTAATTAAGGAGACACAGTGCACGCAAACAGTGAAACAGCAATGTGATAATATTGAGATAATAAGCTTCAAATAGAAACCAGGTGATCAACTGTCTTTTGAGAACCAGCCTAATTTTCTCTTTCAGCCTAATTGTCTCTTTGCCAGAAGTTTGGTTACCAGGTCATTTGTTGTCTGTGCCACAGCAATTTATAATGACTATTGAATAAAGAATGGAGAGGTTGTAGAATCAGTAGGAGTTTAACATTACCAGTATAACCATAATTCTGGATGTATCAAACTTAGATAAATAGCAAATGAATTCTATAAACCAAAAAGTGCTTTTATAGCTCAGAAGAGGGAAGGGTTGAATTAAGATGACCTCTAAGATTCCTAAGAACTCAGAATCAAAGTGTTTTAGAGCTACAAGAGACCGTTGGAGATTCATTTATTGCATACAATACTCTTCAGTGAGAATGAGGAAAAAGAGGGCTAAAGAGATAAGGTGGCTTGCTAAGTGTCATCCTGCTAGTTGGTGGCTGGGTGGTGGTGTTTGTCCTTAGTTCTCAAAGAGAACCAATGTCATCTCAAACGTTTGTGATGTCTTGACTTGCCCAAGACAAAGGTCAAGATGACTAGCAATGACCCTGGGTGCAGTGGATAACTTGGCCTTTTTAAATTAAGGTCTTTCCCAGGTCTCAGTTTGTCTAAGAGCTTTGGTGTTGTGAGTCCCATTCTAATACTCTCTTCACTCACAATGCTACCTTTCTTAAGACTGTATGAGGAGCAGCTAGGTAGAGCAGTGGGTAGAGCACCACGCCTGGAGTCAGGAGGCCCTGAGTTCAAATCCAGCCTCAGACACTTGACACTAGCTGTGTGACCCTCAGCAAGTTACTTAACCCCGATTGCCTCATAACACCAAACAAAACTGTATGAGATGTAGTCCACTGTGATGGTTTGGGAAGGCTTTGAAAAGGTATTTGAATGGATTTTGAAGTATGTTTACGATTGTGATAATCAGTAGAAGAAATGGGGGGAAATGCTTAGGGCAGCTAGATAGCACAGTGAGTAGAGGTAGATAAGCCTTGAGTCAGGAAGACATCTTTGAGAATTCAAATCTGGCCTCAGACTCTTGCTAGCTGTGTGACTCTGGCTAAGTCACTTAACTCCGTTTGCCTCAGTTTCCTCATCTATAAAATGAGCTGAAGAAAGAAATGATCAAGAAAACCCCAAATGGAGTCACAAAGTCAGATACAACTGAAACAATTGAACAACAGACGCAGTGGTAGGTGGAAGAGACACTGAATAAGATAGATTTGAGTAAACAGCCAAGGCATGTTTGGAGAAAAACAGATAACCCACTCTGACTAGAATGAAGGGTTAGTTTAGTGGAGTAATGTGGGAGAGGGTAATGGAAAACCTAAATTGGGGCCAGATTAGGGAGAAATAAATGTTTTGGGCTTTATTTGATAGATAGAAGGAGATCATTGGAAGTTTAAAGCAATGGTATAATGAAAATGCTATTTAGAATAGCTTAATCTGGCAGCAGTTTTCTTTCTTTTTTAAAAAAAAATTTTAATCACAGAGGATGAGAAAAGCTACCTCATACAAAATACAGAAATTTGTCAGCAAGTATGCAAAATGGATTAATAAAAGAAGAAAAGATGAGATTTGAGGCAAGGAGATCAGTTCAGAAGTTATTGTAATCCAAGTATGATTCTAGTATTCTTCTGTGTGGCAATAAAGTGGAGATAGCATGGAATAGAAGGGACAGACTGGAGATATAAGAAGCAGAGTTCCAGGACTTGGCACTTGATTGTATTCTCTTATCCTATCCCCCCAAAGGAAAAAGGAATCAAAGGTGACTAATTCCAGGTTTTAAGCCTGGAGTATTTATCACAAAAAAATATAATTGGTCCAGGTAATATCATATACTTAAAAAAATTGAGATCGAGAGAACAGAAACCTAATAAAATGATTCAATCCTTTCTTCTCCAACAGGTATCTCCCAACTCCTCCCACGGTGGGTGGAAATTCTTTTGTTAGTTAGCTGGGAAGATCAAAAAGGCCGTACCCTTTTCTGGGAATATGGTGCACCCCATAGTAAATCTTATCTCCTCTTCTTGGAGAGGGCCTGTGAAGATTTGTGAGCTTGTAACAAGAATAAAGTGCTTTAGGCTTTTCACAGGAAAGGTGTTATATTAGAACAAACATCTTGTACCAAGATGATCTCGGTCTACTTTTCCTGATGGATACCTTCCATCACTCCAGGGCATATTGAAGACTTCCTGTTGAGTCACCTGGTGGTATTATTTTAATGTGGAAACATAATGACCTTTTGTAGGGCTTAAATCTGGATTAATCTTACAAGATCTTAAATCTGGTATTCTGTTTTGGGTAGTTTCTAGAATGTAACTGGGAATTATGTCAGTGTGTGACTGCCAAGAGGAAGAGGCTGGAGAAAGACTTCTTATTTGCTATGTGTTTATATATGTATATGTGTGTGTGTGTGTGTGTGTGTGTGTGTGTGTGTGTATATATATATATATATACATATATATATATATATATATATATATATATATGTTAGTAGAACAGTTTTTTATTTTTATTTTATTTATTTATTTATGTTTTTGGTTGGGCAATGGGGGTTAAGTGACTTGCCCAGGGTCACATAGCTAGTAAGTGTTATGGGTCTGAGGCCATATTTGAACTCAGGTCCTCCTGAATCCAGGGCTGGTGCTCTATCCACTGCGCCACCTAGCTGCCCCTAGAACAGTTTTTTATAAGGTGTTTTTGTGTGTTTGTTTTTATTGGACCTATGATAGCATTGCTATAGGGAACTCCCAACGAGGACCCTTCCTCTCCCAAAACAGTTCTACAATATAGACAAGGTTGTAGAACCAGAATGTATCAAAGGCAGTACTTCTGAGTCCAGATCTTCCTGGATCTCTATCTATTATCTCACATTTCTCATAAAATCTGTTTGTAAACCTCTTTAAACCACATGGCATTATCTTGTTTACCTCTCCCAGTAGTAAGTTATATACTGCTTTAAGGTTTAAAAAGCATCTTAAGTGTATTATTTCTTTTGGTTCTCTCAATAATCTCTGTGATACAAAAATCATCACCTCTATTTTATAGATACAGATACTAAGAGAAGTTACATGATTTGCCCGAGATCTCATAGCTAATAAGTATCAGAGGCAGGAGTAGAACCTAGTTCTTTGCTCTGTGCTATAGCAGGTGGCTGTTCAATGACATTTGAATTTTATAACTTGAACTTTTCAAAGCCACATACCAATATTGATCTAGTGTAATTTAGATAAATGGTGTGATGGTATTTTAGTTATTTTAATTTCAGCTTTTTATTAGATTCCTTCAAATAATTTCTGTTCAAATTTCTTGTACTACATAAATAATTAGAATAATATTAAAGTTTAAATTGGTCAATATCACGTTGTTTCAGAACCTTTTTGAATAGTGTGTTCATCCAGGTCTAAATCAGGCTTTTCTGGTGCTTCAGATTCAGAACTGAAATAAAACAAAACCATAGTAGATGGTGTAACAGACAACAAAAACCATAACAAGAAAAGAATATTCAGCAAAGATATAGCATTTATTCACTTAGGTGCAGCTTCCCTGCTTCTGTTGACCATGAGAGTTTAGTAGTCAGAAATCTGAGGGAGGGACTTCTGACTCCTCAAGGAAGCTATGTCAATGTTCTAAGCCTCAATCCCTTGGACTCTTGAGAACAGTTTCAGTTCTTTTGGGGGGAAAAGTAGCCTTGCCCATGTGGAGTAGGCCCAAGAAGAGTCTGATATGTCTATCTTTTGTCAGCTTAAGGGGATAGGTAAAGCAGTATAATTTTTTTTCTTACTCTTAAAGATAAACTTGTCATTCCAAGGAGGTCATAGATAGAAATAAAGGTCCAATGTACACCACAATAGTTGTAGCAACAACTATAAGGTTGTAGTGACAGTGCTGATGGCCAGGCCAAGGGGCACTTAGGCATCAAGAGGTCAGATGACAGTGCCCAGGTTCTGGGGGCATGGAGGCAGGGCAGATGTAAAGCATGAAGGACCTTGGACAGCAGTGGCAGGGCAGATAGCAAGAAGTGGTAGCCCTTCATCTTGAAGAAATAGAGTTCCTGTTGCCTATTTCATTCAAGCAGCATGAGCAGTTAAGCAGCCTCCAACGTGGTCTGGAAGGCATAGGGCCAGGAGAAGCAAAAAGAAGGCTGGGGAGTAGGTAGTCTTTATCTTCATGGGGCAGTGAAGACTGTCCATTGTGAAAGGTGATTTTAATTTTTTAAAAAATTTTTAAAAGCTAAATTAGTTTACCTTGTCAGTCTCTCTGACTTGGCTTTTTCTTTCTTCTTAAGTGCACTCACACTCAGTTTTAACCAAAATACTTCTTCATTCCCTTTTAAAGTCCTTCTTTTAATTGGCCTCACTTACCTTGTGATAGACTTCAGGTATTTAAAGAAAAAAAAGAGAGATAATTCCATATGCATTCTGAGTTTAGTTTCCTCTCATTTTTATGAGTAGTAGTAGTACTCATGGCAAAGTATAATGATTGTGGAGTCAGAAGACCCAGGTTCAAATTCTATTTCTGATACTTCCTGCCTCTGCGACATTGGGTAAGCTACTCTCCCTGGGCCTCAATTTCTTCATCTATAAAATGGAAGAGTTGGATTACATGGCTTTGGATGGCTTCCACCTCCAGATCTAGACTCTACAGTAGCAGCTAGGTTTTTTTTTTCCTTTGTTGGTTAGCATTAAAATTTTTTAAAATATTTTATTTGTTCCCAATTACATGTAAAAACAATTTTTAGCCTCTGTCTTTTACAATTTTGAGTTCCAGATTCTTTCTCACCCTCTTTCCCCTCCCCTATCATTGAGAAGGCAAGCAATTTGATAAAGGTTATACCTGTGAAGTCATGCAAAACATCTTTCCACATTAGTTATGTTGTGAAAGAAAATACAGACAAAAAAACCCAAGAAAAATAAAGTAAAATAACAGCATGCTTCAGTCTGCATTGAGATTCTATCAATTATTTCTCTGGAAGTGGATAGCATTTTTCCTCATAGGTTCTTCAGAATTGTTTTGGGTCTTTATATTGCTAGGAATAGCTAAGTCTTTCAGAGTTGAACATTGTACAATATTGCTTTCACTGTGTACGATGCTCACTTCACTTTGCAGCAGTTCATCTAAGTCTTTCCAGGTTTTTCTATGAACATCTTGCTCATCATTTCTTATAGCACAATAATATTCCATCACAATTATATATCACAACTTGTTCAGCCGTTCCCCAATTGATGGGCATCACCTCAATTTTTGTGTAGCAGCTGTTTTTGCAGAAATATTACTATCCCTTTCCTCAATGACTATGAATTCTTTACCTACCTCCCTATGGTGGAAAAATGTGCTTTGGTTGATTGTACAAAAGTTGAAATAAAGGGTTTGGTTTGTTTTTTTTTTTTGGTGGTGGTGGTGGGGACTATTAATATAGATATATGCTGAGTGTTTTAAATTTTTAAAAAATTGGCAATGCTGCTATATTGTAGCCTTTCCTGATCCCCCATAGTGTTAATGCCTTAAATCTGAGATTGTCTCAGATTTATCCAGTATATATCTTGTGTATAGTTGGTTGTTTGCATGTTCTCTCCCTCTTTGATTATAAGCTCTTTGAGGGCAGTGATTGTTTGTTGCCTTTCTTTGTATAGTCAGTGCTTAATATGGTGCCTGGCACATGCTAAGTGCTTCACAAATGTTTGGTGACTTGACTTTTTCTTTTTCCTCTAAACTTAATTATATTTTCTAATTGTAGTTTATAGTCACAAGAGGATTCTTTCTAGAGCATTAATTATCCATTCACTTTAAAAAAGGCTCCACCCAGTGTTGGACTGGGAAACCATCAAGACATGCCATTATAGAATATAGCCATATGCACAGCCACACAGAACCCAGTAGGTTCTTCATAAACACTAACTTCAATTTTATGTATATGTATGGCCAGATGCAAATACTTGTAAGAAAACAATATGTTGGCCATGAGTAAAAACTGTGTATATGAAAAAAATATGGGTGGCATAAAGTGCAATGTATTATCTATTCATAATATTGAACAAGCTACCTAAAAACACTATAACATTTATATTGGTCTTATTGATTATTGCAACACTTTTAAGTTCATTCAACATTCATAATTTATTCGTATACTGCAAATATATCAAACAGGTCCAATTACAGTGAAAATACTAGATGGAATATTTGATGTCTGCATGGAGAACTCTTCTCTGTTTAAAATAGAATCATCTTATTAATAGTGATTTGGAGCAGTTTTCATATTTCATATTATTACTCATAATCATATTATATTGATAGCTTACTTTTTTCCTTTTCTTTTGAAAATTTGCCTGTGTAGGATTAGAGAGAGGCCTGGGTAAAGAGGAAGCTCTGCATGTAGCATGAGGGCCATCATTGTACAGCTTAAAGGGAGGTAGAGTACACATCTCTAGGTTTTCTCCCCACCCTTTTCCAAGGGAGACTTTAATTCCTTCCTGGAGGGGAAGCTGGAAGTTGGAGATGGAGACCACTCTGCTCTCTTAAATATTATTAGTCTAGGGGACATGATTGAATTCAATCTAACTTCCAAGCACTTTGTCATTATTATAAAGAAACCCATTTATGCAAATAATAGCAAAACAGAAATCGGAGAAAGTATATATCAGATGGGAAGATGTAGAAGAACATATACCAGACAAATATAGAGTGAAGGAGCTCTCCCACTGGGAGTGAGGTAACTAAGTTCAATCAAGAGAAAATGTCCTAGATTTCACCCAAACGGAAACTCCCCATAGTCTCTAGAGTGGCAGTCTGGGAATAGGGACATGATGGAAACTGCCAGCTCCTCACCTACCTTCCCAAAATCTTTTCCATCAGCAAACTGAAGTAGGGTTGGACTTTTCCATTTTCCCTCTTGAAGCTGGAAGCCAGAAGTGCCCAAAGCAACTCAGAGTTCAAAGACGTGAGGCTTGAGGAATCCCAAAAGGTGACTGAAGAAGGCTGGAGCTCTCCTGCTGTCACTATCTCTGCCCTGATCCTTCAGGCAGGGCAGGACATTCCTCTCTATAAGGAGAGAGTCCCATCCCCCAATGGACTTTGGGACAGAGGTTACATCTGTTTTTATCCTTTGATCATCTATCAATTGGAAAATGACTCTCTTATATTTATATTAATTCCCTATGTATCTTGGATAGGGAAAAGATATGGATGGGACTTATGGCTTCATTGCTTTAGGGAGTTCTCAGATGAGGAAACTCTCTCTATCAATGAAGTTTGGCACCTTTTCTGCAAAGCAGGGGAATGGTCAATGACAGCCCAATAATCTGCAAAGTGGGAAAAGGGGTCATAGTAATGGTGGAAGCAACCTCCTGCTCCCAGCTGCTCATCCCATCTCCCCACCAAAACTGACAGTGGGCTGTGAATGCACTGTTCCCTCTGTTCTTTGCCTCTTTGCTTTTTTTCCCCTCCCCCTGCCCACCCCTCTCTCCCATCCCAGCCCTGCACCACTCTCAAGTGAATGAGTATTGGAGATGAAATGGTCTATGCTGTGGCCTTCTGAGGCACAGAAATTTGAGTCTTCATCAGAATTTATAGGCAGCCAAGCCTAACTAGCACAACCCATCCTTGCAGTGAATCAAAAACAGTTTCTGTAATGGAGGGAACAACTTAATTCATCAGCTATATTGCATTCCAAGGTGAACCTTAGAGGGTAAATACTTTTTATCAGCCCCTTTAAGTTTGAATTCACTATTCCCAGGGACTGAGGAGATAAGTAAATATGCTGTTATAAAAGCTAATTGATGTTATTGTAATTAATTTGTTTTCAATGAACACAAATTTATTTTCTCTCCCTCCCTGTCTCCCTTTGCTCCAATTAAAAAATAACAAAATCTTTTTCAACCAATATGAGCAAAATTATAAACTCCCTCATTGGCCGTATGTGAAAAACATGTATCTCTATCTATACCCAGCGTTTATTACTCTCTGTCAGGAGGTAAGCAAAATGTTTAAAGCTAGTTAATGTAAATTGGTTAAATGATACTGAGGCACTAATCACTTGGTTTAGCAATGATATAAGGGAGTACTAACTGTAACTGGCGACTGATATTGGGGAGAATACATCAAAATGGAGGCTCAAGTCAATAGTCTTAGAAAGATATCCCAATCCCTCATGGGTACCTTTATGAGGAGGTGTGGTTAGCCTTGTTTTGGGAAACCCAACTTGTCAGTGTGAGTGTGAGTTGGGTTAAGGATCTCCAGAATCCACATGTGTTACAGCTGCTAATTTTAGAGAGTAATCTAGAATACTGAGACTTTTCCAAGGTCACATAGCTAGTATTTTGCAAAGGTAGGACCTGAACCTAGATCTTCCTGGCTCTGAGGCCAGTTTTCTATCTACCACATCATGGCTATCCCCCATATGTTGGATAGTGGACCTTTATAACAAAATATTGATGCAAACTTTTGGGTTTTTTACTCCCAACTAACTATTTCTTTTCTAATCGTAATTAAACTTACTTTGTGCAAAAGCTAATCAATTTTATGGAATCAAAATTGTTCATTTTGTTTGTTATAATCATCTCTATTACTCGTTTGGTAAAGAACTTTCCCCTTACTGATAGTTGTGAAAGGGTATCTCATTCCCTTGGCTTCTAATTTGTTTGCTTCTGGGTCTTGTTTACCTAAGTTGTTCCACTGATGGACATTTACATTTTTTAATAAGATCTCAACCTTTTGTTCCCCTAGATGAATTTTCTTAATTTTTTTTAGCTCCATAAAGTCACCCTTTGGTAATTTGATTGGTATGACACTAAATTTGTAAATTAGATAGTACTATCATTTTATTATATTGGCATGTACAGGCATAGACAATATCTCAAATTATTTGAGTCTGTCTTTACATTTTTAAATGTTATTTTGTAGTTGTATTCATATAATTCACATGTATGTCTTGGTGGGTGGAATCATAAATATTTTATTCATTCCATTATTTTGAATATAATTTCTTTTTCTATCTTTTCCTGATTGGTTTTATTATTAATATATAGAAAGACAAATGATTTCTGTCATTTTATTTTATATCCTGCAGCTTTACTGAAGTTATCAGTTATTTAAATTAATTTTAGTTTACTGTCTAGGGCCCTCTAACAGATCATATCATCTGCAAAAATGATCATTTTGTTTCTTCTTTGCTAATGTTTATTAATTCAGTTTATGCTGTCTTATTGCAATAGTTGTACTTCTAGAACCACAGCAAATAGTAGTGATAAAAATGGATATCTTTTTTCCTCACCCTTGAGCTTGTTGGAAGAGCCTATAGTATTTTCTCATCACAGATAATGCTAACTTTTGCTTTTTCTGCATCTATTGATGCTATTTTTTTTGGCTTTTCCTATCAATTTTGTCTATTACATTTATAATTTTCCTGATATTGAAGTAATCTTGAATTCCTGGTATAAATCCAACCTGATTATAGGAAACATTTTTCTTTAACTTGCCTCTTTGCCAATGTTTTAATATTTTTGCATCAATATTTATTAGATACTGATATATAGCTTTCTTTCCCTGATCTCACTCTTCCCACTTTAGGTATCAAAATCATATTTGTGCCATAGGAACAGTTTGGTAGGATCCCTTCTTTTTTCTATTTTTGTAAACAATCTGTATAATAATGGAACTGATTTTTCTTTGTACCAACTTTTTTGATATAAAATTCACTTGTAAATTCATCTGGACTTTTTTTTTCATTGAAATTCATTTATGGCTTGTTCAATTTCTTTTTCTAAGATTGTGTTATTTAATTTCTTTATTTCTTGTTCTGTTAACCTGGGTATTTTATCAAATCCCTAGGACTTGAGGGTGTCTTTCTGATGTTATCAGCTCAGTCTCCCATTCTGGTGTGTAATTCATACAGTATCAGTTGCCAGTTACGGTTAATATTTCCTCAATATCATCAATACCAGTGATTATCACTTTCAGTTTATGCACCTTACAATTTATAACACAATCAATTTAACCAATTATCTCTTCAATATCATATAATTAGTTGATAACTATGTGATATTATGGGGTCCTGATTGGGGAAAAGCCATAAAATATAGTAATAGTGAAAAGCCATGAAAACTCTTAAACTGTGAAAGATGGAAGCTCAGACATAGTGACCTGCTAAAAATCACAACTTAGATATTGAATCATATCTTAGACACTGAGTCATAACTTAAGATACCATAGCCTACTATGACCTATGAAAGCCATAACAAGAATATGGTGACCCATGTGTGACTGGTACGTGATCAACATACTGACTTATGTTTAGACATAACATTGGCTTAATGTGCAAGCTCATTACTAAGCAGAAAACCAAAAATATCCACCAATCAGCCATGATGCACTCTCTAGCTCCTCCTCCCTTTGTCTGTTTTCTATAATTACCATGGGGATTTTTGGCATCTTTTTGCATGGACCCACTGAACTGTCTGGCAGCTGCCCCAGATTGCCCCTGTTTTGTAAGAATTCATAATGATTGATTAAACTACTACCTGTAATCAATCTGGAGTTCCTTGTCCTCTTCCCTTGGTGTCAAAATTCACCCCACGGTTATGGGGGAGGTATAGGATTCCCCAGCCAGGGGAATTCCAGACCTTATAGATGCCATCATAAACAACATAAATTAGCTTTTATGAAGGGAAATTTACTGAGAAAAAGAAATAGAAAGACTGGAAATACAAAAATCATCCCTCTCCCCAAACCAAAGCATGTTCTATCTTCTATTCCTTGGCCCCTGGGGAGGGTGGGCTCAAACTTAGAGTAGTAGCTGTAAACATTATTCTCACTATTGATTTCACTTTTAAGTATAGTGTAACTGATATTTCTTTGTTTGTAAGACAAAGCATCTTAAAAATTGGGTCAGTTCACTATAGGTCTAATCAAGCAAATTATTCCTCCAGGCTCCATCCTAGATTAAGCTGCTGAACTTCTGGTGGCTCTTACAAATTTTTAGTACCTCTCAAGGCCCTATACCAAAAGAAAGAAGACACAAAGAGAAGGTAGCCCCATCCCAGATGTGGGCTTGTCTAGAAAGTCATGTGCTCATGGACTGTCCCCTCCCTCTTTTGCTCCCCAACCCCACTGAAACTTTGGAGCCTAGTGAGTTATCCTTATAACTCATAGACAGCAGAAAAAAGGAAGAAAGAAAGGAAGGAAGGAATGAAAGATGGAAGAAGGAAACAGAGAAAGAAAGAAAAAAGAAGGAAAGAAAGAAAAATTTATTTTAGCTGATTTTGTATCCACACTCAATTATATCCCAGAAACTTATTCTTCACCAGTCAGCGTACCTAAAGGAAACAGTCAGCTAACATGACAAAACAGGAAAATGATAAATTTTGGAGAAGATGTGGGAAAATTGGAACACTAATGCATTGTTGTGAACTGATCCAACCATTTTGGAGAGCAATTTGGAACCATGCTATAAAAATATGCATATCCTTTGACCAAGTGATAGCGCTTCTAAGGCTGTACCCCAAAGAGATCATACAAATGGGAAAGGACCCACATGTACAAAAATATTTATAGCAGCTCTTTGTGTGGTGGCAAAGAATTGGAAATTGAGGAGATGCCCATCAGTTGGGAAATGGCTGAACAAGCTGTGGTATATGAATGTAATGGAATACTATTGTGCTATAAAAAATGATGAGCAAGAGTCCTCTGCAGGCCCTTCATCTCGTTCAGCACCACCAACGTGGTATTCAAGCGCTATATGGAAATTGGCTGGGTGGCCTACATTTCCTTTGGGCCACATGCCAGCAAGCTGGTAGCTATAGTGGATGTTATTGATCAGAACAGGGCTTTGGTTGATGGCCCATGCAGTGGTGTGAGGAGGCAGGCCATGCCATTTAAATGTATGCAACTTACAGACTTCCGTGCTCAAGCTCCCACACAGTGCTTGTCAGAAGTGTGTCTGGGCTGCTTGGGAGAAAGAAAAGATGAATACAAAAAGGAAAGCCACAAGATGGGCCAAGAAGTTTGAAGCCAGAGAAAGGAAAGCTAAGATGACAGATTTTGACCGTTACAAAGTCACGAAAGCCTAGAAAATGAGAAACTGAATTATCAAGCATGACATAAAGAAGCTCCAGAAGGCGTCCACCCAGTAGGGGTCTCCTAAGAAAGGGGCTGCCCAGAAGGTGCCAGCCTCCAGGATCTCTGCCAAGAAGATCCCCTCGAAGAAGGCTGAGGGTCAGAAGGGCACCCCCAGCCAGAAGGGTCAGAAGGGTCAAAAAGCCTCTGGCCAGAAGGCCCCAGCCAAGAAGAGACCTGCCCAGAAGGGACCCGCTCAGAAAACAACTGCTCCAAAGACCAAAAAATAAGAGGATGCCAGAAATCAAGTAAAGATTTTGCTACACACACACACACACACACACACACACACACACACACACACACACAAGAAATGATGAGCAAGTGGACTTCAGAAAAAGCTGGAAAGACTTGTATGGACCGATGCTGAGTGAAGTGAGCAGAACCAAGAGAACATTGTACACAGTAATAATCATGTTGTGCGATGATTAACTTTGATAGACTTAGCTCTTCTCAGCAATGCAAGAATTTAAGACATCTCCAAAAGTCTCATGATAGAAAATGCTGTCCACATCCAGAGAAAAAACTATAGAGTTTGAATACAGATCAAAACATACTATTTGCTCTTTTTTTTCTTCTGTTTTGTTTTGTTTCTTCTTTCTTGTGGTTCCTTCTGTTGGTTCTAACTCTTCCTTACAACATGACTAATGTGAAAATATGTTTAATAGGAACGTATATGTAGAGCCTATATCAGATTGTGCGCTGTCTTGGGGAGGAAGATGGGGAGGGAGGGGGAGAAAATTTAAAACTCAAAAGCTTATGGAAGTGATTGTTGAAAACTAAAAATAAATAAATTAATCAAAATTAAAAAAAAAAAGAACAGAATACCTGAGCACGCTCTGAACTGGAAAACAGGACCCTCAATTAATGCATTTCCAACAGACTCAACAAATCCATGACATGGATTGAAAGCAGGAAGAACCTATTACAACATGTTCTCAGGACTGAGACTTCATTGACTAGTCTCCTATTGCATAATCATTTCATTTAAATTACTGGTTTTATTGGAATATAACTGGGTAAAATGACTTCAGATAATTTCCTTTATTTCATATTTATCTGTTTAGAATTTGCATTTTCCATATTTCAGTGTGATAATTTTATTTCTCCCTCTTTTTCCCCATCAAATTAGCTAATGTATTATCTGTTTTATTTCTCCCCTTCCCCCCCAAAACCCCCCCTTTTTCCTAGTTTTGTCAATGCATATGTTTCTTTCAATTTAAAAAAGTCTTATTAAATTTTAAAAACTTTTTGTGTTTATTTGGGGTTTTTTATTTGGTGTTTTTCTAGGGTTTCTTTTTACTTTTCAAGGTGATTTCATTCATCTGTTTTGTCTTTGTAATGAAAGAAAAATAACCTAGTACTCTGTAACTGAAGTGGCCTTTTCTCCTGCTTCTACTCCTCTTCTCTCAGCTAAGGTCTTGATCACTAGTTCTAATACATTTTTCTTTCCTATGCATGTTGTCTTTATATTCCCCATCTGAAGTTGAAGTTTGCTTTGCTTGTTTTCTTTCTCCAACTCTATCTTCCATCTTGAACCATTGTTGAATTTAATCCATTTCTATACCAAACTCTTTGTGTGAGTATGTGTGTTCAATTGCCCTTTTTTTGGGGGGGGGGTGTTAAAATAAGAGAAAATTCTGGAGAAGCCCATTCCTTTACCTCCTCCTACATGCTTGTATACTTTCCTTTCTGGTCTATCTCTATTATGAGAAATACTTAACTTCTCTCTCTCATTCCTTATTTATTCCCTAGTGTATTCCTTTTCCTCTTCTCTTTTCTCTTTTCAGGCCAGAAAAACAGGACAAAACTACTTTTAGACCCACTGTTTGTCTCATTTAATTCTCTCTCTGGCCCTTGAAGACTACATATTATGAAAGGACACTTGTCCTTTCTCATCCTGATAGAATGTAAGCACTTGATCATAATTTACCTGCTTCCATCATTTGTTCAAGTGTATTTATTTACCTTTCTAAATTTCTCTTGACTCCTGTTTCAAAAATTCTTCCCAGCTCTTATATTTTCATCAGAAATGCTTGAAAGTTCTCTATACTTTTAAATTACTATTTATCTCCTGTAAGATTATATTTGATTTTTCAGGATGTTATTCTTGGTTGTGGTAAGTCTTTTCCCCCCTTTTTGAATATTGTATCACAAGATTTCCTCTTCTTTTAAGTACTTGTAGCATAGTCTTGTGTGATCCTGACTGTGCTTCATCGGTACTTGAATTCCTTTTTCTGGCTGAGTGCAATATTTCTTCTTTGACTAGGAAGCTCTAAATTTTGTCCAGAATATTCGTGGGTGTTTTCAGCACTGTCCAGACCAGTTTCCTTATACAGTGACCTAGTGGGGCTCTCTCCTTCTCCATGTGGCTTTGACAGACCAAGACTGAGATCCTACTGGCTTCAGGCCCCATTTATTAGAGATTAGGCTGATTTTCCTATTTAGAATATTAGAAAAGTTCTGCCCATCTTCTTTTGCAGTCCTAGGCTAGGTGGAGGAGCTTACTAGTCTTTCATTTTGATCTTATTCCTCATTGTTTTAACTAATGCCCTTTTAAATCTTTGTGGGAGTTTTTGTTAGGGAGTTGGGTTTGGAACTTAAGACTGCCATCTTAATTGGGAGTCCCTCTGTCTTCTCCTTTGCATCCTACGTGTCTTCCCTTATGACTTCTACCATTTTTCTCCACTCTTCTCATTTATCCCATCTCATTTTTTTTTTCATGCCATTTAACCTTTCTTTCCATTCTTCTTCCTCCCTGGATATTTTGTGGTATTAAATATAGCCCAGACACTGGAAAGAAATATTTTTTAGGTTACTTCCTGAAATTTTTTTTTTATCGTATGCCTCTGTGAAGTAGGTGTCCAGAAGTGCTGAGTGAAAAGACACCTGGGTGACTGGTGCAAAGACATTCTAGGATAAAAGAGGCAGAAACAGAGCTGAAAATTAGTGTTCATTTCTTCTTCCTGCAGTGAGGCAGGGAATGCCCTTTGTTGTTCTGTCATGTCCAATTCATCATGAACCCATTTGGGGTTTTCTTGGCAAAGACAGTGGAGTAGTTTGCCATTTCCTTCTCCAGCTCATTTTACAATGAGGATACCGAGGCAAACAGGGTGAACTGACTTGCCCAGGGTCATGTAGCTAGTAAGTGTCTAAGGTCAGATTTGAACTCAAGATGAGTCTTCCTGACTCCAGGCCTAGCTATATCCATCATGCTACCTAGCTGCCCTAGTCCTTCACTGAAAAAGAAAACAAGCAAACTGAATTTCCTGGGTAATATCCAGTGTTACCCACTGGAAACAGGAAATTCTATTTCTACTCTAGATTTTTTCTTCCTGTTTACAGAGACAAACTGTCTTAAATAATAATCAGGCATTTGTCTTTTGGCTTTCAGAATAACTTAGTACTTGTGTAATGTTCAATGCTGAAATATTTAACTTCAAAGGACTTTTCCTTTCCCTAGAGTAGTGTTACCATGGACTTTGATGCACTATGCCATTTCTTGACAAATCTGTGTAAGGTTCATTTTTCTTCTTTGATGGTATTGAGCTCTCTGCTGAACTTATTACTTCAATACCTTAATGAGTTTATAATCTCATTCATGTGGGTTCCCCCTTTGCCAGTGCAGATCACATTCTATTGACACTTTCCCATCCAGTGCCATTTTTGTTCCAAGTCCTCCCATGAATCCTTCATAGAGTATATATACTCAATGTACTGGATACTTTCTTGGATACCACTGCAGTGCTTGAGCTGTTAATCAGTTCTGTCTCTTTCTCACTGTTACCTATTCACCTGATTTTTCAGTTTTCTTTGATCATTTTACCAATCAATAATCAGTTATTAAATGCCTTGTATGTTCCAGCCACTGTGCTAGGCTCTCAGTTTACAAAGATAGAAAAATGAAACATCATGAAACATCAGGACCTTACATTCTATCAGGGAGCCAACGTGTATGTTTAGCCTTGATAGGAGCTCTGAGGGTCCTCATCTCAATTCCTACTGCCACTGTCAAGTTGGCTCCAATCCAAGTTGATTTCCCTGAGGGGTTGGGGCAATTTTTCCAAAGCTGTCAACTTGAGTCTCCATTCTAGTCTCCTGTCAGTATCCATCACCAAAGCCAGTTAATATTTCCTCAATGTCACTGATATCATTGATGAGCACCCCACTATCAATTTAACCATTTAACAACAATTAGCTTTTGCAAAGGGATATTTGCTGAGATAATATAACAACAAATACAAGAATATTCCCCTTCTTAAACAAGGAACACATACCTACATCCTATTCACTGAGGAGAGTGGGATCAAACTTAAAATAGTTTCTTCTAAACATACTCCTCATTAAAGTCACTTCTGCATGTGGCCTAGCCACTAGATTAATCAGTCTCTTGCTTCAGACGTGGTGTCTCAGCTATTGGATTGATGTCCTACTGGCCTCCATCAAGTAGGTCACTCTTCAGCTACTGGCAAATTGTGGTATGGACTACCATCACTAGACCTTGTCTCTGACTTTTCAAAGTCTCACGGGGCCATGAATCAAAGGAAAGAAGACACAAACAAGAGGTGTCACCATCCCAGATACAAGTTTGCCACTTTGAGGAAAAGGACAAACCCTCTTCCTTACCAGCCCTTTGGAGCTCAAAGTCATTCTCACACCTCATGGCCAGCAAAAAGTGAACGTCTCTGGTGAGGTTTTTTGTATGGATTCTGAATTCTGAGTCAGCAGCCAACCAAAAGGCTTTTTTTTTTCATCATTCAGTAAGTACAGTGAAAATGGTCACAGAATACCTGCAATTTATCTGAAATGGAAAGCTGTCATCACAAATCTCCAGAAATAGGCTCACCATATACATGTGTACCCAGGATAGGTCCTTCGTTGTCCATACACACAAACACATGTAAATTATATGTGTATGTATGTATATGTGTTTTTATGTTTATATGTGTGTGTGTATATGTGTATATATATATACACACACACACACATGCCACATATACACACACAAAAAACCCAAGGCAATGAGTGGAGGAGGTATTAGTGGTGAGGAGGATCAGGAAAGGCTTTATGTAGAAGGTCAACCATGAGCTGAATTTTGAAGGAAACTAGGACATTCTAGGCATGAAGAACAGACAGACAAAAGCACAAAGATGAGAGGTGGAGTGCTGTGTGTGAAGATCAGCAAGAAAGATAGTTTGGCTGGACCAAAGAGTAAGTGAAGAGGAGTAATATATAATAAGCCTGGAAAGTAGATTGGAGCCAGGTTGCAAGGGACCTTAAATGACAAAGATAGGAATTTGTATCATGTTAGGGGTGATAGGGAGCTGTCAGAGCTTATTGAGCAGGAGAGTGACACGATCAGACCTTTGTTTTAGGAAGATCACTTTGGTAGCTATTTGGAGGATGGATTGGAGGAGAGACTTAAGACCGGAAGATCTATTAGGAAGCTATTGAAAAAATCCAAGTTGAAAGTGATAAGTTTTTAAATAGGGTAGTGGCTATGTGAGTGGAAAGAAAGAGTGAAGAGAGAGAACTGACAAGATTTGGCAACTAATTGGATATGTGATGTCAGGAAGCAGGAGGAGTCAAAGATGACACCCAGTATGTGAACCTGGGTGCCTAGAGGATAGTAATACCCTTAATAGAAATAGAAAAGTTCAAAGGGGAGGCAGGTTTTTGGGGAAAAAAGATAAATTCTATTTTAGATATGTTGAATTTAGAAGCCTACAAGACATTTAGATCAAAGTGTTCAATTGGCAATGAGGGATTAGAGATCAGGAAAGAGACCTTTTATTTTTTTTTAAATATTAACTATCACTTTTAGTCACTTAGGCTGATACTTCTACCTGTCCTTTGATCTCATGCCCTCACCATTACTCTAGGACCTTGCTCCAGCCATCATCTCCTCTCTTGCATAAATAATTAATACATAATTTGTTGCCACTGGCTCCTTAACATCTCAGGTTTCCCTAATCCTAACAAACAAAAAAAAAGCTTTCCTTTGACCCTCATAGCTTACTCAGCTACTGCACCATTTCTCTCCTCCACTTCATGGCTAAACTTGAAATTATCTATACCTAATGCCTTCATTTCCTTACTACCAATTCTGTTCCTAAGCCCTGGGCATTTGGGCTTTCGTCTCTCCCACCCTATTAAAACTGTTCTCTCATCATAAAATAAGGGAAAAAAATCTACATGTACAAAAATATTTATGGTAGCTCTTTTTGTAGTGACAAAGAATTGGAAATTGGGGGAATGCCCATCAATTGGGGAATGGATGAACAAATTGTGGTATATGGTTGTGATGGAATACTATTGTGCTATAAGAAATGATGAGCAGGTGGATTTCAGAAAAACCTGGAAAGACTTACACAAACTGATGCTGAGTGAAGTGAGGAGAACCAGAACATTGTACATAGTAACAACAACACTGAGCAATGATTCACTATGATAGACTTAGCTCTTCTCAGCAATGCAATGATCCAAGACAATTCCAAAAGACTCATGATGGAAAATGCTATGCATATCCAGAGAAAGAACTATGGAGTCTGCATGCAGATTGAAGCATACTATTTTCCCTTTTTTTTTAGTTTTTTTTTCATGGTTTTTCACTTTTGTTCTATTTCTTCTTTCACACATGACTAATATGGAAATATGTTTCACGTGATTGCACATGTATAACCTATATCAAATTGCTTGTCATCTTGGGGATGGGGGGAGATGAGGGAGGGAGAAAGATTTTGAACTCAGAATCTTATAAAAATGAATGTTGAAAACTATCTTTACATGTAATTGGAAAAAATAAAATACTATTTACAAATAACATTTTAAAAATCTATAATAATGCTTTTAAAAAAGAAAAGAAAAAATACTATCCACCTCCAGAGAGTAAACTGATGAATCCTGAGTGTAAATTGAATGATAATTTTCTCACTTTCTTTACATATATGTGTGTATATATATAGTTATATGACTAATATGCAAATGTGTTTTGCATGATTTCACATGTATAATTTATATCATTTTCCTTGACTTATCAGTGGGTAGGAGAGGGGTGAGAGGGAGGGAGAGAACTTGGAACTCAAAATTTAAGTAGAAAAAATTGTTAAAAATAAATAATATTAAAAAAAATTTTTCTCCAAGATTATCAATGACCTAACCATCAAATCCAATGGCCTTTGTAAAAATCCTTTTCCTTCTTGACATTTCTATAGGTTTTTAACACTTTGATCATCCCTTTTAATTGGATACTTTCTCTTCACTCACATTCAAGAATATGATATTCTCCTTGCTCCCTCTCCATTTACTCATTTATTTCTTTTGTTGGTTCCTCATACTCTTCCTTAGCCCCTTACTGTGAATGTTCTTACAGGTCTATCTTTGGTCCGCTTCTTTTCTCACTCTTTTTTCCATTTTTTGGCAGTCTCATTCATTCTTGTAGTTTCATCTACCCCATTTATTCATATGGCTCCCAGATCTTTATCTCCAGATCTGAGCTTTCTTTTGATGTCCACACTCACATCCTATCTGCTTCTAGGGCATCGTCACCTGATTGTCATGACTGTACCTCAAACTCACCGTGCCCCGAACTAAGGTTTGTCTTGATTTGCCTTAAATTTACTTCTCTGACTATATTTATGGTCTATCTTTGGTCTTGTTTCTCATATTTATAACCATGTAGCTCTTTGACTTGTCTCCCTTTCAATATCCAGGTCTTGTCTGGCCCATCTCTTCAATGTCTCTTACATCCGTATCTTAGTTTCTACTCCCATTACCACTACTCTAGCATAGGCCCTCATTTTACTTGCTTGGATGATTGCAATAGACCCTTTAGAGGTTGTCCATCCTCACCCTTTTCCAGTCCATTTCTCATGCCATTGACAGAATAATCTTTACTATGAATAAATCTGGCTATGTTACGTTGCTATTCAAAAATCATCAGTTGACAAAGGAAAATGGCAGATGATAGAGAAACTGTGGGGAACCAGGTACATTAACATCCTGTGGGTGGAGCTATGAACTGGACCAGCTACTCTAGAAAGCAATTTGTAATTATGCCCTAAAAGTTTTTAAACCATGCATACCCTTTAACTCAAATGATACCACTATCCCAAAGAGATTAAAGAAAGAGAGAAAAGACCATATGTAAAATATTAATAGCAGTTCTTTTGTGGTGGCAAGGAGTTGTAAAAGTACAGGGTACCCAACAATTTAGGAATGACTGAACAAATTACAGTAAACCAATGTGATGTAATACTATTGTGTCAGAAAAATCTTGTCTGAACTAAAGCAAAGTGAAATGAGCAGAACCAAGAGAACAATATATACAATAACAACAACATTCTAAAGACAAACAACTTTGAAAGGCTTAAGAACTCTGATTTAACACAATGACCAACCACAATTCCAGAGGACTCATGATGAAACATACTACAGACCCCCTGCCAAAGAGGTGATAGATTCAGGGTACAGATTGAGACATGCAGTTTTTGGACATGGTCAATATGAAAATTTGCTTTGCTTGACTATGCATATTTGTTTCAAGGGTTTTGTTTTCCTTTATTTTTTTTTTCAATAACAAGAGAATAGAAGGAGAGAAGGTAAATTTTTGTTAAGTGAAAATTTTTTTAAAATTTTCATTGATTTCCTATTGTCTATAACTCATATGATATAGTATATAACAGCTATTTGTGTTTATGTCTTATCCCACCACTAGAGTGTAAATTATTTGAAAACAGCAACCAACTCTTACACAAATTTTGTATCTCTCCCAGTACCTAGGACAGTACCATGTACATCCACTAGGTGCTTAAAATTTTTTTAAATTATGGTAAAAGGTTGCATTCTGCCTGTATATACCTTGCTTCTTTCCATTGGCTTTATATTACCTGTAATTTTGATTCTGCTGATATCATGATGTTCCATGAATTACAGTCATATAGTTTTGCTAGAACTGTACTGGTGGGTTTTTTTTTTAAATAGGCTTTTGTGGCAGTGAGCAGCTTGAATTTTCCATCAAACCCAGTCTGATTCCATCAAACCCAGTCTTCGCCTCCTATTCAGTCATGGGTCAGGCTCGTTTTAACTCAGAAGTTTTTATCTAGGTATTATATACTGATGGACTAACTCCATAGGCTGCCCATCCTACTGAATGTCCTAATATTAACAATACACATTTTTATCCATTTTGTTTTTTCCAATTTAGATCATTGGACCTGTATCTTTTGAATAGCCATTAACTTCACTGAGTGGGAGCCACCTACAGTTGTCTGGATCTATATCTTGCCATTGGACCCAGATGATTCCAGAGGAGAAAGTGAGGCTGGTGACCTTGCACAGCCCTCTCTCACTTAAATCCAATACACTTGTAAGTCATGGCATCATCTTCATAATGTCATGATCTTCTTCGAGAATGAAGAACAAACAATAACAACTTGATTGAGTAAGTCCTTCAGTGCTGGAAGGCATGATGTCATCAGCAAAATGTCATCTGGAAACTGAAGTTTCTGGGAAATCTAGCCATTGATTAGGCATTCCCTTTTATTCAAGCTATACCCAGGACATCCTCTATGATGATGGCAAGTGCCCTTTGTGGACATGTCTCCCTGTTTTATACTTTGCGTGATATTGATATTCAGTAGATCACTGAACAAAGGAGTACATTTGTCATTGAATATTGTATGATTTTTAATATATCTGCGGAAAGACGTCTCATTCAAAGAGAATCTTATAGACCGTATTGTGTTCTGTTGTTGTTCAGTTGTTTTGGTCATGTCCAATTCTTCACAACTCCATTTGGGGTTTTCTTGGCAAAAATATTGGAGTAGGTTTGTCATTTCCTTCTCCAGAACATTTTACAGATGAGAAAATGGAGGCAAACAGGGTTAACTGACATGCCCAGGATCACTTCAGCTAGTAAGTGTCTGAGGCTGGATTTGAACTCATGAAGATGAGTCTTCCTGATTTCAACAAATTTTTGGCTTAAAAAAAGATCATGAAACAATATACATGGAAGCATTTGTTTTTTTTTTTTATTTCAGGGGCCCCAGTATTCTGGGATCTGTATCCCCCCAACCCAAACTCCATGGGATAATGTTAGCCTCTCCCTCCAAATGAGGCTGTCTTCCCTGAGCATGGTTTGTGGTGCTTTGTCCCAAGACAAAAATTCCTAATTTGAGCTCATAAATGCCATACAAGTGCTACAGTCAATGAGCATTCAGAGAAGGAGTTCATTACTGGGGGTGATGAGTAGGATATGGAGAGATGGTGAGGGAGGACATTCCAGGTAGTGGAACAATGTTTATAAAGGCAGAAAAGTATAAGAGTAAATCAGTGTGACGCTTGGAGTCTTCTGAGGAGTGGGGGTTGAATGGGGAGGGTTAAACTCAGAAAGTAGAGCTCTGCCTAGAGCTTATTCCTGCCTGCACATTTATAGCCAGGAGCTCTAATGCTTTCCTGTCTTTGCCAAAATAGATATATTTTATTTCCAGATAGGTGATACCGTAAATGGTATGCTGGGTCTGGAGCTCAATACCAGCCTCAGACAAATTATATACAAGTTATGTGATGCTAGGCAGGTCACATAAACTCTGTGTGCCTCAGTTTCCTCAACTATAAAATGAGAATAATAATAGCACCCATCTCCCAGGGTCATTGTGAGGAACAACTGAGATAATATTTGTGAAGTACTTAGCATGGTGGTTGGTACATAGTAGGTGCTTAACAAATGCTCATCCTTCCTTCCTTCCTTCCTTCCTTCCTTCCTTCCTTCCTTCCTTCCTTCCTTCCTCTTCCTACCTCCCTCCCTCCCTTCCTTCCTTCCTTCCTTCCTTCCTTCCTTCCTTCCTTCCTTCCTTCCTTCCTCTCCTTAGAATAGAAAAGAAAAACAGAAATTACTGATCTCAGTGCTTCCTCTCAGAAAAGGGGAAAGGAGTGGGGTTAAAGTTCTGTTTCTCTTATCTGCCCCCTTCAGTAAGATCATATATTCTGACTGTGATGATGTAATTGCTGTAGAAAATCATCTATGGAAAACTTTCTGTTCATTTCTCATGTTGCTATACCTTTAGTGCATGCGTGGTCCATTCCCAAAAGTGGTTGTTTTTTTTAGAGAGGAAAAAGTTGGTAATGTTTATATAGTAGATGATGTCTTCTCAGTCCCATTATTTAAGGGGGGGGGTGTTGGTATCTTCCATTCTTTTGAAATCTTTACCTCTTTGTGGTATCTTGAAAATTAATCCCTGAATGCCTTTTAAAATTGTGTCTCTACTAACAGACTTCTTCTGTATTTTTTTAGTCAGTACATCACCATTCATATTTCCTCAAATTGTATTTCAGGTACTGAGGTGCTAGATTCTGAATGTGGACACCCCATCATTGTCACTGAATATATTGAATTTAAACCTGTTTATTTCTTGCAGATTAAAGCAACCTTGAGATATCATTTTATACCTACCAGATTGGAGAAAGTGACAAATGTTGGAGAGGATGTGGAAAAATTGGGACACTAATTCATTGTTGGTAGAATTGTGAAATGATCCAACCATTTTGTAGAGTAATCTGGAATTATGCCCAAAGAGTTATTAAACTACCTGTACCTTGTGACCCAGAAATACCACAACTTGGTCTTTTTCCAAAGATGATTAGGGAAAAAAGAAAAGAATTTTTTTGTTCTAAAATGTTTATATCAGGTCTCTTTGTGGTGGCAAAGAACTGGAAATTGCAGGGATGCCCATCAATTGGGGAATGGCTGAACAAGTCGACTTCTGGAATACAACTTCTGAAATAAGAATATTTTTGAGCTGGAAAGAAAATCCTCTCCAGCTCCTTCATTTTTTTTTTCAGCCCCTTCATTTGACAGATGAGGAAACTGAATTCCATAGAGGAGAAGTGACTTGCCCAAGATGGTATAGCTAGTCAGTGGCTATTGTTGTTTGTCCTTCATGCTCAGAGAGGACCAAAATGACATCATAATGTCAGGGACAAGGTACAGTGTGTCCAACTGTGGCTGGTCAGACCAGTACAAACTCAAAAGGCTCTATCACAGGTTGGGGACAAGTAGTCTTTATGACCATTTAGGAGGGATATGTCTCTAAATTTGCACATCTCTTGTTTCTTTTGAGCTACTGCAATTCTGCTTTGCTCGTAGAGCACAGTGCCTTCTTTGATGTGGGCACGCCATGCTGGGTGGTCCTTGTCTCCAGTGCCTCACAATTGATTCCAAAGTTCTTCACAGACATCTTGAGAGTGTCCTTCTTTGCTTCTTCTGACCGCCATGTGACTGCCTGCCTTGTGTGAGTTCTCCATAAAATAGTCTTTTAGGAAAATGTACATTTGGCACTTGAACAACATGGTCAGCGCATCAGAGTTGCGTTCTCTGCACTAGGGTTTGAATGCTTGGCAGTTCAGCTTGAGAAAAGACTTCCATCTCCAGTACTTTATTTTGCCAGGTGATCTTCAGAATCTTCCTAAGACAATTTAAATGGAGGTGATTTAATTTTCTGGCATAGCATTGGTAGACTGTCCAGGTTTCACAAACAGACAACAATGAGGTCAGCACAATGGCTCTGTAGACCTTCAGTTTGATAGGCAGCCTAATACCTCTTCTCTCCCGCACGTTCTTTCAGAGCCTCCCAAACACTGAGTTAGCTCTGGCAATGTGTGCATCTATGTGCACATCCCTAAAAAGTATACTGCCAAGGTAAGTGAACTTATCCACAGCATTCAAAATTTTTCTGTTTGCTGTAATCACTGGTTCCACATATGGATGGTGTGGTCCTGGCCGGTGGAGAATTTCTGTGTTCTTGATGTTAATTATCAGGACAAAATTAGGACAAGCATCAGAGAATCAATAGAGCCATACTTTGTTGCATCTCAGCCTCAGAGGCTGCGCTGAGTGCACAATCATGTGCAAACAAAAAGTTATGCACAAATTCTCTCTCCACATTAGTCTTGGCTCGTGGCCTTTTCAAGTTAAATACTTTACTGTCAGTATAGTAGTTGATCTTGGTGCCCTTTTTTTTTTCTCAGTGAAAGTGACAACATTGCTGAAAACATGCTAAAAAACATGGGAGCAAGCATACAGCCCTGCTTCACTCCATCGGTGATTGGGAAAGCACGAGAGCCTCGCTCATTATCCAGAACCTGTGCAAGCATGCCGTCATAGAACTAATGTACAATACAGATGAACTTCTCTAGGAAACCAGATTTTGCCATGATCTTCCACAAGCCCTCATGATTAACAGTATCAAAGGCCAGATTGATGAATGCCATGTACAGATGTCTGTTCTGCTTCTGGCATTTCTCCTGGAGTTTTCTGGCAGCAAACACGTTATCAGCCATTTCTCAGCCCTTTCTGAAGCCACTCTGTCTCTCAGGTAGATGACCATCTTCCAGGTGAAGGATTAGCATATAGAACTAAGAAAGACACCACCTTGTGGTTGTCACAGGACAACATATTTCCTTTTCCTTTATACAGATGGACGATAGAGGCATCTTTGAACTCCTGGGGAATAACCTCCTCTTGCCATATAATCCAGAAGATTTCAGTCAGCTTTTGTATGAGCAGTGGACTTCCTACCTTGTAGATCTCTGCTGTAATGGAATCAGCAGCAGGCACTTTGCCACACAAGAGGAACCTAATGGTGTGCCAAACCTCTTCTTCAGATGGAAATTTGGCTAGAGAGGGATTGACTTCCACCTGAGGCAAATGGTCAATGGCTTCAGTATTGATTGATGACGGTCTATTGTAAATACTAAGGAAAGTTTCAGCCCATCTCTTCAAGATCACACACTTATCACTGATCAGTTTGGCTTCATCAATGCTGAGTAGGTGAGATGCACCAAAGGTCTTTGGCCCATAAATAACCTTTAGGTGTTGTATAAAATGCTTTGGATTGTTATCGTCAGCATAAAACTGAATTTCATCTGCCTTCTTACTGAGCCAAGGATCCTTCATCTCTCCCAGCTTTGCTTGCACTTTCCTTTTGATGGAGTTAAATGCTGCCTTTTTAGAGATGGATGAACTATCCTCCTGGTAACCCTGTGGAGTTCTCATTTTTTTTATTTAATAGCTTCTAAATTTTCCTGTCATTTTCACCAAACCGATCCTGATGTTTGCTAGTGTTCTGGCCCACGTGAGCAAATGCGGTACTGTTCACCACATCTCTGAAAGCTGCCCACAGTTACCAACAGTGTGTTGTCTCAGCTTTGCCTCTAAGTCAGTAACAAACTGTTCACACACAGAGAAATGTTCTAATCTGTTGATATTGAGTTTTCTGATAGTTGTCATGCCTTGGGGCCACCACTTTTTTTGAATGTGAATGTTTAGCTTGGAGAGGATATGTTTATGATTGGTCCAGCTCTCTGTACCACATATCACCTTCTTCACTCCCACATTCTGTCTGTCTCTTCTCTGTGCAATGACATAGTCTATTAAATGTCGATGTTTGCTGCAAGGGTGCATCCAAGAAGTTTTGTTGCATTTAGGTAAAAGGAAGACAGTGTTGGTGATGAGAAGATCATGAGATGCACAAGTCTTAGATAATAAGTGACCTTTGGTGTTGCTGTTGCTGACTCCATTCTTCCCAGGGACTCCCTGCCATGTCTATTAGTCTGTGCCTACTGTCTCTCTCTCTCTCTCTCTCTCTCTCTCTTTTTTTTTTTGGCTAGGCAATGGGGTTAAGTGACTTGCCCAGGGTCACACAGCTAGTAAGTGTTGTGTCTGAGGCTGGATTTGAACCCAGGTCCTCCTGAATCCAGGGCCAGTGCTCTATCCATCATGCCACCTAGCTGCCCCATCTGTGCCTACTCTTGCTTTAAAGTCACCCAGAATTAGAAGCTTGTCTTCTTTTGGTCCATTGATGATGAGGGTCTTCAGGCCTTCATAAAATTTTTCTTTGACCTCATCAGGGTTTGTCATGGTGGGAGCAGAGGCATTGATGATGGTGGCATGGAGCAATCATGTTATCATGAGCCTGTCATGCACTTCTTTTGGTAGGCATACAAGCTTGTTGACTAGATTAGTTTTGATTGCATAACCTAGACCAGCTTCATGGTGCTCCCTGTCTACCAAGCCACTCCAGAAAAATGTGTATCCAACTCCAATTTTGATAAGCTGGCCTTCATTTGCCAGCCTTGTTTCACTCAGAGTTGCTGTTTGGATGTGATAATGTGCTGAGTTCTCTCACGACAAAAGCTGTTTGTCTTTGAGGCCAATTGGATTTTATGTTGTCCATAAGTGTATACATGTTCCATGTACCAATGGTGAGTGAAATTATCTTTGCAAAAGTTTTTGTACATGTTTTTGGGTTTTAACTACAGTATGGGATCCCCACCTGCTGTGGTAAGTAGGCCAGGGTTAGATAAAGCAGATAATTTTTAGGGCACCTTTTCTAGCCCCTTCCTCATGCCAGGGGGTGAGCAGCTTGGTCCTTAAAACAGACTGTTCAGTTTCCACTTCCAGGAGCCAAGATGGCAGAGTGAAAAGGTAGCTGCTCTCACTCTCCCCTATCAACCTCTGAAAACCCAGAAAATATCACCCCAGAAAAAAACTCTGAAACAGCTGAACTAGAAGAAAGACAGGGAGCAGCAGTGCAGCAGCCCAGCAAAAGGATCTCCCAGTGCCTCAGCAAAAATAAGGGAGGCAGAACTACAAGGGGCCCCAGGAGGATAAGTACCCAGAGCC
Organism: Phascolarctos cinereus; assembly: GCF_003287225.1. Lineage (NCBI taxonomy): Eukaryota > Metazoa > Chordata > Mammalia > Diprotodontia > Phascolarctidae > Phascolarctos > Phascolarctos cinereus. Next base: position 60,472,944 of record NW_027556098.1, read on the forward strand.
CTGCAGCCTCCAATTGTGAAGAAATCCTGAAGCACATGTGGTAGAACAGGCAAATACCAACACCTGGACCTCCAAGTTCCTGGGGAGGGGAGGGACACGGGGGGAGAGGGGGGCGGGACAGGATGACCGGTGGAAACCAGCTCAGAAAACCACCGGGTGCCTTGGCACTGTACCACAAAGAAATCTCCCAGTGCATTAGCAGAAAGGAGGGAGACAACACTGCAGGGGGCCCCAGGCAGATAAACATCCTGCAGCACCCATCTAAAAGGAGCTGAAGAAAGCTAAAGGAAAGGAAAAGCAGGCAACCTAGAATTGCCTGAAAGTTCCAGCCTTGCTGATTCCAGCCCAACACGAGGTAAGCTGCCAGAAACCTACAGCCTCCAATTGCCAGCATAAGAGGCCCCAGCACACAAAGCCAGTGACCAAGACCTAGGCTCCCAACACAAGAAGCTTGGGTCAGTACCCTCTGTTCCCCAGCAGGAGAGCTCTTTAAAGGCCAGGGAATAAAGAAACACCATGAGTAAAAAGAAATGTACCATAGATTCATATTATGAGAAGAGTGAAGATCAAGACAGAAATTCTGAAGAGGACAACATTGTCAACAAACCCACATCTGCAACAACAAAAGGGAATATGAACTGGTCTGAAGCCCAAAAAGCCTTCTTAGAAGAGCTCAAGAAGGATTTTAAAGTCAAATGAGAGAGGTAGAAGAGTCCTTCAAAAATACAATTGGCCAATTGGAAAAAAAATACACTGAAGAAAACAAGTCCCTAAAAAACACAATTGGCCAATTGAAGAAGGAAGGACAAAAACTAACAGAAGAGTACACTGAAGAAAACAAGTCCCTAAAAAACACAATTGGCCAATTGAAGAAGGAAGTACAAAAACTAACAGAAAGTACACTGAAGAAAACAAGTCCCTAAAAAAACAATTGGCCAATTGAAGAAGGAAGTACAAAAATTAACAGAAGAAAACAATCTGTTAAAAACTAGAATTGGACAAATGGAAACCAGTGTCTCTATGAGAGAACAAGAATCAGTTAAACAAAAACAAAAAAATGAAAAAATAGATGAAAAGTAAAATACCTCATCAGTAAAACAACCACCTGGAAAATCGATCAGGAGAGACAATTTAAAAATTATTGGACTACCTGAAAATCATGATGAAAAAAAGAGCCTGGACAGTATCTTTCAGGAAATCATAAAGGAAAACTGCCCTGAAGTCCTAGAACCAGAAGGGAAAATAACCATAGAAAGAATCCACCGTCACCACCTGAAAGAGATCCCAAATTGACAACGCCAAGGAATATAATAGCAAAATTCCAAAATTACCAGATGAAAGAGAAGGTGCTGCAAGCAGCCAGAAAGAAAATTTAAATATCATGGAACCACAGTCAGGATTACACAGGACCTTGCAGCTTCTACATTAAAAGACCGCAGGGCATGGAACATGATATTCCGTAAGGCAAAGGAGCTTGGAATGCAGCCAAGGATCAATTACCCAGCAAAAATGAGCATCATTTTTCAAGGGAGGAGGTGGATATTCAACAAAATAGGAGACTTCCAAACTTTCCTGATAAAAAGACCAGAGCTCAACAAAAAATTTGATCTTCAAGTACAGGACTCAAGAAGGACACAAAAAGGTAAATGGGACAGAAAGATACAATATGTTGTTAATGGGGGGGGGCTGTTTAAACCCCTACAAGGGAATATGACACTTGCAACCCTTGAGAACTGTATTGTTATTACACCATGTTAAAGGAGTATACATAAAGAGGGTGGATATTAGTTGACTTTGATGTAATGATAAAAAAAAATCTAATCAAGTGGGTTAAATGGATCCAAATGAGTGGATCAATCTGATCTTAGAAAATGTACTGAGAAAGGAGGAGGCAGACAAGGGTAAATTACATTACAGGAAAAGACACAAAATCCTATTACAGCAGAGGGAAAGAGGGGGGGTGAGCATTGTTTGAACCTTACTCTCATCAGATTTGGCTCAAGAAGGGCATAACATAATCAGTTAGGTATAGAAATCTAACTTGCCCTATAGGCAGTAGGAGGGAAAAGGGGAAAGAAAAGGGAGGGGGAAAGAAGGGAGGGAAGAAGCAGTAAGAGTAAAGGGGAAGAAAAGGGAAAGGGATAATAAAAGGGGGGAGGGACTGAAGGAGGTGGTGGTCAAAAGCAAAACACTAGTAAAGGGGGAAAGGAAAAAGGAGAAAGAAAAGGGGGGGAAGGATGGAGAGAAACACACAGATAGTAATCATAACTGTGAATGTGAATGGGATGAACTCTCCTATAAAATGGAAACAGATTGCAGAATGGATTAAAAACCATAATCCTACAATATGTTATTTACAGGAAACATTTGAAAAAGAGTGATGCATACAGGGTAAAGGTAAAAGGCTGGAGCAGAATATATTATGCTTTAGCTGAAGTGAAAAAAGCAGGGGTAGCAATCCTGATCTCAGACAAAGCAAAAGCAAAAATAGATCTAATCAAAAAGACTGTTCATATAAGAAATGATGAGCAGGATGCTCTCAGAAAAACCTGGAAAGACTTGCATGAGCTGATGTAAAGTGAAATGTACTGTGTACTAAGTGACAGCAATATTGTAAGATGATCAGCCATGAATGACTTAGCTATTCTCAGCAATACAACAATCCAAGACAACTCTGAAGGACTTATGATGAAAACTGCTGTTCATCCCCAGAGAGGAAACTGATGGTATCTGAATATAGACTGAAGCATACTTTTTTTTACTTTATTTTTCTTGAGGGTTTGGTTTTTTGGGGTCTGTTTTCTTTCACAACATGACTGTTATGGAAATGTTTTGCATGACTACATATATATGTAACCCTATGTTGAACTGCTTGCCTTCTCGCTAGGAGAGGGAGAAGGGAGAAAGGGACAGAATTTGATAATTAAAAATTATTTTAAAAATTGTTTTTACATGTAACTGGGGAAAAATAAAACACTAAATAAAAATTTTTAAAAGGGCTGCTCAGATACCCAGGGTACTCACTGCTCAAGGCCGCTGCTGCTTCAGACCAATGAGAAGATGACCCCAGGGCCTGGGCCACCTGTGACCAGGGTTGTGACCACAGCTCCCAGTATATCTATACCTATTGTTTTGTCACTAGCCAGTTACCACAGAACTTCAAGATAGGTAAAACAGGAAAATGGTAAAATAATAAAATAAATAGTAAAACAACACAATTATAAACTTGTTAAATTACGGAATAGTAAAGTAGAAAAATGGTTTGGGTGATGCCTTTTGACTCATGTGTAAATTGGATTTAAGTGAGCGACAATTGCACAAAGCTGTCAGCCTCATTCTCTCCTGAGTCATTGCTAATGAGTTTGAATACTAAATGATGTAGTGCAACAAATAGATATTCCTACTACTCAAGGTCAAAAATAGCTCCCATGATTTGTCTTCTAATTTAAAAGGCAAACGAGCACTCTCAATTTATTTATATACTTGGTGAGGCTAGTGAAAGGTGGTGTCTTTCTGTGATTGATATGAACAAACATCTTCCCTTAACTAAAACTAAGAGAATTGAAAGAAGAAGAAGGAAGGTAAATAGAAGGGTATTAGAATTGTGTCTTATTTCCAGGGCAGAGCCATCAACTAAGACGAACTTCCTGAGACTCATGGGAATCTTTCATGATCTTCCCTGCAGGGGGAGGAAAAAAAAAGGGAACTTGGAGTTTGGCAGTGAACAGAGGTGTATTGGGTAAATGCTGATTTAAATGAGGCCTTAAAACTTGGATTGCTGAGCTTGCATTGCTAAGAGCACTAAAAATAAACTTGCCAAATCAGAGGTGAGTAATTATTTTGACTACAGGGGTATTTGAAGGATCTCACCAACTCCCAAGGGTTACCCACCCATAGTCTATCCCCAGTTCAGATCAAAACCACCCACTCTATCACCAAAAATGCCAGGTTTCTTAACCCTTTTCCCTGGTGAAGCCCATGGCTCCCTTCTCAGAACGATGTTGTTAAATGCACAAAGGTAAGGTGAACCTGCCCTTTCAGGTTAGTCTGGCAGTTTGTCCTCTAACCTCTGGGGCCATAGAGAGTTTTGCACTTTTATGGGGGGGGAAGCACCTGTGACCAGCCGCTAAATATCCATGTCTTTTCCATCCTAGCTTTGCCCTTTGGCATGGATAAGAATAATTTACATATGAATGGTGTTTAAAGGTTCAAAGTACTTTCCTCTAAACAACCTCTGAAGATCAAATGAATTGACAGATGTGAAGTGCTTTGTAAACCTTAAGGAGATAAATAAATTCTAGTTATTATTATTATTGTTATTATTGAGGTAGTGGATTATCAACCCCATTTCAAAGATTAAGGAAACTGAGGCTCAGAGAGGTTAAGAGATTTGCCTATAGCCAGTAGTAAATTAGTGTCAGAGCTGAGAGTGGAACCCAGGTTTCTTGACTTTGAGTCTAAGTGGTCTTCCTACCACACCAGCCATTTCTCCTCATACTCCTCTTCTAATCCTGCTGGATTCTAGTTGGTCTGTCCTAGTACACAGAGCCAGGTGTTATAATGACTTGTAAAGGCCAAAATGCCTAGCATCCCACGGTTTACTCACTTTAGTATTTAGAAATTTTTTTTTTCACTTTTTTCACTTTTGAGATTACTTCTTTAATGTCTGATTAAGTGTGTTTATTGATGAGGTGTAAATCTCTGTTAATCTTGCTTAGGTAATTCATGTTTGGCTTATAGCATAATTTTTCATTTAAGGTGTCATAGAAAGAGGGCAGCTAGGTGACACAGTGGATAGAGTGCTGGGCCAGGAGTCAGGAAGACTCATCTTCCTGAGTTCAAATCTGGCCTCAAGTACTTATTAGCTATGTGACCCTGAGCAAGGTATTTAACCCTGTTTGCCTCAGTTTCCTTGTCTTTAAAATAAACTGGAGAAGGAAATGGCAAACTACTCTGGTATCTTTGTCAAGAAAACCCTAAATGGGGGCAGAAAAAGTTTGACATGACTGAAATGACTGAACAACAACAATCATCAATAGAAGCCCCCAGAGCTAAGTGTTTCCTAGCTCATGTGTTCTAATTACAAAAGAATATCTATATCTTTATATCTATAATAGAGTTTTTTAAAACCTTTTTTAGGACATGGACTTTTTCACTATTTGATGACACTTATGAACCCCTTATCAAAATAAGGTTTTAAAATGTATAAAATAAAACACACCCTTTAAAAATTTATTACAAAAGGAAACCAATTCTGTTTGGTATGTGTGTATGTATTTTTATATGTGTGTATGTGTTTTTTTAGAGTAAGTTCACAGACCCCAGTTTAAGAATCCCTAATATACAGGATCATACATTTAGAGCTGAAAGAGACTTTAAAGGTCATCTAGTGTAATACCCTGATTTTAATTTAATAATTGATTTGCCCAAGGTCACACAACCAGGACGTTAAACTAAGATCTTCTACCTCCAAATCCAGATTCTTCACACTGCCAACATTCCCGTATGTCATAGTTTGTGTTTGTGCATTCTCTAAACAGATAAAGTCATTAATGTATCCATTTTATCTTCACCTTTTTTCTTTCTATAATCACCTCCTCTAGGGTTGTCCCTAGAGCAGCAGCATCTTCCACCTATCTTTGACACTTAGGTTTTGATTTGCAGTTTCAGCTTCACGGTTCCCTGATGCCTACAGGACAAAATCCATTTCATTCAATTCAACTGAACGCTCATTTATCAAGGTTCTGCTATGTACAAAGCACCATGCTAATTGTCAGGGATATAACGACAGAAATCAGACTGCCCCAAGGAGTTTTCATTCCATTGGGGCACATGATGCACATGCAGCTAAATAAATAAAAGGTAATTTTGAGGAGAAAGACAACACTAACAGCTGGGATGCTTAGAGGAGGCTTCATAAAACTCATGGGTTTATAACCTGAGTCTCCATGGACCCACAAAGGGTCTGTGGATAGATTTCAGGGGATCCCTGAACATGAACGGGAAAAATTTACATCTTTGTTTTCTTTTTTAAAATTTATTTTCTTTTTAATTTATGGAATAAAACAAGCATTTCTATAACATAGTATAATAAAAAGATGATTGAACATGAAACTGCAAATCTGTTATGTACAACTTGCTATTCCTTTTAAATATACAATAAAGGTATCATGTAAATTTTTGTTTTCTCCCTTTTTTTCTTACTTCCCCTCCCTTACCCCAGAGACGTCTACACAAATAGCTATATATAGTTAAAAGTATTCTATACATATTTCTATTTATCAGTTCTTTCTTTGGATGCAGATAGCTTCCTTCTTCATATGTCCTTTATTTTTAATTTGTGTATTTATAATAGTCAAAATGACTCAGTCGCTCAAAGTTGTTCTTAAAACAATATTGCTGTTACCAAGAGAATGTAGTATACAGTAACACCTTTATTTTCACCAACATTTGGTTTCCTTTGTAGTGTTATGCATTTTATCTTATGCATTTAAAAACATTATTCTGAGGTTTCACCAAAGTTCAAAAGGGGTCCATGAAACAAAAAATGATAAGAACTCCAGATGTTTAAGACCCTCTGTGATCTGGCTGTAACCTGTCTTTGCAGCAGTTACCCACTCATCTCATAGCATTTTTCTTACACTCCAACTAAACTAGATTGCCAACCATTCCCCTAATGCATTATATGCTTTCTTTCCTGCTTCTGTGTCTCTGTTCTAGACGGTACCCCCTCCCCGCTTTTCCAGAATGCCTTTCCAGGCTCTGGCAAAAGAAGAGGGGGAACAAACTAAGAGATGATTCCTAGTGGAGACCCCTGCTTCTTTCCAAAGAGCCTTTGACACCCACTTGCATCACTGAGCTGCCCTATTGCGAAAGGATGAGACCCGGATTTTCCCATGTGGAATGAGGAGGGATGGAAACTTGGCAGCAGCTATGGGTCCCAGGGTAGTCACTCTCAGGCTTATGTCCCTTCACGTTCTGACCGGCTGGCCGAGTTGTGGTTCTCACCTATCCTACCTGGCGGCTGTGCCCTGGTTAGATTCATCTTTCTGGAGACTTAGCTGATGTGTCCTTCCCCCTCCTTCCCTCCTCCCTCCCACCCCCACCCTCACCCTTATCTCGAGTTCTGTCATTAAGGCCTTAGGCCTGCCCTGGTATAAATCAAAATGTGTCTTCAGTCAAGGCCTATTGGTTGGCTGATAATAAAGATGAAAAATGGTACAGTACTTCCCCTCAAAGAGCTTGTAATCTAATAGAGAGAGTAAGACTTTACCTACATCAATATAATCCAAGGTAAAGTGTGAAAAGGTAAAGACAAAAACCAGACAGGTATATAAAAAAAGAAATTGAAGGAGGAAGAAATCACTTTCACCCAAGGGGATTAGAGGAGGCTTCACAGAGGACTGACTTTAAGTCATTTACTCCTTCCTTTTAAATTCCACAGTCTCTAGAACTGTTGGCTACCATTGCTTACTTCACACCTGCCCACCCCCTTTTGATTTCTCCTCATCTGTTTGATCCACAAGTGCTTGAGAAATATTCCTCCATCCCTTTGTTCGTCAAGCTACTTTCTTGTTCAAACAAACCATGACCGCCTTATTTCAGGGAGTGTCCTCTCCCAAAATTCTTCCACTGAGGAGTCACCCAGTAAGCTTCTTCTAGGTCATTTACTACTGAATGGATGCCAGTATGACATTCGTTTTCACTAGATGACCAGCCCACTTCCTTTTCTGGTCATAGGTCCTTGTGTTTTGCACTAGTGTTCGTGCACACATCCTCATTAGTAACACACAGCAGCCTGCCTATACCCAGCCACCATGCTAGCTCCGTAGCAGTTAGCTATATTCTATATATTACTATAGTCTGCATCTTGTCGTCATTCAGTCATTTTTCAATTGTGTCCAATTCTTCATGATCCCACATGGAGTTTTCTCGGCAAAGATATTGGAGTGGTTTGCCATTTCCTTCTCCGGCTCATTTTATAGATAAAGAAACTGAGGCAAACAGGGTAAAGTGACTTGCCCAGGATCACATAGCTAGTGAGTGTCTAAGGCCGGATTTGAACTCATGAAGATGAGTCTTCCTGACTCCAGGCCCAGTGCTCTATCAACTTTACCACCTTGGCTGACACTTATGTAGTCATGCATACGCTTGTAAATCTTTTTCATGTTTGCCTTTGTATCACCAGAGACTAATGTAAGGCTTTGCACATGCATAAAATAGTTGTGATTCTATTAGTGTAGGTAAGGAGTTCCCAATGTGGGAACTCTCTCCCCTATAGTAGATATTTAATTCAACAAGCATTTGTTAAGTGTTTACCATGACCTAGGGACACACACACACACACCACACACACCTGTTCCCTCAAGAGATAAATAAATACCAAATATTTGCAAAGTGATTTGTAGAACACCAACAACTAGGGGAGATCAGGAAGGGACTAGGAAAAAACTGGGCAAAGGTCCAGGCAGGCCACAGATGGAATAGATAGGTCCTAGGGGCACACAACCTGCCCCGGGTCATCCAGCTACAGTATTAATTATCAGAAGTAGGATTTGAATAATAGTAATTTATATTTACATAGCATTTCCTTTCTTCTAAGTTTTATAGTTATTATCTCATTTGATTCTTACAACAACCCTAGGAGGTCAGAGCTATTATTATCTCCATTTTACAGATAAGGAAACTGAGGCAGACAGAGGTTAAATGACTTGCCCAGCGTCACAGAACTCATAAATGCCTAAGGCTGGATTTGAAATCATGTCCTTCTGAGCACCAGAACGGGGCGCTCTATCCACTGTACCTTCTAGCTAGATCTTTCGTGACTCTAAGCGCAGCACTGTTCATTATCGCCATCTCACGTTGTTGTTGTTGTTGAATACTGTTGGATTCTCTGTGAGGTCTTCTTCTCAAAGATACTGGAGTGGTTTGCCATTTCCTTCCCCAGTGGATTAATGCAGACAGAGGTTAAGTGACTTACCCAGGGTCACACAGCTAGTAAGTGTCTGAGGTTAGATTTGAACTCAGGTCTTCTTGACTCCAGGCCCAGCTCTCTATCCACTGAGCCATCTGGCTGCCCCTTATCTCTCACCTTATTAGGCACCTAATCAAATGCTTATTGAAATGACTTGAAATTTTATGTTGGTCTATGTGAGCTTTACATTTTAGGTTTCCTGGAGGGCAAGCTCCCTGCCTGTTTAATCTCATCTTGCCTCGCCAGTCCGTTGTGCCCAGGGGAGCTGTAATAAGTGATGAAGGACTAATATGGTGGAAGTAACCCAGAGTCCTGGAAACAAAGCACTCGTCACGTGACTGAAGAATGATCATTCCTCAGGCTCTCCAAGCATTCTTTATTCCCTGCTCTGAGACAAAACAAGGCCAGTGATGAGGAGTCATTAATAAGGATTTTATGGCTCTCAGTAACTAGGCTTCAAAATGATTCTAATCAGATACTACCCAGATTTTGTGCATAAAACTTTCCCTCTCTGAGACTTGCATTCATCAAAACAGCTGTTGGGAAAAATGAAGTCAGAGAGTACTTTAAGAGGCCTGGATTGTTGCTGAAACTAGAAATACTCTGGGTGTTCCTAAAAAGGAAAAGTGTTTCATTTATTTGTGGGCTTGAAATACTCAGAACATCATGATTTTTAAAAAATACTGCTTCCCTAAGGATTAAGAGGAGGTATTGTATAGACTAAATTACTGTGTTTGGGGGAAAAAATTGTGTGTGAAGGAGATGTGCTTCATACTATTAAAAGAACATAAGCTGGGACAGCTGGCCCTCAGTCAGGAGGAATTGAGTTCAAATGTGGCCTCAGACACCTACTAGCTGTGTGACCCTGGGCAAGTTATTTAACTCCATTGCCTCAAAAAAAAAAAACATAAGAAAAATATCTTAATTTTAATTGTGTCTAACTCAAACATTGATAAATAATCTATTATATGCAAAGCACCATCCTAGGAATTTGAAATTCAAAGGCAAAGACAAAATAAGGCCTGCATTCAAAGGTCTTATGTTTATTAGAACGCTATAACTCGTACTCAAATAGGGAGGGGAGTAGAAAAGAGAAGCTCAAATTTGACACCACTGGGGTAGAGCAGGGTAGGAAATTTATTCATTTGTTATTTACATGTACTAATATATTATGTACGTTATGAAACATACACAAAAAACAAACTTAAAAAGATGAGCTGAAGCTAAATAAACAATAATTAGTTAACTATTTTATTACTAGTACAAAAAATCTTTTTTATGAGCAATGCCATTGAACATGTTTCATTATTTTTGAAGTTCTTGGTTTAACCCTGTGAAATAGCTATTGGAAGGTCTGGTTATAAATTCAGTTTATTTTAATTCTTGATTTTAACAGCTGAGAGAGCTGGAAAAGATACTTCAAGAGGGGGGTGGAGCCAAGATGGTGGAGAGAAAGCAGTGACTTGCTTAAGCTGTCCCCCAAACCCCTCCAAATACTCACAAAAAATGGCTCTAAACAAATTCTGAAGCAGCAGAACCCACAAAAAGACAGAGTGAAACAAATTTCCAGCCCAAGACAACCTGGATGATTGATCAGAAAGGTGTATCGCGCCGGGCTGGAGCGCAGCACAGCGTGGGTGTGCAGGCCGCAGCAAACCTGGAGCAGGCCTCAGAGGACTGAATCACGGGCAGCTGTGGTGGTTCAATCCAGGAATGCCAAAGACAACTTAGAAGGTCAGTGGGAAAAGTCTGTTTCTGTCGGTGCTGAGAAGGAAGGTGGGTTTCAGCTCCATTCCCAAGACCCTGGGGCGGGGGGGGCAGCTGCTTCCCGAGCTTCCGCCCACAGACTGAGGGGGAATCCAGTGGCTGATCAGAGAGGGATTGCAGGGATCTCTTTGCCAGTGCTGAGGCAGGAATCTCTTGCTTTGCCCTGTTTGGATCTGGGTCACAGTTCTGGGCAGGTGCTGGGAGGAGGAGCGCTGGCATGGTGGAGCTTGTAGTGGCTGTGGAGAGAACCCTCCTCACAGTTACAGGACAGAAAGGAATACTTGTGGTCACAGGCCAGGAAAGGAGTAAACACCCCCTTATCATACCACCTTGGAAGAACTGAAAATTTACAGGTCCCTACAAGTATCTCTGAAAACAGATGTACAAACCCCTGGAGCTTGGGACAGTACACTCTCCACATTGGAAGCAGACTCTTACCTTAACAAAGAGTTTAAAACTCAAGTAATTGGCTGGGATCATGAGCAAGCAGCGCAAAAAGAGTCAGACTATATTATCTTACTTTGGTGAAAAGAAGATCAAAATATACAACCAGAAGAAGACAACAAAGTCAAAGCTCCTACACCCAAAGCCTCCGAGAAAAATATGAATCAGTCCCAGGCCTTGGAAGTGCTCAACAGGGATTTTGAGAAGCAAGTAAGGGAAGTAGAGGAAAAACTGGGAAGAGAAATGAGAGTGATGCAAGAAAATCATGAAAAACAAGTCAACAGCTTGCTAAAGGAGACCCAAAAAAATACTGAAGAAAATAACACCTTAAAAAATAGCCTAACCCAAATGGCAAAAGAGGTCCAAAAAGCCAATGAGGAGAAAAAATGCCCTAAAAAGAAAAATTGGCCAAATGGAAAAGGAAGTCCAAAAGATTACTCAAGAAAATACTTCCTTAAAAATTAGAATAGAGCAATTGGAAGATAGTGACTTTATGAGAAATCAAGACACAGTAAACAAATCCAAAAGAATGAAAAATTAGAAAACAATGTGAAATATCTCATTGGAAAAACAACTGACCTGGAAAATAGATCCAGGAGAGAGAATTTAAAAATTATTGGACTATCTGAAAGCCATGATCAAAAAAAGAGCCTAGACATCATCTTTCAAGAAATTATCAAGGAAAACTGCCCTGATATATAGAACCAGAGGGCAAAATAGAAATTGAAAGAATCCACAGATCTCCTCCTGAAAGAGATCCCCAAAGGAAAACTCCTAGGAATATTGTAGCCAAATTCCAGAGTTCCCACGTCAAGAAGAAAATATTACAAGCTGCCAGAAGGAAACAATTCAAGTACTGTGGAAACACAATCAGGATAACACAAGATTTAGCAGCTTCTACATTAAAGGACGCAGGGCATGGAATATAATATTCCAGAGGGCAAAGGAGATAGGATTACAACCAAGAATCACCTACCCAGCAAAACTGAGTATAATCCTTCAGGGGAAAAAATGGTCATTCAGTGAAATAGAGGACTTTCAAGCATTCTGATGAAAAGACCAGAGCTGAATAGAAAATTTGACTTTCAAATACAGGACTCAAGTGGAACATGAAGAGGTAAACAGGAAAGAGAAATCATAAGAGACTTATTAAGATTGAACTGTTTACATTCCTGCATGGAAAGATGATATTTATAACTCATGAGACCTTTGTCAGTATTAGGGTAGTTGGAGGAAAAAATTATATGTATGTATATGTAGATAGATAGATAGAGGGCACAGGGTGAGTTGAAGATTAAGGGGTCATATCTGGAGAATAAAATTAAGGGATGAGAGAGGATTATACTCTCAGAAGAAGAAAGGGAGAGGTAGAATGGGGTAAATTATCTCACAAAAAAAAAACAGAAAAGTCTCTTACAGTAAAAGGGGAAACAGGGGAAGGTGAGAGGGAATGAGTGAATCTTATTCTCATAGGATTTGGCTTAAGGAGGGAATAACATACACATTCAATTGGGTATGGAAATCTGTCTTACCCTACAGGAAAATAGGGGGAGAAGGGGACAAGAGAGCAGGGGGATGATAGAGAGGAGGGCAGATTGGGAAAGGGGGTAATCAGAAGTAAATACTTCTGAGGAGGGACAGGGTCAAAAGAAAGAATAGAATAAATGGGAGGGCAGGATAGAATTAAGGGAAATAGATTTTGTTTTTCACAACATGTCTGCTATGGACGTGTTTTGCATAACTGCACATGTACAACCTATATTGAGTTGCTTGCCTTTTCAATGAGGGTGGGGGAGGGAGGAAGAGAGAAAATTTGAAACCTAAAGTTTTAAAAACACATGTTTAAAAAAATGTTTTCACATGCTACTGGGAAATAAGAAATACAGGAAATGGGGTACAGAAGTCTATCCTGCCCTACAGGAAAATAGAAGGGGAAGGGGATAGGAGAAGGGGAGAGAGATAGAAGAGAGGACAGACTAGGGAAAGGGATATTCAGAATGCATGCCATCTTGGGTGGGGAGGGGGGATGGGGTAAAATTTGGAGTTCAAAAACTTGTGGGAGTGAATGTTGAAAGCTAAAAATAAACAAATTTATATTAAAAAAATTTTTTAAAAAAGATACTTCAAGAGCTACACAAATCCAAATGGTAGCTTGCCATACTAAATCATGATGCTCATTTTTCAGTCCTATCCATCAATTAAAGAGAGGTTTGTGTTTGAAATTCAGCTAGCTAATTCCTATCCTCCCTGAAGTCAGTCAGTTCTTAAAACATATTCAAAAGGTGTTGCATTTTTCTATAGTTAACAAATAAGTTCAAAAACCACTGGAACTCTTACATTTTAGAAGATTTTTTTAGTTAGGTTAGAAAATTATGTTTCCAAGGTTAGAAAATTATGTTTCCAAGCTTTTAAAATTATGCAGAAAGAAAGTTATAATACTGGACACATTCTTTCCAGCAACAAAACCCAAAAGCTTAGTTTTTAAGTAACTTGTTATTTGGGGTGGTTTCTTATTAACATTAGCTAATACCACAAGACATAATACATACCCTTAGGACAAAGGTTTTTATTAATGAGAATAGAGGTAAGTTCATAATCTTCTTGATAATTTTAAACATTTTGGGCCAACTTCTTGTAAGAATTGATTAGATCATGTTCTTTTTACCTCATGATGTAACTGACAAAGAGTTCACAATAGCACTGTTCTTTTTCTTGTCATCTGCTTATGAGCTCAAATAATTATTGTAGCAGGACATTGGAGACTATTCTCTGTAGGTGGCTATTAAGTCCCTGATGCCTGTTTATGTGAACTTCTGGTGGCTATATCACTGTGAATATACTTGAAAAGGCAGAGGATTCTTTCATTCATCCTAGAAGAAGGAGAGGGGAAGCCAAAATCCTGTAAAAGATGAAAATTAAGCATTGTGCTTGGGAGAGAACAGAATCCCTCCACTTCACAACTAAGAGAGAAAAATGTGAGAAGCTTCTGGGGAGTCACCTACCACCACTGCCACTGCTACAGCTGGGGGGAGGGAGGGGGTGAACAATGTGGAAGCCAGATGGAGTCTATGCTGAAAAGGCTAATCATATCTGTTTGCCAAAAATGACCACGGTAACATTTTCCCTCTCCCTTCTTTCCCCTCTTCCTCCTAAGGAGAGTATCTCTTTCAAAACTTATCTCTGTTTTACCAAAGTTTATATTTTTACATTATTATTTACCTAGTCTCCCTACAAACTCATATTACAATAAGCCCTGGTTTACCCAAAGTATTAGGGGTATTTTGTTTGCTCAAGGGAACTACAAAAAAGAACAAGAAGAAAGCTCTCTTTCTAAATCTCTTGGGGTGGGAGTAGGGGTGGGTTCCTTGGGAAAGGGCTCAAAACTAACTGATAAATAGGCAATAACATCAGGGAATAAGGTTAAGCTAAGAGAACTTGGACCATCATAGATTTCCTTGGGCAAAGAATGAGGTAAGCAGTTGTGTTAAGGTAAAGGAAGCTTGGTAAATAAAAACTTGGAGTCACTTCCCTAAGAGGCAAATCTTAGCAGGCTCAGAAAAATCTCCTTCCTATTGTTACATTTCCTAAAACAGATTTAAAGGGCCCTAGCTACACCTGAAGATTAGAGTGAAGTGAAGGCATTGAATCAGGGAAGATCCGCCTTTGGGAACAAGACAAGAGCTAGGAGAGAGGGACTCTGTCTATATGAAGGTTATTGTTGTTGTTTAGGCATTTCAGTCATGTCTGACTCTTTGTGACCCCATTTGGAGTTTCCTCGGAAAAGAGTGGCTTACAGCACAGCGGATAGAGCACCAGCCTTGGAGTCAGGAGGAGAGCTGAGTTCAAATCCAACCTCAGACACATAACATTCACTAGCTGTGTGATTCTGGGCATGTCACTTAACTCCAATTACCTCACCAGAAAAGAAAAGAATGGCTTACCATTTCCCTCTCAAGCTCATCTTACAGATGAGGAACTGAGGCAAACTAGGTTAAGTGACTTGCCCGGGATCACACAGCTAGTAAGTGTCTGAGGCCAGATTTGAACTCAAGAAGATGGGTCTTTCTGACTCTAGGCCCAGCACTCTGTGCACTATGGCACTACCTAGCTGGCCCCTCCACATGAGGGTGAGAGCCACGTAAGAGAGAGTACTAGCTTTCCTGATAAACCAAACAACTCTAACCTTCAACCTCTGTTATACAATATGATCTTCAATCTGTGTTCTCTTTGAAGGAAGTTTTTTAAACCAGATTTTTTAAAGCTTCAAATTCTTATTTAATATTTGATTTTTTCCAATTACATGTAAAAACAATTTTAACATTCTTTTTAAAATTTTTTTTCAAATTTTGAGTTCCAAATTTTCTCTCTTCTTTCCCTCTCCTCTGCCCTAATTGAGAAGGTAATTTGACATAGGTCATATATGTGTAGTCATGCAAAACACATTTCCATGTAGGTCAGGCTGTGAAAGAAAAGAGACCAAAAAAAAAAAAAAAGAAAAAACCAAGAAAAATAAAGCAAGTAAAGTGTCTTTGATCTGCATTCAGGCTCTACCAGTTCTTTCTCTGGAGGTGGACAGCACCTTCCATCATAAGTCCTACAAAACTGTCTTAGATTGTTGTATTATGGAGAATAGCCAAGTTATTCATAGTAGATCACCATACAATATTGCTGTTACTGTGTACAATGATCTCCTGGTTCTGCTCATTTCACTTTGCATCAGTTCATTTAAGTCTTTCCAGGATTTTCTGAGATTATTCCACTCATCATTTCTTAAAGCACAATAGTATTCCATCACAATCATGTACAACAATGTTTAGTCATTCCCCAATTATGGATATCCCTTCAATTTCCAATTCTTTGCCACCACAAAAAGAGCTGCTATAAATATTTTTGTACACATAGGTCTTTTTCCATTTTGTTTTTTATCTCTTTGGGATACAGACCTAGTAGTGATATTGCTTTTGATCAAAGTGACATGCAAAACACGTCATTTTGTGAGAGTAAATCTAGTTAAAATTAGATAACATAATCCATAAGTCCACTTCTCTGGGCACATGTAATTTGCAATATGTCACAATATATCAACCTGAATGAATGATTGAGGGTGCCAATGTCAACACTTCCACATTGTTGGACTTTCATTCTTCTTTCAGGATGCCTCTTATACAAGTATCACATGACCATCTGACCAAGTGAAAACTAGTGTTAATGCACATATTAAATATCAGTAATGTTTCATTTCTTTCTTTTTAGAAGAAAATGAATAGAAATACAAATTCTAATATTTTCTTTCCATACCTCAATCAGTTACTTGTGAACTTTGAAGACCAAAAAGGGTGAGAGTCCTTTTGAAAGATAAAAGGCTCTCCTTACTTTTACTGATCAAGATGAAACTGAGGCAGACACCCACCTCAAAGGCAATGGAGGCATAGGAGGTCTCATCCTAGGTGCAATGCTTGCTTGGGTTGCCCCCCTTTTCCCTGCCTAATTCTGAGGGAGGCAATGTTAGGTGACTAAGTTTCAGATAAACTCCATATTACACAGTGTATTTTGTGCTCTTTACTTAGACCAAAGCCGGGATAGAGAGAGGACAAGACTCTTTCATTAGAGATCTGAATTACACGGTGTCCTCCTGTGTGTGAAACATTCACATTTTGGTTGCTTATGCTAAATTTTTTTGTCATCTCCAATTTCTTTTACTTTTCTCTCAACCAATCAACAAGCATTCGTGGAGTATCTATTATGTGCCTGGTATTGTGCTTCATGCAGGGAATCAAAAATAAAAAAATGAAACAGCCCCTACCCTCAGGATGCTTGCATTCTATACATGGAATATACATATTTGTAAAATATACACAAAGTAAAATTCAAGGTAATTTGGAGGAGAGGAGAGAGTCCCCAGCCTCTGGTGAGATCTAGAAAGCCCACAAGTAGAAAGTAATAATGAAGCTGAGTTTTGAAGGAGGGAGAGAGGCAGAGAGGAGGAGGGAGTCCATTTCAGGAATGGGGGCTGGGAGAGGGTCAATAAATAACCTGTGCAAATGGAGATGGAACATAGTATGTGTGAACAACAGCAAACAGGACAGTTTGACTTTGCATGAAGGGGGTAATATATAATAAGTCTGGAAAGGTAGGCCAGAACCAACTGTGAAGGGCTTTTATCTTTTCTTAGAGGGAGAAGAGAGTGGAAGCAGGGAGACCTCCTAAGGTGGTGAGAGAAGTAAAAGAAACCATTGAAGGTGAATAAGAAGGCTCGATCAAAGAGAGGAGGAGAGAACCATGAAAGAGTCTGACTTGGTGACAACAATATTGTAAGGAAGGTGAAACATTTGGCTACTCTGACAAAGACAGTGATCCAAGACAATTCCAAAGGACCCTCCAGAGAGAGAACTGATAAACTCAGTGCAGATTGAAGCATTCTCTTTTCATTTTCCTTATTTTTCTTAGTTTTTTTTTTAAAAGCTTTCTTTTGCAACATGGCTAATACAGAAATATGTTTTGCATGACTTCACATGTCTAATTGATATCATATTGCTTGCCTTCCTAAGAGGAAGGGATAGGGATAATTTGAAACTCAAAACTAAAAAAAAAAAAAAGAGTGTTAAAAATGTTTTAAAATGTACTTGGGAAATATTGGATGAAATAAATAAAAATAATTTTTAAAAATTAATTAAATTCACAAATAGCAGTGACTGCACCAGACCAGGGGTGATAACTTAAACTGAACCGAGGTTTCAATTACCAACAGCCATACAGACCAATTGCTATGCACCGGTAGAAAAGCCAAACCCTCACATTCCCCACACTAATAGTTCAGCTTCCAATACAGCCCTACAGCCATCATTCAGGAATTGACCCCTGTGGAGAAGCGGCCTCCACCATCCCTGCCAAATTCAACTGCTGACTAGCAGGAAAGCCAGCCTATCCAAAGTAAGAAAGTACCTTAAGGGAAAGAAAAGATGTGGGATGAGCCAGGTGGGTCAAACCATCTCGATCACTGTAACTACCACTTCTCCTCATACCCTGGTGGATACAGGCCGGGACCCTGGAGGAGGAGTCTTGGGAATATGAACCCCAGACCACTAGTCCAGCAGCCACAGCTGCTAAAGACCCAGGAAGAAGATTCCTCCTCTCAAAGTCTTGGCATCAAATGGTTAAATATCAGAAACATCATGACCTCATTATTAATGGAAATGACACTAAAGAAGATTCATCATCATTTGTCTTGCTGCTGTAACCTAAGGACCCCTGAGACTTTTCCATTTGCTCTGTAGCTAAAACCTCTTGTGTTATATTGTCTCCCCCTATTAAGATGTGAGGTCCTTGAGAGCAGGGACTGTCTTACTTTTTTTTCTTTGTTTCTATCTCCAGGGCTTGCTCTTAATAAATGCTTTTTCCTTAACTCGTTTATGTGCTAAGCAGCAAATTTGTATTTTTCCAAATGGCAATAGGGAACCACTGGAACTTTTTGAACAGGGAAGTAACCCACCAAATGAAAATCCTTTCTCTTCTGGCCATCACTCCTATTGAAATGTCCTAAAGGGCCTGAAGCCAGCGGGATCCAGGCAGATGAGGAAGAGGAGAAAACTGGGAGGAGGAAGGAAGGAAGGAGGGAGAAAAAAACAGTTTGGGTCCAGGGAGTAACAAAATATGTCAGTGTAAGATCATAATATCATAGAGTGAGAGGTAGAAGAAACCCTAGTTATCATTTAATCCAAACCTCTTCTTTTACTGAAGAAGAAACTGAGGCCCAACGGAACTGTCATTTGCTCAAGGCCACACAGCTAATGAGTTTCAGAACTGGATTTGAACCTGGACCCTCTGACTCCAATTCCAGTGCTTTTTTCCACACTGGACCACTACTGTTAGGGAGGGCAGGCAGTTGGAAATTCAGGACTGTCCAGGATGCTTGGTTAGTCTAATTGCATATGCCTAGCTCCTACTTTTCAAATGAAGCTAGTTTAGTGACCAGAACCCCTGGGGTAGAAATGCTTTTAATGCCACTCTTTTTTTTTTTTTTAGCAGCTAAGCAGCCTGCACAACTTTGTGGATTTTAGTCCCAGAAGCTGTTCTCTCTATTGCATTTGGCCCTGGATTGATAGTGTTCTTTGCTCCAAAGTTCTGATTTATGTATGTTCCAAGTACAGTTCCAGTTCCAGGGCTCACCATCCTAGACCAGAGAGCAGGAGGAATTGCTTTATAGACAACTTGTCTTGAAAATCCTCCCATCCTCTTAGGTAATCAAATGGTGCTTTCTATGACAATGTTTTCATTCTATTTTCTTCTCCATTTAGCTTTATGTAGTGTGGTTTGTTGTTTTTTTTTTTTTTCTGCACGCAGAAAATGAAAGTAGCGAAATAACATGGCTTATGCTTTGGTCTAACAATTTCCTGTATGCTCATTTAAATGCAGGGATTTTTTTTTAACCTTTAGCTCTGAACTCAATAGGGGAAGGAAGCATTGATGGGGGAGGGGTTGAGGATGAAGTAGTTGTGGTTTTGGAAGACATGAAAGACCCACCCAATTATTCTGTGCTTTGAAAGATTCAAAGGTAGAGGACGGAGTCCCAGATAGATGTAAGCAAGAGAGAGCCTATGTCTATTATATGTGGTTTCTAAGACTGACTACATCCTCTGCCCTAAGGTTAGCCCCTAGGGAAACAGTTACCAAACAAATACTGTTTATTAGTCATTAGAGTGATCCTTTCTGGTCCAGTAGGAAATACAGAGGTAGAAACATGGCAATTAAAAAGAAAATTCACAAACCATACCGGGTTGATGTTTAGATGAAGACATTTGCAACTGTCTGCTTAGATCTCAATACAATTCTCAGATAAATTAAATCAACAGGCCTGCAACTCTTAATCACTTCTTTTAACTTCTTTCAGTTCCCTTGTCTCAGATGACACTGAGAAGCCTCTTTGACAGGGCCCCCAGGAAACTCCCAATTCTCTCTTGAATATCGTGACTTTTTGCAAGTCAACTTCTGCTAACTCACCTTTGCTTAATCCACTTTGAAGTTCCTGTTCTCCAGGAAACAACCCCTTTCCTAAAAAGGAAAAAAGAAGCAGGTAGTGTGGTGAAAGTCAGGGGATTTAGTCCTGACCTTGCCATAAACTAGCTGTATGACCTTGGCCAAGTCATTTAACCATGCTAGGTTACATCTGCCTTAAATAAAATCAAATTGGTGGCTAATAGATGATTTTCAAGGTTCATTCCTGCTTTCACAGTCTATAACTTCTCCCATTTACATATGGCTTTGTTACTTTCAAAGTACTTCCATGTACTTTATCTCATTGAAATCCTCCCACAGACCCTGTGACCAGAGTCAAGGTAGGTATCATTATCCCCATATTATTATAGGTGAAGGCACTGAAGAACAGAGTGATTAAGTGACTTGTCCTGAGTTATTTGGGGCTAGTAAATGGTGGCATTCCAACTAGAACCCAAATCTTCTGACATCTAGTCTAGGTCTTCTTCTGCTATGCCATACTTGTAGAGCAGGGAACTTTTACAGGTCTTCCTTACTTCAGTCAACCAATTAGCAAGCATTTATTAAGTACCTGCTTTGTGCCAAATACTGTACTAAGTGCTGGGTGTACAAAAATGAGAGTGAATCAGTCCCTGACCTCAAGGAGCATACATTCCCTCAGGGATATTATATGTGTGTGTGCGCAGAATATAGACAAAATGAATAGAAGGCAGGGAAGACACTAGTAACTGGGGAGATCAGGAAAAGCTTGATGTAAAAGGCAAAGCTTGAACTAAATTTTGAAGGATACTAGGGATTCCAAGACGCAGAGGAAAAAAGGAATGCATTCCAGGCACAGAGATGAGACGGGCCTCATGTGTGAGAAACAGCTAGTAGGTCAGTATCCCTACATTGTAGAATGTATTGAGGAGAGTAATGTGTAAGAAGACTGGAAAGGTAGAAAGGGTCTAGGTTGTGACGAGATTTAAATGGTCCACAGTGAAGTTTATATTTGTTCCTAGAGTCAGTGGGGAACCACTGGAGTTCACTGAGTCTCTACTCTAGCTGTGCCTTAGGAAAATTGCTTTGATAGCAATGTAGAAGCTCTATTAGAAAGGTGAGATGCAATTAGGCTGTTACTACTCATGAAGTTATAAGGACCTGAACTACAGTAGTCTTTGTGTGAGTACAGAAAAGAAGATGCACGTAAAAGATGTGGAGAAGGAAAGAATGTGGATACGAGAAGGGAGTGAAGTGAGATGACACTGAGATTGTGAACTTGGGTGTCTGAAAGGATGCTGGTGTCCTTGACCGTGACATACAAGTTCAGAAGAGGAGTAGGTTTGAGGGGAAAGACTATGAGTTCTGTGTGGGATACGTTGAGTTTGAAATGCATATGAGCTATCCAGTGTGACATATCTAATAGTAAGTAATGGTTTTGTGTGGAACATGTTGACATTGAGAAGTCAATGAGATATCTGTGTGGAATTCGAATAGTCAGTTGGCAATGTGGAAGTAGGCACTCCTGAAAAATTGGTGTAAATTGAATTTTTATGAGTCAATTCATGTTTCAGATACTTGGAGGGAACTTACTATTTGAATGAAACCTGTCATCCTCTTGTAACCTAAATAATCACGCTTAAATTTGTATGTTCAAATGTTCACGGTGGGTTTCCTTAAAGCAGGGTGTACTGGTATTTCATAGAGTTTTAAAAAAAGGCTCTTTTAAAGTATGGAGTTTATTTGTGGAGGTAGCTCACTAATGTATTTTAATATTTCTTTCTACTTTTGGGCTCTCTTTTTCTTTTTAGCTTCAGGGTTCTACCTGGGTACTCTTGAACTCTCATACAGTTTACTAATCATGGTTCTGTGAAGGGTACTGGATTGGGAGTCAGGACCTTGAGCAAATCACTTAATCTCTTTAAGCTTCAATTTCCCCCTCTGTAAAATGAGGGTAGCTACGGGGAACAGTGGATAGAGTGTTGGGTCTGGAGTCAGGAAGACTAAAAATTTGGCCTCAGACACTCACTAGCTGTGTGAGCCTGGGCAAGTCACTTAACTCTGGTTGCCTCAGTTCCTCATCTGTAAAATGAGCTGGAGAGGGAAATGGCAAATCACTGCAGTATCCCTGCAAAGAAAACCTCAAATGGGGTCATGAAGAGTCAGAAACTACTGAACAATAAGAAAAAAATGAGGTTAATAAAACTTGTACTGCCTTAGAGATTTCAAGATGCCAGTAAGTTTCTTGTCATACACAGCCATAGCTTTTTTCTTTGACAGCTATATGTATATATATGTGTGTGTGTGTGTGTGTGTGTGTGTGTCTGTGTGTGTGTGTATGTCATATATATGTATACACACACACACGCCTAGAAGAAAACCAGGTATTTGTAATTATTGCTTTCATACACTATTAAAGTTAGAGTTCAGGATTCAGGCTTGAAGTCTTCAGTGTCTATTTTTCCATGGTGTACATTATGAAATTTTCACTTATTGAATTAAAAAAATGACATTTGATATTGTTGGGGAAAGATCCCATGAGATCAAGAGCGTGTTTAACGTATTTTTCAGTGGAGCCATATAATTTGATATCACCCATGTACATAAAGCGATTAACAAGACGTTTTGGTGTGGCTTCATCTTTAAATTTGAAGCCATACTTAGTTTTGTTTAGGAGGGTTCATAATGGATTAAGACTAGGAAGAGTTATAAAGAGTTCAAACCGTTTCCCTGAAAGGTGCTGCATTTAAATGCTTCTATTCAATTGTGCTGTCAGTAGAAAACAGGCTTCTATGTGTACATCAAACACTTTAGAATTCTTCCTGTTCTGTGGTTCAGTCGTTTTTCAGTTGTGTCTGACTCCCTGTGACCCCATTTGGGGTTTTCTTGGCAAAGATACTGGAGTGGTTTGCCATTTCTTTCTTCATTCTTACTATACTTGGATTTGTTTTATATACTCTTAGTAAACTAATATACCACCAATGTGGGCCTGAGTCAAAGGCTTTGCTGTAAACAATAAAGACAGCAAAATGCTATGGCACTTTTGGGCGGCTTATTCAGTAATTACTGAATTGACGATAAGTTGCTTTTTATTCCTGTGGGATTTTTTGATGCACTTTTTTTGCTCCCCACACGATATATTGGTTTTTGTGTTCATTATTATTATTATGATCAATAAAAATTCTCAGGTTCTAATACACAATCTCTTAAGATATTCAGACTGTGGAAAAAATACCACTTGCTTCATCTTCCAGCTGCTTCCATTAACATACCACCATTTAGTTACTTATTGCCCTGTTATACATTTGAGTTGTTTTCAATTTTTTTTGTAATTACAAAGAATGCTACTATAAGTATTTTTGAACAGGCAGCTCTCTTTTCTTCTTTTTGAGAATTCTACCAGTGTGTATTCTAGCGAATGGAATTATCAGGTTAAAAAGGTTATTATTATTATTATTACTTTTGTTTCATATTGTCAGATTGCTTTCCAAAAAGATCCTAGCAATCTACAGTTCTCTTAGCAATGATTAAGTATAGTCCAGATAGCATTTATGACTTTTGGTTGTTTTTGTCCATGTAAATGTGTGTGAGGTAGTGTACCTCAAAATCGTTGAAATTTTCATCTGTTTGATAATTAGTGCTTGGTTTCCACTCTACCATCAACATTCCTCCCCACCAAATACTCTCTAATTGTTGTTATTTAATCATTTTTCTGGGGTTTTCTTGGCAAAGACACTGGAGTGGTTTTGCCATTTCCTTCTCCAGCTTATTTTACAGGTGAGGAAACTGAGGCAAACAGGGTTAAATTACTTGCCCAAGGTTACAGTAAGTGATCTTGTAAGACCTAGTAAGTGTCTGAGGCCAAATTTGAACTCAGGAGGATGAATCTTCCTGACTCCAGCCTCAGGACTCTATCCATTTTGACACCTAGGTAGCCTAAATACTCTCTACCTTTCAGCTTGCTTTTGTATGTTATCTTCCTTCATTAGATTGTAAGCACCTTGAGGGCAGGGACTGCCTTTCTTTATCTTATTTGTATATCTAGTGTTTAGCAGAGCCTAGGACCTAATAGATGCCTGGAAACAGAATCTCTTCCATTTGAATTGTCTTAGGAAAATTCTGAAGATCACTTGGCAGGATAAGGTATGGAGTTCTTTCTCAACTGAACTGCCAAGCATTCAAACTGTACTATAGAGAGAGCAACTCCAATGGGCTGGCCATCTGGTTTGAATGCAAAACATCCGCTTGCCAAAAAGACTATTTTATGGAGAATTCACACAGGGCAAGCATTCTTATGGTGGTCAGAAGAAAGGACACTCTCAAGGTCTCACTGAAGAACTTTGGACTTGATTATGTGACATGGGAGACACTGGGACAGGACTGCCCAGCATGGGCATGCCCTCGTCAAAGAAGGTGATGTGCTCTATGAGCAAATCAGAATTGAAGTAGCTCAAAAGAGCTTTGGTAACCCCAGTTAGGATAACTGGATTCATTAGTAAAAATTTTAGGAAACCACAAGTTTCTGGGCAGCACATAAATTAAAGAGATGAAATCTGTGTGTGTGTGTGTGTGTGTGTGTGTGTGTGTGTGTGTGTGCGCACGCATGTGTGTTTTGGCCAAGGGACGGTCAATGCCTTACCTTAAGCTAACTCTTTTGAGAGATGTAACCAAGTACGGTGCAACAGGATCACCTTCTCTAGGATCAATGAGGTTTGGAAATGGAGAAGACTTTTCCCTTCTCATACTCTCTTTTATAGGGACTTGTCAGAGGAAGCTAGGTGGCACAGTGGATAAAGCATTGGTCTTGAAGTCAGAAGAACCTGAGTTCAAATCCTGTCTTAGACCAAACACTTGACACTTACTAGCTGTGTGACCCTGGGCAAGTCACTTAACCCCATTTGCCTGAAAAAGAGGAAATCATATAGGGACTGATCATTTTTAGTCAATTCTTGGTGAGTAGTTACCTTAAGATTTTTCTCTTGTCTAGCATTTTTGAGGAAGACACATTCACAAAATCAAAGGCAAGGTGTGATTCTGATCCTGAACCAGATAATAGCAAAAGCCATTAAGGTTGTTTGAAATGTCCAGCTTTTCCCCATCTCTCCCATTACATGTAAATTTTGACTAAAGGTTTGTAATGCCTGTTCCTGATTATCTTTCTATCATCAAGTCTTGATCTTTAAACTTTACATCTGTCCTTCTATGTCACCTCGGCCTCGCAGAAGGACGTTAGTTCTTGGTAAGTTACTGGTACCCTCAGCCCAGAAACTATTTTCTTTGCTTATCCACCTGCATAGTCATTTGAATGGATGATAATGACTTTAAAAAAAAAGAGAGATTTCACATCAGTGACCTCTCTCCATCATGCTTGTAATAAAAGGATTTGGCAGCTTAAAAATTAAGCACGTTTTGTTCATTATTTTTTTTTAATTTTATTAATTCATTTTGATTTATCAACAATCACTTCCATATGCTTTTGAGTTGAAAACTTTTCTCCCCTTCCTCCCCCCCACCCTCCCCAAGATGGCGCACAATCTGATATACTCTTTACATTTACATACCCATTAAACATATTTTCACATTAGTGAAGTTGTAAGTAAAAATTAAAACCAATGGCAGGAACCATCAGAAAGATGAAACAAAACTCAACAGAAGGTAAAGATAAGTGATAGCGATTCGACTTCCATAGTTCTTTCTTTGGATGTGGACAGCATTTTCCATCCCGAGGCCTCTGGAGATGTCTTAGATCCTTGTAATGCTGCGAAGGGTTCAGTTTAACAATCTTAGTCATCACATAACATGGTTGTTATTGTGTACAAAGTCCTCTTGGTTCTGCTCACTTCACTCAGCATCAGACCATATAAGTCTTTCCAGGTTTTTCTGAAGTCAGCCTATTCATCATTTCTTATATTTGTTCATTATTTTCAAAAAATGCTATAATTTGTTTTTGTAGGTTAACATTAAAGTTACATCTAAGTCACTAGGACCTAGTTCAAGTTCCCCTAGGGAGAGGAGGGAAGCAGTGTGTTTCAGTGTACCTGGGTTCGAATTCTGCCTCTCATGCTTACTACCAGCGTAACCTTGGACAAATTGCTTCATCTTTTTGAGGCTCAGTTTCTTCATATGTAAAAGGAGGAGGTTGGATTGTAAGGTTCCTTCCAGGTCTGAATCTAGTATTGCAGGGATCTGTTCAATTAGATTTTATCCACCCCTCCCCTCCATTTTCTCTCTTTGAATCTCCTGTCTGCTCTCCCCAGACCAGCCAGCGGTTTAAATATATATGTATATGCATGTGTGTGTGTGTGTGATTCATATATATATATATATATATATATATATACTCACATCACAACAGTAAAAGAAAAATTTCCTTAAAATATAAATCCATGGTTAAATGATCAGGAACTATAATAAAAGAGCAAACATCTTCTGCTCCCCAACCATTTATTACATAATCTTCCGACCTCCGGGGTGGAAGTCCTAACCATCCGCACCCATGCTGCTGCTATCAGCTGAGCACTCAATCTGGGGAGGGAGGGAGGGGCTGTGTAAGATACAGCGGGTTAACCACTAGGCCATTACATGATTGCTAAACACACTTCACGTTAATGTGCCCAAGTCTTTAGTCCCTGGGCCAGTAAATTATCAGGGTTCTGCAGACAGAGCTTCTAAATGCAACAACCCCAAAGTCCAAAGTCTAGTAGCAGTAGGAGGGGAGAGGAAAACCTCAACATCTACAAACCTTTACAGGAAAAGGAAGTCCCTGGCCCATGAGACCTTTTCCTGTCACTCCTCCTCTTATCTTTTGTTCCTTCCTCTTCTTACATTCTCTCCTTTACCCTTTTCTCTTCTTGCTCCTAGCTGATGAATCAACCAGTCCAGAATGCCCACATGGAATTCTGGGGAATGTAGTTTCCAAAAAGAATGTAGAGTTCACAGAACAAGGACTCAACTTAATTACTAACTTACATTAGTAGTATTGTAACTGGGGCATTGGCCTACACTCAGAGTGCCTCACTGTGGCATCTCTCCATGTGAAGGAGGCTAGAGAGCCTGCTTCTGAGAGAGTGGTGAGGATGGGGAAGGGGGGGACCTTGGGCTGACCCTGGAGCACGTTAGGACATTCTGTAACTGGGTGCATGTGGCCAAGGGATAAAGATGAGGTTGTTTGGCTGAAAAGGTATTCATAAAGGCTCCTCCGCCTCAGCCACGGCTTTTTACATTGGTCCTCCCTGCCCCATTCAGTGACGTCTTTGCTCACAGTGTCAGCTCAGAGTGAGAGACCATGCCATGAGGCCCCAAAAAATGGGCATTGGTGCCTGGTCTTTGTGTTTGTTCTTTTCCATTCTTGGTGAAGGGAGTGGAGCCTCTGTGACACCGTGAGTTTAGAAAGGCCTGGAGGGTCTTGTCCTCCTAGCATTCCAGAACCTGGAGGGCTCTTCAATGTCCAGGTGTTCCAGGCTGGTTCTGCAGCCAGACTAGCATCAATACCTCAAGGAACAAGGAGCAACCTTTGAGACCCCAGCTGATACACCTGAGGAATTAAGCTAAATTTCAAGCCTACTTTCCACCTCCCACCCACACCCAGACTGAAGTGGTATGGGGAAAAGAATGCCTCTCAAGTGTAGGGGGAAATAGTTATCCTTTTGTTCTTACTATATCTTTGAAGTAAGTATCCCTTTGTAAAAACTAATTGATGGGGCAGCTAGGTGGTGCAGTAGATAGAGCACTGGCCCTGAAGTTAGGAGGACCTGCATTCAAATCCAGCTTCAGACACTTACTAGCTGTGTGACTCTGGGCAAGTCACTTAATCCCAATTGCCTTGCAAAAGACAAACAAAAAAAAATTGATGTTAAGTGTTAAGTGGAACTGGGGTACTACTAGTGACTATTAAGTAAGAGTAGAAGGAGCTCCATACAGCCAATGGCAATAAAGAAAAGAAGTATTCCAACTCTTTAGGGTATCTTAGAACCCATAAGGAGAGAGCCAGAGAACAACATATAGGTGGAGACATGTCTGGGATTAAATTGGAAGCCTCACATTTATAAGGACCCCAGGACTCCCTCCTCAATATCCTATTTTTACATGATCCTAGAGAAATTTCACACCCCCGTACAAAAAAATTTGAAGACTGTAAGTATGAGTGGTTTCTGGTGTATATTTCCTTGCTAGTCAGTTCCATTTGATAGTATTTTTTTTAAACTTTTGCCTTTGTGGATTTGTTGAATTCTTAAATGATGATGTTTGCTGTGTTACTGAATTCATTAGATGCTAAAATTAGTATGAGAAGTACGGAGTTTGCATTACTCAAATGCTGGTGACTGGTTGAGAAATAGTATTTTTTTTTTTGCATTTAAATGGACTTAGGCTGCTATTCTTATTGTGAAATCCTTATAGCCTGAAAGACCATAGGGTAAGGTTTGTCTGTGGGCCTAGAAATCCCAAGTTTCAAACACTTTACAGTACATTTTGTCTATTGGGGTGGGGGGTGGGTTGGAATAAATTATGCTTGAGCTACAAAGCCCACATTCAGCTCCAAAATGCAAAAAAGATTCCCAACCAGGTAAGGTGGACAATTTTTTCCTGAGGGACAACTCTGTGACTTATACTGCATACATGTAATGTGACTCCTGAGAGTGCTCAAGTGCGATGCTATATAAATGGAGAAGGGACTTATTTCAGTTTGTTGCAGACACATCTCAAGAGACTCAGAGAGATGGGTCAAGAGAGGCAAGGAGCAGACTGGTGAGTGGTAGACTGTAGCTGGGGAGCTAATGACATGGGGAGCCAGCTTCCATCAAGTCCCTTGACTTTTATTGCTTGTTGCCCTAGAGACTGCTGAGAGTGGATTTAGTGACATTATTCCTTCTCTCCTGGTTTGAGCAAAGGGCTTATCTTACTCCCAGCTGAGTGAATGAGATTTATTCTTGTCTACTCATTTACTCACAGTTATTCTCTGTGTATATTCTAATCTATATAGCTTCTCCCTATCTGTTTGCTGCTTTCTTTAATAAAGAGGTTTACCAGTGATTTATGATGATCTTTTGTGTAACTAATGTTCGGTGGGAGGGAATGAAGCCAGCAGATGTGAGCTAAAGGCAACCCACATCCCTTGAGAGGGATCAGGCAAGTGGCTTTCCTTACTGGACCCATTCTCATCCCCAGAGCCTGGAAATATTTGAGGAGTGACAGATAGATATAATTCTAGCCAATTCTGCTTTCGGAGACTTGAAGGAAAGATCGATCACCCAGCCTTGGCAGGCCTGTACCATGCCTGCTGTTCTCCACCAGCTAGGCTTCTGGCATTGCTGGCATGGCCCTACCCTGACTCTCTGCAAAGGTAGGCCAGATCCCAGATTGTATCTATCTATACCACCCCCACCCCCCCCGCCAAATCAAATCTGCTTAAATGTATTAGACAACTACGTGTATACATTCCTATGTATATCTATAGTGTTGTTCAGTTGTTTCAGTCATGTCCAATTCATTGTGACCCCATTTGGGGTTTTCTTGGCAAAGATACTGGGGTGGTTTGCCATTTCTTTCTCCAGTTTATTTTGCAGATGAGGATACTGAGGCAAACAGGGTTGACTGATTTGCCTAGTGTCACAAAGCTAATAAGTCTCTGAGGCCAGATTTGAACACAGGTCTTCCTTACTCCAGGCCCAGAGTTCTATCCACTGCTTCATCTGGTTGTCCTATGTATATCTATAGGTAAATGCATGCACTGTGTGTGTGTGTGTGTGTGTGTGTATGTGTATGTATGTGTATATATATATATATATATATACACACACACACACACACTTATAGAGTATGTACACATATACCTTATACATGTTTTTAACAATTTGCTTTTTATTTATTCAACATTCAACTACTGTAGGTAAGTTACTTAATCTCAGTTTGCCTCAGTTTTCTCAACTGTAAAATGGGGGAAATAGCAATCCCAGGGTTGTTGTGAGGATCAAATGAGATAATATTTGTAAAGTGCTTAGCTCAGTGCCTGGCACATAGTAGGTTCTGTATAAATACTATCATCATCATCACCATTATTGTTGTTATTTTCATCATAACCCCTTTCCCAAAGCACCTCTTCCATCTTCCCTCTTGGACCTAGAAGCCAAAAGCATCTGAAGGGCCTTGGCATTTGAAGGGTCCCCAGAGTACTGAAGTAGGCTGGCACTTTCCTGTTCTCCCAACTCCACCCAGCCCCTCATGCAGGGCAAGGTAAACTTCTCCAATAATAAGGACAGAGTCCCATCCCAATGGGCTTTGGGATAGAGGTGACATTTATTGAACCCCCTATTGTTTACAATACATAATATCAGCCTCTGGGAGAGATACAGAG
Organism: Phascolarctos cinereus; assembly: GCF_003287225.1. Taxonomy (NCBI): domain Eukaryota; kingdom Metazoa; phylum Chordata; class Mammalia; order Diprotodontia; family Phascolarctidae; genus Phascolarctos; species Phascolarctos cinereus. The sequence goes on from NW_027556098.1 coordinate 60,503,450, forward strand.
ATAGATAAGATAAGATAAGAGATAAGATAGATAAGACACACTTTCCTCCCTCAGGAAATTCAGTCTAGTAGTCTGCTATGGGAGATCATACCTTCAAATCTAATATTTGAAGTTGATTTTGCAAATGCTAACCCTTGGTTACAAGAGAAAATGGTGATTGTTCTGGAGAGAAAGTGTGGATGAGTCTGGTCTCATCACATACTGTTAATAGAGAAGCTACAAAATTATCTGTCCACATCAAGCTATTATTCAAAATATAATGACGCTTCAAGCAATGAATCTTCAGGAAATGAAACTCCTTCTCAATAAATCACTAGTGTTGGAAGAAAAGTGCTTATTACTAGAGGCTTAGGTATGGAGGAAATTGTAAAGACATCAGGAACAAAAGAGGCCACTGTCTCTTTAGCAAAAGCTTAGGTGTGTCATTCGGGGAGGAGGAAGCCTTGACAACGTTCTCTAGGTCTGGGGAGACCTGTGCAAAGGAAATACCCTTATTTTTTTCTTACACACACACACACACACACACAGAATATTTATGTCCACATCAACAAGAATGGACCTTTGGTAACATCTGGTACAAGGCCCTCTCTCTCCTATCTTGCAGATGGTAAAACAGAGGCCCAGAGATATAAGACTTGTCTAAAGTTACTCAGCTAGTTAGTGGCTGGGCTGGGAGTAGAATATGGGTCTTCTGACAGCCTGCCCTTAGTAATTTTGACTAGATGATGCTTTCTTTATCTCTTTTGTCTTCTCTTCTCTGTCCCCTTCCTTCCTCCCCTCCTCTTCTTTATCCTGTGATCTAATGGGCACCTGAAATCCCCCTTTTCCCTGGGTAGATCATCCCTAGGGAAGAGGAAGCGCCTTCCACATCTGCACCTTGGGAAAATATCTAGTGCCCTGCCCTAGTTAAGACTCTATTTACAATCTCTCACCTCACCATAGTCTTGTGGAGAAAATATCTTGTCCAATATAAAGTATTATGGAGCAGCTAGGTGATGGAGTAGATAGAATGCTGGGCCTGGAGTCAGGAAGAGTCATTTTCCTGAATTAAAATATGGCCTCAGACACCTACTAGCTGTGTGATCCTGGACAAGTCACTTAACTATGCCTCAGTTTCCTCATCTGTAAAATGATCTGGAGAAGGAAATGGCAACCTACTCCAGTATCTTTGCCAAGAAAACCCCAAGTGGGGTCATGAAGAGTCAGATGTGACTGAAAAATGACTGAACATAAAACATTGTTGTTTGTCCTTCCTTCTCAAAGAGGACCATGATGTCAGGGTGGTGTTGCAAGTGAATTGGATTTGAGTGAGGGAGGGCTGTGCAAAGTCATCAGCCTCGTTTTCTCCTCTGGAGCCATCTGGGTCCAGTGGCCAGATAAAGATCAGGACAACTGGAGGTGGCCCCCACAAACAGTATCACATAAATGTCAGCCATTAGATCTGCTGAACTTTGAGCTAAAACTTTTTTTTAATGAAAAACAAAATAGCTAGTTTGCCTTGAAAAACAGATAACTTTTTTTTTAAAAAAGCTTGATTATCCTTTTTGACATGATAGGAGGCAAGAAAGTCTTTAAAGACCCAGAACAAAATGAAAAGGAAAAATTTCCGTTTGTAAATTGAGAGTTGCCTAATAAGTGTTCAAGTTAAAATTTGTCTAGTGCTCAAGCCCCGAGACAAGGAGTGAGGAGGGTGAAAATCAAGGCGAAAATATTTAGTAAAATGAGTTTAAATAGATTCTAGGTATTTGAAGCTTTGGACCAATCTGTGGAAATGTTACAGTGGGGGGGTGGGGGGGTGTAAAGGATTGGATCCTATTCCATATCTCTGGTATTCCTTTCTTGGTTTTTTAAATTTTTTAACTGCCAAAATTCTGCTTCCTGTAAATTTCAATCATGATTAGGTCCTGGATGTCCTTTAGATCACTGAGTGTGCACTTTTGAATGCCTTAAAACATCTGTTTAGAATATCATTCTTTCAGAACTTCAAAAGATTCATGATTTCATCCATGGCCACAAAGACTCATTGCCTGGGGGCCAGAGTCCTGGGACAGAGACTCCAAGAGATATCGATTGCCAAACCCAAACTAGGTCAACTTCAGGTTGGTAGGACCAGACAGAGCCCACGCACCACTGGTATAATCCAGGAAAGTTTAGAGTCGGCCACCTATATACACCCACCCTTGAAGGCCAACTTTTCAGATGAGGTTTTTTCAGGCCTCTAGAGGTCACTGTGTCCTAATCTATGGGTAAAGAGGCCAGCTCAACCCACGAAAGGAGAAGCAGCAATGTTTGTGTGTTTGGTTGCTAAGGAGATTTCTCAGTAGCTCTGCTGGACCCATTCCACAGCATTTTTCAGGGCTAGAGGCAATCATAATCTACACAAAACATCTACACAAGCAGAAAATATGTAAACCACATGCGACCTCTCTCCCTCTCCCCAGACACGCACTCCATTTTCTTTTAAACACTTCCCCCCCCAAAGAACAAGGGGACAAGTAAACACAGTGTTTTTAGAAAGAGTTTCCTAGTGATTGGACAGGATATGCACAGAATTTCACAAGCAGCTCTGTTTATACAATTTGCTGAAGATACTCCACATGAGAGATACACAGCTAAGAATTCTCTCCTCTCTTCCCTCCCCCAAATCTCTTTCCGTCAGCAAAGTTCCCATTGCTTGCTTGGTCTGGATTCCAAGGCCAGATGTTAGGCTCATGAGAGGAATTGGAACACACATACGCAGGCCTTCACAGTTATTTGTTTGGTGGTTATAACCATGGTGCCTTAGAGCTTTCCAGAACAGAAACAGGTCAAGTCTATCAGCTCTGGAGCAACTATTTTGGGATTTGGCCAGTTCTAATCTATGATAAGGGAATTCTCTATGTCAAAAGGCTTATAAAAGAAGAAAGGGTTTGGAGAAGTCAAAGAGAATTGTAGTAACCAGAGAGAATGAGTCAAGGACAGAAATACTAGAAAGAAGGAGAGGTGTTGGTTTTTTTTTTTTACATATGTGTGATTTTATTTAACTATAGTAATACAGTAATAAAGAAATATCTTTATAATAACTAATTATTTTTATGGTTGAATCATTTCAGTCATGTCCAACTCTTCATGACCCCATTAGGGGTTTTCTTGGCAAAGATACTGGAGTGGTTTTCCATTTCCTTCTCTAGCTCATTTTTACAGATGAGGAAACTGAGGCAAACAGGGCTAAGTGACTTACCCAGGGTCACATAGCTAGTAAGGGTCTGAGGCTGGATTTGAATTCAGGTCTTCCTGACTCCATGCTTAGTCCTCTACCCACTGTGCCATCTAGCTGCCAATAACTAATCATAACTAGCATTTATGTTTTGCTTTAAACCAGGTTGGCAAAGCACTTTACAAATATTATCTATCTCTTTTGATCCTCACAACAATCTAAAGAGGTGCTAATATTATCATCCCCGTTTTGTTGATGAGGAAAATAAGGCTAAGAGAGTTTAAATGACTTTCCCAAGATCACACAGCTAATAAGCATCTGAGGCAGGATTTGAAGCCAGGTCTCCCTGAGTCCAAATCTCAGAAACTTAGTGCTATGTTGTCTCTTTTGGAGCCAGGTATAGAGAGGCAGCATCACATAGGGGGAGAGCATTGGATCTGTTCACTAGCCCTTATCATCTCCACTAGCTAGCACCCTATACCTCTCCTCTCTTTTTCAGTCAGACTCCTGGGGCTGGGGTGCGGAACCTGTGGCCCTGAGGCCACTGTGACCTAGTGGGGAAGAACTGTCTACCAACTCTGGTCTCTACTTCCTCTTTGCTCATTTCTTAACGCTTTGCAATCTGGCTTCGAATCTCATCACTCAACTGAAATTGCTCTCTCCAAAGTTACAAATGATCCCTTAGTTGCCTAATCTAAGGGTCTTTTTTCAGTGCCTTTCCTTTCCAACCTGCCTGAAACATTTAACACTGTTGCCCAACATCTCCTGGATGCTTGCTCAGCCTCTCTGGGATTTGTGGGACGTTACTCTCTCTTGGTTCTCTTTTTATCCTTCTAATCACTCCTTTTCAGACTTCTCTGCTGATTCCCCTTCTGTACCATGCCTTTGGACTCTGAGGGTTTTCCCCTCCCAGACTGATTCTTTTGTGAAGGCAAGCTTGGCCATCTTTTGCCTCAATTCTTACCTAGCCTTTGATTACTGATTTGCCTTGATTTATTGCCTTTGAGGTTTTATTTGATTCGATTGCCTTAGACAAACTGAGACCTGGGAAAGACCTTAGCTTAAAAAGGCCAGGGGCTCCCACTGCATCTGGGGCCATCAGTAGTTGTCCTGACCTATGTCTTGCCATTGGACTCCAATGACTCTGGAGAGTGAGGCTGATGACTTTGCCTCACTTAAATCCAATTCACTTGCAAGTCAACACATCACCCTCCTAATGTCATTCATTGGTCCTTTTTGAGAACAAAGGACGAATAACAACACACCCCTTAAGTGTAAGTACATCTCAAGGTTCCCTGGGCCCATGTCTATTTTCTCTGTAAGGGTGGAGGTAAAGGGAATCAATTACCACCCCTACCACTCCCCCCACACACACTTAAAGTAACTAACAAATTGCTTTAGCATTTATCAGAACACTTCTATTGAATTAATCAATCAACGAAAGGCATTAAAGTAGATGGGAAAAGTCCTTAACCAATTTGTAGAAAGCAAAATGCTTCCCATCATTGCATGAAATAAAACTATTCTATAAGGAAATATATTGGGATTGGGTGAAGAGTCAGCCACAATGTGTGGGGCTTGGACAAAGCCGTTGAACTAGGTTGTATTTAGGATTTGACTAATGGGCCAGCCTAGAGGAGAGAGCAATCCAGCTAAGTCCCTGGGTTGGGACTCACTTGGAGGGGAGAAAAAGGAAAGCCTCCACATCTCCCTCCCCTCCTCTTGACCACAGGATGACCTTGTGAACTTTGAGAAGTCTGGAAGACTCAGGCTTCTCAGCCATAACCCAACAGTGCCCTCAGAACAGTCGAGGCTGGGGGCGGTGTCTGCATCAGGAACAGAGAACAAATTGGATAAAGACACTTAATCAAGACTATTTGGGACTATACAAAGAACACAGAGGAAAGCTATACCATGAAAAGGTCTAAGGGGAACTTCAGGAGGACCCCATGAAAGGCAGAAAAAGGCTTTCAGCAAAAGGACTTTGCAGGACTTACCACTTAATGCCATTTGCCACTTGCCACATCCATCCTCTAAGTTTAACCCACTTTCCCTTGGACTCTGTATGTCCTTGTGGGGGAGGATGTCAAAGACTTATGTCAGGGAATGTTTGTACCAAATGTTCTTGTTATACCACTGTAGTAAATATGCCTAACTAAAAGCTAATTAAGGCTATCAACTAATAATCTGATAAACTGATATCAACTGATAATCATTGCAGGAAGCAGGCTAGTGGGGGCTTGGGAGCTATACACCCCCATACTTTCCAGAGGGAATATTACCTACTGCCTGAGGTCCCAGTCTGACAGTGCATATGGGGGCCTAAGGATGTAGCCCCAGAGCCTTGTGCTTCCCATATTCTCTCTATCTTTCACTTCGATCAACCAAGAAGCACTTTATTAAACATCTACCATGTGCTAGGCACTGCACTGGGCACTGGAGATAGAAAGACAATGAAGGAAATAGTCCTTTCTCACAAGGAACTTGCATTTATTGCCTCATTGACTCCCATGGATTTAATTTTCATTTCATGGCAGGTGACTCCTCAATTTATATATTCTAGCCTTAGTCTCTCTACTGAACTTCATATGCCTTAGGCATCTAAAATTCAACATGTTCAAAATGGAAAGTTATATTTATATTTTATATATTATATATTTATTATATTATATTACATTTACATATTATATTTATATATTATACATTTTTATATATTATATATATTATATACTTATATTTATATTATATTTCCCTCTATACCCATCCCTCTTTTAAACTTCTTTTTGTTGAGGCCACCAATTTTCTTCTAGTCCAGGGGTGGGGAACCTGTGGCCTCGAGGCCACATGTGGCCCTCTAGGTCCTCAAGGGAACCCTTGGACTGAATCCAAATTTCACAAGCTTCTCCCTGAAGAATCCCTACCCTGGTTCTAGTCGTTCAAGTTCACAACATTGGCATCATCCTTGATTTCTCATTCTCCCTCACCCTTCTTATCCAATAAGTGGCAAAATGTTATTTCTACCTGTGAAATCTCCCTCCCATCCATGCCCTTCTCTCCACTCACATGGCCCCTCACCTAGACAATTGCTATGGCTTCTTTTCCACTTCAAGTTTCTCCCTTCTCTAACCTGTCCTGCATAGTGGCCAGTGATTTTCCTAACCTGAAGTTTGACTATGTCACTCCCCTAATCAATAAATAGTGGAGTTTGTTGAAATAGATCAAATACAAGCTCCTTTGTTTCACTTTCAAAGCTCTTCACAGCCTGGACCCAACCTATCTTTCCAGCATTGTTGGAAAATCACTCCCTTTCCCTCACTCACAATCTAGCCAAACTGGAACTTGATGATCTTCATACATGACTCTCCATTCCTTTTCTCTGTACTTGGCTGTGCTCCATGCCTGGAATAGACTCCCACCTCATTTCTGCCTCTTAGATGGTCTTTCTAAAAAAGGAATATCTTACAGCATTTACCAAGATAAGGCCAAAATGGATATAAAGAGAGATTTAAAGATATAAAGAGAGATTTTGCAAGAAAATTAGAAGAACATGGAGCACATCACTTATCAGACTTATGGGTGGGTGAACAATTTATGAATAAACAAGAGAGAGAGAGAGCAAAGTTGGGGTATAAATGCATAATTTTGGTTACATTAAATTAAAAAGGGATTATGCAAATAAAGCAAAAATAGCCAAGATCAGAAGGAAAGCAAAAAATTGGGGAAACATTTCTATAGACAGTTTCTCTGATAAAGGTCACATATTTAAGATATATAAAGAACTTTGTTAGATCTATGAGAATACGAGTCATTCCCCAATTAGCAAATGGTCAAAGGATATGCATAGGTGGTTTTCTATGAAGAAATCAAAACAATTTATAGATATATGAAAAATACTGTAAATCATTATTGATTAGAGAAATGCAAATCAAAACAACCTTGAGATATCATTTTACACCTACTATTATAAAACAATAGAAGGGGAAAATGATAAATGTTGGAGATGATGTGGAAAAATTGGGACACTAATTCATTGTTGGCAGAATTGTGAATTGATCCAACTATTTTGGAGGGTAATCTGGAATTATGCCCAAAGATTATTAAACTACCTATACCCTTTGACCCACCAATACCAGTACTTGGTCTATTTCTGAAGATAGAAAAGGTAAAAGGAAAAGAACCTATATATTCTAAAATGTTTATAGCAAGTCTCTTTGTGGTCACAAAGAACTAGAAATTGCAGGGATGCCCATCCATTGGGGAATGGCTGAACCCGATGTGGTATATGATTATGATGGAATACTACTGTGCTATAAGAAACAATGAACTTGATAATCTTAGAAAAACATGTATAGACCAGAACAAAATAATGAAGAGTGAAAAGAGCTGAACCAAGAGAATGTTGTATACAGTAATAGCAATATAATTTTAAGAACAATTTTGAGCCATTAAGTTATTTTGCTAATATAAATACCCAAATTAACTATAAAGGTATCTACAACCAGAGAAACAACTGATAAATAAAAGTATGCATAGATAAATTTTACATATATATATATATATATATTTGTGTCTGATGGTAGCCATTTCTAGTGTGGGGGAAAGGGGGGAGGCAAGAAAAAAAAGAAAGTGATGTGATAATTTTGTTGTATATTTGAAAGGAATAGCAAGTTGTGCTTACTAGATTTGAAGTCTCATGTGCAATCATCTTTTTTATTATACTATGTTATGGATATGCTTGTTTTATTCCATAAAACATTCCACAAAATTTAAAAAGGAAAAAAATAAAGAAGGAAGGAAATACTTATTAAATGCCTACCATGTGCTAAGCTTTTACAAATATTATCTCATTTGATCCTCACAACAGTAGTAGGTACTATTTACTATCCTGATTTTACAGTTTAGGCAAACAGCCATGTTCTCAACAGCTAGTAAGAGTCTGAGGCTGGATTTGAACTTAGGTCTTCCTGACTCCAGGCCTAGCTGCCTCTATTCTAAGAATATCAAGTGACACCTATATGAAGTTCTTCTTAATCCTTTAACTGCTAGTACCCTCCATTCCAATTTCCCTTGTATTTATTTTGTATATACTTATTTATGTGTTTTTATGTAATTTTTACATACATATTGTCTCCCTCGTTGAAGGCAGGGACTGTTTCATTTTTGTCTTTGTATCCCAAGTGCCTAGCACAGTTGTCTAACACATAGTAGGTGCTGAATAAATGTTTGTTGGCTTATCTGAAACCAAAAAACCTGGGTTTGACACCTAGTTCTCCTACTTACTACCTACATGACTTTGGGCAAATCAATTAACTTCTCTCAGCCTCAATTTCCTCATTTGTAAAATGAAAGGGTTGAACTAATCTCCAAGGACATTCTCAATTTCAAATCCTATGATACCAGATAAAAATCCAGTAGTATAACTGAGGTCATGAGAGACTGGGAGAAATATTTGCAAGCTCACATGCCCCCATTGATGTGTTGTTTACTTTTACTAGACCAAGGTGACATAATTCAAAGAAAAGATATTTAATTAATCACCATAAAAATTTTGAATTACACCCAAAAGCCCATCCAACTATGCATATTCTTTGGCCCTGTAATACCACTACTAGATCTGTACATCAAAGACATCAAAGAAAAGGGAAAATGATCTATTTGTACAAAAATATTTATAGCCGTGCTTTCTGTGGTGGCAAAGAATTGGAAATTGAGGGGATGCTCATCAATTAGAGAATGGCTGAACAAATTGTGGTGCATAATTGTGATAGAATACTATTGTGTTATAAAAAATGATGAGCATGATAGTTCCAGAAAAAACGGAGAAGTCTCACATGAACTGATACAAGGTGAAATGAGCAGAACCAGGAGAATATTGTTCATCATTCATCATAATGGCAACATCATAAGGATGATGAACTGTGAAAGACTTAGCTACTTTGATCAAGACAATGATCCAAGACGATTCCATAAGACTCCTGATGAAAAGTGCTATCCACCTCCAGAGAAAGAACTAATGAATTCTGAATGTATATTGAAGCATTCCTTTTTTTCACTTTCTTTATTTTTCTTATTTGTGTGTATGTATTTTCTTTTGCAACATGGCTAATATGGAAATATGTTTTGCATAACTTCACATGTATAATCTATACCATTGCTTGCCTTCTCAAATGATGGGGGAAGGGTAGGAGGGAAGGAATTTGGAATTCAACATTTAAAAAAATGTTAAAATGTTTAAAAATATAATTGGGAGATATTTAATGAAACAAGTACAAATATATTTTTAAAATTAAGCAGCATAGCAAAAATCAGTGGTAAAAAGGATCTCCCACACCCACAGCCGTATGCTGTATCACACAACTAGAGAGGGAAGGACATATATAGGAAATACATATGACCAGGGAACACAAATGGAAGTATACACACATAAGGTACATCTGGTCAGGGTATAAGTAAGTGGCTTTGTTAATTCTTGCCTCTCGTGCTACAGAGTCCCAAACGTCCCCAGGGAAGCTGCTATCTTTACTGAGCTAGGATCCACTGTTGCTCTGGTCACCCTGATGCATCTCTGCACTGCCCCCACCTTATTCCCTCCCCTAATGCTTTCTGGTCTCTTTAGCATCTTCTTTTACATGGGTAGTGGTCTGCCAGTTCTTTAGCTTATAACCTGGGTGCTATTTTTATATTTTTTTGAGGCATTCAGTTAATGAAGGATTTAGGCATTTTAAAGTCACTCAAAACAAAACAACACTTTCATCTGCAGCTTTTCAAGTTTCTCATTTTCTTATTTATGATCAGAAAATTCCCTTTAATATCTACCAACCCCTAGTGTCAGCAGATGATTCCCATGAGATCCACTTAGCAAAACTGAAAAGGAACTATGTGGAATAGTGAGGAAGGACCCAAATCCCATCATGCCCCTTGAAGTTCTATGAAAATCACAGGAATGGGTAGAAAACACTGAAAGGTGAGATGTCTTTTGCTCTATTTTCCCTGGCAGCTGGGTGGTGCAGTGGATAGAGCACTGGGCCTAGAGTCAAGAAGACCTGAGATCAAATCCCGTCTCAGGCACTAACTTAGCTAAGTGACCCCAGGCAAGCCACTTAACTCCAATTTCCTCAGTTTCCTCAATTATAAAATGGAGATAATAATAGTATGTTCTTCAGCAAGGTTCTTGTGAGTTTATATGCAAGTACTGAGAGACTATTTTTAGGACCCCAAGACAGTGTTTGGATTGAGCATGTGCAAAGATATGGAAATTGCAGTAAATAATAATAGACCCAGGATATTTAGGACTGATTTCTGAGGGACTTCTGAAGGAAAGACAAAGGAGGACTGACGCTAGAGGAGGGAGAGGGCAGTGAGATGTGGCTCACGGAATATTAGGTGCTATTTCCAGAGTGGAAGTAGGAGTCAAGCTACATATTAAAATTTATATCCAATGACTGGATAAAATTTATTTTGTTAAATGTTCCCAGTCACATTTTAATCTGGTTCTGCTAAGTCTACATTTTGGAGTGTTACTGATTGCAAGCTGCATGTTCGATACCTCTGCTATTCAAACCTCAGTCACCACGAAAGAAAGGCAGGTCAGTAGCAAGAAGAAAATCATAGAATCTAGAGATTAAAGAAAGGACCTAGACCAGCTTATCTCGCTTTATAGATAAGGAAACTGAAGCCAGAGTTATTACACAAGTCACCTAGGTAGTAAATAGAAGAGGAGGATTTGAACCCAGGTTTTCAGACTTCGTATTTGGGCTTCTTGTCTTCTTGCTGGCACAGGACTGAGCTGAAGAGAGATCAGTATCAGACCTCTCTTTGCTACCCTGCATTCTGCCTTTGGCCAAGGGTTTGGTTTTGCCTGTGCTGTCATTCAACTCAGAAGACCACTAGATTGTGACCCTCTGAGGGCAGGTACTACTTTCACCTTTCTACATATTCTCTGTGTTTATGGCAGAAGTTAACAATGGATGACAAATCACATCACTTACTCTTCAGGTGTTAACACCTAATGGGGGAATTTAAAACTTACTGGTTAATTTAAAAGTGTTTTTTTTTCTTTAATAGTATTTTTTTTTCAATTGCATGTAAAGATAGTTTTCAACATTCATTTTTGTAAGATTTTGAGTTCCAAATTTTTCTCCCTTCCTCCCTCCCCAAGACGGCAAGAAATCTGATATAGGCTATACATGCACAATCATATTAAACAAAATTCCACATTAGTTATGTTGTAAAACAAGCAGAACAAAAGGGAAAAATCATGAGAAAAAAAAAAAACAACAAAAAAGCGAAAATAGTATGCTTCAATCTGCATTCAGACTCCATTATCCTTTCTCTGGATATGATTAGCATTTTCCATCATGAATCTTTTGGAATTGTCTTAGAGCACTGCATTGCTGAGAAGGGCTAAGTCTATCAAAATTGGTCATCACACAATGTTGCTGTTAGTGTGTACAATGTTCTCCTAGTTCTGCTCACTTCACTCAACATCAGTCTTTCCAGGTTTAAAATAGTTGTTGTTGAATCATTTTTTTTTCAGTCACATCCAACTTTTCATGACCCCATTTGGGGTTTTCTTGGCAAAGATATATATTTTTATTATTATTTATTTTACAGATGAGGAAACTAAGGCAAACAGGGATAAGTGATCTGTCCAGCGTCACACAGCTAGCAAGCGTCTGAGGCTGGATTTAAACTCAGGTTTTCCTGACTCCAGGCCTGGTGTTTTCACTGTGCCACCTAGCTACCCTTAGTTTTAAAAAGTAGCTGAATTAGGTCATAACTATATTAATTATATTATATATTAATTATAGCAAGATGTAAGAGGTTTGCTACTTGGCTTATTCCCATATTTAATTTATCATCCTGAACAGGTATATGTTTGTATATTTCCTCATTAGTTTAATAAAATGTTGACATATCTCTTAATTAACTAAACTTAGAGCTCCCATTAGATCACCATATATCATGTATTTAATTAGCAGGAAAACCTTTCTCACTAGCAGTTAATCATCCCTTTATATATTACACAGCTAATCTAGGGTTAAATAAATATTAGTTATTGAATATGCAATTTATTAACAATGACATCAATAACATAAGGACATAGATAATTATTTATAATACATTAGCTATTAGAAAGCTCACAGCCAGAGTTACCTCAAACTCTCACTGTAATGGCACATGACCTCACACCATTTAGTTCATTCAGGATAACAAGGTCTCTTCATAAGAATTTTCTTAAATCCTCTTCATAAAATTTAAATTAAAACAGTTCTGTCCAGAATAATAAGACAATTTCTGCCATCAATAAATTTACAATCTAGTTAGGGAAGAGAAGACTAGTACACATGCAACAACAATGTAAACAACAATAAAATTAAGTGCTAAATTATGTATGCTATTATAATGGGGATTGAATCTCTCTCCCCTTTCTCAATTTGATCAGCATACCTCTCCACCTATTTAGTATCTTTTTAAAAACATATTTTATTTAATTAACTGTTTTCCAATTATAAGTAAAATTTTTAACAATAATTTTTTAAAATTTTGAGTTCTAAATTCTCTCCCTCCCTCCTACCCCTCACCCCTTCTTGGGAAGGCATGTGATTTGATATGTATTTACATATTAGCCATGTTACAAAAAAAAGCATAGACAAAACACCCAAGAAAAATAAAGTTAAACAAAGTATGCTTCAATCTGTATTCAGAGTTCATTCCTTCTCTTTCTGGAGGTGGATAGCATTTTAGGTCATTGTCTTGATCGGAGTAATTAAGTCTTTCACAGTTGATCATCTTTACAATTTGCTACTACTCACGTACTAGCTGTGTGACCCTGGGCAAGTCACTTAACCCCACTGCCTAGCAAAAAACAAAAACAAAAAACAATATTGCTGTTACTGTGTACAATGTTCTCCAGCTTTGCTCATTTCACTTTGCATGAGTTCATACTAGTCTTCCCAGGTTTTCTAAAACTATTATACTTGACATTTCTTAACAGCACAATAATATTCCATCATAATCATATACCACAACTTGTTCAGCCATTCACCAATTGATGGGCATCTCATTAATTTCCAATTCTTTGCCACTACAAAGAGAGCTGCTATAAATATTTTTGTACAAATAGGTCCTTTTGCTTTTCCTTTGATGTTTTGGGATAAAGACCTAGTAGTGGTTTTGCTTGTCCTTCCTTTTGAAGAGAACCGATAACATGTCGGGGTGATGTCTTGTCTTGACTTCGCATATATCAGATTTAAATGAGGCAGAGTTTCACAAAGTTGTCAGCCTCACTTTCTCTTTCGGAGTCATTAAAGCCAGTGGCAAGACAAGTCAGGACTGTTAATGATGACCTGGGATTCAGGGGATGACCTTGGCATCTTCAATGTCTCACTAAACTCTTAAGTGTATTTCAGTGTCTGCTCCCCCTGGAACAAATTTTTCTCATCCACCATTCTGCCAGGGAAGGGGTAGGGTGGGGTTCACATGTTTCATAAGCTTTGGGGAGACATCCCCTTAACTCAATGAGGGGTTTGATGCCTGTCAGTTACCCTTAACCTGGTTTAGTCCATCTGCTGAGACAGTTTTACTGGGTTGTGGCTGCTGTGCATGCTACATCTTCTTGGAACCACAGGTAAGACTTAGGTAAAGGTGGACACCAAAGGTGAATGAGCAGCCTGAAAAGGGTTTGGCAAGCCCTCACACCAGAGAGGCTACTCGTCCTTGAAAACCCCGTAAATCCCTAGTAGTAGTATTGCTGGGTCAAATGGTATGCACAGGATTATAGCCCTTTGGGCATAGTTCCAAATCATTCTCTAGAATGGTTGGACCAGTTCACAACTCCACCAACAGGGCACTGATGTTCCTATTTTTCCACATCCCCTCCAGCATTTGTCATTTTTCTTTTCTGTCATGTTAACCAAACTGATACATATATGTGAGATGGTATCTCAGAATTGTTTTAATATGTATTTCTCTAATCAGTAGTGAGTTAGGACATTTTTCATGTGACTACTGATAGCTTTGAAAACTGCCTGTTTATATCCTTTAATCACACCTATATGATATAAACAAGCCCATGGGTACCTTGTTGACAGGGCAAAGAAGAGCCCTGATTGGTTTCTAGTTACTGGAGCTGCATCCAGGATGATCTAATTAGACTCTTTTTTTGGAATAGCTACCTTTTCTATGCTTTCCTTATAATGAGAAATAATGAGAAACAAAAGGTTACTCTCATCATTTTTTCCCCTCATGCCTCTCTTCTAGGGTACTAGAGCAAGGGCACAGGGGAATAGATTTCTCCCTCTACCCTGTCTGAGGAGTTGGTGGTGTCTGGTGACAGAAATATCTGGCAAGCTGCCAGGTACTTTGTCTCCTTGGCCTGAAAAGAGAGTTCCTGAGGTTGGATCTCTTCAGCCCAAGAAATGTAAGAAGCCAAAGCAGTACCAAACATTCCTATAGGAGCACACGGAAGAGGTAGACACTTGCTTGTCTATGTTCCCTGATGGCCATGGACCCTAACCTCCTTAGAGGGAGAGGGGAGATCTCAAATTCCGAGGCAATATGATAGAAGAATCTAGTCTTCTGATGTAGAAAGGAGGCTTCTTAGGCAATGCCAGCTTTAGATGTTGCCTTGAACATACACTCCCTTAAACTTAAGTTTGAGAATTTGGGGACTAGACCTGTTTAGAGTAGGGTTTCTTAACCTTATTTATATCATTGACCCTGTTGCAGTCTAGGGAAACCTGTGGATCCCTTCTCTAATGTTGTTAAATTCATAAAATAAAATGCATAGGGTTACAGAGGAAATAAATTATATTGGATTACAGTTATCACAATATTTTTTAGAACAAGTTCATGGACCCCAGGTTAAGAACTCCTGTCTAGAGAGGAGGAGTTCCCATGGGCAGCATACCTCTTAGAGTTAAGAGAGCATTGTTTACACAGCTCCTGCAGCTGAAAGAGTAAGGGGAAAAGTCAGGGCATAAGGAAGAAGGACCTGGACCTTTCCACCCCCCATTATTATAGTGAGTTATTCTGACAATGCTTTCATGATGGGAAGGGACTTGTTTTTCCAGTAGTCCCAAAGTATTTGTCTTTTGGGAGAAGAGTCTAAGCCACAGGGGATCTTGAAGAAACTGTTTAGAAATCTGTAGGAGTAGTAGCGATTTTCCAGAATGCTGCAGTCGTTTCATTGGGAACACTTGAGTTTCGTTCCTTCCAGGGGAAAGAAACTTCATGTTTTTTTCTCATCTTTTTTTGTGGACTACTGGGAATCCTTTGTGTCTTCTACATTTTCTGTGGGGTGAAATAAGGTTGTTCTCTATCCATAACCATTTGTTACCTGGAGTGCCTGTATGTGGAGCTAGGAACTATGCCATTCACCATCTGAGAATCCAGACATTAGTTACACTAAAACACTATTTGGAATGGTTTCCCAGAGTAAACTCCAGGTAGGGGCAAAGAGCCAAAAGGAGAAAGAACTTTTGGGGAGAATCACACCCTGTCCATGGGAGGCCAGAGTATGTCTTGATACTATCACATATACAGACCAAGTAATATAAAATTTCAGAGGGGAGGGAAATTAGCGAAGGTTGGAATGCTCAGGAAGGTTTCACTTGTGGACATGTTTAGCTTGGGTTGTTTTGAGGTACTGTTCTTCACAATAGGAACATGTCACAAGGAATTAAGTGTGTATTCCGGATACTAAAAATCACTGCCAACAGAATTTGTTAGAACTTTCTTTAAAATCAAACTTCTATACCTCTCCTCAAATAAAAATACATGTGGTATATGTCACAACATTTCATACCCCACAAGGTAGAACATGGATCAGTAGATATTAAAATAAGTACATTTTTTGTAGTAGCAAAGAATTGGAAATAAAGTAGATGCCCTTTCATTAGGTAATGGCTAAGCAAATTCTAGTATGTGGATAAAATGGAATTATTATTTCTCTCTAAGAAATGATAAATATGATGAACATAAAAATGTTTGGGAAGGGGGCAGCTAGATGGCGCAGTGGATAGAGTACCAGTCCTGGAGTCAGGTGGACCTGAATTCAAATCCAGCCTCAGACATTTGACACTTACTAGCTATGTGACCCTGGGTAAGTCACTTAACCCCACTGCCTAGCCAATAAAAAAAATGTACGGGAAGACTTAGGGAAATTGATGCAAAATGAAGTAAGCAGAGAACAACTACAATATAAATGGAGCAGGGAACCCAACAAAAATCTATGCTGGATGTTGTAAAATTAAAATGACCTATCTTAGTCCCAAAGAAGAGATATAAGAATGTACCTATATTCCTTCTTTACAGACGTGGGGGAATATAGGTACAGAATGCTACATTTAACATCGGATTCACTGACGTGTTTGTCAGTAAGAATGACTTTCACACTGGAAATGACAGAAGAAAAAAAAACTTACTTGGCCAGGAAGTTGATGTATAAGATTAGTAAAGAGATAGTAAGAAACATCTATCTGCCCTTAATAATTTCAAGTCACCCAGTGCAGATTAACTACATCCTCAGATACTGAAAGAATTGGCAAATGTGATTAGCGTCACTGTCAGAGATAAATGGAAAATGGGAGAAGTATCATAAGACTGGGGAAGGGCAAATGTTACTCTAATTTTCAAAAAAGGAAAGAGAACAGAGCATGCAATTATTGACCAGTGAACTTCATTTTAATTCTTGGGAAAATGTTAGAACAGAGTATTAAAAAGATAGTTGCAAACATCTAGAAAGATTACAAAGAATCAGCATGCTTGATGTATACTATTTCCCCACCTGGGCAGGTTTGCCGCCTCTTCAACCACACTCAATGCAGATACCTAATCAGCTAAGACTCCACCAAAACTCAGAACTCCTGAGTTCAGCCTCAGCCTCTATATAGGCTTTCCCCACCAGCCAGGCCTCCCTGAGGGATTGACTGATAAGTTACAGACATTTTATGTGCTGAAATTCATTAGATGAGGGGAAAGTATCCTGATGCCTTGCTCATAGTAAGCACTTAAATACTTTTTTAATTGAATCAGCCAGACTCTAGGTAATGGTGATAGGTGTGTAAGGTGGAGGTGATAAACACCCATTTCTGAAATTAGGCGGAAGGCTGATAGCATCACAAGTATTTGCTGTTTTCAGGGTAGCCTTTTTATACCTTGGCCAGAGTTTAGCTTGTTCAATTCATAAAACACATGCCTACTTTGTTCAAGGTACTATCCTTCTCTCACTATCATTTTTAACTTGGTGACTTCATCAGCTCCAATGGGTTCAATTATCATCTTTCTCCAGATGACTCCTTAATTCATATAAGATAAAGTGCATCACTAGGTATTTCAAGGTACTTTCATTTTTTCCATACAAAAATGAAAAACGAGTGAGCTCATGAGGACAGCTTTGAAGACAGGCTTTTTCAATTATTCAGGGATTTTCTATATAAACAAATCCCTTTCAAGTCATAATTCACTCTTAAAATGTTCATTTTTCTCGATACCAACAAAGGTAAAGAGACTTACTCAAGGTCATCCAGACTTGAAACCTTAGAATTAGTTATCTCTCAATCTTCCTTCTCATCTATTATATCTAATCTGTTGCTCAATTTAATCATTTCTGCCACTGTCTGCTGCCTATAATTCACATCATTCCTTCTCTCCTTCACTTGTACATTCTGGCTTTTAGCTCTATCACTTCACTGAAATTGTCCTCCTGTAAGTCAGCGAGCTCCTTCTTGATAAATTCCATTACCTTTTTTTCATACTTCGTCCTTCTCAGACTCTACTGCAGTTGATACAATGGAGCATCCTTTTTGAACTTTTCTTCTTATTTTCCATAACATGTGATTTTGATGCATCTGTTGACAACTCTCACTCTTACCTTTGACCATATCTTTTTGGTTCCTTTTCCTCTTCCCATCCCTTAACAGTTGCAGTCCTGAAGTTTTTGTCCTTAGTACTTTACTCATCTGTCTATATACATTTTCTCTTGGAGAAGACTTGGGTGTCTTTCAAAATGAAATCTATGGGAGTAATAACCAAATACTTATTTCTGTAAGCTCATTGCTTGAGTGCTGATAAAAGCTCAAACTCAATGTGATGCTATGTCCAACTGGTCTCCCCCAACACCTTCCCTCACACTTGTTCCTTGATGTTTTGTCAGTGTTTCTGGTTGGAAACCTTGAAATCATGGATGACTCTTTCATTGCCCATAATCTCTCCTTTGAAATGTCTCTCACAATCATCCATTCCTTTTCATTCTCACTGCCACAACCAAGTCCATGTCTTTGTCATCTTGTACCTGGACTAAGGTCAACTTCCTAGTCAACATTACTTCTCATTGCTCTCTGACACTCTCTTTTAAGGTGTTATCTATTAGCTGTCTTTTGCACATGCCATGTTTTGCCATCCATGTGACCTTGGCCAAGTCACTTAGCCTCAGTAGGCTTTGGTTTCCATGTATATTAAATAAGAGGGTTGGACACTAGATGTGGTGTCTTCCAACTACTGTATTCTATGATTCTCTTACTCCAAATCCAGGATTTTCAGTGCTATTTTTGGTAAGATATTTATGTGAATCCCTATCTTTGAAGATCAATCCAATGTCAGATATTCTTAATAAATTTTGACTTATTTACCAAGATCATTAATGAATATTAATAATTTTTACATATGTACATTATATATGCATATGTATATACAATGCCTAAGGGAAGGAGAAAAGCTGGTTTGTTTTTTTTTTGGTGGGAGACCCTACCACCCCCACTAGGTACCATCTCCCTCCCCTTATCAGCTAAAATCCTTGAAGAAACTATCCACACTTTCTCTAATTCCTCTTTTCTCACTCTCTTCTAAACCCTTTGCTGTTTGACTTCCAACCTCACATTCACCTGAAAATATCACCAAAGCTACCAGTGATCACTCAACTGACAATTCTTATGGCATATTCTCAGTCCTCCTACTTCTTGACCTTTTTGTAGTATTTGATGTTGATGACTACCCTCTCGTTCTAGATATTCTTTCCTTTCTGGATTTTCATGACACAGCTCTCTTGGTTCTACTTGTCCTCAGTCTCCTTTGTTGGATCTCCATCTACAGCATGCCTACTAACTGTGGGAGTCCCTCCCAAGTCTGTCCTCTCAATATCATTTCTAACTTGGTGACTTCATCAGCTTCAATGGGTTCACTTATCATCTCTCTCCAGATGACTCTCCAATCCATAAAGTGCATAGATCGAGTAAATCACCAACTGCTTACTGGACATTTCAAACTTAAATAGTTATCACAAACAACACGTCCAAAACAGAGCTTGTAATTTTTCCCCAGACACAGACCTCTTCCTAACATCTCTTTCTGTTGAGGCATTTACTGTCTTTTCAGTCTCTCAGGTAGCAACATTAGCATTTTCTTGGACTCTTATTTTTACCCCACATGTCTTGTGAGTTACCTACTCTTGCCAACTTACCTCCATGACATTTCTCACATCTGACCCCTTCTTTCCATTCACACACCACTCTTGTTCAAGCCCTTATCACCTCTTACCACGACTATTTCACTAACTTAATTTTTGGTCTTGCTACCTCAAGCCTTTCCCTACTTCATCCTCTGCCAGTAGTTAAGATCTTTCTAGAGCACAAATTTGACCACTGCATCCCCCTACACAATAAACTCCAGTGGTTCTGTTACCTCTAGGGTCAAAAATAAACTTCTCTGGCATTTAAAGTTACTCATAATCTGGTCCCTTCCTACTTCTCCAGTCTTCTTATACATCACACCCCTCTATGCACTCTTTGGTTCAGCCTTCCAGTTTTTCCTATCATACAATATTCCACTTTGATTTTTATGCCTTTGCACTGGATGTCTCCAGCCTGCACTGCTCCTCCGCCTCTCTTAGAATTCCTGCTTTTCTTCAAGGCCAATTGATGTAGGTCCTTCCTGGTTTCCCCAGTTGCTAGTGCCTTCTCCTCTTAATGTTAACTTGTATCTATGTTGTGTCATTTATACAATATGCATACATATATACACATTCGCATAATCATGTGTATACACATACATATAGAGTTTGTATATGTATCTATGTTGTGTCATTTATACAATATGCATACATATATACACATTCGCATAATCATGTGTATACACATACATATAGAGTTTGTATATGTATCTATGTTGTGTCATTTATACAATATGCATACATATATACACATTCGCATAATCATGTGTATACACATACATATAGAGTTTGTATATGTATATATGTTGTCTCCCCCAATAGAACATAAGCTCCTTGAGGGCAGGGACTGTTTTTTTCCTTTTCTTCATTTTCCTAGTGTTTGGCACAGTGCATGAGATAAAGTACATAATAAATGCTTGTTGATGGATTCTTTTACTTTTCCAGAACTCTCAGCAGAATAGGGTTGCTACTGTGACCTTTATGATACCAAACCTACAAGAGGAGGCAGTAAATTGTAGTGGGGGATGGGGGTGAAGCCTGGGAAATGTGGACTTCTCTTGGTACACTTAAAAGTCAAGGCAATGGTACCTCCTTTGAGAACTGCTGGTGTGGTGGAAAAAAAGTTGGATAAATTTAAAAGACTGTGTTTGAGTCCTGCCTATTCCTGTGAACTAGACATTTCTTAGCCTTAGTTTTTTCTTTCATAATTAGAGCATGGCATTTGAACTACCTACCTCAGAGGATTGCTGGGAAGATTAAACGAGCCATGTATGTAAAGCACTTTGTCCTTAAAGCACTATATAAACAGACCAGGAAATGTTTTTTTCTTATGTCAGAATAATCTCGACAAGCAAAATTTAGAACTAAAAAGTTAAGGATCTCTATGTAAGTCGGGGTAAGACAGCTAGCTAGGTGGCACAGTGGATAGAGCACTGGGCTTGGAGTCAGGAAGACTCATCTTCCTGAGTTCAAAAGTGGTCTCAAACACTACCAGCTGTGTGACCCTGGACAATCCTGTTTGCCTCAGTTTCCTCATCTGTAAAAATGAGCTGGAGAAGGAAATGGCAAACCACTCCAGTATCTTTGCCAAGAAACCCCAAATGGACACGACTGAAATGACTGAACAAATACATGCCATGAGAGGCTGCATGATATATGACTAGATATTGTGACTAAAGAGCTGGTCTTCGAGTCAGGAAGACCTGGGTTCAAGTCTGCCTCTGACACATGCTAGCTATATAACCACAAAGCAGCAGTTTAATGTCTTATCGCCCCTAAGCAACTCCTTAAGACTATATAAAGAAGTTACTGATTAAATCACAGGTCTAGACCAAAAAAAAAATATGCAAGAATCTCCCAACAGAGATTGTTTTTAGGACTTTAATAAATGCTTGTGAATAAACCAAAATTGATCTGCTCTCCAACTACCACAGCATTCTTGTTTTTGTTCTTCTAACAGCCCTTATTTGCTCAATTCTTTTATCCATTTTTAGAGCCTATGCAAAGAAAATGATGCACATACCAGGTACCAGTCAGGTTAAAAGACCCAAGTACTTTACAAGAACCAAATCTACACATACAATTCTGCTTGACAGGAAAGATTAAACATAATATATAATATTCCTTGTCTAACCTATGAAAGACAATAAAACTAATATTTTTTTCAATGCAGGTAGAAACAGATGCCAACAATTCCTGGTCATAAGTGGCAAATACTTCTCAAGTATGACTTCTGAGTGGGGTAGTGAGGTGGCAGTTAGAGCCCTGGGCCTTCCTGGCAGTCAGGAAGAAACTGAGTTAAAATCTTGGCCCCAGACACTTAACTAGCTACATGACCCACAGCAGGTCAGTTAACCCTGTTTGCCTCAGTTTCCTCACCTGTAAAATGAGATGGAGAAGGTAATGGCAAATCACTCCAACATCTTTGCCAAGAGAACCCCCAACTGGGGTCACAAAGAGTCAGACACAACTGAACAACATTACTTTTGAACATATTATTCATTCAGCGTCCCATACTCTTATCGTATGGCTCTTGGAGTCTTCAAGTAAGATAATGGGTAACTGTAAGCTTAGCTTGCTGAAAGCATGCAATCATGTTATATCACTAGATTCTCCAAGATGATGGTGATGAGACATAAGTCTAATGACTCAACATGGCTTATTAATCACTTCTGGAAGAATGACATTAATAATTATGCATATTTATTTTTTCTCCCCCCCTCCTGCCCTGCCCCATCCCTTTCCTGGATAATATTTATTTTGTACACAAGATTACCAATGTTTGGGGCAGCTAGGTGGCACACTGGATAGAGCACCAGCCCTGGAGTCAGGAGGACCTGAGTTCAAATGTTACCTCAGACACAACACTTACTAGCTTTGTGATCCTGGGCAAGTCACTTAACCCCATTGCCTAAAAAAAAAAAAATTACCGTTTCCTTAAAATAAAATAAAAACAAAAAAACCCTTCTTTTCCTGCTGAAATAAGGTTTATTCATTCCTCTACCTCCCTGCCCCCTACCCCTGCTCCATTCAGGTTCTTGGTCTTACCACCAAGATCCTGCTTTCACTTCTTTGTTGAATTCCTGCTACTTTTCAAACTTTTACCTGCTAGGATTCCCTGGGCTAAGCCATTTAGATAGTGTTCCGTCTTACAGGTGACACATTAGCGCACCCACTCCAGAATGATTTTTGGTGGTGGTTGTTGGGGAAATGAGTTATCTACAGTTAGGATTCTGTGGTTTAAAACCTGTGCCTTCTAGTATGATCACAACAGATTTTGAAAAGGTTACTTAATGTTTTTTTTATACCTGCAACTAGTATTCTAAAGGCACAAGCAGGAGTAGCTGCTTTTAGCAATACAGTATTTTGTTTTGGTATTTTGCTGCTGTTTACTACAATACGCACACTGGAGAACTTCCTTATATTGATCAAAGAACCCAGATGAATTTATATCAGTCTGAGATCTAGCAGCAAAATTGTGAAGCATGAGACTATGTGCTGAACTTGATACATAAATTCCAACTCTCCATACCCTTCCTTATTTTTTAACAAAAAGAAAATAGCACAGTTGTGTGAGCTAAAAAAAAAAAGGTTACTTAATGATGAAAAGATACCTAGAAAGCTTGGTAGAGCACACTTATAACTGCCTGCTACTCAGAAAGCTAAGGCTGAGACATCTTGAGCTTAGGAATTCTGGCCTGTGGCAGTAGTAAAATGGATTGCGTGTTGGTACAAAATCTGGCACTAATAGGTGAGTGGTAAGTGGTCACTAGCCTGCCTAAGAAGGGGTAAAATGGCCCAGGCTGGAAACAGCGCAAGTTAAAGCTCTCTGTCAATCAGTACTAGGATCATTCATGCCCATGAATGGCTGCTGCCCTTCTAGCCCAGGAAAGATAGCTCAGTCTCCAAAAAAACAAATATCAGAGATAGCAAAATAAGGTAAACACTTAAAAAAAGGCCTACTTTCCTATATAAAGGAAGAGTAAGATAATTAATTTACTCATTTGATAAGTCATTACCCCAAGAAAGCAATTATTTCATGGCTTTTATACTTAAAAAGTTTTAGTATCTCAAAACTGACAGCCCTTTGACTACATATAAAATGAGATCTTCGTTAAATCCTTGCACAATTAAAAATAACGAAATCTCAAACTTTTAGTGACACACTGTAGGTTTCATAGACACCACCTATAAATGATATTTAAAAGTTAATTTTCTTTTCAGCTTCATTGTAATTATAGTCTGATTTGGAAAGGACCCCAGGGACCATCTCGTTTTACCGCCCCCCCTCCACCCCACTAAAGCATGAACTCCCTTTTAGAATAGGAAATGTCACAGTGCTCTTTAGCAGCCTACTGAAGCCTTCCTTCTCAGAATATTTTAAAATAATCGAGAGAAATGCTAAATTTCAGTTAGAAGTTGGTGAAAATAAAGACGCATTTCCCCCCCATCCAAGTTCATGTTCCTTCTGAAAGCTATGTTAAGAACTCCACCTCTTAGCAACTCTGCGCCTACTTTTTACTCAAATCCATTCAAGGATGTTGAACTTTCTACCTCCAAAAGTGTAGCTACTTCAGTTCCAACATTTTGCAGTTATTCCTTATACTTAACAGAAAACTACTTCCCTAGGAATATTATTTGTTAATCTTGACTGAATTTTTTTTTAAGGGGAAAGGGGGCAAGTAGATGGTTTAATCCTTTTACCTAATAATCCTTGAAACAGTTCTTTTGTGTACTTGCTCAAACTCATCTTCTCCACACTAAATGTAGCATTTTAAAATATTAGTTAAAATAACCAATACAAGTAATAGAATTTCAAGTCCCCTGACAATACTGTTCACATTCTTGCTTGTTAACATTCCTTTTAAAAAGGTGGCAACCAAAATGGAACAGAAGACTCTTTAGGTTTCCTTGGCTAATACATGGAATTCAACTTTTGCCAGAGAACTTTTTGATTTTTTGGAAGCAGTAGCCAATTTTCACTCATCATATGTTCAGAAATAAAAGTCAAGGTGATGATATTGTTGCCATGAAACTTGGGCAAGCAAGAATGCCTTTATGTGACATATGCCATTTAAAAAAATCACTTTCACAACCCATTGGAGTATGTACTGAACTTAAGTAAAACTCCACACATCCACAGGAATATACATGTGACCCTATAGTACCCAGTCCGGCTTTCTGATATGTCTTCTGAAAACTGATAATTCTAGCTCTACCATGCATCTGTAGATACATACCAAATGATTTTTAGTGCTGATCCTTCCTGCCTGCCTTTTCACCATTTCACTGAAGAACCTTCTAGAAAATGTCAGCAGACCAAAAAAAAAAAAGCTGCTATTATTTTGTTTTACTTGTTAGAAACTTTGCTTGATAAGCAGAAGAAAGAGGTAGATTTGGGTTTGAATTACAACTGTGCAACCTAGGATAACGTTTCTCACCATGGGAACCATCTGCAAAATCAGGGGACTTAACCAGATTATCTCTAAAGTTCCCCCTCATATGCTATGATTCTATGAGAAAGTTTGATGCTGGAGAAGAGGTCGAAACTATTACTTAATGATGAGAGGTGGAGTCAAGATGGCAGACTAAGAGGAAGAAGTAGTGACCCCCTCAATAACTCCTTCAAAACGGGTCTGAAAATCTATCAAGCTGTATCTTGATTGGGAAATCCTAGGGGAAAAAAAATCGATGAATCACTTTTCTAAACTGAGATCAACATAGGGAGAGGCAGAGAGGTCTGTGGATACGGGACAGGATTTGGCCAGAACTGAACCAAAGAATTCCAGTGCCCCAGAACTGTGCCCAAGGTCAAGATGAGGTCCATGGCAATATGGAGGGTGACATCATGCAGGTTACAGGTCTGTGACCCACTACCATATCCAGAATGGACTAGGGAAGGGACCTGTGCCTAGGGGTAGCATTTTGGGGTGAGAAGTAGCAGTAGTGGGCCCTAGCCTGTGTACGAAGGAAGAAGTTCAGAAGTGAGCAGCAGCAGAGTGGCTTAGACTCCAGCAGTGGAGTGGGGTGTCAATTCCATCTTTCAGTTCAAACCGAAGCCTGCAGAAGAATAACTAGGGCAGGAATCCCATACCAAACGGAAGACTATAGTTCTGTCCCTCCAATTCAGCAGACTTTTTCAGTTGGCTGCCAGTGTTTGAGTCCAGCAGGAGTCTACTGTTACTCAGACCCGAAGTCAGGTGAGGAACTTGCAGAACGCAGATTAGGGGAGTAGTGTTCAAACTTTGCCCTAGATTAGATTACTCTAAACAGTGAAAGCTTGCAGGTCCTTAGCTTGAGCTGTCCTGGAGAACCTAGAGAAACATAATACTTAATACCTCCAAGAAAGCAGCAACAGGATCAGCCCCTACTTTTCCCCTAAAAGTGTACAGAGCCTGATCCTAGCATAAAGCCTAAATTAAAGAAGCAGGCTGGAAAGATGAGCAAACAAAAAAAGAATCTCACCAAAAATTTAAAAAAAAAATGACTCTAAAATCTCTATAAGCAAAACCTCAAAGAAAAACATGGCATAGGCACAAATCAACTAGAATTCCTGGAACAGATGAAGTAAAAGGTAAAAATGGATGATAAATAAAAGAGCACCAGAGGAAAAACTGGAAGAGAAATGATAGCTATGGAAGAAAGAATTGGAAAGGGAATTAACAGCTTGGCACAAGAGGCACAAAATCTTTCCCAAACAACAAAACTCTCTGAAAATTAGAATATCAGAAGTTAATGACTTCATTAGAAAAAAAATCCTAAGAAATATTAAGACAAAGTTGTAGGACTAAAAAAAAATGAAGAAAATGTAAACTATTTTATAGCAAAGACAGCCAATCTGGAAAACAAGATTACAGAGAAAAAATTTAAGAATCACTGGACTACCACCTAAAGTCATGACCAAAAAAAGACCCTACACATTACATTTCAAGAAACCATAAGAAAAATTGCCCAGATCTCTTAAAATCTGAGGGCAAAATAAGAATAGAAAGAAATTTGGAAGAAACTCCAAAACAACTTTTAGAAGTACTGGATTTTGGCCAGAAATGTTCCTATGTTAGAAAAAATACTTCAAGCAGCCAGAAAGAATTCAGGTACCAAAGGGCCAAAATTACAATCACACACGATTACCCTTCAAAGGACTAGACAGCCAGAAAAATGCTATTCCAGAAGACAAAGAATACAGGATTATATCCCTTAAGTAACAATTTGCCCAGCAAAACTGAGTAAAATCCTATAGGGGGAAAATGACTTTTAATTAAACAGAAGACTTTCAAGCTTTCCTGATGAAAAAACCAGAGTTGTGAGTCAAGAGAAACATAAAAAAAGCAAACACAAATTAACCATGACAAAATACTACAAAAGGATAAACTGCTTACATTCTCTCATGGAGAGATGATGTATCCCCCCTGAATCACATCATCAGTAGAGGTCACAGAGGGAGTCTAATTAGAAATGGATCTGAGAGTGATTCTGATATGTCTTGATAATCTTAAAAGAATGGAAAGAGAAGGGAAGAGGAATGGAGAAGAAAAAATAAGGTTAGGGGAAATTAGTAAAGTGGCAAGTAGACATTTTCCAAACAAGGTGAAAAGGGTGAGGAGAGTGACTGACACAAATCCCACTCTGATCTGGCCTGGTCAAAGTAGGGAAGAATACAAACACACACACACAACTGGGTAAAGAAATACATTTCACTTAACTGGGAAATAAGGGGGAAAGGGAACAGGGGTTAAGAGAGGAATTAGTCCTGAGAAAACAAGTTCTAAGGAGGTACAAAATATTTTTAGTTCTTTTTGATGTGGTAAAAAGTGGAAAGGGGGGGGTACCCATATTTTGGGGAATGGCTGAACAGGTTCTGTTACATAAATGTCATGTATGCTATTATGCTAAAAGAAATAATGAACAGAGCATGGTTTCATAAGAACATTGGAAGACTTGTATGAATTGATACCTTGAACAGAACCAGGAGAACAATTTATACAATAATAATACCATAAAGGCAAACATTTTTGAAAGATTTAGGAACTCTGATCAGTGTAATGCCCAATCACAATTCCATGGCCAGTGATGAAACGTTATACCTCTTGAGAGGAGAAAGATTATGAAGTGCAGAATGAGACATATGTGTGTTGTATATATACAAGCTCTTTTTCCTTTCAGACGTGGCCAATGCTTAAATTTGTTTTGATTATACATATTTGTAAAAGGTTATGTTTTCCATTCATTCTCAATTAGGGTTTGGAAAGGGATACGGTGGATTTTTATTAGAAAAACATTTAACTTTTTAAAAAATTAATGGCGAAGTTTTGGGATTATCAATGGCTTCCAACTGCTTATGTTACATATTGCCATAGCTAATTAGGACCTGACTATGTTTTTCCCTAAGCTTTTATTTAAAAAAACAAAGACACAAAAAACCAAAAAACACCAACCTCCCCCCAAAAAAAACCCCAACCCAACAACAGCAACAACCTACTCAGGAGCTCCAACAGGACTAAAGTACAATGGAGACCAGTTTATACTCTTAGCATGGAGACCTGACATATATTAATCAAAATATTCTGATGCAATCTCTAGTTTCAGTTTCAAACCTCTAGATGAGGATCTAAAATAAAGTGAAATCTTACCAAATTCCAAGCTCTAAATTAAACAGCAAAGATTTATTGGAAATCAACTTGTGCTTAGCACTGTCCTCATCAAACTGCCCAATAGCTGTCTAGTCGTTTGTCATGTCTGACTTCATGACAAAATTTAAATTCTCATCCATCCTGCAAAACCTAGTTCTAATGCCACTTCATAAAGAAACCTTCTAATTTTGTTCTCCATGACAACCACCCAGGAGTGGTTTCTCTCTTCTCTACAATTTCATAGCACTTTGTGTACCTCTTATCCACTTAGCTTCCTCCTTTTTCTTATGTTCATGTGTCATCTTGACCAGATTTGTAAGAGCAAGGATTGTGTTGTTTTACATCTCTGTATCCCTGCACCTGGTATTGTATCTGGCATAAACACGTTAAATGCACGTTCCTTTTTCCTTAGTTAAAATAACTAACTGTGGAATCTGGGGTGTTATCATTTCTATCAACTTTCTACTAGGGTCCTTTTAATCTTTCATCAATGCTTTTATGAGGTGAAAGCTTTATAAACATTGAATCTTGTTTAATTTCTTGATACCTCTGCATTACTATTAATGTGACTAAATTAATTTTTATAGCGCATTAAGATTTACAAAATGCTTTACCAACAATCCTGTGAGGTAGGCAGTAAAGTATTATCATTAAAAAACAGACTGGGGAAAAAAAAAAGAACTTGAGGCTCATAGACAGTGCTCATCACAGTATTTGAGAGAGTGGAAATTCAAGCTCAGACCTATGTTCAAATCTTGAGCTCTTTTCACTTTGACATACCGCCGCTGAAGCTATTAAATCTGTAACTTCAGAAAAACTTAGTTTGATCTCACAGAAATACAGCAGTGGTAGAGATGCATTTTTACCAACATAACAAGCACCATCTAAATCTTCAAAGAGAAAATATGATTTAAACAAATGATGTAATAGTCTTTCAATAGGTTTTTATGCCTTAATGATAAAGATGATCGTTGAAGATTACCTCCTTTAAAATGGAGACAAAATGTTCCACATACCAACACAAGCACAGCTGAAAGTATCCTAAACTGTGCCTTTTTAGCACTTGTAATCTCCTAAAAGTCTAAATGGGATATAGTACACATGCTCATAAGAATAGGTGAACTTTGCAAGCACAACTTCAATACAGAAAAAATAATTCTTGTCCCCAGACAGGAAAAAAAAAGTACTTCAATACTCTCTACATTGAATATAAAACCTTTGGAGTGCAAGGGGCGGGGGGAGAGCATACATTTGAAAATATTATGATGCTCACAACTTTAGTATACTTCCCAAACACCAAATATTATCCATACCCAGAGTTAACTGTTACATGCCTGGTGGTGAAGCTCCCCTTAGTGGGCTAAGTATCTGGCCTACATATATTCATTTAAGACAGGTGGGATAAAATCAGATTAAGGAATTGTCCAAACTAATTTATCTAAAAAGGGGTTGCCCCGTTCTTGGAAGAGCTCCAGCACATAAGTTTAGAGGAATATTACTTTATATATGTGACTTCACTGCTTGGTTCTGTTAATGTCACTCTTCATTATCCTCTCCAACAACATTGCTCCATCCTTGGCCTCATGAAGAATTTAATGCCATTCCTGAATTTTTAGTAAGCAGAAAAATGAAGCTTTTTAAAAGGGAATCTTTAAAAAAGCTTATGCAATACTTGATGAAAGGGGATACCTCCAAATTCCTCCCATTTTAATTCAGTCTTGAATGAAAAGAAAATATGAGTTGCCTGATCTTAAAATACAAATGGTTACTGATGAACATACAGCTTCTATTTCATATACTTTAGACAACTACAAAGGAAGGTGCGTCTTCAACCAAAATTGTCATTGCAGGATTTAATATGAACAAACCTTTTATTTTTGTAATTTGGAAAACATTTATACTTAGGATTAGACTTGAGAATAGTCACACACAAAGCAATATTGCTTTATTATTTATATTCAACGGCTACTTTGGCTCCATGGAACACCTGTTTCTCACAGCCCAGCCTTTCCCCTTAAGCTCTAAGGAAGCAAGCACTGGGGCCTTGCTATACATTTTCTTTTTGAAGTAACTGAAACAGGAAAACTTACAGTAGATATAGAATACATCAAACTATCATTGCGGATGTGCAGCAGCAGCAGCAGCAGCAGCAGCATGAAGCTGTTCTCTTCTTCAGGGCAATGTGTCTAACCCACATCACCCATTTCACACCATCTCTGTCCCATCCCTGCCCCACCCCCAAACTACTGGCCAGAAGCAGCCAATCACTGGAGCTAGAGAACAATGGCCCTGTTTTCAGTATGCTTATCATTTTCACATAAAGACCAAAAAAGGAGCTAAGGAAAAAACCAAAGGTATGTATTTTAATGTTTAACAACACGACCCACATGAATGCTCCATCAAATTTGCTCTTTAACCAAGGCCCAAATTAAATAACTACTGATATGAGTTTAGAAAATGGATTAATATATTACTTTAAGAAGCCAAAATCCCTTTAGAAATAATATTCAGCATTTCACGCTTAATTTACATACCCATAACTACTAAAAAAACCCAAAACACCCTTATTGCATTCATTTTTCTAATGTACTATTCAAAGTAGGAGTAACATTTTTAATGAAACTCCATATTAACCAATCCTAACGCTAAACTTTAGTACACAGTAGAAGATTCAATACTTAATAACCACATATATAAGTCTTCCTTTGGTTTTAAATATATATGTATGTGTGTATATATATATTTGTACACTTTCAGTTCATACCTGACATTTAAAAAAATATAAAAATCCTAGAGTTGAGCCAGCTTCCATATAGCAACTGAATATGACTATTTTAGTTTTAAATCACCAATTTAATTCTCACAGTACATGATTATTTGCCCAGGACACTTTGGTATAGCAGGACTATATTCAAAAGTTTAAACATGGATTATACATTAACTATTACTTCTTAAAGGCACCTGATTAACTAAAAAACGTTGCCCTCAGTGGTTGATTGCTTTTATTATCCAAATACCCTAACCCTTTCCAGATACAAACTCTATAAATAGGACTTTCTCTGAACTAAGTGGAATTCTTTCCGTCCTAGTTATCTCATATCCGGCACGTATTCCAAAGGAGGGCTATGCTTTCTTAGAACCAAAAACAAGGGATAAGAAAGCCACATCCTTAATGAGCCACTATTTTTACCTTTCCAAGTAAGACTACCCTTTTCAATGACTAAGTAGGTCTTTGGCCTGCAGGCCTCACAAACCGATATTCCAAACTATCATCTCCTAGTATGAATACAGTACCTATTAATTTCTGTACAAAATGCATATTTAACTTACGTAGCACTTGATATTCAGACATTAGCACAGCATCAATTAGTAAACTTTGGTGGTTATTAGAAAGGCAAGGCAATTATCAGTTTACTGCTAAATTTATGAATGTTTTTGGTTTTTAATTTTTTTACTAAAAATCTCAACTTCAGTAGATATTTATTTTAACCTGGATCTAAAGGTTTGAAGATCAACTAAATAACTTTAAATCTTTTCCACACTAGTAGTTCTAGTCTTTGAAGAAAAGCATGTTAGACTTCCAAAGAAAGAGAATGTGTTTATTTTGAACTTCTGTAACTCTAAACAATGTCCTGAAAAAAATCTGTGCTAAATTATCTCAGAAATTGCTTCAAAAACGGACAACTATAAGAAAAACAAAATCTATGTTTTAAATAATTGTTTTAAGTGGTCAAGTCTAATATGAGACTTCCACTTCTAGAAAAGCACATAGCCTAAGAGTGAATTATTTCCCTCTCATGTTTTCCTCTTCTGCCATCTCCCAAGTTTTAAAAATCTGCAAACAGGAACCATGAATCACCACTAATGTCAATGGTATATTCTTAGCACAAAGGGGCTCTGAGAAAATGGATCAAAATATACCATTTCCTCTACATCAATTATCAAAAATTTTTTTTAAAAGGCTACAAAACTTCCTGAATACTCTAAAGGATTTCTATTCTTATATTAGAGTGATGATGTAAACTTAATCAATTCTGAAAGGAATCCATGCAAAGAAAAAAAAAAGCCTTCTTTGCCAGAAGGTACCTATGTTCCACAGTGAAAATCTGGATTAAAAAGAAAGTCATGAACAAGATTTTCCTCCTCCAACTCTTAGTGGATGGGTCCCTTTTGGGGATATTGAGTGTATGTGATGTTGGGGGAGGGCAGGGAGAAACAGTAAAGTGGGAAGAAAAGAAGAGGCTGCTATTGCTTGTATTCAGTCATTTCTCTGGCAGGAATGGATAGCTAGGGCAAGCAGAATATTTGTAACGAAGCTTAAAAATTCCAAACAACTGGAGGGTTAGCTAAGTGTCTTAATGTTCCCAACAAATACACTGAAAATGGAACCTTATAAAACCTGGTGGGGAATGTCAGCTAAACACTGAACTTGATCTTCAGGAGGAGGGTAAAATGCTGACATATTCAATTTGCAGAAAAAGTGTCAGGACAGGAAAAATTCTTAAAGGCAGTGAAAAGTTCTGTCACTTAACGTTAATAGTAGGCATTAATTAGTAAGTTGGAACAGGGAGTCTTCAGTAGATTGATGTTTCTAAGTCCCTTTTAGTGGCAGAACTCAATGATTCTAAGAATATTGGCACTTACATGGTACACCATTAATATGAAAAGAAAAGCATACATATCTTTAACATCTGTGGCTTTGAAAGGACCTAAAATTAACCCATCATGTTTTATTTAACAAATGACAATATTTAAAAGGGCATAACAGTGTTACATTCATTCTTACCTTTTGGATAAATTCTTTGAGCCAGCATGTCATAGAGAAAAATGGGCAGCCTTGGAATCAGGAAGACTTGGGTTCAAGACTTGCCATTGATAGACTGTGTCCTGCCCGGGTTCAAGTCCTGCCTTTGACATACTCACTGGCTTGGCAAACATGGGCAGATCACATAACCTCTCGGTATATCCAGGACTCTAAAACTTAAGTTTGCAGCCTGTGTTTGTGGGAAGAGTTTCCATAACAGAATTCCCTAAGCTGATGAAATCACAGGTTTCAACTTCTCTCCAAAATTCTTTTCATTCCTATATAATTCATTTTAAGCACAACAAAACAACTTTTCTCATATACCTATTTCATTACTATGCAGGCTTTGTGGGGCTTATTTTCCCTGCATTTTTATACCAAGAACTTTTTTTCATTTCTAAATTTACAGAGCCTAAATTTCATTCTAAGATAGATTTATAAAAAAGTTTAGAAACTTCCTTATTGTAAACACTTAAGGACACTAATCACAAACTGCTTGACAAATCTATTACAATGTAGTGCACAATCAAGAACTTCCTTTTTACAAAAATGCATGTTTTGCTAAGTATAAGAGGTGTAATTATGATTTATGTGTGAAAGTGAAAAGGTTGTTAATAGAATTTCGACAATAGCCATTAAAGCTTAGAAGTCAGCTTATAAAGGGCTGAAAAGAACTTTTTTTAGTTAAACCACATTTCAAATTAAATTCAGTTTCTCAAATAATTTTGATTCCTTAAGTGTGTATTTCCTTAGCAGACTGATATAACATCAATGCAAAATAATAAATTTTCATGTAACTATCAGGGAATTTAAAAAAAGCAAAATACCTCAATTTTAATATCTGTATAGCTCATGTTCTAGCTTACGTTCTAATCTTTCTGCAGCCAAACATCCATTTTCATAGTGCTAATAACAGTTTTAATTAATACAACATAACTAATCCAAAACATAGAGGGAATAAAATAGAGGTCTTTGGTTTTAATTTCTTGGTAGTATAGGGTTGGGGAAGGAAACTAGGCAATTATAATCCAAAAAGTTTCCTCTGTGCATATCAGTAAGACAAATTAAAACAGAATCCAATGCACGTAGAGAGAACTTATGGGACAGTATAAATGCTATAAATATAAAACCATAAATTGGGGGGAAAAACCCTATTCTAATCTTCTGATCGATTTTTTTCACATTTTCTTTCATTTATAAACATAATATAAATTTAATACTTAAAAGAATCTGTGGTTTTGTTAGTGTGGGCCCTCCCCATACTGACACAGATCTCAATTCTTCTTTGATCTGACAGGAAGGTCTCAATGAGTTACTGTCGCTGAATTCATCACCATGCAGCCAATCTGGTAAGGAATCTCTGAACTAAGCTTGACTGGTCCTTCGACAATTACGGTTTATTAGAACCATCAAGACTTTCTTAACTTGGGAGGATTTACTTTACAACCTTCTTAAAGGGATAAGATTAAGAACCTAGGGTCATTTTTTGTGCCATGGTGAAGCCTCAAAGTAATTAAGTTTGTAAAAGTTAAAGAGCTCTTAATTTACAGTCTATGGACTAGTACTACGATTAAGCATTTTACAATACAACTTAAGTTTTATAATTAGCTAAAAAAGTTGTAACAAGAAAAAATATATAAAACATTTTAATAATTCTAGTTGTTGTATATACATAACTGCCTAAAAGACACTGAGTTGGAAAAATCAATTATGATTGAGATAGATATCAATGAAAGCAAAAACAAAACTAAGAAACACAGTTAAGTTCAATTGCTATGATACTCTTATTTTACTCTATACCAGGCTGTGTGAAAATCTGGTTTATCAAATAGCTTAGTAACAGCAGCAATGTAGCTTATGAAGTTGTACACTGAAATAGGTCCAATGGGGTGAAGTCCTAGTTTAACTCAGCTTCATTTAATTGGAAATGCTGAACATGCAAATGTTACTACGGGTAGAGAAGTATTTTTGCTATTTAGTAATTGCTTTTTAATCTTTCTAAATTGGAAGACTAGAGATTCCTCAACAAACCTTTTAAACAGAATATATACATATATATATACATATATATGAAAAATCAGTTGAAGAAAAATTAAATAACCTTTAGGCACTTTGAGGACTTATAATTTAAAATGTGCCATTTACATATTAAAAAAACCCCAAACAAACCTCAAATATCACTACATTGCTTTGACAATAACATGCATGTTAAATTTTCCAGTTGTACACTAATGCTTATTTAAAAATTAAATGTAAAAAATACTGTGCACATTCCAAAGAGAGCAATTCTCTCAATTCAGTTTTCCTCATTACTGGTAATGACACAGACCAATGTTCTTCAAAATGGAAGAACACAAAAAAAGCTCACAAGCCCTCACCTGAAACAAAGAGGCTTGAAAATTCAAAGCAACCAAGGTCAGGATCTCCCATTAGGGAGAAAAATTCACAGCCTTAAAATGTCACAGGTTTTCCATGTCTATACAGCCACTATACTTAAAATTATATTGAACATATTACACATTCTCCCCAAAGAGCGAGAAATACAAAAATCACCTATCAGATGGTGTGTTTAACAATAGAAACTGGTTCAAATAAAGCTGAAGTGTTTCTGCTCATCATTGAGCAAGTTCTTAACTTGAATTAAACCTACCAATTTGAATCTCAAACACTGTGTACAACTTTCAAGTTTGTAAGTCCAGGCTTTAATACTATAATTTAAAAATAAAAATATAATCTGTTAAAATTTCCTAATACTACAGAAAACCTAGAAGCACAGAATGATTATATAGATTACTGGAAGATAACCCCTCCCTCCATTTTTTCTGAACACCCTCCTTTTTAATCAAAAAAGAATGCAATTATATTTCTGTTTTGTTCAGTTCAAACTATAGTCTGACAGTTTTTTTCCTATTAATTGAACTGTAAAAAACACCATCAAGCTTGTGCTCATTAAATATATATGTATATATAAAAACATACAAAAAGTACAAGATTGATCACATTAGGGAACTTTTACAGTGTCAAAGTCCTAATTGTTTCTTTTATCCTTAGTAAAGGCCAAATTTTTCTGTGCACAAAATCTTACTGTGACTGAAATTCCTGAATTCAGTGTCATGCTTTGGCATGCCATGCACAGAATTCAATTTTAATGTGCAGTCCTTCAAAAACCAAAACCAAACAAACAAACAAAAAAACCAAACCAAACAAAAAAACCAACCCAAAACACACACACCACAGGACAAAAAGTTCTTCTTAAATCAAATTCTATTTGTGAATTCAGCAAAATAATTTCTATAAAATAAAACAGCAAAATATTTAAATAGTATAGGGTGGGCTGTATCTGTTTTGCAGGGGTATTTGGTTCTTAGACAAGTTCCAAAAAAAAAAAATTACACACATTCAAGTTACCAATTCTCTGTTAAATACAGTATTTACTGATGAGTTTCTTGGAATCTTTAAACAAATAGTTTATTCTGGAATCGCGATACCTCAGAATTGTATTTGACTAACCAGTAGTTTCTTTTATAATCAAACCCCGCTTCTAACGTTTAAGATTTCTTTTATAATGGAAAAAAGAGCTAAGACAATTCTTGTTTTCAAGTAGAATTGTGAATGAGCAGAAAACCAGCAAGTTAACTTGGTGCAGTGGTACTCCCAAGTACTGTGTGATTTTGACTTCCACTTCACTGGGATCCAGCAAAAGGAAAGTGTTAGAAGACTTATCTATTAAGCTCTACCAAAGAAACAAAACAAGCACACCAAATACAGTCTATTATGCTCCAGGCATCCTGGCATAGCAAATTTTTGCATATTTGTTTTAAATCTCTTAAATTCCTATTACTGAAACCTAAGTGTTCTTTATCCCACCCAGAGATAATCTGTTAAACATTAGATGTGAGGAACTTATGTGCAACTGAAAACCACCTGTTTGTCACATTTCTCCCCCCCCCCCGCTCATTTTAATATTTTTATATTCTAGGTGTAAGAAGAAAAGCTCTGAGCAATACAGCTGTCTCTTTGGGACAACTGCTGTCATTATGGTATTTTTTCCTCATTGGCTACACTAACTTGGTGTGAAGCCATGCTAAATGTTACAGCTTAACTATAGCTTCAAAGTGATTAACCTAATACCAGAATGAAAAAGGCAATGAAAAAGAGATCTAGAAACAATGTTACATCACCAATTTTCCACATCAACCAAATAATTAAAAGGTTACCAGCCATTACGTTGCTCATAGTAAAATCGACTCCAGTGGTAAAGAATTAACATGAAACTATTGGTGTGGCTGACATGTATGGGCTCTTTTTTTTTGTTTTTTTGTTTTTTCTGTAAAGGAGTTGATCCAACTGCCATGAGGCAGGCAACATTGGTTGCAGAGTGCAGCGGATAGATCAAGAAATTAATTTTTTTCTGTTTTCGTAGATCTGTGAGTTTCAAGACAAAAAATGTTTCTTGCTTAAGAATTAACAGTCAAACATTAATATACTATATACACCTTTGCCATTTACACATTAGCATCAGGCCATTTATTACAAAACACTATACACTTTCCACTGCAGGCGGGTTATATATTGACAGCAATTTTCTGCAGATAAGACAGTGAATAGACTCTCCACTCCATGTTGATTAGGAATAGTTTTTTTCTAGTTTTAAATATTAGCCAGACACAGAAAAAGGTTGGACTGTAAGGCCTGGGTGCACAGTCTTGATGGAACCAGTTAGTTATGTGCATTTCACTAATCTTTTGTCTGAGGTGGGGAAACTTCTTCATTGCCTTCATAATTTTCTTGTGCTCGTTGGCCAGCTCTCTGAGGGTTGTTCATGTGATGTGCTGCTGGGCCTGTATATGGCTGTCCATGCACATGGTTATTCTAGAGAAAAATAGATATGTACATTGAACTTTACATACATTAAAATTAATTTTAAAACATTTTAAAACGGTAGGCAACATTTTGTTTAAGAGCCTCAATGGGAATAGTTTTCATCTATGCCCTACCACTCACCTTTTAGGCATATTTATGCTGAAGGTAAAAAAGAATGAAATCACAAAGTCACAGTGAATCCAAATCCTAAATTCCACTGTGCTATTTCATGCAAAATAAAAGCAGCAGGATAAAGTATAATGCAACAAAGTTTGGAATAAATACTATAAAAAGAAATAACTATCTACAGTAATGATCTTCATTTTAGCATCATTTAAGTTATACAACTTTGCCATATATCTTTCTATGAAGGATATAATTTCATAGTGAAATAACCACCTCAAAGATGCTCCCACAGAACTGTTAGATGGGAAACGTTTTTGTTGTCATATTATCCAGTGACCAAACCTATTTCTGTAATGTCAGGAAAATAAGAATTGTGTATGTTAAGCAGTGAAAATGCCTTTTACTGTGAGGAAATAAACACCATTTGTGTAAATGGATTAGTCTGTGAGCTTGTGATAAAATGTGGCTTCATTCTCACAGGAAAGGCCAAAGCATTTAAGAGTCTCACATCACTTACCAACTGCTCTGCTGAGAACATCAGTAAAGAGAGCAAGATGAAGGAAAACAGGGTGGTGGGAGAGGAAATTAAGTTAGCAGATTAAGGATAAAATGATTTGGAAGTAGGGAAAAGAAAAATCCTGGTTTCTTTGCAACCCATTAAATTTAGGAACAGTCAAATTAAAATCCTTATAGCAAAACTAATTAGGTTTAAGAGATTTAATTCATAATATATTTTCATTTCTTATAGGTATGAAATAACAAAACAAGCTGCCATCAAGACAGATGCCAGATCCTGCCCTTAAAAATGTATCATGAGGATATGATTTTGCTGTATTTAGTTAAAGCACACATGGTGAGCAATTGTTGTATATGTTATATAATATATATTTTAAATTAATTACTCAGAAAATATCAATTATAACAAGCAATGGATAAGATTCTGTTAGATAATAAAAGTAATCTCTGATGTGCTCTAACATCTTTGGCCCACTAATCAGTAAAACTTAAGAAAAGAGCTGAGTCACTCATCCAAAAGAGTCATTTTAGTTATTTGTCTTTTAAAAGGTGACCAACAGACTATAATAAATGAAGAGTAAAGTGTAGAGCCTAGGCATGATTGGGATGAGTCTACAAGGTCTGTATCAAGGAAATCAGTTTATAGGCAGGAAACAAGACTAGAATAGGCAGGAGACAAGTATCATTAGCCAAAATCCAAATTCTTATAAATTACATTTAAACAATAGGGAAGAAAGAAACACCAAAATGTGGTAGAAAGTGTATTACAAGAGGAGTAAGGATACTGAATTCAAGGCTTGCTTTACTACTGAGGATATGTGATCAGAAGTAAGGTCATTTAATCTAAGTTTCAACTTTGTCACTTGTAAAATGAAGGGACTGGACTAGGTGATCTCTTAAGTCACCTTCTACACCTAAAAGCCTGTGGTTCTAGGTCCAGGTAGGTGATTTTTATCAGCTTTGGGGAAAGTTAGCAATGGTTAATGGTGGTTCAGGAAGGGGATGAAATCTATTGGTATTTCCCCTGAGAGACTTGGAATCGGAGTGGAATAATGCTGCTTGCCTTCTGAACTGGGGCTCCTTAGATCCTCTTGCCCAGGACAGGGTTAATTCCAGAATATGGAACTGAGCTAAACTTGTAGGTGCAGACTAAAAAACTTGTCTCAACACAGAATCCATTTGTTTTCCTTTAAAAATTTTTATGTACACTCTCTTGTGTCTCATGCATGTGGATATTTTCTAAGGTAGAGTTTGATCCTTTATTTCTATGATCATGACTATTATCACTGATCACTATTTTCTCAATGCATTTCTGTCCAGCTTTCTA
This sequence comes from Phascolarctos cinereus, assembly GCF_003287225.1. Taxonomy (NCBI): domain Eukaryota; kingdom Metazoa; phylum Chordata; class Mammalia; order Diprotodontia; family Phascolarctidae; genus Phascolarctos; species Phascolarctos cinereus. The sequence goes on from NW_027556098.1 coordinate 60,543,359, forward strand.
AGAGGCACTGTGACACAGTGAACAGAGGGCTGGTCTTGAGGCCGAAAGCCCCAAGTTCAAGTCTTGACTTTGACAAAGACTCTTTGTGTGATCTGGAGCTGACTACTTAACCTCTCAGTGTGTCATCAAATAACACCACAAATTTCAGTGAAAGCCTGAGTGTCAATTTGCATTAGTAGAACGTTTCTTCAGCAGGGAGACTCCCATACCAATTAAATCACACATCTCCCTTGAAAGGTCAGAAAAAAATGTCTATCTCTGCTCATCAACCAAGCTTTAATACAAAACCTTCATCGAAGCCTTCTTTTATGTCCAAGCTTCCTTTCAGAATGAGTCCATTTCCTTATCTAAAGTTTAAATATACCATAATTCTCACAATCTATCTGAACAAATAGTCTCTAAGTGACTGAATACTTTTATCATGGCTGGATGACTACTTCATGCATCAAGAACATTTAAAATCTTTCACGAAGACCCATGCCCTTTGCTTTTGGCAATTACTTCATACCTATATTGTTCCTTTTTGCAGTGCAAAGTATTTCATTTGCACTTCACAAAAAATGTTACATTTTTGCTCTAAGTAACCATCACTTGTTTATATGTTGACATGAAACAACATACACTTCTATTCACAGCCATTAGCACAAGACTAACTGGCCAACCTGGAAAGCACTGCTGGCTGCGAGCTGAAATACGTCCCTGTCATGCTCATTCTTCCTCTGCTTCCAAAAGTCACACAAGAAAACCAGTCTCATTACTTTACAGTCACACCTTGTATCAACAGAATTAGAACAAATTTAGTCATTCTAGAAATGGATACTTAGTGGTGTTTGAGAAAAAAGCAAAAGCAAATTCTTATTTTACCTGCTGATACTGAGATCCAGGTGAATGGGGATATAATGGGGCATCTTCTGGTGGAGATGATTCATGTTCATCTGGGGCATCTTGGTCATCTGGTTCCTAGGTGGACATATTTAAAAAGAAGCAGAACTTGATTTTCCAGGCAAATTCAAATTTTAAAATTTCATAGATAAGCTTCATTTTTGGCTACAGGTAGCCCTGCTATAATGTGTGTTTTGAAAACAGATATTTGTTCCAACACAATTGTAATACCAGAGGGTATTTTGAGCATAATGTGAATTTCAAGTTTCTTTCAAAAGAAACAGTGAGAGACTCAGAAAAAATCCCTACTTTACCATAATTCACAAGCTACAATCCTCTTGTCTCCCACTTTCACAAGCAAACCTTAGGTTTTTGTCAAGGTAAAGTGCCATATTTATTGTACATCTTCTAGGGTGTCAGAACTGTAAGTGGAGGAGAAGGGCTGGTCCTCATCGCCCCTCCCTCCCTTCTGATATGGCCTCTGTCCTGCTGGCACCGAGGCTTGCAGTTGCTGCCCAACTTGCTCAGAGCAGGCCCAATAGCAGCTCAAGGTCAAGCATGAGACCACTATTTGTAGTAGCAATTTTATATTTCTTAATAATTTAAAATGTATAAAATTGTGCTACACTCTTCATTGGGTTCCCATCTTTTCTTTTTTCAATGAGTCACTGACAAAAGTTTTTGAGTTTTGTATCCCTAGCCCCACTTCCCCCATAAACTCTGGTTTTTCCTTAGAGAGTTTGTATAGTGTAGTGTTTTTTGGGAACATATATGTTGAGTCATAGCAGAACTCCCTGAATTTAAAGTCTAAAGTAGACTTAATGACTTTTCTTTACTAATTTTTGTTTGTTTATAGTACTTCTAGCAGTTTTTGTTCAAGGAAGGCATATACGAAGTACTTTTAAAAATGAAAATTTCACCTCAGATTTGTTTCATGGCATAATAAAAAATTATCTTGATTTCCACCCTGCCTCCCCCCCATTTGTTGAAAAATGCAATTTTAACCTTTTTTACCTCCTCTGGACAGAGTTCACAAGCTTTTGCAAGGGTCATCCGGGCACTATGTGATCTCTCCAAAAAGTAACCATTTGATGTTTCATTGCTTTGTACTGGAGGAGACCAGTTGTTGTACGTATACTGAGGGTTGCCAGTATATGGCCGTCGTTCAAGTTCATCTCCAAGCCATTCCACCGCCCAGGTCCACTTTCTTTTCAGATCTCCATTACTCTTTAAAATAAATCAGACACGTGTTGTGAAAAAAAGAATTCTTTATAACACCACTACCTTTCAAATGATATTTTTAAGAGATTATAGGATCTTGTGAAATCTAAGTATCTTCTTTCCCCCCAATAACTACCTACAGTGGCACTGTAGGGTTTTAGGAATTTAATGTACTCAAAGAATTTAAGCTTCATTAGTGAGAAAGATTTGACACATAAACAAATTAGTTGTTAAGATAAGGAAGCCCAGTACTAGATAGCAATCTTCATAAGGTCAAGTAACATTTTATCAAAACTTTCTATCTCCCCCAGCAAATTTCATTTTTGACTGTTTTAAAGTCTATTAAAAGTATACATAATAAAATTTCTACTTCTTTTAATTTTCATTTGTCTGTCTTCTAGGGATAAAAATCATTGCTTCAACAATGCCAAAGTTGTCTCCATATTTTGTTTCCAATGATATGATTTCCATATTTTTGTCTCTGACAAGAGTGAGCTGAGAACCATGACTTCCTTGATTTTCTAAATGTAAAGGTTCTTGGAAGAATCAACTTTATTTGTTTTAAAATGTGTAAGAGAAACAAGTGTTTTGGTTATTAGTTTCAAATGCTAACACTAGTTAACATGAGGCATTCTCTTTATACTTTTTTTTGTCCAGGCCAATCTGCAAAAGTGCATTTATACCAAATAAGTTAAACAGGACAAGAAGGGATTCATTTCTTCTATAACTTTTCTACAAATGGTACACATCATGCCTAATTTCTACCAGCCAACTTGCACATGTAAGAAAACCAGGAACAAATCTTAAATGAATTGTGCTGACGTCAAGGTCATCTTTCTTTATAAGCTTTAGGTCACCCTGAAAGTCAACAGTGAACAAGAATAGAAGTTAAGCCTCAACCTCAATCCAATCACCTAAGAACTGATTTTTTAGCATCTTTCCAACTGTGACTGAGTTCATTAAACCAGAAAAAACACTCTGTGCAGACAGGGGAAAAGAAGGAGAATCCAGGAGTCACAGGTGTTCAAGGCAACAAATTTACAAGAAAATTCTCACCTGTAGGATTTGGTAGGCTACAGAGCAGTTACTAAAGAGAGCTACCATACATTTTATACACTGATAAGCTCTCTTCTGATAATGATTTTTAGAGCGCTGAATTGTATCAAATAGTCCATCCCGATCATCTGGTATTCCTTTAAGTGCATTATGAATTCTGAAAAGAAAGAGTCAAGAATCAAGTTCTCAAACTGATTAAAAAAAAACATGCTAGTCAAATGTATGAAAAAATTTAAAGATGTAACCAAATTATTTTGCCGTAATTTCGTAGGTGGGCTAAAGCACACTTACAATGATTTGTGTGCAGAAAGCAGGATAAAGTATTATTTAGGCAATATGTGATCAGAAAAGGAGGTCGGTTGGTCACATAAGTAGAGTTAAGGGACAAAAAAAAAAAACAAACAAAAGGACAGCTGAGGGGTGGGGAACCTGTGGCCCAAGAGATGCACTTACCCATGAAATGATTTTTTAAGTTACTCATTTGATATTTTTTGTGTTTATATCACCTTCATTTCTGAATGCAGCCCTTCCTCCTTGCCTACCCAGTGATCTGTGCCTTATGCAAATGAACAAAATAAGCTTCCCTGCTGTTCCTTAGACATTATATTCCATACCCTACTCTGAGTGTTTTATTCTCTCTCACACTTGGTCATATTTGTAAATAGTTGCTTGCATGTTGTCTCCCCAGTTAGAGCTTCTTAAGGGCAGGGACTGTTTTTTTCTTTTTTTTGTTTGTTTTTTAATTTAAATTTTTTTGTATCTCCAGTGCTTAGTACAATGAGGGACACAGTCGTTACTTAATAAATGCTGGCTAGTTGGGGGAAAAACAGCAAAATTAATCAACGACTGAGGCTGACTGTAGATTAACTTTTTCCTCTCCTTCTTACTTTGGCCAAGAAGGGAAGGAAGGACATTCTCATCTTTTCTTCTTGACTAAGCTTAGAAATTATAATTTTACAACCTTCAGTTTCCTATTTTTCAGTTCCTTTCTTTCATTTATGCTATTGTAGCCATTGATACCCCCCGAATATAAAAAGACCTAAAGAAGTCCTTCAGCACTTGATGTAAGTAATGCAGGAAGAATTTATGTGACGACATGGAAAAGATCTGACACGAATAAAACAGGATGATGTGTGGACATGTGATCTGCATTGCTGTAGACAATACTGACACTGATGTAATCACAGAGCCCAAACAAGTATACATAGATATTAAAGTAATAACTAAAACTGGTTTAATCATGTCTCCTCTACCTTGAACTACACTGTTTTTCCATTTTCTCATCAACTTAGACCTGCACAACTCAATTTATCCTATCCTACTTTATCCTATTTGTAGCTCACCAAACCATTCCCTCTTATTCAAGAAACTGTTGCCCACTGTGGAAAATCTAAACTCATCTGTTTTGTCTTTTTCATATTGTCAGTGGTCTCACTAATTCTTAATTCCTTTCTGTTTCAAAGACAAGGAAATATGCTTTTTTTCTGAAATGCGTAATTTGCTCATAACAGCCCCATACTACATTGACATTGTACTTGCTAAGCACTTGTTCATATGTACTTATAGTACAAATGCATGTGTATCACCTAAACTGGACTGTAGGGGTTATTATTTCTTTAGTACTTCCCATTCCAAAAGCATAGTGTTAATGTTTTACACTCAGGTGTTCAATAGCAGGGTGCCAAATAAATACATTTCAATAAACCAAATAGGTTCTATTCAGTTCTAAAAATTCTTTTACAACATTATCATCTCAGCCAACTACTTTAAAATCTTATTATTACAAATACATATGTGGCTAAGATCTATAATACAGTAAGAAAAATATACCAATTAGCAATAGCTCAGAAGAATATAAAACATTCAACAAATAGCTTACAATGGGTGCTTTGTTAATGTTTTTTTGTGATATTTACTAAAAAAAATTTAGTATAATTTAGCCCCAGATTATGTACATAATCATAAGGCACTTACTATCATCACCATTATCATAATTTTTAAAATGGCTAATACTTGGATTGGATGGCCTAATATAAGTAGAAGACTATTGTAATGCTACTGACTAAAAGGGGCAGAAACATCCATGTGGCAAATGAAGAATGCATATGCTTTTCGCAAAGAGAAAAAACAAAGTCAAAATATATTGGAATTCCCCAAGGAAAATCCAATATTTTTTTCTTCTACTGCAGTCTGTATTGAGTACTGCTTAAAATAAGTGGATTGTGACCTGATGACAAAGAAAATTTTTTTTACTACACTGGTGTTTAGTAACAGAACCTGATCTATACAATAAATTAGTTATTGTAAAATCTGTGACAAATTGAAAACACTCAAATGCCTAATTCAAAACACTGAAGTAATTTTAATTTCTTTCAGCATTTAATTCTCTAAAAATCTTATTTTTATTGATCCTTTTTACATCCTATTTGTTTCAAATTATATCCCTTTCCTTTGTTCTACCCATTGGGCCCATCCCCTTTAACAAAGACTTTTTTTTAAAGAAAGAAAAGTAGTGTAGTCAAACTAATCAACACCTGGTCTATCTCTGTCCGACAGCACATGCAGTATTCCACAGACATATAGGTCCCCACCTCTACAATGAAAGATGCATTTTCTAAACTCTTCACTGGAGCCAAGCCTGGTCATCATAATTATGTAAAGGCCAAGGTCTCCCACTGCATCCTGGGCCATTTCCAGTTGTCCTAATCCATATCTGGCCATTGAACCCAGATGGCTCCAGAGGAGAAAGTGAGGCTGGTGACCTTGCACAGCCCTCCCCAACTTAAATCCAATTTACTTGCATGTCATGGCATCACCTCCCTGATGTCATGGTCCTCTTCAAGAATGAAGGACAAAAAACCCAGCAAGCAGCAGAAAGGTAGTGTTCAGTTTTCTTATTTTTCTGCATTTAGTTTTCAAAAAGACTAACCAAATTGATGAAACGCTAAAGTTTCCTTTTCAAATTTCTGCTTTTTTTGTTGGATTGGTCAAGAGAGTAACATATATTTAAAAGCATTTTCTAAAATAAATACAATATTATACATTATTATAAAATACCATAATACACATTCCAATGAATTCACATTTTATGACATAATAAACAGCTATGAAGAGAGCAAGAAAATGGAACCTGGAAGAACTGGGAGAATTAATTCTTCAATGTGCCATGTTACTGATTACAGGACTCTTTAAATACTTCCCAGAATCCTAAAACTTACTCCAAATGCCAATTTCTGGTTGACACCTGTCATTATCAACTCAAAACTTTTAAGTCCATGAAGAAGAACTTAGGAAGACGTTCCATGACCATGAGAAATGCTTGTGTATTCCATTATAACAACTTATGGAACCAAACAATTAGGCATTCATGCACCAAGGTGATATTTTTAGGTATCTACATGGGTAAAAGTAAATGATTAATTTCAAGACTGATATAATGTAACCCTGACAGAACTTTATAATATTTTTAATGTATCTTGATGCCTTCTCTGATTCTTCACTATCCCTGTTCTCTGTCTTAATAGGATATAGTATATATTGTACCCCCAGTAGACTAGAAGTTCCTTAGGAGCAGGTACTGTTTTATCTTTGTATGTTTAGTAAATGTGGAACTGAACATCAAGTAACTATCAAATAGCTATTAATTTCCCAATTAAGCAAGATAGATATGAGAAAATTGATCCTTATATTTTTAGAAAGTTAAAGAAAATTGGAGTAACATGAAATCAGAAATGATATACAAAAAGTTCTTGGAAAAATTATCATTAAAACTAACAAAATATTTAACATTCAACAAAAAAATTTAAGGCAAAGATGGAAATCTGTTCACTAACAGTGCTTCTGGCCATGTTCTTGAAAACGGAGACATTATTTCTATCAACTGCAAAGAGAGAAAGATAAGTACTAACCTGTGTGTCTGCCAGGAGTCCTCAATTAATAAGATTTGCAAAAGGAGATCCAAATAAGGTCGGAGTTCATAGGTATATGAATAGGCAACCTTTAAAGAAAATAAGATGTGGTGATTTTTTCTGTTTAACAGTGTAACCAATTAGAAGATACATACACATATAAGTTTTATTTTTAACCTGCCAAAGTAGTTCACTGAGGACTGTAGAAGAGAACTGAGGATTCTCCCAACAGCAAAAACGAAGCAATTTGATGGTTTCCTCTGAGTTACTGCAGTCTTCAATAATTTTCTTCACATAACTTGTTCTCACAAACAAAATATCTGCCACATTCTGCTGAAGTGCCATTATAGGTTGAGATAAATTAGGATCACCATAAGGGTTGGAAAGAGGGGGATTACCTAGAACAGAGTTATTAACTGATGAAAAACCGACCATTTTCTCCATGGTGACAGAACAACAAGGCTATCAACAAAGTAAACAACTTAAATCACTAAAATAGTCCTTCCTATCCCTTGGTGGGAAAACTTAACATTTATTAATTAATGAGCTGACATGGCTTCTCTAAGAGTATGAATAATTATTTTTGGCTGTATCTTAGAAACTGCAGCACAGTGAGGGTAGGATATAAGTTAAAAGATTTGCTTGGTGAGTTTGCCAGCATTATGGAAAAGTAACATTCTTCAGATCAACCAAAACTAATATTTATAAAATGTATTTCATGCATTTAAGTTTATTTTTAATTTAATAATAATGTGAACTCAGACCTTAAGTAATGGTGATAAATAAATGATTCTGATCCAATTCCAAAATAAACCACCTGATAATCAAGCTGTCAACTTCAAAAAAATAAAGGACTCTTCTAAATGCTTTTAAAAGTTCCAAATCCCAGAAAAAAAAAAACACCCTACAAATTTACCAAAGTATACTTTTTGAATACTGAAAAATACAATTTTGGAGAGCTTCTGAGCCAGTTTCTTTATGGTATATCTACTGAGTACCTTTATATGGCAACAATTCATGAAATCATCACTAAAGTACAGAGTAGTGTCAATATGCATTAGTGGTGGGAATAGTCACAATAAAGAAGTCAAAAGTCTTTTGGAGTATTTATTTACTAAGTGGTTACTATGGAAAGTAGCACTATTATGGTAAATAAAATATTTAAAGTGATTTTTAAGAATGATGCAACTTACCATTAATTGAAGACTGCATCCGGGATGATACATTGCAACAACGGATCAGCTGTGATACTACAGTATATAATTTGCCTAGCTCGGCATACTGATATTTGATGGGTGGCCCTGGTCCTTCATCCAGAGCGACAAGCATAAATGTGGCAGGTACGCTCAGTTTCAAAAGCTGTGTTTTTTCTGCCATACCTGTAGAGTAGGAGGAAAACACATAAGACAGGAGGTGAGGGGATCAAGCGATAAGACTGCGTGTAAGAAAATTAATTATTTAGTAGAACTTCGCTGAAATTTTTATGCTCTAGGTCCATTCCTTTGTTGTTGTTCAGTCATTTCAGTTGTCTCTGACTCTTTGTGACACCGTTTTGGGTTTTCTTGGCAAAGATACTGCAGTGGTTTGAAATTTCCTTCTCTAGCTCATTTTACAGATGAGGAACTGAGACAAACAGGGTTAAGTGACTTGCCCAAGGTCACACAGCTAGTATGTGTCTGAGGCCACATTTGAACTCAGGAAAACTCCAGGCCTGGCACTTCATTCACTGCACCACCTAGATACCTAGGTCCATTCCTTAGCATCTTCAAACAGAGTAAGTTATTTCACTAAAACCATTATCACCTCAATTGGATACTCACAGAAATCCTGTGAGGTAAGCAGAGCAGTCAAAATATTTTACATATATGGGGACAAAGACTATGGAGTGACTGGCTCAATGCCACACAACTCATAAATAGCAGAGGTAGGAATGTAATCCAGGCTTTTTGACTCTTGGAATGCAGTGTCTGTCACTGAACTAAACTGCCTCCATAAACATGACATTTACCTTGGAGCAGTAAGAGCAATATCTTTCAGGGTTCTAGCCATGCAGGCAAGGCTCATGTTTTTCCCTAAAAGGATGAGAAGTGAGTAGACAGCCAGAGATAGCAGTGTCACTCTCACAGCCTCGTAGCACAGGCCCTTGTGCGCTTGCTTTCTCTCTCTCTCTCTCTCTCTCACTCTCTCTCTGTCTCTATTTTATATATATATATATATATATATCACAAGAGGCAGATGGAAGAGAGCTTTTCAATGGCACAGAGAGGGGGTCCACAATGACTGAAAGCAATTTGCTCTGAGATTGTGAAAGGAGGCTGATGTGGGGGATAAGGACAGTACCAACTTGAGGATTTTTTGGTCATTTATAATAGTCCTAGAGAAGCTGGATTACCAATAAAGGCAAATAAAAGTAAACCACTCTAGATTATTTAGCAACTAGACATGGAGCTTCTGGCTTGTAAGGACTGTGCCATGAATCACTAAATATGGTCTCTAACTGAAAGGTTTTTGCTGGAAAGACTGTTAAATTCTGCTGAAATTGGGAGAATAAGGAAAGAGAATGGGAGTAGAAGTGAGGATGTGAATGGGGAACTGTCACTGGAGGTTACGAAAGCCTCAGGCTTATCTTACTACAATCTATGATTTCCTTCACAAAGGGGTAAGAGGGTAGGGCAGGCTTTTACCACCAGGGAACTGGGGAGGCCGCAGAGTAAGTTTAAATAACTGTATGAATCACTGGAACAATGGGTATTGAGGGTATGGTGCAACGGAGTCAATTTGATATCCTCTTTGAAGCCATTTCAACACCCTGGGGAGCTCAGAGAAAACTTACTTTTGCAAAGTCAGTTAATTAAATCTCTTGGAAGTCTCAGTTGAGGACTGTTCTCTGGTCTTTTTTAGGCAGCTAAGATGGGATTCTGTTGTACTGGGTCCCCTATAGTGGACTGTAAGGGAGAGGGTAAAATTCCTAAAATAGAAGGGTTTTATAGCCTGGTTCTCTACTGCAACCCTAAACCCCCCATCTGATTCAACAATCTATTATTTTTATAATTACAAAACATATCGGAAAATGGAAAAATCTATATTCTTCAACATATATTTTGTGGAGTAACCAAAGTGGTCCAAGCACCTTAAACACTAAAAGAGTTTACAACATAGTAGGAAACAACAGGTGCAACCACAGAACAAAAATTAGAAAATGTATCTGAATTAGTGCAAGGTAATATCACAGTAATGGTACATATATTTGATGGAGACACAAAATAAAAAAGTGACTGGGGTCAGAGGTTAGTTAATAATGGTTGCTTTTTTCAAGTGATAAAGCTCTTAAGAGTGACTTGCAGTAATGGACAAATAGGGACTTAAAATTTTATATCTTAATTGTAAATACACACATTCATTAATTTCACTTAAAATGGAAAACCCCCCCAATATCTGCATTATTGACCTTTGTTTGCACTTCACCATCCTAAAATCAGGTATTCAGGTGATGTTAAATTTTCTTCCAATTTAACAATGTTAAATTCATTCTTCTTCTCTTGGACCAAAAATAATTTCACTGGCAGAAGAAACTCCCTCTACTAAAGCTGATCAGTGCCTGCTCGGCAATTTATTAATCTTAGAGAGCTGCTGAGGGCATCAAGAAGTTAGGTAACTTGCCTAGGGTCACACAGCTGATTGAGATAATGTCTCCTCATACAGAACTGTATTGAGGGAGAGGAAGCGCACCTTACTTTAGGTGTGTTAAAAACTGTTTAACATGTAAATTTCACTTTAAAAACTTTTAAGGAAGCATGTAACTTCAAAAATCTTTTTATAGTAAGTAAATCTTTCTGTTATTGCAAACAATGTTAAGGACTTTTTTTGTAAATCTAAATTTCCATGCTAGTTGATGAATAATATTTTTTATTAATAAAGTTCAACTTTGTAACGACTTTTTCATCTTTGTCAAACTGAATAAGAACACACGTTTTGAAGTATACTTAAAGTTCTTACCTAGGTTGGCATACATTACAAACAGATTGAAATACTGCTGCAAATGACGCCCATGCTCTGAAACTTCCCTTCTGAGGAGATTTAGTACTGCTCTCAGCAAGTGATCACTCAAGCTTAAATTATCATATGCCTGTTTAAAAAAAGATGATCATCTGTAAAATAAGGTTAGAATCAAGACATTCTAGAAATCAAATGTTACAATGCACAAAAATAAATCCCAAAGTCCTCCTGTTCTGAAAAGAGAGGTTTCTTTTTCTTTCTTTCTTTTTTTTTTTTGGTGAGGCAATGGGGGTTAAGTGACTTGCCCAAAGTCACACAGCTAGTGAGTGTTGTGTCTGAGGCTGCATTTGAACTTAGGTCCTCTTGATTCCAGGGCCGGTGCTCTCTATGCACTATGCCACCTAGCTGCCCCATGAAGTTTCTTTTACTTTCCTTCTTTCATAAAAGTGGGAAGGAAGACATACATTTAAGGGGGGATGAATTTAATAGCTAATTTATTATAAGTTCTGTGGTAAGAAAAACAATTGGACACAATCCTTTTTCTTCCCCAGAGATCTTCACCACTTAACCTGGACACTAAAAATGAAAATTCCTCAAACCAAAGGAAAGCAAAAATCTAAGCCTTGCCTTTAAAGTCTGTTTTCAAAGAATTTAAAGTCTCATTGCAGTGACAACAATACTAATACCGTACAGTGTTATAATAATACTTTAAGGTTTACAAAGCACTTTCCTCAGACAATGATGAGATAGGTAGCATTAAGGATTATCTGTACAATAAGAAAACTGAGGCAAAGGGAGGTTAAGTGACTTGTCCAGGGTCACATAGCTGCTAAGTGTTTTAGGCTGGATTTCAACTCAGGTCTTCCTGACTCCAGGCTTGGACCTTGATCTATCCACTTCACCACCTACCTGTAATTACAAAATAATTTGAGGAGAGAAAGCACAAACTACTAGGGAGAATCAACCATTTTCCAGTAGGTGATGGTATATGGAGTTAAGACTTTAGTGGAGTCAAAGTCAAACTCTTCCTACAACAATGTGCTACCTCTTTGACAGTAAGGACAAACTGGAAACTGAAATCAAATAAGAAGTTATTAATTCATTACAAAGAATTATGATAAAGCAGCCCTCTCAGGTACAGAAAGCAAATTTCAATCAGATAAACCAAATTTAAGCTTGTCTTTTATTAACTATGCTTGATAAGAGGTGGTTTAATTTTCTGGCAATTCAAGAACAATTCAATATACGTTAAATGCATACTGAGTGATAAGTTCTAGAAATATAAACGTATCTGACAGTCCCTATCTGCACAGACTTTATAACCTGGGATAATTATGATATGAATCTGACTATGATTAGTACACTGGAGAGGAGGGGTATATCCCATCCAGAGGATTCTTCATTTAAGAAGTAGTACCAGAGGTGCATGTTGAGAGAAGATAATGATTTCAATAAGAAGAAATGTGGATGAAGTCTATTCTGGGCATGAGGTAACAGATAAACATACCCAAGTATGTATAGAGTACAGACACACTGGGGAGAGCAGGATGGCAATAATGAGTAAATTAGTATGGGTGGAGCATGGAGTATATAAAACAGAGTAGTGTAAAAATATGAAGTCAAACCACTAAGTTCTTTAACCTATTTCCCTTCCATGAGCTACTCCTCCACCCTACCTTAGCCACATACAAAGACGGTTACACTCTTGATCTTGTCATCATGCACAAATGTACTACGTGCAAGAATTCTGAAATCCCCATAATTTATTGATTGTTTACCAATCCTGTCTTCCCTTATGAAAACCCCACTCTCTTGTCAGCACTATGACCTCCAATTCTTTGACCCCTCAATTGTTTCCCAGGACACCTCTCCCTGCACTAACCAGTCTCTCTTCTCATCTTAACCTGTGGTGAACCAGTTCAACTCTATACTGTCTTGCTCTCTTGAATCCCTACTCTTCTTATTAAATCACTGATTATACAAACCTCAGCCATGGATCACTCTCACCATTCATCACCTTCACTTCTACACATCTGCTGTGCTGCTGAAGATGTAGAAAGTCATGCAACTGTTGTGTTCACCACAATTTTTTGTGACACAACCTCAACTAGGGCCTCACTGCTGCCAAGCAAACTTACTCTATCTCCCTTACCAACTCACTATATAATCTCCAAAGTGGCTCTTTCAAACTTTTTCCTCCTTTCTGACATCTTCTATTTCTCTTCTTCCCTCACTCTCAGCTTAGACCCTTGCCACATTTTTTTTTAAGTGAGGTAATTTGGTTAAGTGACTTGTCCAGAGTCACACAACTAGGAAGTATCATGTCTCTGAGGCCAGATTTGAACTCAGGTCTTCCTGACTCCACAGCCAGTGCTCTATCCACTGCATCACCTTGCCACATATTTTATAGAAAAAGACTGAGATTATCCACCATGAGCTCTCTCCTCTCCTTTCTTCCTCATCTCATATTTGAGGTGCCTTCTGCTACTTTCTCCTCCTTCACCCCTGCCATACATGACCCAGTGGCCTCACTCCTTTACCAAGGCCAATCCCTTTTACTTGCTCAAGTGATCCCATTCCATCCTATCTTTTCTTTGTCATCCTTATTCGCTCACTCATTTTCAATCTTTCCCTATCTAATGCTCCTTTCCTAGTGCCTAGGAACATGACCATGTCTCTCCTATTCTGAAAAATCTCACTTGATTTTTCCATCCCTATCTTTCTATATATTTCTTCTGCCCTTTGTAGTTTAGCAGTTCCAAAAATCTGTCTACAATAAATGCCTCCACTTTCTCTCCTCTCACTCTTCTTAACCCCCTACAACCTGGCTCTGTTCTTCTCACCCCACTAAAACTACTCTCTCTGAAGTTTTAATTATCTCACAGTTGCCAAATCCAAGGGCTTTTTCTTATCATTCATTCTCCTTGACCTCACTGCAGCCTTTGACACTGTTAATCATTCTCTCCTCGATACTCTCTTCTCTATGATTAGAGGATACCACTCTCTCCTGGTTTTCTTCCTATCTGACTACTCCTTCTCTGTCTCCTTTATTGGATCCTCCTCCAGATCATGCCCTCTAACCACAGGTGTCCCTAGAGTCATGGCTGTGGGCCCTCTTCCGTTCTCCCTCTATACTACATCACTTGGTGACCTCATCAGCTCCCATGGATTAAATTACTGTACCTATGCCAATAATTCTCAAATCTACATATTCTACCTCTCTGCTGACTTCCAATCTTCCATCTCCATCACAAACTGGATGTCCAGCAGACACCTTAGACTCAGTATGTTCAAAACAGAACTTTTAATTTTTCCCCTTAAACCCTACCTCTCAGATCCCCATCACTCTGGAGGGCAACACCATCTTCCTAGTCCCTCAGGGTCAAAACCTAGGAGTCAAGTGATCCCATTCCATCCTATCTAGAATGGGTTCCTCACCATCTCTCATCTTCCATATCCAAGGCCAAAGCCTGTTGATTTCATCTTTGAAACATCTGACACTGCCACCACTCTAGTGCAGGCTCTCATCACCTCATGCCTGGATTATTTTAATAGTCTGCTGGTGTCTTCTTCCCTTCTCCAAACCACCCTCCATTCTGCCACTAAAATGATTTTCCTAAAGTACAGGTCTGATCATGTCACTACCCTAATCAATAAACTCCAATGGTTCCCTACTGCCTCCAGGATCAAACACTAAACACTGTTTGGCCTTCATAACCTAGCCCTCTCCTACCTTCCTAATCTTATATCTTACTCTCTGACATGTATTCTTCCAACTAGTAACAACACAGACCTGATGTTTCACAAAGAATATAATCCATCTCTTGGCTGGGGACATTCTCTCTGGTTATCCCTCACACCTGGAATGCTCTCCTTTCTCCACTAACTAGCAACCTCCCTGGTTTCCTTTAAGACGCAACTAAAACCCCACCCTCTACAGGAAGACTTCCCCAATCCCTCTTAATTCCAGTGCTTTCCCTCTCTTAATAACGTCCTCTTTATCTTGTATATAGTTTGCTTTGCATACATTTGTTTGCATGTTGTCTCCCCCATTGAATTATAAGTTCCTCGAGGGCAGGGACTGTATTTTGTGTCTTTCTGTATCCTCAATCAATCCCCCAGACTGACTGAGTAGTCATTTAAAAAGAAAGCTATATAGTTACCTGACTAGAAGGTCCAGGAGAAGCAAAAGGTGAAGGACATGGCCCATCTTGCAATGAAAAATGTGCAATAAATACTATAAGTTTTGCAAATGCACCCCTCACTTCCGCACTGGGGCATTCCAGAAGGTACTCAGAAAAGCGATTTGAAACATTAAAGAGGACATTATGTGCAAACCAAAAGCGTACATTCTTGCTGTGACGGAGTAGAATACACAATGCATCATACCTGAAATAGAAAAAGACAGCAAATAATCAGTAATAACAAAAAGGAAAGTTAATAATTTCATTCTTTGATTTTTAAAGATGAGTGCAATTTTGCTGTTCAACCAAATAAAACAGATCTTCTCAATATCCTTCCATTTTTGGTTTATGTAAATGTGCTTCTGAATAAAAACAAAGCTGTTCCCATTAGGAGTTCCTTAAGTGTGACAGTTACTTTATGCTGGTTAATACTATTATACATTTATCAATATGATGACTAAAAATCATTAATTAGGGTAGACTTACAGGGACATATATGGCCTAACTGACAAGAAGACATCCTTTCTAGCTATGAAGATTGCAAAAATAGTATCCCAACTATAAACTGGTAAGGATGCCTTATGGTCACCTGGACAGTTAGGTAGTACAGTGGATAGACTGCTAGACCTGAAGTCAGAAAGACTCATCTTCTGGTGTTCAAATCTGGCCTCAGATACTTAACTACCTGTGTTACCCTGGGCAAGTCACTTAACCCTGTTTGCCTCAGTTTCTTCATCTGTAAAATGAACTGGAGAAGGAAATGGCAAACCACTCCAGTATCTCTGCAAACAAAACCCCAAATGGGGTAATGATGAATCACACATGACTGAAAGCTGACTGAACACAACATGGTTGTCTAGTTAACATAATCACTCTATAGCTGTCTTATCACACTGAAAGTCCCTGAAAACACAAACACACATACACACACACACGAAAATTCCTACACTATTATAATTAGAAAGTTTAATACACTTTTCCTTCCTTACTTTATTCTACACTTTTCCTTTTATGATTAAGTCAATGAAATAACCCCATTTTAAAAAGTTTGAACCTAAAAATTTCATTTTTTCTAATCTAAATGACACAAAGTTATTATGAATATAAGAAATGTGAATGGTTTCAAAGTTAAAACAACTCCTGAATAGCTGCAGGAAAATGTCAATAAAGCATCCCTCACTTCTGCACTATTGCAGATAGTTTATAAACCTCAATTTTTGAGTACAACTTTTCTCTTTCCATTGCTGCTCTTCTGTACAAGGGCTTTGGAAAAAGTGTGAATGATTTATAATTGTATCAAGATTTTCATGCTCAGAAGAGACCAGCATAGTATACAAAAGAAATCAAATCATTTATTAGGACAGTATGAAAATTTAAAGCAATATACCAGTCGCTGGCAGGGCCACGGACTATTTTTTTTGTGTGAAATCCTGTGGTGAAAAGGAATCTAGCAGCAAGCTGAATACTAATCATAGTAATTTCTTCTGCTTCAGGCAACAGATGATCTTGCCCTATGAATAAAAATTACATTAAAGATCAAACAAAAATAAGGTCATTTTATCAAATATCACTCACATAAAATATGTGTTCAAGTCCATTGATCCTGGATAGGTACTGGAGTTTAAACAAAAGCAACTACTTAAGAATTTGAGGCCCTTTTACAGTTTATTATGAACTAACCAAATTTAATTTGTAATGACTTATCACATTTGTTAATATTGCAATACTTACTTGGTTTAATATTGCAATACTATCCTGGTTTAGGATAGCACAGTAAGCACAGTACATTAGATCTACTCATGGATGGAATGAATCTCCTGATCTAGGAGTTAGTTAGCTCCCTAAATAACTTTCATTTGGGCCCCAGAAATCAGTAACTAGTTGTGAGTCCCGACACTGACACTTCCCAACTTGGTGACCTTGCACAAAAAACCTAATGTTTGAATCTTAGCTTACTTAAAAAAAAAAGCAATAAAAATATTTAAGCTTCCCATATCCCACAGTTGTTACATGAGAAAGTGCTATATAAAAGTGTATGTTTTGAACATCATTTGCTGATTTCTGGCCCAACTAACTGCCTATTGCCAACTAAAGAGAAATTCAAAATGATTAACTTTATTATACATGAGAATAAGAGCTACTTCCTCAAATAATCCTGAAGATTTTCACAATGGCCTGTCACAGATTGTAGTACCCAGTGACATGAGAGTACAAATTAACAGATGGGAAAAGGTAGTGCTGATTGACACTTTTTCTGATAATTCATATCCAATATATGATGACATAAAAAATTCATGTGGAATGATGTCATAAACAAAATGATAAATTTTAAAAAGCATTTCAATCTTTTCCAGCCTCATATTTTCATGATTTTATCAACATGGGAGAGAACCTCAAACAATACAATCCATAAGCATTTCATACTTTAGTAGACAGAGAATACTGAACAAAGCACACCTCAGCTGGTGCCAAACTCTTGATAACGAGACTCTCTTCATTTAGCTAGGCTCTTCAAGATTGCAAGCTCCTTGAAAGCAAGGTCTAGGATATGATTTTTTAAATGTCTTTTTATGTCTAGCACTGCACTTTGCTTAATTTTTTTGATGAACTAATTTGAAATGACAAACGTGTACAGAATCAAACGCTGGTGTGAACTTGAAGTATTAACTTTTTTGACAGAAGCTGAGGTTTACATGCATATCTTTTAAAAACCAAGGGTTACAGGGGCAGCTAGGTGGCACAGTGAATAGAGCTCCAACCTTGGAGTCAGGAGGACCTGAGTTCAAATCCAGATTCAGACACTTGACACTTAACTAGCTGTGTGACCCTGGGAAAGTCACTTAACCCTGACTGCCCCACCAATAAAAAAAAAATCAAGGATTATGTCTACATTAGAATTGAGACAATATGGACTTTAATGTAGTATATACATGAAGTCACAGAAAAACAATGATTACTGTATATAAATCTTTCTTCTAAAAAATAATTCAATGTGATGTATAAATCCTCTTAAATTTACATACTGCATAAAAGTGAAAATATAAAATTTAGTTAAAATTGCTTAAAAGAAAGAAATGTTAGGAAAAAAAGTTAACTTTATAAAACTATTAGAAGAAAGTTCAATGCCTCACAATCCAGATTATCAAGAATTCTTCCCTGTAGCATCAAGCTAAATTGCAGGTACCTACCTGGAGGAGGGTTTAAGTAGACACTGTTACAAGTCAGAAGTTTTTTTACAAACTGGAAATATTCCAAACTGTATTGCATACGGTTATGCATGAATTGCACATTCTGCTTCCGTACACTTCTTTCAATGGCTGATGGCATTTTAATCTGGTGGGGTTTTGTGGTGAGAACCAGCTCTGAAATATATTTGATTAACTCATTGTCCTTGTCTATCGTGTCCATACGTTCATAAAAAAGAATGTAAGCATTCCACCACCTCTTCTGGCGCCTGTATGACATGCGCTTCATCATATGATCAAACACTTCACCCATGTACTCTCCACCAAAACACTGGTTTTTCATTTCTTCATCATCATCCATTTTACATTCTGTCACATCTCCATCATCAAATTTATACCAGCGATTTTTCTCCCCATCTCCTCCATTCCTCTGGATGATGTAAGAATAATAATGTCCCCCACTTGCTTGACCACTGTGTACAAGAACACCCACTAGTCTATACTTTGTGCTTCCAGTTGGCTCATTTTCTGACTGTTCATTTTGTTGTATCAGCTGATTTTCAGGGTTTACGTCATCCCCTTCCAGCTTTGCAACACCTGCCACTGTGTAAGGTTCCATGTCCAACTCCCTTGGAAATTCAAAGTAATCATTAAACTTGATTGCACATTCCCTTTCCCAGTCATAGTCGAATCGTTTTAGCTGAATGGCAAGAACTGGGGGCAATTTCTTAATTAGGAGGCGCTTTACTGTATCAACCTAAAAATAGAAGAGGTATGGGATATTTTCTTAGAAAACCATTAAAAACAGTGCAAAGAGAACAACTAAACCATAAAAAGTGATTATGAAAAGAGTTGTAAGAGTTTACTAGTGATGTATATACTATAAATTAGTCCCATTGGATATTACTGATTCAGTTTTACAGATTAACCATACCTCAAAATACGGTACAAGGTTCTAGCTGTTTGTACCAGATGGCTAATATAACAGGATGACTTTCATTTGTATGTTTGTATACCTCAAATCTTATTAATAATAAAGTTTTTAATATCTTAACAGTTGCACTAAGACGTTTGAGAATGCCTATAATTCTTTTCATTGTACCAAGTGCTTTCATAACATTTCATTTGAGCATCATGATAAGTCTGTGAAGTATGGCAAATACCATGCTGATTTTAGAGATGAGGAGACTGGGACTTAGAGAGATTAAATGACTCGCCCCAAATTATTCAACTAATTTAAGTGTCAGAGCTGGAACACAGGTCTTCTGATTCTAAGTCTAATGGTCCTATTACACCACACTGTAATTTCTTCTTAAAACCCCCTTCGTCCCCTATCTCCCTATTGTACCTAGGGTGAAAATTCAATTGCACTCACGGACCTACTCCTACTGCTGATGGAACTAGACCAGTTTGTCCCTCTTTAGTCAGCCTGGTGCTCACCAGGGGGCTCACCATACTGGTGCTGCATTTGGTGAGGACACCCAAATCAGCTTAGCCTTACTGTTGCTCAGAGCCCCTGAGCTCAAGTAATCTACCAATCTCAGCATCCCTAGGGCTTACAGGTGTTTACCACCGTGCTTGGCTCACAACCTTAAAATAAATTAAAAAAAAAAGTTCCCAGTCAAAAAACAAACATTCTTTAAAATTAAATGCTATATAATGAGTGTGAATATGTGTGAGTGCGTGTGTACGTGTTTAATATTAGCCACTGGACAAAACTTTTTTAAAAGTAGATAAGAGGGACACATGATTAGGTGGCTGGGGGTGCCTAAAAGCCAGATCTACCCGGGTAAATGACAAAGTTGGGAAACTTTCATAGGGAAAAAAATATAAGTTTTATTTAATGGGATCAGTAGCTCTGAAGAACTGCAAAGCATCAGTTCACGCAACATGTCAGTGGAAAGAGCAATGGAACTAGAGCCAGAGGATCCAGAATCAAATCCTACCTTCCCTCTTTTTTAACCTTAGGCAGGTCACCTAACCTCTGAGCCTCTTAACTCATCTGTAAAATGAGACAGTTGGACTAGATGGCTTCGAGGGTTCCTTCAGTTTTCAATCTATGATCTATGCCAATAGAGCAGGGACTCAAGGAGGCAGACTGCGCTGGAAATATTCTGTATTCCTCAAGGATTAGCAAGGCAAAGTGATGTCAGAATTATTACTGGGGCTTCTAGACCAGGCCTCACTGGCTATTTCTTCATTCCCTATCATTCTCTTTCCCTTGACAATATTTTGGTTAATTTTATCTTGGCCACTGTTATGAAACAAAGCAGGAAATGGAAAAAAAAAAGAAAAGAAAAAGATTTTTAAAGAAACAGGTATCTTCTGATACAGAGTATATCTAATAAAAATGAACTGCATAAAGAAGGATGCCAACAAATCCTACTTACCTTTTTGTTGCATTTTTCACAATGATATGCATTTGCACCTTCCAGTAAATCTCCCTTGACATATTGTTCCAAAGAATCAAGAAGGTTTTGGTGATTTCTAATATCTACATTCAGAGTCGTAAATGATTCTTCACACTCGTACCTAAAGGCATTATTTGAAGAGTTCAAAAGTGTTCTGCTGGGAGGTACCAAAGCATTCTAATTGATTACATCACTAAATGTGCAGTATATTTTGTGTCACAGCAAACTGAGAAAAGAATGTTATCATTTTAGGCATTATTTCACACCTCAAATATTCCTATTTAAAATCCCTTAAAAAACAAGTATTAGATAAGAAAGGCTGCTTTTAAATAACTGTATTTGGAAGCTTAGGGATTTTAGATGGAGTTATAGTTACTCTGTGCCAATAAATTATTCATTCCATAAATATTTGAGTGCCTTTGTACATTGTGATAAATAATTTTCTTCTATCAACTGATTATGTACTTTGGGTATTAAGTACATGACTATCTAAAATACAAGGTAAAAAAATCTACTTCTTTGACTTAGAACTTGCAGCCCCAACCTGCAGCTTAGAGTTTCTCGGGAATATGGAGATTCAGAACTAGAAGAAGCAGATCCATTTAGCAGGTTTGACTTCAGAATCTGAAACAGGGCCATGCCACTGCGCCCCCTTCTCAGAGATATCTTCCACACTGAGTGAAGTTTTATACAGTATTTATAGGGTTAAAAGTCATTCATATCTTAATGTAAGTTTAATGAACTACCTCCTAATACCTAGTCAATTGCACTGAAAAAATTCAGAGTTTTGCTAGGGGTGGGGCAAAGGCTGGAGTTCAGAACTTTTCAGGATGTCTATACTTGGTGGAGAATTTAAGGCATCATGAAGATACTGGGTATCTGAGGAAAGGACTGCTATAAAAATAGGGTACAAAAAAGAAACAGGAGTATACCAAGAGACAGATTTTCCCTACCACTGGCCAGGTACCTAGTGCCCAAGTATACTAAAAAGGTGGCTCCCTTTTTAAATGCTAGTCTGTGAAAGAGGGAAGACACAAGATAATAGTCTGAGGGCTTGTAGAGTCAAATAAAGGTTTTTATAAGAGGATATTGGGGAATGTTTGTAGGTAGCAGTGTGAAGCCAGTGGATAAAAAGGGAAGGAAGATGAGAAAGGGAATGATGAAGGGGGCCATTTCTTGAAAGATACAGGTAAGGATGGGACAAAGAGTACAAGTAGAGAAATTGATTGGTATATGAAGGGCCACTTTTTCCTTGGGGACTAGAACAAAGGGAAATTTGAGATAGCATAGAAGGTCTCCAAGATATGTAAAAAGGAAAAACATGACCTTTATTTTCTTAGTAAAGAAAGGGGTAAAGTCCTTTTCTGGAAGGGCACAGGAAGGTCTAGGGGGCTTGAGGGCTGAGTTGAAATTAGAGAATATATGTCTGTCCCCCTCTCCAAATTATTTATTGTTATTTTAAGTTTTGAGTTCTAAATTCTTTCCCTCTCACCTGCTCCACCAACTGAGAGATATCACTTATATCAATTATAAACTGAAAGCGAAATTATGCAAAACTTATTTCCGTATTAGCCTTACTGCACAAAAAAGGCAAGGAATATAACTCAAGAAAACTACATTATAATTTGCACTCAAAGCTCATCAGTTCTTTCTCTGGAAGTCCTTTGGAATTTTCTTAGATCAGAATAACTAAATTTTCCACAGTAGATTACTATTACAAAATTGCTATTACAGTGTACAATGATCTGGTTCTGCTGATTTCATTCTGCAACAGTTCATACAGGTCTTGCCATGTATTTTCTGAAACCATCCCACTTGTCATTTCTTATAGCAAGAGAACTTCATCATAATCATATGCCATAATTTCTTCAGCCATTCACCAACTGATGGGCACCCCCCTCAATTTTTCAATTCTTAGTCACCACAGAAAGAGATGCTATAAATATTTTTGTATACACATATGTCCTTTTCCTTAATCTTTGATCTCTTTAAAGGTACAGATCTAGTAATGGTGTTGCTGGATCAAAGGGTATGCACAGTTTTATAGCCTCTTAGGTATAGTTCCAAATTGTTCTCTAGAATGGCTGGACGAATTCATAACTCTACCAATAGCTCATTAGTGTAACTATTTTCCCTCATCCCTTCCAGCATCTGTAATTTCTGACAGGTGTAAAGTAGTAATCTTAGAATTGTTTTATTTTGCATTTTTCCAATCAGTAGTGATTTATAGTATTTTTTTCACATGACTATTACAGACAGCTTTGATGGCTTCTTCTGCAAAGTGTCTGTTTATATCCCTTGACAATTTATCAATTGGGGAATTGCCCTTATTTTTATAAATTTGATTCAGTTCTCTATATATCTGAGAAGAGGCCTTTATCAGAGAAATTTGCCATAATTTTTTTTTTTGAAAAATATTACTTCATGGTCTATGGTTCCTTTTATCAAAATGTAGTTTCTCTGATTTTGCTGTTCAGTCATTTCCGTTATGTCCAACTCTTAGTGACCCCATTTTAGAGTTCTTGGGAGAGATGCTGGAGTGGTTTGCCATTTTCCTTCTCCAGCTCCTTTTACAATTAAATGAGGAACTGAGGCAAAAAGGGTTAAGTGATTTGCCCAGGGTGATACAGCTAGTCTCTGAAGCCAGATTTGAACTAAGGAAGATGAGTTGTGCTGATTCCAAGTCCACTGCTTGATCTTTCGCACCACCTAGCTGCCCCTAATTTCTCTGTTATCTCCTTTAATTAAATCTCTTTTTGTTTTTGCTTTTTATGAGATCATGATGTCTATCTCTATCTTTTTTATTTCAGCTAAAGCACAATAGATTTTGCTCTAACTTCTTATTTTAACTCTGTCTCAAGCGTCTTGTAAAAAACATTTCTGGATTCTGGTTTCTAATCCATTTTATTATCCAGTGACAGCAAAATGGTGAGCTCATCCTATTCACATTCACAGTTATGATTCCTGTCTGTTTCCTTCAACCCTAGTTTCTTCTGTTTATCCTTCTTTTTATCCCTCCCTCCTCAAAAGTCTGTTTTGTTCCTAACCACAGCATCTTATCTGAGAGATTGTCTATGGAAGTTTCCCCCCAATTTTCTGCATTCCTTCTGTTCTTGGCTACACTGGTTCTATTTATATGAGAAAATTTTAATTTAAAATAATAGAAAATATGGTCACTTGCAAAGCCAAAATAGAAATATAATAAAGGAGAGAGGACATAATAAAGAATATCCTGATAAAGACCATACATGCTTCTCTCTGCTTGGAATCTGTGACCTCAAATTGTGTGTGAGCAGAGTTACTAATCAATGCTAGCTGTAGCCAACGCCAGCAAAGGGTCTCCTGTAATCTCTAATTAGTTGTCTGATTCCCTCCATCAACCATCTTTGGGCCGAGTTCCTGATGCTGCTGCCGCCGCCATTTGATACCACCACCTTCAGCGCCTGCTGCTGGTGATATGTACACTTTGGCCTGATGTCCACCCTGGTGTCACAGACCTTTCTTGGTTGTCTTAGGATGGGGAAATATCTCATCTTGACCTTTAGCTGGCCTTGCTGCTTTTAAATTTATTGTAAGGCACCATTATGTTTGGAGGGAAATGTTGGAAGAGTTCAGCTGGAGGGCTATTTCTCTTCTACCATATTGGCTCAGCCCTCTAGATACATATGTTTGTAATGAACCAAGAGGGTACAATCATGTAACTTACTCCGGTAGTGTTTAGCAGCACATAAAATAGGAGCAGAGAAAGCGGATGATGGTGACCAAGAGTTGGGATCTGGCAAATAAGACAAAGGATTTGAGAGTCTATTGGCTTCAAGTCTCTCCCCTTTCCAAACCATTCACTAATAGAGAGGCCAAAAAAAGGCATCGTTCTAACTATATTACTTCTTAGCCCAAAACCTCCTGTGGCTTCTTTCTATGTCTCTAATAAAATACAAACTCCTTATCCTGATAAAATACAAGCTCCATATCCTGATATTATCTTGCTATCCCAGTTTAGCTCCAGTCTATCCTTTCCAGCCTTTTGTTACATTATTCATTTCAATATTGTATTTTTTTAGCCAAATGGGTAATTTTTAGCTAATTTAGACCACTAGCTATTTCCTGATTCCATTATAATCCCTCCCCATTGCATATCATACCCCTAATGTCTACAAAAAACTCACCAAATTTCCAAATGTCCACAGAACCTCAGAGTTGTGAGGCACATTATAGTCCAAATTCATACCTATATAAGAATCTACTCTACCCTATCTAGTGCTCATTCAGCCTTCACATGAGGAACTCTAGTGAGGGGAACCTAATATTTCTCCTCATAGTTCACAAGTAGCTATTTATACCTTTAAATAGCTCTAAGAAAGTCATTCAGTTTATTAAGTTTAAATACAAAAATTAAACACAAAAGAAAGCTTCAATCTGCCTCTATGAAACAAACCTACTGCTTTTAATGCATCATTCTGAATCCAAGCTGAACAAATATAATCCTCCATATGACAACTTTTCAAATATCTGACCCGTGCTCTCTATCTCCCCACTTTTTCTTCTAAAAATAATATTCAATTCCTTCAACTTCATTCCTTTTTTGATATGATTTCAAGTACCCCAACCATCCTGGATGCCATCTTCTAGATGTATATTGGACTTTCTCAGTGTTCTTTTCTAAAATGAACTTTTCTAAACTCTACACAATATTCCCAGAGTATTCTGAACACAGCAGAGTAAAATGGGATCATTATCTCCCTTGTTCTTGACACTTCCTCTCATAATCCAGCCTAAGAGTGCATTAACTCTTTTGTCTACTACACTGTGCTAAAAATGCCAAGTCCATTAAAATCTCCCAATCATGAGGATCATATTTTCCTCCTTAAAATTTTGAGGGCACTTTTCCCATATATCATATTTAACTTGATGATATATACATTTACATACATGTTTTACACCTCCTTTTAGAGTATAAGCTTTTCTTTTGCTCACTACACCTACAGGTAAGGATTTTTTGTTTACTCAATAAAATCTTCACTAAAGGTAAATTGATCAAGATTGCTTTTTATTTTTAAATGACAATGAGTTAAAAAAAATTATCATGAAAATACAATAACAGGGTAAGAAAGCAAAACTTAAATTAAGGAGCCCTGAGATATTGTTAAAAACTAGAAACTAAGTGACAATCACACTTAGTCACTTAGTTTCAACAACAGTTTGATGAACCAACTAATAAACACAATAAATAAATAAAATAAAAATTAAAAAAAAATAAAATAAAACAAAAAAAGAGGATTGTTTTGCTATCTCCCTAAAACACAGAACATGGTTTCAGTTATTAAAGCTAATTTGTTTACTTTTCTGGTCATACTCTGACAATACTACAGCTTTCCTTGCTGAGTAAAATCTCTTATTTTCTTCACTTCCTATGTAGGAAGAAGAAATAAGGTTACAAAAAGATGCACTGATATGCAGATCTGCATTGTAGAAAACAGACCTGAAACAATACATAAAAAGAGGGAGGGAAAACTCACAGAAATCATTATTCCTTTTCGTTTCATACAGTCTACAAAGTATGAAAATAAAATAAAACAGTACCAAATAAATGGTTATATTACATCAGTGACCAGAAAAAGTCAAATTCAGCTTCTAATCTTTTATATTTCTTTTGGTTACCCATGAACACTATTCATTAAACAAAACATGTTATATACTTTTCTCATTTTGATGGTCATTTAAAAAAATAAAATTTAATGAGCTATAAAATTTCATTTAAGATGAAGAGACCAGAAATAACTGTCAATTTCATCATTCAGAATTTTTAAAAATTGCTTCAATCAACCAACAAGCATTTATAAATACTTACTATGTGCCAGCCACTGTTCTAGGCACTAGAGGTCATGGAGAGAAAGTGAAACAAATAGCCCTTGCCCTTAATGAGTTTAAATTATATTTTGAGAGACAATACATACATGTATGAGTTTATGCAAAATAAATGCAAGATAATTTTTGGAGGAAGGCACTAGCAGTTGCGGAGAATCAGGGAAAAGGTCTTGAAGTTGGGCTTTTTCCATGCTAAATAATGCCAAAAGAGTAAGCATAAAGTAGGTTTGGTCATAAACTGGGTAATACCTATCAATAATGAGTTAATCAACAGATTATGCTTACCGCGATATTTTTTTGGGTTCACAATTTAATTTAGGGGAGAACTAAGAGTCTTTTAAAAAGTGTCCCAGTAAACAAAAGAGCAAATTATAAGAAAATTTATTACACTGTAAAGCTCAGCAAACAATGCTTTGAAGTGTTAATATGCTTTACTGATGAAGGTAGAAATGATCAAAGAGAAACATAGAAAACTTACAAGAACCGAGAACAATTTAGACAATAATTAAAACACTAAAGAAAAACAAATTTGAAATACTTAAGAAGTCTAATTGGGGGCAGCTAGGTGGTGCAGTGCAGTGGCAGAACACCAGCCCTGAAGTTAGGAGGACCTGAGTTCAACTGTGACCTCAGACCAAACACCTGACACTTACTGGCTGTGTGACCCTGGGTAAGTCACTTAACCCCAATTGCAAAAAAAAGTCTTATCAATGTAATGACCAACTCTATTTCCAGAGACAGATGAAGTATGTTGCCCACTGTCTAGGAGAAAGGCCTAGAAGTGCAAATTGAGACATACATTAAATTTTGGACATGGCCAAATTATGGATCTGTTTTACGTACCTTGCCAATTTTTAAGTTTGTCTTTCTGTTTTTTAAAAAAAAACTTTTTTTACAGGGAGTTGGGGTGGGAGAAGGGGACTAGCAACAGTGATGATCATCAACAACAACAAAAAAATAAGAGTAAAGAGGGTTATTACAGAATTTGCTTTTTAAATGGAAAAAGAACAGGAAGAAGTTCAGAGGGAGATACAAACAGGAAAGCTTTGTTACTAATATGTTGAGTTGATCATATAAATCTGTAAAGAATCACAAGCTGTATGCAATGGAGATGAACTGTTTCATAGGCAATCCTCTCTTTCTGCTCTTTCTATATGAAAACTTTCATGTTTGAGAAGATTAAAATAACAAAAAATAAAAATGTTATATTAAAAATGATTATAGAAGATAAGTTGAAAACTGACAACTTGACTAATGATGCACATGATCATGACAGGACATTCATTTTAATGTAGATGGATATTCTAAGAAAAATGTTATACGGAAACACTGCTTCTGGTATAAAAACATTAAAACTCATTAATGTTTTATATATGTATGTATCTTTACTCATCTTTCAAACTATGAACTTAAAAGGCTATTTACAGAAATAAAGGAAAACAACTGGATTTATAGATAGGCTTCATCAATATAATAAAAATACTTTTACTGAAATTCATTTACAGATTTAGTGCTACACCAATCACACTAACAAAAGGTTAGTTTACAGAACTATAAGAAATAAAATTCATTTGGATTAACAAGAGTTCAATAATGTGGTGGTAAATGATGGAATAAACAGAGAAATAAATGGGGTCTAGCATGATCAGATTTCAAACAATATGACAAAGCAGTAATCATCTTAATTATTTGGTACTGTTTTAAAAAAACAGATCATCAGAATGACACACTACAAGACTTCAAAGCAAAAGAACACCGTCATCTACTGTTTGATAAAATCCAGAGGACAACCTATTGAAGAGAGTTCAACCTATTCAATAAGAATAGCTGGGAAAATTCAAAAGTAGCTTGGTAGAAAACATGTTTGCATCACTACCTCACAACACATACAATAAGTTCCATATGGATATGACCTAAATCCCATCAAAAAAAAAATTAAGAGGATGAAAGGAGACACCTTTCATATCTGTAATTAGAAGAATTCTTAACCAAATGAGACTGCAAAAGATGAGACAATTTTGATTATATAAAAATGAAAACTTCTGCATAAACAAAAGCAATGAGATTACAAGAAAAGTTGTTAAATGGGAAGGGAATAGGAGAGACCTGTGTAGCAAAGATCTCCAATAAAAGTATGCCACCCCAGATAAATGTACAAATACTGAAATCAAAGAATCACTGATTGAAAAATAAGTAGGTAAGCAACTGTGGGGAAAAAGACATACTCCACCACTAAGAAAAATACAAATGAAAACAATTCTGAGGTTTCACTTCATAACCACCAAATTAGCAGAGATGATGCAGCTAGTAATTAGTAAAACCATTGTGACAGAATATACAAAAAGTTACTAAATTCTCCACATCCTTTGAGCTAGCAATCCTCCTAACGGGTAAATACCCCATGTAAGGAAACAACAGAGAGAAATTTTCCAAAGAAATCAGCATATTCATAGCGGCATTCTTTACAGTCGCAAAAAACCTGATAAAGTGGTTGTAATTAGGAAACAGATGAAAAAAATTGTGTCATATAAAACATAGCAAGATTTGTACAAAATGATAACAGGGTGAAGCAAACTGAACCAGGAGAACAGGCAGAACTACAATAATTCAAGTCATCTGTATTCAGATTATGCAAAAATATAGTTTCCATTTTACAGAACTGATGGTGAGGCATATTTTCTTTCTCAACATGTGTATGATAGATATGGAATGTTTACAAGCTGTAAGCCACAGTGGTTATGTCAGCTGGTTTTATTTAACTGTTGGGAGAGGGACTGATTGGAAATGGATGGGTGTATAAAAACAATAAAGATCAATAAAACTTTTTGATATGATAAAACAATATGATAAAGAAAAGGATAAGGGTAGATAAATCAGATGTTTTTGAGGCCAAAGAGACCTTAGATATCATCTAGTCCAACTCATTTATTTTACAGATGGATAAATAGGCTAAATCAAACTGATCTGCCTAGGAGGTAATACAAATTTACAAAAAACATCAAGCAGAATCAGTGTAGTAATTTTTTTCCCCACATTATACCATGTTCTTTCAGGTTAAAAAAATAGGTACACAAAACTGTTACTCATAGTCATAAACATCTAGTTCCTGTAAGGAAAATATTAAAATCACACTGCATTTATTGGTATGTAATTATGGAAATTTTTATTTGGAACAGTAAAAATTCAGTACTGGACTCACCTATGTGGACAACCTTGGCAAATCTTCTGATCAGCAAAAGAACCTCCTAAGACCTTACTTAGCATAGCAGGATGTCCCAATGCTTTTAAAGCTTCATCTAAACTATCCACCAAAGAATTAAAAAATTCTAAAGCATCATGTTGTTCACGTAGGTTAACAGGCTCACCCCAAAGCCTAATTTTAAACAAAATAAAAGGAAAGCATTACTTTGACACAATATTTTACAGGAAAAAAGTTAACATAACAAAGACTACTTACTTGTAAAAGGTGTGTACCAATGTACCCTAAAGGTTAAGTAGGAAACACTACCAAGTTATAAACAGTAATTAGCATATACAAATGATCTTCGCAGGATATAATTAAAAACATTTTATTCTCAATGCGGAAAGATACGAGCAATACCAGGTGCCTCATGTATTGGGCAGAGAAATATGGTCATTTGCAAAACCAAAATGGAGATAAATCACAAGGGAAAGAGAACATAATAAAGAATATTCTGATAAAGAAAGTAAGCCAAAATGCTTTATAAATATATACTGGTTGTAACCAAATTTGAATTTTACTTATGATCTAATGTTGATATACTACTGGTAAGCATAAACACATTACTTCCAAACCCAAGCCACTCATAAAATAAGGTCTTGCTGTATGGGACAACAAATGAGTCTGCTAAACTTCAAGGATGTTGCTGTCTTTATTTACAAGGTAATTAGCTGGAAGTATAGGTATAGCTCATTTTACCAATAGGTATCCTTCAAATTTGCATATAAAAAGGGTAATATTTAAAATTGGCCAGGATAGTTCATTATTAGAATTCAAGAGTGAGATTAGAGTTATGTGTCTATAGATTTGGGAATTATATGAAAAGAGATCAATGAAATCAAGAGAGGGTACAGAATGAAAAGAGGGCCCAAATAAAAGCCTTGGAGTATACTCATGGTAGGAAAGAGTATAGTGCCACATAAAAATGAGAACAAATTATCTAGGAGAAAAGGGCAGTCAACACTATCAAAGGCTAGAGAAGGATGAGAATTAAGAATAGGCCAGATTTGGCAAGTAAGAAATTATTGGTAATGTTAAAGAGAAGGTTAGGAGTTTGCTATGTGAAGGAAGAGATTTAGGATGATAAGGGAGGATAGAAAGAGGAATAAGGGATGGTGGATCTCTAGGTATGTCTGTAGAAGAGGAGGCAGTAGACAGGAAGAGGCTGAACATAAGAGAAATGGGGAGAGACTGGAAGGAGATGGAAGAGGAGAGAGGGAAGACGGCAAGGGGATATGAGGAGGAAAGGGAAAGCAAAGGGTAGAGACAGGAAAGGGGAAAAATAGGGTGAGGAAGATATGAGAGAAAGGAGAGATGAGACAAAGAAAGGAAAGAGAGAGAAGCTCAAACTGGAAATGCAAGAGAACAAACAAGTAAAGGGAGTGGCCTGGATTAAGGAGGAAAGATATCTCTTTGTCAGAGAAAGCAAGATAATATTAAACAAAGCTCTGAGGAAAGGGATAGAGAAGAAGAAGCTCATTATGGATGACAGTCAATGGAAAGAATAATGAAGCAAGTGGATAAATATATAATAAGTGGAGCAAGAGGTTTGAATCTTTCTTTGGCCACTTACTACTAGGGAAATCTTGGGCAAGTCATTTCACCTCTCTGAGCCTCAGATTCCTCATCTGCAAAGCAAGAGGTTGGACTAGATGGCCCTTCAAGCTCTAAATCCAGAAATTGTTATTGTTTCTATTTTCTGGGCGAAGCAGAAGCCAAGTCCTCTGCTGAAGGCAGGTGAGCGAGGTGGGCGTGTTTATGTGTATGTACGTGATGTGTGGGCTGGGAAGTAAAAAAAAAACCAGAAGATTTGAAACACCTGCTGCAGGGAATGTGCTGGAAAAAGAAAGGGACTGTTATGTACCAGTGAGGATCAGCTGAGACTAGATTCATTTCAGGGCACCTACCTGTAACAGCTGTCTGACTTCCGGGAGTATATCTCTTAAGAGTGGAGAAGGTGAATGGAGGAGGTGACCCAGACTTGGGGTTGGAAAGGCACGAGCAGGGCCCAGAAAAGGGTGCAGGGGATTTGAACGTTAAAAAGTAAAAGCTGAAAGGGTTAACTATAGGGCCAAAACCTTGGAGTAAAAAGAGGCCAGAACACAGGCTTCAAGAGGGAATAATATGCAGAGGTTGGAAAAGCAAAGTGAAAGTGGCACTAGCAAAGGTATGATAAAGGTGTGAATGAGCAAGATAAATGCTCAATGAAACAAACAATTACCTAAATGGAGCTAAGTGTCCTTGGGAGGAAAATGGAAACAAGAGCTGGATAAGCAGAGTTTGACAGAAGATGAGGAAACAAGGGTGTCTTTCCTCAAAGCCCCAAATGAGAACTACTTGATTGTTCTTCTGACCACCTGTGTTCTAGTCTCCTAAAAGAGAGTAAAGGGACATGGCAAGGGACTGGACCTGAAGATCAACTGGTATAGGAAACGCTTGGATGAGGAAATTCCATCTACCAATGCAGGTTGACACCTTCTCTTCAACAGTCTCAGCCCTAGGTGTGTCAGAGGGAGGACTCTAACCCTGAGGCTACTTCGCCTCAATGCCTTTACTCTGTTGAATAAAAGCAGACAGAAATTAGCAATGACCTGAGGCAAGTAAGGTGTCTATGGATTTTTTAACTCTAAAAACAAATGAGATGTTGTTACATCTCTCATAACTTGACAGAAAGAAGTCTTTTAGCTTTTACTGCTTCCATAATTTCAAGACTAATCCTGCCTGAAAGGGAGATTAATTTCAAGGATGATGTAATATACCTCAAATAAATAATATATAACATTCTTTAAAAAGTTAATTCATACTTTCATAACAATTAATTATCAAGTACTTTAATTTTTATCTAGCTATCACTTACCTAAATTGTTTCCAAAATCCTCTTGGTACATAATATTGTAATCTAGAAGCTGCTAAATGACCAAAAATGACCTGAAGATGTCTTAAAACACCAATATTGTATTCCTTTCTGTCTTCAGTTTTATTCAAAGCTGGTTTGTCTTCATACTGATGAGGATATCCAAATACATCATCTCGGGGATCAACATTACTCTAAAAAAAGCATATTAAAAAAAAAGTGAAAATGGTATAAATGTTATCTTGAAAATGTTTTAATTAGTGCAGGGACAGGCACACTCACTAATCATATTTTACATTTGTATTATAATCCTTACTTTCAAAGAACTTTAAAGATCAAGGCAGGATATATAATATTTATATGAAACAAGCATCCCTACTTTACAGGGGTGTCATTGAAGGTCCTATTTGTTACAGGTCATTTATAGCATGAGAAGGCTAATCTCTGCTTTAGAGGATTAAGCTATAAGAGCTCTTTAGCTATATCATTAAAATACTCAATGATTCACACATTTTAATTTACATTTAAAAAAAATAGTTGATGATAGTGGATGTCAATCTAAATGGGCTTTAAAGTTTGCAAAACATCTTCATTTAACTGATACAATATCTAGTGTTACTGTTATTTCATTCTTACTGCTAAAGAAACAAAAATGAATAGAAGTTATATAACTTGGTCTAGGTCGCAAAGTTTTTAAGTGTCAGAGGCAGGATTCAAACACAAATGCCTTCTGATTCAAAATAGTGTTCTTTCAATGCTGCTTCCCTTATTTCAGTGTTTCTTAATTAAGCAAAACACTGAATAAAACATTAAAAAAAATTTCTGATAAATCCTCAAATAGAATACTTTTGCCTAGAAAGTACTTAATCTCATCCTGTCATGAAAATACTTCATAATACATTCTATTAGAAAGCCAGGGGATACCGTGTATAAAACTAAATATATATATTTTTAAATATATGGCAGATTTTCCTTATAATCCTTCTACCATTAATTCAATGATTATGCTATAAAAAGAGGTATTGATGAAACAAAATAAGCAATAAAGCAAGGTGTTACACACCCTCTTCTCCCAAAAGAAAAATCACAGATGAAAAAAAAAGGCAGTCACATACTGTGGACATAAATCTAATTCCTAGTTCTGACCCTGAAGAGTTATTTGATTCAGGCAATACTTAAATATTTTGGAGCCTTGATTTTCTCAACAAGAAAAGCAGCAGAAATAATATTTGTCCTACCTACTCTCACAGAATTTTTAAAAACCCATAGAGTACTAAAGAAATATGAACTATTAAAGGCATGCCCACAATTTTGAAATGTTTTTTGCCTCCAAATGGAGTATTAACTTTTTTCTATTTTAAGAGAATCAGCATGAACAGTGGGTGGGGTGGGGTGGGGTGGGGGTGGGGCGGGAAACTGGGGGCCACGGGATTGAAGTCGGATGAACTGTCTTCCTGTCTTTGGCATCCTCAAAGTCCTCATCTGTAAAACAAGGGGGACTGCCAAGGAAATAAAGGACAAAAACAAAGTTCTAACACATGATATATTCATATCAATCTTTGCTGTCATAACAAAGAATTGGAAACAAAGTGACCAGTGTTTTGAGACTGGCTGAAAAAAAATGTGGCAATCGTATATAACAGAATATTATGATGCAATAAGAAATGATAAGTATGAAAAACTTAGAAAAACAGGAAAGATTTGTATTAACTGATACAAAGTGAAATGAACAGAACCAAAAGAAAACTGAACAAAAAGAAAGCAACATAAATGAAAAGTTCACTAAAAGGAAACCAAACACCGAGCCACTGAAAAACCAGTAATAGTCTATGGGAACAGATGATGAAATAAATTCTCTTCTCTCAGAAGAGAAAGGATGACTATTAAGGCAGAAGATTATACACATTTTCAGATGGAGTCACTGTGTTGGCTGTTTTGTGGAATTCCTTTTTTTTTTTGTTACAAGGTAGGTTTCATTTGGGAGGGATGAGAGAGAATTTCTAGAAACAACTGGAACAGAAAAACAAGTGGCACAATAAAATTGAGAACAACAAATGGAGGGAGGGCATTAGACTTCTTCTAGCCCTGAATCATATGACCCTCTCTTTTACTCTCTCCACCGTTCCTAAAAGGAATTCTTATATGGTTCTAGCCTGAACTGAGAATGCTTGGGAGGAAAACTGTATTTTGACTACAAGCCCTCCTATTTAAGACCCTGATAGTATTCTTCGTCAAGACACAGAGACATGCTTCTCTTTTCAAAGAGGGAAAGCTAAGTTATGATTTCTAAGGACAACCTATAAGCAGAGTATACAAAATGAACAGATAGTACATAGGTGGGCTTAAACTAATCAAAAGAATAAAAATAAAAAATATTTAACTGACAATATTTTACTTAAATGTTTTCAACACTATACTATTTCAGTTCTTAAGTATGAAGTACACATGATATAAGTTCACTCTGTTGAACACTTTCTAATTTCTTACACTGACTTTCTTTTCGTCTCTGACATATTGGTTGTGTGACACACAGGCATATCACTTTGTCTCTCAGTGCTCTAGGCAACTCTCTAACACTATAAGTTGCAGAGAACTTATGGCCCTACAGTGGAAGAGGAAGTTTCCTCCTCGGGAATTGCCCACACCAACAAAACCTTAAGTCCAGTTCCTCATCCTATCTCTCTTAACATTAAATAATGTATCGCTAACCATTAAGGTAGTAGAGTAACTGTTAAGGCAAATCGAAAGCTCATGAAGAAAGCATGACAGAAAATATGAATGGCATTTTAGTCTATGCTACCTAACATCATCTATATGCCACTAGTGTTTGGATTCTGTATGAAAACTGAGAACAATTCAACCACAAATCCTATGGAAAATACAAAAATCCCAAAGTAGAAGTACTAGTAGTCAGAAACAACTCAACCCAACATATATTTATTAAGTACCTCTTATGCATAAAGCATTGTGCTAGGTGCCAGGGATACAAAAACAAAAATGAAATAATCCTGCTCTCTAGCAGAAGCTTTGAAGTGCAGTGGAGAGTATGCTGGATCTGGAGTAAGAAGACCCAAGTTCAAATTCAGCTGCAGATACTTATCAGGTATGCAACCCTGGGCAACTCACTTAACCCTTGTCTGCTTCAGTTTCCTGAACTGCAAATGTGGATAATATCATTACCTCCCAGATTTGTTGTGTCAAATGAGTTATTTGTAAAGCATTCAGCAAACCTTAAAGTGCCATACAAATAAGAACCAGTATCATTACTACCATTAGTGCTATATAAACATATACTCATGAACACAAATATAGAATGACGATGAAATAAAGTTTACCTCATTGTCTTGCTTCTCATCTCCAGACATATCATCATCTACATCACTGCCGGTGCCTTCTATTGCAAGGATACCATTCCTGATGGCAGGAATCATGTATAGTTGCTGGATAACTGAATTCATGTAACAAGTAGCACCAGCATTTTTCAGACCCACAAATCCTTTTGGTGGTCGAGGTCCAACAGGTGGCAGATATTCCCATTCCGTAAGTGCCTCACAAGCTGAGGGTGATTAAAACAAGTTGTCACAAGATGACCAAAGTTCTATTGTTACTAGGAAGTTCTAACAAATTCACAGATGATCCTTATAACAACCCTAAGAGTTAAGTATTATCTCCTTTTTGCAGATCACCCTTGTGTTTTGGTTTCCTTAAATGGCTTCTTCAAGGTTAGATGGCTACATATAAGTTCTCCTGACAGCCTAATGCATTATACACCTGGGTCCAGAACTTCTTAGCCTGTGATATGTAACAGACAATACTGTATGTACTATTTTGTTACCTAAGTTTGAAGGCTACGTCAGCACACTCATCCATGACCTACACCAACTAACTGCCTTGGAGTACTGATTTTTCTTTGGCATTATTTGCACTATATGGCCTCATTATATTAAAATAGCAGGGCCATCATAGAATCACAACATTTCAAAGCTGGAAACAATTTTCAGAAACGATGTTATTTCAGGGATATATGAATGTTAATTCCTCCTATAGATATTCTAAGGGCAAATATGTATTATCTACCCTGACCATATGATCATATCCTCAGTAAAGGAAAAACACAAATGCACACAATTTCCTACAATCAGGCCAGGAAATCTTTGTCTCACTGATAAGTACATAAATGTATAAAAAGCTGAGTGGTGAAAAGAGGTAATTTGGATTTAATTCTGATTAGTACAGAAGAAATTACCTCTGATTTGGAAATAACAGAATCCTTCCAAGAAAGTGACTATGTCATTTTAATACTAAACAGCAGTCAAGGAAGGGGACAGTGGGCAATAAGATATGTATTCTAAACTCAAGGAAAGTAGATTTTTAAAGGTTCAGAGAAATGAGATATACTCTCATGGCTTTACATTCTTAAGGGAAAAAAAGTTTTCAAAAATAATGACATGGTCTCAAAAATGATATGTTGACAACACTACTGAGAAGGGAACTAAGGAGAAAAAGACCAAAAAAGTCTTCAAAGAGTCTTCTCTGATGAGTGCAGATTTTAAAAGAACATGTTTAAAAGATGGCAGGAAAAGAAAAAAATTTTAAAGTGATAAAGACTTCCCCTCCCACAGGTAAGGACAATAAAAAGAGCTTAAAAAAAAAAGCTAGGTCTAGAAGAATAAAAGTAATGAAAAACAAAGCCTCTGGCTCAAAGCTAGAGGCATCACAGCATAACAGATCAAGTTATTTTGATTCAGAACCAGGAAGAATTGGGTTCAAGATATGCCTCTGACAAATACTAAATGCGTGACTCTTAGGCAAGTCACTTAAGTTCACTAAGTTGAAGTTTCTTCAACTGAAACTCACTACTAGTTATATAAAGAGACAGCTATGCAGACAAAGAAGCAAACATGTAGATTCCCATTATAGCTAACATCAAAG
This sequence comes from Phascolarctos cinereus, assembly GCF_003287225.1. Lineage (NCBI taxonomy): Eukaryota > Metazoa > Chordata > Mammalia > Diprotodontia > Phascolarctidae > Phascolarctos > Phascolarctos cinereus. The sequence continues at coordinate 60,581,094 of NW_027556098.1, forward strand.
AATCCCATCCTGTGTCCTTCATCTTGTAAATACTCATTTTTGACAAAGCTACCAGAACATCTAGGAGTGTCTGATCAATACAGAATACTGTAGGACCATTATCATTTTTCATTGCAAATGAAACCTAAAATTGAATTAATTTTTTGAAAGTTACAACTGATTCACTGAGTTTAGAAATTAACCCTCAAATCTCCCCCCTCTCCATGTACTGTTGATTAACTACATCTCACTTATCCCATCTTCTTGCAGCAGTTGCTGGTACATTCTTTGTCAAGTTCTACACAAAGAAAGGCAAAACCAGTCCCTGCCCTCAAGGAGCTTACATTTTAATGCGGGAGACAACATGTAAATAAATAGATACACGTAAGATATATACAGAGTAGACAAAACATAACCTCAGACAGGAAAGTTATAGTAGCTAGAGAGATAAGGAAAGGCCTTCTATAGAAGGTATCATTTGAGCTGAGTGTAGAAGGAAGCCACGGATTCTAAGAGGCAAAGGGCAGGAGGCAGAGGATTTTGTGCACGGGGAACAGTTAGTGCAAAGGTATAAAGATGGACCACTGTGTGAGTAACAAGTAGGCCACTATATCTGGAGAGCTCATGAACAGCAGTAAAGTTGAAGACTGGAAAGGTGGGAAAGGGCCAGATATCTGAAGAATTTTAAATGACAAAGGAGTTTATATTTGATCCTAAAGGTAATAAAAAGTCATTGAAGTTTTACTGAGTTGGGGATGACAAGTCCAACTTGAGGCTTTAGGAAAATCATACTGGTAACTTGTGGGCAATAAATTAAAATGGTGAAAGACTTAATTCAGGCATACATATTAGAAGACTATTGCAACAGTCCCAGAGATGATGAGAAACTGGTAGCTATGTGAGTAGAGAAGGAAGTAGAAGACATTATGAAAGTAAAAATAAGAACAAGCAACTGGAGCTGAGAATGACATGGGAGTCTGTGAACCCAGATGACCTGGAGGACATTGGGGGAGGGGAGAAAGGATGGGGAGAAGAGAATAATAATCATAATAATAGCTAATCTAAAATGTCTATCTTGCCCACTCTGGGCCAGACATTGCACCAAGTGCTTTATAATTATTTTCTCATTTGATCCTCACAACAACCCTGGGAAGTAGGTGCTATCCCCATTTTACAGATGGGGAAACTGAGACAAACTGAAGTGGACTGCCCAAGGTCACACAGCTATTACATTTCTGAGGCCAGATTTGAACTCAGATGTTCCTGACTCCAGGCCCAGTGCCCTATCCACAGCATCACCAAACTGCTAGGAATAATGAGTATTATTTTGGACATGCTGAATTTGAAAAACTCAACAAGCAGTTGATGATGCAAGACTGGAGTTCATAGACTAGGATTAACATACAGATCTGGGAACAATCTGCACGGAAATAATGATACCCTAGGAGTTAATGAAGCCACCAAGTAAGAAAACGCAGAAAGAAAAGAAAGCCCATGACAGACTCATGGGAGACAATTACAGTTAGTGGGAATGACATGGATGAAGAGCCAGGAAAGGAGATTAAAGGCGCAACCAAACAGGTACAAAATACAGAGAGGGCACTGTAATGAAAACCTAAGAAGAACATTCAAGAGGAGAAAGTGATCATTGGTGTCACAGGCTGCAGAGAAGGAAATAAGGCTGTGGAGTGAGAAAAGTCCGTTGGATCAGAACACATCAGCACCATTGGTAACTTTTGTAGATGACTGTTCCACTTCGGTGATAAGGCTGGACACCAGACTGCAGAGGGTTGAGAAAAGAGTGAGAGGAGAGAAGGAGGCACCACTTTCAAGGAGCTCAGCTGAGAAGGAAGGGGAGGAGAGATGAAAGATGATAGTTAGTACAGATGGCAGGGCAAGAGAAGATGTTTTAAGGATGAGAGATAACTGGAAGGCAGCAGGGAAGGAACTAGCTGACAGGGAGAGATAAAAAATTAGAGCTAAAGGGGGAGATCATTTTGGGGTCTGATTATTATAGAGGCTGGGATCAAGGGACTGGCCTTTGCAAGACATCTTGATTAGAGACTGGAGGTTAAGGAAAAGATGATAAAGTAAAAGACGTGTGAGATGAGAAGACAAGAAAAGAGAGCTTTCACGGAATGATTTCATTTCCACTGAGACCATAATTCCATTAAGACTACTGGTACCTTTCAAGGAATGCTCTTTTAGATAAGGAAGAGGGCTAGAGGTAGGATGGAAGGATGGAGGAGAAATGAGAAGGTTTGGACAGCTGCTGTGGTAAATGGGATAGAGAATCCACTAAGGAGTAGAAAGAACTCCTTACTGCAGTGAGGTGCTAATTAACATTAGAAAACATAAATCTGGAGTGGACCCAATCAACATGGTCACTGACTTCTTATAGCTCCATTCACATGCCAGTGAGCAGGAGATGGTAGGAGTCATTAGGGATGAGGTTTGTCAAGGAGTGACAGGAAATTACATAAAAGAATAAGGGACCGGAAAAAAGAGTGGAGAATAGAGTTTGTAGAGAGGCAGCTAGATGGCTCAGTGGATAGAGAACTGGGCCTAGACTGAGGAAGACCTGAGTTCAAATCCAGCTTCAGACACTAGCAATAGGACCCTGTGAAAGTCACTTAAACTAAGTTTCCCTTAATCCACCGGAGAAGAAAACAGCCAACCATTCCAGTATCTTTGCCAAGAAAGCCCTATGGACAGCATCAGTGTGCTATTGTCCACAGGGGTCATGAAGAGTTGGACACGACTGAACAACAACAAGACCCTGTAGAGTCAAACACCAAGAAAATGAGAATGAGAAGGAAGACACGTAGCAAGAATAAATGTGATGACCTGGGAAAGTACTGGAGGATTTGAGAGATTCAAGGTGATGGTGAGGACAAAAAACAGGAGGCGGTACAGTAAAACATACAAATAATGGAATCATAAAAGACTAGAGTACGAAACATTAAAATGTATGTTGATATCCACTAGTATTGAGATCTGAAAAGGTAGACTACGAGTGAAGCATAATTTCAAAAGGAAGAATGAGGACTAATGGGAAGAAATCAAAATAAAGCAATTTCAGTCAATATTAAGAAAAACTCTGGAGCTACTAAAATTTAACAAGATGTCTGTCTCATGAGGTGACTAAAACTGTTTATGAAGAGAATGGATGCTTATTCATCAGGGATACTTGTACAGGAACTCCCTTTAACAGACAGCCAACAGAACTAGATGACAAGTAAAGATACTTATTCTAACAATAAGATTCTATCAAAGTGAACTGCAGGACTTGGAACTTAGGTGAAGTAGGTTTGAATAGAAGCCTCAGGAGCTTTCCTATATTCATACTGTGAAAAGTAAATAAGCTTTAATGTCTTGAATGTAAGCGTATATTTTGCCTGCTCAGATTTCTTTTTGGCTTATTTAAAATCACTGGCTACATTCCAGATAGATGAAAACACTATCATAGCAGTGTCATCATGATTACTGTTATTAAAACTGTCTCAACTATCAATTATCTGTGACATGAAAATGTAAGCATTTAATATGAAAAATTTGATAAGTTTGAGTGAATTCTTTTTTAAAGTTCTTAGCATAATGGTAGTCATTATGCACACATTTACTACAAATTTTAAAAAGTTCTTGCTAACAAGAAAATCAATAAGGTACCACTGTGAAAGATATCTGTGTCCAATAAAATAACCAATGATTTAAAGGTATTACGTACTAGTTATTGCTGTACCTATGTAATACATCTCTGTCAATGTGTCCACTATCTGTTTGAGATTTCTCACACAACCAACAGCTAATGCTACAAGCAGCTCAAAACCAGCATTGATGGTAGCTGGTGAACTGCAGACTGGTATGGCCTGCTCAGCTGGCAGTTCTCCATTTCTCATATACTGTAAGTAAACATTAGATGCAGGAAAGATGAAGTCATCAATCAACTCCTGAAAAGTAAAAAAAGAATGAAATGTATTAATAAGTGGAGTCAAAGAAACTAATACATGTTTTAAAAAAGAAATTTGATAATTTTTTTTTAATAATTAAAGATTACTAAGAATTACTTAGTAATACATAGTCATAACAACTGACACAAAGTTGTCAAAGGACTTCTATCACAACAACACTGTGAGGAAATCAGTGGTGCCATTATTACTCTTGTTTTATAGATAAAGAAAATGAGGTTCAGGGACTTACCTCTGATTACACTGGAAGTATCTGTAAGAATCAAGATTTGAATCTTGATGTTCAAATTCTAATCTAGCACCTTATGTACCACTTCAAAATACAGCTTTTGTTCCGTTTCAAAGCACTGATAAGGGTTTGTATTTGTTATATGGAAGGATTTCATAACATTACTATCAAATACTCCTAAAATTATTTAATTTTTAAAAAATATTAAACTCCAGGTTTATTTCCCTTCCATTTCTAGAAACTGACATGATCTTAAATGAGATAAAATGGTAATAACATATAGTTGAAAGGTATAACTATATAAATTCACATGTACAAAAGCTTCCAAATAAGCAGAATATCCCTGCTTCAACCAATAAATTAATAAGCATTTAAGTATCTATTTGCCAGGCAATTTATTAGGTGCCATAAAATTGAGACTGTCTATGTCCTAAGACATACCTTTTACTATTACGAGCCAATATGTTCACAGAAAGGTAAATAAAAAATTTAATTTTTTGTTTGTTAGTTTTTTTGCTAGGCAATGGGGTTAAGTGACTTGCCCAGAGTCACACAGCTAGTGTTTTGTGTCTGAGGCGAGATCTGAACTCTTATTTGAACGGTTATTAAAACTGTCTCAACTCCTGATTCCAGGGCTGGTTCTCTATCCACTGAGCCACCTAGCTGCCCTAAAAAATATAATTTTAAAGTGCAGCTATTTTGAAGGGCATCAACAATGGAGGAAATCAAAAAAGGCCTCTTGAAGGGGATGACATTTGGAATAAAGTTTAAAGGAAGTTAAAGTCTCCAGGATGCAGAGTTGAGAAGAAAATGCATTACAAACATTCCAGGCTGGGCAAAGATGGAAGGGTAGGAGGGCAGGGAGGATGCTAGGAACTGGGAGGTGGTGGGAGGGGTTGTGTGGGAAGAATAGCAAAATGGCCAGTTTGGCAGGACCACAGAGAACAGGAAGGAGTGTAATGGTGTATATGTAATAAAACTAGAAAAGTAGATGGGAGTGGGGCATGGAGAAGTGAGGGAGGTCAGGCTATAAAGGGATTGCAGTGTCAAACAGAAGCAACTAAATGTGATTGCAGAGGTTACTGAGTAGGGCAGCAACACATTCAGAACTGAGCATTAAGAATATCCATTTGGAAGCTGTATTGGAAGATGGATTGGAGAAGAGCTGACATTTGCAGTAGGGACGGCAAGAGATGATGAGGACTTAAATTAGGGCAGAGGCCATGTGAGTAAAGAGAATGAATGGTTCAGAGGGGAGATCTACTGTGGAGATAAAAATGACAAGACTTAGCAAACAATTACATCCTGGGGGGAGGTGGGGAGGGGAGTGAAGAGTTGAGGATAATTCCATGGCTGTCAGCCTGGAGCAACCTTGACCAAAAGAGGGAGGGAGGTTCACAACAAGGGTGTGTTTAGGGAGGAAATGATGGGTTCCTTTTGAGTTACCTATAGGACATGCAGTTTGAGATGCCTCCTAGGCTGTTAGTGAGGTGGGGACTGGAACTCAAGTGAGAGACTAGGGATTGATATGCAGATTTTGGGACTGATATGTAGATCTGGAAATCATCTCCTCAGAGATGACTGAACCCACAGGAGCTGCTAATGTCAACAAGAGAAAGAGTGTAAAGAGAGAAGGTAAGAGAGTAGTCAAAGGTCAAATGATGCACAAAAGTCAGGAAGAGGTTTAAAAAAAAGACCACTGGATGTGGCCACTGAGAGCTCATTAGTAACTTTGGAAAAAACAGGTTCAGTTGGATGATCAATTCAATTCTGGTTGGAGGCCAGACTGCAAAGGAGTGGAAGGAAAGGAAGTAGAGGAGCAGAATTGGTTGGTTTTGGTCCTTTGTACTCAAAGAGGACCCAAGTGACATCACTGTGCTGGGGTTAAGGCACAGTGTGTCCAGCAGTGGCTGATTGGACCAATACGGAGCTCAGAAGGCTCTACACGTATTGGACCCAAGTAGTCTATGTAAACAGCTGGAGAGGAGATATCTCTAAATTTGCATATCTCATATTTCTTTTGGAGCTACTGCAGTTCTGTGCGGAACACAGATGCAAGCAGGGAAGGACCTAGTAGATGAGAAAGAGAGGCCCAACTATTGGAAGAAATGGGAGACGGTGGGATCAAAGGTGCATGGAGAAGGAGGATGGTTAGCACAGCAGAGACTGGAGTAGAGAAAAGAAGGGAAGATGAGGAAGTTTATCGCAAATGCCCTCTAATTTTTCAGTAAAGTATGAGTAGAGGTCCTCAGACAATGGGAGTGGATGGTGGTGATGCAAGAGGCTTGAGGAAAGAAGAAAAAGCTTAGAGCAGCCTTGGAGGGAGGTGCTACAGAGAATCAGTTTGAAAGTAGTAAAAGGGGTTCTCTGCAGCCATGAAGGACTAGTTGTGATGAGATAACATAAATCTGTAGTGGACCTAGTCAAAAAGGATGAGAAAAAAGCTATCAGATTTGCCACTGAAGAATGGGAACAGAAATCAACAGAAAAGTAGGGAAGTGAGTGGAGGTGAGAAAGCAGAAGCAATGAGTATAGAAACATGAAGATAAGTAAAAAGGATAGTAGGATCAAAACAAAGTTTTTTTAAGGCTAGGGTAGCCCTTGGTATTTTTGAAGGTCTAGGGAGATAATAAGATAAAGAGAGATTGAAAATTAGAGTTGGAAGAGGCTGATTAAGCACCAAAGAACAAGGAAGGAGATGGGATTAAAGAATGACTGGAGGAGTTGACACAGTCAAGGAGAAAGGCTATTTCTTCCTATGAGAAGACAGTGGAGGATGAGATGAAATTTTTAATTTGGGAGGAGTTGAGCTTGTGTGAGGGAGTTTGGGAGGAAATGGGCATGTGAGTGAGCTTGAAAAAGTCTGGAACAGCAACTTAGAGAAGTATGACAGAGGTCATCAGCAAAGACTAAATAGACGTGTAAAGTAGTTTGCACCCAATTAAACGTTGTTGTTAAGTTGTGTCCAATATTACACCAAGACTATCCATGGGGTTTTCTTGGCAAAGATACTGGAATATTTTGCCATTTCCTTCACTAGTGGATTAAGGCAAATAGAGTTTAAGTGACTTGAGCAGGGTCACGAAGCTGGTATCTGAGGCTGGATTTAAACTCAGGTCTTCTTGACTTCAGGCCTAGAACTACATCCACTGAGCCACCTAGCTATCTGCCAAATTAAGAACGAATAATAAACTTATAGAGAACCCAGTCTGGACCATCATGTAACCTTCTCCAGCAACGTTCAGCAGCATATGAGCAGAAGCAGGGATAGTAGCTGGTAGTAGGAATAACTTAGAGTTGGAGTCTGAAACAGGATGAGTGGCAATAGGTCAAGAAGGCAGAGAGTGTGTGTGTGTGTGTGTGTGTGTGTGTGTGTGTGTGCGTGTGCGCGCGCGCGCGCGCACAAAGCTAAACTAATTAACTAGGATGTGTAAATTCTGAAGTGAGAAAAGTGAGGCTAGAGGAAAGGTGATGACTTGGATCATGCAGGTGATATGTGGAGTGATTAGAAGCTGTCGTGAGATTAGAGAATGGGTTTAGGAAGGGCTAAGCATGGGGGAGAGGGAAGAACAACAGATTACAGTCAGGAAGAGGAATCTTAATTACAGAGGTGGAATGTTTATTGGTGACAGTGAGATCCACAATACGACCATCTCTGTGTATGGTTCAAGTGGAGAATCAGGGTTAAGTTGGAAAGTAAGGGTATTTGAAGGGACTTTGATATGTATGTATGTATGTATGTATGTATGTATGTCCACCCAAGTAAAGACAGGACTTATAGGGCATAGGAAGACCAAGAGCGAGCTACTGAAATCTTTGAGAAATGAAGAAAATTAAGCAGTAGTAATATGTGTTAGTAAATTAATGACATAAGACAACAGCCTTGCTATCATATGTGTATTCTTAAAGTAATCTGAAATAAAAATCAGTATAAGTCAGGGACTATTCAGTTTACCAAGTATTAGCCAAAGGATTCCTTTATTGCATTTAAAGTATTTTGCTTTATTAAGGATTGGTTCACATACACTAAGATACTATGTCACTTAACACCTTTGGGACTCAGTTTCCCTCACTTGTAAAATGCGAGTGGGTTGGCCTAAAAGGTCATTAGGATCCTTTTAAACTCTTGATCTTATAATCTAAAGAAATTCATTAAGAAAGGCAGTATGGTATACTGAAATCTGGCTCCAAAGTTAGGAAGATGAAATTTAAAATAATGCCTCTGACACACAATGGTATGTAATCTTTGGCATGTCAGGTGCAGATTCATAATGGTAGTAGAAATTTTTTCATAGTGAAATGCATGTATCATTGAAATCAAAGTAGCACAGATTTAGAGCTAGAAGTTTTTGAAACCATTTTATAGATGAGGAAACTGAGGTCTAGAGAGATGACGTGATTTTTCCAGGTCACAGGGCAAATCTGAGACAGGATCTGAGCACAGAATTTCTTGATTCCAAGTCCACTGCTCTCTCCACTATACCTAAAGTCTGCTCCAAAAAGGAAAATTTACATATTAAATAGGCTGGACCTGCTCTCCCTCAAGAGATATACAGAAAGATAATTAAGGCAGTAAACCATCCAGCAGAATACAAAATTTTCCAACTGTAAGAGTTAAAAGACTCACAAAGGCAATCCTTACTTTAATAAGATTAGCACCCCCTTTTTCACAACCAATATGGTATTTCTTTTCAGGAGTCTGAAAGGCCAATAACTCTTTTGTTACACCAAGGTGCCCTTCCAAGATTGTCTCTTCCACTCCTGTTTCACCTGTTCTTTTAACTTCATCCTAAGATGGGGGAAAAAAAAAGAGAGAGACCTTTAAATTTGCAGTCAATAATGTAAAAACAACACACTTCAACATTTATTAAGCATTTACTATGGGAAATGCAATGTGATAGATGCTAGTGATACAGAGACAAAATATTATTCTAAATATTTCACACTAGGAAAAACAGTGCATGACTACTTACACACATGAGTATTTGTAGACACATATTTGAGAACTGTGAGTAATTATTAAGTAATCTAAGGTGATGACCACATTATTAACGTTGGCCTTACTTTAGAAGCTCTGGAAGTAGACTCCAAAATTTGCTCCGGACACATTTTTTGTCCTTTTCCAACTCTAATTAAGCAAGATGACCACATGACCCAAAATGATCACATAATATATGACTATAAGTTTCACATTTCTTAATGAGATTCAATCTTAAAACAATATAAGAATTTCTTAGCTCAACTGAAAATTTTCAAGTGTCTGTTAAATGAACATTTGAACAGAAACTGAAATATATGCGTGTGTGTGTGTGTGTGTGTGTGTGTGTGTGTGTGTGTGAAAAAGAAGTCAAATGGTAGTACATGAAGAAACTTCTGTTTAGTCACAATTATCCTTTTTAATTAAGGGGTCAGGAACAAAGTTTAAAAGTTAAATGATTTAATAAAAATGGCCTATTTATATCTTGCAATATGATAAAAATATTCACTGCAACTTACCCTGATCCTTTTAAGCCAATCAATTTCATTATTTAGAAGAACTTCAGCATTGGGCACATTAATATTACTATTGTAAGCATAATTTAGAAGATGCCTTAATAGAGTAAAATAATCTCCTGAATGTTTAGCTCTCTCTCTCGCTGTGCTCTGAAATATAAACCACAATGTATTAAAGCATGCACGGGTATATACATATACCCACACCCATACACTCTTCCGTTAGTGTTCAAAATACTTAAAAAAAAAATTAACAGCCAACTGATATAGATCAGTTTAAACTAACATTTCCTTATTTAAGATAAGTAAAATTTTTGTTTACAGGGTCTCATTATTTTAATTAAAATTCTCACAAAAATTATAATAGCTCATGTATGAATTAAAAATTCAACAGAACCTAAACCAAACTGTCAAAAAGTATGTACATTAACGGAAAAAAAAATCACTAATATTTTCATTCTAAACATGACCAGTCTGCCATTAATCAAAATGTCACTAATTTTAATAAGAATATTTAATGTCTTACCCCTAAAACGGTAAATAATAAAGTAATGAAGAAAAGTAGAGGTCTATGTCCCATGCAACACCTGGTAGACATTAAAAAGAATTGCTCCTGTGCCATCTGACGAACAGTTCTGAAAAGGAAAATAATTAATGTTTTAAGACTTTCAAACAATAGTAATAACTTGTATTTGACAAAGCAGAAGATATATGGTAAAAAATGTTAACGTAACTCTCTCACCAACTCCTTTTATTTTCATGTCTTATTTTTAGGTGTTAAATTATTAATATTTGATTAACAACAAAAGCAGTAGGAGATTCAACCTCTGAAAATTATTATTTAGGTTTGGTTTTATAATATGAACATACTAGATGAAAAAAAATGTTCTTGCAAAGACCCAAATCTATACTCCTGAATGGCAAGATGACTGTGTACTTTCAGGATTCCTTTCAGAGAGCCATTCCTGTACGCTGGGCAATACTTTCCTTCAAAGACACCGACCTCTAAAAGGGTCGGTGCCTAACATTTCTGGGAGCCCCTTTACTCTTTGTAACTGACACTGGGAGCTAGAACTGTACTGTTCATACCTTATTAAGCTTACAATTTAATGAGGGTATAATGACATGAAAGTATCCTGGAAGAAAGAATGCTGGACTGCCACAGGAATCAATGTACCTTTGAACCAGAAGGCCCTTCAGTTAATCTAACATTCCTCATTTTACAGATGAAGAAACTGTTCAAATGAAATAAAACTACACAATTCACACATCAAGGCACAAAGCCAATTTGTAAGCTGAGAGAGGAACAAAATAATTATGCAAACAGCTGCTACCATTTGTATAGTGCCTGATAGTTTACAAAGCACTTTACTTACAAAATCCAGTGAGGCAGGCAATGATGAACAGACCCTTATGCAGACTGACTCGAAGCTAAAACATTTGAGTATCTCCTCCTAATGTGCTCATATCATTACACTTCATACTTCATTTCACTTATTTGTTAAAATATCCAGTCACCTTTCTTCTTTGGTTTGCTCTGAGCATTAGCATGTTTAATAGCCTTTAAACAGACTTGTTTAACTGAAGCTACTTTCTAGGGATAGGGATTGCAACTGTGATTTCTCCTTTCCCAACACAGGGTGGCTAAGTCCTAGAGAGTTACCTAGAGCAGGGCTTCTTAAACTCTTTCCACTCTGGGGTTGTGACCCACAGCCATACACACACAGTCTAAGCACTGCCTTGAGCAGTGGCATTAAATAGCAACAAATTCACTGAGAGTATTACAAATTAACATTATCTATGTGGTACTGCATTTTTATTTCGTTTGTCAAATATTTCCCACTTGCTGGCCCCCAGAGTTTGACAACTCTAATCTAGAGTCTTGAGGGTTAAGTGACTTGTTTGGGATCACATAGCCAGCATGTGCCAGGGGCAGATTTTAACACAGATCTTGTTGTCTTCAAAGCTGGTTCACTATGCACTATGTACAATGCTTCTCTTCCTAAGCTACTTACTAATAATAATAATAGTTAGCATTTTTATAGCACTTTACATTTTGCAAAACACTTCACAAATATCTCATTTGATCCTTATAACAACCGTCAGTAGGTACTTTATTACTGTTTTACAGATAAAGAAACTGAAACTGACGCCGAGAGGGTAACTGGTTTTGAGAGGGTCATACAGCTACTGAGGTCAAATTCAAACTAAGGTTTTCCTGACTTCTAGACTTCAAGTCTAGAGCTGTATCCGCTGTGCCACCAAGCTGCCTAACAAATTCAGTTTGACAGAATCACTAAGATGATAAAATCACTTAAGAGAACTGATGTTTACTTCCATCATATGAATCCAATTTTCCTTTTTTAAGAAATATAAACAATTATATTACCATGAGAGTAAGAATTCCCTATGATTTAAGTAAAAAAAAAATTTAGTAAGTAAAGGCTTAAGAGTGCACTCGCTCTTCTTAGTGGTCAAGCGCAGTTGTGGTACTTTCCAAACTCAGAATCATACATTTGAGCTCTTACCCTTGACCATATGAAAATTTTCCATGTTTGAACTCTTCTTGACTCAGAAAGAATAGATTCAGTTTCCTTGCTCTTTCTTCTTTATATTTATGATATCTAACAATAATGAGTCGGACCTCAATATCATACTTTATAATTAGGTGCTTTTAAAAATGTGGTATCTTACAGACTGAAAATGATTTGTTTTAGGTTTCAGTTTTTATAAAGTGAGAGAAAAGAACATTCTTTTTCATTAAATGCAATCTTACATATTGTAATCTAAGTGAAGTTTTCTTTATATATTTTGTATTGCTTATAATACTTTTAATTTTAAAGAAATTATAGGACAGCTTGTAACATCTTGCAAAAAGCTTAAGAACTGATGTTCTCAAATCTAGAAGACAAGATTCTGCACAAATCATTCTTTAACACACAAAAAAATAAATTTGGTGGAAGAAAGTAGAATTTCTCTTGTAAAAATACACAATTTAGCAGTATTTAAAAAGGATCCATTTCTAAAAGTCAAGCAATCAGTTTGTAGAAAATTAAGCTGCCTTCCAGCAACTGGGTGGAAGAGCTGGAATTCACACTTCATACCAAATGGCAGTACTTACAACAGCTCATTTGTTAATCTCTGCCCAGTGAAATATTTCACTTTCAGGCTCACCTGAGACGCGAGCAGCCTTCCTCTTGCAGTCTTCCCTGATTCATGTTAATTTAGACTATATAGGAAATGCAGAACTCCCTGCCAGTAAATGATTATGTAATTCCTCCTCGAATACTCCTGCACTATTCTGTCTGCAGCTTTTCTTTGTCTGCTTTCTATCACATGTATTTCAATACAAGTTGTATTACCCAACAGACTGTAAGCTCAAAAGGAGGGATTGTTATTTTATGTGTGAATTCATATGTGAACTTGCAGTTCCTTGTCTACAGAAGGGACCTAATAAATCTTTATTGCAGATTCCAGATTGTAAATTCCACTAATAGACAACACACTGCAGATTGAGTAAAGATTCTTAAGGAAAAGAAAAATATTCATGTTCCTGGATAAGGTTTTTTTTTTAAATAATGTATTTGGTTGTATCTAATTCTTTCAATAGCTAAGCTGAACAAATCATGTCCTCCTACATAATTTTCCCTTCTAAAAAATGGTATTTTTTACATTTAGGTTGCATATCAATTTGTAACTTACTGTGGTATATGGTATAAAGCCATCTTCTGGCAAAGAGTAATTCCCAATATCTTGTTAGAAGTCCTTTTCCCATTACCTTTAATTTTTTGGTTTAATACTGTGACTGTGTTTGTTAGCTCCTGGATCTTTCTTCTCTGGTCTGTTCCACTGTTCTATTTTCCTCTTTTGTAATGAGCAATGAATATAGTTTTGATAACATATTTTTTGAGATTTTATATTATTAGTCTTCCTTCATTCCTATTTTTTCTTTTGAAAATAAAGACCTTTTGCTAACTTCAAGTAAACATTACTATTTTGTTTACTTTGCTAGTATGCCTCTTGGTACTTTGGTATAGACTATATCTGAAGATTAATGTAGATAGTACTGTCAACTTTACAGTCACTGTTTAAAGTGGAATATATTTCCAATTACTTACATCTTCCTTTCTTTCAGAAGATCACAGATTTAGAACTAAAAGGGACCTTAGGGGCCTCTAATGTAAAAAGGATTTTTAGTTTTGGCACTGAAGTAACAACTTGGATATGTTCAGTATTTTAAAGGTTTATGAAATGCTTTCTTCACAAAGTCCCACTAAGTAGGTAGAAGTAAAAGTGGTTGCTGGTGCTATTTTGCAATCTAACAAGTGAAATTTTATTCATCTCGTAGAAATTACCCAAATGGTTTTCCTGCAAAGACTGATTTCAGATGGACTCGCCATCATAAAGCGTGCATTAATATGATTAAGAAAAGAGTAACAATAACAAATTACTATTTAATATGCAGTTTAATTATTTCATTTACTGGCATCTAATCAGCTTTTTAGATACAGGGATAGGCTGTAAAGAATACTTTGTTTCAGGAATTTCTCAGAAGTAATATATCAAACCATGTACTGACATGGATATTTTACAAAAATAGTAAGACCCATAAACACTGAGATACCTATCTCATTCACGACATGTCACTTGAAAAATATTTTTAAATTTTCTTTGAGAGAAATGCAGTAGTTTTCAACAGGTAGCTCATTTGAAAAAAGAAATTTCATGAGAAAAAAATATCCAGGAGAAGCAGCATTATATCAAAAGCACTGCCTAATATATGAATCAAATGTCCTCACAGATGGCTCTCAAAGTAAGAATCCTGTGGCATTTGTTAGGGGATAAGGTTAAAGAACTGACAGCATGAATGCAGTTCCAGTCTCCAAGGAAGAAATAAAAAGAGTCACCACCTGCAATCGCTGGAATTTAAGAAACATAAGAAAGCCTACACATTAGGGAAGCAAAAGGCCTACAAAGAAGATTCAAATCCACTGGTGGGCACAGGCAGTTAGTCCATTAGGGATTCTGACTTCAGAGTACCAAAAGTACCAGAGAATCTGTATTTCCTGGAAGTCAGATTAAGAGGCTAGTGCTTTTTTCCACATGGAAGGTACCTTCTGTGTGTGGCTAATAACTTGCCACTAGCTCCCCTAAGGATCTAGTACTAAATTTAGCATAGCTCTCTAGGACACAATCATTAGTCACCATCAGATGGAGTACTAGAAATAAGAGTTCCTAAGCCTCAAGGAACAAGAGTTACCAAAAGATCTATGATGAAAGCTATAGGTGTACCCATCATTTAACATCTCAATCTGTTACACTGGTGAATCAGAGTGTTAAAGAAAGACAAATTTGCTTTAGCTAAAGACAACGGAGGGGTCACTGGAGTTTAATAAATGACACAGTCTGCCTTGTGCTTTTGGAAAATCACTTTAGTAGCTGTGTGAAATGTGGAATGTAAGCTTATTGAGGGCAGGGGCTACTTGATTTTTGTTTCTGATGCCTGACATAAAGGAGGGTACTTAATAAAGACTTACTGATTGACAGGCTATTGGAGAAGCAGGCCAGACTACCAAAGCCAGGCACCTTGTGGCCTCTGCCTCAAAACACCACTCCTCAGAGAATGTGAGCATTACAATTAATTAGCCAACGACTGATACCTCTATGGTTAAAAAAAAGTCCCACTACATGTTGCTCTGTATATCTGCATTACTTTGAATTACAAGCTACCTGAGAGTCAACCATCCCCAAAGCACCCTACTCCCTAATCTTGCACTACTTGTGTCTCACTTCAACTTCAGTCCCACCATTTCTACTGTTCTCTGAAATGACATTTCTTAATAAATAATATTTCTCTCATTTTCTCTCACATTCCTTCTATGAACTTGCTTTCACTGGGACCCAGCTTCCTCCAGGCAACTCTTAAGTTGTGGTTATCCTCTGTAGCATAGTCCAAGTCTTTCATTATAGCTCCCTACTCCCTTCCCGCTACTGCCCCCCAAAGGACTGGTCCTGGAGGAGAAGTGGGATACTACTTGTTCTGTTCTCTCACTTCCAGACTCTACTGTTTGCTCTATCACACTCAACCTCTCCCTAGAAGCTCACTGATTAAAATTTTCTACTCTATTCAAATCAGGGTGGCTATTGCATATCATTCTCCAGGTCATTCTTTCTCTTTTCTCACAGAGATCAGCTTTGGGTTCACTGTCTTCCTTTCCTCTTTAAATCCTGCCTTTATGTCCTAGGGGACATCATGTGGATGCTCACTCAAACAACCTAACCTCTGAATTTCTCAGTCTCTTTAAATCCCATATGATTTACTTTTTGACTCTATATGAGCCACACACAGGACTGGGTCACACTGTAGATATCACCATTACCCACAAGCGTTCCATTTCTTGTACCCAAACTGAAATTCCTTTGTATGACCAAAAAACTTTTCATTTCATCTTTCCCTCACCCTCTTTTCACTTTTAACTTCTAATCTCTTCATCCCCCAGTATTTTCTTATCACATTATTCCTGCTATGACTTAATTTTTTCCTCCTTTCTAATATCAACTCCATAGTTAACCAGTTTAACTCAATATAATATTCTATTCTCAAATCCCATACTCCTGTGCTCTAATGCCACCTGTATCATGAGAAACTACAGCCCTGTATTAGTACTCTTGCAATCCTTTCCCTCCTGGAATGGATCTACAGGAAGTTATGCAACCAACTTGACTAGGTACATTACAAATTCATGCAATGAAAATTCAAGTGCCACTCACTCCATCAAGGCAATCTTTTTATTTCTTCATAATTAATCCTTTCTTGCTTGAAGAAGCTGATTCCTTCCTCCAAATGCCAAAATTCTAGAAAATGCTATTTACACATGCTGCCACTGCACTCTCAAGTTCCTATTATTTTTCTAGTTTTCTACTTCCATTCTACCGCTTAATGGAAACTTCTTAGCACATCAGCAATTTATTATTCCTTCATTTACTTTATTTTTAGATCCAAGAACTTTTTCTTTTTTCATCCTTCTTGACTGGGTCCACTACAGATTTATGTTATCTCATCACAACTAGTCCTTCATGGCTGCAAAGAACTCCCTTTACTACTTCTAAACTGATGCTCTGTAGCACCTCCCTCCAAGGCTGCTCTAAGCTTTTTCTTCTTTCCTCAAGCCTCTTGCATCACCACCATCCACTCCCATTGTCTGAGGACCTCTACTCATACTTTACTGAAAAATTAGAGGGCATTTGCGATAAACTTCCTCATCTTCCCTTCTTTTCTCTACTCCAGTCTCTGCTGTGCTAACCATCCTCCTTCTCCATGCACCTTTGATCCCACCGTCTCCCATTTCTTCCAATAGTTGGGCCTCTCTTTCTCATCTACTAGGTCCTTCCCTGCTTGCATCTGTGTTCCGCACAGAACTGCAGTAGCTCCAAAAGAAATATGAGATATGCAAATTTAGAGATATCTCCTCTCCAGCTGTTTACATAGACTACTTGGGTCCAATACGTGTAGAGCCTTCTGAGCTCCGTATTGGTCCAATCAGCCACTGCTGGACACACTGTGCCTTAACCCCAGCACAGTGATGTCACTTGGGTCCTCTTTGAGTACAAAGGACCAAAACCAACCAATTCTGCTCCTCTACTTCCTTTCCTTCCACTCCTTTGCAGTCTGGCCTCCAACCAGAATTGAATTGATCATCCAACTGAACCTGTTTTTTCCAAAGTTACTAATGAGCTCTCAGTGGCCACATCCAGTGGTCTTTTTTTTAAACCTCTTCCTGACTTTTGTGCATCATTTGACCTTTGACTACTCTCTTACCTTCTCTCTTTACACTCTTTCTCTTGTTGACATTAGCAGCTCCTGTGGGTTCAGTCATCTCTGAGGAGATGATTTCCAGATCTACATATCAGTCCCAAAATCTGCATATCAATCCCTAGTCTCTCACTTGAGTTCCAGTCCCCACCTCACTAACAGCCTAGGAGGCATCTCAAACTGCATGTCCTATAGGTAACTCAAAAGGAACCCATCATTTCCTCCCTAAACACACCCTTGTTGTGAACCTCCCTCCCTCTTTTGGTCAAGGTTGCTCCAGGCTGACAGCCATGGAATTATCCTCAACTCTTCACTCCCCTCCCCACCTCCCCCCAGGATGTAATTGTTTGCTAAGTCTTGTCATTTTTATCTCCACAGTAGATCTCCCCTCTGAACCATTCATTCTCTTTACTCACATGGCCTCTGCCCTAATTTAAGTCCTCATCATCTCTTGCCGTCCCTACTGCAAATGTCAGCTCTTCTCCAATCCATCTTCCAATACAGCTTCCAAATGGATATTCTTAATGCTCAGTTCTGAATGTGTTGCTGCCCTACTCAGTAACCTCTGCAATCACATTTAGTTGCTTCTGTTTGACACTGCAATCCCTTTATAGCCTGACCTCCCTCACTTCTCCATGCCCCACTCCCATCTACTTTTCTAGTTTTATTACATATACACCATTACACTCCTTCCTGTTCTCTGTGGTCCTGCCAAACTGGCCATTTTGCTATTCTTCCCACACAACCCCTCCCACCACCTCCCAGTTCCTAGCATCCTCCCTGCCCTCCTACCCTTCCATCTTTGCCCAGCCTGGAATGCTTGTAATGCATTTCCTCTTCAACTCTACATCCTGGAGACTCTAACTTCCTTTAAACCTTATTCCAAATGTCATCCCTTCAAGAGGCCTTTTCTGATCTCCTCCATTGTTAATAGCTTTCTTTAAGTACAGGTCTAAAAATGTTCTTAGTACTCTGCTCAGTAAACTGTATTAAAACTTTCTGGTGCAAGGTTACCTTGGTCTAAGTTTAAAGGCCTTTATGTCTTAACCTTCCTTGATTACTGTATAGCTTTTGACACTGCTGACCAGTCCCTTTCCTCTTAGTTAGCAGCTTTTTTTTGTTTATTCCAGTTATGACTGCTCCTTTCAGGTCACCTGTCCTGGTACTTCGTATATGTAGGTGTCTGGTATTAACTGCAAAGTATATAATCAATGTGATTTCTATACTGATCATCTGGTGATGTTCATGTGCTGAACTGCTGTTTGGGTTGCTGAAAAAGAATGTGTATTATGACCAGTGAGCTATCTTGACAAAACTCTATTAGCCCTGCTTCATCTGGTACTCCAAGGTCAAACATGCCTGATATTCTAATTATCTTCTGATTTCCTACTTTAGCATTCCAATCCCGTATGATGAATGTGACATCTTTTTTTGGTGTTATTCCTAGAAGATGTTGCAGGTCTTCACAGAACTGATCAACTTTGGCCTCTTTGGTATCAGTGGCTGGCACATAGACTTGTATTGTGATGTTGAACAGTCTGCCTTGGATTCAAATAGGTATCATCCTGTCTTTTTTTTTTTTGGCGAGGCAACTGGGATTAAGTGACTTGCCAAGGGTCACACAGCTAGTAAGTGTTAAGTATCTGGTCTGAGACCGATTTGAACTCAGGTCCTCCTGAGTCCAGGGCCGGTACTCTATCCATTGTGCTTGCTCCTATCCTGTCATTTTTGAGATTTTACCCCAATACTACTTTTCTCGCCCCTTTATTGACCATGAGGGGTACTCCTCTTCTTCTAAGGGATTCTTGTACATAGTAGTATATGTAGTGATCATCTGAATTAAATTCACCCATTTCTGTCCATTTAAGTTCCCTGATACCCAAGATGTTGATGTTTAAATTTCCATCTGCTTGACCACATCCAGCTTGCCTGGGTTCATAGATCTTATATTCCAGGTTCCTATGCAATATTCATTTTTATAGCATTGGACTTTCCTTTTGTCACCAGAAACACCTGCAGCTGAGCTTCCTTTCAGCACTGGCCCAGGCACTTCATCAGCAGTGGAGCTTTTATCTTTGTCAAGGTATCTTGCTAGTCATAACAAACACTCTTTTTCAACAACCCAAAAGGCAACTCTACACATGCTATCACAGATGGTCAATATAGAAATCAGAATGATTGTATACTTTATAGTCAAAAGTGGAGCACTCTATACAATTAGTTAAAGCAAGACCTAAAGGTGATTATGGATCAGGATCATGAGCAGGATTCAGACTTGATTTGAAAAAAGTAGGGGAAACCATCAGACCATATAGGTATGACCTAAAAAACATCCCTTATAATATGAAATAGAGGTGATGAATAGATTTAAGGTATTGGATCTTGCAGACAGAGTGCCTGAAGAACTACGGACAGGGGTTCACAATATTAGGCAGCAACAAAAAACATTTCAAAGAAAAAGAAGAGTAAAAAAGCAAAATGGCTGTTTGATGAGGCTTTACAAAGAGGTGAGGAAAGGAAAGTGAAGGGTATGCCTGACTGAATGCAGAGTTCCAGAGACTAGCAAGCAGAGATAAGAGATTTTTCTTAAATAAGTAATGCAAAAATTAGAAAAAAAAAATAGAACGGGAAAGAGAAGAGATCTCTTCAGGAAAATTAGAGATATCAAGGGAAAGTTTCATGCAAAACAATGGTAGGGATTTAACAGAAGCAGAAGCGATGGCAAGAATACACAGAAGACCTATACAAAGAAAGATCTTAACACCACTGATAACCAGGATGATGCTGTTACTGATCTAAAGACAGACACACTGGAGAATGGAGTCAAGTGGGTCTTAGGAAGCACTGCTAATGAAAAGGCAGATTTTTGAGTCCCAAATTCTCTCCCCTTCTCTCCCCTCCTTCTGCCCCAAGATGGTGTGCAATTTGATACAGGCTCTACATATACATTCATATTGAACTTATTTTCACATTAGTCATGTTGTAAAGAAGAATTAGAACCAATGGGAGAAACCATGAGAAAGAAGAAACAAACAAATAAAAAAGAAAAAAAAGAGAGGGAGTAAATAATATGCTTTCATCTGCTGGCTGGTTTTTCAAAGAGGCAAAGGAATTAGAGACCAAATTCACTGGATTATGGAGAAAGCAAGGGAGTTCTCAAAATATATCTACTTCTGCTTCACTGACTACACTAAACCCTTTGACTATAGGGTCACAACAAAATGTGTCAAGTCCTGAAAGAGATGGAAGTACTAGATCATCTCACTTGCTTCCTGAGGAACCTGTTTGAGGACCAAGAAGCAATAGTTAGAACCAAACATATAACAACTGATTTGTTTAAGACTGGAAAAGGAGCATGACGAGTCTGCATATTGTCACCTTACATCATATGAAATGCCAGACTGGAAGAATCAAAAGCTGGAATTAGGGTTGCTGGGAGAAATATCAACAACCTTAGAAATGCTAGTGATATCATCTGATGGCAGAAAGTGAAGAGGAAATAAGAAGCCTCTTGATGAGGGTGAAAGAGGAGAGTGTATAAGCTGGCTTGAAGCTTGACATCAAAAAACAAAACAAAACAAAACAAAAAACAAACACCTAAAATCTTGGCAACTAGTCCCATCACTTCCTGGCAAACAGAGGGAGAAGAAATGGAAGCAGTGTCAGGTTTTATATTCTTGGGCTCAAAAGATCCCTACAGATGGCTACTGCAGCTGTGAAATTAAAAGATGCTTGTTCCTTGGAAGGTAAGCTATGGCAAATCTGGACAGCATACTAAAAAAACAGACATCACCTTGCTGACAAAAGGTCTGTAGAGTCAAAGCTATGGTTTTTCCAGTAGCAATGTATGGCTATGAGAGTCGCACTATAAAGAAAGCTGAGTGTCACAGGACTGATGCTTTTGAATTGTGGTGCTGAAGAAGACTTTTGAGACTGTTGTCCCTTGGACAGCAAGGATGTCAAATCAGTCAATACATAAACAAATTAATTCAGGCTATTCACTGGAAGGTAAAATATTGAAGCTGAAGCTTAAATACTTTGGTCACGTAAGGAGAAGATGGGACTCACTGGAAAAGACCCTAATGCTGAGAAAGCTTGAAGGCAAAAAGAAAAGATGAGATGGCAGAGGATGAGATGGATAATGTCATGGAAATGATGAAAATGAACTTGGACAGACTTTGAAAGATAGTGAAGGATAGAAGGGCCTGGTGTGCTATGATGCATAGGGTCATGGACAGTCAGACACAACTGTTAACGACAAAAGACCTTAACTGTGATGCTTAAAGCTCTGGCCAGGGCACTGTTCTACTTTTAGTGATCCTCCTCCCTTGGTGATCTCATCAGCTTACTTAGCATGCGCCAGATCTTCCTCTTGAACTTCTCTAGATTTCAGTATCTTTATTAAACTCAAAATGTTCACCTCATTACACTTCAATCTAAACTAATTTCTTCTCTGAACTTTCTTCTTTTGAAGGCTATCTACAACTGGTGCCTCCATTTCCTTTTCACTCTTTTTAACTCTTTGAAGCTTGACTTCTGACCTCATTATTCAACCAAAACTGCTCTCTAAAGATACAAATGATTCCTTAGTTGCCAAATCTATTAGTATTTTCTCAATTCTCATCCTTTTTGATCTCTCTGGAGCCTCTCACACTATTACTGACACATTCTTCTCCCTTGGTTTCCACGTCATTATTCTGTCTTCCTTCCTGTATGACTGCTCTTTCTGTCTCTTTTACTAGATCTTCATGCAGGCTGGGCCTCTTTTCTTCTCCTTTTATTCTATTTTCACTTGGTGATCTTGTTAGCTCAAATAGTTTCAGTGATCATCTTCATGAAGATTTACTTGTCCTGCCACAGCCTCTCTCCTGACTTCCAGTCTTGACTGTCCAATTGTCTGATAAGACATCTCAAACTGGACATTCTGTATAAACATCTAAAACTGAACATTGTCCAAACTGAACTTATTTTTTTCCCCCTCTAAACCCTTCCCCTTCTGCACTCCTTATTACTGACAAGGATATCAACATCCTTCTAGCCACTAGTCACACAGTTTTTAACTTATGTGTTTTCTTTGACTCTTCACTTTTACCCACTATATATCCAAATAGTTGAAATGGTCTGTCATCTTTGTAACATCTCTTTCATACATCCCTTTGTCTTCTTTGACACAATCACCATACTGATATAGACACTCATCATCTCAACAGACCCTGAATTTTCCAATAGCCTAGTGGTAAATCTCCTTGCTTCAAGTTTCTCCCTACCCCAAGCCACTCAGTTGTTAAACTGAGCTTTCAAAAGCACAGTTCATATCATCATTCCTTCATAAACTGACCCCTTCCTTCTTCCAGTTTTTGTATACTTTATTCCCCTTCACATACTCTGTGATCCAGTGACACCAGTGTCCTTGCTTCCTCCTACAGAGGACACTCCATCTCCAGATCAGGCATTTTCAGTGGCTGTTCCTCATGCCTGGAACATTCTCCCTTCCTCATTTTATCATCCTGCTTCCCTATCCTACTTCAAGTGTCACCCATAGTCCCACTTTCTGTAAGAAACCATTCCCAGTCCTCCTTAATATTAGTGCCTTTCCTCTTAAGACTACCCTCAATTTATTCTTTACATATCTTGTTTGTTTATAGTTATTTGCATACTGTCTTTTCCATTAGACTAAGCACCTTAAAAGAAGAGCTGGCTGTCCTTTGCCTTTCTTTGTCTCTCCAGTGCTTAGTACAGTGTAGGCACTTAATGCTTGTTGACTAATTGATTATATAATTTGTTTCTGTATAAAACACAAAGCTATCATGTGGAATGTGATTAGAACGGTCTTAACTAGAATCGCAATGGGAGCACCAAAAATGAGAAAATATGCTAAATATTTAGATGAATGATATCAAATAGACACATGGGAACAGAATTTTACCTTAGTTTCAATATTTTACACACATGCTGAGATTTCTTTAATAACAATACTAAAAGTCCACGTTGGAACAACATTTTAGTCTATTAAATATAAGATTTCTTAAATAAGGAAAAAGCTGGTTTCTCTACTATTTTTATCCCCACCTTTTCATGTAAGAGAGACAGAAGTATGAGCTGTGTAGTTCCTAGTATCTAAAAACATACTTAGGACAATGTAAAATTTTAAGAGTATTAATTAAGTACTCCCATAGCAATGCCAGCACAAATAATCCTTTTAAGCACCGACAATGAACAAAATAATATAAAATTCACATGTTCAACATTTTAGACCTTCAAGGATTATATTATATTTAGCAACAATGGTAGATTTTGTCAAAGATTAAAATTAATTTTAGATCTTGGCTCAAGTTTGGGGAAAGAAAACTTCAGTTCCTGTAAGATAAAATCTAGAACACTTTAAGGTAGCTTCCATGGATAAAACCTTCACTATCAACTCAATCATTCTTACCCTGCCATAAGTGAGAACCAATATTAAGTATGCTTTACTTATTTTAAAAATACTTACTTGCTATGACAATGCAACAGCAAGTCAATGATAAAGGTCTGCCATGCCTTTTCTTTACTAAGTGCATCTAAGGCTGTTGGAATCAAAGCAAAGCACAGTGTCATCACTTCCAATGCTTCACAACAAACGTGTTCATCTTCCATGTCTGGTTCATTCCCTGCATTTGTCTGTAAAATTACAAACAAGAAATGACTTGAAGATTCAGTTAGGAACATACGTGTCTTTTAGTTATTAACTCAAAATTAAAGTATTTACTCCAAAACAAATAACCTTCCCTCCCCCTCCAATTTTTTTTTTGGGTGATTACCTTTACTTGCACTGAATAACATTCTATATAATTCGATTTAAAGTGCCTGCTTACATGGCAAGGGCTAAGCTAGAGTAAAAGACAGATACAATTATGAATAAAAGCTATTGTGGTTCCTCTTCTAAATAATACATAAATTTCAAAATGTTATAGTAATAACACTAACAGTTAAATTAATTTCAAGGGACTGTGTTAGAAACCAAGAAATAAAAAGGAAAAATAAGTTTTTCCTGTTAAGGAGCTTACAATCTAGTCATAGAATACATACAAAATTTTGGTCATACTCAACTTAACAAACATTTAAGTATCTACTACATACAAGGTGGGAGGGGTCGAACAGAACAGGATGAAAAACTGAATCAGAAGGATGGATCACTTTGAGGAGAGGTAGGTTAAAAAGTATCAGAAAAGATTTCCTAGAAGATTATGGTACTTTAGCTTGGTCTTGGGACAAAGAGAATTTCAGCAACCAGAAACATGGAGGGAGTTCATTCTGAGCGTGGGAGGCAATAACATTTGCAGATGTAAAGATCTGGGGAAGCAAGATGATTGAACAGTTCAGTTTGGATGAAATATAGAGTGCTAAAGGAAAACAATATGTAATAGTAGCAAGTACAGAAAGGTGGGATGTAGTCAGGTTTTAGAGGGCCTTGACTACCAGACTAAAGGGTTTATATTTTATTCTGCAGGCAATATGAGAACCACTGAAAGTCTAACTAGTAATCTAAGGTTACCATATTACGGCAATATAAAGAAATTCATTATGTAGCTTAATTAAAAACAAACAAAATAAAACAAACAACAAAACACTGTCTTGCTCAGCTTTCTATCTATAGTTAGGTGCCTTTGGAGAAATTATAGTTTATGGGAAAATTCTGTTCAAAAGCGATCATTTATGTAACTCTTAAATTTAATAGGGAAACTATCTCACTACTATTCACACAGGAGCTATAACTCTGCCTGAGTAGGTGCCTATTCTTATAGCTTCTGATCTGCCTACCCTAATTAGTATCAACATACTTAGTGCCTATTATGTGCTCAGGATTCTATGAGAAATAAAACAAGTTATCTTCAGTGCAACAGCTAATGTTGAGCAAAATAAATGCTTAACTAAACCTGTCATTTACTTATACCTCCTAGGCACTGGACAAAAGATAGAAGTAGGCAGACCTTATCAAAGGCAGAAAGGTTACGAAGTTAAACAAGACCTCAAGTAGTTTCTCTCCTCTGTATATAACCTGAATTATGTACTAGAGGAATATGGAATATATCCAATTACCAGGTATGAAAACATCTATTTGAGCAAACAAGTACCTAGGAAGGCTGCTTAAGATTTCCAGCTATTTAAGAAATATATTTCACAGAAACTTATCTACTGATAATATAATCAAGAATGCAGAGAAAAAGGCACTGATAATCAGTGGAAAATAGTTAAATGCTACATTACTGACAGTCACCTAAACACAGATAAGACTTGAAGATGCATCACTGTGGTACAGAGTAAATTTTGTACTCTTTATAGATAACCAGAACATAAAATCTCAGGCAAGTTCCATCATATTGTAAAGGTTTCTAGGATGATCTTAGAAACAAAGTGTGCCTGCTTCTCGTTACAAAGGTAGGGTTCTTATCCATGAAATCTTTGGCCATGGCAACCCATTCAAAAACAAAAAAACAACAAATGGTCCTAAATGCAAGATCATTATCCACTTTCCATCAAAATGACACACTATTAGAGGAAATGAATCACATCAACATCAATATTCTTGCTATAAATGAAAACGAGACAAAAGCAAGTTGCAGTGGAAAGAAACATGGTTCTCTTTGGAAAGACAAATCAAGGAGTTAGTGACGTTGGTTTTGCTCTGTGTCCAAAGGCAACAAAAAACACTATTTTCAAGAAACACTTGATTTCAATAAAACCATCCTAATTAGACCAACATTTAATTCAGTAGTCAATGACTAATGCAAAAGTAGGCAC
The DNA here is from genome assembly GCF_003287225.1 of Phascolarctos cinereus. NCBI lineage: Eukaryota > Metazoa > Chordata > Mammalia > Diprotodontia > Phascolarctidae > Phascolarctos > Phascolarctos cinereus. Next base: position 60,607,354 of record NW_027556098.1, read on the forward strand.
AGAGGAAAATGGTGAAAAAATACTGCAAAATATGACTCAGGGCTAAAAAACCACAAGATCAAAGGTCTGTAGACTAAACAGAAGTCATACAATTATGGATCACAAATACTTCCTTTAAGAAGAGAACTGGGGAAACACTAGACATGATGGTAAGCTCCTAACAACCTCACAAAAAAATGAAACTTTTTATCTTAAAAGACAGCAAATGGCTAGTCAAACAACCAACATTTATTAAGCACCTACTATGTGCCAGGCACTAAGTGCTGGGTATACAAAGAAAGGCAAAAGGCAGTTCCTGCTCTCAAGGAGCTTATAGTCTAGTAGTAGAGACCACCTGCAGACAACAATGTACAAATCTTGGAGATAATCAACAGAGGGAAGGCATTAGCATTAAGGGGATTAGGAAACGGTTCATGCAGAAGATGGAATATTAGTTGAAATCTGAAGGAACCCAGGGATGCTAGGAGGCAGAGATGGGAAGGAACAGAATTTCAGGCATAGGGATAGTCAGTGAAAATGAATTAGAAGATGGAATGTCTTGTGCAAGGAAACCAAGGAAACCACTATCACTTTAATTACAGAGTACATACATGTGAGTAAGGTGTAAAAAGACTAGAAATGTAAGAGAGGGTGAAGTTATGAAGGATTTTGAATCCAAAACAGAAGATTTTATATTTGATACTGAAGGTAAAAGGGAATCACTGGAGTTTACTGAATAGGAGAGTTAACACGGTTAGACTTGCACTTTAACTGATTAGTTACTGATGTTGCGGGTCCTTTCTGAATCATCCATCCATCCATTTATCTATCCATCTATCCATCCATCCATCCATCCATCCATCCATCCATCCATCCATCCATCCATCCATCTATCTAAGATTATCAGCAGAGCAGCTAGGTGGTGCAGTGCATAGAGCTCCAGCCTTGGAGTCAGGAGGAACTGAGTTCAAATCCAGCTTCAGACATTTGACACTTAGTAGTTGTATGACTCTGGGCAAGTCACTTGACCCTGATTGCTTCACCACAAACAAACAAAACAAAAAGATTATCAGCTACTTAAACAAGAGATCAAAATCAAGACAAAATTTAAAAATCAAAATGAGGAAACAAAGAATAATTAAAATCACTGTAAGATGATATATTTATAGAAGCTCTTATTTATATAAACTATTAAAAACAGGAAGTGGATAAAAGAACAGACATAGTGCAAACCATGACTATTCCAATGGAATTTAACTGTAAGAAACAGATCTTCATAACATGTTGGCAAAAAGAACCTAGAAATTACCTTTGTCAGAAAATGTCTAATTTCTTTGCCAAAAAAAATGAAATGGACCTAAAGGTCAACACCAATTTAAAATATAATATCTATGTAAAATTATATGGAAGAAGATGGTAGATTATAAGCAGTTTAGTTTTAGGTATAAATGAAAAGCAGATGAGGAAATAACAAGTTTATAGAAAACTAAGCAAGAGATAAAATTAAGTCAATTCACACCAAGCTTATTTAATGATGAAGCTGGAAGAATAAACATAAAAAATGTAGAATATCTATCAAGATTTATAAAACAATATTTTCTCCATCAATGACAGTGGAACCCACCATTTCTGAACTCTTTACATCACAGTCCCAGATGTGTTTTCTCTAGAAAAATAACATTAATGAAAATGACAGAAAAAAAGCTGATTAAACGTATTAAGATGTCTGCCTTAAAGGTAACAATTGTGAGGGAGTCAAGAGATTAATTCAAGATAACTAAAAAAATAGGAGGATATCAAACACTTGGGTAACTTTTTGGCCCTATCAGGCAGGTCCTAAGTGGACTGTAATATTCTTTGACTTCTGCTCAAAACTCTCCCAGCAAGATCAGAGAAAGAGGGTAGAAGAGTGATTAAAGCTTAAAATTCATGGCCCTTTCCTGGTAACTACACCTATTTGAGATGGTGAGCATTAAAATTCATTTGTTATCCACTTCTACCATTATGGCTAACAAATTACTACCACATTTTATTATCCTTATTTCTCTATTATTCAACCACCAGCTACCTATTGGAAAGGGAAGAGGAAAAGGAACAGGCATTTCTATAGCATACAACTAGGTGCTAGGAACTGTGCAAAAAGCTTTAAAAGTAAACTATCTCAGGGGCAGCTAGGTGGCACAGTGGATAGAGCACTGGCCCTGAAGTCAGGAGGACCTGAGTTCAAATCCATCCTCAGACACATAACACTCACTAGCTGTGTGACTCTGGGCAAGTCACTTAACCCCAATTGCCTCATCAAATAAAAAAAAAAAGAAAAGAAAAGAAAAGTAAACTATCTCAAATACTCACCCTGTTTATTCAACCCCACTCCAACCCTGCTTGTTCACCTTTTCCACTGTGGATGGAATTCCTGTTCCACACTATTTAGACTAGGGTGGCTGTTATGTACTACTCCAGATCATTCTCCCTCCTGTCTCAAAGACTTTTGGTACCAAGCATACTGTCTACTTTCACACTCTAACTCCTGCCTTTAAACCAAGTCTTCAATATTTATAAGGATGCTCCCTTGAACATCCTTATTTTTCAGTCTCCTTAAATCTCACAACCTATTTCTTTACTCTACCTCTACCACATGCAGAGAGGTCATGCCTTAGATCTCACCATTACTCACAAAAGTTCCATATATTTGCTCAAAAACTGATATTCCTCTATTTGACCACATAAGCTCCCATCATTCCATCTCTCCCTATGTCTTATTCTTCCTAAACTTATTCCGATTTCATTTTCTTCCCTTCCCAATCTTGATCTTACCTATGGTTAATCAAATTCAACTTCATACAATCAACTACTCTTAAATGCCTTGATCCTCTTGTTCTATCACTACTCATGTCTTACCAAACTTATTCCCACAATCCTTCTCTGTTCCTTATGTATTACTAAATGAAATCAATGGATACACTGCTTTTTCACTTCATGTATTCACTTCTCTAAGCTCCAAACCCTTTGCAATCTTCTCATCCCTCATGTGGTCTCATCTTTCCACGGAAACTGCTTTTCTCATACTCATCCATCTTGACCTCTATGCCATATTGGACACTGCGGACCAACCACCTTGATAATATATAGCAGGCATTTAAGAAATTCTTGGTTATTTTAAAAGAGCAATCTACAAAATCTTTATGAGAACACGCTACATGTGTCATTAAGCGCATTTTCAATCAAGGTATAAAAAGGAAATAAGGCCATTTTTTGTTAACAACATTCTCCGACTACACAGTTATATGGAAGGTGTGAAGAACTTAAGATCACATTGTACAATTAATGCTTGTGAACTATTAAAACACACACACACACACACACACACACACACACACACACACACACACACAATTTGGCAGAACACCATCTTCAAGGCTCTCCTTCCAACAAGGGTGTCTCTCATACTAGAGACCTGGAAACCATTATGGTGAGAACTACTGTCAACACATGATAATCATATGTACAGGTTAATCTTCTATAAACAGTAACTGGTTTTTTAAAATACAGAAATGCTGAAAATTACATCCTCAAAAAGCAATTGCTATAGTTCAAATAAATACATTTGTTTATTCTTACCTTCTCATAAATTTTACTAATATCATCATTTGAGCTAAACACCAGTTGTACTGACCCACACCCTGATGCCCAGACAATTTTTTGTACAGCTCGAATAACACAGATATCAGGGATATATTTTGATGCCTGGAAATAATTAAAAAAAAAATTAAAATAGTTTACACGGTTATCAAAGTGGAATCACTGGAATAAGTAAGTTTTCTTTTAATAGGAAAAACATTAATTACAAAGCACAGAGGAACTTAATGTTTTTATATATTCCTTTGTGTCATTTGATACATTATCCTAATAACCTCTCATATGTTTAGAATAGAAAAAAGAATAAGGAAAACTCTGCAGTGGGCTTGCTGTAGGAACATAGTATATATGTGATTTAGAAAAATCCTTAAAAATAGTATGCAATGTTACTAATAATACTCAAAACAGTAGTTTATCATTTTACTGAACTCAAGGAATAGATAACATAGAAAAAGTAAAATTGGAATTTGGAAAATTCAACCAAAGATTTAGTAAATGTTTTCGTTTTTTAGTGTCAGTATACAAAAGAATAACAACAGGAGAATAAAATAAATTATTTGGCCATTTTCTTTTTCTCCAATAAACCCATTTTCCCAAACTAAAAACTAAACAATTCTTTTAAGACTAATACTAACCTCATCAGATATCTGCTGGGCAAGACGAATTGCCACATTTCTAAGCATACATTCAGATGTTGGATTAGGAATGTTCTGAAGGGCATTCTGTAGCACCACTGCTTGATCATGAGTAGCCTGATTTATCTGTTCAAAAAATAAAGAAAGAGAGAGAGAGAGAGAGAGAGAGTGTCTCACAAAATGAAAACCTGAACCACTTCTATAGAAAGAAATTACAGGAATTAGACTTACAATGGGAATTGACAAGTTAAAAGTTTCTATATTTCAACTTCAAGATACTTCAGGATTTTTAATTTCATCTGTATGCATATGCCCAATACTGGCCAACAACTTCTACACTTGATAGAGAAAATTTTTAAGAGTTGCTGTGACCAAAAAACTAATCAATCTGTAGCAAAACTAATGATGAGAAACTCCAAATGCAGCTAGGCTGGTCCTTGGATAAGAGACATAAAGTCTATTACCAGGCCTCTTATTCAAGCCCTTACCAACTTGGGAGAGCTTTGTGCACCCCTGGCATGAGCTGTAAGAACACACACAGGCAACACAGTGTAGTAGAAAGTGCACTGGCTCTGGAGTAAGAGATCTTGGATTCAAATTGCAGCTACTTCCTACCTAGCCGACACTGGAAAAGACTGGTCTGAACTAGAAGACCTCTTGATACAGATGTAAGATCCTATGAAGGTAATCTCCATAGTATTACCCACTGGATCATGACTTTTTATTGGAGGAAATTTCTATATTCACATTTTTTTCCTCCAGAAGATTTTCTGAATGATAATTCTTTGGGAAAACAGGAAAGTGGAAAAATTTAATACTTTTTTCTATGTACATTGTAAATCCCTATAGCAAAATTCATGGCTGAAGAAGCCCTGGAAGTACAATGCAAAAGATATTCACATCTAGTACATTTTTTCCCCTTTTTTTGGGGGGTGGGGGTGGTAGAGGAGAGAAGGTAGAGGTAGGTGGGATATACTTTTATGTAGTCAATCCTTTGGACCTCTAGAAGATTTCTGGAGAGGTGGACCAGGATGAGACCAAAGGCAAAGCATGAGATTAGAATGAATCAGGAGTACAGCTGTAGCATAAGGGAGTTTAGAGGCTGGTAGTGAGTTAACCTTCTCTCTTTGGATGAACTATACTAACACTGGTCTGATTCAAGGCATTTATTACACTATTAGACTTAAGCCCTATGTTAACTTTATTTTAAGCAGTAAAAGATTTACTATTTGTCTTATATGTCAAATCAGTACCAAAGTTAAATGGTGGTTTTCACCACCAAGAGCATTTTAAAGTTAGATAAAACTTGCCAGAACAATGGTCATATATACAAGACTGAAAAAAGCATCTTTAAACATTTTATGGGTAAATCTTGAATTATCTGTTCTGATTTGACAAGGAGGGTAACAGAAATAGCTAACAAATTTTTTTTTTTTACCGGTGACATGGGATTTGTGCCTTCTGCAACTGGTTGACAAGCTTCTGCTACAGCTCGAACATGGCCATAGCCAACGGCAGTTAGCAATAATTTGGCGATTTTAAGAGCATTAAGGTAGGCACCCCTTCGAGTTTCCATATCTGCATTTGGCAGGAAATTATTTCTAGTTAGCATGCTCAGGACAAGAGGCAAGCCACCACTTTTTAAGAAATTATACTGAAAGTCACTGGCATCTTCACCCAGAGGTGCATTGGCAGGCATCAACAAAGCATAAACTACCTGAAAGGAAAAAAAAAACATATATAAAGTCAAAAAACAAGTGCTGAAATATCTTTACAAATCTCTTCAATTTTCTGTCTCCCATTGTCTTTGAATATTACAAATAGGTTTTCATTACTATTTTACTCAATTATAATATCACACAAAAGGCAAAGAAAACTAAGAGAAAAATATGAAAACGAAAGAAAAATATTACAAACCTCTGTTAGATATAGCACTTGTGAGGCAGAGGGACCAAAGAAAAGTGAGTCAAGAGATGGACTGAGGCTGCTTTCTCCAAGTTTTGCATGATCTAAGCAAATAGCTCTCAGTTTTTCAACTGTAGTATTATCTGAAAATTTAAAAACGGAGTATTATGAACAGAGTTAACTTACATAGCATTAAATTACAAGATTAAAAATCATGAGTCAAGCTGTTAGATCAAAATCTCTGGATTGGTAAAGAATGATGTTTGATAGGCAACCCTGTGAATAAAATGTTAAGAGTTGAAGTTAGGAAGACCCAAGTGCTGCTGGGCAAGTCACTTAACTTCCCTCAACCTTAGTTTCCACATTTGTAAAATGGGGATAATAATACCTACCTCACAGGGTTGTTACAAGAATCAAATGCATTATTTGTAAAGCATAATGCAAACCCCAAAATGATACAGAAAACATTATTATTTTTCTTTAGGTATTAAAGTGATTGTAAAAAAAAAAGTACACGTTTTTTAAACTTACTGAAGGTATTATTATTAATACAAGGATTCCCAATCTTTCAACTATCCTTTTCAGGTACCATCCCCATTCTCTCCGCTGTGTCCTTTTCCATTCTTTATGACCAAAAACTTTAAGGAAATAAATATTAAGTAGTTCCTCGTCACAAAAAAAGTTGGGGGTTTCTGGCCGAAAGCAACATAGTTTAAATACCAATACAGCAATAATCAACTGGTAACAAAGATTATTCAACATGTAACAAGCACCATAAATAATGCTTTACTGCTGCTATACACACAATGTATATCATGTTCTCTATTACATAGCAATCCAAATAAAATCATTTGTTATACTGAAAGGAAGAAATAGAATTTTTACATAACTATTGTTAAAGAGCTATTATACTAATATAACTATTTATAGAAAAAAAGAGGGAAGCAAGATTTTTTCTATAATAGCTGTTCTAAATCTCTTCCCTGGGCTTATTTCTAATTTCTACCAAGAGAACAATCTAGTCTAGAAAAAACATTCTACATTACTCCAGATGGATAAGACAGTTTTTGGACTGTTTATCTATGCAGTGAGAAAAAAGGTCAAAGTTAGCTATCTAAGAAGTTTTACTTCATGCCTTCTAAAGAGATTCTAAAAGCAGAAAATGAAAGTTTAACACACTATTTAAACAAAATCACTGCATATAATAATCTAAGGCTCTACCAATATGGCATATTTATACAAACTTTTCATAATGTAAACATAAGCATAAAACTGTGGCTTGTAGATTTTTAGCAATAATTAACTGGTAGTGTTAAAACTAAACTTTCAAACCCAAATCTCCAAATTGTGGCAACATCATGACTCTAGCCACAAGAAAATATTAGTTTTCTGATACTGATGAATAAAAAGAGAAATGAAAATGAAAATGATTATTCATTACTCTCTCATTTCTTCCTTGAACACTCACTAGTTTTCTTCAAGCACTTTATATAGTCGATGGGTTTAACCATATGCAGATAAATCCCAGTTCTACACATGTAGCCCCAGTCTATCCTCCAAGCTTTAGTTCCTGATTACCAAATGTCTACTGGACATTTATTCCAAACTGGATGTCTTAGATGTATCTAAAACTAAATATGCCTGAAGCAGAACTTAATTTTTTTTTAAATCCTTAAACTCTCCTCCCTTCCAAACTTTCCTAATTCTGTCAAATGGCACTACCACCATTCTAATGTCACAGGTCTGTGATTTCAGTATTTTCTTCAATTCTTCATTCTTCTTCATCCCACATACAAATCAGTTGCCAAATCTCACTCTTTCTGCCTTCACATTTCTTGCATCCAACCACTTCTCTCCATTCACAATTAACACTTTAGTTCAGGCCCCCATCACTTAAGACCAATTATTACAACAGCCTCTCCTAATGCGTCCTTCTGCCCGTCTCACGACTCCAGTTCACTCTACATACTGCTGCCAAAGAAATATTCCTTGACTGTGTCATTCCCCTAATCAATCAATTCCAAAGGCTCCCTACTGCCCCTACAATCAAATATAAACTCCTCTTGTTTAGTTTTCAAAATCCTACAACATTACATTTCCTCTTGCCCTCTGGAATTCAACCAAAATGTTGTCCCTGCTATTCCTTACTCATGACCCTCCCTCTTCCATGTCTATGACTTTGCACAGGCTACCCCCCACACTTGGCACACCCCACACCCTTAGTTCTCCTTCCTAAGATTCCTTTCTGCCTTTAAGACATAGCTCAGGCAGTGTTTTCTTCATGAAGCTTTTCCAGATTCCTGTAAATGCTAGTGTCTTACCTCCTCAACTACTATGTGCATGTATTTATTAACTTTATAATGATGACAAAATATGATATAACTATATACATGTACATACATATACACACACACACACACACACACAATATTAGCTTATGAGGAGAAGGGATTGTTTCATTCTTTTTACTTTGTATTAAGGCAGCTAAGTGGCACACTACAAACAGCTCAGGGGCTAGAATCAAGATGAGAGTTCAAAGCTAGCCTCAGACAGTTGCTAAATGCATAATTCTGAGCAAGTCACTTAACCTGTCTGCCTCAGTTCTATGAACTATAAAATGAGGATAATAATAACACCTATCTCCCAGAGCTGTTGTGAGGACCCAATAATATTTGTAAAGCACTTAGCATCATGCCCAGCACAATAGTAGAAGCTTAATAAGTGATTGTTCTTTTCCCATTAAGTGTCTAACAGTGCCTTGCACATAGTAGGCAATTAATATATACTTGTTCTTGGCTAATGAGGAAATATGTTTTGCATGGCTTCATATATAAAATGGATATCATACTTCTTGCCTTCTCAATGGGTGGAAAAGGGGCTGGAAGGAGAGAGAATTTGGAATGGAAAATTTGAAACCTAAGGAAAAAAATAATTAAAACCATTGTTGACTGAGAAATTGATAAAATACTTAGAAAAATATGAGTGCCATGTATGGGTGTTGACTAAAGAAAAGTATCCTTTATGGTGGAACCCCCACCCCACTCCCCGTCATTATTTCACTTTTGGAATGGTGTGCCTGCAGGATTTTCAACAAAATGAGGATCCAGTAAACTATCATTTGCTTGAAAAAATATAGGCCTAATCAGGCATACTCCAATTAACTCATTATTCTTATTTACTACTGCATGATAGAATATAAAAGTTACTTTATTTTAATCAAGATAAACTGAATTCCAAGAGATTCAGTTATTCAAATTAATTTATAGAATCTGAACTTCAAGCACAGATCAAAAGAAGTAGAATAATATTCTGAATTATATTAATAATGGTTCAACTTTATTTTCTTGTATAGTGAAACAAACTTAAAAATGTATATTATATAATCCTGAGCATTAACATAAACATTAGGTTATTTTCCAAGTTAACTTAAATTTTAAAATATTACACGATTTATAAGTATCACAAAGATTCAATGATGTAAAATTTAAATATCAGTTAAAATCCAGAAAAATACTATCCTGTGTAAAGGACATAAGTTTCAGAAGATATCTTTTTTGTCTATATCACTACCTGAAGTCACTTCTAGTAATATGCTATTAAAACAGTAAATAAATATAATATGCAAATAAGGCATATTTCATTCTAGGGGAAAAAACTGATTGATAGGCAAGAAGCTAAAAAGAATAAGTAGCAAATCACTTTTCTGACTAGGAAAAATACCACAAGGGTTTTAGTATTCAGCAACAAATTTTTTTAAAATTTAGTTTTCTTCATTATCCCTGCAAAGCATAAAGTGGAGGGAAAGCAGGGAACTGAAAAGGAAAACTAAAAGAAGACTCAACAAGTTTATTTTGGATCCAGGAACCAGATAATTAAAAAAAAAATCAAAATGAAAAAGAATAGCATCATGCTGCCATAGGGAACTGGTTTCTCACCTTTGTAAAAAATAAAAATATACAAATATAAGAGAGAACACATTCCCCAGATGAACTTGTCCTATAAAAGGTTCTTAGAGTTTCCTCTGTAAAGGCTCAAAGATAGAGGTTAACATCTGGTCATGGTACTTTATTGGTCATGCTCCTTTCCTCCAGAGTACCCAGAGAACCAGGTCCAAGCACCATTCATGTAAGCCAAGAAGCCTGATAAGTCTACAGACAGGTCTCTACTCTTATCTCCAGGAATTATAAAAGTGAAACAGTAAAGTACATAAGTAGGAGGAAAGTTCATTTTTATCATTTTGAGGCAGCTAGGTGAGTTAGCAGATGAATCAGACCTGAAATCACGAAAGCTTGAGTCTCACACACTTACTAGATGCACGACCTTGGTATTTAACAAAGGTTACGTATCTTAACTTCTGTATTCCTCAGTTTCCTCATCTGTAAAATGAGGATAAAAATAGCACCTACCTCTCAGAGTAGTTGTGTGAGAATTAAATGAGATTTTTATAGAATGCTTCTCAACAAACTTTAAAAATCCAAACAAATGCTATTAATGATGATGATTACCATGATAAAATTATGTCTCAGCAATTTGGTATTGAAGAATTTCTTGAGCCAGTGCAACCATTTATTGCAATATTAGTCTCAAAAGTCTTGTTAAGAGTGCAATCAATTCAACCAACATTTTACATTGCACATAGTGCTTATTATGAGCAAAGCACTGTGCTAAGCCAAAGGGAAGCTATAAAGTTTAGATGAGACACAACCCCTCCCGATCTCCTGGACATTACAGTCTAGCAGGAAGATAAGGAACATATCCAAATAACTACAAATAAAAAAATTTAGGAAAGGTATTGCCCAAGTGTAATGTGAAGCTGGAATGTGGACAAGGGAGGGTCTCTATTGAATATGGGAATGGGACAGAGATGGATCAAGGAAGACTTAGTGCAAGAGAATACTTAAGTCTTTGAATTTAGAGCACAGCACATATAAAGGGGAGCAGTATTTAATATTAATATATTTTTATTATCTTTGGATCATTAGGTTATTAATCCTGAAATGTAATTTTAAGATATTAACTGTTCTAAAGGACACAATTATTATAAGGTAAAGCTGAAAAGGTAGGGTAGTGACAGTCTGTAAAAGGCTTTAATTAAGTGCTAGGCAAGTGCATGGGGGCAAAAATGTTGCACAGGCAGAATAAATAGCAAATCACTTTTCTGACTAGGAAAAATACCACAAGGGTTTTAGTATTCAGCAACAAACTGTAAATGACTGGCCATTAAAGTAAACAGAAGAGTCAAAGATGCTATTAAAGTTTTGAACATGGAATATTGTATGAATGGTACTACCACTGACAAAAAGGGTTAAGTCTGAAATAAGAGGAGATTTATTGCTAAAATCACTAAGATTAGTTTAAGAGATGTTGAGTTTGAGGTACTAAAGTAAAATAAAGGTAAATTATCATAAGCTGTAAGAGATAAGAATGTGGACCTTGGAAAAGAGGTCACCGTAGGGGGCAGCTAGGTGGCGCAGTGGATACAGCACCTGGCCCTGGAGTCAGGAGGACCTGAGTTCAAATCCAGCCTCAGACACATAACACTCATTAACTGTGTGACTCTGGGCAAATCATTTAACTCCAATTGCCACCCCCCCCAAAAAAAAAGAGGTCAGGGCTAGAGATATGGATTTGGGAGTTATATGTGATTGCTGAAAGGGTAGGAATAAATAAAACACCCAAGTAAATGCTCGTACAGACAAAAGAAGGCCAAGAAGAGATTTTTAGAAGTCTGGAAGAGACTGAACAAGTCTGTGAAGAAGACAGAGATGGTGAAGTAGTCAGAAGGAGTAGAATAAACAGAAGGAAACAGTGACTGACAGTATCAAATCCAACAATGGTAAAGGAGAATAAGGACTGAAAAATTTACTATTAGCTTTGATGATCAAGAGGTTGCCGTAATCTCCAAAAGAGAAGTTTCACTGGAACAGAACAACACATTTTCCATCTGTGTATCACTATACATATGGCATGCTCCCCAAACTGGTATTTTATTTAAGAAAAACTCATTTTTAAATTTGCTTACCTGGTGGCATAAGTTTCATAAGTACTCGAGCTCCATCTCTTAGGGGTGGCATGTTTAAGCTGCTACCCAAGTCTGCAACTTGCCAAAGGAAAGAAATATATCTGGGATGCATTGACATTATCTAAAATAAAATAACACATAAAAATTACTATCCTAGTTATTTTACTCAAAGTAAAACCATTTAACAAATGGACCAAATTCAGATTTAAAAAATATCTAAATCACTCTGATTTTTTAAATATTCTCTCTAAGAAGTTATGCTTTATATTCTCCTTTCATATTTTTATTCACAATTTTGTCCTATCTGAAATTACTCCTTCCATTTCGATTTTAAATCCTCCAAGATTCAGCTAAATCTCTCATCCAAAGTGAAGCTTTTCCAAATTACATCAGTACACATGGATTATGTTTTCTTTCCCTTAACACCTCCTATTGTACTTACTTGTTCTACACATTTGCCAGTTCATGTACTGCCTTCTAATATCCATATATTGCTGGATTAAACTATCAATTCTCTCCCAGTACAGAAATTACCTAATTCATAAAACTAACTTGGTATGAATGATCACCTCCTTCTCGGACTGATGTTCTACGGGTGGAGGGGGTCTTAGCTCATTGTAAGAAGTATTCCCAGCATAATGAAATATAACACAGAACACTGTGTTTTATGAGGTTATGAATACTGCTTATACGGTATATTTTGTACTATAAACCAGAGACATAAAACAAATATGAGTACAAATATTTTAAAAATTATGTGTACCTGAATATATACGGAGGTACATCATATAACAGAATTACTTAAATTTTAGGTTAAATCTTTTTCTTGCTGGCCTTAAAATTGACCATTTTTATCACTGTTTTGATGGAAGACATTCTAAGTTGTTGATAACCAATTAAAAAAAGTGAAACCATATCCACAGTCGATAAGTAGAGGAATACTTATATAGTTCTTTAACTTTCTAAATTCACGTCTCCTCTCAACTACATTTTTTTTTTTTGGCAACTGGGGTTAACACAGCTAGTTAAGTGTCAAGTGTTTGGTCTGAGGCTGGATTTGAATTCAGGTACTCCTGACTTCAGGGCTGGTGTTCTATCCACTGCGCCACCTAGCTGTCCCCTCAACTACATTCTAATACCATGAAAAGCAAGCTGTGTCTCAATACTGAGCATACTGCAGGGAACTTAGACATTACCTTGTACATTTTAACACCTTTAATAAATATTTAATTAGTTTATAAACTACTCACCACTCCAGGCAAACAGCTTTCTACCTCTGGATTGGGACCATCACTATAATGATTTCCATGGTTACCAGGAGAACCAGTTGATGAATCAGAAGAACTATCAGGACTTGAAGGCATATTGGAACTTATCTGTGTAAGTTTGGCTGTAATTAGCTGAAAATGTATTATATATTAAGAAATGAAGATAAGGAATATGTTTCCAAAAGAAGAAACAGACTTTACATATTTACATCTATAAAAATAAAAAAAGTAAAGACAGTGAAAACATGGTTTTAGAAGTCCAGGTATCTGTTCAAAAATGGAACCATTCAAATGAATATTCATTCTTCCAAAATAAACCAAAAACAATAATTTTCTTAGTAAGTATGAAAATTAAATGTACTTACCGTTTTATCTTTTAGGTTTAGTTGTCCAATTAGCTTCCTATCATCTGCAGGATCTACCAGTTCACCACCAATAAATAGCTCTACTTTTGTATGGGCACTATTAGCCTTAATACGATTGAGAATGCATCGTCTTACTGAACCAATTGTGTCATTTGTATGAGACCAGATGTCTAAGTCTTCCACCTGTCGGCCTTGATTTGGAAAACGAACTACCAACGTGATGTGCTTACCACGAAAAGCTCTGCAAGAAGAAGAAGGTTACATAATCACGTAAAGATATTTTATCAGGCTATACAATGTTATTTTAATTAGTTATAGGAGTAATTTCACCTGAAAATCTAATACTATTTTAAGATTAATTATAAGACAGAAACATCTTAATACCATAAGTATTTTCTGGATCTTGAAAACAAAATTCTCAGTGCTAGCTCCCCCCCTGCTGTTTGACCAACATTTAACATATTTAAGAAAAAACAATTACATTCCATTGGAAGATTGATATTTATCCTACATCATAAATATTCGTAGACATACAGTTTATACTGTAGTAACAAAAAAGTAAGATGTATTATAATTTTATTTATCTCTTTATGCTACCAGGTTTGAAATATATGAATCTCTAGAGAAATGCACAAGATTAAGAACTCCAAGTTGAATACATGAGCAAAATAATAACATTTGCATTTCTTCCGGAGAATCATCAATATTAAAATCCACCAAAATGGCATCTCTTTTTAAAATAATAGACTGTTTTTCTCAGATATTTAAAAGGACTGTATTTAAATAGTAACTTTCTAAAAATATATTGGCAACAGTGAAGTAAATTAATTGAAAGTAAGCAGTACTGAGGATATTTTTGCTACACAGGAATATAGTCACATCCCATAATAACTTGTTGAATGACCTGTTTTATAGAAATCATATCAGAAATTGTACCAAATATGATTAGTTTTTCACAATGTCTTGCTATACCTATTTGCCAAAAGTTCTAAAATGCCAACCTGTTTAAATTCAACTCAGCTATACAAGCAATCATTTATTATAAGCTTACTATGTGCAATTAACCGGCCTAGTAGGTGATAAGATACAAAAAGACATGGCTCCTGCCCTAAAGGAATGTATTTTTAAATGTAGGTGGGATGCACCTGGAGTAATAAAGGGGAGTTAACCTATGCAAATACTGTAAGGTAGAATGTTAAAGTATATATGGTAACACAATTTGGAGGATAAAGGGCATTTCAACAATAGAGGATGATGTGAACAAAGGCAGAGGCTAGAAAGCTTATAATATGTTTAAGAAACAATGTATAGACTGGTTTTGGCTAAATTTAATGCTCAATTAAAGAGTCTGGATTTATTTTGCTGGAAATGGGGAAGCAAGGGCTTCTGAAAACAAGGAAACATTATGATCCGAATTACACTTTATATGGACTTCTATGACCATAGTGTATAAGTTAGACTAGAGAAGGGAGTACTCAAATAACTCAGAAAGATTACTTTAGGAGAGGCCAAACTGAACTAGGGTGGTAGCAATGAGAAAATAAAGGAGTAGAGAGAAGTGAAATAGCATTTATTAAGCTCCTACTATGTGCAAAGCAACGTGTTAATTGCTTTATAAGTATCCCAATTGATCCTCACAATTATCCTATGAAGTAGGTATTGTTTTATCCCATTTTACAGATGAAAAAATTTAGTCATGGAAAGATTAAATGACTTGCCCAGGGTCACCTATCTAGTAAGTGTCTGAAGCTGAATTTGAATTCAGGTATTCCTGACTCCAGGCCCAGAGCTCTATCCATTGCACCACCAGCTGCTTCCAAACGGAAGTTTCAAAAATGACTTATAAATTTTAAGTTGAGATGACTAAGAGAATGGTGAGACCCTAAATAGAAAAAAAGGAAATTGAGAGAAAAGGATAGTTGTTAAAGAAAAGATAAGCCCTATCTAGGGCATGCTGAGTTTGAGGTACTGGCAAAAGATCCAGGAAAAAAATATTCAGCAGACAGATGAAATATGCATAGAAGCGTAATGGAAGACAGCAAAGAGAATCCAAGGATAAGGCCTCAGTTAATTGTATTTAAAGAATCAAGAAAGGTGAGAGTAATAAAACTTAGTGTAAGAAAAACAACAAATTAATAAATAAAACCAGAAGTTGGATTTATGAAAAACCAATAAAATAGATAACCATTGGTTAATATGATTTTTTTTTAAAAGGGAGAAGTACCAAATCTCTAGTATCAAAAATAGAGAGGGTGAATATACCATTAATGAGATGAAATCAAAGCAATTATTAAGTCATTTTGCTCAATTATAGGCCAATAAATTTAATAATTTAAGTGAAATGAAAGAATACTTACAAAAATATAAATTGCCTAGATTAATAGAAGAGGACATAGAATATCTAAATAAACCTACTTTTGAAAAAGACATTGAACAGGCCATAAATGAGCTCCCTAAGAAAAAAGCATCAGGACCAGACGGATGTACAAGTGAATTATACCGAACATTTAAAGATCAACTAATCCTAACATTAAATAATTTGGAATAATAGGCAAAGAAGGAGTCCTACCAAACTCCTTTTATGAAACAAATACAGTGCTGATAACTAAAACAGGAAGAGCAAAAAGAGAGAATGATAATTATGGACCAATTTCATTACTAAATATGGATGCAAAAATCCTAACTCAAATACTAACTAGGAGAGTACAACAACATATCACAAAGATTATACATTGTGGCTAAATAGAATTTATACCAGCAATGCACGGATGGTTTAAGAGAAGGAAAACTATTAACATAATTGATTATATCAATAAAAAAGTAACAAAAATCATATGGCTATAACACTAGATGCAAAAAAAGTTTTTGACAAAATACGACAACTCATTCTTATTAAAAACACTTGAAAGCATAGGTATAAATGGATTTTTCCTTAAAATGGTAAGAAATATCTACCTAAGACTAACAGCAAGCATTATTTATGATAGGAATGTAATAATATAAGATATGTAATATAATATGTTATATACATATAATATACAATAAAATAATAGGAATAACAGGAATAAGCTAGAAGCCTTCCCAATAATATAAAAAGTGAAATAGGGATTCCCATTATCACCAATATTCAATATTATATTAGAAATGCTAGCAATAACAGTAAGAGAAGAAAAAGAAATTGAAGGAATCAGAAGGGCAATGAAGTAACAAAACCATCTCTTTTTTGCTGATGACATGATGATATACTTGGAAAATCCTAGAGATTTAACTAAAAAGTTAGTTGAAATGATGATTTTAGCAAAGTAACAGGATATAAAATAAATCCACATAAATCATTAGCACTTCTATATATTGCCAAAAAAAAAAAACCAACAACAAAACCACCAAACCACTCAGCA
This sequence comes from Phascolarctos cinereus, assembly GCF_003287225.1. NCBI lineage: Eukaryota > Metazoa > Chordata > Mammalia > Diprotodontia > Phascolarctidae > Phascolarctos > Phascolarctos cinereus. The sequence continues at coordinate 60,624,562 of NW_027556098.1, forward strand.
AGAAAAGATAGTAAGAGATATCCCACTTAAAATAACTGGAGACATTATAATAACTGGCAGTATACCTGCAAAGAAAAACACAGGAACTACATGAACATAATTATAAAACACTTTTTACACAAATAAAGTCAGAGTTAAATAACTGGAGAAATACTAATTGTTAATGGGTTGGCAGAGCCAATGTAATAAAAATGACAATTCTACCTAATTGACTTATTTGATGTCATATGAATTAAATTACCAAAAAATTACTTTACTGAGCTTAAAAAGATAATAACAAAGGGTCAAGAATATCAAAGGAACTAATGAAAAAAACGTAAAGGAAGGTTTAGCAGTAACAGATCTTAAACTGTATTATAAGAGAGTAATTGTCAAAACTATTTGGTACTGGCTAAGAAACAGAAAGGTGGATTAGTGGAACAGAGTAAATATACAATACACAGCAGTAAATGACTATAGTAAGATTTAAGCTTTGGGGATAAGAATTCATTATTTGGTAAAAAATTGTTGGGAAAAGTGGAAAGCAGTCTGGCAGAAATTGGGTATAGACCACTATCTTACACCATTTACCAAGCTAAGGTCAAAATGGATACCTGACCTAGACATAAAGGGATATATCGTAAGAAAATTATAAGTACATGGAACATATTACCTATAACACTTATGGATAGAAGAATTTATGATTAAACACTAGAGTGCACTCTGAGATATAAAACGAATAATTTTTGTTACATTAAATTAAAAGGGTTTTGTACAAATAAAATGAATGTAGCTAAGATTAGAGGGTAAGCAGAAAATTAGAGAAAAATTTTACAGACAGTTTTTTAGATAAAGGTCTCATATCTCAAATATACTGAAAACTCTGTCAAATTTACAATATTAGTTACTCCCCAATTGATAAATGATCAAAGGATATGAACAGGCAGTTTTTTAATGAAGAAATCAAAACTACATATACTCATATGAAAAAATGCTCTAAAGCATTACTGATTAGAGAAATGCAAATTAAAACAACTCTGAGATATCATTTTACACCTATCAGACAGGCTAAGACAATCAAAGGGAAAAGCAACAATGTTGGAGAGGATATGGAAAAACTGAGACACCAATTCATTGTGGGTGGAATTGTGAACTGATTCAACAATTTTGGAGAGCAATCTGGGATTATGCCCAAAGAGTTATTAAACTGCTTATACCTTTTGACCCTGTAATGCCACTATTAGGTCTATTTCCAAAGCCGATTAGGGAAAAAGGAAAAGAAACTACATGTTCTAAAATGTTTACAGCAGCTCTCTTTGTGGTGGCGAAGAAATGGAAATCTGAGGAGCTGTCCATCAATTGGGGAATGGTTGAACAAGTTGTGGTATATGATTGTGATAGAATACTACTGCACTATAAGAAATGATGAGCTACTTGATTTTAGAAAAACATGGAAAGACTTGCATGAAATAATGAAGACAGAAATGAACAGAACCAAGAGAAGGTTGAATACAGTAACAGCAACACTGTTTGAACAACTGTGAATGATTGAGTTATTTCGAGTATCATAAATACTCAAAGCAACTACAAAGGAGCAATGAAAGAAGATGCTATCCACCTTCAGAAAAAGAACTGATAAACAGACTTGTGTGCGTGCACGTGTGTGGGGGGGGGAGAGAAGAGGTGATGACCTTCTGCAATGCGAGGTAGGAAGGGAGGGAGGGAGGTAGTTCAGTACTTAAAAATCTAACCAAAAAAAAATTTCATAAAAAAAAAATAGGTCTCTCCCCAAAAAGTATCAAAGAAGGAAACAGAAAACGAGCTTCCTTTCTAGTTACTCTAATTTGCAAACCTTCAAATTTGAAGACACGATATGTCTCTTAACTAGGCTACAAAAAAGTAGGATTTTTTTATCAAAAATATCTGCAAAGAAAAAGGAATAAACTGAAAGACTATGCTATTTAATTTTTTTCTAGCTTAATTTTCTGAAGATAGCTACTAGAAATTTTTAAAAGACATAATCAGTACAGAATTTTAATAGTTCATAATGTTCTCACAAACCTTGACATAGGTAGAATTGTCCTTTCTTCATGATAATCACTGTCACATTCATTTATATATTCCCTTAAAACAGTCAATACTCGCACCATTCGTATTGCTTCCTGTCGAGCACAATTAATACTGTCTTTGTCACCATCCAAAACACATAATGTATCATAGGAGGCTTTCAAGCGATCAAAGCAGGATTGAATGAAGTCTTCATGGATAGCTACCTAAAGAAAAATGCCCAAATCAGCCTGGTTAAAGCTGCTGACTTGAAATTTAAATAAATAACATTTATTTAGAATTGTGGAGTGACAGAATTGGAAAGCCCTTCAGAAGTCATCTAATTAAATACCCTCAATTCTACAAATGGGGAAAATGAAGCTTGGGGGTAAAAACAGCTAGCACTCATATGACAGTTTTAAGGTTACAAAATGCTTTACGTATGTTACCCCATTTGATCCCCACAACAACTCTGTGAAGTAAGGTAAGTCCTAGTATCACCATTTTACTGAGGCAGAGATTAAGAGACTAGCTCAGGCTCACACAGAATTTGAACTCAAATCTTCCTGACTTTAAGTCCAACTCTATCCCCTCTGCCACCTACTTGCCTAAATCACTTTCCTCAAGTCACAGAATAAATTGCCTGCAAATCAGGGATTAGAACCAAATCTCAAAGTTCCTGGGTCAATGCTATTTTACATGCGCGTGCGCATGCATGGACACACACACACACACACACACACACCCACACCATTAAATGGAAATATAATGAAATATAATTTCTTTCTCCTTTTTAAACAAAATTGTGAGGCAAATGACAGAGAAAATAAACTAACACCAAAAATTTACTTTAAAAAACTTCTAGGGTGGCTATTAGGACCAGTACAGATTAGTTATTATTACCACTTCACCTTATTATCTCAATTTTATACTTAGAAAACTAAAAACTAGCAACTAATGACTTGGATGCATTATGGAAAATCTGCTTATCAAAGATCTAAAGTGTGGTCAGTATCCTACATCGATCAGGAAAATGGACTATCAAATTAAGAAATCAACAATACGTGAAACAAAAAAGTTTCTGGTAAAGCTTCAGATAAACTGAGAAATTCTGTAATTTAGATGAAGCCTTTCTCCCTTAGTCACTTGATAGATCTATTTATTAAAGATTCACATTCATAGCTATCAAAAATTGGCACTGAATCCAAGACTTAAATGGATTTATGTACTCTCAAATTATAATAAATGAGGAATGTGTTGTGATTGTTTCTCTAAGGCATATTGACTATTATGCAACTTTTTGTATTACATTCTGAAGAACAAAGTATGGAAGGACAAAAATATTTTGCCTTTATTTAGAAACACTGTAAATGAACAGAAATAGGAAAACTGCAAATTGAAAAATGTTATATGTCCAAGTTATAACATACCAGGAAGATGCACTAAATTTTCCTTAATTCACATAATGCTACTCCTTTGGCTTCCACAGACCAATAACTTGGCAGGTAACAGAACTCTTTACTAAAACAGTAGAAATAATTTATACAACTATAGAGATAGAGATTAGACCTATGATCGTATTTATATAGGGAACCCTCTACTTACAGAGATTTCAAACTTCTGGAAAAAAGCAGGTGTCAAATTTGTGGGAAATAATCCTAACCAGATTACAATGTAATTGGGAAAAATTTAACATAATAAGTAAAAACAGAATACAACACACATAATAATAATTTGTGGTTTTCTAACTCAGTATGCAGCCATTTCTATTTGAGTTTGACACTACTGGCTGAGAGCAGTAGGCGAGTAAGTGACTTGCTAGAGCCACATAGTTAGTATACATCAGATGCAAGATTTGAATGCTGGCTCCTTATCCACTATACCACGCTGCCTCCAATTATACTTTACTAAGAATTAATGAGTAAAAAAGCTTTTAAAAAACCGAATTGTAAAAGTTTTGACAAATTTGCCCAAAATCAATATTTAATTCCTAAACATTCTTACCTGATTAACTTGCAACCTTGGTCCAAGGTTAGTATAGATCTCTTTAAGGAGGTCTATTGCTCTGCTGGCAATATCATCATTTCCCTGAATCACAACCTGGAGTTATAAATATTTATGTGTTAATATATTCTAAACATATATTTTGATCAAGTTTTAAAATCTACGTAATTCTTTTGTTTATTTCATATAGAGTACTTGATGATCAAAGGCAATTTGTTTTTAAGGTACTGTCAAATTTAGGTAGGATTAACATTCATAGTAGCATAAAGTCTTAAGGCTAGAAAAAACAAAAAAGAGATAGAATTATTTAACTCAATATCCCACCTACAATATCTCTGACAAGCAGGCAGTCTACTAGACTTTGCTTGAATTTAAATAACATGCTTAGTCAATCACATAAAATGAGAATCATTTAAGACAAACTTAAGTGTAGAAAAGACACAATTTGCTTAACTACATTAACTAAGAAAAAAGGTGCTTTCATCTTTACTCTTCACTTTTACTACTACCAGCGTCTTGGTAGTCAAGTGTTTAGTTCAGGTACTAATCAAAATCAACTCTCAATCAAGGAAGAGCAAATAAGAAACCATATAGAAGTTTAGCAAGAACAATCAAGTTAGCATTTTAAGGGTGTCATCTATATTTCTTCATACAGTTTCTAACTTAAAGAAGATTAAACTTTAACTGAAAAAAGCTTGTCTTAATTTGCTTGAGTTTCTAGAAAAGTATTATTTAACTCTAAAATAACAATAAAAGCTATAACAGATGGAATGCTAACGATACAATCTGTTTCAAGTACTACTTTCCTAGTAAGAATACAAAACGGCTAATATCAAACAGGATATAGCATTAAATACCTCAAAACACCTTAATAAGTTGGCTACTCCAATACTGACTGGAGATAGGAAGGGGCAAATATTTCAATCATAAGAGTGCATATGGGGAAAAAATGGAGAATTCTGTGAACGGTGAAAAACAACTTTATCAAATTGTGATAATAAACAGCAAATCTGGAGGGGTAAAAAATTACTACAGGACCAAAGATTACTATACAGCAAAGATCAATGAAATAAGAAAATAACCGCTCAGCTTAGGCATAAATACTTGTGAACATCTTATATTCTTAGCTGTAGAGTAAATATTACGGTAGATAAAAATGTTATAAATGCTGTATTCACTGACAATTCTATACTTACCCTCCAAAGGTAATCTAAACCGATTAATTCCAAATCATCCATCATATAGGCTCGCCTTTTTGCTACTAATTTCCCTTCTCGACAGTTCACAGCTTTGAAGAAACGCTCAAAACATTTCATTCCATTTTCTGTTAATAGGGAAGGATCGAGCTGAAGCACATTATTTTCAAAGAAGTCTTTATTAATGTCAGGATCTAGGTCTGGTTCATCTCCCATCAATTTGGAATACCACTTAAAGCAGGCTTCACGATCACAAAGGTAAACCGCATTTTCAGCTAAACATTTCCAAATTTGCTTTGCCTGAGGAGCACACAGCCATAGTTGACCATCCTTCAATAAAAATCTTGAAAAAAGACAAGAAACTAGGAATTAATACAGCATACATGACAATGCCCTTAGACTAAAAACAGTATCAAACAAAATTACACCAGGTTGGGGGGGTGGAAGTGTGCATAGTAATGAAGGGACATTTATATGGCATCTAATACATGTCAGGCACTGTATTAAGTACTTCATAAATGTAAGTTCACTGGATGTTCACAACAACCCTGTGAGGTAGGTGCTTCAATTATCCCAATTTTATAGTTGAAAAAACTATGGCAAACAGATTAAGTGAGTCACCCAGGGTCACACAACTAGTATATATGTCTGAGACGGATTTAACGCCAAGCTCAGCATTCTATCCACTGCAACACTTAGGTGCATATTACCTATAACATCGGTCACAATCACATTTAAAATGTAATTGAAATAGCAGCTTATTCCAAACAAAATCAATTAAAAGCAACTGTTAGTATCCTACTGTTCAGACAGAAAAATTTCCCTTTAATCCAGTCAACATTTACTGACTATCTGCACTATACTCAAGGTACTATATCGTATGTGCTCTTTTCTAAAAAATACTCAACAACGTGAAACTGGGTAAATGAAAATATTTTCCTCCTTTAGTTTTTTTAGGCTTTCGATTAAAAAGGTCTTGTTTTATATAGTGCCACTGAACACCTGAGATTTCCCACTAACAGAATTTCCCAGATAACTAAAGCTTCAGAACAAGGTTTCAATTACCTTGTATAATAACATGCATGCTGCCTTTCATATGTTTAATAAAGAGTTGTTAAACAAATACACATCCCCTGTAACAAAAATATTTTAAGTACTTTTGATTAAAAATATCCTTAAGAAAATTTAACCTTTTTACTGGCCTGCTACACCTATTATACTGAACATACATAACCTAACCTTTCCTTGAGAACTAAGGATAGGTCACTTATTATATGAACAAAAGATAGTAATGGCCCCAGATTTCTTTGTGATGGGGATCTCTGCTGTAAATGCTCTCTTCCCCTTAAGGACTCCCTGCCACCATTCCTTTGCCCTTCTTCCAATTGTAATTTGAATACTGAAAGAACTGAAAGTTGCCAAGAAAACCAGATAACAAAATTTGTCAAACCAATAAGCTTAATTTTTATACAAATAAAAAAGCACAGATTTTGTTTGTCTAAGACCCTGAGGAAAGCTTTGTTCCAGGCCTGCAATGTAAACCACATGAAACAAGTGTGGCTTTTCCCCATTCATTCACTGTATTTTTATAAAAGTGATCATAGTTATATAATCATAGAATTTTAAAGCAAGAAGGACCATAATGTTTAAGGCCCTTTATTTATTTTTTTTTGGTCATGATCACCCTCCATTTTATTTTTTAAGTCTTACATTTATTTAATATTTTTCCCCCAATTACATGTGAAACAATTTTAACATTTTAAAAAAAAATTTTTGAGTTCCAAATTCTCTCCCTCCCTTGCCTCCGCTCACATTGAGAAGGCAATCAGTTTGATATAGGTTATACATGTGCAGTCATGTAAAACATCCTTCTATATCAGTCACACTGAGGAAGAAAACAGACCAAAAATAAATGTTTTCTTTTTAAAAGCACGCTTTGATTGCATATATGCATTCAGACTCAATCAGATCTTTCTCTGAAGGTGTGTAACATTTTCTTCGTAAGTCCTTCAAAATTGTCTTAGATCATGGTACTGCTGAGAATAGCTAACTATTCACAACTAATCACCATACAATATTGCTGATACTATGTACACTGTTCTCCTTGTCCTCACTTCACTTTGCGTCAGTTCATATATGTCTTTTCAGGTTTTTCCAAGAGTATCCTGCTCATCATTTCTTATAATAGCACAACAGTATTCCATCACAATCATATACCATAACTTGGTCAGCCACTGCCCAATTGATGGGCATCTCTTTAAATTTCCAATTCTTTGCTACATCCTAAAAGATTTGCTATGAATATTTTTGTACATGTAAGTCCATCTCTTCGGGATACAGATCTAGTTGTGGTACTGCTGAGTCAAAGAATATGCAATTTTATAGCCCTTTGGGCATAGTTCCAAATTGCCCTATAGAATGGCTGGATCAGTTCACACCACCACCAACAGTATATTAGTGTTTCAATTTCCCCACACAGCCTCCCAACATTTGTAATTTTCCTTTTCTTTCCCATTAGCTAATCTGATTTCTCTAATCAATAGCGACTGAGAGCCATTTTTCTTATGATTATAGATAGCTTTAAGTAATTTTAATGAAAACTGCCTGTATTGTTCATATTCTTTGACCACTTATCAATTGGGGAATGGCTCTCATTTTTATAAATCTGACTCAGTTTTCTACATATTTGAGAAATGAGGCCTTAGAGATATTTGGTATAAATTTTTTTTCACAGTTATGATTACTATTTCTCTCCATCCTATTTTCACCATTTATCCTACACTCTCTCTCTCTCTCTCTTTCTCACTCTCTCTCCTTTTAACCCATCCGTCCTCAAAAGTTTTTCTTGTGATAACTGCCTTCCCCAATCTGCCCTTACTTATACCACCCCCCCCAATCCCCTTCCCATTTACTTTCATGTAGGATAAGACAGATTTCTACACCCAACTAAGTGTATAAGTTACTCCCTCTTTGAGCCAATTCCAATGAGTAAGGTTCAAGGGCTCCTGCACACTCCCTATTTTCCCCTCCACTGTAACAACTCTTTTGTCCTCTTTTATATGAGATAATTTGCCTCATTCTATCTTCCTCTTCCCCTTCTCCCAGAGCTTTATTTTTTTTTAAAGAGATCATCTCTCATACCTCACACCTATGCCCTCTATATATTTGAGAAATGAGGCCTTTATCAGGAAAATTTGCTGTAAAAACTTTTTCAAAGTTATGACTGCTAGGTATTTTCCTCCAGTCTATCCCTTCCACACCCCCGTTTCTCTCTCTCTTGCGCATGCTCTGCTTCAAAAGTGTTTTGCTTCTGACCATCATCTTCCCCAATCCACCCTCCCTTCTTCTAGTGTCCCCTTCCACTCCTACTTCTCTGTAGGGTAAGACAGCTTTCTACAAAACCAAATGATGAGAGTAAGGTTCAAGCATTCCACCCTCCTTCCCCTCCACTGTAAAAATGCTCATACCACTTTTAGGTGAGATAATTTACCCCATTTTATTGCTTCCTTCCCCCTCCTCCCAGTGCATCCTTCTTTCTCACACCTTAGTTTTACTTTTTAAAGATATCATCCTAACACAATCAAATCACACACAGGTATCTTCTTCACATGTAGAAATGTAAATAGTTATACCTTATTAAATCCCTTATGATTTCTCTTTCCTATTTACCTTTTTATGCTTCTCTTGAGTCTTGTATTTGAAAGTCAAAATTTCTATTTAGCTCTGGTCTTTTCATCAAGAATGCTTGAAAGTCCTGTGTTTCATCAAAAACCTATTTTCTTCCCTGAAGAATATGCTCAGTTTTGCACAGTAATATGATTTTTGGTTGTAATCCTACCTTCTTTCCCCTCTGGAATACATATTCCAAGCCTGCTCCTTCAATGCAGAAGCTGCTAAATCTTGGGTTACCCTGACTGTGGCTCCCTAATATCTGAACTGTCCCTTTCTGGCTGCTTGCAATATTTTCTCCTTAACATGTGAGCTCTAGAATTTGGCCCCTGGGAGTTTTAATTTTGAGATCTCTTTTAGGAGGTAATTGGTAGATTCTTTTAATTTCTGGTTTACCCTGTGGATGTAAGCTATCAAAGCAGTTTTCCTTGATAATTTCTTGAAATATAATGTATAGGCTCTTTTTTGAACGTGGATTTCAGGTAGTCCACTAATTCTTAAATTATTTCTCCCTGATGTTTCCAGGTCAGTTATTTTTCCCATAAGATATTTTTCATTTTCTTCTATTTTTTCATTCTTTTAATTTTATTTAGTTTCCTAATGTCTCATGGAGTCATTAGCTTCCACTTGTCCAATTCTAATTATTAAAGAATCATTTTCTTGTGGGCATTTGTAGTTCCTTTTCCATTTGGATAATTCTACTTTTTAAGGAGTTCTCTTAAGTAAACTTTTGTACATCTTCTTCCACTTGGCCAATCCTACTTTTTAAAGAGTTCTTCTCCTCACTGGATTTTTATGCCTCTTTTAGCATTTGTCCTATTCTGTTTTTTAAGGAATGCTTTTCTTCAATTTTTAAAATGCCTCTTTTACCAAGCTGTTAATTCTCTTTTCATAATTTTTTTGCATCACTCTCATTTCTTTTCCCAATTTTTCCTCTGGCTCTCTGATTATTAAAAACCTTTTCGAGCTCTTCCAGGAATCTTTTTTTAGTTTGAGACCAATTTACACTTTTCTCTGAGGCTTTAGATATAGCAGTTTTGACTTTGTTGTCTTCGGAGTCTGTGTTTTGATCCCTGTCACTACAGTAACTTTCTATAGTCAGTTTCTTAGTTCGTTGTTTGCTCATTTTCCCAGACTATTTCTTGACTTTCAGCTTTATATTAGAGTTAGGCTCTGCTACCAGGGTGGAATGGGTACTGCCTCAAGCTTCAGAATTTTTGTGTTACTGTTTTCAGAGCTAGTTCTGGGGGTCTGTAAGCTTTTAGTTCTTCCAAGGTGGTATGATCTAAGAATAGGTGTGTTTACTACTCTTCTGGCCTATCCAGCAGTCTGTGGTCTTTGACCACAAGCACTCTATTCTGCCTTAGAACTGTGACCAGAGCCACTGGCTCCAGGAAGTGTTCTTCCTCACCCTTGGACTGCTTGCCACCCAGAACTGTGACCCGGAGCCAAGTAAGTGTATGAGTCTTGCAACCAGTATCAGCAAAAGGACCTAAATAATCTTCTTCTGACTAGTTGTCCAACCGCTTTACTATCCGTGGGCTGAGAGCTCAGGAAGCAGTTGCCTCTGCCACTAATTCAGTTGCCCCCAAGGTCTGCTCCTGGTTTCCTGGGGTAAGGCCTGTGCTACAATGCTCTCCATTCTTACCCCAGCACAATAAACCTTTCCCACTGATCTAAGTTATCTTGAGATGGAAAATTTTTCCACCCTTCCCAAGTACCCTTATTTTTACACATGAATAAGCCCACTCCCAGAAAGGTAAAATGAGTTAAGTTGTCTGAATCTAAGTGTTTTGTACCCTTGTTGAAGTCCCTTCCTGATAGCATTCCTAAATTGTGACTATATTCACGTGTTCCTGTTTATAGGCAAATCTCTACCAATAAGAATTCTGGATAGCCAAAATTGTTGCAGGTTGTCCTCTAAACACAAATAGTTATTATATACCAAATGTTACCACAGCCATTAAAATTAGCCTTCATTGCACCAAGTATATATTTTCTAACAACTATCCATGCCTTATGGAAAATTAGTTATAGGGAAAGGAAGATTTAATAAAAAATATCCATAATATGACCCAGATATACTACTGGTAGGCCTATATCTAAGAAATCAAAGAAGAATACAAAAATACTTAAAGCAGCTCTTTTTGTGGCATTAAAAAACTGCAAACAAAGAGGATGTTGAACTGATGAATGGTTGGATAACCTGTGGTATAAAAATGTGATTTGAGTCTTACTTATAAAATGAAATAGAGGATTTTAAAAAGACATGGAAAGACTTGAACTGATTTGGAACGAAGTGAGCAGAAACAAAATAATTTATACTCTAACGTCAATATTATGAAAACTAATAATCTTGACTTATAAATTAATGAAAATGAGTAGAACCCAAACAATTTATATAACAGTGTAAACAGAAATACCTGTGAAAGCTGTGATACCTATGTTCAATTCAATGACCATTCATATTCTGGATGATCTATTATGAGAAAATATGCTCTCCATTACAAAGAGGTGAGAGATTTAAGGTACAGAATGAAACATATATATTTGTGTGTGCAATTGTTGGGGGATTTGCTTTGCCTGAGTATAACTGTTAAAAAGAAATTTTCTTTTTGTTCATTTTTTTTTAACAAGAAGGTGTGGGGAAGGGAGAGAAAATACTAATTTTTGTTAATTTTTTTTAAAACAGAAGGCAGTGCCACAGAAGTGAAATACTGCATGAACTTTCAAAGTGACCATTATATGATGAATTTAACTTAACTTTTTTACTTTGTTACAAGAGATCTCTCGTGAAGCAAAAGTAATCTATAAATGTTTATAATGTAAAGATAAAACATAAATAAAATTGAAAGTGCATAAATGAAAAAAATTAAAACTGTGAAAGGCAGATAAGCATGAAAAATATCCACAGCACTAATGCACAATTGTCAGTTTTAGCTGTTCAGTTTTTGGTATATCAAAACAGATTACATTAAAAATAATTATTTTTTAGGAGAAGTAATAATAAAATTAGCTTATTAACAGGAGGCAAGGAGGCCCAGCTAAAGAGGCTCCTTCCTTTTATCTATTGCTTGAATTGTAAACTGAATTAAATTAACCATTAAATGGGTGGTAGGAGAATATTTGAGGTTTCCTCCAAGATCAAACGAAACTACTTTCATAATCAGAAGTCTGTCTCCTGAAAGATTTCTCACGCTTAAGGCTTATATCTAAGTCTCAAGCTAAAGGGCTCTTAGTAGACTCTATTCCAGGGGCTTAAGTCAGAATTTCTAAAATAAAGCTGAAGAAATCCAGCCTTTTATCTTTAGCTGCTCAAAGATACTTGTTAATTGTTTTTTTATTTTGGAAAGGAAAAAAAAAAAGAAACTTGATTAAATTTTGTAATCAATTTGTATTGTTTTTCATTTTCTTATTAACTCTTTCGTGTTCTTACTTACTTTATTTCATCATATTTTTTTCCTTCAAATAAGAATTTGGAAGTACCGATCTAGGGGTCCAGTTCCATAGGGTTAATGCACCACAAACAATAATAACAGGAGCTAATATTTATAAAGCACTTACTATGGGTCATGCACTATAGTAAGTGCTTTACAATTAATGTTTTATCTAACCGTCATGGGTGATTATCCTCATTTTACACATGAGTAAATTGTGACAAATAGATCTTAGTGGCTTGCCCAGTGTCACACAATTGTTAAGTGTCTGAGGCCTGACTTGAAATCAGGTCTTTCTGACTTGAGGTCCACTGCACCAACCTACCTGTCCTAGCAACAAGAAAGGTTAGGGTGCTTTCTTCCCTCAGTTTCCAAAAAACACTTTTAGTGCTCCAAAAGAGAGTCCTCATAAATTCATTACAAGGGGTTGATCCAATGTGCTGAAGGCCACCATTTTCTCTTGATATCATAAGGATATTACTGGAACACTCATTTTGCCCAAGATCACTCTATCTTCATTTTCTATCATACAATCTTTTTCACTGATGTATTTTGTACTCTTCTTCAAAGTTCATTTGTTACATATTGTATCCTGCTCACATCCACCACATATGTACCTTTCTACTGACTTCTATGTGATACTTATTTGTAATTATTAAGAGAGTGTTGTGTTACATATCTCACAGCCTCATAGCCACTAGTATAATACTGGTATTAAAAAGATGGACTTTTATCTTTGAGGTAAGTTTTGGGTCATTAAAAAAGCTTTTCAGTTTCCTAAAGCAATCCAGTTTACTTGCCACCTCCTATTTATTCTGGACTGAACTCACTCTCCTTTGGTACTATTTGTCAGAGATATTATGTGTGGTTTGTCCTTCATTCTTGAAGAGAACCATGACATCACAAAGATGATGACATGACTTGCAAGTTAATTGGAGTTGAGTGAGGGAGGGCTGTGCAAAGTCACCAGCCCAGAGGTTCCCAAACTTATTTGGCCTACAGCCCCCTTTAAAAAAAAAAATTACCCAGCACTATCCGGGGAATCTACTTTTTTTAATCCCATAACTTTTTTTTTTTAATTTGTGTCGTTTCAAGAAAATATAATTTTTTTTTACGTCTGGACAGGGAGGGAAATTTTTTTCAAAGGTTAGTCAAAATTGTTTTATAGGTACAATCTTGGACAAGCAAAAATAGCTTCAATACAACTGGGAAAGAATCCACAGGGACAGCTAGACTTGACAGGTTGTATCTCCTCTACAGATCTTTGCTTTAAAAAGATGGCCACTTTAGACACATTGCCTCTTTTCAGCCACATGCCATTTCTTCGAACTTGCTTTTCCACACAAGCTATGAGATACTATCTATTTACATTTGAAAATAATTCTTTTTTTTCCTCTTCAGTGTAGTGGAAATGCCCATAAATCAGTCAGTGGAATCCCAACCTAACATAGGTGTAGAATTATTGATCTCTGCATTTTTCCAATAATTTTGGATGTTGTCAGGGTGATTATCAATATCTACAAGGGTTTCATAGGAACTGCTATCAGCTCCCATCCAGGTGTTTCTTCCTGCATTGAAATTTTGATGATGCAGTACTGTGTTATGTATCACACTGTAAACAAAACATGACAAGTACATATTCCTGCCGATGCATGCTGGACCTTCCTGACAAGTGCATGACAGGCTTGCCTGCCAACACCTACTTGTTAGGACCTGTTGGTGGACTTGACCACTAATCAGCTATAATTTGCATTTTGTGTGTTTATTTCGAAAATAATGCCATTACTATGACTTTAACTCTGTTACACGAAAGATGAAACATGCATGAAAGGTTTTTCAAAATTTTTTATCTTCTCTTCTTTCTCTATGCTTCCACCCCCGCCCCCTCCTTACTTTTATTCAACAACCCCTAAGTATATCCAAGGCTACTAACACTCACACATTGTTCCAGTACCACTTCCCCCTCTGTGTGTGTGTGTGGGGGGGAAGGTGGTGGTGGCGTCACCCACTTTGGGAACCTATGCATCAGCCTCACTTTCTCCTCCAGAGACATCTGGGTCAACTGGCCAGATATAGATCAAGACAACTGGAGATAGCCCAGGATGTAGTAGGAGATCTTTCTAAGTGGATGGTGAAGTTGAATGGAAAAATGTTGAATAATTATGTATCTATTCCAGGAGGCTCTGCAAAGATCTGGGGCTTTATAACATGACCATATCACCATGGTATCAGGAACATTTGGAGATGTCCCCATTCAGAGAATCCCTCTTAAACCTGGTTCTTCTGTTAAGTATACATCTCCCTGTTTTATGACTTGCATGATATCAGCAGACTGAAAAAATTTCTGTTAGATCTTTCAAGTAATTTTAAAAGGTTTTGGTGTATGGGTGGTATATATCTTTGCCTGAAGAAAGACTTTAAGGCAATGTTTTGTCCCACTAGATCAAATGCACAAGAGAACAAAAAACTGGACTTGGGAGTTGGGAAGACCTGGGTTCAAGACCTGCCTCAGACATTTATTGGTTGTGTAATTCTGGGCAAGGTACAACTTTTCTAGGCCTCCTTTTCTTCAACTGTGAAATGAAAAGGCTGTCCTTAATGATCTCGAAAATTCTTCCAGTATTATTTCATTTATTTATTTACTTATTTATTTGCGAGGCAACTGGGGTCAAGTGACTTGCCCAGAGTCACATAGCTAGTAAGTGTTATGTGTCCGAGGCTGGATTTGAACTCAGGTTCTCCTGACTGTAGGGCCGGTGTTCTACCCACTGTCCCACTAATTCTTCCAGTTTTAAATTTTTGATCCTATGAACTAAATGATGCCACTACAGAATATCAATAATGAAAGCTTGCTTTTTTCCTCCAAATAACCTCAATGAGAATATCAATTTGTGTACAGATGATTCTCATACAAATTTTGTACTCAAGTGGGCATATAGGTCACTAGTGCTGGTTTTACTATAAAGCTGGAGATCCCTGCCCCAATTACCACATGGACCAGCCATGTTAGACTATATCAGCTCATATGAATTAGATCTGCCCAAGTGAGAAATGGAGTATTTCTGGAATCAAAAGCCTCAATTTCAAAGTACAACGACAAAAACAAACAAAATTCTAGGAGTATTTTTTTTAAACTAATTTCCCAATGACGAAAAATTTTGTCCTGGGATATGATAAGCTAAAAAAGCAAACAAAAAACCTTTGTCTTTTAACCTTTTTGAGAGGCTTCAGCATAATCTGATTAAAAGAAAACTGGCCATCAGGTAACAGGCTGCCCTATATACAAAATTTTCAAGCCACTTTTAATCAAGTTTTCAAAAAACGTAATTTCAGTGGAAAGGGCAAAAGATGCCAGCCACAACAATTCACTCATTGACTGGAATGTCAGCTTCTACACTACTTGGTACACACAGAAGAATTTAATCCTTTTTATCCTGACCTAGTTCCCTAACAAGACAAACTAGTTATCTTCATCAGGGATGCTAGTGAAAAAAAAATACATATATATATATATATATATAGACATATGTTACACACACATTTTCCTTCTACTTATGTGAACACAGAAATTTAGAAGCAAACTAAGAGCCATCTAAATTCTACTTTCCTAATTTTAAGAGACTTCAACCATAGGAAATCTGGTTTGGCAAGAATATTCTCTAATGGGCAAATTCTCCTGAGAATGCTGAATCAAAGCAGTAAATATCTAGTTAAGATTTTATCATCAAAGACTCTCGTTAGAATTCATCATCTTTCCGTCTAAAATTTCTTTTTCTCTAAACTTTTCCCTGTGTTGGTTAAGAATACCACCACATACAGTCATCTACATATTTGAGTCTCCTCTCACCTCTCACAGGAAGTTATCAATTCTCATCAATTTTATCTTGACCTCTCTCACATTTATCTCCTTCTTTCCAGTCCCAAGGACACTATCCTATGTAAGTCTCCAACTACTTGTTCATCTAGTCAACAGTCTACTGAACTGCCAAAGTAAATTTCTGATGGGATCTGATCATATTATTGCTCTGGTCAAAAACCGCTGGTGGATCCCTTGGTGCCCCTACAACACGTTAAAAACTCTAGTCTAACATAACATGTAAGACCTTCCTTAATCTGATCCCCATCTGGCTCTTTAGCCTTAATCTTAAATTGTACAATGTATTCCTATAGGATACTCTCCATATCTAGAATGCACTCCCTTGCTTCCTCATTCTCTGAACTCTTACTTTACTTCAAGGCCCATCCCAGGTACCATTTCCTTCCTCTGTGACACATTCCCTAATTTCTTTTACATGCCATAGCTTAATCTGTTCTCAAATTTTCCTATAGCTCTCTGAATTATCTTTTTCTTGCCTTATCACTTACCTTGTATTAACATTTTTATGTATATGTTATTTCCCTCTAGAAGAATGTTAAGGTCCTCAAGAGTAGGGACTTTCTGATTTTTATTTTTATATCTCCAGAACCTAGTACAGTATAAGTAATTATGATTAATAAAAGCTCACTGAATTGAAATGGAATGAAGGCATCTGGGGAAATTGATGCAAATGTGTAAAAAAACCCAGGGCTCAGAATAATAATGGCTGACATTTTCATGTAATTTTTAAAGTTTTTATATAAATTATTTCATTTGACGATGTTGTTGCTTAGTAGTTTTCAGTGGTGTTCAACTCTTTGTGACCCCACTTGGGGTTTTCTTGGCAAATGGTTTCTCATTTCTTTCTCTAGATCATTTTACAGATGAGGAAACTAAGGCAAAAAGTGTTAAGTGACTTACTTATAACTTGTTAGTATCTGAGGCCACATTTGAACTCAAGGAAGTTGACTCTTCCTGACTCCAGGCCTGGCACTCTATCCACTTCGACATCTAGCTGCCCATTCCATTTGAAAGATAGTTATGAAGTAGTATAAGTAGTATTAGTCTTTTTTTTTTTTGGCAGATGAGTAAAGTGAAGCTGGAAAAGGTTGACTGATTAGTGTAAAGTCTCAAAGCTACTGAAGACAAAGAACTTGAACCTAGGTCCAATGGTTCTGAATCATGTAAAAAGATATAAAAAGACCATCCCCTGCCCTCGAGGAGCTCACAATCTACTTAGGGAAACAATAAACAAATATGTACAAATCAGCTAAACATAGGATAAAAAAAAGATAATCAACAGAGGGGAAAAAATGGAATTAAGAGAAGTTGAGGAAGGCTTCCTGTAGAAGGTTAGATTTTAGTTGGGACTTCAACAAAGTCAGGCAAGTCTGTAGGCAGAGATGAGGAGGGAGAACATTCCAAGAATGGGGTGGGTGTGGTGATAGAGGGTAGAGGGTTCAAAGATAGTTAAAGAAAATTCGTCAGGAGGCCAGTGTCATTGTATTAATGAATAAATGGAAAGGGGGAAGATATAGGAAGACTGGAAAGTTAGGAGAGGGTTATGAAGGGCTTTGAATGACAAGAATAAGATTGTGTATTTGATTCTGCAGTAACATCAAGGAAGGGCTAGACTTAATATAACTGATGGATAGATTAAGAAATGATTCATTTGGCAGACAAAAGTTGATCTCAGTTTTAAAGGAAGCTAAGGACTTTAGGTTGTAGAGCTGAGAATGGAGAACATTCCAGGAACAGAGACAATTTATTAAATGTACTGATGCAAGAAATGAGATGTCATGGGCCAGAAAAATACGTAGGCCAATTTCACTCGGTTGAAAGCACGAAGTAGAAGATTATGCAGTAAATTAAGACAGGTAGTTAGGAGTGAGACTGTGAAGGACTTTAAATATGAAACAGAAATCAGTATTTTACATTAGAGGCAATAGTGACCGGTGGAGTGTTTGAAGCATTAAGTGACATGGTCAGATATATGCATTTTGACTATCAGTTTAGCAGCTACGTGAATGACAGAATGAAAGCAGAGAGATCAATTTAAACATTATTGCAATATTCTAGAACTTTTAGGTAGTCTTGCCTGATTTTTTTGTGACACTGCTATCTTCTTCTTCCTAACCAGATGAACATTCCTTCCTTAGTCTCTTTTGCTGGTTCATCACCCTCATCATGCCCGATCTGTGGGGATTCTCCAAGGCTCTATCCTAGGTTCTTTTACTTTTCTCGTTCTATAATCTTTCTTGGTGATCTCATCAGCTTCTAGGGGTCTAATTATCATCTCTATATAGATGACTCATAGAGCTTTATGTCCAGCCCTACTTTCTCTACTGAGGATGAATCCCTCAACACCTACTGCCTATTACACGTTTCTAACTAGATGTCCCACAGACATCTCAAACTCAACATATCTAAAGCAGATGATTATCTTTCTCCCCTGTGCCTCCCAACTCATCCCTCTTATGAAGTTCTCTATTACCATCATCCTTTGAGTCTTCCAGGTTACAAATCCAGTCATCCCCAGCTCCCCACTTTCACATAATAAATCAGTTGTCAAATCTTGTAGTTTATTTCTCTATGGCATCTCTGAAGTATATCCTCTTTTCCACACCCATATAAGAAGCATCTAGTTCAGGTCCTAATCACATCTCACCTGCAATAGCTTTCTAATCGGACTCCTTCCCTTAAGTCTCTTCCCACTCCAATCTATGCTCTACCTAGCTGGTAAAGTTATTTTCTTAAAGTGAAGGTCCAAGTATTTTACCTCAACCCAACCACTCAACAAATGGCAATGGTTCCCTAGGATAAAAATTAGGTTTTTTGGTATTTAAAAAGCTCATGAAAACTTTGTCTTTTTCTATCTTCCCAGTTTTCTTTCACATGATAACTCAACCATACTGGCTTCCTTGCTTTCCTCACACACAATTTTTGATTTCCCACCCCTATTCCTTTGTTATTAGCTGTCCCTCATTCCTGGAATGCTATCAAGCCTCACCTCTCCTTCTGAGAATCACTGGCTTTCTTCAAGACTTGAGTTAAGTGCTGCCATCTATAGGGCACTCGTCCCAGGTGTACCTTTAGTTAATGTCTTTCCCTTTAAAGCTACTTCCCACCCATTATGTATGTATCTTGTATGTGCCTATTTATGTAGACGTATTCTCCATTAGAATAAGTTGCTTGAGACTGGGAACTATTTTTGCCTTTTGTCCAGCCATTAACAGTGTCTGACACATAAGAAATGCTTAATAAATGCTTTTGGATGGGCTGATTAAATTAGAGCAGTAGCAGAAGAGTGTATAGAAGAGACATCTTTAAAAATTTCCTAAATTTCATTCAGCAGTAATTAACTCATTCCATGATCCTCTAAGAGCTATTTCTTTTAAACTAATTTGTTATGTTTTTATTCTGTTATGCTATACTTCTTGTGTTATTTGATATTCCCTTTGGAAATAAATACAGCCTAAATCTTAAGTAAATACAGAAGTTAAAATATGCCATACCATAAAAATACAGAAGTACTTCTTTTTCACTTAAGTTGGGCAAAAGGAGGAGGGAAAATGAATCTTTGATCTGTAAGATGTTAAGACACTATAATATCATTTTAATATAAAGAGATGCATTATAGCAACTTAGCTACATATCACAGACTACAACACACAAATTTGATATACTGCTATACTACAGCAATGAAATGACTTACAAAAATTCTGATTTGCAAATAACTGAATTTTTTTTTCCATTCTTATGTTGAAAAAAAGCTAACATTTCATTTAGGAAATTTCTGAAGTCCACAAGAGTGAAAAAGCTGAAAAAGTCTGTAAAAATTATCTGGTCAACCAACTGCCTCATTACATGGGATGATGAAAATTACTTGGAGTTCAAGAGAGTTGCCTACGTTTGCACAGCTATTTAGTGACAAAAACTAGTCTAGAATCCACATCTCTAGACATGACACTCTGGGATTATTTTTTGTTTTTAACACCAAACTGCCCTTCAATTAGGTCACTTGTATTTTTATCACCCATATTTAAATGAGTAAATTTTAAAAAGTCAATCAACTTATTAAATATCAACATCTTAAATCTTATCTTTTAGATCCACTCAATTTACAACGAATTAGATTCAAATAACTAAAACACTTAGTTAAGTCAATGAACAGAATCATAAGATATAGTCTGTGAAGGAAATTTCCCACACAGAAATTAATTTACAGGAACAGAAGCATGAAAGAAACTGAACCTTTAACAGCCTGTTACTCCTGAAATTTTTAACTATGAACTGTAACTACAAGAGTTACTACTTCTGCAACTGATATGCATAGGAATATTTAGTCTGAAACATCACCATCAATTATATATTAATATTCTCAAATTAATCCCACTTTTATCATGTAATTGAAAACAAAAAATGAGCAATTACAAAGGTTTAACGTTAGATATTCTTTAAAGGAAGAATTTAAACATTTAACCATAAAACTACAAAGATTTTTGGGGAGGCAATTAATCTTATGTGGGAAAAGGACACATGCTAACCTAATCAAGACCCATTATATGCTATTAATGTAATTAATTTCCTATTTCTTATCTATCTTTTAGAGAAAGTAAAACTAATAATTTAAAAACCAACCTTAGGAAATTAAGTCGTTCTTGGACTTCTTGAACGTGACTATATCTACTTCCTGGTCTTACAGTTTGTGGATCATATTCTCCATGCTCTGCAAATTAAGAAAATCATGAATTATACACATATATTCAAATATAGCAATACTGACTTGAAATTTCAAAAGTTTCAGTGTATCTACTATTAAAAGATTATTTAATGCCTAATGCTATTAAAATATTGTTTAATGCCTAATGGCACAAAGACAGCATATTGGTGACCTAGATTCCATTCCTATAGCAACTTGCCTTTTCTCACTAGGCAGCATCAGTACATCACAAAGAAATACATGAAGTTTTAATTTGGACAAACCTGAAGTTCAAAAATTCAGTCACACCAAGAATGTGGTAATCCAGCTTCATAATAGTTATGTCACAGTAACAACAAGATACAATGGAAAGAAATACTCCTCCTCCTAGAAATTCCCTGCTCTGTAGGTCTTTAATGACATGCAAGCTCTGGGTTCTTTTCCTATGTATTTGAACTCTTCTGAATCTCCTTTGCTGGACATTCATGTCATGGTCATGAACTGTTGGCATCCTTCAATTAACTGTCCTAGTTATTCTCTTTTTTCTCTATACTCTTTCATTTAGTGACTTTATACACTCTCATGTGTTGAATTATCATCTCAATACAGATGATCATAAGACACTTATATTATGTCCTAGTTTGTCCTGAGCTCCAGTCCTACGACACCAATTGCCACTGGACATTCTAACTGTATGTTAAATTGGCAACCAAAAAACAAACCAACCAACCCAAACAAAAACAACGTAAAACATTTAAAAGAGAAGTCATTATTTTTACACATACTACAACACCTACCCCTCTACAGGTATGGAATACTCTTTCTCCTTATTTCTGCTTCTTGGCTTCCCTCAAAGTCCCAACTTCTAAAGAAAACCTTTTGTGGTCTCCTTTAATGTTCCCTCAGTTGATAATCTTCAATTTATTTTGCAAATATATTCTTTACACAAAGCCATTTGCATGTAGTCTCCTCTATTAGACCATTAACTCCTTAAAAGCAGGGATGGCCTTTTGCCTTTGTATCCCTAATGCTTGTCAGACAGCTGGCACTTAAAAAATGTTAGTCAACCGACTCTCTTATTGACTGAATGTCTGTTCATGTCTGTGTCTATTTCCCTCAGGCATTAGTCTTATCAATCATTATTCTGATATATTTTTTCACTATCTACTACTTCTACTTCCTCACTTTTACCCTTTAACCTCTTGCCATATGGTTTCCAACTGAACTACTTCCCAGAAATTGCTCTATCAAAGATTATCGATGATTACAACCTCTATAAGTCACGGCTTTTTCTAGAACCGCATTCTCCTCGACATTGCTAAATGTTTCACACATCCTTCTTCTTGGATGCTTTCTCTCTACATTTGTTTTCTAAAAATATTACTGTCCTTTGGTACTCTTCATGTTTCTGGCTATTCCTACTCAGTCTCTTTTGTTGGTTTGTCATTTATATCTCCAAACTGTTTGTTTGTTGTGGGTTGCTTTCTCTTAATTCCTTATAATCTTTCCCTCTATGATCTTATCAATTCTAATAGAAGCAACTGTAATTTTTAGCAGATGACTGGTAAACCC
Source organism: Phascolarctos cinereus (assembly GCF_003287225.1). Taxonomy (NCBI): domain Eukaryota; kingdom Metazoa; phylum Chordata; class Mammalia; order Diprotodontia; family Phascolarctidae; genus Phascolarctos; species Phascolarctos cinereus. The sequence goes on from NW_027556098.1 coordinate 60,647,023, forward strand.
ACATATCTAGCCCTAATTTCTCTGCTAAATTCTTGTCCTACATAGCCACATGCCCGCTGGACATGTTCACCTAGGCACTGCCACAAACTCAACAAGTCCAAAATAGAATTCATCATCTTTCCCCTAAACTTCTCATGCCTTTAAATATCTTATATTCTCTCTAGGTGCAAAACTCCAGAAATATCTTTTGTCTTCTATTTTCTTTATCACCATCCCCATACCCAAACATATATAAAGTCTGCTTCCAAAATAATTCTCATATCTATTCCATTATGTCCATTTATTACCTAGTAAATAGTAGTGACTAGTAAATAGTAGACACATAGGAAATATTTGACTAGTTGAATGATTCATATTTCAGACATTTATTCTGTCTTACAGTGATTCTTCTAATAGCTTCCATATTGGTCTCTCTGCCTACAGTATCTCTTCCACTCCACAACCTATCCTACAGAGTTGTCAAAATAATATGCCTAAAACACAAATCTGGCCATGCTCTTTCTCCTGCTAGAAAGCCTTCATATCTCCCTAGTGCACAGAAGATAAAATATGAACACTCCAGCCAGACAATCCACAACCTGGCTCCAAACTACCTTTCCAGATTTCCCATTTGTCAACTTCATTCCAATTAGATTGTACTACTATCTATTTCCTCAACTCATATGTTCCTCCCTCTCTCAGTTCATCTAGTTCCAATAATTGGCAAGCACAATCTCTTTATGTCATCTTTTTTTCAATCCTTCTCCTTTCTCCAAGGCTCAGCTGAGGTGCCATTTCCTCCATATAGCCATTGCTTAGACTTTATACCGAGGTATAAACAGTTCTTTCCCATTTCTAATTTTCTTGGAACATGTTTTGTCCTCATATTTGTCTCTATCGATTTCTATCCTTAGATTACAATTACATGAGTATATGTGAGCACATTATATGAGTACAAGTACACTTCCAATCCCAACAGATATATTCCTTGAGAGTAAGTTTCTACCTATCTATCCCTAGAGCTTAATTAAAATGTCTTGCACATAACCGAAATTTATTAAATGTCTTTTTTTAAAAATTAAATTCAGAGGAAATATATTTCAAAGTCAATGAGTCTAGCAAAGAGCCAGAGAACTATTAAGGCAGAATGCTGCATACCTTGCCAGACCCTGTCAGTGTGTCAGTTGTTTTTGCTTAATGGTTTTTCTTTTTTACAAAGGAGGATACAAAACTTCCCCAAGGAGAGATGGAAAAGGGGGGTAGAAATGACATTTAAAAAGAACAAGCATCAAAAAAAGTGTGGACTTTTTTTAAAGTCACTGAATAAACTGGGAGAGTAACTTGGAAGTCTGCAGATGATGAAAACATGAATAAGTCAAGGTGTGATAAAACAACATCAAAATTTAAAACAGGAAATATTAAGAATGTTCATTTAGGAATAATCTTAAAAACATACCTGAATTCTTCAGTGTAAACAAATCATTAGCAACCATTTTAAAAATTAATAGAGCCTCATAAAAATAATCAGATTTAACAAAAATGCCATCCAAAAGAACTAGATTATCTCCCTTTAAATTTATTATCATTTTTGCTGTTGTCTGACGCAAAAGAACCTCTCTTCCCTCAACATATTCATCATAATTCTTTGCATCGGTTTTCCGCTCCAGTCACTCCTATCTAATATGCCTTGGCAAAATCAGAACTATGTATGAAGAATAAAGCTTTTGAAAGTCTGCATTCTTTCTTTATAATCCCATTAAGGATCATCCCCATAACTGTACTATATCATTAACTACAATAACTTGGAGGTTTCTGACTGTCCAATGTACTCTGTAAGATTTTATTCATTCACTTGACCTGGGCTTCAGAAGTCAACATGGCATGTAGGATGGAAAAAAAGTTGGGTTCAAATGCTGGCTGCAATGATTTTGATGGGCAAATTACTTAGCCTTATGAGCCTTAGATTTTTTTTTTACCTCAGGATGATTGTGAGAAAAATGCTTTGAAAACTTCATGTGTATAGGGATTACTTTCTGAGTATTATGCTTATTATTCTTTCAAGCATAAAGAAATTAGACATAAATCATACAGGGTGCCCCAAAAGTCTTGGTGCAATTTTAATTTATTAAAGTTTAAAATGACACTAAGACTTTGGGGATATACCATATAACCATAAAAGAAGCTCCACAGCTTAAAATAATATCTTATTTATTCAGAACACAAATACTTGGCACCATCACTTTCTCAGAACACAATCAAGTATTCTTAACATTCGTTAGATCAAAAAATCTAAGAGCTAAATAAGACCCTCAGCAACCATTTAGTAAATCTCATTTAATACATAAGGAAACCTATACAAAGAGATTAAGAGGTTTGCCCGATGTGACATAGGCAAGTAGCAGCAGCAAGATATGAACCTGGGTCCTCTGACTCCAAAGCCAGGCACCACAGTGCCTCCCTATGTATTTCAAAAAGCCTAGGCACTAAAGACTTACTCAGAATCTATTAACCCTTATTTAACACAGAAATCTAATATGCTCGTTATCTGATTTCTAACTACATAATACACAAAAGTAGCTAAAAATCAAAAGGGAGAGGAAAAGCAGGCTCAAGGAAATGTCAGCTGACAGCTAAGGAAGGAACAGCGAAACTATAAAACACAGACAAAAGACTTAAAAAGTATAGCTATTTTGAGAAGCAGTGTAGTATAGTAGAAACTTTCCTTATGATAGTCCGACCTCATTTAAAGGACTTTAGGAATGATAATGATAAAACTTAAATATTCTGTTTATTCAAAGATATTCTATATGTGGCCAGAATTACAAGTATCCGCCCACTCCCCCTTTAGTTTCTGTGTGGCGAGAATCAGAGGGGGAAAAAAACAGAGTGAATAAAACTCTTTGAATGAAAATTTACTGGGGCTTAGATTAATTAATTATCAACAAAGTCCGAGAGAATCTCATCATTAAAATCAATATCCTTTCAATGTTGATAAGCAAAGGAAAACAATGACATACTTGTATTTCCCAGTTTGAAATGGCATCTGGGGCCAAATGGAATGAATGGTTATTATTTAAATTGGTTTCCTTATTATTTATTTGTTAATTTGTGAGAAGGCACTCTTTCCATTAAAGCTTTTTAAGTATGGGGGAAAAAAGTGACAATGATAAGCTGGACTGTATAGGCAGGGGAAGGGCCCTGAGATCAAGAAAATGAGGATGAGGTGAAAAACTTGTCATTTTTAACTTTAAGACAACTTGGGAGGCAAGGAGAAAGGGAGGAGGTGGCATGAAAGCTGTCTGAAGGGCTGTCAGCTATAAGAGGGATTAAATTCATTCCATTTGGCCCCAGATGGCAGAATCAGGAATGATGGGTTAAAGTTGAAAAGAGGCTGATTTAGGCCAAGAAAAACTTCCTAACAATCACAGCTGTCCAAAAGCAGAATAGCTTTCCCCTAGAGGTGGTGGAGGTCTTCAAGCAGATACTAGGCAACATTCACCAGGTTTTATATAATGGTGATTCTTTTTTGTGTATGGGTTGGACTAGATAGCTGCAGAGAAACCTTACAACCCTGAAATTTTCTTATTCTATTAAAGAATACTTTATTGGGGGGGAGGGAGATAACCTGGGTTCAGAAACTAGTTACATTTAATTTCTACTTGTGTGACCCTAGACAATGGGTCTTAGTATCCTCACCGAAAGTAGATGGTCACCGAGATCCCTTTCAACTTTAAATCATAAATGATTCTATTATAAGGGAAAACTTCTCTATTCACCTCGGCAGGCTATGAGAGTGTCACTGTATTACAACAAAATACAAATAAGTCTATGCTGTACAAACATTGTAGTCTAGTTATGTCTGCAAGTCTCATGTCTCCTCTTAGATTCTATGATTCTTTATGCATAGACTGCTATTTTTCTTTTATAATTTCCCATTCTATTACTTGTCTTACGCATAATAGATATTTAATAAACATATATAAGGAAACCAAATGAGTGTTCATAATAACAGCTTGAAAGAATCAATAAATGGTTAAATTATGCTCAGTACAGTCTGTCTGAAAGACCATGTGGCATAACAGATACAAGGGCAGTTACGTTGTAAGAAAGACCTGGGTTGATATATACTAACTATATACACACTTTGATATATGCTAATTTTGATATATACTAACTACATAATCATGGACAAGTCAAGAGAGTAATGGCAGCTATTTTTTGTCTCCAGTGCTTGGTACTTAGTAAGCATCTTGATGATACTAAGCACCAAATGTTGCTTGAACTGAATTGTTGGTAGAGATGGGCTCCTGCTTACTCCTTTTCTATGCCTCTGAAAAATCTCCCCCTTACTCTCCAACACCCAATATTTATGTGCATTTGGAGCTCTTTATATGATTAGGTAGTCAAATCAGTAACATTTATTAAGCACTGACTACACAGCACTACAACAAATCACTCTAGGCTAGGGGGACTTTCAAAAGAACTAGACAAAGAAAACAGTATAGTAGTTTGTAGAATTATGGAAAATTTCCAACAGCTGAACTATGAGCCAAGTTTTATTAGGAAAAAAAAAATGGACTGACGGCCATATTTAAGTCTTTTTTATTTTTTGATGTTTCAATTCATGACATGATGCTGATCCCTAGTTACTAAAGGCTAGGACAGTGGAGTATAAGATGTAGTAAGTCCTAGCAAGTTAGAAAGGATTTTGAAAAGTTCTGGCTATAGACTCTTTGAGGAATAGCTCAGACCAAAAGGTTTTATGAAATGGTCCATGAAACAGTGAAGAGTTGCACTCTGCATTGGTGAGGATACACATACTGATGAAATAAATCATAAATTTTTGGAATGATTGAAATTATGGGCTAGTCAGGGGAAGGAATGGGATCTGTGGTTTAAGAACGAGCAAGTTACAGGCAGGAAGTGAGGAAAATCAACTATAGAGAGTATATGGGGGAAATATAGAAAAAAATTATTCAGATGAAGGGCAGTTACTCAGCAGTCCTGAAATGACAGGCTGGTGTTTAGACTTGTGTAGAAACTTGTGATTTTGGAAGGAAAAGTGCTACATAAACTCAAATTAATCAGATCGGTTCTCTTGTATCTCCTTATCTGTCCTACAATAAATACTCTACCTTCTCAAAGAACACTTTGATCATGATCTCATTCAAGTATTTAGTCTCTCCACCACCACAGATCACAACCCATTTAACCCCTCTAACACATGAAATTTTTGTCCATCTTGTCTTTGGGTATGTGCTTCATTGAAGAACTACTGAACAAATTAGAGGCCATCCTCTTAACGTTATAATATTTCATGGGAACTAGTATAAAACTTGGGCTGTTCATAAAAAATCTTAAGGGAGATGATTCATCTTGAACTGTTAAATTTATTCCGGTTTAGGGAGCTCTTTAATCAAACTTACCTTTTGCATACTGTCTCATACTTTCCATATAAGCAGACAGATTTTCTGCTACCAGAGTAACTAGGGCATGATTGTGCTGAAGTTGATTGATTAAATCATGACGATAAAACACATGTGGACTTCGCTGTGTTTGACTGAAATGCAAATAGCATGTAATAGTATAAGGTGACATTTAACTACTGAATTTATTATGAATTTACACATTCTTATTCAACTGCTGGCTTGAAAAAAATGTAACATTTTGCATTATCACAGATAAAAAAGGTTTATAATCACAATATTAATGTTGAGCAAGTCAATTAAGACATAATGTTGCTTGTATTGTTGTTTTAAAAATCATAACAATCCAAACATAGTTTATTAGAATTGCCTCCTCACCCTCACACAATTTTGAATAAGAAAAGTCTACATCAGTATTTCCTAATTTTTCCATTCTGTGATCTCTGGAAAAGCCTTAATAGTTTCTGGTGACTTCTCTTCAAACCAAAGCAGTTATGGAGTTTAATGAAAAAATATGAGGATAGTGATTTTTCTTCAGCAAAAGCATATTCTATAAGACGTTGGCTTGTTGTCAATTTTACAACCTATAAGGGGCAGAAGTTATCAAAACCCCTTTTTCTTTGGCTTATCAATGACAGTGATGATCTCTTCCCCTGACATTTGACGTCTTTGTTTCTTATAGTAAGCACTGTTGACATGGCTTGCAAGAAAAATGATTAGGTACAAAAAAGAAAAATAGGTTGTTGTCTGAAATGAGCCCACATGTTTTTTAATGTAGAAATTTTCTATTTAAGTATGTTTGAGTGTTTTCATTAGTGTCTCTTGCTTTATCTCTTCATTGTCTCATATTATATTTCCATTGGTGACACTTTTGTTTGTTCTCTATTTTAGTGGTGTCAAAAACCAAGGTCTGAAGCTAGTAGAAAATTATTTTGTTTTAAACCAGTCCCTAAAGGTTTTGACTCCTAACTAAACTCATTTGCTATATAAAAAACCAGAATGTTTACACATACTAAATTGTTATAATGACTTCTTGAGTTGTGAAAAATTTCCACCAAGAAAAAAAGATAAGCTTATCAGGGACCAAAGATGTTATTCTTCTAAGTGCTCACCTTGGGAGGTAATACACTTATTTCAATGATATGTTCATTTCATAAAATAGATTGGAAATGCCTTTGAAATAAATGGATAGCATCCCACTGGGACACCTAAGAAGCAGGACACTGCTGCTGAACCAACTATGTGATCTGAGACACATCACTAAATCTCTCTCTGTTTCATCTTTCTAACGTGAAATGTGGGAAACAGACAAGATGAATTTGAAGGGTTTCCAGCTCTAACACTACATTTCTATAACTTTATTTTAAAAATCCCACTGCATTATAGCTATACTTGGAATGTAATTATAATAAATACTAAACTAAGCATCTTCTTGTGACTCTGTCAAAACTTTAAGAGGTAATATTTGATGAACTGCTTAATAACAATTGTCTCTTTTTGGTGTTATATAAATAAAATTCACTCTCTACTTCTCCCTACCCTAAAATGACACCTTCTTCACAACAACCTATATTTTCCCTGCATTAATAACCAAATGATACTGGAAGCTTATTCCTTCTTTTTTCACTACCTCTAATGTTATACACACTGAAAAGGAGAATAATGCATAATTACTACTTTTATTACATCTTTGGAACAATTACTCCTAGTTCCCTAAAGCGCAAGGGTTGAATTTAGATTGACCCTCCCAGTCAAGAGTTTTGGAATGGGGACAGCTTATAAGACACTTTGATCTATGAATGTCTAAATTTAAATCTGAAGGAAAAGTTCAATGAACAGTGTACATGACTTCGTTTTCTTCCAAAATTTAACCTTTGTTCTGAGGTTCAATGTCACTGGAGTATTGTTAATCTATATCCAAATTTATACTTTTTTGTTGTTCTTAAATAGCACAGGGTCATCACACAAATTATGGTAGTTTGTCAATCATTTCTATGATCGACCTTCATTCGTAGAAGTTACAATTAAATAAAAATGTGAGCTATTCTGTATTGAATGTTATTTGGAAGAAGAACCAAAGTTCACTAAAATATTTTACCATATTTAACCTTGGGATAAGAAAGAATTTCTGCATAAAATCTCTGAAGAGCTATACAGTTTTCGGGTAACTAGCTTAGTTTCAAAACTCACCTTCCATTTAGTTTATTTATTTAGAGTCAATACTGTCATTTTGCATTTCCCACAAAATGTGAACTATATCCAGTTCTTTTGATTCCTAGTTCAAAGCCCTTTCTACAACACCTAGCTGCTGCCATTTTGTGCATATTAATTTATATGTCAGCACCATAAAAATCATTTAAGTGGCAAAGATACTAAGTTCTAGATTATTTTTATTTCTTCACATAAAGACTTACATAAGCATTAGGCCACTAATTTTTTTAAATGCCTGAAAATTCTAGTATTCAAACAAGCCAAGAAGCTTCTAAAAAGGAGAGAGGAAGGAATGAGGGAGCTAATAATTCTTGTAAGAGGCACGAAATAGGACAGCTAGGAGGCAGACACTTACTAGCTGTGTGACCCAGGGCAAGGTAACCCTAACTGCCTTTAAAAAAAAAAAAGAGGCACGAATCATTTCAGTTCTGAAAATAGACAAGTATCGATAAAAAGTGATTCTAATTGTGATAATTACTCTCTCTGAATTAGGGTTTTAAATCAATGTCAATATGAGATCACTAAAAATGTTAAAAACATGTTATGAAATTACACAAACTGGAAAACATTAAACTCTATAAAGATTTTAAATGAATGATAAAAATTTACTAAGGGACAAAATAAAGCTTTATATATTGTAAAAATTACACAAAACAATTATTTTCCCCTAAAAGTCATCACAAAATATGAGAGGAAAGGGAAACAAAAGGCTCTAATTACAAAAACTTCCATGAATGCTCTCTTTTAGTGACAAATTAACTGTGTATATGTGCTTATATGTGCACATGTGCTTCTGCATGAGAATATAACACATACATTTATTTATGATGACAGTGAAAAATGTATTTTAAAGGTCAGGAAACACAAAGAAGTCATTAGGAAGGATTAAGTTCATAATTCTGAGAGGTATTTTAACATTATACTAATCCCTTTAATTTTTTTTAACAATTTCAAAACCTATTAAAGCTCATTTCTCAAATAATAAGTTTATATAGACATTTCATTCTTAGATTCCCAAGCTGCAACTGAAGAGAAAAATACTTAAAAAAAAATCAGTAATTAATTGTAAAGCAGTTTTAGATATTTAATTTTCCCAATATTTTAGAGTTTATATCCTCAAAATTTAATACCCCTTTAACTATTTAAGTATATCCCAATTATCTGAAATTATGGTTGTTTTCAACATAATTCTCCTTTTCCTTCATATTTAACTTTCTGATGTAATTCTGTCCCATAAACCCATAATAATCTTTTCAATGCCAATTTCCCCCTTTTCACAGAGCGTTAAAAATTTCAAGATTTGTCTTCAAACTTATAACCCACGAGCTTTATGAAGAAATGTGTCTATATAACATGTATTTCAAAATTTGTTGACTTGACGGAAAAAAAAAGATCCATACCTCAAATTCTGTGGTGCTTCCCCAAACAAACTACAAATTTCCCTAATCTGTTTCAGTGCAGGAATCACCCACTTATCATTTGTGCGAAGTTCTTCTATAAAACGATCTATCCATTGGATCTTTTGTGTGTCTCGATCCTTAAAGAACAAAATTTCAGAGTTTAATGTAGCATAAAAGAATTCTATTTCCAAAGAATTTTCCCATAGTTTAAAGCAGAAGCACCTTCTTTTTGGAATTTATACTTTACAACCTTACTGAGACAAAGGAGAATGTAAGCCTATATGACCATTTAATGAATTGAAAGTTTGGCCACATGAGTCACAGCATCTGTATAATGATCCTAATGTTTTTGGATAGGATTTCAGTGGTTATTTTTTTTTCAGGCAATTGGGGTTAAGTGACTTGCCCAGGGTCACACAGCTAGTAAGTGCCAAGTGTTTGGTCTGAGGCCGGATTTGAACTCAGGTCCTCCTGATTCAGGACTGGTGCTCTATCCACTGTACCACCTAGCTGCCCCTCAGTGGTTATTTTATACAGGTTATTTTATATAAGGAAGCTATCAAATGCTCATATTTAAGCAAAGAGTGTAAGTAATGCAATTTCTCTAACATAATGAACTCTTGGAATCATTGCAAAAAAAATCTTATCTATTTCAAACGAACTACTTTAGGCTGGCAGCTATGAGGCACAGTGGGTAGAGTGCCAGGTCTGGAATCAAGAAGACTCATCTTCAAATCTGACCTAAGTTACTTACTAGCTGCATGACCCTGTGCAAGTCACCTAACCCTGTTTACCTCTCGGTTTCCTCATCTGTAAAATGAGCTAGAGAAGGAAATGGCATTCCAGTATCTTTGCCAAAAAACCCAAATCCAAACAGGGTCACAAAGAGTTGGACACAAATGAAATGAGACTGAACAACATTTTGGGGTACCTGAACTACTGCCATTTCATTTGTATAAATGAGGAAATCATAACAGTTCACAATACACTGTTAAACTTCAATGGTGTCTCATTTGTTATTCTAAATAAGTAAATGTCCTTGTTTCAGATACTTTCCTTTAAAACTATCATTCACGTTAAAGGAATATAAATATTTACATACCAATTACATAGTAAATGTTTAGAGAATTCAATCATTTTATGTTCTCTGAACCTTGCCGAAAAGAAAACTTTCAGTTTCTTATGGCATCCTAAATTAATCAGACGCAAGTAGGTTTAAAATAGTAGATAAAGTCCTTCAATATTTCATAGAAGTTATTATTTATTCGTTTAAAACTTGATTTTAAAATTCTAATTCATATTTCCAAAGTGATAAGCTACTGTGGGATTATCACTCCTTAGCTGGCATCACAGCTAGGAAATGTAGAATATCCAGCTTTAGTTTATCAAAATTTTAACTCCCACTTTGTCACAGATGAAAATTCAAGTGATTCGGCAAAGTTTTCCAACAAGAACACGTTCAGTAAGAAACAGACAAATAGGGTCCAATATATGAGATTTTGTTTCACATTAACCCTGTAAGAAATGTCATCTATTCATCCAGGGACATATGTTCCAAGTGCAACATTTTTATATGAAAAACAGAAGAGAATCAATGGGTCTCTGATTTGGCCATTAGTATATGCAGTGAATTTCATTATGCAGGACAATCAATTTATTTATTTAACATAATAATAAGACTAAATTAATTTAACTGCAACTAACATCTTAGAACTTTAAATTTGATTATGGCCAGGCAAGCCAAGAACAGACTGTTTTATTTATGGAGCCTTTCCAAGTAAAAGTGTTTTTTAATTATACAACAGGGTGTTTTCACAATTTTTTGCCAGATGAGAAACTTCAAAAATGGTAAACTACAATTTGCCTTAATTGGGTTCATAATGTTCAATAATTAAAACCTAGAAGGAGAGAAAACGGGAATTACTCTAACATAGAGACAGGCACCTGAGATGAGAGAAATCAGGCCAATCCAAAGATCACTCTAAAATATCAATGCTAGGGGATATGTTAAGAAGGACTTACAACTAAGCCATCCAAATAATTATAAAATATGATGTGAGAGAATAACAAACTAGCAAATGATTACCTGTGAACAACTATAATCTAAGATTTTAATGTGAGCACTGAGAGCCTGGTCCATGATATCAACAGGTACATCATCACTATGGGCCAAGTTCCACAATAGGTTCAACACCTTATGGGCCATCACGCCATCTTTATCATCTTCTGCGAGACGACGTATTAACTCAAGTAATTTTTCACGTTGTTTTTTACTTGCATTTGTCCAACTTGCCTAGAAAATAAATTCAGTATGCTGTAAAACATGTTAGTAATCCACGTCAATTTCTCAATTTGTATAGACAATTCTCATCAAATACGAAGCTAGATGATGTAGTGGACAGAGTGCTAGAAGATCTGAGCTCAAATCCTGCCTGGGAAACTAGCTGTGTAATTCTGGGCAAGTCACTTTAACCCTTCTCAGCCTCATTTCCTCATCTGTAAAATGGGATAAGTATCTATTCACAGAGTGATTATGAGGATTAAATGAGATACTATATAGCAAGTGCTTTATAAACCTTAAAGCACTATGTAAATACTAGCTATTACATTAAATTCCTTTGAAAAACATTACATCTTGAAGAAGGGAAGGGAGAGGAATCAGAACTGAAAATAAAGTTAGAGGGAAAAATATGTGCCTTATAAAAAAAGGGAAAATATTATATTAGAACAGGAATACTATGACACAATTCAAAGGATATTATAATGTTAGAAGTACAAATAATTTTTTTTCAAAATTTTATTAGTTTATTTTGATTTATCAACAATCACTTCCATATGCTTTTCAGTTGAAAATTTTTCTCCCCCTTCCTCCCCACCACCATTCCCAAAAAGGTGCACAATCTGATATAGGCTATACATTTACATTCCTATTCAACATTTTCACATTAGTGAGGTTGTAAGTAAAAATTAAAACCAATAGGAGGAACCATCAGAACGAGAAAACAAAACTCAACAGAAGAGAAAAAAAAATGATAGCGATTCAACTCCCACAGTTCTTTCTTTGGATATAGATAGCATTTTCCATCATGAGGCCTCTAGAGATGTCTTACATACTTGTAATGCTGAGAAGGGTTAAGTTATCACTATCAGTCATCGCACAACATGGCTGTTACTGTGTACAATGTTCTCCTGGTTCTGCTCACTTCACTCAGCATCAGACCATATGAGTCTTTCCAGGTTTTCCTGAAGTCAACCTGTTCATCATTTCTTATAGCACAATACTATTCCATTACATTCATATACCACAACTTGCTCAGCCATTCCCCAACTGATGGGCATCCTCTCAATTTCCAATTCTTTGCCACCACAAAAAGAGCTACTACGAATATTTTTGTACATGTGGGTCCCTTTCCTCGGGATATAGCCCTAGAAGTGCTATTGCTGGGATCAAAGGGTAGGCACATTTTTATAGCCCTTTGGGCACAGTTCCAAATTGTTCCCCAAAATGGTTGGATCATTTCACAACTCCACCAACAATGCATTAGTGTTCCAATTTTCCCACAGCTCCTCCAACATTTATCATTTTCCTGTTTTGTCATGTTGGCCATTCTGATAGGTGTGATGTGGGACCTGAGAGTTGTTTTGATTTGCATTTCTCTAATCAATAATGATCTAGAGTATTTTTTCATATGACTGTAGATGGCTTTAATTTCTTCATCTGAGAACTGTCTGTTCATATCCTTTGACCATTTACCAATTGGGGAATGGCTTGTATTCTTATAAATTTGTCTTAATTCTCTATGTATTTTAGAAATGAGGCCCTTATCAGAGAGACTGGTTGTAAAAATTCTTTCCCAATTTTCTACCTTCCTTCTTTTTTTAATATAAATTTATTTTTAGTTTTCAATATTTACTTCCACAAGATTTTGAGTTCCAAATTTTCACCCCATCTCACCCCTTCCCCCACCTCAAGATGGCATGCATTCTGAATATCCCTTTCCCTAGTCTGTCTTCTCTTCTATTTCTTCCCCCCTTCTCCTTCTATTTTCCTGTAGGGCAGGATAGACTTCTGTACCTCATTTCCTGTATTTCTTATTTCCCAGTATCCAGCGAAAACATTTTTTTTAAACATATGTTTTCAAAACTTTAGGTTTCAAATTTTCTCCCTTCCTCCCTCCCCACCCACCCTCATTGAAAAGGCAAGCAACTCAATATAGGTTATACATGTGCAGTTATGCAAAACACTTCCATAGTAGACGTGTTGAAAAAACTAACTCTATTTCCCTTAATCTATCCTGCCCTTCCATTTATTCTATTCTTTCTTTTGACCCTGTCCCTCCTCAGAAGTATTTGCTTCTGATTACCCCTTTCCCAATCTGCCCTCCTCTCTATCATCCCCCTGCTCTCTTGTCCCCTTCTCCCCCTATTTTCCTGTAGGGTAAGACCGATTTCCATACCCAATTGAATGTGTTGTTATTCCCTCCTAAAGACAAATCCTATGAGAATAAGATTCACTCATTCTCTCTCACCTTCCCATTTCCCCTCCACGTTGAGACTTTCCTTTTCTGTTTTTTTTTTGTGAGATAATTTACCCCATTCTACCTCTCCCTTTCTTCTTCTCTGAGTATCATCCTTTCTCATTCCTTAATTTTATTCTCCAGATATGACCCCTTAATCTTCAACTCACCCTGTGCCCTCTATCTATCTATCTATCATATCATATATATTTTTTCCTCCAACTACCCTAATACTGACAAAGTCTCATGAGTTATAAATATCATCTTTCCATGCAGGAATGTAAACAGTTCAATCTTAATAAGTCTCTTATGATTTCTCTTTCCTGTTTACCTCTTCGTGTTCCACTTGAGTCTTGTATTTGAAAGTAAAATTTTCTATTCAGCTCTGGTCTTTTCATCAAGAATGCTTGAAAGTCCTCTATTTCACTGAATGACCATTTTTCCCCTGAAGGGTTATACTCAGTTTTGCTGGTTAGGTGATTCTTAGTTGTAATCCTATCTCCTTTGCTCTCCAGAATATTATATTCCATGCCCTGTGGTCCTTTAAGTAGAAGCTGCTAAATTTTGTGCTATCCTGACTGTGTTTCCACAGTACTTGAATTGTTTCTTTCTGGCAGCTTGTAATATTTTCTCTTTGACCTGGGAACTCTGGAATTTGGCTACAATATTCCTAGGAGTTTTCCTTTGGGGATCTCTTTCAGGAGGAGATCGGTGGATTCTTTCAATTTCTATTTTGCCCTCTGGTTCTAATATGTCAGGGCAGTTTTCCTTGATAATTTCTTGAAAGATGAAAGATCTTTTTTTGATCATGGCTTTCAGATAGTCCAATAATTTTTAAATTCTCTCTCCTGGATCTATTTTCCAGGTCAGTTGTTTTTCCAATGAGATATTTCACATTGTTTTCTAATTTTTCATTCTTTTGGATTTGTTTTACGTCGTCTTGATTTCTCATAAAGTCACTAGCTTCCAATTGCTCTATTCTAATTTTTAAGGAAGTATTTTCTTCAGTAAGCTTTTGGACTTCCTTTTCCATTTGGCCAATTTTGCTTTTTAGGACATTCTTCTCCTCATTGGCTTTTTGGACCTCTTTTGCCATTTGGGTTAGGCTATTTTTTAAGGTGTTATTTTCTTCAGTATTTTTTTGGGTCTCCTTTAGCAAGCTGTTGACTTGTTTTTCATGATTTTCTTGCATCACTCTCATTTCTCTTCCCAGTTTTTCCTCTACTTCTCTTACTTGCTTCTCAAAATCCCTTCTGAGCTCTTCCAAGGCCTGGGACTGATTCATATTTTTCTTGGAGGCTTTGGATGTAGGAGCTTTGACTTTGTTGTCTTCTAGTTGTATATTTTGATCTTCTTTGTCACCAAAGTAAGACAATAAAGTCTGACTCTTTTTGCGCTGCTTGCTCACGATCCCAGCCAATTACTTGAAGTTTAAACTTTTTGTTAAGGTAAGAGTCTGCTTCCAATGTGGGGAATGTACTGTCCCAAACTTTGGGGGTTTGTACAGCTGTTTTCAGAGATACTTGTAGGGACTTGTAAATTTTCAGTTCTTCCAAGGTGGTATGATAAGGGATGGGGTGTTTACTCCTTTCCTGGCCTGTGACCACAAGTATTCCTTTCTGTCCTGTAACTGTGAGAAGGGTTTTCTCTCCACAGCCACTACAAGCTCCTCCATGCCAGCGTTCCTCCTTGTCCCAGGACCGCTGCCCAGAACTGTGACCCAGATCCAAACAGGGGCAAAGCAAGAGATTCCTGCCTCAGCACTGGCAAAGAGATCCCTGCAATCCCTCTCTGATCAGCCACTGGATTCCCCCTCAGTCTGTGGGCTAGAAGTTCAGGAGGCAACATTCCCCCCAGGGCCACGCTCCTTAGGGAATGGATCTGAGACCCCATGCTCCTCTCTTAGCACCACACAAACATACTTTTCCCACTGATCTTCTAAGTTGTCTTTGGCATTCATGGATTGAGGAGTCTGGAAACCGCCACAGCTGCCCACCATTCAGTCCTCTGAGGCCTGCTCCAGATTTGCTGCGGCCTGTGCGCCCACGCCGCACTGCGTTCCTCTCACAGCCCGGTACGATACACCTTTCTGATCAATCATCCAGGTTGTTTTGGGCTGGAAATTTGTTTCACTCTTTTTGTGGGTTCTGCTGCTTTAGAATTTGTTTAGAGACATTTTTTGTGAGTATTTAGAGGGGTCTGGGGGAGAGCTCAAGCAAGTCACTGCTTTCACTCCTTCATCTTGGCTCCACCCTACCTTCCTTCTAATCTTAGTTGCATTGGCTTTGT
Source organism: Phascolarctos cinereus (assembly GCF_003287225.1). Classification (NCBI taxonomy): domain Eukaryota; kingdom Metazoa; phylum Chordata; class Mammalia; order Diprotodontia; family Phascolarctidae; genus Phascolarctos; species Phascolarctos cinereus. The sequence continues at coordinate 60,662,845 of NW_027556098.1, forward strand.
TTGTGCAAAAGCTTTTCAATTTAATGTAATCAAAATTATCCATTTTGCTTTTCATAATGTTCTCTATCTCCTGTTTGGTCATGAATTCTTCTGTTCTCCACAGATCTGAAAGGTAAACTATTCCTTGTTCTCTCAGTTTGCTTATAGCATCAGCCTTTATATCTAACTCATGAACCCATTTTGACTTTATTGTGGTATATGGTGTGAGATTTGGGTCTATGCCTAGTTTCTGCCATGCTCTTTTCCACTTTTCCCAGCAGTTTTTTTCAAAGAGTGGGTTCTTATCCCAGAAGCTGGGGTCTTTGGGTTTATCAAATAATAGATTACTATAGTCACTGACTACTGTGTCTTGCGTATTTAACCTATTCCACGGATCCACCACTCTATTTCTTAGCCAGTACCAAGCAATTTTGATGATTGCTGCTTTATAATACAATTTAAGATCTGGAATTGCTAGGCCACCTTCCCCTGATTTTCTTTTCATTAATTCCTTTGATATTCTGGATGTTTTGTTCTTCCAAATGAATCTTATTATTTTTTCTAACTCTATAAAATAATTTTAGGTGGTTTGATTGTTATGGCACTGAATAAGCAAATAATTTTAAATAAAAGTAAACTTATTTAAAGTTAAAGATCTGTTGATAAACTTAGCCTTGATTAGAAATGCTACAGTACACAAAGGTTGCCAAGTGAAAAGCAACACAAAAAAGTTTAAAGAGATATGGGTCCTTTAACAGAACAGACAAATCACAATTAAACAAGAGGGTAAAGTTAACAGATAAAAACACACATTTTTCAAAGATGAGAGTAATAGTAGGTAAGAAAAGAAAACTACATAATGAAGTAAAATTTCTCTGTAGTTAATCAATAAACATTTTGGTAAGTGCCTACTACATGCCAGGAGGCATCTAGGTGGAGTAGTCAATAAGAGTGTCAGGCAGACTCATCTTCCTAAGTTCAAATCTGGCCTCAAAACACTAGCTGTGCAACCACAGGCAAATCATCACTTAACCCTGTTTGCCTCAGTTTCCTCATTTGTAAAATGAGCTGAAGAAGGAAATGGCAAACCAAAATCTTTGCCAAGAAAACCCCAAATCGGGTAATGAAGAGTCAGACATGACTGAAAGGACTCAATAACAACACCATGTGCCAGGCACTGCGCTAAGAACTACAAAAGAGGGGCAGCTAGGTGGCGCAGTGGATAGAGCACTGGCCCTGAAGGCAGGAGGACCCGAGTTCAAATCTGGCCTCAGACCAAACACTTGACACTTACTAGCTGTGTGACCCTGGGCAAGTCACTTAACTCCAACTGCCTAAGGGTGAAAAAAAAAAAGAATAGAAGAACTACAAGAGAGTCAGTTTCAGGCAGTCTTATTTAGATACTGAAAGAAAAAATTAATTTTACACTCAATGATCAGCCTGATTAGGTATACTTAATCAAAATAAAAATTATCCTAAGAAAACCAAAATGAAATGAGATATTTTACAAACATTATTTAAAATAATTATGTTGATATAAAAAAAACAAAAAAGGTATTCACTTTTGACATTTCCATGTTAAGAAATGAGAATCACTTAAATATCTTTGAAGCCTTGAAATAAGAAAACAAAATTATGTCTTGAAAATTAAGGAGAATGTAATACTCAAAGAACAATTAAAATGGCTAAGTGATAAAAAAATTATGCATGATACTTAAAATGATGTGTAATAAGCAATATTGTTAGTGAAAACAATTATTAGAAATTGTCTGTTTTAGAAGATGCAGCCAAACTTTTCTCCCTTATAACTGTAAATGACTTGAGTCACAGAAAGAAAAAATGTCTGATAAAAATCGAGCTCTAAACTTCTAGGATTACCAACTCATCAGTCCTCTCCAAGAACAGAGAACACCCACACAAACTTAGTCCTACCTCCAGAGCTGACACCTCTCAGTAGTTAAGAGGTGAGTGTCTTTTAAAAAATTTATTTTTCAAAAATTGCTTATTACTTTTACATTGGCTAGACTTCTCCATTTCTGTTCCCTTTCCAGAGAGCCATTTTCTACGACAAATTATTTACATAGAGGAAGAGGGAGGAAAAATCAGCAAAATAGGATGTTATACACAAGGTTCCAAATCTGAACTCCATATCATCTACCTCAGTGTAGGCAGAGGATATTATGATCTCATAACTCTTTCGAGGGCGTGGGGGGAAATTTAAGCTTTATAATTTAGCAACATGCACTTTCTTTTAAGAAATATTCTTACTGATATCTTGTTTTTACACTACATAAAACTCCTCACTGAATGCCTCCTCTTGCAAGATCTTTTTGAAAAAAAGAATTCAGCAAAACTCATTAATGCATTAAAAAAAACCCTGACATTATGCTATGATTTATATATGACCTCCTCCCCCTAAATAAAAAAGGGAGTGTAGGGAAGTATCTTTTCATAGTTTCTTCGCATATCTTCTCCTCCCCCTAAATAAAAAAGGGAGTAGAGGGAGGTATCTTTTCATAGTTTAGGGATTATTGTCCTTTCCATGAAATGTTTTTGTGGTCATTGATTAGAAGACTATTTCTCTGGTTTAACTTTCACTTCATTTTGCATCAATTCATTCAAGACTTCTCAAGCTTCTGCTTTATCATATTCATAATTTCTTCTAGCATGGTAATATTCCATTACATTCATTTACCATAATTTCTTTAGCTATTCCCCAATTAATGGCCATCTACATTGTTTCTAGCTCTCTACTGCCATAAAGACTGCTGAGATAAATGTCTTGGTGTTTACGTCTACCAGTGGATTCTTTTGGTGGAATATAGACACTTTATCTCTCTCAGCACAAACTGCCTTTCAGAATGGTTGTACTAATTCACTTTACTAACAATTTCTGTCTTTCTGTGTTTTCCACATGAACTATTACCTAATTCTGTTGTCATCTTTGCCAGTTTGCTGGATGTGAGTTAAAACCTCAATGTTACTTTGATTTGTATTTCTTGTTATTAGTGATATAGAGTACTTTCATATAACTATTAATTCCTTCCAATTCTTGTGCATACTGGTTTTTTCACATCCTTTTGAGCATTTTTCTACTGGGAAAAGCTTTGGGGCTTATGTAGTTCTATAAGCTATTTAGGTATTTTAGACACCAAACTCAAATCAGAGTTATTTTATACAAAGATCTCTCACTCTTTCTGCCATCCCCCAAGTCACCTTATTTCCCTGTCCTTACCTTTTGTAAACATCATTTTCCCATTTTTGGTTAATAATTCACACCCTACCTAAAATGGTAAAAGGTACCTAAACTGACTCTCTTCCATTTTTAATATGATTTTTAATATTCAAATCATGTATCCCTTTCAAATGCAATGTAGAACATGGTGCAGGTTGTTAACATAAACCTACTTTCTGCCAGATGGCATTCCAATCTTCCTAGCAGTTCTTTTCAAATACAGAGTTTTTTCCTAGGTAATTTTCCCCCAGATTTATGTAGTTCAGTTATTAAGCAGAGTTATTTTTAATTCTTCATGTTTTATATTTCATTTATTGACTTTTCTAAGCTGATCCTTTCCCTTCTTATTGTAGATATTTAATTCTGTTTGCACAAAAGTTTTCACTTTTATGTAATCCAAACTATTATATTTTGTTAAGGCCTCTATACCTTTTGTCTGATTAAGTAAATCAACATAAAAGACTAGAAAAAAGAGAATCAGAAATAATGGAATTCAATAAATTTCAAAATAAAAATTCCCGAAGAATGAATTCATTATTCAATACCCACTGCCGAAAAAATAGAAAGCAGTCTGGTAGAAATGAGGTTTAGACTAACATTGAATACAAACAATTCAAAATGGATACGTGACATGAACATTAAAGTTTGTCCCTTTAAAAATCAGAAGAGAAACTTTTAAATAAATTTTATTGATATATTTTCTTTTTATATCACCTATATTTCCCATTGTATCTCTCTAAGGTAGCAATTCCCTATCACAAAGAATAAAAGAGGAAGGGGAAAAAAAGGTCAGCAAAATTAATAAACATGACAGGAATCTGACATGCAGTGTTTCACACCCATCTCCGCAACAAAGTGAGTGGAGGAAACTTTACATCTTATGTTTGGCAAAAGATAATTATAATGCCAAAACATAGTTTTACATGGATCTTCCCAAGCTTTTTTCTATCCATCATAATGTTTCTTAGGGCTTATTAATTTTCGATTATATTCTTATACCAGAATATCTTTAGTCATTCCCCAAATGATGAGAATCTACTTTGTTTCCAGTTCATTTCTACTTGGAACTAAGGTCCTTAACGAATACAATTAGTGAAGGAAAAGGGCATTAATATTTTAGCTGCTTTTCGGCATAATCCTAAACTGCTTTCCAGATAGCTAGATGAATCTGCAATTCCACTAACAATGTATCTTTATACTTACTGTCCCACCCCTATTCCAATGACAAGATTTCCCATTTTTTCTGCCTTTGCCACTTTTGCTGTGTGCGAAAGGAAACTTCCTGTTTGTCTTGGCATGCATTTCTCTTACAATTGGTGATCTGGATTGTTCTTTCATATGGCTGTTAATTGTAATTCTCCTTTAGAGAACTCTTTGTTCATATCCTTTGACCAGTAATATTTATTGGGTAAATGGCCTTTGGTCTTATATATTTCAGTTAATTGTCTATAAATCTTGAAAATCACAATCTTATCAAAGACATTTGATATGAAAGGCCTTTTAAATACTGATTCATGAAATACTGTCTATTTTGTTTTTTGTAATCATATCTATCCTTCATATTATTAAGAATTTGTCTTCTAAGACTCAGATTAATTACACACATATTTTGAATTTCTTGTAGAATATTGCTATAAGATGTTAGTCTAAGCTGAATCTGACAGACTGCCTTTCAGTTCTCTCCATAGATATCAAATAAGGAGTTCTTTCCTATGTAATCTATGTTTTCAAATTTATCAGATACTGAGCCATTGAGTTCAATTATTTTTGATGCATGTTCCACATGTTTCTGCATTTTAAGTTCATCATGTCATATTTCATTTTCATTCTTTGGCCTTATGGTTTGTCATTATGTTGATTAGAGTTCTGAAGCCTGGATTTAATTTTTTTATTGTTTTACCTAGTTATGTAAATATCTCTCTGGTAGTAGAGTAATAAATCTGCCAACTAAGTTCAGTAGTAGTTGTCATATTTATTATATTGGCACAGACAGGCCATGAACACTGAACATCCTATCAGTTACTTAAACTGTCCTTTATTACTTTAACGACTGCTTTACCAGTTTATTTCTATAGTTATTAGGTAAGTTGACTCATATAGTTTAAATATTTTGTAATACTGCTATTATGGGCAGCTAGGTGGCATTGTGGATAGAGCATTAGGCCTGGGAGTAAGAAGACTTGAGTTCAAATTTGACCTCAGATACTTACTAGTTCTGTTATTATCTCCTGGATTCTGTAGCTGTTGCAGCAAATTCTGTGTTTATTTTATAGCTTTCAACTTTACAAAAGATTAATTTTCTTGATCTTTTTTTTGTTTCCTTAGCATTTGTAAAGCATCGTGCCATTAAGGAGGTCTGTCTCCTCTTTGCTTACCTTTATGACTTTAATATCTTTCTCTAGTCTTAATTATTATTGATGGATTTTCTGCCGTTAGGTCAAATAACAGTGGGAGAAAGGGAAGCCTTGCTTTACTTCTTATATTTATTGGAAAAATTTCTAGTGTCATGGTTTTTTACCTTTATGTCATGAATATTCTATGATAATCTGGTTAAACCTGTGGAAATCCTCAGAATGTTATTATTAAAAATATAATATAAAAATACAAAATAAGACATAGGATTACAAACTAAAATAGTAACAACGACACCCAATTATCAAAATATTCTTCAAAATTTCACACATCCTACCTTAAGACCAACTGTTCTAGTGTTTACCCATTGTATATAATGTTAGGTTGGGGTGTTAAACATTTTAAGATCATACTAAGAAAAGGTTCTTCTATACCTGTACTTCGTAATCTTTTTCTTTCTTTTTTTAAAAACGTGAATTGAATGAGAATTGTATTTTGTCAAAGGCTTTCTGCCCACTCAATATTACCATGTGCTTCAGAAGTTTTTGTTTTTAATGAGAAATAATGCCAATTGTTTTCCTAATGTTGAACCATCCTTGCATCTCAAATATAAATCTAGCTTGATCATGATGATATTTTAAAACTACTGTGGTCCTTCTGCCAGAATTAAAAATTTTGGCATGAATATTCATTCTGGATAAGCCTACAGTTCTTTTAATCCTTCAGTTCAAGTACAAAGAAAAATTTGTCTACTGAAATGAATATGGCAGTGTTAGAAATAATTTCTAGTAACAGCATTTCTTGGTAGGACTTTTACAACAAGTTCAAGTTTCTTTTTTCTGAGATTAGATTATTTAAATTCTCTACATGATAAATTGTTAATTGGGATATTTTTATATTTTTGCAGATTGCCCTTTATTTCTTTTGATTCTTAGGATTTTTTGGTTTCTAACTGTACGAGGTCTCTTATTTCTTTTCAGGTTTCACCTTGTTCAATTTTTTATTTTGTTAATTTGATATTCTTCCTTTTTAAATCAGGTAGTAGAAAAGTTTACCAATTTCTTCAGAGAATTAATTTTGTTTATCAGTTCTATAACTTTTTTTTAATTTTTGTTTCAAATTCATCTATTTCTCCTTAATTTTCTTTCTTTCTTTTTTTGCTAGGCAATGGGGTTAAGTGACTTGGCCAGGGACACACAGCTAGTAAGTATCAAGTGTCTGAGGCCACATTTGAACTCAGGTCCTTCTGACTCCAGGGGCGATGCTCTATCCACTGCGCCACCTAGCTGCCCCTTCTCCTCTAATTTTCAAATGTTCCTCTTGTTATTTTGGATTTGTTGGTTTTCTACTTTTTAAAATTGCACATTCAGTTTACTAATCCATTTTTTCAATTTTGTTAATTTACTGGGATATAAATTTTTCTGAGGACATCTTAGTTTGCTTCCCAGAAATTCTGGTATGTTGCCTCATCATTATGACTGTCCCTGTAGTTATTATTTAGAATTTGTTCTTTCAGGTAATTAGTTTAGTCTTTTATTATTAAATTTAGTTCTCTTTCTTTTGGTCGTAGTCCTTGCATTACTGTTTTTACTGTATTATGGTCTACAAATAATATTTCTTTTTTATGTTTTCCTGCAATTTCTCTGTACCCTAAAACACAGCCTATTTTTGGAAAGTTCTCATGTGCTATTTTTAATATCTATGTAGATATATGTGCATACATATATATACGCATGTATGTATATCCTTCCACTCTAAATGCTCCAACAGCTCAATTCTATATTTTCTCTTTTTTATCTTTCTATTTGATATTTTCAGCTCTGAGAGAATATTTAAGTCTCATACTACTACTGTGTTAGTTATCCACCGTATTTCTGCATGGCAGCACATTTTTCCTTTATTAATTTAGATCCTGTCTTATTTGTATATCCTATCAGTATGACTGATACTGATATTGGTTCATTTTCTATGGGTTCTTAAAGAATATTATATCTTTCTTTATAACTATTTAAGGGAATCTTCATTTTTGCTTTGTGGTAGAACGATTGCACATGCAGATCTTTGAGCTATGCCTGATACATAGTAAATTTTGTTCCAAGCTTTGACTTTGATTCTATGTGCCTTTCTGCTTTCTAGTTGAAAGATGTCCAACAGCAAAATATAAGAGCAGCAACACAACAAAATCAGGCCATGCTCAGACCCAGCACCACCTATTCAACCTCTCCTTCTCCCTAGTCATTCCAGAGGAAGACCAGTAGCAGAAGTCTTAGGGCAGTAGCACTGCAAAGCTGAGGCCCTCCCAAAGACTCAGGAATGGTGCAGTTATTCACTACTAGCCTGGGGTACCAACTCTAGAAACATCATCTGCCTATTGTCTCTATACCCCTCCACTCTTCCAGAGATCAACAGCACTAGCTAAAGCTGACACAGAGTCAGTGTTTCTATGAAAAGGGTACGATTCAGCTGCAGCAGCATCTAACTCCACGATCTGTTTCTTTCCCTATCCCTGTATTAAATTAACAGATATGCAGGAGAAGAGTTTTCCCAATTCTTGTTCTCTCATCCCCATCCCCCGTCAACCCTATTTGACTCATATCCCAACCAAACGCTATCCATCTCCCCTTCTACTGCGCCTTCTGGAGTTCTTGATCCATAATGAACAAACTCCCCTTCATACTGAATCTTTCACACTCCTTCCAAATACTAACCTTACTAAAACACTTGAAGATACTACAATCCTTGACCCTTCCTCTCCTCCTCCGACTACACCTTCATCAACATCGCCAATACGAGTGATCCTAGAGGAAAAGTTAAAAATTCTCTTTGCTTTTCAACAACACTTTGAGACTCTTTTGCTCTCACTATCATTCAGAAACTGATTCACAGCATCAAAATTTTCACCCACTCCAAATTATGGTGGCTTTACTCTGGCTCCAGGTCACTTTCCCTATTTTCTTATGGCATTCAGCAGCTGGCATAATTATGCCCCCTTATTCTCTTTCTCCACAGGATAATAAAATGGATTAAACAATGATAATCAATGTTTATACCAATCTGTAATTGAACTCTAGGACATGCAGGAAATGATACAACAGAAGCAGAATGACAGCATAAAAATTTTATGGAAAATGAAAGAAATTAAAACAGACATGCTTGTCTAATACTTGTTACAACTTACAAAAAATTATATTAGTACAGTTAGACTTCATTTATGAAACCTAATCAGCAGAATTCTTCACTGAAGTCCAGCTCTGGCTCCTCACTGTAGTAATGGGACAATCCCAGGTTCAGGAGCACTGTGCCAGAAGAAAATACTCTGGCATATTATATATTCTGCCAAGCTGTAAAGTCTTGAATTATGTTGATATATGTTTACTGCCAGTTTAATCACAAGCTGTAAGTTTTTCAGTCACCATAACTCTAGTCTAGTAGCTAGTGAAAAAAGTAGTAAGTAGATTTAGAGTCAGAGATGCTGGACTCAAAGTCAAGGTCTACTTTTTGCTACCTTTGTTGGCCTTGGAAAAAGCAATTTCCACCATTTTTTGGTATTCAGCTTCCTTCTGTGTAAAGGAGGAGACTGGACTAAATGATCTCTAAGTTTCCTTTCAGCTCCAAATTCTATGATCCTATTACTTCATAGAGGAACAGCAATCTATACACTCTGATGAAATCAAAGATCCCGAATTACTTAAGCAATTACGGGTACTGGGTACTACAGATGAGAAAAATTCTGAGATAAACAGAACTTTCCTCTTTAAGTATCAATTAAAAGTTTTTTAAAATTTATTTTAATAGCAGTCACTAAAACCTCTTTCCACCTTAGTAAAATGAATACCCTACATTTATATTAAATACTTATTACATAAGAGGCAACATAATGGATACAAAGAATTATATCAAAATGTAGCCATATCCTGAGGAGGTACTGATGTATGTACATCTGTTAACCCTCATATCAAACTGGCCCAGACAAAAAACATAACCACTAGATCAATATACCAATCCTTGGTATCAGCTATAATTTCTTCTTGGCCAGTAACTCTACTTCTAGCATCTTTATAGCACCAAACTGTTTATTTTAATCTTGAAACATGTATGATTCTGGCCTAGATTAGATAACAAACCTGGTTACATGTAAAGCTTAGGCGGTCTCTCTCTGAAATTATCTCTACTACTATGGAATAAACTATTTTGGATATGTAACATTTATTTTCCTTGATGCTGAGAGGCTTTCTGACTTACTTCCAGATTCATGGATGTTCTCAAAGTCTACAATAATTACAAGTGTAACAAAAGCCTAAGCGAGGTGCTGCCATTAATCTCATCGCTTGGATTTGTAATACCATTGGCGCAAGGAACTTGTAGGTGAGGAAAACTCTTTACCAACGCAGGATGGCACCTTCTGTGAAACTTATAGTCCTAAGAGTCCTTGGAGGTTAAGTGAATTGCCAAGGGTCACACAGAGTCTGTGTCAGAGACAGGACCTGAACTCTGATCTTCCTGATTCCAAAGTCATTTCTCTACGCCACATTTCATCTTTCCTACAATTATTTCTTGGTTTAAAGAGAATAACAAATACTCAAAATAATGAGGATGTTTGCTTGATTTTCTCATTTACCTTCCAAGTGTTATGTTTTGCTCATGGCCTATACTAATAGAAGCAAGATTCAGAGATTTAAAATATTAATTTGTATCATTCAGGGAAGTGTTTACCTTAAAGCAGTCAAAGAGATGATCAAGTTGTTCAGGAGAAAAATCCCAAGCCAATTTCGCTAGGAGATCATGTACATTCTTTACAATGGCTTCATGTTTTCCTGCCTGCAAAGAGAGAATGAATCTTTCATTCCTCCATTTTATCAAAGAACAGAAAGTTTAAGATACTGTCTTCCAAAAGGTACAACAAACAGTTTGAAACTTCAGGTAAAAGTTTATCCTTGATCTTAATCAAAAATCAGCCAATTCACTCAAAGATGGAAGTTTCTCAATGTTAAATTAAAAAAAGTCACTAGCAAGTACAAAGGCAAATATATATGGTCATAAAAACACCATCTAAAGATGGAGGTTAAGTCAAATTCTAGATGTACTAAACAGTCTACTCTTCAAAAACAGCTTAAAGAATTCTTCCAGAACTGGCCATAGGTAAGAAATCTGTCACTGAGAACAGAATAATTATTGTTACTCTTAGCCTGGAAATTAGTTAAGCTTTTAAAACTTTTTTTTTTAAACTAGACTTTACCCTTTAAGAAATGACTTCATAGGTTTCATACATAATAAAGTAAGTTAGCTATGACATCAATTTATTAATGCACTAGCGCACATGCCACCTTCAGCAAGAGATTTTCCTACAATCTCTACAAAAATTTTGCCCTTCTGCTTAGCACAATGGCTACCAAATAACAGGTGCTATATAAATGCTTATTCCTTTTTATTCTCCTTCTCCCATCCCTTCCATGTGATAGTCAATACCGCATAACTTTAATACCGTTGTTTCACTTAGAAAACTTAATACACAAACATTCAACCTTATGAAAATCCTAAACGAGAGGTGTTTTGCTTTCATAAAAGTTTTAAAATCCTATAGCTATTTAATTACATCTCCTAGTTTTGGGAAAAGTGAGGACTAATTAGCCACAAAGGAGGTTACAAAATCAATCACTCATTCCTCAAAACAAAACAAAAATTGTAAGAATATTGTTGCTCCTGAAAGTGTAATTATTCTACTTCCCTTTGACTTATAGAAATATAGGGTATTGGTTGAGTCCTCCAGTCTGTCTTGATATTCCAGTTTTCAGAATTAGAATATTTATTCTGTTTAGAGTAGTTGAAGGGGCTAATCCTGTAGAAACTATAAGTGTCTCTCAAATTTAAAAAATAATGATAAATTATGAACATTTAGAATATGATGTCCTTTACAAAATTTTAAGTGTTTACTAACAGATGTCCACACTTCTCAATAAACATCACCTCATGTACTACTTTGACATAATATTTAATAAAAATTCTTATCATAAAGGGAGATTTTCATCTCATACTCCTTACCTGTGCTGCCCAAATATTGTCAAGATCTTGCAAGGTGAGAGCTTTTTCTTTTATAACAAAACGAAGAATCTTCTCCAGTTTTTCTACATACTGTGGTTGATGAAGACTGTCTCGTAAAACTATAGATAAAATATTGTTCTGCTGTATCCATTCCTAATGTAAATGCAAAGTACAGTTTCAAAGCATCAGAGAGGTTAAAAGCAGAGCCACTAAATAAATGTAACAAAAGGTGTCTTAAAAAAAATTCAATGGTTTGTTTATAGAGTACTTTGCTCATATTCTTAAAATATAAATGCAACACCAGAAGAAACTACTTATCTCTAAACTTTTAATTTGTCTGTAAGATAAAAAGTTCCACTATTATTAGATTCTAAATTTCAGACAGGAAAAAACCGTATTTAATTATCTTTCTTCTGCCTTGTCGCAATACTCCTCCAAAATAAATCGGCACGTATTTATTAAACAGTTATGTTCAAGGAACTGTGCTGGACACAGAGAATACAAAGGCAAAAAATGGAACAGTTACTGCCTCCAAAAAGTTTACATTCTATTGAAGCACACAAGATGTAGATGGACAAGTATAAAAAATAAATTCAAGGTAATTTAGGAGGAGAGGAGGCCCTCATAGTTGCAGGGACAAGGGCCCCATGTAAGAGGTGACAGTTAAGCTAAACACAGGGATTCCAAGCTGTTGATGAGAAGATGGATTGTCTAAATCTGAGGAACAGTCTCTGCCAAGGTCCAGACATGGGAAATGGAGGATTGTGCATGAGGAACAGTACAGGACCAAAGAAAAGAAGAAAGATAGTAATATGTAGTAACTCTGAAAGATAGATGGGGACAAGGTTCTAAAGGGTCTTAAATGCCAAAGACAGGAGTCTGTATTAGACCCTAAAGGTAACAGAGAGATACTAGGTTTTCTATGTAGATTCAAGAGTTGACAGTATCAATATAAATAATTTCATGTTTATAAAAATGCACTACTTTTAAACTAAAACTACTACATACAAAAGACAGTTTTCCCATTAAATTAGCCTGTCCAAAAAGTGAAAGCACTTTAATAAGTTCTTATATTAATGATATGCAGATCTTATTAATTTCTTTACATTTATTTTAATATTTGAGGTAGAGTCCATCTAGAAGCAAAGTAAGGGTGAATTTCTTTCTTTTTAATCTTTCAGGTTATAAACTACTTTGCGGAAAATCCTGATGAAACCTAGTTTGAAGAGTAGTATGTATCCCATTAAGGAAAAATTATCTGTTGTAGAAAAAAAAATTCTTCTCTAGTAAATGCTGCACTGATGTACACTCCATATATCACTCTCCTCTAGATATCAGGGTTTTCTTTAATATCTACCAAAAAGGCTTTGGTAAAACAATAAAAAATAATTTCAGAAATCATATAGCTTACAGTCATGAATTATTCTTCTCCATAACAAAGTTCTCCAATAATTTCTGACAAGAAAATTATTTACTACCAGGTAAAGAAAAGCATTTCATCATCACTAACCATAAAATGGCTCATATCATAAAGGGAAGAAGATTGTAAAAATAACATGTTTCACATATTATTCCATCTTTATGTTAAGTGACATATTCTACTTGAGTTTATATAGCTCATGGGTAAATGTATATGAACACTACAAACACAGGAAAAAAACAAAACAAAAACCCTGATATCTAAGGTCCATTTAAGCTTATACATCTCATGAATCTATGATTTAACATAGATAATGCCAGCTAACACGAATAAGCTGAAGGAATGACAACAAACCAAAACATGAGTGTTTCAACAAACTGCCAGTTCCTTTTGCTAATTATGAAACTGTTACAGGAACACAGAAAAGGGCAGTTCAAGAAATCAATATATATATACTTTCCCCCCCTCAATGTTTTCTTCCCAAAGGAAGAAATTTAACCATGAATAAAGTCTTTTTTGTTATACCAAATTCATCCCTCACTACAATGAGTTTCAGAATTCTTCACTAAAGGAGTACTTATACTCACTGCAGTCTTCTGATTAACTTGTGTATCACACTGTTTCTTTTTTTCTTAGCCTTGTTTAAATTTTACCTTCGTTCCCCAAAATATCCACTTTCTCTACCCAGAGACTGAGCCCTTGCAATACTAATTTCTTAATGATGTTAGGAAAAAGCAGACCAGCAAAAACAACCATCACATCAACAATGTCTGTGCAACACTCTATTTTAGAATACTCTACATTTCCAAAGAAGAGAGAAAGATAACATTATTTTCCTAGCTCTTCTCTAAGGCCAAGATTGGTTACTATAATTACAAAGTTTTAAGATTAGGGGCTTTCCTAGTTTCTACTTACATTTAAGCCATTATTTATTTCTTTAAAGAATATTTTGTATTTGATTTCTGTATCTTGATAGACTGATTCCCAGACTGATTTCCCATGCTTTCTACATGTCATTTCCATTTAAATTTCCATTTCTTATTCTGTTCTAGATTTTATTATTGCTTGTTTAGAAATACTGAAATTTGTGTCTTTATTTTGTACCTTGCTGTTTTACTGACACTATAATTCATCTCAATTAGTTTCTTTGCTGATTTTTTTAAGTTTTCTAAATAAGCTATCATGTAAGCAGTAAAAAGGTATATTTTTTCTCACCTAGGCCACTGTCTATGCCTTGAATTTTCTCTCTTGCCTTACTGCAATTATCAGTTATTCTGGAATTAAGTCAATTAACAACATAGAGAAGGGACATCCTTCCTTCACTCCTCTATTTAACGTGGAAGCATGTAAATATATCCCCATTATAAAACTACCAGCTTTTTCATTTAAGATACATATTCTTTTCATACATATTTTTTTAAAAGGCCATGTTATGTATGCTTGTAGGATTTTTTGCAAAAGTAATTATGCTTTATCAAAAGGTTTTTTTGCATCTATCTACATAAGCATGTGGTTTGGTGTGGTTTTGGTTTTCTCTTAGTTCTTCCTAACGTTGAACCTTCTTGACCTACTAGGCGCAAATTAAACCTCGTGAAAATAAATCAGTCTCCTTAAGAGGTCTTTATTCAAAATTTCTGCATTAACATCCATTATTAGAGTGTGTTAGAGTGCTTTCTTTCTTAATTTCGGAGATCAAATTGTGTAACAAATGTATTAATTGTTCCTTAAACCTCCAATTAGACTTCACCTATAATTCCATCAGGACCTTGAATTTTTCCTTTGAATAATCAATAAAGGAACTATGTTTCGCTTTCTGATATTTAGTTGTGTAACATCTCTATTTCATGTTCTGTTAATATGGACATTTTTGCAGGTAACTGTTGTGATTTTGTTCATTTTTTATTTTAGTCATTTTATTCTTTTTTTTTATCAGGTTTGCAAGAGGCTGATAAATCTTTCAAGTATCTATATAATATTTTCCTTTTGTGTTTTCTTGATCTTTCGATTTTTAAAAATTATGTAATTAAGCTCATAAATTATGTTCCCTTTTTTGTTAACAGAGAGGTGTTTTATTGTCTGTGGACTGCTTTAGGCATATCCTGGAAATGTTGCTATGTTCTCTCTTATACCTTTCTTTCACGTAGTAACTGATTGTTTCTATTATTTGTTCTTACTAAAATCATTTAGGTCTAATTACTGATAATATATAACTTTACTAATAGTGTGGCAAGTAGCAAACCCATTAATTTCTGCCATGCAACAAAATTAATCAATACAGAAAGTTATTAGGATTACTAATAACGTTTGTAAGTTACCCAGATTTTTATAATTTACACTTTAGAAAGCTCAACTAAAATAAATTGATTTCTGTCACAAACTGTTCCTTCCACATATGATAAGACGCAGAAAATTAAAGAACTTACTGCCATTCGTTCTGCAGTAAGCCACTCTTCCTCCTCAGGATTACCATGCCGATGGGTATAATAGGACACACTAGAGATCACCTTATTAACCTCATTTAGGGCATTCATCTTGCCATTGAAAGAAGAAATTTGTAACAACCTGTAAGAAGAACTTGGTGTTAGTATTTTTTTTAAACCTACAAAAAAAAATTTCCAAATGGAGAACATCTTACCTAAGTATCATTTTTAACCTAAATATTTCTAAATTTTTTACAGTTTCTTCTTGTCCCGGCACTCGTGAAGCTAAATTCTTCAAAGATTTTATTATCATTGACAAAGCATCATTTTTTGCTTCATTTTTTGCTTCTTTTTTCAGTTCATCATCAGTTAAGTTTTCTAAAAATTGTGGAACCATTTCTATAATTGGAAGGAAGTATTTCTTCACTGTATGAAGTGTCAAAAACTCATAGCACTGTCCAAATGGTCTGAAAACAAGAAAAATATTAGAATTTGTGTAAAATTCCATTTTAAATGAAATTATCTTTGTAAAGTTTATCACAGTATTTACAGGAAGCAAAATAAAATTTTCAATTTTAAAATCAGAAATGCGATCTTAAATTTGCAAAAGCAACACTGATTTTCTACAATAAAATAAACGTTCAATTTTTAGTTTAACTTACTTAATAAGAGCTGCAATAATTTGGACATTCAATGCTGAGCCACTAATGAAGCGATCGTGCAAAATCTGGAACCCGTTTAATGTGCCAAATTTATTGATGAGATCCACTAGCCAACCCTGTAATACATTTAACAATAAAAATTAATTTTTCTCTTTTTAGCATAAAGATCAATATTACTTACCTTAAATATTACTTTTCAAAGGAAATACTTGATAAGAGAAGCAGAGTCCCTAGCAGAAGACTAATAGGAAATACAAATAGTTAATCTGTAATATTAGATCACTTCCTAAAGGAATTTACTTTAAAACTATTCTATAAAATATACTTTACATTTTCAGAAAACTTTTAAACAAAGTAGAGTATACTGATTTACTCAGCACTGCAGAGTTATCTGGCTAACAAATAAGAGCGAAAATCTGTGTCTTCTAGTTCCTACCCCAAGCTTTTCCCCATAAAAAGCTCCTGCTTTTCATACATTTTTTGAGTATTTTTATCTTGTATAATAAAATTCATAAGGAGAAAAGCTTACCATGTTCTAGAAAGGAAAGCCCAAGATACTTGATCACATAATAGTTTCCTTGTATTTCATACAAATATAAATATAACAACTAGCTACAATGTATCAAGTAACCCAGAGATCCATTTATTTCAACATCTCAAATGTAAAACATGTTTTCTGATCCTAGAAACAACATGCAATATATTTATAAATTCAAGAAACCCTCACTCCTCCCACCCTTCCCCAGAACCATAATACTACAAACAGGCCAGATAAGAGAGTCCACTCCCTGTTCCCACAATTGCCTGTTTCTGGTGAATTGGAG
Organism: Phascolarctos cinereus; assembly: GCF_003287225.1. Taxonomy (NCBI): domain Eukaryota; kingdom Metazoa; phylum Chordata; class Mammalia; order Diprotodontia; family Phascolarctidae; genus Phascolarctos; species Phascolarctos cinereus. Next base: position 60,679,776 of record NW_027556098.1, read on the forward strand.
CAACTCAATTATCTTGGGGAAAATTTCATAAAATGACATGGACTGCCTCACAGATCCTGCCCCAGGCATAATCTACCAGGAACTTAACCTAAAAAGAAGCTAGAAGAAATGTTTCTACACATGAACAAATATGAAAGGAAAAATAAATTTTACAAGGATGCATGCTTTTAATGTGGCAGGAAAGACCTAAGAAATGGGAACACAGGAACATGAATTTCTACAGAGAAGCTTACTCAAACTTTTTCTTTCCTTTTCTCAAATACTTTTTAAATACATCATCAAGGGGAAAAAAGACAGAAACAAAGACATTCCTTCCCCTGAGCTTTGTTCCTTAAGCAAATGCCTAAGGAAAACTCTAAATGAGAGTAGGTATAAGAGCATGATATTAAGTCAAAATCCGACATTTACCTCAAAACAGAAAAATCCAAATCTACCTATATTCTAAAATACACAGCATTTTCTAACATAGGGAAACATTTGGTATGCAATTCAGTTCATGCTATTCTTTGAATTACTAAGCCCCCTTTTTCAGACTAAAGTTTTTATCTGCCTTATCCATCAGTTAGCATCAAGTATCTATTGTGTGCCAGACTCTGTCCCAAGTACTGTGGATATAAACACAAAAGCAGAACTGTCCCTCCTGTCAGTAAGCTTATATTTTAGAACAGCCGTCAACTTCATATTAGTTTTTATTAACTTTGAATGAAAGCTCTCATTAAAACATGCTCAGTTATATGGTGGGGTATGTGGGGTTGGGAGAGGAATAATGAAAGGAAAATTCATTATAGCCCTAAGTAAATGCTAGAAACTCCTGATTCCTATTCTACTTGGTATCAATGTCTGCTTCAAAGGATCGACTTTGGACAATTTTGCCATCTCCCAATTCCTAAAATAACTATATTTCTTTTTAGCCCAGACCTAAGATTTGCTTCTACCTAGCTGGGGGCAAATATTTTTGTTGTACATGCTCCCATCCATGGAGTCCTCAAGCAAAGGTTTTTGTTTTCTTGTCAGTACCCTTTCTAAATATGGACAGAAATTAGAGGAATTTTAAGCTTTTTTCTTTCTTTCTTTTTAAAACACAAACGATTAAAAGAATTCAAATATAAGAAGGTTCTGCTACCTGCAGATTCTTGGTAAAAGTTAGGAATGGCTAAGGAACAAGTTCCAATGTCTATCTAAGCAGAACAACCCTGACTGAAGCTCTGTACTTTTAAATTTTCCAAAGGAAAACAGGGAATTGTTGCTGTGATGATTTATCATTTTTCCCTAATGCTTTTGGAGAATAAGAGTAAGCCATTTATTTTCATTTCCTTGGATCTCATATTTGGAACTCTGCTTGCCAACATCGAACTGATGACTATCTTTTAATATCCTGTACAGGTGCACAAAATTTAATCAATTTTAAAGAGATAAGCCTTTAAAACAACTTCCATCCATAGAGACTTTGCTAGGAAAATTGCAATAAAATCTTTTCCATTTTCAGTCAGGAGTAAATGCAAACTAAAAGGTAAGCCTCAGTAAAGTAAGTTACTCCTTATGTGAACTTACTCATTCTCTGAGGTGGATTAACTTTTTCTGCTTATCAGAATAACTAATCTTCACATATACTGGGGGAACTGCTGGGGGACTGCAAAAATTAATTATCTCCAATGGCACTTTCAATAAAAAGGTAGAAAAATAAACAGTTTTCTCCACAAAGCTTCCAATACTAGGTAAAAATATTGTTTAGTTATTACAAAGCAACACAACAGGAATTAAACATAAACCATTAAAAGATTTTTACTAAGCCACAAGTCAAAAATGGTAAAATTCCAAGTATTTAAGACAAAAACATATGAAATCCTTGCCTACTGCTATTTTAAAATTTCAAATTCAATTCCCTTAATATCATTTATAAAAGACCAACATTTAACTTAACCACATTCCCTCCCCCCCTTTCATTCAACGGCAGAAGCAAACTAGTAAGATAAGAGAACTGCAAACTATTTATTAAAAATCGTTTCTAAAGGATCAAGAAAATGATTCTGAACCTCTTTCTTCATACAGAAAAACCTATCAAGAGGAAAGGACACTAAATTTAAACATTCAGTAATAGCTTTAGAGACATGAAGCACCCAAATTATTCCTTATTAATGCTCTTAAATTCTAAGAATGAAAACAAAACATTAAGTAAATTTTAAATAAGCATTGGCTATAGCTTACATATTACTTTTAGGTCAAATAACAATTAAGAACTTTATGTATTTGCCAAAATCAAACAGATGACCACTTTTAAAAACCTTGCCCAGCTGTACAAAAAATTTAATCAACTTTGTGGAAATAAGCTAAAAAAATTAAAAAGCATTTCACAGAGGAAGAGTTTGCTAACAAAACTGAGAAATAAAAATTTTTTATTGATTCCAGAAGAGTACAAATGAAAATTTATGCAACAGATCAAATGGATTAAGATGTTCCTTACATAGGTGAGAAAGATAAAATTAGGCATATTTTAATACTACACTGGAGTAACAGTTTGAAAGCATGCCTATATGATATTATATAATCTTACTCTAAAACTTCTAGTGAAGTTAAATATTATAAGAACTTTGCTTTTAATATATCATAGATCATATCATGCTGTAGTACGACAGAATCACAGAATTTTAGAGGAACTGGGAATCTTGGAGATTGTAGGCCAACTTCTTGCTCCAGGAAGTCGCCATCACATATTACACTGTGCCAGTGAGAGAAAACAGAAGCTTCGTGGTAGCATTTTGGCCAGAAAACAAACAAAAAACTAACTGCCTGTAAAATAAGAAAGCTGAAAAGAATAGTTACAAACAACCCAATCTACATGGTCATCTACCCATTTAAAAAAAGTCTCCAAAAGTCTCTGAAGTTAGTTTCACAACACCATCTTATAAACTTTACTGATGATTACATGTGTCTTAAAAATATTAATGTGAAAGGAAGTTAAAACTAAAAGACAGAATATATAGGCTAAATAGTTTCTATAGGCATAATTAAAAAGTCAAATAGAAAATGATGCAGAAACTCTGTAAAAGAAATAGAGAATGATTCTTACTTTATTTTTTTCTTAATAGATTCAGTGGTTATCTAAATCTAGAGAGCTGTAGTGAAAATGCAAGTGGAATTTTAATTTTGAAAACAAACCAACACACTTTTGGAGATCGTGGATCTGGAGGACGGGCGTAGAGTTCATCTTCTGCCAACTGAACACCTGCAGGAATTGTTTCAGATGGGCGTGTACCATTGTATATATGGAATTTGCAATGAGGATTTAAGGCCATAGCAAGAAGTTCTAGAAGTGGAAACCAATCTTGGGAAAGCTTGGCCACACAAAGCTCCACTAGGCGATGAGTGTTGTTAATAATACACCTCTGTTTTAAAGGAAAAAAAGAGATGTTTCACAATTAATGAAAATATTGTAATTTTAACAATGGTCATGTATTCTAAAATCATTTTACTAATGAGGTCTAATTTTCTGTATTGGCCAGCAAGATTCAATCTAATTTCAATTCAATTCAATCTAGAATTTCAAAATACTTTGGCAACATTAAGCATATAAAGAATAAATTATGTGCTATATACACTGTTACCAGCAATAATATGGAATATGCAATGTTACTATATTATCTCTTTAAAAAGTTTTATTTCTTAGATAAAATGAAGGTTCTACCTTCTGTAAGAAAGAAAAGAAAATCTCCTTTTTTTAAATTTTTACTTCCTAATGCTTAGTCAAAACAAATTTCAGCAAACTAACCACCTTTCTCTGGCTAAACTATGCATATGGGTACCATTAATAGACTCAAGGCATAGCCTGGGAAGAATATAAAAAAGTAAAAGGAATAGAAAAGAACTGAGAGCCAGAAAAGGAGAAGAATTGAGTATAAGAATGACATACTATAACAGAATGCTATTAAGAGATTTAATTCAAACTGAACTAACTATTCACTATTCCCTATCACATTGGTTTAAATACAGGCTAACTTCCCCAAAACATGATTAAAAAACAAAAAACAGGAAAAAGGAAAGAGTTCCATTCCCCAAAGAGCTTACAGGGAGATAACAAGCATGAAGATAAATAAATAAATGAATGAATGAACGAATAAACAAATAAATAAATAAATGCAAGATAATCTGAGGAAAACACTAACAATGTTGGGATGAAGGAAGGATTACAGAAGAGGCAGCCCCTAAACTAAGTACCTTGGAGGAAGATAAAGGTTGGAGAGGCAGATTACATAGGAAGAGACTATGTACGTTCTAAGGATGAGGAGACAGTTTTGAATATACAATGCTTGGAGATGTAATGTTTATGATGGGGAATAGATATCAGTAGTTTCACACACAGATTATGTTTTAGGAAGCTGGAACTAGATTATAGAGAGTCTCAAATTCAAGACAAAGAGATTTCTATTTTGTTTCAGAAGAAACCACTGAAGATTTTTAAGCTTCCAGAATACTAACAAGGAGAGACATGAAGATTACTTCTAGGAGCTATAAAAAGGATCAAATGGAAGGGGTGAGATTGAAAGATGGAAAAACAAACAGAAGAAATTACAATGAGAACCTGGTTGTTGTGGGGCATGAATTCAGGTGGTGGCCCTCTGGGCAAAGAGGAGGTGTCATACGGGAGAGATTTCATGGACAGAAACTAACTGCTATAACAGATGAGAGAGAGGGTCGGAAGACTCAAGGATGACTTCAAGGTGGTGAAACTTGGGTCAACGGAAGTAAGCTCAAATGAAATAGCCAAACTGAAAGACTGACTGCTTCATCAGCAAAGTTCAGGATATCCTGAGTTTTAGGTAACAATGGGACGCTTAACATGAAGATGTTGAGCACACAGATGGCAATGAAAAACTAGAGGTCAGGACAGAAATATAGATTTAGGAGTCATCTGCTCAGAGATGTTAACTGAACTCACAGGAGCTGAAGAAATCACCAAAGGAAGGAGCTAAAATAAAATGAAGCCTATAACAGATACCTGTGCTTAATTAGTACATGAGAGACAGAAAAGAAACCTAGTCAAAGGTCATCTAGTAAGGTGTTGGAGGAAGAAAATGTGATGAGTGGTAATCAACTTGATAACAACAATTACAACATTAAAATATATATTTCCTAGGCATTTATCCTAGAGGTGACAATGAAGTTCCCAAGACTTGTCAAAACAGATGACAAGTACTCACTTTTGGTAATTCACATTAACAAATTAGGAAAACTTGGGCAAGAAATCAATTATAATCAGACTTCCCTTTCAACTTTTTCAAATGATCTGATTATTGCTATATAGAAATGAAGTTGGTTTTTGTGTATTTAACTTATATCATGCTACTTTACAGAAAACTATAAAATTTCTCAATGAGTTTCTTTACTGCCTGTCTGGGGTTTTCTTTGAAGTAAATCATGATGACATTGACAAGCAAGGATAGCTTTGCCTCTTTCCTGAATATAACATTTAACCTCTTTCTCTTGTCTTATTGCTATCAGTTGCATTTCTAGCCTATTTCAAATAACAATGGGGAGAGGGAGGCATATAAGCTTGCTATATTCATGTATTTAACAGAAAAATTAGAATTTCCTCCTTGCAAATTATTTTAGCTTTTTGTTTTAGATAACTTTAAATCACATGCCTATGTTTTCTAATTTTTTTAGCATAAAAGAATTTTATAATTTATTAGTTTATTTTTACATCTCTATATAGGATATTGTAGTTTTAAATATTTTTGTTTTTAACATTTTCAATCATGTTAATTCTTTTCTCATCTTGAAATATCTTTGCACCTGTGGTATAAATTTAGTTTATCATCGAGAATAATTTTTTGGCCATATTAATATAGTCAAAAACCAACTTGGAATTATGATAAATGACAAATACCCATTTTCTCTTTGATTCAAATATTTCACTGCTAGGCATATACCACCAAAAGAACTAAGACAGAAAGTTCCTATATATAAGAAAAAAATAAATTAGCACTTTCACTGGGAACAAAAAAATGTGAACAAAGTAGAGGCTCATCAACTGAGGAATGGCTAAACAAATTTTGGAATGCTGATGTGATATACTATTATTGTATTGTAACAGATGAAGAGAAATATGGGAAAACTTTTATGAAATGGTACAGAGTAAAGCTGAAAAAGGAAATTAATACACACAATGACTAAAACAATATAAAAGTAATACACAAAAGCCCCAAACCAGAAGACTGTGCAATTATAATAATCAAGTTTTACCCCAATGAGGAAATGGATCTCTTTCTCTTCGATGGAGAGGTAGAGGATTATAGATGTGAAACACATCACTGTAACTGTCAAATTCAGTAATGTATTGCTTAGTTTCTCTGACCTGCTTTCTATTTCCTTTTCTTTTTTTTTTAACCAGGGGTAGCTCAGTGGATAGTAAAGGGGAAGATGTATACAGAAAAGAAAATGATATAAAAATAAAATATATCAATAAAAAGTTGAAAAGAACATTAAAAAAAGAATATTTACTTTTAGTCCTATACATCTAATTACAAGAAAGAAAGAAAACAAGGAAGAGGAAAATTGACTCCATATAACCACCAAGTTAGATACCACAGAGAGAAGCTATAGTATAGGAAGAAAAGCAAATGAACTAGATTTTGATAGGTGACAAAATCCAAGAAAAAATAAAGCAGTAAATCCCGTGGTTTCAGCAGTCTAAATACAGCACAGATAAACAAACAAACTACGCTAGAGGTCAGAAAAATCTGGGTTCAAATCTTACCTGTATCGGAACAAATCCCTCCCTGAACAGTTGCCTAGAAGTTCAGTACCCTAAGCAACTCTCTAAGATTATTTTGTAGAGTCCATTTACACTGATCTGCATAAAGAAACAGAGAGGAAGCAATGCTCCTGACCGGCAGAATCTGCTATACCAATGAAATCGAATGGTTGGGGCTGTCTGGGAGGGTTATTGTATCTTTGAGACTTGGAGGGGAGAGGGGGAGAGATGGGAGACTCATAATTGTCCTAAAATTCCAAATAATTTTACTTTAATTCAAAACAATGGTACAGTTAAAGGAAGAAAGGTAAGAGAGTGTTCAGGAAGAAGTCTAGGAACTAGAGAGAAGAAACACAGTGATTTGGAAAAGAGATCACAAGGCTGACAAAGAGGCATTATTTGATAGTAATGTTGGGGAAGAGTAGGGGGAAGGGAATGGAAGGGGGACAGAGTTTCAACTGTGTAGACAACTTGCACCTAGATTATCTTTTTTAAAGCAGAAAGGCAAATAATTTCTTTAATAGCCTTAAGATAATTTCATCTTTCAAAAGGTAGATGAACCAACAAAGAGAAATTCTATTTTGGATATAGTTCTCACTGATATGAAGACACAGGTTGTTAGGATGAAAATGATGGGGGACCTTCAGAAGGGCTCGGTAGGGGAATGGAGAGATGTTCTCGAAGTTTGTCACAGAAAGGAAGAAAGTTGGAAATACTCTGGCATGAATCCAAGATTTTAGTGAACATTTTTTTTAAAGATTCTGAGGAAAACAGACAAAAAAATTCTAAAGGACAAGTCAATCCAGAAGAGATCTGAAGCTCTTGAAAATGAAATTCTGATGACAAAAATTCCAATGAGGAGAGGAAAAAAAGGAAGTTTCCTTAAAAGTATAGCATAGTCCCATAAAAAGAGTTTCAGGAGTGTGAAGACAAAGAATGGAGTAAAGTGCAGGAAAAAAAAAGCTAAGGAATGTAAAGTAAGTGTTTTTGTTTTTTGGCTCCCCCACCCCAAAAAAAAGCTCAAAGAAGGAAGAAGACCCCTGCTCAGGGTGGTTATGATCAAGGTTGGCAGAGCTGCTCATTTTTTTATCTGGCTTCTTTTTTCTCCACCAAGAATAATGACCTCTGGACTGGAAAGAACAGAACAAAAAAGACTTAATATGAAGTTGATATCCAGTAAGTAAAGAAATGGTAAGAGAGCTGCCCTTAATGAGTTCCAGTCGCTTTATCCACAGGAAATACACCTGCAAGGACAGAAGGAATTGATGTGTGAGACTGGGAATCAAAATGACTGGTCTAAAGAAAGGCACATGGTCCAGATTTCCAAAAATAAGAGAACAGACTCTGCCAACTACAGATTGGTATGCTCAATTTCAAACACAATATTAAAGAGATGATTAGTGAGCATCTAGAAAAAGAAGCAGTAATCAGAGGTGACCAGCACAGGTTCATCAAGAACAGATCATGTCAGACTAACCAGGCTTGCTAGTCAAGGTGGTTTATGAAAACCTCACAGAAATGTGGTAGATGCAGTTAACATGTTAGCAGAGCATTTGATAAAGTCTTTCATCATATTCTCTTAGAAAAGAAGATAATTTATCAAACATTAAGTTGCTCCATTTGATTGTTTTGTGTTGCTACTTTTATATTTTATTTTTCACCAGTACAAAATATGCTGGATGATGATTAATGCTTTATAGAATAGTATGAAATCTGCTAAAACTAAGTCCCCTTCATTCTTACTTATTTTTTAAAAATGGTTTCCATTCAGAGTCTCAATTCTTGGTTTTAAAAATGAACATTATCACTTTGTCTAGTTGTATAAAGTAATTCTTTAGAAATCTTATTGGAATGGCACTAAATCTTTAAGTTATTTTTGGTACTTCCCTCCATTATATCAGCATGGCATAACAATGGGCAATGAAAATGAATTTTTCCAAATAACTTTTTTTTATTTTTATGAAGTATATTTCAGCTATATTTACTGAAGTGTTGAGTATGTGTTGTACATTACCTTCCAAATATCCATATGCATTTTACAGTTATTTTGAAGGGATTTTTTTCCTATGTTCTTCTGAAAAGTCTGATGATGATATGAAGTTTATTGTATAGCATGCTACCTGAATTTAATAAAGTTACTAGTTTCAATTAATTTGAAAATCGAATATTTATAGTTTCCTAAGTAAACCATTCTATGATAGATACAGATCTATCCTATAAACAGATCACAGATTTTAGAACTGAAAGTGACTTTACACTTTATCTAGTTCAATCCCTTGATTTTGAGGAAACTGAAGCAAAGCCCAAAGAGATTAAGCAAAGTCATGCAAGGAGTATGTGGCAGAGCTAGAATCTCAACCCAGTTATGTCTTCAGATACCAAATCCAGGGCTCTTTTCACTATGCCATGCAGTTTACTTCCCAAAGAAGCATATCACACTACACACGTATGAAACCTACATATAAACAAATATGTATAAAATCTTAGCCACACAATCATTCCAATGTACTAATAAATTTATAGTATGAGATTAAAAAAACCCCTTAGGTTACATTATTTATAGTCCATTGATAAGTATGGAAAATAATCTTATTTTTTCCTTTAGCCTTCAACTTTTTGTTCTCTTACCTTTCTGGACTTCCTTGTTGCTTTTTTTTACACAAATGCAGCTAATGTGCATACTGTTATTGCATCTTCAAGTTAACCAATTTCCTAAGTCTCTCCATATTTCTTTGTATTTTTCCTGTTTGTTATTTTTATGGCACAAAATAATTCCCATACCCTAATATGCCACAATTTATTCAGTCATTCATCAATCATTTCACATGTGGGTTGTTTCTAGTATTCTGCTTTGATGAATAATGCTACTAGGAATATTCTGACATAAGCAGATAAATTTTTCCTGGCCAGAACGTTCTTAAGTGAGATACAGTCTATGGGATCACTGAGTCAATGTGTACAGCTTTTTAAGTTTCATTCTGTGATAATACTTCCCAAAAAAGAACACCTGCAATTCACAGTTGCACCAGTCAAAAACGCTGCTACTTCTCCACAGCCTCAACAAAACTGAATATCATTTAAAATTAATTTTTATAATTACAACCATTACTAATGGTTACAAAATGGAACCTCTGAGTTTTTAGTATTTCGTTGTAGTTAATAATTTGTGGTTCTTCTTTCAAGAATTACCTATTCACATCACTTGACTATCTGTCTACTAAGGAGTGACTTTTGCTCTTACAAATTTGTAGCAATTTCTTATGGCCTGGATGTAAAACTTACTCATAAATATTTAAATCAAAGTGGACTTCTTTACCAGAAGCATTGCTTTTCATTATGTAAGAGCTAATTAAATCTATTTATTTTGGCTATTTCTTCTATTTCCTGAATATAGAAAAATGCTTTCACCTCTCTATAACAGTGACACACAGATACAACTTGTTTTTAATAATTAGGTCTTTAATCCATCTACTATCAGATATATTGTGAGATATAAAGTCTCTCTCTCCCTGCTTTAGACTGATTACTCAATTTCCCCAGTAAATTTTACAAAATAGTGAATTCCTTCCTGGCTGTTTTGAGGTCTTGGATTTAGCAACCAATTTGTTGTCTGTATGTTGTATCATTCTGAATTACAGGCTATCTCAATGAATTTTTGGCCCAAATGCAGAGAATTTTGTCACCTCTTTAGCCATATTTCCACCATTCAATTTATTATTTTTATCATGTTATGGCTATAATTGCTAGGACTATAAAAAATAGTAGCTGTAGTAAGTTTTTCTCCATTAAAAATAAGACTGTACTAGCTGTGTGACCCTGGACAAGTCACTTAACCCCACTGCCTAGTCAAAAAAAAAAAAGAAAGAAAGAAAAAAAGACTATCAAAATAACGAAAGCTTCACTTGCTATGCTTTTAGTGATTTTAACAAAAGTGAATTCTGCACTTTATCAAAGGCTTTTTTCTGCATTTACTGATAAGAAAATGTGATGTTGTTATTTTGTTAATACTACAGTCCAGGAGTTGTAGCCTCTAAATCTTCAATTGAGGCCCTCTAGCTGAATCCAAACTTCATAGAACAAATCTCCTTAATGAAAGGATTTTTTCTGGAAAACTTGGACTCGGTCAAAAGGCTGCACCCAAGGATCTAGGGGGCGAAATGCGGCCTTAAGGCCGCAGGTTCTCCATTCCTGCTACAGTCAATTATATTTTTCCTAAGGTTGATCCATCACTAAATTCATGGTATAAATCCAACACAATCCTCCTTCCTGTCATGTGCAGAGGTAAAAATCACAGTTCAGTGACAGCACAGATGCCATAAAGTTAACATGTCTCCTCACAGTGTTTTGTGGCTAGGGATATTTTGTCTTACTCTGTTTTCTGTCCTCAGTTTCAGGTGTTAGGGGTAAGCCCCACTGGACTTGGGAGCTGGAGCCATGATAATCTTAGAGCCAGGATTCCTGGCAGAGAAATTCTGAGAAGCCAGGGTGCCTGGGACAAGCCTTGGGCAAGTTTTGGACTTTGAAATGGGATTGTGCTCTATAGGAACTGAGTTAAGCTGTATGTGTATTTGTTTCATACCTCAGAAAAAATATTTCTTTGTTAAAGCTAATCTGACTACCAGTGATCAAAAGGGACTGAGATGTAGAGGAGACCTCCCCCTACAAGTGTAAAAAATTCTGTGAACATTTCTTTGTTTATTGTTGACTGATGCATTGATACTTTCTGTATTACTGGATTCCGTCTATAAGTACTAATATATTCTGTATTATTGAGTCCTGTATATAAATATTGATATTAAGTTTAATGTGATAAATCTGGCACTTCTAAATTACTACTGTCTAATGGAAATGCTCATGTTATTCTTTGGTATTTACACCAACCTAGACTTGCTTGCCTTTTGTGAAAGCAAAATGCCCTACAAATTCTTAGGCTCAATTGCCCTGTATTTAAAATCCTCAAATAGCTGCTAATCTTTTCTACTTCTCCAATTGATTCTACTTGTATTCTTGTCTTGTGGGTGAGTTTCTAAATCCCATTCGGTTTACTCTGGCAGTAGCATAGATACATTGGGTAGGTGGATGGGTGGGGAGAGAAGTGAGGGCAGAGGAGAATTTGGGTGCTCTTTCAAACAAGGATGCAGAGAAATTTGCCTAGCTCTCTATGGGGGAATTGCCTATGGTACAGAGTGACCCCCTAATGAATTTTTGTGTGCATCGTGTAGAAAGGGACACTTATGTCCAGATGCCAGTTGGAAGGTCTCATGCATTAAGAGAATCAGGGAAGCGTTCCCACCTAGGTCAATTTTCTCATTTAAGAAAGGAGTGAGGGGCAGCTAGGTAGCACAGTGGATAGAGCACCGGCCCTGGATTTAGGAGGACCTGAGTTCAAATCCGGCCTCAGACACAGAACACTTACCAGCTGTGTGACCTTGGGCAAGTCACTTAACCCCATGCCTAGCCAAAAAGGGGGGGGTGAGTTCCTAGTCAACTCCAGGTTCAAAATTCCTGTGGGGAGAGTTCCAAGTCATTTGGAAAGCTCAGTGTGGACTAGGTTTCCCTGTTGGAGTCAGGGAAGTCAGACAGAAGTCAATTTTCTTTACCTGTTTTGGTTTTTTGCTTCTAGGTTGAAAAAGGCCCTGTAAGGCTAAGCAAACAGAAATATTTTGACTGTGAAATGTTCCTTGTTTTGTGACTCTGCAACACTTTGTATTTGAGGATAACTGTGATTTGCTTTTGCAAGTGTGAGAATGTATATATGATCATACAGCACTGGCTATTTTGAGATTTGACTGTATGACACTGGAGGAGCAAGTGAATGGAAATTATTTACTCCTCTTCAAAAAGACCACAAAAGAACTCTATTGAATTTGGAACAAGAAGGATTATGTTTACGAAAAAAATGCACCATGCACTCCAAATCTAGCTACTCTGTTTCCTACATCACCCTAGGTGCCAATATAGAAAGGATCTGTGATTTCACTAGTATGGTCCTTCCACTAACATACATTATAGTCTAGATGTGATCACTAAGATACCACAGGATAAGAAGGAGAAAGGGAAAGGGAAGGGGAAGGGGAAGCAGAAGTTCCTACAATGTGTCGGGCATTGTGCTAAGTGCTTTACAATTATAATCTCATTTGATTCTTACAACAATCCAGGGCGGGACGTGCCATTATCCCCATTTTACAACTGAAGAAACCTAAGCACAAAAAAGTCAAGTGATTTACCCAGGGTCACAGAGTTAATAAGTGTCTAAGGCCAAATTTGAATTCAGGTCTTTCTGACTTCAGGCCCAGAGATCTATCTACTGTACCATCAACTGCCTCAGAGAAAGCAGCATCCTACAGTGGATACAGCAGTCACAGCACTGAGTTTGGATTCAAATATCCTGAGTTTAAATATCCTTGTTCTGGATGAAATCTAGGCCCAACATAACCTTGGTCAAATCACTTACCCCCTCTAGGCCACAGTTCTTCCATCTGTAAACTGAGAACTAGATGACCTCTAAGTAAACAATTCTATCACCTATAAATTTAATACATATGGAGTTACTTGAGGCACAGAAAACCTGAATGGTTTGCTCAGGATCACAAATACATGAATGTCAAAGAAGGGATATGAACCCAGGTCTTCTTATTCCAAGGCCAGTACTCTAGTCATGCTGCCTCTATATGTAAAGTTAGAAACAATCAGCACCCCCCTCAAAGAACATGATTCCTCCCACTCCCCCTCCATAAAATACCTATTATACTTTAAATTAGCTCAAAACAACATACACACACAAACACACACACACTTTTTCAAGGAAAGAGAACAAATCCAGGCAGGACATGCTTAATTTAAAATATCAGTATAATAAGACCATGCCTGTGAAGATGGTCTTATTAGAGATGAGTTCTAAGCAATGGCAAAGAGATCAGGGCTAGAACTACACAACATGGAGATATCTGCAGAGAAGGGAAAGAGGAAGCTGCATAAGTGAAGGGTACTATCATTGGACAAGATATAAAAAGAAAAGAATGCTGAGCACAGTACACTGCAGGAACATCAACCTTTGAGGGTCAAAAAAAGCCAGCAAAGGCAGTGAATTGACAGGAGTACAGTACCTCTGAAGCTAAAGGAAAAGAGAATATCCACAAGGAAGGATGTTTAACAACATAAAATGGCTGCAGAGAGGACAAAGAGGTGATTCAGTGATTAGGTGATCACCAGTGACCTTTGAGGAAGTAGTTTCATTAGAACTAAAAATGAAGGCCAGATTACAAAAAGGTTGAGGACAAAGTAGCGGTGGAAGAAACAGAAAAAAAGAAAAACCAAAAAGATAACTAGACAACTTTTCCAAGCAAAGAAGAACCAAAAAGATAACTAGACAACTTTTCCAAGCAAAGAAGAGAGTATACAAGAGAAATGTTCCCCCCTCCCCCTTTTAGGATTGCCTATTTACAGGGGGAAAAAAAAGGAGGCAATGGAAATGAAGAGACTGAAAGTGCACAGGAGGTAAGATATGAGAAGGGCCCTAGAAAAAGGGGGAGAGCATAGGATAAAGGGCACTGTTAAGTGCTCCTTATTGAAAAGGAATAGGGATATCTCTTTCTCTGGGACAGAAGGATAAGAAGATTCACTTTTCTGGGGGTGATGAAGTTGTAAAGTTTTAAGAATTTTAACAGAGAAGGGAAGGCAATTTCTGGGTTTTGATGACTTCAATTTTCTCAGTGTAAAAAAGGAAGCTAAAACATCTGTTAGTGGGGAAGACAGAGATACAGTTGAAGGTTTTAAGTGAAAGGAAGAAGTATGAAAAAATCACTATGGGGAATAAGACTGATAGTCAATAAGATTAGAGGAGGAAGACTGACAAGTATCAGAAACAGATAAGTTAAGTGAGTGATTTCATTATCTTTTCTGGGAGCCTAGGAACAGAGAAATCTGATAGGGCTCTGACCTCAAGGTAACAGACTAGAAGGAATAAAATGGTAGGAGAAGGGATAAGGAAGATCAAAGCTAAGGGACAAAATCGCAATGCCAGATCTTCATACTTTGTTAATTCTGCAGAGTTTCTCAAAATTATATACAAAGATGACTGCCATGAGTTCATATGGTTTTCAGAGATTAAATGCAAAACTCACATGAATTTCAAACTTCCAGCCACTCACTGCCTCATCCGTAAGGATTTTAGTGAAAGATATTGTTAGCCCATCTCGGAAAAAACGTTGACATGCTTCACTTTTAACATCAAGACCTATATGAGAAACAAAAAAAGAAATAAAGTTCTGTGTACATAATAACAGCGCCTCCCATGCTTATCACTGACCTGAACTATAGCCATTCACGTGGTTAATAAATCAGGTAGTTAATAAATCAATAGTTCAATGAATTTAAAAAAAACCAAAATGCTACATTACAAAATCTTCTCCCAACATTAAAATTAAAAAGCAAAATGACTGTTTGGTGTTTTTTAAAGTGTGGAGATATCAAAAATTAGCTTGATTTAATCACTATCTTCGATGGATTTTTAAAATAAACTCATACCCATAATAAGTCTCAATTTATAAATAACAAAGAAATGGCCAATGGTTAATCTATGAACAACCCTGACTGTCTTCCTCCCTGTTTTGGATTTTGTCATCTTTTCTCCTACTGAGATCCGATACTATCTAGAACTTCCATCAGTCAAATCACAGCCCCTCCCCCTTGCTCCAGTCAGCCAAAGATCATGTGTGTCACATTGGCCACAGCAGGTCAAACTGTGGTGAGAAAAACTGAGAGTCTTTCTATTTCTCACTGCCTCCCAAGAGGAGCACATTCAACTTCCATGCTTGTAGTTCCTTTTCTCCCAGCATCCTTCTGAACTTGAACCCAGAGCCTCATATCCCAAAACACAGCTTCCAAGTCCAGCATAAGTAGAGGGTGATTTTCTGCTCAAATATAGCTGCTATTCGGGGGGGGGGGGGTAGCCCTATACTTAAGTATATATTTCCTATATTCCCTTTGGGAAATTTGGTGTTTTCCCTTTATTTACTAACAGTTAATAGAAGTAAAGGGGAAAAGGGCAAGGTAAAGGAGAAAACCCTTAGACAACCCTAAGAAGCTTTTGTATCTAATTTCTACAGTAAGCCTGGTCAAAAACAACTGATAGATGCAGTTGCTGCAAGGATTTTAGAGGCTCATTTTATAGAGAGGAGCCTGAGCAGGCTCAGTGACTTGCCCAAGGTTACAGTTAGTGATCACCAGGGGCCAATTTGAGTTGAAGTGGCTCATATGACCTGAAGGCAAGGGTTCTTTTCATGCACCACATTAATCCATAGAAAGGGGAACAAGTGGGCTTATCCTTGGGGAAACTGGAAAATTTAATGCTCTTTATTCATTCAATAAGCATTTATTAAATCCCTACAATGTTCCAGGCACTGGGACAAATATAATGACAGAAGCCAAAATAGTCTGTACACATAAGGAGTAATGTGGGGCAGCCAGGTGGCCCAATGGATAGAGTACTGGCTCTGGAGTCATGAGGACCTGAGTTCAAATTCAGCCTCAGACATTTGACACTTACTACTGCCTTGCTCCACCCCCCCCAAAAAAAACCAAAACCAAAAACCAAAAAACCATAAGGAGCAAAAATTAAGGAGATTGTAGGAAACTGAAATAACTACAAGGGTTTTGCTCAGACAAGTGGCCTAAACTCCCATGAAGTCTGCAGTAAGAGGTCTCTTCCACTTCCCACCTCAGCAGTTATCTCAAGCCAGGAGAATCATTACCACAACCAGCTTAGATCCGAGAACATCTATCTACTACTGCTATAGTGGATAGGAAAGTTGAGTTTCTGGATCCCACCATAGCACAGGTGAGGGATAAATTAAAATGATAATTTATCTACTGCTACTATACACCATACAATACTTTCAGGAGCAAAATGGAATTGTGAATGGAATTCTGGGACTAGTATAAAAGCCTTAACACCATGTACAGCATTATTTCCTACAGTAAAACACATGGTGTTCAGGTTGTGAGGGCAGTACCAAAATCCCATTTATTCATTATTCACATCACGAAGTATTAGAGAAAATTACAAATGAATATGACCCTATGCTAATTTGGAGATTGCTTGACAAAGTAAACCAAGTTTTATAGTCATGATCTTTTTTGGACTCTACCTATGATTTCATTGGTATTAGCATACCCTCTCAATGCAAATTAGTGTCTTATCTGCAATTTATAGTCTTAGAGGGTATAGTCTGGGGACACTGAGAATTAAGCAACTTTTCTAGGGTCACACAACCAGTATGAGTCAGAGGAAGGATTCAACTCAGGTTCTCCTGGCTCCAAGGTCCAGTTTCTATTCACTAAGGCACATGGATTCTAATATTGTAATCAGTTTTTAGATCAGTAGCAGTCACTTTAACAACTAGCTCCAGTAGAACTTACCTATTGAAAGCAGTTTTATATTGATATTTTCCATTAAATCATACATATATGTAAATTTTGCACCAAATGGTTTATATACTACTACCCAATAAAAATGTAAATAAAGTCATATATTCATGTTCAACTATACTTCTCCTATACTGATTGCTCTTCTGTTTTTGCTTGCATAGTTACTTCATGTATTCCTAGTTCTTAAAAATGGCAACAGAGAACAGTATACCTCTCCAAAGTACAACATCCTTGAATAAACCAGAAGCTAAAAGATGAAAAAACAATGAGGCCACCTACTCAATCTTATATTTGGACATACTATTTGTGTACACTTAATTCTATGCATATGAAACATTGCTAATATCTATTCTTTTAGCATAATTCATTTAAAAACATATAAAACAGTATTTTTCAATGTAGAAATTCCAATTCTACCTCAAATTGGATCCTTTAGTAAGAGTAAGATTTACTAAGCTGACTTGTCAAATAAAAGACAAAATACATATATATAAGCAATATTGCTTTCTGGATGTGCTTCCTTCATTTTATGAAGGGCTTCTCCTCTCTCCCAGAACCTATTAAAAGAATGTCTTAATTACCAAGTTTTTGCTGTACTATAACAACATGAACCAAAACCAAGAAAAAGAGATGAGTGTATATATGCAAATAAATTAACCATTTATAACAATGAAACCATGTTAATTTTCATATTTTATTATCTTATAAATGACAGTAATTCAGGTAATAATTAAGGAAAAAGGATAAAAAGGTAAATTCATTTATTTACTGGTATTTTTGGTAGCCATAATATAATTCTAAATAATTTTTTTCCTGTGCATGAAAAATTTCCAGATTTACACAGTAAACAATCATACTACAGAAATAGTGTAAATTAATCTGGGGCAGGGAAGAAGAGGAGAAAAATAGGTCTGAGGTCATATTAAAAATAAAACAAAAAACAAACAAGCTCAGTTCTTCTAATTTTAAAGATACCTGCTAGTTAGCTTATTACTTAGGATTCTTAGAAAGTATAGCTTCAAATTCCATTAGGAAAAAGCATTATAAAATACATGCATACATACATAAATCAAAGTCTTCAAGGTCACAGATATTTAGTGGTGTACATTTTACTAAGTACTGATAATACTGATAACTCACCTTTTTTACTAAGATCAATAGCAGCTTCTAAAAGAACTTCTAATTCCCCTTTTGGTAAAACTGGAACCACCCATCGGGGCCTAAGGGTAATAATTAAAGTTTTTCATTGGTTAGTAGTAAAAAGGGTCTATAAAGAACTGACCAATTATAACTTTCTCATTGTTGTACGTTGAAAATGAAGCTGAAAAATTTACTAGTCCATTAAATCACACTGTATGAGGGGCAGGGAAACCTACTGTAGTCACTTAGTTCTCTAAGCCACAGAGCAAAATAACAACAGAGGAAGAAAATATTAAATTCTCCTTTAACAAGCTTAACCTGACATCCAAATGACTTTGTAATGATAAAATATCAGTTAAATGATGACTTTCTGCTACAAAATAGAAAAAGAACTTACTTATATGTTCAGATGCAATATTCTTAGTACTGAAAAAATAGATTTGTTAGAAACATCACTATCAGAAGTAGGAATGATATATGGCTACTGAGCTGCATTCAAAATATAGACTCCTGTGTTAACATTCAGTAGGCATCATCTCTTTCTCAGGAAGGCAAACTGTCACCCCTGCCCCTCAATAGTGGGATATTCTTACCTCTAAAAGGTACTACCTAACTAGTAATTTAGATGACATGAACCAGGTAGCATCTGCCATATTCCCAAGAGTCACACAGCTTGAGCACCTGGGCACTCCATTCCAGACAGACAATATGGGATCTAGTGGAGAGATTACTAGATTTGAAATCAGGAGAAATGGACCTGGTGTCACAAATCTGCCACTTGGTGGCTTCAAAGCAATTCAAATAACCACTCTGGACTCTACTTTCTCCAACTGCAAAAATGAATAATATCCACCCTACCTCAAGGTTCTTAGGAGGATAAAATCAAATAAATGTGCCAAAGCACATGATTAATCATGCATCAATAACATTTTATGCTATTTCTTCCCTCATCTGCTTTATTACTGTTTTATTCCTCTCCTCCCCTAAAAACACCTTGATCTCGTTGTTACTTATTCGAAGTAACTAACAACTAAATGAAAGAGTAACAAAGTGGTATAAAGTAGACACAAAAGAGGTGCAATAAACAAAGAAAAGGCTTGTGGGTAGGAGGATGTACTGGGGTGGGGAAGGACAGTGGTTCCTAAAAAAAGAAGAGAATATATTGAGAATAACAACTCCCAGATAAGCTTACTTTGCTAAATGCTCCCAGACAGGTTGAGAGATCTAGACCAGCCCATAGGGACTAGAAATTGAGACTAAGAAATTCATAATGGACCCCACTCAAATAACTAGATCCACCCTATGGATCATTTAAACTTTGTTTTAGACGTGTATAATATTTTGGCCAAATCTTTTTTTTTTTTTTTGGTGAGGCAATTGGGGTTAAGTGACTTGCCCAGCTAGTCAGTGTTGTATCTGAGGCCACATTTGAACTCAGGTCTTTCTGACTCCAGGGGCCAATGCTCTATCCACTGTGCCATCTAGCTGATCTTAGGCCAAATCTTTCAAGCAAGCCTGAGAATCTCATGTACCATGCCAAGTGGAACAAAATACCAAGAACCCTCCATTGAATAGAGAGTCTTTTAAGTACTAGGCCTTGAACTTTGGTTCAATAGCAAGGGCAACATTTATTCATATGCAAAGTTTTCCTCCTTTTCTGCTTTAAAAAACAAAAAGTAAACAAAATGCCCAGATGATTACATTAAAAACTTACAGATATTAGTACAATGTAGGCAATGACCAAACTGACAAATATGTAGAGGAGGCAGACAGAAGAAACACTAGTGGAAAGACTTCTTGGGGAATCATAACTACAGCAAAACATAATTCTCTATTTCTTCTGACTGCTTTCTTCCATGCTCCTTTTTAACTACGATAGATAGATAGACAGACAGACAGACAGATAGATAGATAAAACTACTGGGGATAAGGGAAGAGTTAGGTGGGATATTTATTGCCATCTCATTTGATATTTCTATCTTGAAAAAAAGTCACAGCATCATTATAGTTTTCTATTAAGCCCTGGAAGCAAGAGCTACTAGCTCTGGCTCAAGCTTAAATGCCAAATGACAGTACAAATCAATGCCAATCTTCAAAATTCTATATGCAGACAAAAATAAAAACTAACCTGTTGATCATGTCATCCAACTTTGCCAGGTCAGTATGGGGAAATGCAGGTTCCTCATCTTCAAGTTGGGGTGGGGCATCACCTTGACCCTGCTCATCAGGGGGTGTTGCTGGGGAGTTCTCATTAGAAGAATCAGGCGATGAAGTCTTAATTTAAAATGAAAATTTCCAGATTTAGTTTATAGATCACAAACACAGAACATCCAGTAAGAAATCATATGTAATTGTGAAGTTTATGAATTCCTTTTAACTTACCATTTTGGGTTATACTAATATCATATACATACATATTTATATACACACATCACAAATTAGCTACTACACTACCAATATGCTACTGATTTCCATATAGATTAATTATACTACATTATAAGCCACTATCAGTACACATTTTTTATGAAAAATAACTTAGATGGTTAGTGTAGTTGAGTTTACTTGAATTTTCTGCAATTTAAAGTTCTCAACTCTCTAGGGCAGCGAGGTGGCACAGTGGCTAGAGCACAGGTCCTGGATTCAGGACAACCTGAGTTCAAACCAGGCCCCAGACACATAACACTTACTAGCTATGTGACCCTGGGCAAGTCACTTAACCCCACTGCCTAGCCAAAAAAAAAATTTTTTTTTAAAGTTCTCAACTCTCTATTTTCAAATCTATAAGTACTCACAATTTAACAAATGATACACAAATAAAAACTTCACTCTAATTTAATAAAAGCCATTTAATCTAATAATAAAGGGGGGTGGGGTGGGGGGGAGGGGAGACCTGAAATGTTTTGTCAGTTTTGTCAAAAGCAGTTGTTCCTCAATTATAACTAACAGGACTCCAAGAAAGTTGCAATGACCTAGTAGAAGCAGCTAGGTGGCACAGTAGAAGATCTAAACTCAGGAAAACCTGAGTTCAAACATTTAACTATCTTCGTGACTCTTTGTGCTTCTACTCTTAAACATATCTACCATATACATATAGTCCTAGTGCATTAGAACTGCTTTGGGGCAACAAGAAGGGACAGTTAGATATTCTAACAGAAAAAAAAATCAAACCAACCAAAGATGTTAAAAAAAGAAGTATTTAATCCCAATTGTAATACCTGCATGAGGAAAGGATTTGTGCCTTCACTGGATCCACTCAGGAACTGGAGGAAAAGAGCGAACAAGTGTGGGCTAGTATTTACAGTTAACTGACAAGCATATAACCCTATCTCCAGAGGGACAGACATGTTTCTGACTTGCACTAGGAGAATTTAGCCAGGAGAGGTGAACCGGCAGCCCAGGCCACCCTCTAGGTGCTTAAGTGCTGCCCTTTGACTAGATCCAAACTTCACAGAACAAATCCTGTTAATAAAATAGTTCTGCAAAGTTTAGATTCAGTCAAAGGGCCTCACTTGAGGGACCTAGAGGGCCACATGTGGCCTCAAAGCCCCACCCCTGGTCTAAGCCTTGGTAATGAGGACCTTGAAATGAAATTTCCCTCACTGGAGAGGCCAGCAGGAGATTCAGGGAGGCCTTCCTCTCTCTAACTCTGTTCCTGGGTGGATGCAGACTCCTCCCCCCTCCCCATATTGTGCCCCTGCAGGGCATCCACTCTCTCAAGTTTATTCTTGTCTTCCCAATGGTGGTAGCCCCTTCCAGGGCCAATACTCTTTCCACAAGGCTAGCATTACTGCTCACTCCCATTTGAATGAGAAGGGAGTTGCTAACTACAATTCTTCCATTAAGATAGAAGATTGTACCTTGTATTTTGACACTATGCCCTCCAGCACCACCCTCTAACCCCCTGCCATCTGACTTTCAGATACTCCTAGGCTTTGCCATATGCCTTGTTCACTATAAATTTAGGACTACTGGGCCTGTCTAACCAGCCTGCAGCTCTGAACCCTTCTAGATGTGTTATCTCCCAAAATTAATACATTAATTCTTTAAGAGGAGAGAACTTAACTTTCTATATTTGTATTCCCAATACTTAGCACAATACCTACTATAAAGTGCTTAATATCATTAATTATCTTCCCCATGTTGACTATTCTCAAGTTTATCTAGCCCTACTCTCTAGATCCACATTTAACTGAATATTAGACATTTCATCTGGATGTTCTATAGCCATCTTAAACTCAACCATATCCCAAACTGTACTCATTATCTTTCCCCTCCTACCCATCTTCTCCTCCAAACATCCTGAGTATTGTTGAGGGCACCACCATCCTCCCAGTCCCCCAGGCTCACAACATACGTTTCACCTTTAACTCCTTATTATCTTTTCACACAACCCCAACCCCACCTATATCTAATCTGTTGCCAAGGTCGGTCGATTTTACCTGTGTAATCTCTTGAATATACCCTGTTCTCAGATGCTGCCAGCACCCTGATATAGGACCTCCTATCCTAACACTTAGACTATTTCAATATTCTATTGGTTGGTCTACCAAACACAAGTCTGTCTCTATTCCATTCCAGCCTCCACTCAGCCACCTAAGTGATTTTCCTAAAGCACACATCTCATCATGCTATATCCCTTCCCCTCACACTCACCCCACACTGCTCCCCCAATAAACTCCAATGGCTCCCTATCACCTCCAAGATAACAATCAAATACAAATCCTGTTTGACAGTCAAAGCTTTTCATTACTTACCCTCTTTCCATTCTCCTTTTCAGTATTCTTATACTTTTATAACCACCCCCCTCCCTTGGGTCCTCTTCAATCCAATGACATTGGCCTCCCCTAAGCATTTTTACTGGCTCTCCCTCACGCACAGAATGCTCTTCCCTACTCACTGCAACCTCTTAGCTTCCTGGCCTTCAAGTCCCAGCTTAAATCTCTATATCTACCTATCTATGAATCATCTGACACCTTAAAGGAAAACAGCTGTTACCTGGAGATAGGAGGAAGATTAGTTTTTATCTATCTAGATGGCTGGCACGAGTCAGAAAACTGATTTCATGTTCTGCCTCTGACAAATGATAACTATGTAAACATGGTCAAGTCATTTAATATCTCAATTAGCTCAGACAACTAATGGATGGAGTTTCTATACCAGGAGTTTCCCATACAGATGACAGGTTTAAATGATTTGCTCCTCCTTGCCTACCTCCCCCTCAAATTTACTTGACAAAAATTAGGCTTAAACCGACAGAAGATTGAAGGAGCATGTTTTTTGAGCTGAAAGAGTGCAATGAAGTTGTCTAGTCCAATT
Organism: Phascolarctos cinereus; assembly: GCF_003287225.1. Classification (NCBI taxonomy): domain Eukaryota; kingdom Metazoa; phylum Chordata; class Mammalia; order Diprotodontia; family Phascolarctidae; genus Phascolarctos; species Phascolarctos cinereus. The sequence continues at coordinate 60,703,411 of NW_027556098.1, forward strand.
ACTACATGTAGTTTAACATCAAGGAAACTGCAGGCCAGAGAGATGATGAATGCCACACAAGTAGCAAATGATGGGCACAGAATTTGAAGAAGCCAGGTTCTCTACCTCCAAAACCAATGTGGCCTTCTATTTTATCATGTATCTTAACACTATGAATCCTAATAAACTCAAAATGGATATGCAATTTGAATAGTAAAGGTCACATAAAAAATTAGAAGAAAATTAAATCAGGTACACGCATAATACCTACATGAAAAATCTTTACATCAAATATCTCTGCTATGGGTCTGATAACTAATATGCATAGAGAATTAACACAAATATATAAAACAAAAAATGTTACTTGTTGATAAATAATCAAAATATATAAACAGTTATAAAGTCTTGAATGCCTCAACCTCTTGCCCTATTGCAGAATTAATCACTTGCCAAACCTCAGTCCTATCCTCACATCCTCTGCTCCTATTCACTTCTTACTAAAGGTAGTCAAGAGGAAAACAAAAAAAAAATGTACTGAATATACTATAGGGTTGGTTTTTTTTAAAAACTAACCTTATTTTTTATTCTGAAATTAAAATATTGCCCGCCCCGCCCCCGCATTTCCATACCTTTAGGAAAGTGTGCTATGTGAAACTACCAATCTATATTATGTAGGGGTTTTTTAAGTATATGAATTCAACACATAATTTTAAAAATAGTCCTGCTATCTGCAATTCCTTCTAATCTTTCTTTTGTTCTTTTATCTTTGGGAGAGGAAGGTGTAACAGACCTATCCCTAGCCCATTCTCCCTTCTCATACACCTTCCAAATACGAAAGAAAAATCCCGGTAACAAATATGCCAAGTCAAATGACATACATTCTCACAATGGCAAAGTCCAAAAAGGTTTGTTTCATTTCACATCTTGTACCTGTCACATCTTGGTCAAGAGTGGGTTGTTATTGGTTATTTAGGTTTGGGGTTGCTCACTGCATTTATCAAAGTTTTTAAGTCAAAGTTGTTTTTAATTACAATATTAATATTGTATGAATTGTTCTCCTGGTTCTACTCATTTCATTCTACTTCAATTCACACATGTTTTCCAGGTTGCTCTGAAACCATTCCTTGTGTCATTTCTTACAGAGCATTATATGAGATTATATTTATACACTATAATTTACCCAGCCACTCCCCAAATGATGGGCACCTATTAGTTTCCAATTCTTCTATACAAAAAAGGACTAAAAAAAGACAGATAAATAATGTTAAGATTTCCATATCCTTTGACTCAGAGATCCCACTGCTGGGAATACAAACCAAAGCCATCAAAGATAAAACTAAAAAGGGATTATATGCATCAAAATAACTACAGCGGCATTTTTGTACCAGGAAAAGATTTAGAAACAAACTAAGTAAATGCACATTCATTGGAGACTGGCTAAACAAAAATTGGTTAAACAAAACAAGTATATAGTTGAATCAATTTTAAATATGAAGAACACAGAAAAGCAGCAAGATAATTTTATGAAGTGATGCAAAATGAAGCAAGAAAAACCAGGAAAACTAAACACAATGACCACAAAAACACAAATGTAAAGAACAGCAACAATAGACTCTGAGGTACCTTCTATGGTTAAAGCAATGATGTTATGAAAATAACAACCCCCCCCTTCAAAACTAAATATTATATAGTAATAATTACAAACTTTTGCCCCAAAGAAATATGACGATGTACCTCTCCCATCTCTTTTTTGCAGAGTTAAGTAATATGGTTGTGAGACAATGAATATATTATCAAACTTTAGTCTTGTGTAGGTTTTGCTGAACTGCTATTTTCTTCTTTTATTTTAAGGGACAGGGAAGCATGAATAGGTGTATATTGCAAATTACATAATGTAAATATAAGTATACACACACCAAAAAATTTAAAAATAAAACTTTTAAAAGTTATATGAGATGGTGCTATAAATGGAGTTCATTTCACTTACAGCTGGGCCCAAGAGAAGAAAATATTAACTATGGAATTAAAAAAAAATAACTGTCCATAGTTGATCTTTAACACAACCTTTTCTATAAAATATATAAGAATTTTTTAATTACCAATTCTCCATCTGATCAAGACTTTTAACTTTTCTTATAATGAATTTAGAAATAATAATTTTTCTTTTGGGTACTGACTATGAAGTGTCAAAAGGGAATGTTATGACATAGCAACTGGATGAGCAACCAACTAACTGGAGTCAGTCCAACAAGTAGAGCCCCATGACATGAAAACCAAAACAAATTTGGGGGACCTAATACTGTGCTTCAGTAGAAAGTACAAGTGAGAAAATTTTGAAACTTAACCTGCACAATATATGTGTCTCCCCCCCCCCAAAAAAAAAGTAATGAAAAAGAAGCAGATGGTTTCATAGAGAATGCTCTTTCTGGGTTTTACTGTATGTAGAGAAATTCTCTTCTTTTGGGCACTTAAATTCTAAATTAAAAAAAAAAGTAGAACACATGCTCCTAGGGGCAGTGACTGTCTTGCTTGTTATTAAATGTATTTTCTTTTATTTATTCATAGCATTCAAGGAATATAAGGATACTTCTAGGTCACAATGAAGCACAGGATCAGAATTCTATTAGCGAAAGAATTTTGTGATCTATTTTAAAATTCTATATAGTATACACTATAATAGAATAAAAATGTTGCCAAAAGATTTTGTTCAAATAAACATTCTTCTCCACTTTTAATACTTTCTGTTAGAGCCATTTCAAAAACATAGCCAAAATGTACAAAATTTCATAATGCATGATGCAAGAAACAACAACAACAAAATAAGTGGAGTCTGGGTTGATGAAATATAATTTGTAGGCACATTTATTTTGGATGCAATCATAACAAGCCTACTTGGCCATGCTACTTTTCTTGCTAAAGTATTCAACAGTACAGTGAAATATTAACAGTGCATACTACTTAAATTTTCTTAGGACAATTTAATTATGTTGCTCCAATTTAAGAGTCTGAAATTCTTACCTATAGTTAATTTGAGCAAAAGTTCCTCAGTAACCTACTTCATCAAGACAAAGAAAGAATCAGAGGGGGAAAAAAACCCTATACATTTTCCTATACCTTGAGTCCCTTGCCCTCTCGGCCTACTGCTCATCACACCTGTGCTAAACTCCAAGCTAGGATCACTCTCATCATCCTCTGCCTTTGCTTGAATCCATGGGGTGTTGAATGGAACTGGAGGAAAAAATCACAAAACTACAATGATTGGGTCCACTACAAATTCATGTTACATAATCTAATTGGAACCCTCACTTCAGCGAAGTAATCCTTTTGCATCTCCCTAATTAACTCTAGGGAAGCTAGGTGGCACAGGGGTTAGAATACTGGCCTGAAGTTAGGAAGAATTCAAATCCTGCTTCAAACATTAGATATGGGACCCTGGGCAAGTCACCTAACTCTGTGTGCCTCAGTTTCCTTATCTATAAAATGGAGGTGGTAGTAGTAGTAGTAGTAGTGGTGGTGGTGGTGGTGGTGGTGGTGGTGGTGGTGGTGGTGGTGGTGGTGGTAGTAGTAGTAGTGGTAGTGGTGGTAGTAGTATAGTAGTAGTAGTAGTAGTAGTAGTAGTAGTAGTAGTAGTAGTAGTAGTAGTAGTAGTAGTAGTAGTAGTAATAGTAGTAGTAGCAGCAGCTGCTATTACCCAAGGTGTTTGTGAGGATCAAATAAGAAAATTTTACAGGGCTTAGCACATTGCCTTGTCCATAATAAGCACTATGTAAATGTTAACATCATCATTTTAGAAACATAAGGGGAAAAAAAATCAACCAGTGGAGAGTGGATATATTCCACCAGTATTCTCACAACTTCATAAGAACTGAAGGAAAACTTCCTATGTAGGATTTAAGGAAGGACTATGCCCTAAACAGGAGGACATAGTTATGTGGCAAACTGCATCAATGAAAGAGGAAATCTCTATTCTGGAATGATTACCTACACAGATGAAATCACAGATCTTAAGTACTTTAAAAATAAGACCCTACTGGTATTTTATCTATTAACAGCTAGATGCTCCTCCTTTCTCCCTTATCTTGCCTTCCCCTTAGCTATGAATTGAAAAATTTCCCATAAATATAAATAGCTCATTTTGATGTACCACTGCATGAGTGGCAAGTGAGAAAACCAAGCTACTCCTCATCCAAAGGGGCACCCCTAGAGACAAATGTGAAGAACTACCTGAAAATTTTTTTCTTGGATTCTTTTATTTCTCTGGGCACACACTCTGTTCCCACCTTTTTTCATCTTTCCTTACCACAATTCCATTAAATGAACAGTTGAGTTGTTCTTTTATATATTCACAAATATTCTTTCTTTCTTCTTCCCTATTTCTTCAAATCTAAATAAATTATGCTACTCTAATATATGTTTCCATCTGCCTATAATTCAATTACAATCATCAATTACAAATATTCTATTTGTAAATTAAAAAAAATTAATCATAGCTTACAGACCTAAGATAAATTATTATAGACACACATTTGTATCAAAGAAAATGAAAGCTTTAATTTTGGAGCAAATTAGATAAAATAAACAACTAATGACCATCAGACTTGAAACTATGCAGGAATTGCATTGAAGATCCTCCCCAAAATTTTCATGTACTTCTCCATCCACTTCTGATTAACTATGCTTATCCAATAATTCCAGCAGGAAATATCAATGAAAAGTTCTAGTTTACTTTTTTTCCACTTTAATTTGGAGGTGCTGTTTTCTCTTTTGTGCTGCCAGTGTATAGTATTTTAGCAACATTATATATCAAACAGAATTTTGTAGACTAATCTAGTAACCTAAAAAACTAGTGATAAAATAATTTCTATTAGAAAACAGACAGAAAGTTCCAAACACCTTGACTTGCAAAAGGATTATTGTAACATAGTTTATTGTAACCCCAAGACTGAAGGGAGGGAGGGAGGAAGGGAGGGAGGGAGGGAGAGAGAGAAAGAAGAGAGAGAGAGAGAGAGAGAGAGAGAGAGAGAGAGAGAGAGAGAGAGAGAGAGAGAGAGAGAGAGTGTGTGTGTGTGTGTGTGTGTGTGTGTGTGTGTGTGTGTGTGTGTGTCCCCGCACCTGTGGAAAGTGTAACCGGGAAATAAATATTTAACAAAATAAAAATACAAGAGAATGTGGATAACGTTAATACGTGGTTTTCTAAGTCAAACATGAAGTTGATAGGACCCTTACCTATAGTTTACAGGCCTCTATTTCTATTTGAGTTTGATGCCATTGTTATACAGCATTAGTAAATACTTTGTGACTTTAATTTGCTTTTGAAAATTACAAGTACTTGAGATAAATTAAGAACAACATGGAACAAGTTAGGAAGAAGGTTGTGGAAAAAGGAGCAGAAGAGAAAAAGGACTTGCCCATATAAGAAGGAAATCCTGTAGGTGACCTGAAGGTGATGAAATATCCTAGATCAGTGTTAAATGTGGGAAAGAGAAATGAAAGAAAACCTAAAAGAAAACAATCTCTTGGCCTGGATATTGGTCCAGATTCTAATTCTGAGTTATAGGTGGAAAAGGACAATTAAGGAAAACATATAATAAGAACGAAAAGGATGAGGAAGATGAAGTGGAACCTTAAGAGGTACACTATGGAATAAGGTAGTTAGCAAGACAAGGCAACATTAGGCAAGTTAAAGAGAAGTTAAAGAGAAAGTAAGAATAACAAGTAATCTGACAACACAGATTGGTGGGTGGGACAGATTTGTTGTAATAAAATTTTTAACAACTAGTAACTGATGTAAAAACTTTTAATTCGATACTGGGGCTGAGATATAAGTTAGTTTAGGGAGGATGAAGGGTTCCTTAAGGAAACAGAAACAAGGCTGCAAGGCGGGAAAAGGAGTTCTGAGGTGGAGGGTGATAGACAAACTTTGACACTTGTTAGAATGATAGAGAACCGAAGTGTTGCACAGAGGAAAAAGGAAGGAAAAAGAACACGTAGAATTAGAACTTAAAAAATAGTTTTGAGGGTCTTCTAAAAAGGAGAAGGCTAGATGCTGAGGAGGAAAAAGTTGTTTGTACTACTAAGAGTGACAAAAAAACCTACTGAGTGGGAGTTCACTACATAAGGGGCATAAGAAGAAAAGAACAGTAATACAGTTGGCAATTTTTCCATCTTGTACTACTGAGGCTACATCTCTAAGACATAACAGATAACTTTCTAAGAGTTGTCAAAAAGAGTGACAACTCCTCACATCTAGACAGTCACGTGGGCACAAATGGCACTTCTAGAAGGAACCGAAAAATCATCACCAACAATCATGAAGTCTTGGGGAAGAAACTTAAGACAATATGAGCACTGGTCTGTTTTTACTCACTTTTGTTTACAGAAAGCAAGAGATGTAAAAGGGGTAATATTCATTTAGCACTGTGGTCTGAAAGTGGGATTTGGATCCTTGGATCACAGTTTACGACATGGGAATGATATTCAGGGCCAGAGACAGAGTATACATAAAAAAGGGCTGCAAAGAATAAATTTTTGGGAAGGAGGCTAGGTGGCACAGTGGCCTGGAGTTCAGAAGACCTAACTTAAAATCCAGCCTCAGACACTTAGCTGTGTGACCCTGGGCAAGTTACTTAACCCTGTTTACCTCAGTTTCCTCATCTGTAAAATGAGCAGGAGAAGGAAATGGCAAACTACTCCAGTATCTTTGCCAAGAAAACCCCAAATGGGCTCACGAAGAGCTGGACAAGACTAAAACGATTGAACAACAAAAAAGAATACATGTGCCAAGTAGTTTTGCAAATCTAATCAAGAGTTTTAATTAAAAAGGACAGGAAAGAGAGAAAACTGCCTCTGTACATTCCCCAAGCTAGACACTGGTTCTTAACTTTTTTTTTTTTAAATCATGGACACTCTACAATTTGGCAGGCCCTATTTACCTTCTCAGAACGTTTTTAAATGCATAAAATAAAATACATAGGATTACAAAAGAAACCAATTATACTGAAATAGCTATCAAAATATTTTAAGAGTACAAGTTCATCATAAGTTCAGATCCACTGCTATAGAGATCAGCCATAAAAGAAAAAGAAGTTAGAATATTCACAAATTCATAGGAGACAAAATTCAAGAAGGAAGTGTGGAATAAAACTCATGAACTCAAAGAACTACATCTAATTGTCAAGATTTTAGGCAACCAGCAAGAGGAATTAAAAGTTCTAATGCAAGAGGGTAAATAATTTAAACTTACTGGTTATCACTGAGATTTGGTGGGCTGAAAGCCTTGATTGGACCAGGGCTCTGGGTGAAAAATACTTAGCCAAAAGAAACAAGATAGGTAAAAGGGTGTAGAGATAGGGCATCAACATATATTATTAATGAAAAAATTCAGGAATCACAAAGAGAAAGAATAACATAATATTTGGGTGAAGATCAAAGGAAGGAGAAATGCGAATGCTTTTGTCACTGGTGTATACTACACAGTATAATACATATATTACACCCACACACACACCCACACACACACACACACACACCCTTGACATTAACAGGAAATAAATGAAGAATTTGGAAAAAGTAACAACAGAGGCATGACCAAGTAGCGATAGGGCTACTAGAGCTCTATCTCTGGCAAAAGCAAATTAGCCAATAATTTCTTGATTTGCCTTAGTGAGGAACAAAGGAAGGTAAATACCAAAAAAGAGAAACTGACTATTGGGGTGGAAATTTTGGCACCTTTGGTGAGAACAGATCATTCCACCCTAAAATTCCAAAGTAAAAGAGACAATGAGAAAGAAAATGGGATTTATCTAAAGAGAACTATGTAGTTATACATGAAACTAACAAACCAACTTAAGATTTCAAAAAGAAATGTACGAAAATGAAAGCAAAGCCAAATAACAGAAGACTGCTTGGAAAGCTGTACTCAGGACTCTTCTATCATTCCCCAGAAAACTTCTCCACTAGGAAGACTATTTTGGCCTTGCAATAAAACCTTGGTATATAGGCCCAAATACTCTCTTATGCTTTCTCTCCATGATTCCTGGATTTCTTCATAAATACCTTAGCCCTGTGTACCCTTACCTCTGAATGGCATGGCTCCTCCCCAAACCTCCATTTGAGGAGGGCACTCAGGTCAGCCATCTCTTCAATTTTTTTTAAAAATAAGAATAAAGGAAACACGTATTTATTAAGTGCCTACAACGTGCCAGATGGTGTGCAACGTTTTACAAATATCTCATTTGAGCTTCACAACAGCCCTAGTAGATAGGTGCTATTACCTCCATTTTATACCTCCATTTTATTGTTGAGAAAACTAAGGTAGACAGAGGTTAATTGACTTGCCCAGGGCCTCACAGATAGTCTACAAGGTGAAATTCGAACTCAATTCTTCCTCACTAAAGGTCCAACACTTTAAGCACTGTGTCATCTAGCTTCGTAGTTACATTAAGTGGGGTTGGACGTATACAAGATCCCTTTTAAATATATAATGGGGGATTGGCTAATAATCCTAATCCTTATGATCATGTGTAGTGTTCAGTTGATGCACGTGCTCATGTCAAAAATGGAAAATGTGCAGGTTGTATTCTGTAACTAGTTCTGACACACTAACCATGTGGTGAAGAGAAATCTCTCTGACTGGCTATGGTGCTGACACTGGAGTGCATCAGCCAAATGACAGACTTGCAGGGTCTGCCCCTTGGTAAGTCTTTAAGTCTTACTAAGTCTTACTAGATGCTTTTTGGGTAGGAGATAATGATGTAAGGATAGGCCAAGGTCAACAGGTGACCATGAACATGGGTCTTTGTCTTTTATCCCTTTGTATTCCTTTGTTTTTCCTGTTCTAGGTGGAGCCCATCTCTTCAATTTTAACCAGGGGGCAATCCACACTTCTCCTCAATGCCCCTAGTAGGTACTTCCTGTACCCTCCTTCAGTTTCCTTTTATGTGTGGTCTGTTGTCTTCCCCCATTAGAATATAAGACATGGCATGCCCATCAAATTTGCAAATGAAACAAAGCTGGGAGGGATAACTAACATTTTGTAAGACAGTTAAGGATCAAAAAAGATACTAAGATATAATTCAATCAAAATAAACAAAGGTCTTAGACAAGGGCTTAAAAAAATCAACTTTACATTGAAGCACAGGAAGAAGGAGAATGGTTAGACAGCAACTTGCTAGAAAATTATCTGGGGTGTTTAGTGAACTTCAAAAACTCAAAGAATTAGCACCATTAGGTGGTAGCCAAAAAAGGTAATGCATACTTTGACTTCATTAAGAAAAGCACAGCATCATAAATTAAGACGCTATTCCCACTGTAATCTGCCCTAATGAAATTATATCTGCAGTACTGTGGTCTTTGCTTCTGAGAACCACAGTTTAGGGAGGAGAACAACCAGGATAGTGAAGGGCCTTAACCCTGTCAATAACCAAAGTCCATCCATTACAAGGACTGAAGGAACTGGGTGCTTAACATGGAGAAAAGATACAATTATTGCTCTCTTCAAGTATTTGAACAGCTGTCTTGTGAAAGAGAGATTCAACTTGTAGGTCTCTTAGGGCAGAAACAAAAACACGACGTTGCAAAAAAGCCAATTTTTAGACTCAGCATCAGGAAAAACTTCCTATACAACTGACCTGTTTTAAGAGGTGTTGAGTTTGCATATAGACAGGAGAAGTCACACACACACTTTTCAAGTAATGTTACAGTAAAGATTCCTTTAGCGAATGGGCTGGAGTACCTGATCACTGAGGTCCCTTTCAACTCTGAAATTCTATTACTTTCTAATATGCACAATGATGTAAAACTAGATATGGACAAGTTCCTTACCTCAAGTCTAAAAGGGAACATAAATAACTATGTCTATAAGAAAAAACAAGATGTACTATAAAAGAAAACAAAATGGAATTAAGTCACTCAATAAACATTTATTGAGGACCTAACTACATGCCAAACACTGTGCTAAGTACAAAGGATACAAGAGGATACAAGAAGAGGCAAAAGACAGTTCCTGCCCTAAAGAAGCTCACAAAATGGAGGAGACAAGCAAATATGTACGAATAAGCCATATACAGAATAAACAGGAAATAATTAACAGAGGGAAGGCATTAAGAGAGGTTGGAAAAGACTTCCCATAGAAGACGTAACAAATAAAAACAAAGTACCTCTGTATGTGAAGGATTCAAGGTGATAACGCTCAGCCAGGTCTTAAATGACAGTTAGGATTTATACAAAAACAGAAAGGGAAGGACACACTAGGAAGAGAGAACAGTGAAACCAAAGGCATAGAGCCAGGAAAGCAAAGGATAGTATTAGAAATTGCGAGTAGTTTATTCTGGCTGGCAGGTCTCAAGAAAGTGGCAGAAAAATAAGATTGTAAATATAGGTGGAACTTAGAAATACAATGAATTTTTAATGCCATATTAAAGAGCTTATACTTTATTTGGTAGATAATGGAAAATATCTGTCAGATATGCTTTTGGAAACAAAATACTCTGTGGTCTTCCATATACTGGCTACTTTAACTACATTAGAACAATAGGTGAATTTTAAGTGGTTATACACATCAAGAAAGATGATGGGTAAAAATGGAAGAAGAAAGGGGAACTAAAATAACAAAATGTTAAAAAAGACTAAAAATAAGATTCTAATCCAGAAAAATACCAAAAATTTTATTTAAATGGTATTAACAGTCAATCCTTAAATCAACCTAACTAGGTAAAAAGATATGAGGTCAGTCTGAAAACTGGAAGTAACACAAACTGAGATCTGATGCAGAACACAGGCAGGTCAAGAGAAAAAAGCCCAGCAGTCTAATAAATATCCAACCCCCATTGAAAAGGGTTTGTATTCAACCAAGGGATCCTAATGAGAAGGTAATAAATGTGTTAGTCTACTGTATTTTATATAAATTATTTTATTATTCCTATTATAATCCAAAATAACCCTAGATTTGCTTGCTCAGTATTTTACATTCTGGACCTAAATTAAAGACCAGTTTGTTACCAGCCTACTAAAGTGATAGAAACTCTTTGCTCTCATAAACTTGATAAACATTTCCTACAGATCTCTTTCTTAAATAATATTTTTAAAATTCATCCCAGCCCTCAAACTATTACAAATTCTAAATTAATGAAGTCCAAATTAATGAGGTTTTTACAGTACAATTAAATATTTTTCATCACTCTTAGAATAAACTATCAAAGAACTGCTAGCAACAACTAAGCTTAATACTTCATAGGTATCTTAATTTTATTGTATGTAATAAATGAGAAATGCTACGAATATTTTTGTAAGACTGTGCAAAATATGAATGAAACTCTAGAGGAATGGTCCTAAATAAGAATTAGACTGATAAATATTAGTATTACAAGGTTAATATAAAGGATTATTATATAAATGAACAATAAATCACTTAAAATACAATATGGAGAGTATTAAATGCATGTAGAAACCAAATATAATTACAAAAGTGACAATATGTTCTGAGGTATTTTGAGACAAACATCATAAAATAATAACACATGATTTTTATGATTACAAAACCACAGAAAAGTAAAAAAGAGTTCAAACATTTTTACCTCCATTAACTCCAGAGAAGTTGAATAACTCCAGAAGCATACAAGCAGTAACAGAGACAAAATTCAAACCCAAATGAATGCTCTTCTCACTAGACCACAGTGAATGTAAGATCAATCACTAGAGTCATAGCTATTGTTACAGGTGAAGTGATTTCAATCAATTAATAAACATTTATTAAGCTCCTACTATGTAAGCCAGGCACTGTGCTAAATGGTGGGCACACAAAAAGAGGTAAAAGACAATCCTTAACCTGGAGGAGTTTATAATCTAATGGGGGAGAAAACACAAAACAAATACATACAATGCAAGCTATTTTCAGGACAAATGGGAAAATTAACAAAAGGGAAGGCACTGAGAGTAAGAGGTATTGGAAAAGGCTCCCTGTAGGAAGCAGGACTTAAAGGAAGCCAGGGAGGTCACTAGTCAGAGCACAGGAGGGAGAGCATTCCAGGCATGAAAAACAGCCATGAGAACTCTCAGAGCTAAGAGATGGAGGGTCTTGTTCATGGAACAGCTATGAGGCCAGTGTCACTGGACTGAACAGTACATGTTGGGGAGAAAGGTATAAGAAAATTGGAAAGATAGGAGGAGACTAGGTTATAAAGGATTTTGAATGACAAACAGAGCATTTAATATTTGATCCTGGAAGCCACAGAAAGCCACTGGACTTAACTGAGTAGGAGGGGATAAGGTGGGACCTGCGCTTTAAGAAAATTACTTTAGTGGTTGAATGGAGAATAGACAGGCAGACCCACCAGCAGGCTATTGCAACAGTCCAGAAAAGATGCTGCAGGCCTTGTTAAGAGCTTGTAGACAGGGCATGGGGGTGAGTGGTGTGAGAGAAAGTTAAGGAATCCAGGATAACTTCTAGGCTGTGAAGGCGGGAGGATGGTGTTGCCCTCTATAGTAATACATGAGGGAGGGGAGGTGAAGGTTTAGACAGGGATGGAGAAGCTGAGGCCCTAGAGGGCCACATGTGGCCTCGAGGCCTCAGCTTCCCTACCCCTGGTTTAGGAAGAAAGATGAGTTCTGTTTTGGACATACTAAGTTTAAGATGTCTACTGGACATCCATCTTGAGATGTCTAAAAGGCTGAGATTCAAGATCAGCAGAGTTTGGGGCAGGATAGGTAGGTAGATCTGAAAACCTTCAGTATAATTAAATACATGGGAAATGATGAGATCATCAAGTGAAGTAGTGATAGGAAATCAGGAAGAGGGAAGAAGATTAAGCTCAAGGGTGAATGGCACCATTTTTTTCTGTAAAATATGAGGCAAAGTTCCCAGGTGAGAGAGTGGGAGGTGAAGGAGCCATGGAAAGTTTTAAGAGGGATGAAAAGGTTTTTAAGAGCCACTGAGAGAGTGAGATAGTAAGTTGATAAGGGAAGTATACCAGGCCTGCCTAGCAACAGGGAGGACCCACTTAAGGTTGAGTAATATAAATTAGTAGTGGATCAAGTCAGAACAGTTGCAGTATTTTCTCCATCTCTGTTCAGTAGCATGTGCATAGGAGCCAAGGCAACAAATGGTGGGAGTGATCTAAGGCTAAGAGCTGGGTATGTGTAACCAAGGATAAGTTAATGGGAATCAAGAGAGGAGGATGGTATGGAGTTGTGAATTGATTCTTCAAGAGGTCAAGATGGGGAAGAGGAAAAAGTGATCAGTGAAGAGGAGCTATATTAGGAAAGAAATGAGGGATTGGAGGTCACAGTATAGATGACAAACAGGATTTTGTAAGGGAGGGCAAAGGGAAAAGTTTAAAAAAGCAACAGATTATGATTGGATAAGAGGATTTCAGAATCCTTCAACAGAGAAGTGGTGAATTTGTGAGTGTTGGCAAAAAACAAGGGTATGACCATCTTTGTCTACAGCTGAGATGGGGTGAGGTGCACAACTCATGGGAAATGAGTAGGCTTAGATACCATACAGAGGAGTTCACAGTTGATAGGAAGACACTGGAGTTTATTTGAGGAGAAAGATGGGGTAAGATATGGTCAGATCTATGTTTCAGGAAAATAATTTTGGCAGCTGTGTGAAGGATTTACTGAAATGGGCAGGGAGTCAGGTTAAGAGACGACAAATGCCTTAATTGCAGAGATGACTATATGAGTAGAGAGAAGGGGGGGACAACCAATTAAATGTGTGGAGTAAACAAGAGAAAGAAGAGGTTAAGGCCTAGAACATAACAGGCATTTAATAAACGCTTGTCAAATGATTCCTTATATTCTTCACTGCCTTAAACTAATCTATTCTTGCCTTACAATGTCCAGCATCTCTGGAAACTTCCTTCAATACTAGTGGTTCCTTCTACCACATTCTACTCCATCCTTTAAAAAAGGGAAGCAGCATAATTTTTGCTTTCCATTGCCACTTTAACATCCATATTCAACAATATCTCCTCCTTGAAAATTCATGTCATTATCTCATCTTCTCTAGTTCCTTGTGGCTGTCTATCTTTTAGATATTATGGATATTTAATGATGTTAGAATTTAACTTTCAGTTTTCCCTTTCAGGCCTACTTCAATAACCATATGATATCTCTTCAAATACTCCAAGCGGAAAGTTTAAAGGACAACAGGATCATAGTACAAAGAGTTAGAAGGGACCTAATCATCTCAATTCTACTACCTTCATTTATAGTAGCTTTTGTCCATTTCTGGACCAGAAGATTCTGTGAATTGCCAAGTATCTCATATACCTGATTAGGACCTCCACTTCTATGAAGAGGTTGAGGACCATGGGTGTGAAATGTTGCATATAATATCAAACATTTTTGCTATATGGGTTAGTTTTACAGAATTTTTTTCCATGTTTGCTCTTTTCAGAAATTCTTGAATATAAGGGATGGCTCCCTCAGATGGGATATAGCAGGTAATATATATAATATAAAATCAATAGATATCAATAAAAATTTATTTTTAAAAAAAATTACCAGACAGCCATGCAAACTGTAATTTGGCCAGAGAAATATAGGATCATAAATTTAGAGCTGGAAATTACCTTGGAGATCACCTAATACAACTCCCTCACTTTATAGATAAGAAATTGATACCTAAGTTGGGTTAAATGACCTGCCATGGGTCACACAAGTAGCAAAAACCACAGCCAGGATCCCAATCCAGGTCTTCTGACTTAAAACCAGCGTTATTTCTATTGTTTCAATAAAGTATTCCTACTCTTTCTGGAAAGAAATATGGCTATTTCAAAAACAAGTAGCATATCTTATCACAAGATCCCAAAAGGGGAAAGACCACAATTACCAAACCATATTCTAAAATAATATTTTCCATATTTGGGTATAATGTATACCTATTATGTTTCCTTAAAATTTAAGATAATAAAAAAATTAAATATTTTTAATCTGTCCATCACACTATTTGATACTATATTCTTACATAATGTGTCCAACATTTTCTACTTCATACCTGATTCTGTTGGAGGGGGGGCTGGGACTGTCCATCAGGAGCCTGGCCCTGGTTGTCATTCCCTCCTACTGGAGAGCCACGGGTCGTGGCTGTCATACTCGACACAGGGCAGATCTTTGCAATTTTGTCTGCTTATGTAGTTGTTGTGAGAGAAGAAATTATAGTCCGCTTATAGAAGATGAAGTACCAGCATATGTCAGTCTTAAAAAGCTCCAAATTAAGGACAAACCATCTTGCAGAGACCATTGCATAACCTAAAATGGAAAGAAAAGATATATTTATTTCAGATGTATTGAATCAAATAATAAGAGCTTTGATTTTGTATATATGGCAAAATCACCAGTGGCAATTTCAAAGTAACTTCCAAGGTTCATGAACAACTACTGACTGATGTTAATCCATACACAGTCCTAATGGAAGGTTGAGAGGAGAGGGGGAAGGGAAAGAGAGAGGATCAGAGAGGAAGACTATTGACTTATCAGGGGGAAAGTTCTGTCTTCTAAATTAACAGTGTCAAACAAAAAGAAAGAGTATGGACCTTATACTGACATAGAAAACCACAAATTAACAATATCTACATGTTGTATTTTTTATTTTGTTTTGGTAAACATTTCCCAATTACATTTTAATGGGGCTTGACACTTCTGCTCTAAATGTTAGGTTCAATTTACTAAAATTATCTTTTTAGCACTTTCTTAAAGACTCCATAGCCTCAGCACTAGACATGCTACAGAACACTAATTCTGCTGAAAATAAACCCCAGGAAAGTATGATGGTATGCTTATGTCTCCATACTCTCATTCCCACATCTTTCATAATTTAAAATATATTCTTTACTACCTCACTTCCGCTTACTGAAATTTCTCTCTTCAAGGACCAAAATATATTTACAAAAGTACAACTAGAACCAATTTAAATTTCAACACATTTCTAAAAATTCTTTTTGGATAAGTTAAAAATTATTTCCTCTTTCTCCATCAGATTTTATCTTCTTAGCACTGCTGAATAGAGTTAAGCCATAGTTTTTTATGGCAGGCACAGAGTCAACAATGTATTTACTCGCAGAATCACAGTGTGATGTTAGGCCACATATACAAACATACACAAACACACATATGTTCTCTGCA
The DNA here is from genome assembly GCF_003287225.1 of Phascolarctos cinereus. Classification (NCBI taxonomy): domain Eukaryota; kingdom Metazoa; phylum Chordata; class Mammalia; order Diprotodontia; family Phascolarctidae; genus Phascolarctos; species Phascolarctos cinereus. Next base: position 60,719,515 of record NW_027556098.1, read on the forward strand.
GCAGGACAAATGGAATAGTGCGGGAAAAGCCACCAAGACTTCTGTATTCACTGATCTGGCCAAGGCATATGGAATTTAGCTTTAAATCTCTGAATTAGGAAAGTCCTTGAAAGCATAGATTTGGAGAGTTGGGGAGAGGAAAAGGTAACTTTTAATTCTGAAATTAATAAGTAAAGTAGAACTTTATGAAATATTTCCTTGCAAGTTCAGAATTTGAATTTATATCATAGCCCTGATCAGAGTTGGATTCTGGCAACCAAAAAAAAAAAAAAGAAAAGAAAAGAAAAAAAGAACAAGAGTAAACACACCCATTAGGATACACAATGTCAATACTATTTCATGACGACAGTTTTGTCAGCCAGGTGGCACAGTAGACAGTGATGGCTTTTGGGTCAGGAAGATCTGAATTCAAATCTAGCTTTAGACACTAACTGTGTGGCCCTAGGTAAATCACTTTTCTCAGGCTTGGCTTCTTCATCTGTAAAGTGAGGATAATAAAACCACCTACTTCCCAGATTCTTGTGAAGATAAAATAATATCTGCAAAATCCTTTGTAATCCTTAAAGAATTGTACAAATGCTAGTTATCATCATCATTATCCTCATCATCATTATTTGTGGCATTCTCCTTTCATACTGTCAAGAAATAATTCAAAAGAAACATTTAATCAGCACCTAGTATGGGCAAAGTCTTGTGATAAGTGTTAAAAGAAAAGCAAATGTATGGAATAGGTCATGTTTTATTAATAATGCTTCAGAATCTAACAGAGATATTCAAACCCCAAACAAAGTTTTCAATTCCTCCAAGCAAGGTGAAAGTCTACATGGGGAAGATATAGGCCAATTTTATTTATAGCCCAAAGACTTGAAAGTCATATAAATAGCATTATGTCAGTTTCAAAAGCATTAACTACAAACATCTAAACAAATAAAACAAACAAATTAAAAGGGGGGGGAGGGTGCTGAATCACCTACAACAAAACACTTAGAAATGACAACTACTTTAATACAACTTCATTGGAGAGACATAAAGGAAAAGTGATAATGGGATCTTAAAAGCAAGTGCTACAAAAATAACTGAAATCAGGAGATGAAAGTAGAGAAAGCAATAAAAATTTTAAAAGAACACACTGAAACAATGTAGCAAAGAACTGAGATACTGAAAAAAATTATTTTGACAACTCCTTATAAAATAACCATGATTTCTGAAATTCTTTCCAGTATCCGTGACCTATAATTTTGACTTCCCAAAGCAATGCTTAACTTTCCATTTATTCCCTAATTTTTAAACCAAGTGGTTTCCCATTATTTTATAGTCAAAGTTTAAAAGGTTGCATGTGTGCCTGTGTGTATATCAATATATACATACATATACAGAAACATATATATGCACATATACAAGTACATAGCTACGTATTTGAAAAGGATAATGAAATTGACATTTTCCAAAAACAAAAATTATCCAAACAAAAGACCACACAGAGAACCAATCTCAGAAAAGGAAACAGAACTGGCTATGAAGAAATGACCAAAAAAAAAATCATTTTAAAAGGAACACACAGATTATTCTCAAAAATTGAGAAAAGAAAGCATTCTACAAAACTCCTTTTATGAGATAAAACTCTAAAACCAAAACCAGGTAAAAATAAAGCAAAGAAGAATTAGAGACTAATATCATCCTAATGAACATAAAATTGTTAAACTAGGTCAATTCATCTAAGAAATCGCTTATTCTAACCAAATTTGATTTATGCCAAGGATGATAGGCTAGTTCAACATTAGGAAAACAAAAGACATGTTATTAATAACATAAACAATCATGCTAAAAACAAAAACAGTCAAAATTATGATTATCTAATAAATGCAGAAAAGGCCTTTGAAAAAGTACATTCATTTATCCTAAAAACCCTAAGAAGTATAGTCATAGAGTGACATTTTAAAAATACTACATTAAGCATCTATCTAAAAACAAAAGCAAGCATCACATGCAATGGGGATACATTAGAAGCTTTCCCCAATAAATAAGTAAAGTAAGGATGCCCGCTCTCCTGATATAGTTCTAAAAATGCTAGCAGTATCAATTAAGATAAGACAAAGAAATTAAATGTGTAAAGATAAGCAACAAGTAAATAAGACTAATCCTATTTGCTGAACGATGGTTTACTTAGAAACTCCAAAGAAATAAACAGACAGTAACTGAGACAATTAATAGCCTCAGCAAAGTTGCAGGTTACAAAATAAGTTCTCAAAAATCAACAGCATCCTGAGTGTTAACAAAATCTAAAAGGCAAAAATATAAAGGGAAACACAGTTCAAAAATAACTACAAAATACATTCCTCAAGTCACCATACTTCAGTCCTTCTTATACTTAGCTACCATAGTCATCTTCCTGAAAAGCACAGGTCTGACCATGTACCTCACTACTCAGTAATGAACTTCTACACCTACCTATCACCTTCATATCTAATATAAAAAACCCTGTTTGGTTTTAAAGTCCTTTACAACCTGACTCCTATAAACTTTTTTGTATTTTACTCTTCTGCCTCCAGTGACATTACCTTCTTGCTGTTTCTTCCACAAGGTATCTCCTGGCTCCAGGAACTTTCACTGGCAATCTCCTGTGCTTACTCTCTCCTCCTCTACCTCCTGGTATCTTTTAAGTGTCAGCTAAATCCTACCATTTGAAAGAGGACTTTCATAGTCCCCCTCAAAGCTAGAGTCCTTTTCCTCTGAAATTACCTCCAATTTATCCTGTATATATCTTGAATATACATTGTTGTTTGCATATTGTCTCCTCCATTAGACTGTGAGCTCCTTGAGAGCAGGGAGTGTCTTTTGCCTTTCTTTGTATCCTCAACTCTTAGCATAGCACCTGAAACATAGTAAATGCTTAATAAATATTTGTTGATTTAAGTATAGGCAAAGGAAGATTTAAAAAAACAAGTGATGGATGTTGTCACCAAAGCTAAAATAGTCAGTCAATAAGTATTAAGCAATTGTGTGCCGGGTACCATGCTAGGCAATGAGTATACAAAAAGGTAAAAGATAGTCCCTGTCCTCAAAGAGATCACTATCTAATGGAAGAAACAAGCAAACATACACAAACAAGATGCATACAGGACAAATGCAAAGTAATTAATGAAAAGAAGGTACTAGAATTAAGAGGGACTGGTGAAGGTTTAATGTAGAAGATAGGATTTTAGCTGGGACTTAAAGGAAGGCCAAGGAAATCAGTAGGCAAAGGTGAGGACCAAGAGCAAAAGTATGAGGGACAGTCAGTGAAAATTCCCAGAGTTGAGAATTACAGTATTTTGTTTGTGGAATGGCAAAGAGGCCATTGGATTTAAGAGTATATGGCAGGAGTCAAGATGGCAGAGTAAAAGCAGTGACCTGCTTGAGCTCTCCCCAAAACTCCTCCAAGTACCTGTAAAAAAATGGCTCTAAACAAATTCTAGAGCAGCAGAATCCAGAAAAAGACAGAGTGAAACAAATTTCAGGCCAAGACAACCTGGATGGTTGATGAGAAAGGTCTGTTGCAATGGGCTGGGAGAAGAGTGCAGTTCAGCATGGGCCACGTAGACAAAGACAGGGCCTCAGAGAACCTGGAACAGGCCTGAGGGGACTAAATCACTAGCAGCTGTAGTGGTTTCAAATTCTCTACCACTTAAAGGTGAGGAGGAAAGATCTGCTGGACCTGGGTGAGAGAGAGGAACACAGTCTAGCCCCAGTCCAGCAGCTGCCCTAGTGCAGCAGCTGCTTCCTGGACTCTTGGCCCACAGAGGACTTGGCTTAAGGAGAGAATAACATACAAACTCAACTGGGTATGAAAAGGGGCAGCTAGGTGGTACAGTGGATAGAGCACACAGCCCTGAAGTCAAGAGGACCTGAGTTCAATTGGGTATGAAAATCTATCTTACCCTACGGGGAAAATAGGGGTAAAGGGAAAAGGGAGAGGGGGAGGATGATACAAGGGAGGGTAGATTGGGGGAGGGGTAATCAGAAGTAAACACTTTGAAGAGGGACAGGGTCAAAGGAGAGAATAGAATAAGTGTGTAGGGGGGATAGGATGAAGAGAAATATAGTTAGTTTTTCACAACATGACTCCTATGGAAGTGTTTTGTATGACTACACATGTATAACCTGTATCGAGTTCCTTGACTTCTCAATGAGGCTGGGTGGGGAAGGAGGAAGGGAGAGAATCTGGAACCCAAAGATTTAAAAAACAAATGTTAAAAATTGTTTTTACCTGCAACAGGGTACAGAAATTTATCCTGCCTGACAGGAAAATAGAAGGGGAAGGGGATAAGACAAACAGGGGGAGGAGGGGCAGATAGGAGGAAGGAGTATTCAGAATGCACACTGTCTTGGGGTGAGGGGAGGGGAGAGATGGGGAGAAAATTTGGAACTCAAAATTTTGTGGAAGTGCATGTTGAAAACTAAAAATAAATAAACTTTTTTTTAAAAAAAGAGCATATGGCAGGGAAAAAGGTAAAAACAAAAACAAAACACTGGAAAGGTTGGGTGGTAGGGAGGCACCTAAGTTATAAAGGGCTTTAACCCCAAACAAAAGATTTTGTATTTGATCCTGGAGAAGATAGGGAGCCACTGGGGTTAACTGGGGATGTGACATGGTCAGACAGGCACTTTAGGAAAATCACTTGGTGGCTTAATGGAAGATGGACTACAGTGGAACAGACTTGTGGCAGGCAGACCCACAAGCCAGCTACTGCAAACAGTTCAGCTATGAAGTAATGAGGGCCAGCATCAGGATAGTGGCAGCATCAGAAGAGAGAAAGGGGCGTACTAGAGGGATGTTACAAAAGTGAAATCAACAGCGTTCTGCAAAAGATTAGATATGAGGAGAAGAGGGGGTGAGAAAGGAAGGGGGGTGGAGGAGGGAGCAGGGATAGTGAACAGTTGAGGTTGTGGGCCTGGAGGGATGGTGATGCTCTTGACATTATAGGGAAGGTTGGGGGGGCAGTAAGAGGAGGTGGTAGAGGAAGGCTTTAAGGGAAAACATATGAATTTAGTAGATAATTTTGATTACATGAAATTGAAAGGTTTATGAATAAAAGCTTCAATTAAGATAAGAACAAATGCTATCAACTGGGGAAAAAAATCTTTCTATCAAATAGATCTGATAAGATTCTGACATATAAGATATATGGACAACTAACAGAAATACATAACAAAAAAGCCATTACCCTAATAGATACATGGTCAAAGGACCTGAAAAAAAAGGTCTTAAAAGAATCACAAACTATTAAAGAATGCACCAAATCATTAACAAGTATAACACAAATCAAAATCCGTCTGAAGTTTTGCTTCACATTGGCAAAGATGGTATAAGACATATGCTGGAGAAGCTGTGAAAAGATGGCCATATTAATTCATTTTTGGAGAACAGTCAATTGGTCTAACTCTCCTGGAAAGCAAATTGGAATTATGAGAAGAAAATGATTGAAAAGCCACAGCATTTGACTCAGAAATCCCATTGGTAGGTATATTCCTCGAAGAGGTGCACAACAGAAAGGGCTCTCCATACACTGAAATATTTATAATGATACTTTTTAGGGGCAGCAATGAATTAGAAAGAAAGTAGATGCTCACCAGCTGGGGATGGCTAACCAAGTTATGGTACAATGGAATAATACTGTCAATAGTGTTAAGTGCTTACCATGTGCCAGGCATCATGCTAAGTGCTAGGGATTATTAAAAAAAAGGTAAAAACACAGTTCTTGCCCTCAAGGAGCTCACATTCTATTGAGAGAGAAAACATGGAAGAAACTTTACACATCCAAGATATATAAATGAGAGGTAGTCTAAAGGAAAGCACAAAAAAGAGACCAGAAAGGATATCTTATAGAAGGTGGGATGTGAGCTGAGTCTTGACAGAAGCCAAGGAAGGCAGGAGGCAGCTAATAATGATAAAAATAATAATAACAGTAAGCATTTACACAGCACTTTAAGGTTTGCCAAGCATTTTACAAATAACTAATTTTAATCCTTCTAACAAACCTAAGTAAGTGCTATTATTATCCTCATTCTACAGACGAAGCGACTGAGACAGTTTAAGTAACTTGCCTAGAATCACACAGCTAGTGTCTAGGGCCAGATTTGAGCCCAGGTACTTTCCAACCCCAAGTCCTGCTCTCTATCCACTGTGTCACCTATATGTCTAATGTAAGGAAGGAAAACATTCCAGGCATGGGGAGGAGGGTACAGGCAACGAAAAAGAACAGAACAGAGAGTCATATAGAAGGAAAATCAAGCAATATGTTGTAACTTTATCCTAAAGTTCACGAAGGGGAATAAAATTTAAAAACACTTGGAAAGGTAAGAATGAGCCAGATTGCAAAGGGTTTCAGAAGCTTAAGAAGGAACTTTACATTAAATCCTAGAGATAATCAGGAGCTGATATGATCAGACCTGTGCTCTTCTGGAAGTTATCTCTGGCAGTTAAGAAGAAGGAATGGAGATGGAAGAGTTTAGGGAAAGAGATCAACTTGGAAGCTACTAAGATAGCTTAGGCCTGAGATAATGATGTCTGCCTGCACCAGGGCAGCAGAAATACCAAATCAGAGGAAAGAGAGGAACATAGGGGATATGAGAGATGTTACAAATTAGAATTGACAGGATTTGGCAACAAACTGGATACCTGAGATGAATGAGACTGCAGTGTCATGGATAAGATGTCAGAGCCTTTAAAAATGGGAAAATGGAGGTGCCCTTAATAGTAAAGAAGTCAGAAATGAGGAAAGGTTGCGGTGACAATTTGAATTCTGTTTGGCCATACTGAGTTTGAGATGCCTTTGGAACAACTACTCTTGAGATTTCCAATATAAAGTTAGTGATGCAGGCCTGGAGGTCTGGCAGGGGGTTAGGTTTGTATCAAAAGATTTAAGAATCATCTGCAAAGAGATTATAAATGAACCTATGAAGTGAAACAGAGCCTTGGGGAGACACTCAGGGTTAGTTGTCAGACACATAGGAGAATCAAGTGAATTCTAGCAGTTGTCTGGAAAATACTGAAAGAAAAAAGTATCCAGAAAAAGAGAATGATGGTGGCAGAGGTCAATAAAAATGAAGACAAGAAAAGGCTATGAGATTTGGAAATTAAGAGATAAATGTTAACTTTGGAGAGAGAATTTCAGTTGACTGATGAGACTGGAAGTCAGACTGTAGAGAGTTTTGAAATGAGAAGTGGACGAAGTACCTAATGTAGATTGCTTTCTTTGGCTGAAAAGGGTGACAGCTAGCTGAGATGATCAGACCACATGAGGGTGTTTTTAAGGACGGGAAAGACATCAGTGTCACTGTAGGTAACAAATATGTAAGAAATTAAAGATTAGTAAGAGAGTGGGGATAACAAAGTCTGCTGGAGAAGATAGGATGAAAAGGGAACAAAGTTAAAGAGAGAATTGTCTTGGATAGAAGAGCCTCTTCTTCATGTGAGATGAGGTGGAGAAGATAGCAGGAAAAGACAGCTGAATGATGTAAGATGAGGAAGGGCAAACAGTGAATATTTGAAAAAAAAATTTCAGTGAAGTATGAAGCTAGCTAAAAGGGTATGGAGAAGGTATACCATAGCAGGCTTGAGGAGGGATAAAAAGGTTTGGAACCACTGCTGTGGTGACATGATGAGTTCATTATGAAGGGGAAAAAAGATTACCTTGCTGTGGTGAGGTCCCAGTTGAGATATTAGAGCATATGTTTTTAGTGTACCTTGTCAGTACAGTTTCACAATTTTCTCCAGCTCCCTTCAGCAACATGTAAATAAAAACAAGGCAGCAAATAGCAAGAGTTAATTCCAGGCTAGGATTTGTATGTAATGTGATGCTGGTGATAGGACTTGGGTCAAGAGGACAGTATAGAGCTGGCCTGCTTCACCAATGGTAGAGACAGAGAACGCAGGAAAAGGTAAACAGCCAGTTCAGGGGTAGTAACATTGTCAAGAACTGAGGGGTAGAGGGACTGGAGGTAACAATGAGAAGGAAGAAAGTATTAGGTGTTATAAGAAAGAGGAAAAGATGGAACAAGAAAAGATTATGGTTGGATAAAGGAATTTTAGAGTTTATGAACACAGAATTTAAATGCTTGTGGGTCATGGCAAGATCAATAGTATGATATTTCTCTATGTTTGTAAGCTGGAGTGGTAGAGCAGGTTATGGCAATACAGAGTCAAAACAGCAGAATCAGAAGACGCATTTAAGCCCAGCTTGTCTCCCAAACACCATCTGAACAAAAACCTAGAGAATGCATCAGAACGAATACTGATAGGGAAAGCAAGAAATAAAGTCACAGTGAGCCATTTCCAAATGAGGTTGGCTTAGGGAGACAGGTCTGTGGGTACTGAGGAAGAGGTCTGGCCAAGAGCATATATGCTAGCATCAGCAATAGTAGGCACTATGCCACTGTCCAGGGTCAGAAAAAGAGTCAAGGCAGTGCACTGAGGTAAAAAAGAGAACTTAGGAAATCCCTGTCCAAGTTTTAGGTGTAGGTGTAGGTGTAGGAACAGGTGACATCTAGAAGCTCAGTTGCCTATTATCAAGTTCAGGGTGATACACTAATAGTAAAGAAGAGCAGTTGTGGGCACTGGCCTTCGTGGTGCAGTGAGCTAGAAACAAGTTTCAGGAAGCAAACAGTAGCTATGTGGCTCTGATCCCAAGAGTATAGTTGAGCATTACAGACCAAAGGGGAGCCAGAAGTTCAGCTGCTCTAAACCTGCAGAGCCTCACACTGTGTCAATAGTGACCAAATCCAGCAGAAAGAAGTCTGTGGAAACTCCCAACCAGAAATAACCAAAACATCTATACCTGGGTCAGAAACTTATAGAACTCAGCCAAGGAGGGCAGAGAACAGATCCCCTCCCTGCTCAAATCACGCCATTTTGGAGGGGCTGAAAGCTCACAGACTGCCAACAAGAACTGTGAGAACAACACAAGGACATACAAGGAATGAAGCTCAAACTGGATACACCCCACCAGACATGTACACACCCCCCAACACTAACTCAGAGTCTAAAGTAAAGAAGCAGCCTAGAAGAATAAAACAAAGAATTTGACAACAAAGGGTTATTAGAGTGACAGGGAAGCTCAAGATACAATAAGAAAAATCTATAAGCAAAGCCTAAAAAAAAAAATGCGGCTTGGACACAGGCCCAACAAGTATTTCCAGAACCATAAAAAGAAAAGTTAAAGGAGGTTTAAAAAAAAAAAAAGGTTTTAAAAACCAAATGAGAGCAAAACAGGAAAGAATGGGAAAACCATCAAGAGCTTGGGAAGAAAAAATATGAAGAGAGTTAACAGCATAGAAAAAGGAGGTATAATTTCTTACTGAAGAAAATAACTTCTTGAAAATTAGAACTTGCTCAAAGGATATGAAGAGGCAATTTTCAGATAAAGAAATCAAAGCTATCCACAGTCATATGAAAAAATGCTACAAATCATTACTGATTAGAGAAATGTACATTAAAACAACTCTGAGGTACCATCTCACACCTATCAGATTGGCTAATATAACAGAAAAGGAAAATGATAAATGTTGGAAAGGATGTGGGAAAATTGGACATTTAATGCACTATTGGTGGAGTTGTGACCTGATTCAATCATTCTAGACAGTAATTTGGACCTATGCCTGTGCATATCCTTTGACACAGCAATACCACTACCAGATCTTTATCCCAAAGAGATCATAAAAAAAGAGAAAAGGACTTAAATGTACTAAAACATTTATAACAGCTCTTTCATGATGGCAAAGAATTGGAAATTGAGGGGATGCCCATCAATTGGGGAATGGCTGAACAAGTTGTAGTATATGAATGCAATGGAATACTATTGTGCTATAAGAAATAATGAACACACAGATTTCAAAAAAACCTGGAAAGGATTTACATGAACTGCGGCAAAGTGAAGAGAGCAGAACTAGGAGAACATTGTATACAGTATCTGCAACATCGTATAATGATCAAACTATGAATGACTTAGCTCCTTGAAAAAATACAATGATCCAAGACAATTCCAAATGACTCATTATGGAAAATGCTATCCATATCCAGACAAAGAACTGATAGAGTCTGAATCCAGATCAAAGCATACTATTTTCACTTTTTTGGGGGGTGGTTTTTTTTTCTTTTGGCCTGTTCCTTCTTTCACTATATCACTAATATGGAAATGTTTTACATGATTATACATACATAACCTATATCAAATTACTTATCATCATAGGGAGGGGGGAAGATGAGGGAGAGAATTTGCAACCCAAATTTGTAAAAAATGAATGTTAAAAATTGTCTTTAGATGTAACTGGAAAAAATACTATTAACTATTATTAAATTATTAAAAAGAAAATTAGAACTGGCTAAATAGAAGCTAATCAAAAGACTGAAAAATCAGAAGAAAATATGAAATATTTCATAGAAAAATAACTGACCTGTTATTTTTATCTGTTATAACAGCAAGAAATAATTTTAGAATCTTGAACTACTTAAAAGCCATGAACAAAAAAAGATCCTAGACATCGTATTTCAAGACACCATAAAAGAAAACTGTTCAAATATTTTAGAATTAGTGGGCAAAGTAGAAATTAAAAGAATCTACCAGTCATCTCAGGAGAGAAACTCCAAAGTATAAACTCTCAGAAATATTACAACTAAAATTCAGAGCACCCAGGTCAAGGCAAAATACTGCAAGCAGCCAGAAGGGGAAAAAAATATTGTAAGAAGTCAGGGGAAAAAAATTAAAATACCAAGTATCCACAGTCCAAATAATACAAGGCTTAGTGGCCACCACTGCAAAAGAAGCAGAGAGCTTGGAATACAATAATCTACAAAACAACATAGACATACCCATGAATAAATAACCTACCTAGCAAAAACTGCACAAAATCCAGTGGTGAGGGTGAGGAATGGCTACTTGATCAAACAGAATCAAATAGAAGACTTCTAAGTATTCTGATGAAGAGAGCTGAGTAAAAATTCTAACATATAAAGAGAAGAATCAAGAGAAACATGAAAAAAGCTAAACATGAATGAGAAAACTTAAGAGTCAGTCACTAAGCAAGGTTAAGCTCTTTACATCATTATACAGAGATGATACATTTAACCCCTCAGAATTTCATTATCAACAGTGTCGTAGGAGGACTCTAATCAGACAGAGCATCTGAGTCTGATTCAGTTGCATTTGGATGATCTCAAAAGAAGAATAGAATGGGTGGGGAAGAAAGCTACACTAGAAGAGTATGGAAGTAAGGAAAAGAATGGGGAAAATTATCTCACATAAATGAGGTACATAAAAAGAAATTAATGCAATAAGAAGGAAGTAACAGGGATTGTGAGAACAGATGAAACAACTTCTGCTGTCATCTGAACTGGTAAAAGAAGGAAAGAACACACGTTCACAAGCAGGTGGGCACAGAAACACATGTTACCCAACAGGTACATAGGAAGGAAAGTGTGAAGGGAATAAAGATGAGGGTAGATTAAGGCAAACATTTGTCAGAAGGAAAACAGGGAAAGAAAGAGGATGAATACAAGAGAAAAGGATGGAAGTAAATATACAGTTACAAATCATAACTGTGAATGGGATGAAGTTACCCATAAGATGGAAGAGAATAGTAGAATTCAATAATATGCTGTTTACAAGAAACATATTTAAAATAGAATGATATACATATAGAACTGAAATAAAAGGCTGGAATAGAATCTTGTACTTGTGCTACAGTAAAAAAAAAATGCAGTGCTATGATTTCAGACAAAATAAAAGTAAAAATAGACCTAGCTGAAAGAGATAAGCATGAGAAACCTGTATTTAGCCGTTAATATCAGTACTAAACATATATGCACCAAGTGGCAAAGCATCTATATTCTTTTTTTTTTTTGGCTAGGCAATGGGGTTAAGAGACTTGCCCAGGGTCACACAGCTAGTAAGTGTTATGTGTCTGAGGCCAGATTTGAACTCATGTCCTCCTGAATCCAGGGCCGGTGCTCTATCCACTGCACCACCTAACTGCCCCTTAAAGCATCTATATTCTTATAGTGAAAGTTCAATGAATTACAGGAAGAAATACACAATAAAATTATAATAGTGGAGGGACCTCAATTTTACCTCTTTTAAAACTAGATAAATTACACCAAAAAATAAACAAAAGGTCAAAAACCTAAATAGGATTTTAGAAAAGTTAGATATGCAAGACCTCTAGAAACTATTGAATGGGAATTGAAAGGAATATATATTCTCAGCTGTGCATGGCAGATTGATAAAAAAAAAAATGACCATGAATTAAGGCATAAAACCTTCATAAACAAATTCAAAAGGGCAAAAATATTAAATATATCTTTTACTGATCATAATGCAATACAAATTACATTCCACAAAGGGCCTTTCAAGGAAAGATTAAAAATCAATTGGAATCTAAATAACTTAATCTTAAAGGATAGGTGGGTTCAAAAACAAATTAAAAATAAACAAAAATTTCATTAAAGATAATGATAACAAATGAAACAACATGAAAATTTATCAGACGCAGCCAAGGCAGTTCTCAAGGAAACATTTATATCTCTAAATTCTTTCATCAAAGAGAGAATTGAGCATGCAACCCCAAAAAAAAAAACCTCCTAGAAAAGCAATAAATTAAAAACCCTCAATTAAACATCAAAACAAGAATCCTCAAAAACAAAGGAGATTAACAAAATTACAAGTAAAACAAACCAAAAAAATTAGATAAGGTATTAACTAATTTAATAAAAAGAAAATGAAACAGGTGAATTTACAAACATTGAAAATGAAAAAAAAGCATTAGTTGATATTTTGCCCAGCTACATGCCAATAAAACTGACAATCTAAATGAAATGGATGAATGCATGCAAAAATATAAACTGCCCAGATTAACAAAACAATAAATAGAATACATAAATATTCTTCTATAATTAGAATACTTAAATAAACCTTTCTTAAAAAAAGAAATTGAACAAGCCATAAATGAATTTCCAAAGTGGAAAAATACCTCAAGATCAGAAGAACTTACATGAGAATTCTACAAAACACTTAAGAACAATTAATTTCAATACTTCATGAATTGTTTGAAAATTTTTATAAAGGATTCTATCAAATTCTCTCTATGAAAATAAATATGGAATTGATACCAAAACCAAGGACTGTCAAAACAGAAAAAGAAAACTATAGCCCAAATTTTTTCTCTAACGAATATTGATGCGAAACTTTTACATAAAATACTAGCAAGGAGACTACAGCAATATATTACAATGATCATACATTATAACCAGGCTGGGTTCATACCAGGAATGCAGGGCTGCTTAGATATTAGGAAAATAATAAACTTTATTGATCAAAATAATAACTAAAAATCATGATAATTTCAATAGATGCAGAAAAAGGTATTGGTTTTTTGGTGTGTGTGTGTGGGGGGGGTTCCGGTTAGGCAATGGGGTTAAGTGACTTGCCCAGGGTCACACAGCTAGTAAGTGTTATGTGCCTGAGGCCGGATTTCAACTCCTGAATCCAGGGCCGGTGCTCTATCCAGCCACCTAGCTACCCCCAAGAAAAAGGTATTAACAATATACAATACCTATTCCTATAATCAACAGCAAAAAGCAAGAATAAATGGAGCTTTCCGTAAAACAATAAAAAGTATATATAAAATCAAGAGCAAGTATATGTAAATGAAAATAAACTCTAAGCCTGTCCAATAAGATCAAGGATGAAAGCAAAGGTGTTCTTCATCACTATTCCTCTTCAGTATCGTACTAGAAATGCTAGTTGATGGAATGAGGGAGAAAGGGAAAGGGGTGCAAAGGCAAAGAAGAAATAAAAATAGTATTTTTTGATGATGATATGATGGTTTACTTAGAGAACCCTACAGAGTTAAATGAAAAACTAATAAAAACAGTAACTTCAAGCAAAGCTGCAGAATATAACTCATGCAAATCACCAGCACTTCTGCATATTACCCAATAAAACCCAGCAGGAGGAAACAGCAAAAGAAATTCCATTTAAACTAACTACAGATTGTATATAATCTTGGGAGTCTACCTGCCAACACGTACATACAACAGCTATCTGAACAACATTATAAAACACTCTTCACACAAATATAGACCAAAATAATTGGAAAAATATTAATTGCTCATAAGTACGTCAAGGCAATACAATAAAAATGACAATACTACTTAAATAATTTACTTATTCAATAACATTCCTATCAAACTACTAACGAATTACTACAGTATGTCTAAAGGTCAAGAATACCAAGGGAATGAATGAGAAAAAAAAATCAGATGGAGGGGGGCCTAGCAGTGCCAGATCTGAAACTATACTGCAAAGCTATAATTGTGAAAAAGCAATCTGGTATTCAGTGAGAAATGGTCATAGTAACCTAGTGCTTGATAAATCCAAGATCCCAGATACTGGGGCAAGAAAACACTATTGAACATAAAAACTACTGGGAAAACTGGAAAGTAATCTGGCAGAAACTAGATACAGACCGATAACTCTCATCATATACCAAAATAAACTCAAAATTGGTCCATGATCTAGATATGAAGCACTACATCATAAGCAAATAAATGAAACCTGGAAGAAATTGCCAGTCAGATCTACAGAGAGGGCAAGAATTCATGACTGAACAAGAGAAAGAAGGGTTCACAGGAATGGACTAATTTTGATTACATGATATTATAAAGATTTTGGAGGGGCAGAGCTAATATGGTGGAGTAAAGGCAAGGGCTCCCCTGAGTTCTCCCAAATTCCCCTCTAAAAAACTTTAAAATAACGCCTCAGAAAAAAATTCTGGAGCAGCCGAACCAATAAAAAGGATGGGGTGAAATAATTTTACCAAGACAACTTAGAAAGTCAACAGTAAAGGTCTATTTCATTGAGGTGAGAATAGAGTGCAGTCCAATGCAGGCTGCAACCTGGCAAGCCATCAGCAAGCCTTGGGAGCACCTAAATTGGCAGCAGCAGATTGTGGAGGTCTCAGCTGAGACAGAAAGGGTTAAATAACTGGTCAGAAGGTAAGTACATGGGACCCTTTAATGGCACTGGTTACAGGACTCTGCTACATTGGCCAGACATGTCTCCAGGTCACGGTCATTAAGACAAGGAGGAACACCAGAATTGGCCAAATGGAAAAAAGACGTATAAACGTTCACTGGAGAAAATTCCTTAAAAAGTAGAATTGGCCAGATGGAAAACGAGGTACAAAACTTCACTGAAGAAAATAAACTCCTCAAAAATTAGAATTGGGCAACTGGAAATATCAAGAAATAGTAAAATAAAACCAAAAGAATGAAAAAGGAGAAGAAAACATAAACTATCTTATTGGAATGAATTACTCCACCACCTGAAAGCCATGACAAAAAAAAATAAATAAAACAAACAAAAAAAAGAACCTAGACAAAACATTTCACAAAATTACTAAGGAAAACTGCCCCAATATCCTTGAACCAGAGGGCAAAATAAAAACTGAAAAAACCCAGAGATCACCTCCTCAAAAAGATCCCAAAATGAAAACTCCCAGGAAAATTAAAGCCAAATTCCAGAGCTCCCAGGTCAAGGGAAAAATACTATAATCAGCCACAAAGAAACAATTCAAATATCAAGGAGCAACAACTAGGATTATACAGGATTTAGCAGTTTCTATGGGTTTGGAATATGATATTCTGGAGGGCAAAGGACTAGAATTACAACCAAAAATCACCTACCCAGCAAAACCAAGTATAATCCTTCAGGAGGAGATACGGCCATTTAGTGAAACAGAAGATTTTCAAGCACTCCTGATGAAAAGACCAAAGCAGAATAAAAAATATGACTTTCAAATACAAGACTCAAGCATAAAAAGGAAAGAGAAATCATCAGGAATTCAATTAGGTTAAACTATTTACATTCCTACATAAGATGATACTTGTAACTCCTAAGAACTTTCTCATTATTAGTGCAATTAGAAGGAGTATACAAAGACAGATGGCATGTGTCTGAGTTGATTACGTTAGGATGATAACTAAAAAAAAAATTAACTAAAATTAATGAGAAAGAGCGATGTATTGGGAGGAAGGGAAAGGTAGAATGGGGAAAATTATCTCACAAAAGCAGCGTGAGAGTTTTTACAGTAGAGGGGAAGGTGGGGGGAGATGCTTAAACCTTACTCTCATCATTGGACACAGAAATCTCTCTTCAGGAGGGGAAAGGGACAAGAGAAGAAAAAAAGGAGCTGAAAGAAAAGAAGGTGGATTGGGGAAGGTGATGGTAAGAAGCAAAATATTTTTGAGGAACAACATGCTAAAAGGAGACAGGAAGGGAGGGGAGGTGTGTGGGGGGGGGGGGGGAGACAGAGAGAACCAGGAGGAAAAATAAGATGGAGGGAACTACACAGTAATCATAACTCTGAAAACGTTTTTTACAGCAAGTTTCTCTGATAAAGGCCTCAGTCCTCAAATACACGTAAAACTGAATTAAATTTATAAGAAATCATTCCCAATTGGTAAATGGTCGAAGGATATGAACAGGCAGTTTTCAGACGAAGAAATGAAAGCTACCTATAGTCGTCTGAAAAATTACTGTTGACTACAGAAGTGTACATTAAAACAACTCTGAGGTACCACCTCATATCTATCAGACTGGTTAACACGACAGAAAAGGAAAATGACAAATATTTAAGATGATGTGAGAAAATGGGAACATTAATGCACTGTTGGTGGTTTAATCCACCAACTCTCCAATCTACTCTTCAATCATTCTAAAGAGTAATTTGTAATGGGGCAGCTAGGTAGCACAGTGGATAGAGCATGGGCCCTGAAATCAAGAGGACCTGAGTTCAAATCCGGCCTCAGACCAAACACTTGACACTTACTAGCTGTGTGACCCTGGAAAAGTCACTTAACCCCAATTGCCAGAGAGAGAGAGAGAGAGAGAGAGAGAGAGAGAGGAGAGAGAGAGAGAGAGAGAGAGAGAGAAAGAGTGTAATTTGGAACTATCCCAACTGCGCATATTCTTTGACCCAGCAATACCACTAGCAGGTCTTTATTCCAAAGAGATCTTTAAAAAACAAAAAGGGGGGGGGGGAGAAGGACTTAAATGTACAAAAATATTTATAGCAGTTTTTTCTGGTGGCAAAGAATTGGAAATTGAGGAGATGACCATTAATGGAAGAGGGCAGAAAAAGTTGTGGTATATGATTATGATGGAATACTACTGTGTCATAAGAAACGATGAACAGGATACTTTCAGAAAAACCCGCAGACTTACACAAACTGATGCAAAGTGAAATGGGCAGAACCAGGAGAACAGTGTGCACTGTAACAACAATTTAACTTTGAATGACTTAGCTATTCTCAGCAATACAATGATACAAAATAATTCTTAAGGACTTATGACGAAAATGCTACCTATTTCCAGAGAAAGAACTGATAAGAGTCTGAATGCAGATAGAAGTATGCTTTTTTCTTTATTTTTCGTGGGGTTTTTTCCCTGTTTTCTTTTATAACATTACTAGTATGTTAATGTTTTACATGACTACATATGTATACCCTATACAAAACGCCTTCTCAATGAGGGAGATGGGAGGGAGTGAAAAAAATCCGGGACTCAAAATTTTAAAGAATGAATGTTAAATGAATATTAATTATTTTTACATGTAATTGGAAAAAGAATAAATATTTCTAAAAAAATTTTTACATTTTTGAATATACAAAATCAGCGCAACTAAAATTGGAGAAAAAGACAAACTGGTAAAAATATTTGCAGCAAGTTTCTCTGACAAAGGTCTCATATAAAAATATACACACACTCATACATATATACTACACACATACATGTATTGATATGTATGTATACACAGAAAGGCAACTAAGTCAAAAAGGAGGCAATCTCCAATTGATGAAATCATTAAAGGTTATATAAATAGGCAGTTCTCAGAGGAAGAAATTCAAGCTTTCAATAACCATATGTAAAATGCTCTAAGTCAGTAATAAATAGAAAAATGCAAACTAAAACAACTGTTGAGGTTATCACCTCAGGCCCATCATATTGGCTGACAAAGATGACAAAAAAGAAAAATGACAAATACTGGAGGGGATGTAGGAAAACAGAAACACTAATACACTACTGGTGAAGCTGTGATTTAGTCCAACATTTCTGAAAAACAATTTGAAAATATGCCCAAAAAACTACTAACCTGTGCATACCCAGTGATAAGGCTACCCAAAGAGGTCAAAGAAAGAGGAAAAGGACCCATATATACAAAAATATCTATAGTGGCTATTTTTGTGGTGGCAAACAACTGGAAATTGAGAGGATGCCTATCAACTGGGGAATGGCAGAACAAATTATATCAATGTGATGGAATACTGTTGTGCTATATAAAATGATAGGGATAGTTTCAGAAAAACCTGAGATTTGTGTGAAATGATGGAAAGTGAAGTGAAAAGAACCAGAGGAACGATTTATGTAATAACAGAAATATAAAGACAATCAACTTTGAAAGACTTAGTAACTGTTATCAATATAACAGCCAACAACAATTCCCAAAGACTCATGAAGAAATGTGCTATCCATCTGCAGATAGAAAGATGTTGGACCCCATTTACAGATTAAAGTATATTTTTCTTCTCTCTCTTTTTTGTGGACATTGCTAATGACATAATTTGTTTTGCATGATTAAGCATTTGTAGTGAGTTGTTTTGTTTTTTGTTTTGTTGGCCTTCTCAGGGGGTAGAGGAGGAGGAATAAGAAGGAAAAGAATTCAAAACTGAAAATAAAATACAATTGAATTTTTTTTTAAAAGAGTGTATCATGAGAAGTGAGTAGATTGAACATCTGGGAGGTTTTAGGGAGCAAGTGGTGGAAGATACAGAATGTATTTTGCACAATTACACCTGGGGATTCAGGATCATTGTGGAGAGAGTATGACAAGATGGAAATATGTATATCATTAATGAATGGGTCAAGGCAGAGTATCAGTAGCTAGAAAGAAGTCTGTTAAGAAACATAGGTGATTAGGCTGTTCAACTTGTTTGCATCAGGTCCAACATCATGCCAGGCGGTGGTAATGTATCCTCTGAGGCCCAGAAGTCCTGTAGGCTTGTGGATAAGAGGCAGGAGCAGGCAATTTGAGTAGGTATGAATTAATGTGTTGTAAGAAAAGATAAATGTGAGAAATACAGAGAAGGAAAAACTGGTACAACATGAAATAAATAGAACCAGGAAAATAATATATACAATGATGATGTAAAGAACAACAAAAAAAGCAAAAGAAACTGAATTATAAAAAATTATAACGACCAGACTTGTACCCAAAGACTATGAGAAGGTACCAACCTTGTTTTCTCAACACAGGTGAGGGATTATTGGTGTGTAACATTGAATATAACAGCAGACTCTTTCCATGTCTTGATAAATTTGCTCACTTTTTATTCATCTCTTTTAAAAGTCTTCATGTAATGGATATTTGGGGGAGGGGTTGAAGTAGAGGGTTTGAGGTAACCATTAGGAAATATAGGTAATATGAAAACAAAAGAGATAAATAAAATTTTGTCTCATAAAAGAAATGTTTCAGAATTATAAATAAACCTCATTTAAAATAGTAAACAGTTTTGGATGCTATAAAGTAGGTATCAATAAATGCTGTTAGAGGGACTCAATGTATTACATACACATACACACACACACATATACATATAGACAGCTAGCTAGAAAGAAGTTAATAATAAAAACTCTGACCTACAACTATTATAATAAATAAACATTAACAAAAGAAGAACAGTTTGGCTTACCTTCTCAGAATTTATAAAGGCTTTGGGAGAATAATATTAATTACTCAAGTTTCTCAGATAAAAAGAAAAAGGTAAGTCTATCTAGTCAAGTTTGAATTGTTGCCCTTCCTTTTGTATCCATAGGCTTCCACTAACCAAAGTCATACAAAATCATCCCAAACTTCTTTTGTGTTTTACCTAAATTGTCCTTGACAAATATTTTTTGCTGCTGCTAAAAATGATTAGGTTCCTTCAATTAAAATACATTTCTTAAAGAGTGGAGTCCACGCTTCCTACCCTTCACCACCTCTTTTACTTTCTCATTTTAACAAATTCTACACCTCCATATTTCCTCTTTCCTCACATTCTCTTTGTTCACCAATCACAGAAAATCACAGAAGAATTCTCAACAGGTCTAATGCTTCTCTACCTTCGAGCTCTTGAGCTAACTTCTTTTACATTTCCAGGTCTTATTATCCTTTCTCTTGCCTCTTCAATCTCTCCTACACTGCCTTCCTTCCCTGTATCTACAAAACATTTTCAAGTCAGACCCTCTCTCCCTTTTCCCCTCCAAAAAACCTTTCTTCAATGTTGCTATTAACTTCAGGCCACTTCATTTTCTCTTTCCCTTTATTGTCTGCAGTTTTGAAAGAATAGGCCTGCTTTCCATAACCATTCACTCCTCAACCATTTGCAACCTAGCTTAGTAACTACCACTTTAAACATGATTCTATTAAAGGTAACTGATGACATTATAAATACCACAACCTTAAGATCTTTTTTGCTTCTTCATTTTCCTTTACCTCCCATTGTGTTCCATAACTGAAACTTTTCTCATTTGGATTCCTTGCAACATACATTAATTATCTTAGTTCTCTGGTTGATTCTCTTTTTCTTCTTTGTGACCCCTAAAAATAAGTACCCTTCTCATTAAGAGACTGTCCTCTACTCCAACCCTTTATACATCCCTAACTTCAACAGTCATCAGACTGGCCAGTGCACTGATTTGATTAACTATGTACTATGTTACAAAGTAAAGTTTTACTACGAATAAAGGGAGTTAGTGGAAATGGCAATTTTTAAAAAATACTACCAAATTTCCCAGTGAAAGTATCAATAAAAAAAAGTTAAGAAAAAAACTTCACCCATTTCTCAAGATCCATGTCACATCTTTCACAAAACCTTCCTGGATACCCTCAGCCATATGTTCTCTCTATAGTTTCCAGTACAATTAATTAGATTAAATATTTGCCTCAACTACTTTATTCAAGAAAGCTCTTGAGGACTTCATCTATTATCTTTCATCTCCCAAGAGCTAGCACAAAACTTAAACACAACAGGTCCTCAATAAATTTGTGTTAAATGAGTTTAAAATCTTCAAATACTGCTCAAAATCTGAGAAAAATTACCATGAATATGACTGTTAAGACAACTTTCCTTTTCTCTAAATACTAGAGACTTCTTTGCTGACATACTATCACATCATTTGGAAAACCACAAAAATGATTTGAAAATCATTAATTACCATGGATTTTTAAAAATAGCTTAGATACTACCCTTACTAGTGTACAGATAGCTTCCTTCCTAACATCATCACCATGATTAACCAAAGTTGGAAACAAACTGTGTGCCCAAAAATTAAGAGACAGCTAGACAAATTATGAACATAATGGAAAAATGAGAAATTTGAAGAACCCCGAGACTTCCATGAAGTGACACAAGGTGAAGACTGCAGATAGAAGCCAATAAACAGAGTAACCACAACCATAAAAACAAGTGCAACTTTGAATAACACAACTGTGGGTGGGGAAGGACAAGGTAGAAAGAGTACAATGTTGGTACTACTGTACTTTCAAGTTAAAGTATATATCCACTTCCTTTTGACTAAGAGTAAGTACTAAAAATTAGAATTGCATTTATTATAAACCATATTCACTCTCTTATGCTGTTAAATTTTAACTGTTTCTGTGTAACCTTATGCAAAAGATTTAACTGCATTTTTGGGAAATATAACATCTTGGAAACAAAGTTCCATTTTTTTAAAAGGTGGGCTGGTAGAGAAAAGCTGAGAAAATGAAACTCCCTCCCTTCGTTATAGGTGGGGACACTAAAGGTTATGGATGGAATTTTGCATAAGCTGTCAGATAAGAATAAAATGCTTGTTTTTGCTCTTTTTTTTAAAATTAATTTTTAAAAAAATTTTTTAATATTTTGGGGGGGATGGGGGTGGGGAGGATGTATTAAGAAAAGAATATAACATAAAAACAAAAGGCCTCTTTTTAAAAATAAATACAAACACAAAATTAAATGTATGTTGGAGCCTGGCTGTGAAGGCATTCTTCTGAGACTAACTTAATTTAAAGACTCCTTGATTCATAGCTGTGTGGCACCATTTGGACAATACTAGCATTCTAGAGATGGACTCTTCTAGCAGCAAGCAGTTTGGGATCACTCAAAGTATCGAAATTTCTCAAAAGCATTATCTCTTGCTATTCATTGGCAATGCCTGTACAAGAAAAAAACAGCCACAATAATTCTACAGGTTAGCATAGTGAGAATAGCAATGAACTTAGAATCAGCTTAATTTACAGGCCAACATCCTCATCTAGAAAATGAAAGGATAAAACATGATGACCTCTAAAGTCTCTTCCAGCTCTAAATTTATAACGCTGATAATATACCCTATATATTTTTTCCAGTGTGAGATGTTGGTGTTTTCCACATCATTGCTGATTTTTGTACATCAGAAAGGAACCTTTGTATTCTAGTGAATAACACAATTAAGCACAATGCCATCAGTACATATTATCATTTGAAGAATTTCACCTTCAATAAAAAATCCTTGTTTGGCTCTTACATGAGACATAAGACACTCTCAAATATCTTTCTCAATTTAAAAACTTGCTCAGCAAGAAAACTCAATGAAGGATTAAACAAAGATAATTTTCTAGTGATTTCCAACATAGTATGCAATTTTGACGTACAACCTAAAAGACATTATGTATGAGTCTTCAAAGCTTAATTTTACTCCAGCAAGTTAAATTCAATTATTACATTTTTAAAAGTTTATTTAATGGTACTTAATGTTAACTGCTAGTGCTTTGAAGTCTATTTAGAGAATAATGATCACTGAGTTTGGAACATTGGTGGATATACTCAAGGAGAATCTCTAGTAACTTTTCACGGGTTGGTAGTACTTGATTAAAATGAAATTAGGTTTAAAAAAGTCATTTCCCATTTCCATGGAAAAGGCATATTACCAATATTCCTATTAAACCATTATTGGTGTTTTGCATTTTTGTATAATCTATTACTATTTCAATTATCACTGGTTCAACATTTTAACAAACAAGCGGAATAAAGAAAGGGAAAGTGAGGTAGAAGGGCAAGATGTTCCAGAGGAAATAGCTAGAAGACAAAGGAAGTTAAAGAGGTTCAGTATACGTCTTGCTAGTGTTACAACAACTGAACAAGGAAAGATAGATGATAATTTAGTAATTAAGTAGTAGTCAAGCAGAAGCCTGACTGTGGAAAGTTCAACAATAAATATACCAAAAGTATAATTAGACCTCAAACTGGGAGAAATTGTTTTCCCCCACCTTAAAAGGCTAACTTATATACCATGATAATCAGTACATTAAAAATAAGTCCATTATCTTCCATTCCTTCAAATCCTTTATTGGCCTTGAGAAAACATATGCATTCCTTCATAATTTATTATTTCCTAGTCACTAACCACCAGCTCCCTTCAAAATTTTCTTAGTGTCTTCACCTCCTTTCCTGCCCATCAATTTCAGTAAAGATATACTGGGAGTTCTTCTCTGTTATTTCTCAGCATTTGTTCTTTCTGAAGAAATGTTTCTTTCACTCCTTGAAAACTGTTTCAGTAGCCTCCAAGACTGAATTTCCTCCCATTTCTAGTTTCTCTTTGCTTCAGCTCATTCTACATAAAACCATCAAGATAATCTCTCCAAAAACAATTTTCATAAAGTCAAACATCAATAGGATCTCCTAGTGATAACTGTCTTTATAGATGCCTTTTGTCTTCACATAAATTATTTCTAGAAATTTACGTATCACCACTGACAAATGAACAGAACATGAACTTTCCAGCATAGCATATTCACTGCCTTCCACCAACTATCATCTCTTCTAGCTACAATATTTATCAGCGCTCCTCAACACTACTCTCCCATTATTCAAATAGCATATTCACAATCCCTATATAAGAACTCATTTGTTTTCATTATCATCTCTTAAACCTTGGCTCATTCTGTAATTCTGTCTTCACCTAAGTATGTCAACCCATGACTATGATTTATTTCTTTGAATATCTGACTCCGAACTTAGATTTTGTACCCATACTACCTAAGTTTATTTAACCAGGTTTCCTAGGATCATATGAAATTTAGTAAATGGTATGAAAATTATGCATCATTTCTATTTGCTGTTCTTGGTATGTTAAGTGAAAACAAACACAATCAATTATTATTATTTGAAGTATTACATTTATTTAAATTATTATTAAAATCAATTATTGCTTATTAAGAAGGTATGAAAATGTGTGTGATTATTTTAATCTTTGGCCCAAGTCACAAAAAAACCATGTTATCTCCCAGAAACCATTTCTCTACAGCAATCTCTCAAATAAGTATTTACTGGGCACCTTCTATGTGACAATCATTTAAGGTCAAGAAGCTTAATATTCTATCAGAAGAAACAGCATACATGCATTACATTGTACATTACAATATGTGAAATGCATAAGGCAAACACAAAATAAGTACAAAATAATTTTAGGGAAAGCTGTGCTACCAACTAGAAAAATCAGAAAAGGATTCATGGAAGAAATGGCACATTGAATTTTGAAAGAAAGGGATTCTAACAGGTAAGGAGGGAGTATATTTCCAGCACAGGGGAGAGTACGTGCAAAGGAATGGAAATAGGAGATGGGATGTCATCTGTGAGGAAGAGCAAGGAGGCAGCTCAGCTGAAACATAGAATAAGTGAAGAAAAACAATACACCTGGAAAGGAAAACTGGAATCAGATTATGAAACCATTTAATAGCCCAACAAAGGAATTTATATTTTTATACAGAGGCAATATTTTATATTGTCTTGTGGTCTATGTATTAATATAGAAATCAATAATAAATATTAATGTTATATTTTATTCTATATTATACAGAGGCCTTGGCAGCTTATTGAGCAAGGGAATGGAATGTTCAAATTCGTACTTTAGGAATATCACTTCATATCACAAAATATCACTTTGGTAGTTATTTGGAAAAAAATATGGAGAGGATATAAATTTGAGACAGTGAAGCTACTACAATCCAGGTGAGAGATGTCAGCCACCATGTTTTAATACAGAAGGCACCAAATTCTTATGATGTTGGTAAATTCAATTAATAAACATTGATTAATGAACCACTTCTGTGCCATATACTGTCCTAGTTGTTTAGCATACAAATACAAAGAAAAAAATCATATCTACTCACACAGAGTTTATATTCTAATGGAGAATACTACAAGGTATCTAAACAGAGGAGGATACTTGGTACCTACCTACAGGGAGTGTGTAACTTAATCCACAGCTATTCAGCTCCATTTTGTAAAAGAAAACTCCAAGTGTCCTATATACTGGACAAGGGTTTTCACAAAAGGCAAAGATTTCCCAAGTCGGAATAATCATAAATTCTTCATATCAACTATAATCATACTAGAAAAAACACCCCTTATGTTACTTGCCATATATACATATAAAAGATATCTATTTGTGTGGGTGTGTGTTGTTTTCCTTGTATGTATGTTTTAGTCCATTCAAAGAGAGTTTATGAAAGATAAAGTAGGAACACTACTAGAGACATTTTTTGTGTTCCCAGGTAAGGTAGATCCAAATACATAGGACATAAGATGACACAGGCAGAAATGATGTCATGGACATAGGGGAAGGGATAAAGAAATGAGTTAAAGAATGTCCCTGTCCTTTTTCTAGTGATTTTATAGATCCTATCCATATTCACCTAAATGAGGAAGAAAAGCCATAGTGACAGAGGTGGTAGCATTAATATAAACTATAGTCTTCTGGCTTAGGAGTAAAATTATTTTACATAAGTTCAGGGAAAGAAAATACCCAATGGCCTCCAGAAGGACGATAAGAACAAAGTTCTACAATGGGTCAGGTGAGGCTATTCAGCCAGAAGTCACAGGGCTGTGCGGTAACATCTGTCCTTGAGACTCAATAATCTAAAGCTTGTAACATTACCAGAGACCAGTAAACTGCAGTCCAGGATGGCTGCAGCAGCCAGGCAAGAATGCACAGGGACCAACAGCCTGGATGCAAGACTTAGGTCATGAGCCAAATGTTAAAATAAATGACTGCCAGGGTACCTAAGAAGTAGAGAAAAGATATGTACAGAGGTTCAAGGGAAGAAACAAAATGAATCCTTCCCTAGGATTAAGGCCAAATGATCAGTAATCTCATTTTATTACTAAAAAATCCTCACACTTCTCATATTGTTGCTTTCCAATATGAGGTGGTTATGTGTATATCTTTTTGAGTTCCCAATAAAAGCTTTTTGGATTATAGTGAGCCTACTCATTAACTTTCAGTATTAGAAACCTAAAATTTCTATTTACTGAGCCGTCTTAGGGAAATCCTTTAACATCTATGAAGCTCTTTCCTCATCTATAAAATGAAGACATTAGTCTAGATGATCTTCACATTTCCTTTCAATTCTAAATCAGAGATGCCAAAAGAATAATGAACCAAGAAACTACTTTAAAAAACAACATTTATTTGGATATAAACTCACATGTACTTAAAAAAAGTCTCGTTACTTAATATCCGTATCTTTAAAATATTCAATCCTTAAAATGGTTACAAATGAAAAGGCAGTGCTCTAACAATGATTCCAATCTATTATCGTAAGTCAATAAGCACTCATGCCTGAGGTAAGTCTTGACTCTGTACATGCATACACAGCAGCACATCTCTAACAATGCTTTATAGTGCGCCACCGTCCAAGTTAAAGCTTTGAAGTATTTTCGTTTTTCTTTTTATAGTCAAACAAAAATGTGATAATAGATGAAAGAATATAGTGAAACTATAAGTAAAGCCAAAGATGCCTCATAACACCTGGATGCAAAACAAAACTACTAAAAATGAAGAGATGGCAATTCAAGAAAACAGGTGCTACTTTCAAAGACAAAAATACCAACAACTTGATCTCAAGGGCATATTTGTCACAGACAGTCATAGTGAGAAGGTAACAAAAGAGATAGTTCCCAGATGCCTTTGCCAAAGAAACATCAAGTGGAGTCCTTTTTCTCCTCAAAAATGCCATTCAATAAATATGTTCTCAAAGAAGCCTTTTAGAAATTTGAAACCATGGGCATTCCATTCACTTTTCAATTAGTTGGCAGTAGAAGAGAAGAGGAATGAATGAAAAAAATATTTATTAAGCACTTATTACGTGCAAAGAATTTTGCTAAGCACTGGGTATACAAATAGAAAACAGTCCTTGATGTCCACTTCATATTCTAATATAGAAAGACAACACATACTATGAAAATAACAACATAAATAACAAGTTACAATTATAGCATATAATTATATACATCCTATTATAAATGATAATAAAAAAGTAAGAAATCTCATACAAAAGTTATCACTGTATCGTTTTAAGTATAATCTTAAGATTATACTTAATAATGGCTATTGCCATTATTGGTAGTGATGGCCACTGCTACTTGATTAACATACTCCTTAAAAAACCTCATACCATAAAATGCACATGTATCATTCATAGCTCATGAATTTATTTTTTTAATCTAGTACTTATTACTTCTACAAAACCATAAGGATGAGACCTGTCATCAGGAAATTAATCCCTGAATTTAACTATTCCTATAGAAGAATTCAAATTTGCTTAAAATCATTTGACTAAGGCAAGGAGAACGTTTTCTAACAACATTACCCACTCAGACCTCAAGGACTGCCTGCACAAACAAATAAAAGTTTTAGATTACAACAGTAATAGCTCAAGTTTGGATTTCCTATTCATCCCATCACACAGTTTCACCTTTATTGTGTGACACAATCTCTTGAAGAGCACAGAATGACTTAAGTACTTCCCTTTGGTTCAGCAGCTCTTTCGAATAGGGAAGAAAAGCAGCCAATTGTACATAACCTCTACTAACTTCTCTTATAAATCAAATACAAGGGATAAGGGGCTTCACTTGACCTTGCCATTCTGTTGTGAGCACTTTGCCTATAACAATATTTAAAATTATTACACAGGTCCTGGGGGCAGAGCCAAGATGGTGGAGTAAAAGCAGTGACTTGATTGAGCTCTCCCCCAAACCCCAACAAATACCTGTAAAAAATGGCTCTAAACAAATTCTAAAGCATCAGAACCCACAAAAAGAGAGTAAAACAAATTTCCAGCCCAAGACAACCTGGACGGTTGATCAGAAACGCATATCGTGCCAGGCAGGGAGATGAATGCAGTTTGGCGTGGGCGTACAGGCCTCAGAAAACCTGGAGCAGGCCTCAGAGGACTGAATCATGGGCATCTGTGTAGGTTTCCAGACTTCTCAACCCACGAATGCCAAAGACAACTTTGGTCAGTAGGAAAACTCTATGTCTGCAATGAGGGAGAAGCATGGGCTGCCTCCCGAGCTTCTGGCCCCACAGACTAAGGTGGAATCCAGTGGCTGATCAGTGGGCTATTGCAGGGATCTCTTTGCTGGTGCAGGATTCTCTTGCTTTGCCCGTGCTTGGATCTAGGTCACAGTTGTGGGTGACAGTCCTGGGGTGAGAAGCACTGGCATGGGGGAGCTTGTGGAGAGAGAATCCTCCTCACAGTGCCAAAACAGAAAAGAGTGCTTGTGGTCATTCATAGACCACAGCACAGGCCAGGAAAGGAGTAAGCACCTTGGAAGAACTGAAAATTTTCAGGTCCCTAGAAGAAACTCTGAAACAGCTGCACAAAACCCCCGAAGCTTGGGACAGTAGATTCTCTACACTGGAAGCAGACTCCTACCTTAAAAAAGAGTTTATAACTTAAGTAATTGGCTAGGAGGCAGCAGTGCAAAAAGAATCAGACCATAGAATATTCTTTGGTAACAAAGAAGAACAAAACATACAACCAGAAGAAGACAACACAGTCAAAGCCCCTACATCCAAAGCCCCCAAGAAAATATGAATTGGTCCCAGGCCATGGAAGAGCTCAAAAAGGATTTTGAGAAGCACGTAAGAGAAGTAGAGGAAAAACTGAGAGTAACACAAGAAAATCATGAAAAACAAGTCAACAGCTTGCTAAAGGAGACCCCCAAAAAAATACTGAAGAAAATAGCACCTTTAAAAATAGCCTAACCCAAATGGCAAAAGAGGTCCAAAAAGCCAATGAGGAGAAAATTGCCTAAAAAGCAAAATTGGCCAAATGGAAAAGGAAGTCCAAAAGCTTACTGAGGAAAATACTTCCTTAAAAATTAGAATGGAGCAATTGGAAGCTAGTGACTTTATGAGAAATCAAGACACTGTAAAACAAATCCAAAAGAATGAAAAAATAGAAAAAATGTGAAATATCTCATTGGAAAAACAACTCACCTGGAAAATAGATCCAGGAGAGAGAAATTAAAAATTACTGGACTATCTGAAAGTCATGATCAAAAAATGAGCCTAGACATCTTTTAAGAAATTATCAAGGAAAACTGCCCTGATATTTTAGAACCAGAGGGCAAAATAGAAATGGAAAGAATTCACCAGTCACCTCCTGAAAGAGATCCCCAAAGGAAAACTCCTAGGAATATTGTAGCCAAATTCCAGAGTTCCCAGGTCAAGGAGAAAATATTGCAAGCAGCCAGAAAGAAACAATTCAAGTATTGTGGAAACACAATCAGGATAACACAAGATTTAGCAGCTTCTACATTAAGGGACCAAAAGGCTTGGAATATAATATTCTGGAGGGCAAAGGAGATAGGATTACAACCAAGAATCACCTACCCAGCAAAACTGAGCATAATCCTTCAGGGGAAAAAAATGGACATTCAGTGAAATAGAGGACTTTCAAGCATTCTTGATGAAAAGACCAGAGCTGAATAGAAAATTTGACTTTCAGATACAAGACTCAAGAGAAACATGAAGAGGTAAACAGGAAAGAGAAAGCATAAGACACTTATTAAGGTTGAACTGTTTACATTTCTGCATGGAAAGATGATATTTGTAACTCATGAGTCCTTTGTCAGTATTAGAATAGTTGGAGGGAAAAAATTATATGTATATAGATAGATAGATAAACAGAGGGCACAGAGTGAGGTGAAGATGAAGGGGTGATATCTGGAGAATAAAATTAAGGGGTGAGAGTGGATTATACTGGGAGGAGAAAGGGAGAAGCAAAATGGTGTAAATTATCTCACATGAAACAGACAATTAAGGCTTTTTACAGTGGAGGGGAAGTGGGAGAAGGTGAGAGGGAATGAGTGAATCTCATTCTCATCAGATTTGGCTTAAAGAAAGGATAACATACACACTCAATTGGGTATAGAAATCTCTCTTACTCTACAGAAAATAGAGGGGGAAGGGGACAAGACAGCAAGAGGATGATAGAGGGGAGGTGAGATTGAGGGAAGGGGTAATCAGAAGTAAACACTTCTAAACAGGGACAGGGTCAAAAGAGAGAATAGAATAAATGGGGGGTGGGATAGGATGAAGGGAAATATACTTACTTTTTCACTACAAGACTACTATGGAAGTGTTCTACATGACTACACATGTATAACCTGTATCGAGTTACTTGCCTTCTCAATGAGGGCGAGTGGGGAGGGGGGAAGGGAGAAAATTTGGAACCCAAAATTTTAAAAACAAAAGTTAAAAAAAATTGTTTTCACATGCAACTGGGAAATAAGATATACAGGAAATGGGGTATAGAAATCTATCCTGCTCTACAGAAAAATTGAAGGGGAATGGGGATAAGAGAAGGGGGTTAGAGATAGAAGGGAAGGCAGATTAGGGGTATTCAGAATACATGCAATTTGGGGTTGGGGGGAGAGACGAGATGGGGAGAAAATTTGGAACTCAAAATCTTGTGGAAATGAATATTGAAAACTAAAATGCACAAAATAAATAAATGAATGAATGAATGAATGAATGAATGAATGAATAAATAAAAACTGAAGTGGAACTCACATGAGCATTAAGAGGAAATAAAAGCAATGTGGACAAGTGAAAGATCAAAGGAAAATAACAGCCAAATGGGAAGTGATATTAAATGGAGCAAATATTTCAACAAAACTGTCGCCCTAGTCTTTCTGTCAACCTAACAATAATTAAACACAATCAAGAATCATTCCAATTAAAAGAAAATAAAAATCTAGGAAAACCACTAAGTGGATATTTTACTGTATTTTTTAACCACATTATTAGTAATTTATAAAAGTTAACATAAAATCATGTAACTAGACAACCCAAATGAATTTTTACAATAGATGGAAAGTATGCTGGAAGGGATCTGAGACATCATCTTGTTCTAGTCCAATCACCATCTTAAAGATAAAGACACTGAAGCTTGTAAAGATTAAACAACTTGCCCAATGTCACACATGAAGCCAGTGCATTACACAGACTAAAATTTGTACTTCCTACCAACAGTGATCTATTACGCAATATATCATTCATCTTCCTTCATAAAACTTTCTCACCCTTTAATATTTCTCATTCCTCTTATTCTTCTCACTCCTTTAATTTTTCTTTTTTTGTAAAATAATTTATTTTTAGTTTTCAACATTCACTTCCATAAGATTGAGTTTTATATTTTCTCCCTCTTCCCCAAGACGGCATGCAATCTGATATATGCTCTACTTATACATTCATATTAAGCATATTTTCACATTAGTCATGATGTAAAGAAGAATTAGAACTAATGGAACCACGAGAAAGAAGAAATAAAACGAAACGACAAAAGAAAAGGAGAGCAAATAGTATGTTTCTGTCTACATTTCAGACTCCATAGCTCTTTCTCTGCATGTGGACAGCATTTTCCATTGTCTATCTTTTGGAGTTGTCTTAGATCCTTGAATTGCTGAGAAGAGCTAAGTCTTTCATATAGTCAATCATCACACAATGTGGCCATGAATGAGTACAAGTTCTCTTGGTTCTGCTCACTTCACTCAGCATCAGTTCATATAAGTCTTTCCAGGTTTTTCGGAAGTCCATCTGCTCATCATTTTTTATAGTATGACAGTATTCCACTAGATTCATATACCACAACTTGTCTGGCCATTCCCCAACTGATGGACATCTCAATTTCCAACTCTTGGCCACCACAAAAAGAGCTGCTATAAAATTTTTGTACATGTGGGTCCTTTTCCTGTTTTTATGATCTCTTTGGGATACAGATCTAGAAGTAGTATTGCTGGGTCAAAGGGTATGCACAATTTTACAGCCCTTTGGGCACAGTTCTAAATTGCTCTCCAGAATGGTTAGATCAGTTCACAACTCCACCAACAATGCACTTATGTTCCAATTTTCCCATATGTTCTCCAGCATTTATCATTTTCCTGTTTTGTCATGTTAACCAATCTGATAAGTGTGATGTGGTACTTCAGAGTGGTTTTCATTTGCATTTCTCTAATCGATAGTGATTTAGAGCATTTTTTAAAAGTAAAGATGAAAAGTATAACATTTTAATCTATCTTCTCTTTTGTGCAACTTTACAAATTCTCAATAATAGACTTTTGGAGAAATTACACACACATTTGCTGATATAGTAGGAAAAGCACTGAATCTGATGTCACAAGACAGATTCAAAAACCAATTTGGATACTTAACACCTGTGTGACTTTGAGCAAGTAATTCAACTTTTCTTGGTCACAGTTTCATCATCTATAATGTAAGTCAGATGGACCAGATGCTCTCTTAACATTACTTCAAAGCTTGAAACATGCTTAATAATTTACTTATTTACCAAACTGTACATCTTTTATATATATAAGCCTGTGATACTTGTAATTGAGTAATTTTCTTAAATTGTTTCTTCAGAAGTCCAGGATTTTTCCTTTTTTTTTAAACCTTGACAGATGTCAAGAACGAAAATTTCCATAAAGACAGTGTGAAACTGAATCATTACTTGAACAATTTTTTAAAGTATGTTAAATTTATCACAGTATTTCCAACACAGCTCTACTTGTTTCTGTTCCCTTCTGAAGATCCTTCTGCTCTCTTCTGTGTATTATTTAATGTTTCATTGACACGCTTTTCTGTTTTTATATTGCTATCCTTATTCCCACATACTCCCTTTATAAAGAAGAGCTCTCTTACAGCATGTACAGTCAAACAACACAAATCTACACATGGGCCATGTCTGAAAACTTTATGTCTCATTCTACACCTGTAATCCATAACATGTAAAGAGGCAAGAAGCATGAATTACTGTTAGTCTCTGTGGCAGTAACAGCCACTCATTGCCTTCATTACAGTTTTAAGGCTTTCACAGTTGTTTTCTTTTATAATGTTGCAGTCACTGTGTAGATTGTTCTCTTAGTTCTGCTTATGTCACTCTGCCTGAGTTCATGCAAATTAATCAAGGTTTTGACGAATCTATTTCTTTTGTCTTTTTTTTTTAATAGCACAGTAACATTCGTAGGCTGAAATTTCTTTGGCCATTATTAATTCATGTTTCCAATCCTTTGCTACTAAAAAAATGTGCTGCTATTATAGAAGATTTTGTACATACAGATGCTTTCCTTCTTTCTTTTTGCTCTTTGGGATGTATTTGACTCCTTTTATTTAGACCCATCGTGTCTGGCACATAAAGGCCCTTCATATATGCTTGCTGAATGATGTGTCTAGTGTGGTATTACAGGGTCAAAAGACACATATACCTCAGGGACTTTGAAGGACAATACGTAAGTGCTTTCCAGATTTGTTGGAACAAATTCACAGCTCCACCAACAGTGCATTAGTGAACTTGGGTATTCATATCCCCTCTAACAAGTGGCATATTGCTTTGTTTTTGGTTGGTGTAGATAGAAATGGCAAGATCTGGCTTGTGATTATATGTTTAGGATGAGGGAGAGTGAAGGGTCCAGGATGAGTCATAGGTTATGAACCTGGGAGACTGGAACAATGATGATGCTTTCAATAAAAATAGGAAAGGCTGGGCCAGTTAGGTTGCGTAGTGGACAGAATACTGGCCTTAGAATCAAGAGGACCTGAGTTCATATCCAGTCTCAGACACTTGACACTTAGTATTTGTGTGACCTTGGGCAAGTCACTTAACACGAGAGAGAGAGAGAGAGAGAGAGAGAGAGAGAGAGAGAGAGAGAGAGAGAGAGAGAGAGAGGGAGGGAGGGAGGGAGGGAGGGAAGGAAGGAAGGAAGGAAGGAAGGAAGGAAGGAAGGAAGGAAGGAAGGAAGGAAGGAAGGAAGGAAGGAAGGAAGGAAATGAAATAAATGGGTAAGGTTGAAAGATAGGAGTGTTTGTAAAATACGAGGTTTTTTTGGACTTGTTGAATTTGAGATGTTACTGAACATGCAGTCTGAAACATCCCATATGCAACTGGTTATTGCAGGATTCAGGGATATAAAAGCTCAGGGAATAAAACTAGGGCTGGATATGTAGATCCGTGAGTCATGTACATAAAGATAATAATTAAACCCATGAGAGTGAATGGAGGAGAGGAGAAATGGGAATAGAAAGTGGGAAGGGAAGGAACATCTACAGTGCACATAATCCAGAACTGAGGTTTGCCAAGAGATGAGAAGCAATAGGACATGAGAGCAAAGGGTTTGAGTGCAGAGGACAGTGCAGAGTTGAAATGGCTAACTATACGATCAAAACTGGAAATGAAAAACTGAAGTCTACTAGGCAATGGCCTGAAAAAAGTACTGAGGGGCAGAGGGACCAAAGACCTGAAGACAGCAAAAATTAAATTTAGCAGGGGAAAGGTACAGCGACAGAGAATGATAGGTTATGTTCAGATAGAGAAGGGGTTCTTAACCTTTTTTGTGTCATGCCCCACTCCTCTCAACATGCTTGGGCAATTTGGTAGAACCCATCAACTTCTCAGAATAATGTTTGTAAACGCACAAAAGAAACTAATTATGCTGAAATACAGCTATCAAAACACTTAAAAAAAAGTTTACAGATTACAGGTTAAAACTTCTGACACAAAGGAAAGTCAGTGTTTTTAATTAAGGAAGACAAAAGACTTATAGGAATGATGACATGTAGAGTGTGACCATTCCTATATGTGGCTAAAGTGGAAAGAAAGAGTAGTAGTTGATCAAGGGATTTAAAGATGTAAATAAATTGGGAAGTTAAGAAATGGGAAGGAATATTAATGTAAATGTTGAAATTCCCTGGTATTAAGGGGCAGGAGTTGGAGGAGAAAGGAAGATGTTAAGACAGGTGCTAAAATAAATGGAGGGGAAAAAAGTAAAATTTCATGAGGGGCTAAGATGCTACAGCCAACATGATCAAGATCAGGCCTGCACAACCTGCCACCCGCCAAGAGATTTCAGGTAGCCTGCAAAAAAACGTAGAGGAAAACATCCTTTGTGTATAGAGGAAAACCTTTGGCATGCTGCAAGCCACAGGCTGCAAAGCAGCCTGCCGGCCACAAGTTGTGCAGGCCTGATCTAGAAGAAATGTTCTATAAATGGCATCCTCAAATATCCACAAATAGCTATAAAACTGTTATAAGAAAGCAGTGTGAGTAAAGACAAAAAGTTATGATTTAAAGGACAGAGAAAAAATGATGTACATTTTAGCCATTTTCTTAGCATAACTCAACTGCTTTCCAGAAATGTTGGAACAATTGCCAGTTCCACCAATGTCTTAGTATGTCATCCTTTTTTGCAGTCAGTTCCAATACTGACTATTCTTATCTTTGGTCATCTATTCCCATTTCCTATATGTGAGGTAAGACACCAAAGTTATTTGCTTTCACATTTTATTTATCTATGATTTTAGAGTAATCCTTTACATGATTCTTTTGAATTTGCTCTTTTGAACTACTGAATTCTTTTGAAACTATGTTTTTATCTTTTGCATCATATGGGAATGACTTTTGTTCTTACATATCTTCAAGACCCTATGTGGTCATACATATTAATTTCACAGACAAACACATACATCAGACCCTTACCAAATGCAAATTTTTTTCTGAATCAACAACTTTCCTTCTCCAAGTTGCATTTATATGTGTAAAGCTTTTCAATTTCTTGTAATCCTAATTATCAACTGATTATTTATTGACCCAGGGATTCTATTCCCAAGCATATGCTCTATGGAAGTCAATGATAAAAAGAAAAGCATTTATAGCATAACTTGCATTAGCAAAGAATGGAAACAAAACAGATGCCTAAAAATTGGGAGAATGCCTAAACAAATGGTGGAACATGAATATATTGCAATGTTTCTGTACTGTAAGAAATAAAAAGGAGACTACAGAGAAGCATGGGAAGATTTATATAAAGTGAAACAAGCCAAACCAAAAAAATTATAGCATACCTACAACAGCACCATAAACAGGAAGAGCAAGACTCCAAATTAAACGGAAGAGAATGGAACAAACCAAGCCACTGGCACCCTTAACCCTGCACAGATCCCACAGGATTTTTCTTACTGCCTTTCCTTCCTATCAAAGCCCTGCTTTTCCCTTATCCCCTCAAAATTGCATACTGGCACCATTCCCCTCCATCACTCTCACGCCTGAGGGAAGGAGCTTGGGGGTACCTACTCCATAAGAACGTAAGGGAAACTAGTCAATATTACCATTCCAATTTCTGTGTGACCCCCCCCCCATAACAGGGTAAATAGGGCCATTGCCACGGCAACTTCTACTACTTTGATGATCAAGGATTCACCAACTATAATTATACTAGAAGACAGAAGACCACCAGGCTTTACCACCTACCACTGAACCCTCCTTTATGGGTTGTCTCCCCCAAGTAGAATGTGAGCTCTCAGAGCAGAAACTATCTATATTTTCTATTTATCTCTTCAGTGCTGGAGACATGCATAGTAAGTGCTTAATAAATTATTTTTCATTTATTAAACAATTAAAAAACCCTCACTAAATAAAATGCTATAAAATTTATAATAGAGGCCCATGGAAATATGAGAATGAGCTTCTTTAACTTCTTTCGGGTGCCAGGGGACTATGGATATGAACAACGGACATACCATTGGCCTTGGCTGATATAGGTCACTTCTGTAGAGCTGTCTTGTTCTTCCCTTTATTATTACAGGGGAAGGGCAAAGATAGATCCCTATATATCAATAAATGGTATCAATATTAAGCCTTTTTTTAATGTGATTACTTGGTTCACTGAACAAAAGAAATTCTTGCATTGGTTGGTGACAATTAGAAAAGCGAAACCCTATCAGCATCCAACAAATTACACTGCCATGTTTCCAAAACAAATAGGCACAGTGGGGGGCAGAAACGCAGTACAGCATATATAAGTATTCAGAAGAGGAGAAAGCAATTCACTGTGTCCTAACAGCAAAACGATGTATAAGAACATTTAGTGCCAGGTTAGGATGATCCTTATTTATTTTTGTATTCTTTGAGAGCATCAATAACATAACACTACAATCAGATCTTAAGCAGAGCTAGAAGAGGTCATCTAATCCACTATTTATACTCCTAAAAATGTAACCTTATCTTGACATGCATCTATTGAAGTTTAAGCTAACAATTTCAAGTCTGTATGTACAGCATTCTTAGTTTTACTAAGATAGAGAAATTACATTAAATTAAAAAGTTGTAATGATCAAAATAATTTGATACTACATTGTTAAAAAAATTAAAATTATATCAGTGGCACAGATTAGATAAAGAACAATCAGAATCAAACTTGTTAATAACCATTGACTATATATGTATGTGTGTACACACACACACACACACACACACACACACACACACACACACTCTTTATAACCCTAGAACACAAATTACTTGCAGCAAAAATTCCCTGACATCAACTGCAAAGAAAATGGGAAAGCAGTTTGGCAAATTAGGTTTAGACAAATTTCTAAAAGTATGAATCACAAAAACTCAAAATGAATATATAATCTGAATATTTAAGGTCATGCTACAATAAATAAACAAACAAATGAATAAAACCAGATCAGGCACCTTTCATAGTGATGGCAAGTTATTAACAAAAGAAGATTGCAAAAGATGAAACAATGATTTAGATTACATAAAACTGAAAAGCTTTTGCACTAACAAAAGCCATGCAACTAATAGAAGAAAAGCTGTGGAATAGGGAAAAAATGCATCAGAGCTCCCAATGCAAGGAAACAAATTTGACTTCATAAGCTGTCATTGAAACCTGACAGCATTGTGTATTAAGAATATATACTCATGTAAGTATATATGAACATATAGTGCATACTCACATGAGCATATGAGTGAAGTTCAAAGGAGGGAGAAACAGGAATGATTTTGTCACTGTCGTATACTACAGACCCACTGGGACAGAAAAAAGAAATAGATGAGTTTGGGAAAATATCACAAGACTGGCACAGAGGAACAGCAGAGTAGCGATGGCGTATTTCAATTCAAATATCTGTTGGAGTGCTACTTTTGTCAAAAACATAAATCAGTAATTTCTTGTCTTAGTGATAATCTTATTGTCCAAAAGTGGAAGAACCAATTAGGGGAAATTCTATTTCAAATCTGATTCTCATTAAAAGGGTTTTTCATTGATTGCTGGGGTCAAAATGATGGGAACCCTATAGGGAAATGACCACTCCTATACTAAAACTGACGATAGCAAAAAATAAGGAAATATGGGCAAAGACTGACCATACACCCAAATTTGGGTAAAGCAAATTTCAAAAGGTTCTGAACAATTAGGATTCTATAGACTAAATTCTTGTGGGGAAAGTCAGCCCAGGAGGAATTAGAAGATGCTCAAGAATGAAACTTTGAAGATGCAAAGGGAAACAATTCCAAGAAGCAAGAAAATTGAGATTCATCTAAAGCAACCTATATAAACAGGGAATTGACTCACCAACCTTAGAATTTTAAATGAAATACACAAAAATTAGGAATAAAGCCAGTAGTAAATAGGTAAACAGGCATTGGTGGCTAAAGTTTAGGTAGATACTCAGGTGACACAGTCTTATAATTACTGTAAGAAATGCTGAAGTTCAGAATGATACAAACTTAGAGAAAGAAACTAACAACAACAAAAAGATTTGCAATACTGGGAGGGAAGAGGATCAAAGAAGAGAGAGGACCTTTGACTGTCTTGGATGGTACAAGGATAACTGAAAGAAAACAAAGCTGCTCAATTCTCTCTCTCTTTTTTTTCTTCTCTGCAAAGGAGAATGATCTTTATGCTGTAAATGACAGAACAGAAATATTAAGAGGAATTTATATACAAGTAAAAAGATAATGTGAGATCACCCAGCTGCCTTTGACAAATTCAAGTCACATGGCCAAAACAAACTAAACGCTTAGGTCTTGGAGCCACTATCAGTGATATTTAAAAGATTATGGGATGTGAATAAAAAATAAAACTAGACATTTTCTCTGATTCCCACAACCCTCTCAAAAACAGAAATTATGTACCTACCAAAGATAAAGCAACAGCAGCTGTTTCTATGGTTGACAATACCCAGAATCCAAAAGGTTAACACACACACACACACACACACACACACACACACACAACCATGAAATGACACTCACTGACCATGCCTTCACAGAGGCGGAGACACTTTGAGATCCAGCCCAAAAGGAAATCATGTCAGAGGGGACAGTGTCAGAAAGTGAATAGGGAAAAATCAGAGGAAAAAAGATTGAAATTACCAAAGTTTTCAGGAAGAAACAACTCAAAGACCTTGAACATGAACAGAGATATCAACAGGAAAAACATTAACAGAAAGAACTATGGCCTCCAGACCCAGTAAACAAGTTCAGGCATCTATAAATCAATACTGCAAAAAAAGAAAAATGGTCCAACACCTGATGAGACAGAAGACCCTATGAAAAGTGAGAAGAACTTGAAAACGCAACATGACATTCCTGAATGGTTCAAAACAGAAATGCGAATTAATTAGAAGCAGAATTTATGGCCTGCACAGCAAAAAATATCTGGTGGTTGATCTATCAAAACACACAAAAGAGGGCAGCTAGGTGTCGAAGTGGATAGAGCACTGGCCCTGAAGTCAGGAGGAGCTGAGTTCAAATCCGGCCTCAGAGCAAACACTTGACACAACTAGCTGTGTGACTCTGGGTAAGTCATTTAACCCCAATTGCCGAAAAGAAAAGAAAAGAAAAGAAAAGAAAAGAAAAGAAAAGAAAAGAAAAGAAAAGAAAAGAAAAGAAAAGAAAAGAAAAGAAAGAAAAGAAAGAAAAGAAGAGAAAAGAAGAGAAAAGAAGAGAAAAGAAGAGAAAAGAAGAAAAGAAGAGAAAGAGAAAAGAAGAGAAAAGGAGAGAAAAGAAGAGAAAAGAAGAGAAAAGAAGAGAAAAGAAAAGAAAAGAAAAAACCACCACACACACAAAAGACTTGTATAGATCCAATTACAAAACGAAAGGCTGAAATGCCAAAAATGAATGAAAAAAAAGATAGAAATACTACCAAAGTTAATTTACATTTTTAATGCTATGCCAATCAAATTGCCAAAGGGATACTTTATAGAACTTGGTAAAATAATTAAAAAAATTCAATTGGAAAAACAAAAGATCTAGATCTAGAATATCAAGGGAAATAATAAAACAAGGAAGAAAGGAGAAACAACACTTCTAAACCTCAAACCATATTATAAATCATCAGTCACCAACACCATCTGACATTGGTTAAAGCATCATTGGAACAGATTAGAGAAGGAAGAATTGGAAACAAATAATTCTATAACCTAGTGTCTGATGAACAGGAAAACACAAATTATCTAGAAAAAGAAATCTCTATTTGATAAAAATTGCTGAAAAAAACTGTAAAAGCAGTCTGGTAGAAATTAGGTTTAGACCAACACCTTATACCATATTCCAAAATAACAGATATATCACCTTAATATTACAGAGCATACTATAAAAAAAAAATTTTAAAGAGAAATAGAGCACATACCTCTCATAGCTATGGGTACAAGATATATTCATAAACCAAATAAGAGCTAGAGATAATTACAAAAGATAAAACACAACTCATTACTTGAAACTGAAAAGTTTCTGCGCAAACAAAATTAATGCACCTGGTTAAGCAACAGCAAAGAGGCCAACGAGTAGTTAAGTAGTATCCCAAAGCCTTAGAGAGAACAGAGTGCCAAGGAGAAGAAAGTTTCAAAGACTGCAGAGTGGTCAAGAGGGCAGATTGAGAGAAGACCACTGGATTTGGCAATTAAGAGATCACTGGTAAGTTTGGAGAGTGCAGTTTTGGTGAACTGATGAGGTTGGAAGCCAGAATGCAGGGAGTTAACAGGAGATAAAGTAAACAAAGTAGAGGCATCTGTTGTGCTTGGCCTTAAAGCTACTTAACAATTTTTATCAATGACTTAAAGGCATAAGTGGAAGACTCTTCACACATAGAGATATCAATCTGAGAGGGATAGTAAATACACTAAGATCAAAAACAATTTCAACAGGGACTGTGCTGAATGACCAACCACTTGTTAGCTATGTTATAGTGGGGGTTCCTTTTCAATATGACTTAGACTAGATGGCAGTGGAAGTCCCTTCCAATTCTCAAATTATTCCAACTCTGTGATTCTGTGATCTCTCTGATAAGGGTCTCAGAACCAAGACATATATAACTAACAAAAAGACAGAAGACCAAAATCCATTGCTTGAAGAATATGAACAAATAATTCTTAAAAGAATCACAAACTATCAA
Organism: Phascolarctos cinereus; assembly: GCF_003287225.1. Lineage (NCBI taxonomy): Eukaryota > Metazoa > Chordata > Mammalia > Diprotodontia > Phascolarctidae > Phascolarctos > Phascolarctos cinereus. Next base: position 60,761,138 of record NW_027556098.1, read on the forward strand.
AAACTTCATGAAGATAAAAAAAAGCAACTGATAAGCAGATCAAAAAAAGAAAGTCTGACATTCTATACAATGTTCTCTTATTTCATTTTCTCTTTTTAAAAAATATTACTTATTATAAAGGATCACTTTCTGGGAATGGGAGTACTAGGGGATCACAGGCTTCACAGCACTAGCTGAAGTACTTAACTGACAAGGTTAAAGGATAAAATGAGATCATTATGTAAAAATTGATATAAAATTTATGTAAAAATTATGTAAAATGCTTTTAACACAATAATTTTTATTAATAAATGAGGAAAAAAGAACACCAAGTAGAGGTTCAAGGTAGGAAAAACAAGAGTGTTTAATGTTTTTGAATATTGAAATATCAGGCTCAGGCTTATTTGTTTCAATAATAAATGATTACAAAAAATGTCAATCAAATTTCTACTAAATTATTTTAACTTCACTGATCTAATTTTAAGAAATTCTTTGGTGAAGCAAATGATTACAGAACTGATCCATTTTGTATATCTACATTTTACATACACTACTATATTAATACTAGCTAGAAGTGGTACTATCCATGAGAGAATGTTTAGTATTCTTCAATCCTAAAATGTATACATAAATCTTAAATTCCAAACCACTAAATGTATACATAAATCTTAAATCCTAAACCAAGATGAAATAGTAGAACAGAAGCAAAGAATTTTTAACCACAGTGGGAGAAAGATATGTGGCTGATCAGAACAAAAATAAGATAGTTTTCATGTCTCCTAATGAGTATAATGGTTTCTTATCATATTTTGTGAACCTCAGCACTGCACTCCTCTTACTTCAATTCAATAAGTTTCTATTAAGCATTTATGATGTGCTTACCTAGCTCAACGTTTGGGATGTTCTGAAGGAAAGTATGGGAGAGAAGAGGCATTAAGCTGCCCTACCAAACTGAAGGTCTACTGAGCCTTGTGCTGACATCATTGTTGTATGCCTGTGAAACTTGTAACAGTATGCCAGGAAACTGAATTGCTTCCATTTGAATTATCTTAGGAAGACTGAAGATCACCTGGCAAGATAAAGTTAAAGGACATTTAGATCCTTTCTCGAGCTGGACTCCCAAGCATTCAAACTCTACTGCAGAGAGCACAACTCCAATGGGCTGGTCATGCTGTTCAAATATCAAAAGTACATTTGCCTTAGAGACTACTTTACAGAGAACTCACAGAAGGGAATTCTTCACATGGAGATCAGAAGAAGCAACAGAAGGACACTCTCATGGTCTCTTTGAAGAATTTTGGAATCACGTTGTGAGATATGGGAGACACTGGCACAGAACTATCCAGCATAGTGTGCCCACATCAAAGAAGGCACCGTGCTCTATGATCAAAGCAGAATTGCACTAACTCAAAAGAAACACGAGATGTGCAAATTTACAAGGACAACAACAAACTATGTACTAAAAGGCAGGTAGGTGGCACTGTGGAGAGAATGCCAGGAGTAAGGAAGATTCATCTTTGTGAGTTCAAATCTGGCCTAAGAAGACACTTATTAGTATCTTTGCCAAGAAAACCCCAAATGGGGTCATGTGACATGATTGAAAAGACTGAAAAACAACAACAATGTGCTGGGAATACAAATATAAAGAAATAAAATTACACTCCCTGCCCTCAAGGGAGTTTACATTCTAATGTCCAACACAACAAAAGTTTTATTTCAACTATTTGACTAGCTATAGTCAAATAGATACAGTCACTGTGGAGACCATGAATAGAACTAAATGACAGTAACAAGGGTTGTAAAAATAACTATATAGTTGCAACATTTTATTTGGAAATGTTATAGTCAATTGTAAATTCAAAATGTTAAAGTCAAGCATATTTTCAACTATTATATTCCAAAGTCGAACAGTTTGTTTTTCTGGCTCACTAAAAGTCCTCTGCACCTCCAAAAAGAAAAACTTTTAGTTTAGTAAGTTACAGCTCAGAAAGAGAAGAACTTAGGCTGCTTCACGTAACCTCAAAAATGTTCCCAGAGCTAGTTGCTAGTCCTCCAGCATAAAATACGATTCACTTATTTAAGCAAAGGCAAACAACAAAATTAATGTCCTTAAGAGGCATATAGGCTCAAAGAACAATTATTACAAGAGTATTCACTTGAATATGGGGAAATCATGCTGTGAGAGAGCACAAAAGCAAGAAATGAAAAAGAGTTCTAAGAATCTTTCAACATATGACTTTCTGACTCCTCTTGGGAAGACCTGGAGTCTATAGAGTCCCTGAAATTCGCCTCTGGTTAACTATAGTCAGCCTGATCTCACCTTCACCCACATCCTTCATATCCACATTTCCCAGTCTGATTCAGAATTATTCTACAATCAGTCGCCTAGGGCTAAATGAACAACAGTCCCTGCCCTCAAGGAGCTTTTCATTTATTCTAAGGGTGATAACACATATGGGGAGAATGGTAACACATCAATGCAATGGTTGCTACTCTTGTATAACTGTTCAAATTGACATCCCATTAAGATGGCAACATGACACAATGTAAAGGAAGCCCAGTTTTCCCACTAGCACCCCAGAAACTTTGAAAAGCACCTTTGAGCAATAAAAAAGAAAACTAAAGAAAACAGAGGCTGGAATCCAGAACTGTTTAAAAAAAATGACCAAAAAAACCCAAAAAAGTGGTCAAACAAGCAAAGCTAGCATGAGCTGTACTAAGATTTTGATGTTGTTGTTCAGTCATGTCCAGCTCTTCTTGACCTCATTTGGGGTTTCCTTGGCAGAGTGGTTCGTCATTTCCTTCTCTAAATCATTTCTCAGATGAGGAAACTGAGGCAAACAGAGTTAACTGACTTGCCCAGGTCACACAGCTAATAAGTTTCTGAGGCCACATTTGAACTCAGGTCTTCCTGACTCCAGGCCCAGCACTCTATTCACTGTACTACCTAGCAGGCTACAAGTAAATGGAAAAAGGTTTATACCAAGGTTAACAAGGAAAAACCTGGGGAAGGGAGCATTACACCAACAATCACTTTGAATAAAAATGGTTGTTGAAATTAGGGCTCTAGAGCAGGGAAAAGAAAACTAGAGCTGGGGTCCTCTGCCTTTATATATGAATAAACTTTATTTTAAAATGTAAAAGCCATTCACACCTCACAGACCTACAAAACAAGCTGCCAGCAATCAGTCCCTGCTCTGTACGTGTGCGCCTGCTGACCTTTAGGATGAAGTGCTGACCTTCTAAAAGGGAACTAGTCTCTTCAGAATCCTATTGTCTTCAAAAGTCAGGGAGGGAATTATGTAACACACAAAAGCAAGATTCAGGTGTGTTTTTGTTCTAATTTGTTGGTTTTAAAAGAGCAAAGAGAGAGGAGAAAGAAATTCAATAAGAAAGAGAAGAAAATTACTTTCCCTTATCAGATTGTGAGCTCCTGGAGGGTAGGCACTTTTACCTCTCTTTATATCCCCAAGGCTTATTAGCACAACACCTGGAAAATAGAAGGCATTTGATAAATGCTCATTAAACGATTATTTCACATAAACAGTATGACAGGGGAGAGTTGTTCAATCTTAACCTGATTAATTATGCAAATGAGTATATGACACATTGATCAATCTCTCCTTATACTGATTACTCAATCCTGGTCTTCCAGTCTTACTACCTTAAGTGCAAACCACACCACCTTCAGGATCCTTTTATCTCTACTTTAATTGGCTCTACTCTTTCCTTCACCCACTCCAACCCAGGCAACCCACAATCTTGCCTATTTATTAAGCATGTAGTAAGTGTTTAACAAATGTTAAGACTAGATAAGCAAGAATGAAAAACCATCAAATTTAACATCCTTGTATTTAAGAACGTAAAATATGCTGTTTCGAAGGATGACCTATTAGACAAAAAATACTGAGAATACTGGGAAAATATGTATTAAATATATTATATACATTATACAAATATATTTAAACAAGCACATTAATATATATACCACAAGTTCCAAATAAATATAAGACCTAAGCATAGTCACACCATTAAAAATAAAAGGACATGTCAAACTGGAAAAAGCTTCCTAACTAAAGAGGCAAAAAATATGACATAAAAGATAAAATAGATCATTTTGACTCCATAAAACTAAAAAACATCTTGCAATAAAAATCAATGCACCTAGGATAAGAAGGGAATTTGCAGTTTATGGAGAATAAACATACTCTTTGAATCATGATAAGCATCTCATATTAAGATATATAAGGAATTAGCACAAATAGATAAGACCAAAAGGCATTCCCCAAGACATAAGTAGTCAAGAATTATGAATAAACAGTTCTCAAAATAAAGGTAAAGGATTTACAAGCATATGAAAGTCGGATCCAAATCACTAAGAGAAATATAAATCAAACAATTTTTAACATTTTACCTCCCAGCAAAAAATGGCAAAAATGTCAAAAGACGCAATTAGTGAATTCTGGAGAGAACTGTAGGAAGACAAACATACAAATAAATTGCTGGTGTAGCTAAAAACTAGCCCAAATACTTGGTAAAACAATTTGGAACTATACTATAAAAGTGATGAAAATGTTCATACACTTTGGTCCAAAAATCCCAGTAAGGCATAATACCCCAAGAAGGTCAAGGCCAAAAAGAAAAGTCCCATACATCAAAATTCATTATCAAGCACTTTTCTAGTGGCAAGGAACTGGAAGCAAAGTGGGGCCAACCAGGAAATGGCTGAATACCTGGGGTCTATGAATGTAATAATATGTTATTAAACATTAAACCATAAGAAGCAAGGGATATGAGAAAATCAGAAAAATATGGGAAGACATAAACTGACACAGGGTAAGAGCCAAGAAAACAATTCAAATAGAGGCTATGATAATGTAAATGGGGGGTGGGGGTGGGGAGAAGAAGCACAATAAAATGAAACAATGCTATTAAAATGACCAAACTTACTTGATGACAAAAAAATCAGCAATGAAACTTCATTTCATTGAAAGGTGTGGAAGACAAGGAGAGGAAAAAGCCAACACAGATAAGTTTTCTTTTTTAGGAGGGAAGGATCACAGGATAAAGGAGAGATTCATTTGAAAATACTGAGGTAATTAACAAAAGGCACTGATAAAACCATTTGCACAATGGAATCAACCTTTTTCTCAAATTCTCCTGTATACTTTTATTTTTCAACCAACATTCTTTTTACCTACTCTTTTTTCCAACTGGCTCCTCATTCTTCTTGCAACCTCAATGAAGTGGTTTGCAACTTTTATGTAGTGCCCCCTCCTCCACCTCAACAAAGGACCTGTACAAACAATTTTCTTAACTTATATTTTATCGAAATAAAAGAATGTATTATAAGTTTTCTAGAAAAATACAAATCTCCACACAAAACAAAATAATGTGGAGCCACTTAATGATAAAATCCTTAAATTTTTATATTTATAATTTCTAAAAATATTACTGTGATGGGTACACTTATTTTTCAGAGCAGTTTCCCAAACTGGGGTATCACTGAAATTTGCAATTATTTTTCAACCACTAATTCATTTTGATATTTCATTTTTATAATAGCTACACCCAAAAAATCCCCTTCACACAATTAAAATGTTACAATTGGTAATACTTATGTGTCACTCAATGACAAACTAATGGGCTCTTCATTCACTCCAGAGCCAAAACACAGTAAAAAAAAAAAAAAAGGAAAAACAAAAAACAAAAACAAAACCAGGCTCAAATGCCTGTTTCATCACACTAGCTTATTCAAATAAAGTAACATTAAATATACCACATTTGCCCAAGGTTCCTTTACTATATTAAGAAATGTCTTGGTCTTTAAAAATAGAATTGCTTCTGTAGACCAAACAAGTAATAACCAGATCTTCACTTTCTGTTTTATTTGTGGGCAAGTCGGTTTTAAATTTGGGAGTCATTATTAAAAAAATTAAGTTTATCAGTATATTAATAACAGATCTAATTTTTTTTACAAATGCTGTATCTTTCTCTGTCAAAGTATGAATAAGGACTTCACACCGATTTATTTAGTGCTCAGTGCTTCAAAAATATACATCACAAATACTCCAGTTTCATCAGGAAATTCTTGTAATAAATGAATTATCTCTACTTTAAAAAGAGGCCATTTCTTTGTTCACATTAAGTACTCTTCTAAGGGCTTCATCATGAGAAAGTCAGTGTGCTTCACAATACAGAACTGTCCTATGCTCTTGCTTCATACCATCACACCTATTTTACAAAAGAGCCTTTTCTTTTAATGAATTTTTAAAATAAAATTATCTTGAAAAAAACTTCATTATTTCTCAACTAAAACTGATTGCTTAGGAAGCATGCAACATGTCCAAACTATACAAGGAGCCACATTTTAAACTAATGTTTGAAGACTTGCATTTTTTTCCTGACAATGATTGACCTCCATCATCAGTGCTAAGCGAAAAATCATATTTTATCTTGTTCATTTAAAGTTCAATAATTGTATTAAATTTTCTCTTGATGAGTCATTGCCATCAAGCAAAGTAACAATAACAAATCTTTTATTTCAACAACATATCATAAATAATTAGTTATACAAGCATCTTCAACTGTATCTGTTGCTTCATCCATCCACAATACAAAAAAGGGAAGATTTGTTTCTCAGTTAACTGATTGGCAGTGGTCTTCAGATATATACATTATTATTGTAACAACCCCCAATTGGTCTCCCCACCTGAAGTCTTTCACCACTCCAGTCCATCCTACGTACACTACTGCCAAAGTAAAGTAATCTTCCTCAAGTGCACACCAGAACTAACAAATAATTCTGTCTTCTATATTACCTACAAACAGAACCATTCAAAACTGTTTTGTATATGACTGGTCTAGAATCACTTTGATCATATCAATAGCTACAGATGGCAATTCTTTTTTTCAAAATTTAGTTTCTCATCATAAGCAATTCTTTCAGGACCTTTATATGATTCAAGTAATTCTTTCAACATCAATGACATTGTTTTGTGAAACTGTTCATTAAGTCATCTTAATTCTCTTTGAAAAACTCATCTTCCCAATTCACTACACCTATGTTTTTAGGTATGTTGTGCAAATTCATTAAGTTTCATGCAGTTAAAGAAAACATCAATACAAAGTAACATAGCTTTCATTCCTCTGTATGAATAATAGTACTTGAAAATCCCAACAATAAATGCTGTGGCTGTTCAGTTGTCCTAATCTTCACAGCACACCAATGCTATTCACAGAGTTTTCTTGGCAAAGATACTGGAATGGTTTGCCATTTCATTCTCCAGTGAATTAAGGCAAACAACTGTCACTTGTCCAGGGTCAAACAGCCAGTAAGTGTCTGAGAGTGGATCTGAACTCAGATCTTCCTGACTCCAGGCCCAGTGCTCTGCCCACTGAACCACCTAGCTGCTGCTATCATTATGTGATTGTGTGTGTGTGTGTGTCTGTGCGCGCGCGTGCGCACATTCAACTGTTTCAATCGAATTGAATTCTTCATGACCTTATTTGAGATTTTCTTGGCAAAAATACTGCAGTGATTTACCATTTCTTTTTCCAGCTCATTTGACAGATAAGGAAACTGAGGCAAACAGGGTTAGATGAGCTGCCCAGAGTCACACAGATAGCAAGTGTCTGAGGCCAGATTTGAACTCAGATCTTCCTAAACTTCAGGCTCAGTGCCCTACCACTGAGCCACCTAATCCAGTGATGGGGAGCCTGCAGCCTCAAGGCCACATGTGGCCTTCTAGGCCCTTAGGTGAAGCATTTTGACCGAGTCTAAGTTTTACAGAACAAATATTTTTATTAAGGGGATTTGTTCTAAGATTTTATTAAGGGACTTGGATTCAATCAAAGGGCTGCACCTGAACCTAGAGGGCCACATGTGGCCTTGAGGATGTAGGTTCCCCATCCTTCAGTCCTAGCTGCTCCCAATGTTGAATACAGTAGTTAATTGCTTTCTGGGTCTGGGCACTTTTTACTTTTCTGTTTCTGCGTTTTCACAACATAAAACTGTATTGGCTTTGCCTGTACTGCAGTGGATTTTCTCTTCAAACTCTACCTACTCCACTTCCCATAAGCTACTCTTCTTCCAAGTTAAGTGGAGACCTCAGGAACACACAAAGATGGCCATACCCTTGATCTTGCCATTACCCACAAATGTAACCTACATGTTCAAGAATTCTGAAACCCCCTTATCCTACCATAATCTGTCATCTTTTCATTTGTCCCTACAAAACACCAGTCTTCATCCATACCATGACCTCCATTCCTTGACTCTGCCATTCCTTCCTGGGCCATCTTCCCTGCATTAATCACTGTCTCCTCTTTTCTCCATCTTAACCCCCTGTGAACCAATTCAACTCCACAATGTCTTCCTTTCTTGAATCCTTTGCCCTCTTATATCGCCGACTTTGCCCGGTCATACCTCAGCCTTGATTCACTTCCACACATGCACCAAATGAAAACGGAGGAAATCAAGAAATCTTTCTGACTAGAGCCACCATAAATTTATGTTATACAACCTCAAGTGGACCCTCACTGGGACGAGGCAATCCTGCTATATACCTCCCTTATCAACTCACTATCGGAGATTCTCCAGAGGGGCACTTCCAAACCTCTTCATCCCTCCTGATTTTTCCCGTGGTTCTTCTTCCTACCCCCACAACTCTCTCACCTGAGACCCCTGACTCATACTTTAGAGGGGGAAAAAAAAAATCAAGGCCATTCACTGAGCTCCCTTGCTCCCCTCTGTCACATAGTCAACCACCCAGCTGCCTTCTGTCTTCTTCACCTATGTCTCACATGATTAAGAGGACTTACCTCTTACCCAGGCTAACTTCTGTACTTATTCAAGCAACCTCATTCCATGCTATCTCCTCCAACAGAGTGCCCCTTCTGTCATTCCCACTCTTACACTTATTTTCAATTTCTCCCTGCCTACCAGCAACTTACCTACTGCCTACAAGCATACTCATGTTTCTTCTATCCTCAAAAAACTTTGCTTGATTCTTAATCAAGCAATCTTGCTTGATACTGATATTCATCAGTAATAACCACCCTCTTATGTATCTCTTCTGCCCCTTGTAGCTAAACTCTTCAAGAAGACTATCAACAATAGATGCCTCCACTTTCTCTCCTACCACTCTCTTCTTATCCCCTTACAATCTGTCTTCCAACTTTATCATTCCACCAAAACTGTTTTCTCCAAAGTTATAAATGATCCCTAAGTTGCCAAATCCAATTATCTTTTCTCAATCTTCTGCAGTCTTTGACATGGTTGATATTCTCTTCCCCTTGAAATTTTTCTCTCTAGGTTTTCAGGACATCACCCTCTCCTGGTTCTCCTCCTGTCTATGTGACTGTTTCCTCTCAGTTTCCTTTGCTAGATCCTCTTCCAGATCACGCCCTTAACTCCTCATTATCTCTCACCCCACCCCCTTATCCAATCCAAAATGACAGCAATCAATTTCACCTTTGCAACATGTCTTGGATATGCCCTCTTCTCTTCTCTGACACTGTTATCACTCTAGTTTGGGTCCTCATCATCTCATGATAACACCTACTGGTGTTATCAACTTACCTCAAAGTCTCTCCCCCCTCTAATCTATCCATTCAGCTACCAAAATGAGTTTCTTAAAGTGCAAGTCCAACCGTGTCACTAGTCCCTTCCCCCCCCAAAAAAAAAACTCCAATGGCTTGCTATCATTTCCAGGATTAAATATGAAATACTCTGCCATTCAAAGACCTTCATAACCTAGACCTCTCTTCTAACTTTCCAGTATTCTTACACCTTATTCCCTGTCATGTACTCCTCAATCCAGCGACACCAGCCTGCTGGCTGTTCTAAAAACAACACTCCATCACTCTGCTCCACAGGCATTTTCTCTGGCTGACCCCGCCCCCTCCCATGCCTGGAACGCTCTCCCTCCTCCACTCCACCTACTGATTTCCTTGGCTTCCCTAAACTCCAACTAAAATTCATTCTTCTACTGGAAGCCTTTCCCATCCCCTCTTAATTCTAGTGTCTTCCTTTTGTTCATTATCCTCTATTTATCTTGTATGAAGTATGCTTTGTATATATTTATTTGCATGTTTCCCTCAATAGACTTGTTAGCTCTTTGAGAGCAGAGACTGCCTCTTTTTTCATCTCCAGCACTTAACAGTGCCTGGCACACAGTAAGCATTTAATAAATGTTTACTGATTGATAGTTACATACTTAACTTTCACAGAGGGACATTATTTCACTCTTTTAAGAATACAAATATAAAAACTTTAAAAATTAAATTTAAATTAATAGTTGAACATTTCAAAACATTACTTATTACTCAAGAGGTATTGTTTCTACGGGGGAAGCTGTTGCGTTTACTGAAAGCAATAGGCCCTTTTATTTGGTGTGAGTAACAAAAATGTTGTGGAGACATACATGCAAAGGGAGAGGGCAAGGGTAACAAGAACTCTAGGGCAACATCACAACATTAACAACCTTGTATGTTAGGATATGGACAGATACCTATAACGTTGTCCAGTGTAAGATACAACCAGGGAAGTGGTCAGACCTGATGGCCAACTCAGGAGGAGAGAGACCATGACTGTCTTACAAGAAGTACTCCAAGGATTTACTCTGGCCACCAGTTATGTAAGTTGGACTCTTGGGTCTCTCACTTCAAATAGCACAGCAGCTCTGGTCTGAAGTTATTTCAATTTCTTAGAAGTTGAAGTATATATTTTGTGCCCCCCAAATCAATAATAATTAAAAAACCTAAGAGATCATGTTACTTTAATTCATAAATTTTACGTTCAAATACAGTAAGCAGTGCTTCACCTTATGAGGCATATCATATTAAATAACCCCTACCCTGCATTCAATGTTACTTGGAGAGAATTAGACATTTTTGCTTCTCCCCTAATTAGAACTTTGCTTTCATTGAAAAAAAAGTAGATGTGTTTATATGGAAGATATCCCCCAAAATATTCACTACTAATGGCTATCCCTCTGGAGGGGAGGCACGTAGGGTCTCACACCACAGAACAAACTCTGCTTTAAGGTGTGTATTCTCTGAAGTTTTTTTTCTTTGGCCATCTCTTCCCTCTCTCCCTTGACAAGCTCATTTGCTCTCACTTCAATTACCAACCTCTTTATCCAGTACTCTCAAAAAGACATAGCTCTATCTCTGAGTTCTCTTCTGAGCCCTAGAAACCCATCTTCAAATGTCTAAAAGACCTTTCCCTCCTGATGCTTCACTAGCACCTCAAATTCAACACATCTAAAACAGAACTTATCTTTACCTTAAAGCAGGGGTGGGAAACCTATGTCCTTGAGGCCACATGTAGCCCTCTAGGTCCTCATGTGTAGTCCTTTGACTGAATCCAAACTTCACAGAACAACCCTCTTAATAAGAGGATTTGTTCTGTAAAACTTTTTAACTCACTCAAAAGGTCACACCAACAACTTAGAAGGCCACATGTGGCCTCAAGGCCACAAGTTCCCCACCCTGCCCTAAAACATTCTCCACTGGATAACCTCACTATTTCTGTTTCTGACACTACCATATATTTTGTTTCCTAAATTCAAACCCCTAAAATTATATTTAACTTACCTTTTCTTTCTCTCTCTCATAGCAATCCATCAGTGAACAAACATGTGCCAGGTACTATGACAGTGCTTAGGGAAACCAAGACAAAAGTGAAGCAATGTCTTTCTTTAAGGAACTTGCTATCAAGGAAGATGTGAACTTACTGTAAGTGTATCCAATGTGAGTGTAACTATATCTAATCTGTTACCAAGTCTTCCATCCCCTCTTCCATCCACTATTTACAACCACTTAGACAGAAACTCATTACTGCCTGCTTGAGTTATTCCAAATGCTTCCTAACTAGGTCTTCCTGACTCTAACCTGTCTCTATTACTTATACCTTTATGACCTTAAGCAACTCACCATTTTTGGGCCTCAGTTTCCTCATCTACAAATTAAGGGAGAGTATCTACTCAATAACCTCTATAGCCCCTTCCCATTCTTAATCTATTATACTATTCCTCCACCCTCTGCAATTTCTGCTTTATAATGCCACCAAAATAAACTTTTGTATTCATATGTCTAGCCATACCAGATTTTTTTTTCTGGCTAAGAAAACTTATATTTCTATCCACTGCCTAGCAAATAAAATCCAAATTATTTTGCCTGGAATTTTCATATTGCTCTCTGTGCATCAGCTTTTGCAGTTATCTATGCCTAGAAAATTCTCCCTTACCCTCAACTGTGTAATTCCTAGCCATTCTCTAAAATGGAACTCCAATATCAATCCTCATCTCTCCTCCACAAAGTGTTTCTTGATTGCACCCAATGATCCCACCCAATGATCCCATACCCTTATGAGAATTTATTGAAAGAGGCTGTTTTTTAAAATTAATTTTCCTTAAGTGTTTTACAATTTTAAATTAACTCTACACTTGCCTAAAATTGCATATTCATTTGTTGCATCAAACTGTAAGTACTAAAAGTGACATGATTTAAAAATCCCTATTTCTGTAATTACGTTCTAACTTTAAAAACTTCTGTGATCTCTTATTTTTATATCACCTTTTAACCAAATAACTCTATCCCAAAGAACCACTCTTTATGGGGAATTTAAAAAGAATTCAGAAAAACCAATATATAAAAAAATGTCTAACATCTATATTGTTCCAACCCATCGTCTCCAACTTCAATAAGGAACGGAGGTGCCTTCTTATCACTTTACTTTGGGACAAAACTTGGTCGCATTTATCATTTTACAGTTTTAAAATTTCTATCTTGTGTTGTTCTTCACGTATATTGTGTACTGTACATTGTTTTCATGGTTCTGCTTACTTCACTGTGCATAGTTTAGAACAATTTGAAATTGCTTTCCAGAATGATTGGACCAATTCACAGCTCTAACAACAGTACAGAATGCTCCTCAACTCAACTATATCATTTTTTTGTCATCTTTGCCAATTTGCTGGGTGTAAGATGAAGCCTCCAAATTGTTCTGATTTGCATTTCTCTTCATATTACTGATTTAAGGCTTTCATATATGGTTGCTAACAGTGAAGTGTCATTTATATCCTTTGCCCAATTATCTATTAAGGAATTACTTTTGTTCTTACGTATTTCTGTTAATTGCCTACACATCTTGGAGATTATTCAGATCAAGTCACATAACCATTTTCAATTTAGAGAGCCTGGAAAGCCCAGGACAGAGCCCCACCTTTAAGACCTGGATGAAGATCCAGCAAGGAGACTAAGAAAGAATGGTCCAACAGGTAGGAGAAACAGGATAGAGTAGCCCAGAGTGAAGAAAGCAAGTGACAGTGTCAAAGGCAGCAGAGAACTCAATAAAGACTGAAAAAAGGCCACTAGATTTGGCAATTTAAGAGATCACTGGTAACTCTGAAGAGAGTAGCTTCAGGTGAAAGATAAGGTCAGAAGCCAAATTGCAGAGGGTTTAGAAACAAGTGACAGATCAAGTGGACAGATCCTAGTGCAAAAGAGCTTTCTACAGCAGTTTAGCACCAAAAGGGAAAACAACCAAAACAACAGCTGGTGTGAATAGACAAATCAATTAAGGGTTTTTGAGATGGAGATGTGGGCATGTACCAGTAGGAAAGCACTAAGTAGTAAGCAAGGCAATTTCACTTATTCAAGTTAAGTCAAACAGTGAAAACGATGGAAGGAACAATATTTTGGAGAAGACAGGATGGAAGGGATCATATAATAAATACTCTCTGCCTCTCATTCCATGTTTATAATATATGGAAATGGACAGTAAGCCTGCTTCAGGATCAATAAGATCTGGGTTAAAGTCCCACCTGATCCATACTGTCTGTGTGACCCTGGGCAAGCCACAATCTCTCAGTATCCCCTAAGTAACTATAAGACTTTAGGTTGCACAGCAGGCACTGATCAGCATTAGAAGATGGATTTTCTTCATTGGGAGTTCCCTAACATCAATGAAATCAAAGTTTCAGGCATTAAAAAAAAAAGACCCTTTATGAAGTAAATGTCAAATTCTACCAACTTCTATAATTTAAAGTCACTTTAGGGGATATATGGGCTTATTATGGCTCACTTTTTACATTAAGAATGATTCTGGGGGCAGGTAGGTGGCCCAGTGGATAGAACACCTGCCCTGGATTCAGGAGGACCTGAGTCCAAATCTGGCATCAGACACATAACACTTACTAGCTGTGTGACCCTGGACAAGTCACTTAACCCCACTGCCTACCTTTAAAAAAAAAGTGATTTTCCACGAAATTTTGCAGTATTGAAAAGCATTATTGAGATTGTAACTTAACCTACTTAAAAGAACAAACTCTTTCTCTCAAGTTTCTCCCTTCCCCAATCCATTTTCCACAAATTTTTCTATATGATTTTCCTAAGACTGATCATATCAACTCTCCTACTCTGTAAATTCCAATAGCTCCTGTTAAGTCTAGGATCTACTATCATTGCATCTTTATCTCATCCTTATAAAATTTCCATTGTTGAGGTAGTAATATACATAATTCTTCATATATATTGCATATATGACAGAATAATTACATGTATATGATTTATAAATAAGTAAATGTGCACATATTGGAGAATATCCTCAAAAATCTTTGCTGATATCATGGGTGCACAATCACGAGTTTGGAGACCACTGCCACAACCTACAATAAAGTTAGTCCTCCATGATGTATTCTTGGGGAAGCCATGTATAAAAAGCCTCTATCATTACATCATTTCTACACATTCATTAGACATTCTTGTAATATATTTTACATATAGACTTCTGGTTAAGATGTCAATGTGAAAGGTCATGAAGAATCATAGCTCTACCATAGAAACCCCAATACATACCTGAGAAAAGAGCCTAGAAAGACCACCGATAAAAATGAAGAAACATAAGCTCCTCCACCCTGTCCAGAATGTACAAAAAGATGGCTAGCAACAGGAAAAAGCCAGACCCAGCTCAGATATGTAATACAGATTCAGAAGAGGCAAGAAAAGGAATCCAATAAGGAAAACTATCAGAGATGGAGACAAAAGGGCAGAATGAACTGCTAAAAAAGGCCCCGATCAGGGGTGTCACAAGCCAACACTAATTCCAATAATGATGTACATAAAGACAGAGACTGAAATGACAGAAGTTGGGAGAAAAAAAAACAACCTAGGTAGATCACAGCACCCCAGGAGACAGGGCTAACCTCAGCAACTCCACCCCAAGGGCTATGAAGGCCAGTTTATTTGCAATGAGCTGAAAACAATCATTGTGGAGGAGGGAAAGAAACCAATTTCCAATGACAATCATGAAAAGAAGAGAATGATCCCAAATAAAAAGATAAGCTCCAAATGGATTTTATGACATATATAAAAGGTCACAACATAAACAAATTAGAGCAAGGAAGAAAATATCTTACAATTCTGGCAAGGGGAAGAGTTACTGGAGTCAGGAAGCTCTGAGTTCAAATCTTATTTCAAACATTCTACTGGCCGTGTGATCCTAAGCAAGTCATTAAACCCAAGTTGGTTTCCTCATCTGTAAAATGAGGATGATGATAATAAATTGGAATAAGTTTAATAGGATACTGCGAGGATCAAATGAGATGATACATGGAAACTTTTGCAAACCTTTAAGTGCTAGTCAGTAACTCACGATCAAACAAGAGGCAGAGGATAATAGAAGATAAAATGATTTTTTTTTAATTACAAAAACTTTAAAAGTTATGTTTACTCCAAAAAATCCAATGCAGTTAAAATTAGAAGTTAAACACTTAATTGGTGGGAAATGCTTGTACCAAGTTTCTCTGATAAAGGTCTTACATCCAACATATATGAGAAACTGGTTAAAATTTATAAGAAAAATTCATTCCTCAATATACAAATGGTCAAAGGCTATAAATCAACCACAAAAAATACTCCAAGCCACTCATAAATGAAGATTAAAACAAGCTAATATTTAAAATATTCAAAAAGCAATTCATTCCAATATTTAAAAAACTGAAAAATTATTGCCCTGATACTTGGACCTAGGGGAAAAAGTACAAAAAGAAAACTATGGAGCAATGTAACAAATACCAATACAAAATTATATAAGCAAGTCTAACACATAAAAATCTCTCATAATTAAAGAAATTAACATTAAAACAGGTATGAAGTTCTGCCTCACATCCATCAGATTGGCAAAGGTGTCAGAAATGGGAAAATGACAAATGTTGGAGGGGTTATGGTAAGGAAGACACATCTATGCACCATTGGCAGATCTATTAAAATGATCTAGTATTCTAGAAAGCAATTTGGAACTGTGCCCCAAAAGTCAGTCCATTATGTCACTAACCTTTTGACTCATCAACACCAATACTAGGCCCACACTCCAAAGAAATCAAAGAGGAAAAAGACCTATATGTCATTTTGCTCCTTTTGGTTATAGCAAAGAATTAGAAACTAAGGGAATACCCATCAAAAGGTAATGGTAGAACAAGCTGTGGCGTAGGAATATAACAATTAAGTGCCAGAAATAATGAAATGGGTAGTTTCTGAGAAACCTGAAGACTTGAATGAACTGAGGCAGAGTGGAGTGAACAGAAGCAAGGAAACAATTTATACAACAACATGGAAAAGACAAATAATTTTAAGACTTAAAAACTATGATCAATGAAACCACCCAATCACAATTCCAAAGTACCAATGCTACCCACCTCCTGAGAAGACAGGTGAGGGATTCTAGTAGAAGAATGATACACATTTTTTGACTTAGCCAATGTAGCCATCTGTTTTTCTTTAGTATGCATATGTGTTACATAGATCTTACTTTTAATGGGGGAATGTTGGATGAATAATGAGGTCAGAAATAGGGCTGCTGAAAGAAAAAGAAGAGGGTCCCTGAAGTAGTTTTTGAAAATAAATATAAGAGAACAGAAAAAAGGCCAATAAGAATCACAGATAAGGACAGCTTTGAAAGTTACAAATTGGTCCCTAGATTTATCTCTGAAAACAGCTGCACAAAACTCCTGAAGCTTGGGACAGTACACTCTCCACACTGGAAACAGACCCTTAGATTAACAAAGAGTTTACATAACTCAAGTAATTGGCCGGGATCATGAGCAAGCAGTGCAAAAAGAGTCAGACTATATATTATCTTACTTTGGTGACAAAGAAGATCAAAACATACAACTAGAAGAAGACAAAAAAGCCAAAGCTCCTACATCCAAAGCCTCCAAGAAAAATGTGAATTGGTCCCAGGCCATGGAAGAACTCAAAAAGGATTTTGAGAAACAAGAGAAGTAGAGGAAAAACTGAGAGTTGTGCTAAAGGAGACTCAAAAAAAATACTGAAGAAAATAACACCTTAAAAAATAGACTAACCCAAATGGCAAAACAGGTCCAAAAAGCCAATGAGGAGAAGAATGCTCTAAAAAGCAAAATTGGCCAAATGGAAAAGAAGTCCAAAAGCTTACTGAAGAAAATACTTCCTGAAAAAGTAGAATGGAGCAATTGGAAGCTAGCAACTACATGAGAAATCAAGGCACTGTAAAACTAATCCAAAAGAATGAAAAAATAGAAGAGAAATGTGAAATTATCTCATTGGAAAAACAACTCACCTGGAAAATAGATCCAGGAGAGAGAAATTAAAAATTATTGGACTATCTGAAAGCCATGATCAAAAAAAGAGCTTAGACATCTTTTAAGAAATTATCAAGGAAAACTGCCCTGATATTTTAGAACCAGAGGGCAAAATAAAAATGGAAAGAATTCACCAATCACCTCCTGAAAGAGATCCCCAAAGGAAAACTCCTAGGAATATTGTAGCCAAATTCCAGAGTTCCCAGATCAAGCAGAAAATATTGCAGGCAACCAGAAAGAAACAATTCAAGTATTGTGGAAACACAATCAGGATAACACTAGCAGCTTCTACATTAAGGGACTGGAGGGCATGGAGCATGATATTCCGGAGGGCAAAGGAGAGAGGACTACAACCAAGAATCACCTACCCAGCAAAATTGAGTATAAAACCTTCAGGGTTAAAAGTGTTCATTCAGTGAAATAGGGGAATTTCAAGCATTCCTGAGGAAAAGACCAGAGCTGAATATAAAATCTGACTTTCTAATACAAGACTCATGTGAAATACGGAAGTGGTAAACAGGAAAGAGAAGTGATAAGACACTTATTAAGGCTGAACTGTTTACATGCCTGCATGGAAAGATGATATTTGTAACTCATGAGTCCTTTGCCAGTATTAGGGTAGTGGGAGGGAAAAAAATTATATAGACAGATAGAGGGCACAGGGTGAGTTAAAGATGAAGGAGTGATATCTGGAAAATAAAATTAAGGGGTGAGAGAGGACTGTACTGGGAGAAGGAGAAAGGGAGAAGTAGAATGGGGTAAATTATCTCACATGAAACAGACAAGAAAAGGCTTTTACAGTGGAGGGGAAATGGGGGAAGGTGAGAGGGAATAAGTGAATCTTATTCTCACAGGATTTGGCTTAAGGAGGGAATGACATACACAATGAGGTATGGAAATCTGTGTTACTCTACAGGAAAATAAGGGGAGAAGGGGACAAGACAGCAGGGGGTTTATAGAGGGGAGGGGATAATCAGAGGCAAACACTTCTGAGGAGGGACAGGGTCAAAAGAGAGAATAGAATAAATGGAGGGTAGGACAGGATGAAGGGAAATATACTTAGTTTTTCACAACACGACTACTATAGAACTGTTTTGCATGACTACACATCTACAACCTGTATTGAGATGCTTGCCTTTCCAATGAGGGTGGGTGGGGAGTGAGGAAGGGAGAAAATTTGTAAGTTTTAAAAACACATGTTAAAATTAAAAAAAAATAATTTAAAAAGTTACAAATTGAATTGATTATATGTACTTTAAAAGAAAAACAAGTTGTAAATAACAGAGCATCAGTTTCATGTTGAGACAAAGACACACACACACACACACACACACACACACACACACACACACACACACACACACACACACGAGACAAACAGAGACCAGGTGAGGTCTGAACCTGCAGTGGCATTGAGTACAAGATAAAACAAGTCCTATCCAACCCATCAAAGAGGATGAGAGAAAACTGGCCCAATTCAAAATTTCAACCGAAGACCCAAGGCTGAAAATGAGCAAACTCTTAGGCATCAACTATGATAGAGAAATATTATGAGGTAAAAGAAACTGAAGAGGTAAACCCAGAAGAAAAAAAATTACGAGACAATTAAGTAGAATCATTTATGCTTCATGTAAATTTACAAAATAGCTAAGTAGCTAAAAAAGCTATTAAAATAAAAGAACAGATACTAAAGTTGTCAGCAAGGCAACAGTAAAAACAGATATGATTGAAAGATATAAACAAGGATATTATATTATGCTTAAATCTCCACAATGAAATATCAGTAATACGTAATATACTGAACGGTGTAGCACACTTAAGTACTTGAAGGAAAAGCTAATATAAGCACAGGGAAAAATGGACCATAAAATTCTAAGAGACAGGGACTTCAACAGGTCCTTTTTGAACTAGACAAATTTAACAAAAGATAAGTAGCAAAGAAGTACCTGAATAGATTTAGTAAATGAGAAAAGAAATATACCTAATTTGCATGGGACCTTCTTGAAAAACTGACCATGTGCTAACACATAAAACTCTCAAAAACAGAGAAATATTTAGCACATCCTTTACTGACCAAAGTTCAATGAAAATTATATAAAAGACATCTGAGAAAAGGATTAAAACTCAAATGGAGTAAATAATTTAATTCTAAAGAACTGATGGGTCAAAAAACAAATAATTAAAAACAATAGATAATTGAAGGAAAAAAACAAAAAAAAATCAGAATTTTTGGGATCCAGCCAAAGCAGTCCTTGGAAGAAATGTAGTGTCTAAATACTTTCATGAGCAAGAGAAAAAACATTTTAAAATCAGGCATCCAACTAAAACAAACAGAAAAATTGCAACTAAAGATAAAAACAGAAATTCTGAAAATCTGAGATAAATTGGTAACCAAAAACCCATAAGTGATTATACTAGGAGCTTGGTTTTCTGAAAAGAAAAAAAAATTAACAGAATAAACCATTAGCTAATCTGACTTAAACAGATTAAAAATCAAACTGCCAATATCCTAAATGAAAAATAATCCTCAACAAATAAAAAACAAAATTATGAGAAACTATTTTGCCCAATCATTTATGTTAACAAAATCGACAACTTAAGAAATGGATATTCACAAAAATAAAAAACATCTAGATTATAAAAGGAAAAAAAATTAAGAATAGAAAAAAGAGTAAATATGAAATGCTAGATTCTCCTCCCTAGCCCTTCTAATCTCAGAAAAAACCCAACAACTGAATGAGTCACAGAAATTTCCAAAGAAAAAAACACCTAGGACCAGACAAATTTATAAGTAATTATCAAAAATTCAAAAAAACAATTCACTCCAATATTAAATAAATTGCAAAAACATTGTCCTGATACCTGTACCCAGGAAAAAAAAAGGACAAAAAGAAAACTAAGGAGCAATGTAACAAATACAAATACAAAATTATACAAACAAGTCTAACATATAAAAATTATCCATTGGAATGGCACAGTGGATAGAACCAACTTAGTCTTACCTCTGACACTGGATGTAAAGGTCAAGTCACTTCATCTCATAGTGCTCTAGCCAACTCCCTAAAACTGTAAATTACAGAAATAGTGAAGACCAGAACTTGGAGATGATGTTTTCTCATTCCAGGAGTTCCTTCCTATACCAATAAAATCACACACATTTAATCCTTATCTCCTAATCTCTAAAAAAGCTATAAACTAAATAGAGCACATTAACCATAAAAAACACATATCAATATAGGTGGAAAACTTCTGACAAACTATATAATATTCCCTTGTGTTAAAAAACATTAAGAAGGTTAGAAATAAAGAGACTTATTTTATGTGGTAAACAGTACCTATAAAAACAAAGAGTTAACATTACCTGTAATGGAGAAACCCTAGAGGCCTTTCCAATAATATCAGGGGTCAACCAGTTAGGCAATAAGCACTTATTAGTGCCTATTATGTGCCAGGAAATGTTAGGTATAACAGTAGCAAGAAAAAGAATTTGAGGAGTTTTGCATAGGCAAAGAAAATACAACATTCTGGTTTTCTGAAAACAACATGATAATTTACTTAAAGGAATTCTGGTTAACTAATTATTGAAACAATAACTTCATTTAAGTAGCAGGATATAAAATAAATTGACAAAGTTCATCTGGAGTCTACCTATCAAGACACACAGGAATTATACGAATACATAACAAACACTCTTTACAGAAATAAAGATAAATAACTGGAAAGATAGTAAATGTTCATTGTTAAGCCATGTCAATTTAATTAAAAACTAAAAAAGATAACATTACCTAAATTACAGATTGGAACAAATGGTCAAGAATCTTAAGAGAAGTTTTTTATAAAAAAGGAATGAAGAGAGCCTAGCTATGCCAGGTCTCAACTATACTACAAAACATTAATTATTTGGAATTGGAATGGGTTAAAAATTTAAAAGTTGGTCAGTGAAATATAACACAAAATGCAGAAGCAACTGATCAATTAAATAGCGACACAGTATGTTCAATAAACCCAAGAACTAGGGTAAGGGAAAATAAGAAAGCAATTTGATAGAATTCAGGTTTAGATCAATTATCTTATATCATATACCACAATACTCCAAATAGATATAACTTAGATATAAAAGGTCAGATAAATTAAAGGAACAGAGATCTCTTGCTGAACTATAAAGAAGGGAAGTTCTTGAACAAAGGATAGAGATATCACAGATGATAATGGGCAATTTTGATTATATAAAACTTAAAAGGTTTTGCACTCAGTAAATCAATTCAGTGAGAATTAGAAAAGAAATACTTAACTTTGGGGGAAAATAGTGCAGCAAATTTCTGATAGACAGACAGATAGATAGATACATAGAGGGATGGATGGAATTGGTACAAATATATAAGAATGAGAGCCAGTTGTGGATAGTCAAAACACATGAATAAGTAGTTCTCAAGGAAAGAAATCAAAACTATAAATCACATGAATAAATGCTCCAAATTACTAAGAAAATAAATGTCAATTAAAACACAATGCACCTCACATCCAGAAAATGTGATGGGAAAAATATAAGTTGTTCTGTGCCCAAAGGACTATAAAATTGTGCATACCCTTTGACCTAGCAATACCACTTCTAGGTCTATATCCCAAAGAGATTATAAAAATGGGAAAAGGACTCACATGTACAACAATATTTATAACAGCTCTTCTTGTGGTGGCAAAGAATTGGAATTTGAGGGGATGCGCATCAATTGGGGAATGGCTGAACAAGCTGTGGTATTATGAATGTAATGGAATACTATTGTGCTATAAGAAATGATGAGCAGGTAGACTTCAGAAAAAGCTGGAAAGACTTATTACATGAACTGATGCAGAGTGAAATGAGCCTAACCAGGAGAACATCGTACATAGTAACAGCCACAGTGTGTGATGACGGACACTGACAGACTTGGCTCTTCTCAGCAATGCAAGGATCTGAGACAACTGCAAAAGACTTATGATGGAAAATGCTATCCACATCCAGAAAAAGAACCATGGAGTATGAATGCAGATGGAAGCATACTATTTGCTCTCCTTTCTTTTATTGTTTTATTTCTTCTTTCTCTTGGTTCCTCCTATTAGTTACAATTCTTCTATACATCATGACTAATGTGAAAATATGCTTAATATGAATGCATAAGTAGAATCTGTATCATATTAAATGCTGTCTTGAGGAAGGGGGAGAAGAGGAAGGGGGGAAAATTTAAAACTCAAAATCTTATGGAAATGAATGCTGAAAACTAAAAAAGAAATTATTAAAAGAAAAAAGAAAAATATAAGTTGTTACAGTGACAGTATTAAGACAGAACATTAATGAACTATTTATGGAGTTGTGAAGGGGTCCAGCCATTCTGGAAAGCAATTTAGAACAGTGCTTAAAAACTAAGTGTTCTGTATCACTAACCCTTTGACTCAACAGCACCACTACTAGGCATAGATTACTTCCCTGCTGTCCGCCCCTCCCGCCCCCCAATTCAAAGGCAGAGGTAAAAACTCACCTGTAAAAATTTTTTAGCAGTTCCTTTTGTATTAAAAAAAAAAACTAGAAACAAGGTAGAGGCCCAACAATGGAAGAATGGCTGAACAAATTATGGCACATGGTACATGAATGCAACGTAATATTACTGCACTGTAATAAATGACCAAAAGCACAGATTTTGAGAAACCTGATGACTTGTATGAATTGATAGTGAACAAAGCCAGAAGAATAATTTATACAGGGACATTACAAAGGAAAATAACTATGAAAGACAGGAACTATGATCAGTGCAATGATCACTCATAACACAAGAAAACTAAGGTTGAATCAAGTTTCCCAATTCTTGGCAGAAAAGTGATTTTGGAGAAATAAAATGAAACATACTTTTTTTTGACATGACCAATATTATAGATTTGTTTTGTGTGATTACACAAGTTTTGACAAGGTCCTTTTTCTTT
The DNA here is from genome assembly GCF_003287225.1 of Phascolarctos cinereus. Taxonomy (NCBI): domain Eukaryota; kingdom Metazoa; phylum Chordata; class Mammalia; order Diprotodontia; family Phascolarctidae; genus Phascolarctos; species Phascolarctos cinereus. Next base: position 60,784,696 of record NW_027556098.1, read on the forward strand.
CACAGGGCAACTGGGGGGTGGGGGAATGACAATACTTTTGAAAAGAAAGATTAAAAGCAAATAGAATCATATTTGTAGCTGAAGAGATCTTAGAGGCCACATATTCCAACTCCATCATTAAATAGCTGAATAACTGAGGTCCTGAAGAAATTAAGCACCTTGCTCATGGTCACATGGGTTTGTAAGTAGCAGAGATGGGAGATTTGAAACAGTTCCTTTGATTCCCTAATCCATTGCTTTTTCATAGCACCACAGTTTCCCCCCAAAAAGTGTAAATGAATCATTTTTTAAAAAGAGCAAAAGATAATTCAGAAGGGGACAGAGATAAGCAAGGCAGTGTTGAACTGACATATTAAATCTGAAATATACCTCCTCCCCCTATAAAAAAAACAAGCTATATGTAATGTAGACTCACAGTTTCACACAATCTTTTTCTGTTCTTTCTATAAGGAAACATGCTTGTTTCTTGATGTTTGTTAAGTTCATGATAATAAAAAGAACTTTTTTTTTTAAAAAAATGAAATAGTTATAAAAACTGCCTGGTACTAGAGGAAAAACTTGAGAAAGATAAACATACAGAATCTAAGAATAGAATTCAACATACATAACTAATGTTTGACAAACTTCATGCCTATGAAAATACTGAGAATTCAACCATTTGATAAAAATTGTTAGAAGTACAGGGCAGTAAGGTAAGAAATGGGTTTCAATCTATTTCTATACCACGGACTAAAATCAAATAGATTTGAATTTAAAAATAAAAACTTTAATCAGAAAACATCTAGAAGAAAAATAATCTGTCAACTCCGAAGAAAAGGAATATTTAAATAGAAGAAATTATAGGAGATATGAGAAAAGCAATTCTAAAATTAAAGAAATATCAGAAAAAATTATTTGCTGTTAATTTACGAATAAAATTGATCTCACATCCAGAATCAATAAAGAAGTGGTGTGTATAAGTGTACCAATATATTCCCTAATGTAGCAATAGTCAAAGAGTACACCTGACAATTTTCAAAGAAGGAAATGCAAATTAGTAAAACAATGAAAAGATGCTCAAATTCTCCAACATAAATCAAGACTTCTTTGAAGTCTCTTCCAGCTCTACACATCTATAATCTTTTGATTAAAAGACTTTAGTTTAATAGGAATGTACACGTAGACCCTATATCAGATTGAACACTGTCTTAGGGAGGCAGGTGGGGAGGGAGGGGGAGAAAACTTAAAACTCAAAACCTTATGGAAGTGATTGTTGAAAACTAAAAATAAATTTTTTAAAAATGAAATACTTTAAAATACCACCTCAAACCCACAAAATCCACCAAAATAGCAATTAATAATAAAATCCAATGCTAGTAAGACTACCAGAAGACATTCTATTTTACTCTGTTGCTAAGACTGTAAACCACTAAAAAAAATTTTGGAAATTTTTGGAGAACAATTTTGGTGGTGTTGTTCAGTTGTTTCAGTCATGTCTGACTCTGTGAACCCATCTGGTATTTTCTTGGCAAAGAGTATACTACTGGAGTGGTTTGCCATTTCCTTCTTCAGCTGATTTTACAGATGAGGAACTGAAGCAAAGTGACTTGCCTACGGTCACACCTAATAAGCGTCTGAGGCCACATTTGAACTCAGGAAGAGGTGTCTTTATGACTCCAAACCAGACATTCTTATCCACTGTGCCACCTAACTTCTCCAAAGAATCATAAAACTGAAAAATGAGTTGACTAATTTTCATGCTAGAAACTGCATGAAAAGGAAAAAAGGACTTCCTCATATATACAAAAGTATCCAAGCTGTTTTATTTATAAAAGCAAAAAACAGAAACAAAAAGTAGAAATAACATACATAAATATATATTATATGTAACTCCAATTACTAGAGGTCATATATCACAAAACATGAAAAGTACATATGAAGTAATACAAAAATTAAAAGAACCAGCATATTGGATACAATTATGTTTTAAACGTTTTAAAAAGCCAGAGTTATAGGAACATCAGATAGACACAGAGCAAACACACAGAAAATACATTTTTATTTAGATAGCGATATTTTGTTTGGTTCGACATTTTAAGTTTGTTATATTATGGATTTTGTGTTAGTGACCCATTTTTTATGTTTGCTTATAATTACTTTTGATAGCTTGAGGATTTTTTAAACATACACAGAATTATAGAGTTAGATTATCATGCAGATAAACTAATCTTCAGATGTTAAGTACTAGCCCAAAGAAGTGACTTTTCTAAGGTCATGATCCTAAAACACACAAACTGAGGTATAGCACCAGGGCTCCTTACTCCTAAGTCCAACTTTTTTCCTGTTCCCTTAAAACACTAGAACCAAACTAGTTATGACATACCAACCCAGTATAAAGTAATGTTAAACAAAGCAAAATTACCATTTCCTAGCTCTTTAGGGTCAACATGCCCAAACAATATGTTTTAAAATACACAAGAAACTACATTTCTCATTCTAATCTAGCTTGTTATCCAGTATCTGTCAAGATTTATATTACCATTAACATTTTGTGAATCTTCCAGTATCTCCTACCTGTTAGTAAACTCTTTTAACATAGCATACTATGTTGCACTTATTTCTGGAGAATTTTATCCTGCTTTGTTAAAGAGGACAGTCATGAGACACACTGAAATTTGGGGACATAATATGGAAGATGCGTCAGCAGACGCTGCTAAGTGGTCAAAAAGAAAGAAGTTACAGCAGCAAGAGAAAGTAATACCACAAAAACCCAAAGAGAAGACAGGGTGGTCAAGAGCAAAGTAACAAAGAAGTCTAGAAAGATGAGGATTGAGAAAAGCCCACCAAATCTGGCAATTAAGTGACTGCTGTTCATTGTGATGACGGCAATTTCAGTAGCAATTTCAGCCGAGTACTAAGATTGGTAGCCAGATCACAACATGATTAAAAAAAAGTGACTGAGAGTAAAGGAAGCTGAGGATGGAGTTTCTAGGAGTTTGGGAAATGGAATAGAAATATAGAATGATAGTTTGAAGAGATAAAAGGGCCTAGTAAATTATTTTTTCAAAAGAATGAAAGAGTTGGGTATGTTTGCAGACAAGAAGGAACCAGCAGAAACAATGAAAGTGAAGATTAGAGAAACAGGGAATAACTGATGGGGCAATCTGATGGAGCACATTCACTGAGAGTCCATAAGAAGATCTGACCTTGGCAAGCAGAAGGGTCCTCTTCATCAGAGGCTAGAATAAATGAGGAGAAAATGACAAAATAATCTTCCTAAGGAATATGTCTGAATGTGTCACTTACCCTACTCAAAAACCAACAAGGCCTCCCCATTGCCACTAGAATTAAATATAAATTCCTCAATCTGGCATTTAACGCTTCTGCAATCTGGCTTCAACCTAGCTTTCCAGCTGGTTTAATATTCCTTTGCATATACTCTATATTCCTAACTAGCCCCCAAACTAAACTACCTCCTCCCCAAAACAACATTACATTTCTCACCTCCATACATTCGCAAAACAGTTTGTAGTGTCTTCAAAGCATTCCTTCCTTATCTGTACTTCTAGACATTTCTTTGAGGTCAGCTATCAAGCATTTCCATATAGCTGCTCCCTCACCATTACACTGTTTAGTGCTCTCTCTCCTTACATTACTACCTCAGTTATTCATTCCAACTTTTAGCATAGTGCCTGGCTTAATAAATTAGTAGCTGCTTAATAAATACTTACTAGGCACTTCGTATCCTTTAATAAAATATTAGCTCCATAAGGGCAGAAACTGTTTAATTTTTGTCTTTTTATCCCCAGTCTAATGTCTTGCCCATAGTAGGTATTTATACAGTTCCTGACATACATATATATATATACATATATATATATACACATATACATATAGTATGTGTATATATATAGTATGTGTATATGTATTATATATATACATATTTATAGTATGTATATATATAGTATGTGTATATATGTTATATATATACATATATATATGTATGTATAGTAAAAGCTTAATAAACGCTTTTTTATTTAGCTAATTTCCCCCACCAGACTACAAAAGCTATTTATTTAACCCATAATATAGCTCAAATGAGTTCTGAATTCTAGGAGAAAGTAAGATGAAAAAAGAAGGTTTCTCTTACATTAACTAGGAACTGGTAGACCCTAAGCAAAATTCTGAGTAAATAAAATTTCAAAACCTCCCTCCTTTATTCTGTACTCCTAATCCCAGTTTTCACAAACTCCCCTACTTTGGCATCATTTAATAACCCTATCCTTAACTTTGAAAGGACTCAGTATTCTAACAAATCCCATTCCCTCTTAATAGCTGGCCTAAGCAAAAAAACAATGTAATTCTAATTATTCACATCAAATTTTGAAGGCTAGTAGTCCTTTAAGAGTCAATAAAATAGCATTTTGATGAGTAACTTTTTAAAAACTGAAATGAGTTTTATCACATTCCAAAGAGTTATCACGTTCCAAAGAGTAGAACAAAGACCAAGAAACTTCAGCTCCTCTTTTGGGGCAGGCAGGGGAGCTCACCATAAAGGTGACAGGTCAGGTCACCTCTGCTAGAAAGTTTCTTGGGAATTTACTTCCTGGGAAAGGCCTATCTATACCTGAGAATGCAGCCCTTCTCAGATGCAACTTACTGATGACAAGAACTTTCCCCAACTTCTGCACGTCCAGGCTATTAGAAAAGTGTAAAAAGGGGACCTAACAATTTCAGATCTCAAACTATACTACAAAGCACTTACCATCAAAACAATCTGATACTGGTTAAGAAACTGAGAGATCAATCAGTGGAACAGATCAGGTATACAACAGCGAAGCAAACATATCTAAAACCCTAGAATACTAAACAAGAAGATTCTGGCTAATGGGATGAGGATTTACTATTTAACAAGAACTCCTGGTAAGACTAGACAGCAACCTGGCAGAAATTAGATTTAGACCAATACTTCACACATACTGAATGGCTATATGACCTAGACATAAAGGTCACATCATCAACGAATTAGAAAAACATTACCTTTCAGAGCCATGGACAGTGGTAGACTTCATGAACAAATAAGGTATAGGGAGGATCAGAGGAGAAAATTAACAACTTTGATAATATCAATTAAGTTTCGCACAAACAATTCCAAATAAAGCTAAGATTATGAGGAAAACAGTAAGCTAAGGAAAAAAAATCCTTTACAACAAAATTTCTCTGATGAAGGTCTCATTCCTAAGGTATATAAAGAATTGATTCAAATTTATAATAAAAATATCCATTCCCCAACTGATAAATGGTCGAAGCATATGAACAGGCAATTCTCAACAAAATCTAAGCTATCTTTAGCCACATGCAAAAAAGAAATGTTGCAAATCACTAATAATTAGATAAATGCAAATGAAAACAACTCTGAGGTTTCATCTCACATCTATAAGATTGGTATATCTGGGAAAAAGAAAATAACAAATGAAGAGGGCCTATGCGAAAACAGACAAATTGATAGCACTGTTAGTGGAGCTGTGAATAGGTACAGGCATTCTGAAAAGCAGTTTGCAATTATGCCTCAAAAATTAATTGGGCATTCAATTTGATCTAGTGATAACACTACCAGGTCTATATACCCCAAAGCCATCAAAAAAGAAAAGGTGCTCTATGTACAAAAATATTTCTACAAGCTCTTTTTCCAGTAGTAAAGAATTGGAAATTAAGTGGGTGCCCATCAAGTGGGGTTTGGTTGAAGAAATTATGATCTATGAATGTAGTAGAATACTCTTGTTGTATAAGAAACAAAGACAGACTTTTTGAGAGATCTTAGAAGACTTATATCAATCAATAAAACTAAGTGAAGTAAGTAGAATCAAGAGAACAATTTAATATTGTAAAAACAAGCTACCTTGAAAGACTTAAGATCTTGGATCAACACAAAGATCAACCATGATTCTACGAGGACTGATGATGAAGAATGTTATCCACATTCTGACAGAGAAGCAATGGACTAACACAAAGACTAAGACACATTTTTGGACATGGCCAATACAAGAATTTGTTTTGCTAGACTATGATTATTTGTTAGAAGAATTTTGTTGTTCTTTCTTTTGGGCGTGGAAGGAGGACAATACTTTCACTTCAACCCCAAGACATTACAAATTTACACATCCAATTATAATAGTCCTTGATTTACAGTCATTCATGCAGTCCAATACTCCACCTACTCATGTGCAAATGAACTTTGTCTGGATCTGCATTATAAAGCTTTCCCACTCCACTCAGATCTCACATATCCTTTCCTCCCCATTCCATCCAGCACAGTCCCTTCTTCTGAAGATCCACAAATTATGGATTCCAAATACCTACAACAGTGAAAGCAGTAGGAGAGCCAAGTAATAAAAGAGGTTAAAAAAAAAAGATGACCACTGAACAGCATATGACTAATAATCTAATGCATGTCTGACCCTCCACAATCTGGCTCCATTCCCATATAGTGTATGACTCCCCTGCCACTACTTACCCATTAATTTTTATTCAAGATGGCTATAACTAGCTGTTGTTCCCTTAACTAGTTATCTCCTGCCTCTGCATTTTTATATCCTGTCCCTCAAATCTGTAGAATATTCACTACTCATTATAACATCTTAGAAATCATTGATACCTTTGAGACTCAGTCCAAGTGTCACTTCTGACTAGGAAATCTTTCCTGATTCCTCTACAATAGGAATCTACATTATACTGTACCTATTCCTTTATACTACAATCTCCCCAGTACACTTCTCCACCCCTTAGCGTTCCCTCCTCCCCCTTCAAATTATCTTTTATTTATTTTCCTGTTTACCAGGAATATTCCCCTAGGCAGAGTTCCAGGACAGGTAATGTTTCTTTTTTTTCTTTGTACTTCCAGGCTTAAGCATATCAGCTTCAAAAAGTTAGGTCCCAAAAATATTTTGAGTAAGTTACCTTTCTTAAAAGACAACACTCAGAATAAATTCCAGAAGGCTTATAGAAATAGTCTTAAAAGTGACTAATGAAATGGAAATTTCACAGTTCTAGTGAATTCTTAACCCATTACAAAACAAAGTGCAAAAAAAATGTTGAAAGTGACCTTAGAAATCATTTAATCTGTGCGACCCTGCACAAGTCACTTTACCCCAACTGCCTTAAAAAAGAGAGAGAAATCATTTAATCCAAGGTTTTTAACTTGAGTAGTTGTAACCTCTTAAAAAAATTTTTTGTAACTACATTTCAATGTAATTGGTTTCCTTTTTAAGCCTATGTATTTTATTTTATGCCTTTAAAAACACTATTCTGAGAAGGGAACCATAGATCTTCAGACTGCCAAAAGAGTCCATGACACACAAAAAAGGTTAAGACCACTGATTTGATCTAACTCCTTCATTTTTAACAATGACTTTCACAAGGAAGGACAGAAATCAATAATAGAACCAGGGCTAAAACCTACATATTAATTCTTGGTCTTTCCATAGATTAGGACTCAGAAGCAAAGATCATAATGTTTAGCCACCAGGGAGCAAGGATCAGAGGCAAAAATCACAAAGGATAAAATGGGAGATTTAAGAATAGAAAATTTTGTTCAGGTGAAGGTTATTTTGTAGATTTTCAAGCCTGATATGCCTTGAGTCTCATCAACAGAAGCTTGTCCATTAAGGTAATGGATATTTTTGGTCATAGAAATTTATGGAGGGAAAAAATCCACTAAGGCACTGTAATGTAATCAGCAGATTGAACAGCAATGAAATCAAGCTTTTTAAGTACAGTTGCATAATAACAGGATACAAGGAAACACCTCAAGAGATTGCAGTTCAACATTAGAGAAAGACTCCCTACCTCAGGAAGACCAATATTTTTATTTCTAAATCTCTTTGGAAAAATGAGAAGGGGAAAAAAAAATAAGTGAAAAATCAGTGAATCAACTGCACAAAAAGCTATTTATTAGGTGGTCCTAAGTCTCTTCAAAAGTAATTTCCAAGATATTTGTGAAGATCTACCCAAATAAACCTTCCTGAATTTCATGACATTTATGAAAGTATTTCTTTGCCTTCTGTTGCAAACCAAAAACCAAAAACAAACAAACAAAAAACAGAAGGCCTGGAAATGCAAACTAAGAGACTTCTTATAGAAGACTATGATACTGTATCATAGTAAAAAACAATTTTATGCAATCAGTTACTGTACTGCCCTGTATTTATATACACATTAGAAAGATTAATACTGTATAATGTCCAAGTGTATAATTTACAGCTGAGTAAATATGGTGTTTGCAATTATTGCACTAAAAAATTGGGCAACAGCCCGATGCTGCTTCTGCCCACTCCCCCCTCTTAAGAACGTAAGGTATTATAAATCACTTATATTTGAAGATCACATTTTGCCTCCACCATTTCAATTTATAGCCCCTTTGTTCAGAACTATAATCAACTAAGGAAGGTGGTTGCCTACACATAATGCAAAAAAAGTTACATACACAGGAGTAGGTTAAATCTTGAGTGATCTGTGACTTTTTCTTTGTAATACAATGGTATTTGGGAGAATAGCCCCAGAAAGAGGCACAGGAAATAAGTTAAGGATATATGTGAAAGGACCCCCTGTATAATATATTTAAACATCAACAGAGCCAAAACCAACAAATGAGAGGCACTGCAGCATTCAGGTAAGGAGTTTGTATCCCTAAGCTATATGAACATGGACAAGTTACTTAATATCTTAAAAGCCTCAGTTTCCTCATCTGTAAAATGGGGCTAACAATACAAAACCGGGCTCTTTGTGAAGAAATTGTTTTGCAAAACTTAAAAGTTTTTAATATTATATTAATAATTTTCAAGTAATAACAGTCCTCTGCATATAGCACCATGAAGCTACTCATTTCCTTAGCTCTGGTAATTATAAGAATACTTCAAATATATGGAGGCTGTATACCAGGTAAGTCTTTGGGCAAGTCACCCAACCACAGTACAACAGTACCACAGGCTACTCTTTCACAAATAACTGGCAACAAAGATGCTGACCTGAATTAGTACATACCAATGAAATCACAGGTGTGGATCAATGCTTATTTAAAATACAACTGAGAATGAAGAAGCAAATAGGCTCTGAACAACCAAAACAGATTTTATAAAGTGTATGTTAACAGAAAATGTGCTTTGTGTATATTTATACAAATTTATTTAGCATAAATTCTAACCTTAAGTCTGGTTTCCTAAAGCAGAGAAGATAGAAACTTCATATTACAAGGGAAGAAGGGGAAGTAGTAGCATAGTGGTAATGAAGGAAAACTGCAAAACAAAAGTAATAAGCTATCAATTAATAAAGGAGAACAAAAAAATTAAACTCAAAAAGCACAGCAGTCTGAAGTTATTTTACTAGGGAATAAACAGATCAGCATACCTCAAAGGCACAGCAAACCCTACTCTTCCACAAGTTTCCTTCCAAGTCATCCAATTTGGTAATTATGTGACTCTTCCTTCTCATTTATCTCCTTCTCTCCCTCTCCCATTCTATCAGCTGCCAAATCCTGTCACACTCACAATCTCACCCTTATTGAAATACCCTAGGTTCAGGCTTTCATTTTTCTCTGAAATTCCAGAAATAGCCTCATTGTGCAACAGAAAGAGTGCTGGATTTATAGTTAGAAAACCTGAGCTCAAATCCCTGCTCTACTCTTTAATATGTGTGATTTGGGGTTGAGTTATTTAACTTTCCTGGGCCTCAGTTTTCTCATCAGTAAAATGAGAAAGACACTTCTAAGGTCCCTTTCAGCTCTAGATCTATGTTCCTATGATATTGAATTTTCCTTCCTGTCTTCTTTTAGTGTCTCTTCTCCAATCTTCAAAGTGAAGACCACATAAGCTTTCTACTCCTTATCATCAAAAACCTTCAGTGAACTCCCCATTACCTCAAGCAAACAATCAAGAAATAGTAATTATACTCTCACCCTAAACACCCCTCACACCACGCCTTTCCTTTCCCTTTCAAGGACTAACTCAATTCTAAGCATAACCTGATGGATGAAACCCTTCCCTGATATATACATATACATACAGCTCTCCCCCTACCCCCAGCTGGCCCCCAGGTGAAAGTCACCTCTCTCCCTCAAATTTTCTGAGGAACTTTGTCTAGGTCTTTCCTTTGCTCTTATACATTTATACAGAGCTTTAATCCTGATGAAGCATTTTCCACACAACAGCACTATGAGGTAGTTGGTATAAATGCTATCCCCATTTTGGGGGGGGGGGGGGAGAAATAGAAAGAGGGAAGAAGGCTTAGTATAATGGAAAGAACACTAGACCCAGAGCCTGGAGATCTGAACTAAGAATCCTGCCTCTTTATCAGTTCATAAAAGTTTTTGCAGAGATTAGGTGTTCAGTCAGGAAAATAATATATACAACAATAGCGTAAAGACGAGCAATTTTGAAAGACTTGACAACTTTGATCAATGTCATGACCAACCATGATCACAAAGGACCAATGATGATTCATGCTATCTACCTTCCTGACAGGGCCTCAAGATGCAGAATGAGACATACACGTATTTTGGGGATGGTCAATGTGGGAATTTGTTTTACTTGTCTACGCACATTTGTTACAACAGGAGAAGGGGGAAAGAGAGATAAGAGGCAAAGAAAAATCATTCTAGCAATTGCTAATTGATAAAAACAGGAAATTTTTAAAAAAATAAGAATCGTACTTCAGATACTTACTCTACAACCCTGAATAAGTCACTGAACACCTCAGTTTTAGTTACTTCACAATGCACTACTATATGTACATGAGATTGTTTTTAAAGTGATTTGCCCAAGATCACACAGCATTTTGGGTTTGGATTTTCATTCTCCCATATACTTTTTTCTTTTCTTTTGCAAGGTCTGCATTACATAGCAGGCACTTAGTAAACATTTGTTCAAATGAAGAGGTATATACTTTATGTTCCTGAGGATGTCACTGGATGACATTACAATAAAGGATTGTAATAATGACCCTGAAGTCATTAAAAAAAAAGATAAATACACTTCAGTAAACTTTCAAAGAAGGTGTATCAAACATTACAAGGAAAATTCCCATCTAAAAAAGTTAAAATAAACAAGATTCAAATAATTCATCAGAAAACAAGCTGAGAACTTGAGAGCAAAAATATGAGGTAGTGCTATATTAAATGCATGTATATTCCCCAGCCCTACTTTCCCTTTTCTCTTTCCTTCCATGACACCCCCCCCCAACTCTTTTAACAATTTTGTTGTTGTTCAGTCACGTCTGGCTCTTCATGATTCCATTTGGGGTTTTCCTGACAAAGATACTGGAATGGTTTACCATTTCCTTCTCCAGTTCATTTTACAGATGAAGAAACTAAGGCAAATAGGTTTAAGTCACACAGCTAGTAAGTGTCTGAGGTTGGATTTGAATTCATGCCTTCCTGACTCCAAGCTAGGAGCCTAAACTCAGTACACTGAAGCCTCACAGCCTGTAATCTTCCAGAGACAAGCAACAAAATCATTACTTTGACAAAAAAACGAGTGTTTTAAACGCTGAAAATATTTTAAACTGATCAATAGAGGGAGCAAAACCAAAATGTGTGAATACATCCTAAGCATGTAAACAGAACTTTGTTTCAAACACAGTTCACAAAAGGACTTCCCCTAACTGGCAAAGAATGCTCATGACTCAGTCAGATACTCAACCACCAAGTATTTACTGAGCACCTATTATGTATAAATTTGTTCACTCCAAAGCACTTAAGTGTAAGACTTGGTCTTCACCCCAAGGAGTTTACAGGCTAGCCAGAGAAAATTAGCATACCAAAAACAATTAGAGAATAAGACTCATGAAAAGGTAGCACTTGATTTATGCCTTAAAAATTATGATTTAGAAAATCAAAATAAAGGAAGGACGGTATATCAGGCAAGAAGAAAAAGGAGGCAGATGAGCAAACAGAGGGTGAATATAGTGATGTGGTCTGATTACTCACAAGACTGGATTCTGATGCCTGCAAATTTTATGCCACTAAGAAACTATATTTTAAGGGACACAGTTTAGAATTCAAAACCATCTTGACAAAGCTGAAAAATAAAAAATAAAACAAAATTAAAATAACATTCTATTTTTCTTTTTTTTAAAAGGTATTCAGATAATAGGAAAAGACCATACACAAAGTCAAACTGAGGGTCAGAGACAAAAAGCTAAATTTCAGTGAATTTGAATTAACTGAATTAAATTAATACAACTATTCCTAAAATGAGACAGAAATGGTAGTATGGAAAGAGAGCTGGCCTAGAAGCCAGGGAGGCCTATGTTTAAATTCATCCTCTAGCACAGTATGACTGTGACCTTGGGCAAATCACAATAAAATTGCAGAGAAAGTGGTGACTTTCATTAGTAGGACTTTTCTTCAAGGAGGAAACCAGTAAAATCACAGATCCAGTTTCTTATCCCTTTCCTATTCCTAAATCCAAGAGGTAACAACAGTAATATAATTCTACCACACTTGACACGTTTTTAGAGTTCTCAAATGAAACTCCAAATGGAGTTATATAAAATTATATAAAGAAACTGAAAGAGATTCAAACGATAAAAATAAGTACAGGTAAAATCCCATTAGAGGTAATACCATTACACACAAAAAAAGTTTCAAGTAACTAATCCACTGCTATATCCCTGCAAATAGAACTCCTACTCTGTTGCATTCCCTTTTATTCACTTTATAACATTCCCTATGGCCCACTTTTTTCTAGTCTCTGTCCACCTAACAAAATAAGTCTTTCTATTTATATGCTATCTCCACTCTCAATGGGGCAAGTGAGAGGAGAACCAAAATGTCAGTCCAATCTGGAAGAATACTAGAGAAAGGCCTCTTCATTACCTTTACGTGCAGTATGCCACATCCCTCCTCCGTTTCCGCCACCAGCTTTTGCTACGTCTGGTGCAGGTCTTGAACTCTTCCTCAGAATAAGGTTTTTAAATGCAGAGAATAAAATAATGGAAAATAGTTATGTTGAGATACTATAACTAGAAATATTTTTTTAAAAGTTCCTGGACCCCAGATTAAGAACCTTGGAGGTTATCTCATCTAGCTGGGCTCTTTACAGCTCTACTGTCTAACACCACAAAGGAGCAAACATCCTTTCTGATCTCTTTACCTCAATCCTCTCTAATACAACCAAAGTCTCCAGGAACCAACACACATAAAACCATCCAGGGAAAGGGAAAAACTGGGGGGGGGGCCTCGGAGTTAATGGTGTCCTACCCCACCCCTGACTTTTCACTTTTCCTAATGGATCCAAAGAAGTTCATTTACCTTGTTAATTCAAGTCTCTTTCACCTCTAGCTCCTCTTACTCAACATAATTCCACTACAACTCACAGTTTGATTAACAATTTAGATGTCTGATGAAGTTTGCCACAATGGAATTTTAATTACCTAAGGTGAGAAAAATACAAATATGTACAAAGAATAAAGTAGTCAGGATTTTTCTTGAAAAGGTTAATTTGGCATTCTAAGTACCAGAAGAATGATTAAAAATCAATTATTTAATTTCACTGACCAAAAGCACATGAAAACTGAAATTACAAGACTCAAAACAAATACTGGGAAGAGATTTCTGATTGAAAACATTTCTTTAAACACAATGGCGAAGATTACTGAGACCATGGAAATCTATTTCAAAGTGGTTCTTCAATAATCAAATTGCCAGCCTTCCACCTTTGATGACTTTACTAATACTCTCACTTAGGAATAGGGGAAGACCTAGGTTGAGAAGAAGATGACCTCAAAGTTCTTTCAGACCAAGTACTACGTGAAATAAGAAAATTTAGCTCAAATTTATGACTAAAAATGCAAAGTACTTTAAATCTGAAATGGATTTAGTAGTATTATTTAACCATAACAAAAGCCTGAAATATGGTATATATTTATACCATATTTCAAGTATTATTTCAAGGGTAACAAAATTCATTAAAACTCTAAGGTACGTATCGGGGCAGCTAGGTGGCAAAGTGGATAGAGCACCGGCCCTGAAGTTCAAATCCAGCCTCAGACATTTAATGCTTACTAGCTATGTGACCCTGGGCAAGTCACTTAACCCCAACTGCCTTGGGGGAAAAAAAAAAGGAAAAAAGAAAAAAAACTCTAAGTAGAGTAAAACCTGATGCCACCAATACATCCATATTGAGGAGACATTTAATAAATTACTTGATTACTAAGAAGCTGTGAAGACTATACACTTCCACAAAGTCCTTTTTGTGCTTCAATATAGATCTTTCAAATGACTACACTAAATTTTCCACTATAATCCTTCTTTCTAAGAATTTATTTACCAAAAAGATCTTTCAGAATCCTTACATTCATATTAAGAGATCTGAGTTTTTCTAAATAGTCCCCATATCTAATTAAAAAATTCAGCATAATAAACAATGAAGAAACAGACAGACCCTCAAAATCTACCTACTGTGTAATCTGTATTTCCATTCCTTTCACAAGTATAATTATCAGCACTGCCCAAAAAGCCTAATATAAAATTAAAATTTTTGTAGAAATAAAACTGATTTTACATACTCAGTTAAATTTAACATTCAGAGCATGATATTAACCCAATTTCACATAATTCATGAATGCAAAATATATACTCTGAATGCCGAAAAGTCTAAAAGACCAGCACCTGGATTTTACAATTTTTTTTTGAAACTTAAGGTTGACCCAAAATATTTTAGAAATACACTTACCATGTAATTTAACAAAATATGTCTCTCTGCATGACCATAGACATACCATTGAACAAGAACTATAAATGCTACAAAGCTTTGTTAATATGCCCAGTGAAACCATTTCCCCAAACTGCACAAAATTTATATTCACAAAGTGACAACTCCAAATTTATAAAGAATTCCTAAAATATACATTTATTCTGCTAAATTGTACCAAGATCTTTTCACCAGTTAGAAGAAAAATTTACTGTAGAATAACCAAGTGACACAAAGCCTAACAATACTTAAATAAGCTGCCAATAACATCACACACACACAAACCCTCAACCCCTCCAAACACATTTCCAATTAAACTGTGACAACTTCAAACACATTAAAGAGATAAACGTTCCAAAAGTTATTTTTAACATTTCAAGATTAAGTCCTATGCTCAAAAAAAGACAAAAGGGACAAGAACATAAGGGTTTTTTGTTCAAGGAGGAGTACAAAAAGACTACAAAAAAACCTTTATTTTTAAAGCAATACATTAGAAAGGTCATGGAACTTAACGTAAAGGAAGGTTAGCATAGAAACATGTTATATTAAAGACTATCAGTCAACAGCAAAAAAAAAAGGGTGAGGAATTGAAAGTTTTAGCATTTAATTCATCAACCAGAATATTTGAAACATAACTGCTCAGTTCTACACAATATCTATCAACCCTCCTTCCAAGACTGTATTATACCAGGATTAAACAGTTCTCTAAATCAACTAAGTTTACACACAGTCACTTCAATATCAAAATGCTGACTAGTAATGAAATAGGAAAACGTGTACAAGTCTCTAAGATTCAAAAGAGTG
This sequence comes from Phascolarctos cinereus, assembly GCF_003287225.1. NCBI lineage: Eukaryota > Metazoa > Chordata > Mammalia > Diprotodontia > Phascolarctidae > Phascolarctos > Phascolarctos cinereus. Next base: position 60,800,223 of record NW_027556098.1, read on the forward strand.
AAAAATTAAAAGAAAAAAAACCCAAGCATTCCTACTATCTAATTAAAAATTAGAGGCTTGAATTTGGAATTATGTGAATAGACTAAAATGCTCATGCCCTCTGATGCAGAGGCTCTACTGCTAAATATGTAACCCAAGGAGGACAAATGACAAAAAGTAACACACACCCCTCCACTGCCACCAAAACATTTATGGCAGCATTTTTTGTGATAGCAAAGAATTGGAAACAAAGATGCCCACCCACTGGGTAACAGCTAAACAACTGTAGCACATGGATATAATGGGCTATTACTATACTGTTAAAAAACTATGAAAACAATGACTAAAAAAGAATGGAGCCTTTTATGAACTGATGCAAAGAGAATTAAGCAGACCAGGTAAACAATACACATAATGACAACAATGTAAATGAGAACAAAACAACTGGAACTGAATGCTATGAAATTATAATCAAGTTTGGCCCAAAGAAGAGATATGAGAATAGGCCTCTCTCTTGTATATAACATATGACTTCTCTATTATGCTACTTTTGGTGAACATCTTTTATCTTCTTTATAGGAGATGACCCTCTAGGAGATGGGAAATGCAGGGTGTTCCAAAAGACTTTTACAACACCCTCTGCAAGTGATGTAAAACCAAAAGATATCAATGAAAAAAGGCTTGAGGAACACAGTTAAAAAACCATGTTTTCCAAAGCTAAACTATTGTGTCAATTTCCCTGAAATATTAACCAAACCTATTTGGACATACCAAAAGAAAAAAAAGATCCAAAGAAAATTCTAATTACTTGCTCATTTTCACCATCCTTAGCTATTTAACACTAATAAGGAGTTCTCAGGTATAGGGTGAAGGAAAGGAGGGGAGGAGGAGAACTTGAATGAGACCTCACTTTCAAGTTACTCAAAGAATCTAGAATATCAAGGTTCAGGCTTTTGGCTGTTATTTAGTGTATCCCCTCCCAAGAAATTCTCCCTTCTGTCAGTTGTAGCTGTACCTTCACTGCAAGTAAGGTCAACAAATAAAAAAAAGCAGCGATCTAAAAACAGCTAACAGATTGAAAGAAGAAACTTTTTTAAAAAGCAGAAAAGTCCTTGTTAAAAGTGTAAAAGTCTCTGGAGAAAAAGTAAGCAAAAAGAAAAAATCCCCAGCAGAAGAAAAAGTAACAGAGGCAATTTGTTGGGATAGTAGGGGGCAGGAATGTGTTTTTTCCTGAAGGATTTTTAAATTTATACCTTTCAAGAATTTAACACAACACTAACTTACCAAATACCTTTACATTCGGAGTCTGCTTTAGACACACTACAATTCCACCTACCTTAGGCTTTGTCTGTTCCCAAACAAGGTAAAAATGAAATTTAAACCACAGAAGTTTAAAAAAGTTTAAAAATCATGACCAAGTACATAGACATGATTTCCCAACTAAGAAAACAAACAACTGCCAGCTTTACCAGAGCAAAGATTAGTTTTACTTAGAAGGCTTTAAAACTAGCAACATTTATTGCATGAAGCCAAGATGGCAGCCTTTTGAATTCTTGAATTTCAGCACAGCAAGGGTTTTTAAGCATCTTTTTTGAAGTTAAAGGATAAAGGCAGTTTGTAACCAGTTGGTTAGCCATAACACTTCAGGGTATTGAATCAAAACGACAGGTAGTATTTTCAACCATTACTCCAGGAAAGTTAAGAATGACTTATTAAAAAGTCCTTAGGCATCTAATAAATGTTAGTTGATTAACCATACATAGATAATAATATATTCTGGTAGGAAGCTTTTTAAACACACCATTACGATTCACATAAATCCAAAGTTTTCCCCAAAAAAACAGACCTTTCATTAATACAATTAAGTTTAGTCAACTCACACAAAAGAGTAAATACTTCACAAATGCTACATAAGCTACCTGCAAGTCAACTGTGGCAAAATTCAAGTAGTCTATCAATTCAGAACATCCTACAAAATTATATCGCAAGTACTACTACCAATCCTAACATTTTCTGGTGGTTTTTTTTTTTGTTCAGCTAACACAGGAACCTGAACAAATATGCGTATACAACCCATACATAAGTATACATACACCTGCTCCATACGGTTTAGTTTATGGACACAGTCACTGAAGAAACAATACAAATAATATCCCAAACTTTTGGCTCTCATCATACAGGCACCAGGCTTTAATGTTAATAACTTATGCATGGAAACGTTAACTTTGCACATACAAGAATAAATGGGAAGCTGAAACAGTCTGAAGGCCGGTTTCTGCACTCAAAGATTCTTTTCAGTTAACAAATTAAGGGGCAGTGAAGGACGGGACGTGGGATAGAAAGCCTTGTTAAGACGTCCAGTAGGATGAGGACTCCAGAGAAATTGCAGGTTATCTGAAGAGGAGGAGGGACTGAGGAAGGAAGGAGGGAGGAAGGGAGGGAGGGGGTGGACGAGGACTCGGGCCTGATATCCAGGCGTAGCCGGGGCCTAGTTCCATTGCTCCAAATCACTCCACCTCAGTAATGGCGTTCGGTGTCAAGTGAAACGAGCCCGGAGAGAGCGAAGGGGGAGCGGGTCGGCGACGAGCGCGATTCCCTGGCGGCAGGGCGGCTGACAAGGCTGCCAGGGCAGTGTCAGCGAGCACACGCCGCCGCTCAAGCCTCCATCCTCTTCCTCGGGCCCAGACAGGACGGGAAGGGGGAGGAGGGGGAGGGACGAAGCCGTCAGCCATTTTCCCTTACAGTCCAAAACACACACAAACACACAGAGACACACGCGACCACACGTTCGGGCTGCCTGGGCCCGGCTCCGAAATGCCCGGAGCGGAGGCGCCCCGCACCCGGACCCAGACCCGAGCCCCGTCTCCTCGCACGCAACCTTCCACCCCACCCTGCCCAGGAGCAGGAGCAGGGAGCACAGTAGAGGCAGAAGAAAAGGCCGAGCCTCCGGGGAGAGAGAGGGGTGTAGACCCGGCGCCGCGCTCACACACGCACACGCACACCCCCAGCCCCTGATCCTGCAGTTTCATGCCGGGAGGCGCAGCGCCCGGGGAGGGGTCGGTACTCACCGCACAACACAGGCGCCTTCTCCCTAAACGAGAACACAACGAGGCAGCGGCGGCCTAGAACTGGAAAGCGGCTGCGGAGGGAGGGCTCAGCCCCGGGCACAGGCCGAACGAAGGGGCATCGCCGGCCCCCCGGGCTGGGGGAAGGCAAAGGCCGGGGGCAGCGGACTGCGGAGCAGGCAGCTGGGAAGCCGGGGCTCCGAAGAGGAGACGCGGCTCGGGGGTGTGAGCGCGGGGAGAGGAAGAGAGAAAGGGGACAGCGGGAGGGACGGACACACCGAGGCAGCCGCGCCGAGGGCTCCCGGGGGTGCACGGCTCTCCGCCCCTGCCCAGCAGCCGCTGCCGCCGCCTCCGGCTCCGCTAGCGGCGGCTCCTCCTGGCGCCGGGGCTCTAGCCGGGCTCGGACGGGCGGGCACCGGGAGGTGCGTTTCTCCTGCGTCACCTCCTCCTGCTCCTCCTCCTCCTCCCCGCAGCGGCGGCTTCTCCTCCCGGCGGCGGCGGCTGCTGCTGCTGCTGCTGCTGCTGCCCCGCTCCGGGCCTGCGTCCGCTCCTCCCGCCCCGCTCCCTCCCTCGCTCGCTCTTCGCCGGGGCTCCGACAACAGTACCCAGCGCGGGCACGGCCCCGCTCCCCAGTGGGAAAGGCAGCGGGCTGACGGGCGGGAGGGCCGGCTGACGGCCTCAGGTTCCGGCGTGGGGCAGAGAGGGGCCAGGCGGCGACTGAGGCCTGTGCGACTGGGGGACGGTGAGGATGCGGTTCCTGACGGACAGCAGCTGAGAGTCCGGTTCGCTACCGCTTAGTCCCGTCTTCGTCAATATGGCGGACCAAAAAAAAAAAAACGCTCGGGCGGCGACGGCGGCAGCGGCGGCGGCGCAGACTCCCACCAGCCCCAGCGCCACCCGGAGCCCCGTGTCCCCCCGCCCCCGCCTAGTCCCTCCCCCTTTGCCCTCCCCTTCCTCCCTCCCCTCCCCCCCCGTTCCCCACATGCACTTCTTCTCTCCCCTTCTTCCTCTTCTCCCCTCCCCCGCCTCAGCTGGTGCTCGTGGTCCCGAGCTAGCGCGCGCACCACCCGGGTCTTGCGTCTCTTGGAAGCGCGTGTAACGGAGCGCCAAAGCGTCGTCCCCGGGAGAAAAGAAAAACCACCCCTCGCCTCCCCCTCCCTCTTCAAGAGGGGCTGCGATCGAGGGGCGTAAGGCGGGAAAGGAAGCTCGCTGGAGGGACTCGCTCCTCCTTTTGCTCTCCTGGTTCTGAACCCACCCATTCCCGGGTCACGCCGCGGCCAGTGCCCGTAATTTCCCCCTCCCCTCTGGGTACCAAAGCGGCGGGAGGGCGGAGGCAGTTCCGAGGATCTGCCCGGAGGGCCATCAGGAAAGGGGAATGGGGAGGGAGGGAATCCGTCGAAGGGAGAGGTTGGGCGATGGCGCGTGGGAAAAAAAAAAGAGTCCAAGACCTGGAGGTAGGTGTAAGAAAAGAATGATTGGAAGGATGGTGTCGGGTTTGGGTGGCGGCGGCGACCGGGGGGCTGCAGGGGTCGAGGCTTCGGGCTGGGGCCATGGACTAGACGGGGTTAATTGAGCAGGCCGCAGCTGCGTTCCGACAGTTTCACTTCTACCGCTTGTTTTTGTTCCATTGTGAACCGCGCCGTCGCCGGCTAGGGCCCGGATGATGACGTCAACCAGCCACCCCCTTTTTCCCGGCTCGGGGGAGGGAGAAGACTCACGCGACTCCCCAGCGGAACTCGGGGCGAGAAGGCCGTGCTGATTGGGTGTTTCTTCTCTTCCTCCACCCCCCCCTCCGTCATGTGGCTTATTGCTGAGGCCGGAGGCTGGCTGGGAGGGGGCGAAGTGAGGGGTTGGGATGATGTAGCCTATCGGACGGGACGGGTCTGTGCGGAGCTGATAGGGAGACGGGGGGCTGGCAGGTAGGGCAGCGCGGGAGCGGTCCCGCGCGCCGAGCCGCCTGGAAGCGTCCTCTGCCCGAGGCGAGCTTCGGCTTATCCGCTTAGACCTCTCCTCGTCTGGCGGGGGCAGGAGCCGGGCAGAGTTCCTAAACCCCCTCCTCAAATTCGAAGGAGCAAGCTTGTAAAATAAAGAGGAAGAGAACTAGAGCTTCCACAAAGCACGCACATTCTCAAGGTTGTTTTGGCTATGAGCTGTTACTATTGTTGATCTTGTTTTAATTCTGAGTCAAAATTTGAGTGTTCGTTGAACTCATGTTTTAAGGTGATGATACAGTCAGTACTCCCTGCATAAAATACAGTGTCATTTAACCATTGTCTGCCTCAGATTCTTCTGTAAAATGTGGTGGAGGATAATAGCCCCCAGAGTTGTGAGGATAAAGTGATATTTGTAAAGCACTTTGCAAACCTTAAAAGCTGTGATGACATTCCTAATAAAATTTATTAGGCCTGTCAAAATTGACATTTTCTTTGAAAGCACTGGTGCTTACCAAATTGCATCCGAAGTTAGAGAGTCTCTATCCTTGAAATTTTGCACGGAGCATTTCAGAGTGTAGGGACCCTATGGAAAGAGCACTGACTCGGGAGTCGGACTACCTGGTGCAAATAATGCTCAGGTCACCTCCCAGGTGACCCAGTACAGGGTACTTGGCCTCCCTGGACCATGGTTCCTTCATCTATGACATGAGGTAATTGGACACGATTGTCTTTTGAGGTCCCTTCCAGCTCTAGATCAGTGATCCTGTGATTTGGAATGTTGTCATTAATTAAGCTTTTTGCTCCCATAAGAATACTTAGTTTGGAGACAGTCCTAGGTAAATTGTAGGTGCCACCTCCAAGCAAAGCAACTGCTCCCTCTTCATATTCCTTATAACTGTCTTTTTTTGCCCATCATTGTGGTTACTTGTTGTGCCCAAACCACCCCCCCACCTCCTTTGTAAGGTCCTTGAGCTTTTTTTAATCTGAAGTAGCTAACAGTGCTTGGCACATAAGAAAATAATAAATGTGTGCTGAATACTTGGACAGGCTATTATTTACAGATATAAGATGTTACAAAACCTTATTACAAAGCTAGGTTGTAAAGTGAATATAATGCTGGACCTGACATCAGGAAGATGTGAGTTCAAATTTGGCCTGAGAACTAGCTCTGTGACCTTGGGCAAGTAACCTGTGTTTGCCTCAGTTTCTTCATCTGTAAAATGGGGATAATAACACCTCTCAAGGTTGTTTTGAAGATCAAATGAGGTCATATTTTGTAAAACACTTAGTACATTGTCGTGTATGTAGTAAGCACTATATAAATGTTAGCTATTACTTAACCTGTACATTTTAATGTACTTGCACATTTAAAATAGTATATGAAAATACATAGTACATTTAGAAATCTTAGTAGAGTCTAGTCTATAACAGGCGATAAGAAAAAATAAGACCATAAATATTCTTAAATGTGTATCCAGCCCTAATCTCTCTTTCCTACTGGACCTTCTAAGTAGTCATCTTAAACTCATGACCAAAATATAACTATCTTCCACTCTATTTCTAAGTTTCCCTTTTTCTGTTGTGGGCACTACAGCCCCTTCAGTCATCCAGGTTTATAATCTCAGAGATATCTTTGACTCTTCCCTTCCATACATGGAAATTGTGTTGATTCTGCCTCCACATCTAAATATCCACTTGAGCTCTCCACTTATTCTACCTTCACCCCAGTTCAGGCCCTTATCTTTCATCTGATCTCTTACAGTAGCCTCTTAATTGACCTTCCAGCTCCAGTCTCCCCTCTCCAATCCTGCATGCAACTGCCAAAATGATCTTCTTAAAGCATAAATCTGACCATGTTCCCCTGCTCAAGAACCTTCAGTGACTGTATTTCATCTTAATTAAAATACAAACTTCAGTTTCGTATTGAAAGCCCTTCCAGCTCTACACTATATCCAGACTGTCCTAGCTATTTGCCAAGTTTTAACAGTTCATCTTCCTTCTACCTCTGTACAGGATGTCCCCCAAGCCAGTAGTACACTCCCTCTTCAACTCCATTGGAGAACTCCTAGCTTCTTTCAAGTTCAATTCTTGAACTTCATATCAGAAGCTTTTCCTGATCCTCTTTTGGGTTAGCATTCATTCCTTCCTCATTATCCTATGTATACTTTATATTTAAATGTTGTGTACGCCCAACAAAATCAGTGAAAAATTTATTAAGCATGTTGTATGTGCTAGACACTGTTAGTTGTTTGAGATACAAATATAAAAGTGAGAGTCCCTACCCTTAAGGAACTTATTTTCAAATAAGGGAGTGGTAGCCAAGGAAGGGAATTTTGATCTGGGTAATCGAAAGAATGATGAGTGAATGAGGGCAGTTGATTATTGGTTAACATCTTTTCCAGAAGCAGTGGTAGTATGGATTTGATTACTACTGGCAGTTCAAAGAGTAGTGAGGTAAGGAGCAGATCAATAGGGCTGGCTACAGGAGATGGCTGGGATGCATGAAGAGGAAGTATGATCCTGGACTGGTTAGAGATAATGGATTAAGTGAGTTAATGACTGAGTAGTCATTAACCAATCAGGATGGCTCAACCCCAAGGCAGAGTTCCAGTGCTTAGTGGATCTAGAGGTCTGATCCAGAGGGTGCTGTTCCAGAATGGGAGGGACTGACTGCAGCCAGGCAGATAGCAAGATGTCTGGGATGGATAAATATGAAGCATAGCCTGGGGCCTGCTAGATAGAGTGGGTAATGTTAAGCTTGAAGTCAGAGGCTATTTTTATTTGGTCTTTGTATCCCCAGCATTTAGTATGGTACTTTGCTTAATACATGCTTATTGGATTGTATAGCAGAATTGTTTTCCTTGACCATACTCCCATTTCTACTCAATAACTCATGCTACCATGTCTGTTTAAGTGATTATCCTGAGGAGGCAGCATGCATGGTATAAGAGCATTGGGTGTAGAGTTCAGATCCTGTCTGATTTTACCTGTGGGACCTTCCTTAAGGCTAGTCACTTTTTATCTCTGTTGATTCTCTCATCTGTAAAATAAGGAGGTTGGTCTGGATCTAGATGATCTCCAAAGGCATATAATTAAATGATACATAATTTGGAACTAGACCCATTATTGTCACAGGTATGGAAAGACTTGAGACATACACCTCCCGTTTAACCTTTCTGTGGCAAAATATGCAGCTGACATACTCTCCACATGGTTAATTTGTAGAGTTAGTGTAACTACTGCAGTTAAAATTTACTCAGCTGAGCTCCTTCTTTCCGCTTCCTTTGTCTTGGTTTCTCTGTCTTGTCACCTGTTCTTAAACAGAAGTCAGTTGAAACTAAATGTCACTATTTCAACTGAAGTTTTTTTTACTTCCCCTGATCTATTTGATTGTAGTTAAAACTCTTAAAATGTTTTCCATTAAATTTATTATATTGACGTATTTCCATAATCTGTGCTTATTTTTCCGGCATGTTTAAGGAACAGCTCTTTCCATTAGCAGTCTCATTCATTTTCACAGCTTCACTTCTCATTTCTGCACGGGTAACTCACAAATCCATATCTCTAACTCAGAACTGTCTCCTGAGTTGCAGACCCACATCTCCAGGTGCCTATAGGATATCTATATGGATGTTCTAGCAGCACCTCAAAAAGTCTGCCCTTCTGATTTTTTTTTTGTCACTGGCATCACCATTACCCAATCTCCTGTGTTAAAAACCTTGGTATTGATGTACTAAAAATTGAATATAGTGCTATACCTAATTAAATTAACAAAGTATTACTTTATACAGCTAGAGAAAATGATCAAATTCCTTGGAGGAACAAAAAGTATAATCTGAAGAAAAATAAGGAAAAAGTAGGAATGAAGGAGGAAAAATACATCTATACCTGAAATTATGCTACACATTGATCAAAACTATTTGGTTCTGGTTAAAAAATTGGAAAGTTCAATGGAATGGACTAAATATGTAAGAATCAGGAAAAAAAGTCCAACTTCATAACCCAAAGTTTGATAAATGCTTTCCCCCCAAAAAAAAACTGTTAGGGGAAGGATCCCTATCTGGCAGCTGCTAGGAAAACTGGGAAACAATTTGGTTAAGGAAAAATATAGGTTTAGAACATCAGTTTACAACATATAACTAAATAAACAATATAACCCAAGCTAAATACTTAAAAATTAGAGGAAAATGGGTGGACTTCTCTTTTACAACTATGGCTAAGGGGAGAATTTTAAACAGACACGATTACAAAAAATATAGTTTTGATTATATAAAATGGAAAATAGTTTACACAAATAAAATCAACATAGCTAAAATAAGAAAGAATAACTGGACAAAAAAAATCTTTCCATCAAATATCTCTGATAAAGGTTTGATAAGCAAACTAAACACAAAAAGCTGTTTCCCAGTTGGTAAGTAGTCAAAGGATTTGAACAGTTTTGAAAGACCTTTTAAAAAGAGTTCAGAATAAAAATTACAAACCATTAACAACCAACTGAAAAATTATTTCTGAAACAACTCTGACGTTTCACCTCAAACCAGAAAACTGGCAAAAGTGACCAAAAAATTTAACTGTTCAAGATTATGGAAAGATAAGTACACTAATAATCCAATCAGCCTTGTAAGGAATTTTTTTTAAATTTGTGCTTAAAAATGATTCAAATGTTTGTACCTTTTGACACATATATTCCACTGCTAGACCAATACACCAAGAAGGTCAAAGGCAAAAAGAAAGTTCCAATATTTACCAAAATATTCATAGCAATATTTATTGTAGTAAAAAACTACAAACAAAATAGATGCCCATGGAGTAGAAAATAACCACACCAACTGTGGTACACAAATGTAATAGAATATTACTGCCCTGCAAGAAATGATTAATGTGGAGAATTCAGAAAAATGTAAGAAGACCTTAATTGATAGAGAATGAAGTAAGCAGAATCTAAAAAATAATATGCATAGTGGATATAATATAGGTGGAAAAACAACATAACAGAACTGATTGTCATAAAATTACAATGACCAAGTTTGGCTGCAGAGAAAAATTGAGAAAATGTGCCTCCCACCCATCATTGCAGAGATAAGAGACTCTGGGTTTGGAATATTGCATATACTATCAGAAGGGTGGTGTGTTAATTGGATTTGCTGAATTTTTTTTTCTAACCTTTGTAACAAGAGAAGCTTTCTGGATCAAGGAGGGGAAGGAATGAATTCAGAAATAAATGTGTTACAAATTCGAAAGACATCAGTAACATTAACTTGACAGAAAGTTGAGCTTAATCTAAAAAGATGAAATTTAATAGTAATGACTATAACCTATGATTCAAAATATAACTATGTTGGATAAAAGGAAGAACTTCCAGTTAAAACTATTCAAAAGTAGAATAAGTCTGCCTCACTGGGGGTCTTCAAGCAAAGCCTTATATATGTTTTAGAGGAGATTATTATTCAGGTATGGGTTAGACTAGCTTGCCTCTAAAGTAACTTCTAGCTCTAATACCTAATAGCTAGCCTGTGTATAGCGCTTTCAGGTTTGCAAAGCACTTTACAGTTATTTCATTTGATCCTCACAACCTGGGAGCATAGTGTTCTACAAACACTGGGTACTAAATAAATATTTGCCATATTATATTGTATTGCCCAGGCAAACTCCTGTACTTGTACTCTTGATCCCATTCTCTATGCCTCTTTTATGACCTTTTGCTATTACCAGTCATTTTTCTATCTCATTTACCTTCAATCTCTCCTCGACTAGCTCCTTTCTTCGCCTACAAATACATTAAAGTCTCACCATCCCCCAAAAAAACTTTTCTTTATCCTGCCATTACCTTAAAGTATCGTCCTAGCTCTCTCCTCACCATAAAACTTTTTAAAAGAATAATGCACCTACCATGACTTCCTCACTGTCCACTGACTTTTTAACCTCTTACAATCTGGCTTCCATCTCCACTGCTCTATTCTAGGCACTCTCTCCAAAGTCACTAATGAACTTCTTATAATCAAATGCAGATGGTTTCCTCAGATCTCATTATCCATTCTGCAGCATTTGACACTATTGAACCACAACCTCCTTGATATCTTTTCTTCCGTGGTTTCAGTGATAGTTTTCTGTCTTAGTTTTCTTCTAACTTCTGACTTCTCTGTGTCCATTTCTGTCTCTTCCCCTTCCTCTTGATATTTAAATGTGGGTGTCTTCTAATGTTCCATAGTTATACCAATTTTGTGTTCTCTCCATCTCTCCCTCTCTCTCTCTCCCCGCCTCCCCACTCCTTCCCTTGGTAATCTCATGTATTTCCATGGCTTTGGTTGTCACCGCTATTAAGGTGGCTTCCTAATCCCTGTGTCCATCTTCAGTATTTCCCTGAAGCTCAGTACCTTATATCCATCTGACTGCTAAATATCCCTATCCTGCTTTTTTAGTAGGATCTCAAACTCAATGTGTCTGTGACATCTTTGGCTACATTTGCACTTGTATATGGGTACATGTACTACAGATGACACTTGGGAAACCACCTAGTAGTGTAAACCACTCAAGTTGGGTCACACATAGATTTCCTTGAAAGACAGTGTATCATTATATAAATTTATCCTGTAAGAGACAATCTTAGTTGTCCACTAGGTAACACTATATTCAAACCAGTAGTCTCAACAGAGTCTTCTAATGTAAATGCATGAGAGAGCATCTCACACCATTCTGCTATACAGCTCCAAGGAACTAGGTTAAGTTGAAATCCATGGAGTGTATAATTTCTGAATATTTCTCAGAATTACTAAAAGATGAAAAATCTATTAGTCAACTTCTTCCTCACACCTGAAATTTCCTTTCCCTGCCAAATAAAGCCCTTCATTCATAGGACACAGACAGTCCACTGACTGTGACAGAGCTGTTTGTTAGATATAATGAAATTGAAAGAAGATTTGGTAAGTACTCCCAAATAGAGCTCTCTATACCCAATCATCTCCTAAAACTCCTCCCAACTACCCTTGTAGTTCTCAAGTGTGGCCAAACATATTTCTGAACCTTAATTGCAGATCATGGAAAGTGAATAAGGGGAAGGAGGTATGTGAGTTCTGGGGCGGCATCTCAGTAGAATATACAAGGAAAGCAGGGGAACATGGAGAGAGATGTCAGTCTCCTACCCTACCTGCTCATCCGCTGGTCCTCACTATGCCTAACAGTCTATATTACTAGGAATCTTTTCTCATTCCAGTTCCCACTTCTGCTCCCAATCTTGTCACTACCACAACACTAGCTGCATTAATGCTCACAGCTTATATGCCTTTGGTTTCCACAGTTACAGTTACAGTAACAGGGTCAGATTATGCTAACATGTCACCAGGCTGCTGAGCCTCTAGACTTCAGTTCCAATTGCCACAGGTAGAGAGGTCCAGGGTGTGAAAGCTGGTGATTTACACCAGCTTGTTAATGTCTTTTCTATATTGTGGAACTTAGAACTGAACAAAATACTCCAGATAGCTTATCAAGGCAGAGTACAGAGGAAATGTCTCCTTATTCCTGGAAGCTATGCCTCTCTTAATACAATCTTAGGTAGCATTAGGTTTTTAATTTGGGTTTTGTTTGGTTTTTTTGCCATATCACAATCATAATGACCTTTCAGTTTACGAAAATAACATTTTATAGACGATCAAAAAAGTTTTCCTAATCTTGTACTGGTAAAGTTGATTTTCTAAACCTAGCGTAAAAACAGTGTTCTGATTAAATTTCATCTTAATACATTTCAATGCAATGTTTTAATATGTAAAGATCTTTTGAATACTGATTGTACCCTCCACTGTTAACTATCCCTCTCCCATCTTTGTTTTATCTGCGTTTTTTTTTCTGAATTTAACAAACATCAAGTGAAATGAGCATTTCGTATAAAAAGTAGAACAGAAAAAGGGGATTAAACAAAAAAACTGGAAATCTATTAAGCAAAGCTTGCTTTTCCTTTTATATCATAAAATTCATCATAACGTTTAAAGCTGCCCTGTTAGTTGACGTTTCCCTCTGTCCTTTTCTGTGTATTAAAAAAAAAACCCACAACTTCCAAAGACCTTTTATTTATTTATTTATTCATTTATTTATTCATTTATTTATTTATTTTTGGCAATGCTATCACTACCTCTCTTCTCTTTCCAACTTCCTCCTCCTCTGCTTATTGAGGAAAAAAAAAACCACTTGTAATAAAATGCATCATCAAGCAAAACAAATTCCCACATAGACATAGAACCATTATGACTATTGAGTTGAACATTCAGCCAGTTCTTTATTTATACTATTATCCTATATTGCTGCCTCCTTTCTACAAGAATACCAGGAGACACTTTATAAAATGTTTTTGTCTTAGGAACAAAATCTCTGCCATATAGGCCAAGCTAATTTTCTCTAAAAAGACGGTGAACCCATCCTTAAGGCCTAATTGGTGCAGGGGCCTAAGACTTGAATGATTTATATAGGTTCCTGGATTCCTAAAGGCATAAAAAGCTGAGTAGATGAGAAGGAGGAAAGGAAAGGAATAAGTATGTTGCATCTACTGTTTGCCTGGTATTGTACTAAGCACTTTTTTTGCAAATTAGAGGTTGTCAGTTTTAATGTATTTCCTTCTGTCATACAAGTCAATATGCCTTTCTGACCAAGCAGCCACCATAGCAAATGCAGAGGCAAGGGGAGCTGTGTACACATAAACCAGTGCTATATCCTTGCTGACATTTTTGTGATATTTTTAAAGTAAATTTCTTTTTCTTAAATATTAAATGGTCTAAAACAGGTCAGGGGAGGACCTTCAGCCTAGAGGCCACATGTGGCCCTCTGAGTACTCAAGTGTGGCCCTTTCACTGAATTCAAACTTCACTGAACAAATCCCCTCAATAAAAGGATTTGTTCTGTAAAACTTGGACTCAGTCAAAAGGCCACACCCAGGGACCTAGAAGGCCACATGTGGCCTTAGGGCCAAAGGTTCCCCACCCCTGGTCTAAAAGTATCTGATTCTGCTCCAATTCAAAACCTGAACTATTGGACCAACTAAGTTAAGGCCTAACTTGGAAGAGTATTAATGAGTAGGACTGGATTGAAATGACCTCCTAGATGAACTCATGTTTGTAGTGGGAAAAGGTCATACAGAGAAGTGGAGCCTTGAATGGCTAGATAGAACAACCTGGCACTCTGTGACTACCTGGATTCTGGCCACATATAGCAAATCCTTTCAGTTGAACAGCCAGAGGCCAGCCTCTGACCCACTAAGATTAGTTTGATGGAGGTTAACAAAAGAATAAAGACACCTCCATAATGTACTGACTCTTGCTACCCATATTAGAAAAGCTAGATTACCAGCATAAGGAAAATGGAAATAAATTGTCAACACATCCAGCAACTAGATACGTGTATAAAATGCTCTTGATTTTTAAGAAACATTCATTCCCTGAAGGAAGTCCAATTCATGAAGTAGGTTAAAACGTGTGAAAAGGGAAGAAAATTAATCATTTACTCAGAGGTCTTCTTGGAAAAGGTATCTGAACCCCACTAAAAGGATTTTAAGAATAGAACATAGGAGTGAGGATAAAAACTGGGAATCCCCCCAGTAGTAGAGAAGCCTTATCTTTACCCTGTTGTTGCCTCACTGGGGTTTTTTTTTCCCTCAACCGTAGGGTCAGATAAAGACAGGGGTTTACCTTCCCCACAACTCACTGGTCACAGGAATTGGAATACCCTTTGCTCCCACTTACTGTTTCTAAGCTCCTGATTTAACTGTTTCTTTGAGGTTCACTCTATCCAAATTTATGATCCAATACAGATACTGGTGGCTATAGCCTCATACATATTCATATCAATATCAGTATTGATGTTCCTTCACATACTCAGCTTTCTAGTACCTCAGCCTATTTAATTTCTCCCCTACCTCAGCTACACACAAAAATGGCAGTGTATTTGATCATGCCATTGTCCTCAATGCACCACTCCCATTTTCATTAAGATTCTTTTTCTGATCCTTTCATCCAGAGTTCCTTTTCTGATCATATTCTTTTATTGCTCCATGTTTCCCCTTGCCTTATGACCATAATCCTGTTCTTTGTACTCAATGTGACCTCCAATCCCTCCACACAGTAGTATGCTGAAGCCAATTCTCACCAGCTTGAGGGAGCCAATTGTTAAATTTTCAGTGTAAGCATTTACACCTCAGAAATTGGCAGTCATTACAAATTGAACCTGATTTATTGTTTTGTTGATCATATAGATTTAAAAGTGTTAATGATGAAGATTAAACTTAAAAGTATGTACATCTGTTTTTGCCAGAGAACCTGGTTATTAATATATTTTCCGGCATACCTTTTTATTGCTCTATAAACGTTGCTTGGACTCAGGAAGAGTGCAGTAGAAGGCTCAGGAATGAAGTCATCACCATACTAGAAGCTAAAAATAATAACTGACATTTATATAATGCTTTAAAGTCATTATCTCATTTGAGCCTCACAACATCCCTGCCTCCAACCCTCTTTTTTTTTTTCCTACTCTGGCTCCACTGTCTTCCCTTCCCGATCTTGACCTCTAAGTGAACCACTTGAACTCTACACTATCTTCTACCCTTGATTCCTTTGCCTCTTTTCCTGTCATTTATTGTGCTTTGCCAAACGCCAATCCTGAATTACTCCTACATCTGCTTCCAGTTGTGCTTAATGGATCCACTACAAATTTGTGTTATTTAATCTCAATTGGACCTTTACTACAGCAAAACAGTCCTTCTATTCCTCTCTAATTGATTCTGTAGCAGACTGCCCATAGTAAGTGTTCTCAATCTTATCTCTCAAGTTTCTCGTGGCTCCTCCCCAACTCTCTCAACTGAGTATTTTGAAAAAAAAAACAAGCCTTTTTTTCCCCCAGGAGCTCCTTTTTCCCTTCTCATGTCACTTTCTTTTACATACCTCTTCTTTCACTCCAGTCTCTGTTGAAGATGTGGCCCTTCTTTTTGCCATAGCCAGCTTTTCTATTGCAACCTTAATCCCAGTCCTTCCAATCCCTACCAGCAGATCACCCCCACTATCATTTCCACTCTCTCTAATCTTCAATCTCTGCCTGCTACTCAAAAACATGTCCATGTCTTCCCTATCTTTACTATCATCCATGCTAGCTATTGTCCTATATCTCTCCTCTCCTTCCCAGCTATGTTCCTTGAAAACACCATCTCTACTTCCTCATTCTCTTCTAAACCCTCTGCCTTCTGACTTTATTCAACTGAAATGGCTTCACCAAATATATCGATGATCTCTTAATTGCTAAATCTACTGTCTTTTTTCTCAGTCCTCACCTTTTTTTTTAACCTTTCCATAGCATTTGACACTGTTGATTTCTTTAATACTCCTTGATGCTCTCGCTTCTCTAGGTTTTTTTTTTCCAACCTGTTTGTATGTACTATCTCAGTCTCCTTTAAACTTCATCCTTGCTATACCCACTGATGATGGGCATCTTTCAGAGTCTACTTTGAGCTCTCTTCTCTTTTCTTTCTCTAGTCTCTCATTTGGTCATCTCCTCAGCTCCTCTATGTTGATTCCCAGATCTGTTTAGCTGTCTGGAGGCTCTTTCTCCTGAGCTCCAATTCTAAACACCAACTTCCTCTTGGTATAGATGTCCCATAAACACCTCAGATTCAGCATGTTCAAAATAGAACTAATACCTTTCACCCTTACAAACATCCTTCTTGCTTTTAAAGGCACTACCATCATCTCAGTCATCCTGTTTTACAACCTTGTTATCCACAATTTCTCAGACTCCATCCATATATCCATATTTTGTCAAATCTTGTCTTTTCTACTTTTACAACATAATTCCTACACATCTCTCTTTTCACCCTAGTTCAGGACCTCATCTCTTCCCTTGTAAATCATGCCCTCAACTACCAAAGCAGTTTTCCAAAAACTAGCTCTATATAACCTACGCACACACACTCAGTAAACTCCAGTGGCTCTCCATTGTCTCCAGGATCAAAATATAACATCCTTTATTTAGCATTATCTTTTTAAACCTGACCTCTTCCTATCTTTGCAGTCTTCTTACCTGTTTACCTGTTTTCTACTCTATTATAATGTGACCTTATTGAGAGAAGGAACTGTTTTAAATTTGTATCCCCAGCCAGGACTTAGCAAAATGCCTTCATAGTAAGCTCTTAACAAATGCTTATTGACTTAACTCTTTGCCTTCTACAGTCTGTCTACATGGGTCTACTTACTGGTCCTCAAACAAGACACTCTTTCTACCATCTCCCATGCCTCTGGACTGGCTATCTTCATGTCTAGAAAGCTCTCCATCCTCACCTCTATCTCTCAGATTCTCTGGGCTCTTTCAAGGCTAACTCAAATTCCACCTTCTGCCAGAGGCTTTTCCCAGTCTCCCCAACTGCCTTTTCCTGAAGGTCTCATTTATTCTCTGTTTCTTCTACATACCTCTGTATTTACATGTTGTGTTCCCATTAAAATGTAAGCTCCTTGAGGGCAGGGATTTTTTTTTTATTCTTTACATCCCCAGCACTTAACACAATACCCACATAGTAAACACTTAATAAATGTTAACATACTGACTACCAAGGAAGTTGGGTGCCTATGGCAGAAGTTTAAATAAAAACCGAGTGAGTCACTAGATTAACAGTCAGTTAAGGTATAATCCAGTTAGGCCACTAAATTCTGTTAGTTTAGGAATCTACAGCAAACTTGCAAGGCCAACTAAATCAGTTACTGGCCCTGGATGAGAGCCATTTCTTATGCCTGGATAAGATGGTGAGTTAGATATACCTGGCCCAATAGAAATGAATTCCCTTTGAAGCTCTATATCTGATGGAGGTCAGTCAAGAAGAGGGTGAAATTCCTAATAGGGATAAATTTGGTGTATACTATGCTATCCCATAAGAATCTTCTACAACCTTTGACTAACCCCCTGTGGAAGCAATTTGATGCCACCTTCTGGGGCTATCCCATCCCAGTGGCATGAGACTTTACCTATAGGCCTTGTGTACCATAATGCCACATAGGCCTGGGCATATCAACTAACAAAATTTGAGTAGAAGAACGGGCATGACAGTAGCTGTCAGTCATATAGAGATATCTAAGCAAACATATAGTAGGGATTGTAGGACAAGGTTCAGTGCTTACCACCCTACCTGGTGAGGACAACCTCTCCTAAAAAGAGTTTTGGATGTAGTTCCTAAAATATAGGGTTGATAAGGAGATGATCAGTCACCATTCTAGCACCACATCAGCATTAGGGCACTAAGTGCTCTATTGCCCCACTCAAGTTAAGGGCATTTCCTAAAGCTGTCTAGAAGCAGCTTGGTGGAATAGTGGATAGAGCACTGAGCCTGGACTCAAGATGACCTGAATTAAAATCCAGCCTCAAACATACAGTAACTTTATGACCCTGGGAAACCTCACTTTGCCTCAGTTTCCTCATAGAGATAATAGCACTCACATCATTGGGTTGTGAAAATAAAATGGAATAATATTTGTAAAAAGCACTTACCACAATGCCTGGCACATTGTAGGTGACCATCAGGGGCAGTGGAGGAGAGGGGAAGACCAATGAAAAAGGGCTATCTTTGCTTAGGAATAGCTGAGTGGAGAAACCACATCTGGGTCACAACCATAGGGTCTAAACAGGAATAGTATATTATAGGGATGGATATTACAAGGTCCTTGGAGTCAGCACTCATGTAGATATTTATGGAAATCTCCACTTACTGTTGTGAGTAGAAGCAGATGGAAAACCTTGGAGTCCCAGGGTAGGGGAAGAGGAAAATATCTCCTCCCTAATGATGGAGCCAAAGGGGGCTAGAGTACTTTGCCATGCCAACTTTTGCTTTGTTGCCAATAATGGTGATGGCACCTGGTACTTTATAATGGATTACAGGGAGCTGAACAAGGTTGTCATGCTAATCACTACATCTATTCCTTATCTAATCACTGTTGTGGGTCAGGTGGCCCAGGCCCTAAGTGAGTCGTGTAGGATTATTTATCTTAATAATACCCTATTCTCCATTCCTGTTTCTGAGACTAGTCAGGAAGGAGTCCAGTATACCTTTACTGTCTTTACTTAGGTGTCAGAAGCAACTCTCTTAGTTTGGTTCAGCGTTGGGATGAAATGAGTCACTGAACTTGTTTCACTCACTCATAAGTCATTGAAAAGTTAACAAAAGGAGGTTTACTTTGAATTAACACAGCAAGGATATGCAGCAAGGCACTTAGCAGTTGGATAACAGGCATGTTTTGACTCCATATAAAAACCCATCCTGTCTTGTCAGGATATGGTGACTCATTTGGTCTTCAGAAATCCACCAATTCTGAGCAGCCCTGAGTGCCTGTGGCTGGGACTTTTTATGCCTTTAGGTAACTAGGATGCTGATGATGTCTCCTTCACATACGATTGTTTGTGAGACATTTTAGCACCAATTGGAAATACTATATATCCTCTTCTGAACTGAATAGATTGATGCCCTTACAAGAATGACAGCAAATATTCTATTCCCAATATGAGCACAAGATCTGTGATGCTATGTTTGAGGGGCAGTGGGATCATATAATCCCATTAATTTAGGAGGAAGCTACTTCTGACCCATAGGATTCCTTTGCCATTTGGAGTGTCCCACTCTAAAAGGATAGCATGGCGTGATCCTGCATGATTCACAACTTGCTTCTGACAGCCAAGTTGATTATATTGATATCTTTCTGCTATCTCAGGACAAGAAGTTTGCCTTTCCTGACCTCCTGACTGTTACACAAAGAAGACACTCCATCTCTCTTCTCCAAGTATTTTCTGAGGCTGTTCCCCATGCCTGGAATGCTCTCCCTCCTTCCACTGTAACTACTGACCTCCCTGGGGCTGCCCCAACTAAAATGTTGCCTTCTACAGGAAGTTTTCCCTAGCCTCTCAATTCCAGTGGCTTCCCTTTCAGTTATTTCT
The DNA here is from genome assembly GCF_003287225.1 of Phascolarctos cinereus. Classification (NCBI taxonomy): domain Eukaryota; kingdom Metazoa; phylum Chordata; class Mammalia; order Diprotodontia; family Phascolarctidae; genus Phascolarctos; species Phascolarctos cinereus. The sequence goes on from NW_027556098.1 coordinate 60,820,138, forward strand.
TATTTATTATGTATAGTGTGCTTTGTATACATTTGTCAGCCTGTCACCTCCCCCAATAGATTGTAAGCTCCTTGAGGGCAGAGACCTTGCCTCTTTTTGTATCCCTAGTATTTAGCATAGTGCCCGGCACATAGTTGGTGCTCAATAAATGTTTATGATGATTTTGATGCAGTTGATATCTATTTCATATATAATGCTGCAATGCCAGTCAGATCTGCCATCATTAAAAGCCAGCATCAAAGCTTTACCAAAATAAATTCTTCTTTATGAAATCCTCTGTACCATTACCTCCAATCAGGATATCAACATCAGTAAGATTGAGCCCATCACCATTGCATTTACTCATTTTCCACCTCCAATATAGGCAAATGGCATAGTTGAGCCCTGGGAAGGGCTCTTGAACAACACCTTCCTTATGATGTCCCTCCCTGATTACCGGTGTTCAGTGCTCAGTCTCCCAAATTCTGCATCTATGATGAATCAGCAGCATCCTAGGAAATGGGTGGGCTCTCTGAGCAAGTGGGTTTCTTAGATCTGTTCTCCAACAAGATGTACTTGATAAAGATATGCTGTTTTTAGACCTAGTCCCAATTGAACCCCTCTAGCCTTTCTATATTCCATACCCATCAAGGGACTTCCAGACCTGAGGTACCTGCCCTCTAAGAAGGCTCCATACACCCTTGCAGAGTGACTCAGGTACCCTCAATTGGTAGATCTCCTCTATAACTCCTTCCCATGTATCATCTTGGGGCCAGGTAGGATGGTGGTGGTGGAATTGGTGTAAGGGTGCCTTGATTTCTAATAACACGAAAATATATATATATATACATATATATATATATATATATATATGCACACATACACAAACACACATACATATATACATATATATGTATATATACATATATACACACATATACATATATATACATATATACGTATACATACATATATATACACACACACACACACACAATATACACATATACAGTGCCTTGATTTCTAATAACAGAGCTAAATACATATGTATATATCTGAATAACTATAGTGAGTGTGAATTTACCTAGAAAGAGATTCCTTAAGCTGACTTAGAAATGATGAGTCCCTAAATGAAGGGAGATTTCTTATCCATCCTCCATCGTGGAGCTATGCAAGCAGGTAAGAGTCAAGTCCAGGTCTCTGGGCAAGTGCTCCCTGCTCTTGCATTCTGAGACATGGACAAGTTTCTGATGCTCCTGCTGATGTTGCTGTTACTGTCCTGGGAAGATGGAAATGGGCCCAAAAGAAAGCCAGGGACTGAGAATAATGGTTGGTGAGTACCCCCTGAGACATTTTCTTTTTCTCTTACCTCCCCTCTAGAGGAAAAAAAAGCAACTATTATTAACTGACCAACTCTTCTAAGTTTTGTATCTTCCTTCTTCCCAGGAAATAAAAGTAGAAGTCAATTTCTTCTCTGCAGTTAGCAGCACAAGTGCCAACTGTTTCCTATTCAAACCCACTTTCCCTTTTATTTCTTTTATTGCTATCAATTTATTCCTCTTTATAAATGAAAATCTGGACAATACAACCTTGTAGGATTCATGTTAACAGGTAGGACTGGTGGGGGGAATTGGCTCTGGAGGCACAAGGAGGAGAAGAGGAGGAGGGAGAAATATAGATACACTGATATTTGCACTTTAGCTTAAGGTGAAGGGAGGGGAAAAGAAGAATATGGTGGCCATTCCAAATAGACAAATGCAGTGGAGGCGCATTGAGATAGTATCCTAAGCCAGAACAATTTTCTGTGAGCAGGAGGGTTTATAAAGGGACAAATAAATGTAAATTGACCACTAGCCATACTAGAGATATATGCCCTTGAGGGAAAAAAGGAGCCAAAACCCAGAAAAGGGTTCTGGGCTACCATCTGTACTTTACATGTAGGTCCCTTTTGGATTCTTTACCAGTGCTCACAGGTGGGCTACTTCTTTTTAAACTTTTCGCAGGGTTCTTATGAGGATCAAATGAGATAACATTTGTAAAGTGCTTAGCATAGTATTGGCATATAGCAGGCATTCTATAAATGCATATTCATGCCCTTCCCCCACTGAGGTACCTTTCCCTTCCTTACTTTTCCTTATATTCTTTTTATGTGAGTGCTTTGAATTTGAAATTCACATACCTCCTGAAGGGTCTACTGGGGACTTTTTATATCATTTAGGAAACCACTGGGACCTGGGCCAAGCACACTTTGTCGGGACCCTTTGGTGGATGATACTGGGGGGTGGCACTTGAAAGGACAACATCTGATCACTAGGATCCTCACTGGGAGCCCAGAGACCTTTCCAGAACTGAGGTATATCATACATATATCAAATGTACCCCAGTTGATTTACTGGAGGCAGGGCAGAGTGTATCAGTTTGAATGTTTAAAGGAGAGAAGCTGCTTCTCTTGCTCTGAAACTGTGAATTGTAACTCTCTGGGACTTCCATTGAGGGAAGGTGAGGGTATCAAGTTTGCAGATGTTACCTTGGATGATGACACATTGTTCCATTCCTTTCTGTAGTTTCTGGTGGGTGCAGAATAATCTTATCCTATTAGACTTTCCCTTCCTTTATATTTGAAGATATTTCTCCTGTTCACTTGCAGAATTTGTTGTCAATGAAATAGTTAAGTTTAAACATTGTTAGTCTAAAGGCTTGCAGTATAAGGTTTCTTCCTGGAGATGAGCTGTGGATTTTTTGATTGACACTTTGTTTTCTATGTTTAGAAATTTTAGGCAGTTTTCTTGCAACTGTTATTTACAAGGTGTTTTTTTTTTTTGACTTGTGTTATTCTGGGAGACTTAACAGGCTTGAATTTGTCTCTGATTCCTGTCTTTGAGAAGAATGTTTTGTTTGTATAGAGATAGTTTTCTTTTAACATTATTGTTTTTTGCTACTCTTCTTCTAGATTGCCCTTCATTTCTTTTTTGTTTCTTTGGTGAGATTTTACTCCATGAATTTAAGTTTTTCTGTTCTGCTGATTAGTCCTACTGTGCAGGCCATAAATTCTTCTTTCACAATTATTATTTCTCTCTCAGCCATTCAGGAATATCCTGTTGTAGTTTCATGCTCTCAAGGGAATCCACAGGGTCTTCTTCCTTGTCAGGTGTTGATTCATTTCCCTTTGTCTTGAAATATTTATTCATAGATGTCTGGAGTTGTTTAGATGATCTGGAGGCTATATTTCCTTCCATTATTAATATTTCCCTATTAATATATCTACTTGTGCCCATTGTCTTTAACTGAGTCTTCTTCCTTCTAAGATCTTTGATAATTTCAGTCTTTCCCCCTTATATTCTCCTGTTACTCACTTCTGACTCCTTTCCCCTTGATGGCATTTTCCTCAGGTGCTGGACTCAAAGCTCTCTCATCCTTTTCACATACTAGGAAATTAATATTTTTCACCATTCTCAGTCTCTGCCCCAAGTGACTTCTGCAGGGGAGAACTGGCCTCAGCTAAATACCAGTCCCTGCTTTTTTTCCTCGGTATTACAGAGCCTGAACCCCACACATGCTAGTGCCCTGCCCTATTCCCTCTGTAACTCAGTTCTCTGGCTGAGCACTATTAGAAGCACAACATATTCTCCTTCACTGTTATGCCAGGCAGAGCAAGCAAGCAAGCAAGCTTTTGTTTTTTGCCTTTCTGCAGTGCAGGGAGATGGAGCAGAGTTGAGTTTTGTTGCAAGCCTATGGGCTTGTGCAACCCTGCCAGGGTATGGTGGCTGGTATGAGAGAGTGTGATAAACTGAGTGTGTTTCTTGCACAGCTTGGTGTCTTTATAAGACTAGCAGTTCAGCTGGGCTTGCTTTTCTTAGGGTGCAATGTCATGGCTTACTGGGCCAATCTGATATTGGACTAGCTTGGGCTGGCTCCCCCACAGTTGCTGCTAGGTTGGGCCAGGAAGGTAGCACAGCAGCTGCTGATCAGTCATTACTGGGCAGTTCCAGGCAGGCCTCAGTGGGCCACCCCTTATTACATAAAGAAACATAAATTACTTCAGTGATGATCTTTACATTCAGGGCCTATCTTAACAATGACCTGGGAATGTCATGTATATTTTGAACTTGTTACCTCCCTCCTACTCCTTTACTTTTATTGTTTCATTATTTTTTTTTTAAGTTGTAAAGCACTCCCTCTAGACTATTGCCCTCAACTGCTTCCCTTTCAGAGGCCAGCTTTTTCCTTCATTTCTGACTCCGGCCAACTCTGATTTTTCATATTTTTCACTTGCTAGGTGTCTCTGGGACTTAGCTACTTAAAGACCTTAAGGTCTTGGCCAATCTTTTGCTCAGCCAATTGTGTTGCCCCCCATTCTGACTCAGCCAGAGAGAGGTGTTCATACATAATAAAGAAATCACTGGATATTAACACCTTTTTACCACAACATCTCATCATCTGTGATGTAATCTCACAACTACATCAACTATTTTGAACTACCCTTAAATGGCAGAGGACTCATTTCTCATACCCAACACTTGTTCTATCAGAGTTATGTAGAATTATATAGACAGTGCCATAAGAAGTGCTAACTATGAGGAATTCAGAGAAATTTGGAAAGACTTCTATGGACTGATGCAGAGAAATGTGCTGGATTCAAAGGTGGTAGATTTGGGTTCAAATCATCTCTAGCACTTAGTACCTCTGTGGTGGTGGGCAAGTCATTCCACTTTCTCATGTGTAAAATAAGAGTGATAGACTGGATGACCACTAAGGCCTTTTTGTATCTGTATGAATGACCCTATGAAAACAAAAGTTTAAAGACACACATGCATGTGTGTATGTATATGTATATACACATATGTGTATGTATATATATATACACATGTAATTATGTATGTATATGACAACCACAATTATGTAAAGGAAAACAACACAAAAAATTAGAATTCAGATTAATGTAATGACTAATTTTAGACTTGGAGAACATATGATGAAACATTTTCTCCCTCTAGATAGAGTGGTGTTCTACATACAGACACAAAATGTATATGAGAATCTTTTTGTAATCTAGTAGAGCCAAAGTTAAGTATGAGAAATGAGCCCTTTGCTATTTGAGCATAATACCTCTGTCCACTTGGTGGGTGGTACCGTGAAGGTGCTGTGTTCTGGAGTGGAAGGAAAGATTGATTGAAAGAGCACTGAACCTCGATTCTGTATATCTGTGTAGGGTACTTAACTTCTATTGCTTGGAGACATATGGAGAAATCATCTCTAGGGAGGCAGCTGAGGGAGAGTGATTTTTGGATGGTAGACAGGCGCCCTTGTAACTATAGGCTTGTATGAGAAGCTGCCCCCATCATGTTCCTTTCCCTCCAGGGCTTACTACTCTAGAAACTGGTAAGAGTAGACTTTCTGTAGGTGAGATAATTCTCTCTCTCTTGGTTAGAGCTGAGATCTTATCTCATTCCTAGCTAAAAAGTTCATTTATTCCTGTATTCTTTGTTATATTCTAATCTGTAGGACTTCTCTGATTTCTGTTTTGCTTAAATAAATGGGTTTACTACCTATTCACTCTTTGTGATGGTTTTTGTGTAACCAGTGTTTGATGGGAAAGGATCACACTGGCAAGTTTGGTTAAGGGCTACCCTGTCCTTTAAGACTGATCAGGAAGGTGGCTTGTGTTCCATATCTAGGAGAATATAGAATCTGAGGATGTGCTCGTTGAGGAGGTAATACTAAGCAGCCTAAATCTTTAAAAAATAGAAAACACAAAATATTGTTAGTGCCTCTTCTTACATAGGTCTACAATTAGAAAAATGGAACAGGTGGAACCTTACATGTCAAACAGTTATTTCATATGATTGTATTGATTGATGGTTCTAATGAATTAGCTAATTAACTAATTAAAACTCTACTCTCTCTCCAGCAGTTTTGACGTTTTTTCTCTTCAACAGGACAATCCTCATTTTGTACCTTAGGCAGAACACGGTAACTCAGAAGACCTACATAAAATATTTTTACATGTAACACCTTAAACATGATCTGTGATGATACTGTTTTTAAAGTAAGCACATCGCTGATTTCAAACAATGAAGCTGTATATGACAGCTAGTTATTGGTTGCTGTTCCCTAAAGATTTTAAACTATGTACTGCTACCCTAAAAGTTGAAGTGAACTCCAAAGCAAAAATGATGAGGAAACAAGCACTTATTAAGAACCTTCCATGTGCCAGTACTGTGCTGAGTGCTTGATTTGATCCTCACAGTCTTGGGAGGTAGGTCTATTATTATCCACATTTTATAGTTGAGAAAACTGATGAAAATGTCAAATGACTTGCCCAGGGTCACCCAGCTAGTAAGCATCTGAGAGGTGATTTGAAATCAGGTCTTCCTGATTCCAGCTCCATCACTCTATATACTGCTCTACCTGGTTGTCTAAAATAACATCATTCTCATTTTCTATAGTTCTGTGCATGTTTATGGCCTTTATACTCTATGGCTAAAATTTCAGTCTTGAAGAATAGTGTGATTCAGTAAACCCCAGTTTATCTAGAATCTGAACAATCAGAAAGCTCAAGATGCTACTAAACAATCCCTTCATCACCCTCAGCAGTTCACTTACCTTAAGGGAAAAACAAAAAGAAATGGCATCTGAGTCACTATCAGGAGTTTTTGTGTTTTTTTGTTTGTTTGTTTTTTGGTTTTAGGCAATTGGGGTTAAGCAACTTGCCCAGGGTCACACAGCTAGTAAGTGTCAAGTGTTTGGTTTGAGGCCGGATTTGAACTCAGGTCCTCCTGACTTCAGGTCTGGCACTCTATCCACTGCGCCACCTAGCTGCCCCAGGAGTTTATTTTTTTAAAAGCTACGGCCAGGGAATGATGTAGGATAAATTCATATGAACATCATAGGATCTTAGATTTAGAGCTGGCAGGGATCACAGAGATCACCTAGTCTTTTAATTTTACACAAATTAAGGAAACTGAAATCCTGAGAGTAAGGTCTCTGAAATTGCTCAAGGTCACACTGAGAGTAAGTAGCAGAGTTTGGAATTTGGAATTTGAACTCACATCACCTGACTTCAAATCCATCAGTCATTCCATTGCCCCACAATGCCTCCATAATCTCCTATACTTTCTATGTTTACAATACTGTGTAATGATACTTATGTTAATAACAATAATGTAAATACCCTGCAAATTCCTGAATCATTATAAAAGATTTATGGTTTATGAAAAGAATTATGTTCAGTATAGTTTTAAAGCATATTTTATTATAAATCTAGTTCTTTAAGAATGGATATGGAAAAGAATTTGTAATTACACACGAAAAATTATTAAGCAATGCATGCCTGCTGGCCCTGCCACACATACCACCAGTAGGCCAATACCTGAAAATGATCTAACAAAGAGGGGAAAAAAAAGATATTTACAATAGTTTTTTTGTGGTGGCAAAAAAAAAAACAACTGGAAACTAAAAAGATGCTGATCAGTTGAGGAATAGCTGAGTAAATTGTGGCATATGAACATGTTGAAATACTTTTGTGCTATGAGAAATAATGAAATAGATGGTTTCAAAGAGATATAGCAAGACATTTGAACTGATGCTGAGTGAAGCCAACAGAACCAGATAATTCATACTCTAACTATTAGGAAGACTTTTATAAACTAGTGAAAAATGAAATGAACAGAACCAGGAGAACATTTTATGCAATAAAAAAATACTATAAAGACCAACAACTTTGAAAGCTGTGAGAACTATGATGACAACAATGACTATCCATGATTCCAGAGGACTGAGAGAGAGATTTAGAGTATAGAATGAGGTATATATATATATATATATATATATATATATATTTATATATATATATATATATATATATATATATATTTATATATATATATATATATTATATATATATATATATATATATATATATTTATATATATAGCCAATGAGCTAAATCTGTCTTGCTTGACTATAAATATTTGTTGTAATGAATTTTTTTTCTTTTTTTTAATGTAATAGGGGTAAGAGGGAAAGAAAATAGATACTTGTTCATTAAAAATTGATGGTGCTACAGATGTGGAATTTTGCATGAATTTTCTGATGTGGTCACTATATTAGTAGTTTTGCTTAATTGTTTTACTTTGTTATAAGAGTTGGGATAATCTATAAATGTTTGTAATGTAGAAACAAAATACATCAATAAAACTTAAAATAGTTCAAGAAAGGATGATAAGGATCAAATTAATCAAATTATGGCGATTGCACTTAAAGTGATGAGAATAAGAAATGTTGTCAAAGTACAGCTGCCAGGATTTAACCATTGATTAGGTATGAGGGAAAAGGAAGAATTAGAGTCTTAGATTTTGAACCCAGGTTACCGGGAACAAAGTGAAACCATCAACAGAAGTAGAGAAGTTGAAAAGAAGGATAGGACCGGTTAGAGGGGAAAGGTGAAAAGTTAAAGAATTCTGTGTTAGACACATTGAATTCAAAGTACTGACAGGATGATACAATAAGAATATTCAGTAGTAGATGGAAATGCAAGATTAGAACCCAGAGAAAAAGCTGTAGCTCTAGGCATAAATTTGAGAGTCATCTGCATTGAGATGATATTTGGAGTTATGGGAGAAGAAGATATTTTGTTACATTGTATAACACAACAATAATATATCCAAATGGAAAAGAGAATCTCTCGTTTCCATTTGCCATGTTTTAGTCTATACAATGATGAGGTGTATTCACTGTTCAGGTAGTATATCAATGGTTTAAGATATTGTCTCTCAAACAAGGTAAAAGTCCATGTTTTGTGGACTAGATAGATCAAGTGTCAGGACATGAGAGGGTTCCATCTTGGCTGTGCCACTAATTCACTTCCTAACTTGGAGAAGTCATTTAAACCATCTCAACCTCACTTTCTTTCTCTCTTAACTGGGGATAGTGAATTTCTCTCCTAATTACTGAAGGGTTGTTGTAAGGCTAAACTGAATCATAGGCTCATAGACTCATAGATTTAGAGTTTAGAGATAATCTTGTCCAACTCCCTCATTTTGCAGGAAATTGGGGCCAAAAAAGGTTAATGAAAAAGTTCACAGGTTAGGCAGCATTATCATTATTTTAAAATCTAACCTGGAGTCTTTCCAGCCCATTTAGAACTTTTTCTTTGCTTAGATCTAGGTTTTGCTTCCTGATGTTTTTTGTAGCAATTGGTAGAACTAGAGTTTGAACTCAGGTCCTTGTACTCCAAATCTAGCACTTTGGAAAAGGGTAGACCTTTTGATGAATTTAATGTTCACTTAAATGAGCAAAAACATAGGCATCAGATTGGAGGAAGAATAAGAGAATCTACAGACCTAAATAATTGTCATCCTGGGGATATTTGGGAATTTGAAAGCATTTAACACTCAAACATTCATATTCCTTATTGCCAGCCATGGTATAGCACCGTATATGAGTACAGTATTTAGAATCAAAAGACTTGAGTTCAAAATCTGATGGAAAGCCAGTTGGCAAGGCCCAGTGATTCTTAAGAAAGGTGATAAGACCCTGTGGTCTAGATGATACAGTAGCAGAGCAGATGGCAAAATTTTAGGCTTGTCCACCAGGAAGTATGCCTAAAGAGGAAGGCTGAATACTTCTTCACCATGGACTTTGTCTCCTGCCTGTGCCATTATAGTTACCATGAATCAGTTGTTGTAATTCAGGGACAGCTCAGGCCTGCCACCCACAGCTATTGCTATAAGTGATCCTCACTTCTGGTGGGCAGGAAAACATACCACTCTGGCTGTCTACCAACTTACTGGAAGAATTATAGTTAGTGACTCCCTCATTCATTGCAGTTTATCATGGACTGGACCCATTCAACCAACTTGTGAGTGACCAAGTACAGCTGAAAAGCTATAAAAACAGGGCTTCAGGGTTCCTTCCCAACAAACTGGGGCTAGGGGAACTGGTATATATCCGGTAGGAGAAAGAAGAAGGAGGAAGAGGAAGGAAGATTTGGGAGAAGGGCATTGTTCTCCCCACAAACACCCTCTTCCTTTAGTCACAATAGCCCCATTGTAGAAGATGAAGTTGTTGTTGTTTGTCCTTTGTTTTTGAAAAGGACCAGTGACATCATGGTGATGTCCTGACTTGCTTGTGAATTAGATTTAAGTAAGGCAGAGTGCACAGTCATTAGCCTCACTGTCTCTTCCTGAGTATCAAAGTCCAGTGCAGGACAAAACTCGTGGCCCAAGATGCAATGTCTTGATATCTTCAATGTCTAACCGAGCTCTGAGTGTTCCCCAGTGCTGCCTTCCTGGCATTGGCACAAATTGTTCTCATCTGCCCCATTCCCCTGGAGAAAAGACGATATGGAATAGGGATGTGGAATACTAGACATGCTGTCAGATCCAGTTGATATATTTGTTATTTTTATTGAACTTTTTTCCTCTGTTTTTAAATTCTTTTTAAAAGAGATGGCTTACTGGAGAAGGAAGTGGAAAGGGATATATTCAGAAATTAAAGTTATATTTTGTTTTTAGCAGATGACAAGCAGTGCTGTATAAACATTATCTCATTAATCTTCACAACAACCCTGGAAGGGAGGTGCTATTATTATCTCCATTTTACATTCAAGGAAACTGAGGCAAACAGAGGTTGAATGACTTGCCCAGGGTCACACAGCTAGTAAGTGTCAAGTGTCTGAGTTCAGATTTGAGCTCACGTCCTCCTCCTGACCCCAAGGTCAGAGCTTTTTCCACTGCGCTACTTAGCGCAGTGTTTGAGGCCAGATTTGTACTCAGATCTTCTTGACTTCAAGCCCAGAATTTTATCTACCACACCACTGGGGGAAAAAAAAATTAGCCATCTATGTATGCTATACATAGGAATTCCGTACTGGAGCATCCCATTCCAGAACCACTTCGGGTTTTGTTATTGTTGTTGTTTTTCTGTACAAATTTATTTTGTTTTCTATTCACAGAACAAAACAAGTATTTCCATGATGCAGTACAATTTAAAAAGCTGATTGCACGTGAAACTGCAAATCTACCATGTACTATCTGTTATTCCCTCCAAATATACAACAAAGTTGTCACGTAATTTTTTTCCCTTTTTTTGCTTCCCTCCCCCACCCCAGATAGCTACTATTAGATACAAATAGATACTCATATGTGTGTGTACATATATATAGAGATAGATAGATATGTACAGTTACTCTATATATGCTTCTATTTATCAGTGCTTTCTCTGGATGCAGATAGCATCTTTCTTCATATGTCCTTTATTTTTAATTTGTGTATTTATAGTAGTCAAAATGACTTAGTCACTCAAAGTTCTTAAAACAATGTTCTCTTTGTTCTACTCACTTGGTTCTTCATTTTGTACAAGGCTTTCTATGCCTTTCTAAGATCATTGAGCTCATCGTTTCTTATAGCATAGTAGTATTCCATCACAACCATGCACCACAGCTTGTTCAGTCATTCCCCAACTGATGGTGTCCCCTGCAATTTTCAGTTCTTTGCCACCACAAAGAGAGCTGCTATAAACATCCCATTCACATTCAGTTATAATTACTATTTGCGAATTTCCCTCCAGATTATTTTTACTCACTACTTTCTTTCTCAGCCTCTTTTTTTCACCCTATCCCTGTTACCTTATCTTCTCCCCCCACCCTCTCATTCCCACACTTCACCCACCTCTCCAAGAGTTGCCCTCCCATCCTTTCCCCCAATCCTCCCAGACAACCACTTTTAACTAGAAATGAATCTACTGTAGTGTTAGATCAGATTGATAAAATTCCAAGTTGTCCTTATAGAATTGTCACTATCTTAACCACTGGGTCAATTAAAAATAGGCCACTGCAGATAAGGTGGAAGTTTATTTCTTTTTTGCATTTTGAAAATGAAAAAAAAGTAGTTGATTGTTAATGTCATAGACATGGTCAGTTTGCTTCACATGATCAATTACATCATGTGTACAGTGCTTGGCACATAGTAAGTGCTTAGTAAAAGCTTGTTGACATTTAGAATTGTTCCCAGGAGGTGATGTGGCTAGTTTTCTTGGAATGTGCTAATAATCCCTGCCCATACTCCTGTCAGCAAATGACTTGTCATAGCAGAGCTTTTTTATAATTATATTTTTGCTTAAGTTAATTTTTATAGTGTTCACCATATATTAGTCTTTGCTATTTTAATGTAGTAGAGGGTCTATTTAATTAATATTTTTATCTTAAAATTAATAAAAAAGGGATAGATTTTTCTTCTTAGTTCTCCCTATTAAAAATAACACGAGTACAATTTTACTTTCCTTTTAAATTTTATTTTTATTCCAAACTGAACAAATATGAAATAAAATACAGTTCCATATATATTTACATGATATATGTAATAGAAAAGAAAAAAGATGACTCTGCATATCTGTATTATGTACAATTCACTTTTTTCCCTAAGTATATAACATATGTACCTGGTAGCTTTCAAAGCCATCCTGCTTATCTTTCTTTCTGGCCTTCCTTCTGTTCTCTACATTTAAAAAAGAAAGATGCCTCATTGATCTTTCTTTTTCCTTCCTTTTTCCCTTTCTTCTTTCTTTCTTCTTTCCTTCCTTCCTTTCTTTTTCCCTCCCTTATTTTTCTGCCTCCTTTTCTCTTTCTCTTTCTTCCTTTCCTCCCTACCCCCATTGAAAAAACAAAAACAAAGCTCTCAAAAATATGCATAATCAGGAAAAACAAATTCCTATGTTGTTTTTAGTCACTTTTCTATCTTTTAAAAAAACAAACAACTGATTATTACATAACAACTACACATTATTCTCCATTTTCCTTCTTTCTCTTTTATATTAGCTTTAAAATTTGGAAAAGCTTTCTTCATTGTGGAATAGCTTTTGCCTAAAGGTGTTCATTCACATGGTTGAAATACTCTATTTTCCTTTTCCTCCTTCAACAATGCTTTTACATATAGCCTTTCTGGCAGCTCCATATTTCTCCTTGGTTTGTTGTTTTGCACAGCAGCCACTTTTTTAAAAAGATCATTGGAAAAATAATCATGGTAGATGATTTCAATTCATTCTCCTAATAAACCTTTTGATTTGGCCTTTCCTTTTATAGCTTCTCCACCTTCCTCAAAACGACAATGATTTTCTTTCTTTTTTTAGGCAGTTGGGGTTAAGTGACTTGTCCAGGGTCACACAGCTAATAAGTGTCAAGTGTTTGGTCTGAGGCTGGATTTGAACTCAGGTCCTCCTGCCTTCAGGGCTGGTGCTTTATCCACTGTGCCACCTAGCTGCCCCTGTTGGGTTTCTTTATTCTACCCTATGAAGACAATTTAAAGAGGCACAGAAAGTTGTGTCTTTGAAGTATAAAAGTATAGATCTCAGTGAGCAAGTCCTAGGGCAAATGGTTCAGTAGTTACCAAGAGATTTAGCCAAAAGAGCCCTTTCTGTCAGAGCCATTACCTGATTTTTGATCTTGCAGAGACTGCATTTGTAGACTAGTTCCTTCACAGAGCTCGGGTTTTGGTAACACCATAGAATGTGTCTCCACAATTCTCAATATGTTAATTGAGACTTTGTTGAATTGGAGAAATGTGCCACTGAAAATTTGGCTAATAATAATTACAGCTAACATTTATGAAGCCATTTGCACATATTATCTCATTTGGTCCTCACAACAACTCTATGAGGTAGGTGCTATCATTAATCCTATTTTCCAGATAAATAAATAGAGACTTAAAGAGGTTAAGTGACTTGCTGAGGGCCACAAAGCTAGAAGTGCCTGACTCAGGAACTCTGGTCTTCCTGATGCCATGTCCCCAACACTTTTATCACACTTTCCATCTAAGTCCATAGCATTAAGAAGTATTTGTTTTCACATAGGCCCCGCAGCAACCATGTCTTCTTAGAAATGTTAATTTCAAATAGTCAAATTATATGAAACAGGTAGTTTTCAGAGGAAGAAATCCAAAGTATCAACAATCATATGATGAAATGCTCAAAATCATTGATAATTTAAAAAATGCAAATTAAAGCAACCCTAAGGTTTTGCGTCACATAGATCAGATTGGCAAAGAAAACAAAAAGAAGAATTATTGAAGAAGCTGTGGGAAAATAGGCACTGCCACTGGTTCTGTGAATTAATCCAGCAGTTCTGGAAAGCAATTTGGAATCATGCCTAAAATGTCACTAAACCGTGTTGCTAACTCTTTGACACAGCAATACCACTACTAGGATTATATTTCAAAAGACATCAAAGAATGAGAAAAAGGACCTGCTTGTACAAAAATATTTATAATAGCCCTTTTGGGTATAGCAAAGAACTGGAAACCAACAAATTATGGAGTTACAATATATAAATATAATAGGATATGATTGTTCCATAAGAAATTACTGGGGCAGCAAGGTGGCACAGTAGATAGAGCACTGACCCTGGAGTCAGGAGGACCTGAATTCAAATGTGGCCTCAGACACATGATACTCACTAGCAGTGTGACCCTGGGCAAGTCAGTTAACCCTAAAATAAATTAAATAAATAAATAAATTATTAAAGGAATGGTGTCAGAGAAACCTAGAAAAAATTTCATGAAATGGTAAAGAATGAAGTGAGCAGAGCCAAAAGAACAATTTATACAATGACATCAACATTACAAGTAAAAACAACTTTAGAAGACTTAAGACCTCTGATTAATGCAGTGACCAACCATACTTATAGATGACTGATGATGAAGCATGCTAGCTACCTCCTAAAAGAGAAGTGATAGTCTCAGTATACAAGAAAAAAGAAATGCATACCTCTGCAGACACAGCCAATGTAGGAATTTATTTTGCTTGACTGCATATTTATTACAAATGCTTTGTTTCTCTTTTCTTTTTCCACCATTTTGTAGGGAAAGAAGAAATAGAGATAGTGTAATCCTCTCCCCTCCCCCCCCAAAAAAAGATCAATTTTTTTTTGGTAAGGCAAAATGTGACTTGCCCAGAGTCAAACAGCTAGTGAGTGTTATGTGTCTGAGGCCAGTTTTGAACTCAGGTCCTCGTGTCTTCTGGGCCACAGCTCTAACCATTGCGCCACCTAGCTGACCCCAAAAGATCAATCTTTAAAGAAACAAAAATAAAAATAGAGAACAGAAGTTAAAGCCAGAAGAAAAAAAAACACAAACAGGACACCTATGAAAGTTATATATTCAATTTATTATCTATTTAGAAATAAAAATAAACTTTACATGAAAAATTCATGGTTTCTGTACAATCCTATTTTTCTGTTTCACTAGATAGACACTCTAGTAGAAATGAAAATGCTCATTTTATTTGATGTTTGCTAAATTCAGAATAAAAACAAGTAATTTTAACTTCCTTTTAACCGTTTTTGGAATGTTTAGGTTTTTCCAGATTAGCCTAATCTGACTCATTTCTAAATCTGTTCTTGTTCTTTCAAATGTAATGAACAAGTACATTTATTATGTCCCTGCCATGTCCATGGCAGTTGTACTAGGTGCTAAGGATACAAGGATGGAAAACATCATAATTCTTGCTTTCATGGAGTTTATAGTTTAAGTAGAGGGAATAAAAAATAAGTATAATATAAATGAAAATTTAAGTGCATAGGAAAAGTAAAGCAGAGTAGTTTGTGAGATTTGAAATCAGGATCATGTTAATGCCTACTTCTTTTTCTTTTAGAAGGCTTCTTCCTACTTCCTTTATTCCCTAAATGTGCTAAAAGATTAGCCATCAGCAAACTTATCCTTGCGTATGCCATTTTTCTCTTAATTTGCTTCTAATATTTCTGTATAACTTTTTTTCAAATTCTAAGAAGGCGTCCATTCTCTGCTAATAAGTAATCAGCCTTTGGCCAAGGCCACGGGGAACAAAGACTCAAGAGGGGGCAGATACTTGACTTGCTGGCTGGAGTGGGCTGGTCTAGACTTGAATGATTCCAACCAGGACCACCAAGCCATGGAGAAGGGATGGCTGATGTCTAGTAAAGGGAAAAAAAAAAGTTACTGACTCTAGACGGGTGGCATTCTTTTCTAATCACCTCACTTTCTCTAAGGAGAAAGTTTAATATCCCTGTGGGCTATTTGTTTTCTCTAACTTCCTTCCTTAGGAAGCCTTCACCTTTGTTTTAAATTAATACTTTGGTTTCCAAGTTTTAAACTTGGGATAAAAATGTTGTCTGACATAAACCCAAACTGTTTGTAATATTTTATTCAGAGTTCATCTATCTACATGAAAGGAAGATAGAGCACTCCCTGTTTTAGAGAGATGAAATATTTATTATAGACGGGGAGGTGGCTGGACCTGGTTGCAGGGCCAGTAGGGGAAAGTGGAGAGACCAATACTAGAATTTTATAAACTTGATCCCCTAAAAAAATACTCAGAAAACCCCACAAACTGATAAAAACCTGTAACCTGGGAACAATTTTTCTGGTTTTGAAAATAAATCTAAACCCCCATTAAGAGAGGGAGAGTGAGTCGCTTGAAATGGAAAGCCCTGGTGAAGCAGCATAAGTTCCAAAAGGAACTGCCCGCAGGAAGGGAGAAAAAAGGAGAAGCAAGCTCTCTAGGCATGCTCAGACAGATCCTCTGGCTCAGGATGAATGACAGGTCAGCCTATCTGGTGAGTTTAGACACGTAACATAATTTCATTCATTCATCCTGCTAATTCAGAATTGATGACCATTTACACAGGGGTTTGGCTCAAGTTTTATCTCTAAAGTTAGGCAATTTAATAATGTTTTCCTCTTCCTTTTTTCTTCATTCTCCTGATAGCTGGTAATGTAACCATGAGGTTACAAGGAAATAGGAAGGAAACTATAGATTCCTCTATCTGAAAAGTAGAAGGGGTGGAAGGAAAAAAGCAGTCCTGGCCAGTTGAAATAAACTTATTTTGAACCTTAACTAGTAATTTTGTAGTAATTTTGGCACCCAGAGCAAGCAGCATCAAAAAACAAAACAAAATCAAAACCAAAACCTTAAATCAAAAGTTTTGTGGCAAATTCAGTTGATGGAATGAGGTAGACTCCTTGACACAGGCCCCGCAGGAAAAAATCCTAGGAATAATGTAATACTACTATTGGAGAAGACACAAGAAGTAGAGAGTAGAGGGGGTATTTACCTGGTATACACATCTGGCAAGTTTATATTTTAACTATTATTTCTAACTAGATGCTAAACTCGCTTGTTTCTGCTCACTGTTAGTGCTATCAACACTTTCAAAGTTTGTGTGCCCTCAGGTCTCTGCCCTGAATACAATTTCTGATTTTGCCCAATTGCCCACAATTAAATTTATAGCCCATCAGAGAAAATTGGGGAAAGATATGGGTGTTTTGTCTTTACACTCCTGAAGTCATGGAAAATCTTAGGAAATATTGCATAGGTACCTGGTGAAAAGAATATGTCTGATTTCGGGATCACCATATTTCTCACAGACAGAGCCATCTTGGAAATGAAAAGGGCAGGGTATGGGCAGCTAGATGGCCCAGTAAATAATTGTTGTTGTTTGTCCTTCCTTCTCAAAGAGGACCAGGCCATCACGAAGGTGATACCATGATATGCAAGTGAATTGGATTTAAGTGAGGGAGGGCTGTACAAAATCACCAGCCTCACTTTCTCCTCTGGAGCCTTCTGGGTCCTGTGGCAAGACTTAAATCAGGACGACTGGAGATGACCCCTGGCCCAGTAGATAGACTGTTGAGCCTAAAGTCAGGAAGGCTCATCCTCCTGAGTTCAAATCTGGCCTCAGACACTTACTGGCTGTGTGACCCTGGGCAAAGCACCTAACCCTGTTTGCTTTATTATTATTATTATTATTATTATTATTATTATTATTATTATTAGGCAATTGGGGTTAACTTGCCCAAGGTCACACAGCTAGTAAGTGTCAAGTGTTTGGTCTGAGACCAGATTTGAACTCAGGTCCTCCTGACTTCAGGGCCAGTGCTCTATCCACTGTGCTACCTTGCTGCCACCACCCCCACCCCCACCACCCCTGTTTGCTTTAGTTTCCTCATCTGTAAAATAAGCTGGAGAAGGAAATGGCAAACCACTCCACAGTATCTTTGCCAAGAAAACCTCAAATGGGGTCACGAAGAGTTGGACACAACTGAACAACAACAATGATCCTGACTCCTAAGGGAATTTTTACATAAAACAACAAGTAATTGAGAAATACAACACAAAGGACAGCCTTTCTATCAGAGGAACTCTACTCTGTTTCTGCATGTGAACGGTATGCAGGGAGAAACTGAATCTCTTGCCACATCACCAAAACTCTGAAACACTACCAAATATACTGGTTCAGGTCTTCACATCATGTGAAAGTCTCCAATACGTGGGTCATATTGAAAAAAAAAAAATCACAAACCTCCTTAAATGTTTTAAAGGCCTGAATTAGAGAACCTTCATTTAAATCCTTACTCTTACTACCTATTATCTTGGGCAAACTACTTTGTATTTCTTAATCTCAGTTTCTTCACCTGTAAGGTGAGAGAATTGAACTATATGACGATGGGTCCCTTCTAGTTCAAAATCCTAGGAATGGGGGCAGCTAGGTGGCGCAGTGGATAGAGACCCTGGCTTCAGGAGGACCTAAGTTCAAATGTGGCCTCAGGCCAAACACTTGACACTTACTAGCTGTGTGACCCTGGGCAAGTCACTTAACCCCAATTACCTTTAAAAAAAAATCCTAGGAATGGAAGTTCTAACAGTTAATATGCTAACTACAAACCACTGAGAGGAAGTAATTAAAGTAGGCACTTTATGGGGCCTCTATAAGGGTAACACACTGTTGGCCTTATTGGGGTTACTAATATGTATTTGAAGTTATAAAAATATATTTTAAATAGTTTGTAATTCAGATCCACACTAATTTAGATTGGCAGGAAATTTCCTGTTGAGTTTTAGTTAACAAAATGATCAATTCTGTTTTTGTGCCTTGCATTACATTGTATCTTTCTTGTCTTTAGAGCATATCTTTGTGCCACCACTTTTGCATATAAAATTTTTCCTTTAGGGATTTATATCTTGTACCTACCTCCCAGAGTTATTGTGAGGATATAATGAGATGGTATTTGCAAAGCACTTAACACAATGCCTGACACATAATGACAGCTATATAAATACAAACTGTTATTATTCTTATTTTCTTTCTCCAAATCTCTTCTCTTCTCTCTCTCTTTTTTTTTTTTGGCAATTGGGGTTAAGTGACTTGCCCAGGGTCACACAGCTAATAAGTGTCAAATGTTTGGTCTGAGGCCAAATTTGAACTCAGATACTCCTGACTTCAGGGCCAGTGCTCTATCCACTGCACCACCTAGCTGCCCCTCTTCTCTCTATTCTCTCTACTTCTTGACTATTAGGGAACTAGACAAGCTGAACTGTCAGTCATTTACTGAGCCAGGGACATACGCATGCTTGGGCAACTCCCTACCCCTCATGTGGGCAGAACTTCACTAGCAGCTCACTCTTCAGGGGTGTGACTTGTCCATTCTGTGCAATTCATGAACTCTTTCCCCACCCCCATGGGTTTTTAAAACACTTAACTCTCCCCCAGCATGAACAAAATATGGCAGCTAGGACAGTGGAAAGTAAAAATACCTGAACTTTGATCCTTCACGAACTGGGATGCTTACCAGCTCACAGTTTTAAAACTAGGGGTATTTTGGACTCGAGGTTCTTGCCAATTGTGCCATACCCAATTCTACTCACTTTGCCCAGTGGCTCTAAACTAGTTGTAGGCCCCAAAGATCAGTTTCCATTGACCAGATAGCCTCTTGTCTTTAAACAGGGAATCCTTTCTCTCTCTCCACTTCCTTTATACTCATGAACAATTAGTATGTCAGTTGAGGTATGTTGGATAACTTTTTTTTGTCATAATTACAGATTTAGAAAACAAAGTGCTCATTTAAAACAAAACAAATGAACAAAAACCAAGGTTAAGCTTTCTCAAGCTCAGAATGAAGCAAAGAAGTTAAAGTGAACCTAGAACCTAGAACCAAGAACATTCACTCCACTCTGGAAAGAGAGAAAGAGGAGGAAGGGAGAATGGATATCTTACATCCATCTCTTGTCCTCTCCATCATTGTAGCAGACCCAACCCATTCACTGCCTCTGGTGTTAACTCTCCTATTCATCCGCCCCTCATAGCTCCACACTCATCTCATGCTTCTGATTACATCTGCTTTCCCCTCACTTTGTGTCTCGTTCACTTGTGATGGTCTTCTCTTCTTCCTGCTTGCTTGGTTTGCTCCGCTACTCTTAGTTTTCATTCCTCCACTCATAAGCCTTCCCAAAAAGTGGCTGGAGAATGAGGAAGAGGTTGAGAGTTTAGGAGTTGTCCCTCCATTAGTTCAATCTCTTCCCCAAGTCTGTGTCCCAAAGTCAGGTTACACTATTAAATAATATACAGACTGTAGTTTATTTCCTTTCAGTTATCTTAACGCTTCTTCATTTTTTGATTAGAGACTTAATAGTAAATTGTCAACTTGGGTATGTCAAGGTGATTACTTACTATAGGTATACCTACTAAAGGTGACCGCTTTGTATGTGTGAGGGTGCAATTGAAAAGACTGATGTACAAATAAAAGACCTTTTCACAGTGGGCACACAGAACCACTATTCTTTGGTTGGGGGTTGGGGGGGAGAGGTCTTTGCAGAGTGTGGTACTGCTTGTGACTGTTGCTTGGATTCAGCTGGCCCAAAGTCTTTGCTCAAGAAAAACCACGCTGTTCTCAGCAAGTGCCTTGGTTTTTCTGCTGCTTCTGTTTCCCTCGTCCCTGTGGCAAATAGAGAGAGAGCGCGCGCGCATGAGCGAGCGAGCAGGGAATTGCCTCTTAAGGAACTGATGTGGCTACTGTTCTACTAAGGGCACCAGAAAAATCAGTGGCTATGATCATTGATCTGGAGTTTTGACACATAATGCTAAGCATATAGGGGCAGCTAGGTGGTACAATGGATGGAGTACTGGGCCCAGAGTCAGAAAGATTCATCTTCCAGAGTTCAGATCTGGCCTCAGAAACTAGCTATGTGACCATATGCGAGTCACTTAACCCTGTTTGCCTTGGTTTCCTCAGCTATTAAATGAGCTAGAGAAGGAAATGGCAAACCACTCAAGTATTTTGCCAAGAAAGCCCCAAATGAGGTCACAAAGAGCCAGACATGACTGAAAATAACTGAACGATAAGTTAAGTAAACAGAAGGGTACTGAACCTGTGATTTCAATTGTACCAGAAACTCTTGAGTGAGGAAACTCCCTCCCACAATGTGGGTCATTGCCTTCTTTGCCACTTTTAAGAGTGTTGCCTAGAATAGTGGTGTCAAACTCACCTAGAAACTAGGCCACTAACCCTACATAAGGATCCTTGATGCCACATATTGACTTAGAAAACCTCATATTAAACATTGTATTGTTGTCCAGTTGTTTCAGTCATGTCTGACTCTTTGGGGCACCATTTGGAGTATTTTTGGCAAAGATACTGGAGTAGTTTGCCATTTCTTTCTCCAGCTCTTTTTATACCTGAGGAAACTGAGGCAAACATGATTAAGTCACTTGCCTTGGATCATACAGTAAGAATCTAAGGCTAGATTTGAACTCAGGTCTTCCTGACGCCTGTCTCAGTGCTCTATCCACTGCTCTGCCTAGCTGCCCTCATATTAACATTACCACTGTTCTGTTATACTTTTATGTATTTTGTTAAATATTTCCCAGTTATATTTTAATCTAGTTCAGCAGTGTAGTATAGTGTAATTGAGGTTCAGTTCTCAAAGTCTGTGATTCTCATTCGAAGAAGTACGGGGTATCCCTTAAAGTCTTAGTACATTTTTAAACTTTAGTAACTAAAGAAGTAGAAAGGCTACAGACTTTCAAAAAAGATCATTTGAAAGCTAATTTAAATTTCTTTTACACCTGTTTTGTGAATTTTGGATAAAATTTTGAATAAAGTTCAAAAAACAATTTTGAATAAAAATTTAAATTTTAACTAAATGGAACACTTGGTCATTCTGGATTGTATGTGCAACAGTTTCTGGAAAGACTTTCTCATTCTGGTGGACCATTTGAGGAGATCCCCTTTAGTCACCTAATCTATCTTCATTAGACTTTCTTGTGTGGTTACATTAAAACTATCATGTATGTAAGAAAATCTCTTTGGATGATTATAGAGCTGAGATTACAAATGCAGTCTTTTCTGTCACTGAGTAGCAGCTTATGAAAAAAAATTTTTAAAGTCTGAAAATCATCTGGAGGAAGGTGTAGTGCAAGATAGGGGTTGTGTTGAAAATTAATTTAAAAAATTTAAATAATCATCCTTTCAATATTGTTTTTTTTTTAAAATTTGTGGCATTTATACTTCTAACATTATTAAAGCTTAAAACTGCACTAAGACTTTTGGGACATCTAATATGTGCAGTTGGTTCTATACCCATAGTCTTCCCCCTCTGCAAAAAAAGGGAAGGGGATACATTTTCTTTTCTCTTTTTTAGGGCCAACTTTGGTCATTATAATTATACAACATTCAGGTTTAATTTTTTTCTTTCCATTTGTATTTTTATGATCATTATGTGTGAATATATATACATATATATGTACCTATATGTAGGCTTTGCTTACTTCACTTTGCATCGATTCATATATCTTTCCATGGTTCCCTGAATTCTTCACATTCATCATATCTTACAACACAGTAATATTCCATTATATTTATGTACACCAATTGATGTAGCCATTTCTCAATCAATGGACATTGTACTAGATTTAGAATATCATATTACTCATTCATTTAAACCAATGCAATTGTATTAACTATATCTGTTTAAAATTATGTTTGTATTTTAAAAACAAAAATTAATTTTAAATTGTTCTAGAATATAGTCAGATTGTTTCAATGGGAAGAGTATTGGATTGGGAATCGTAAGATGGGGGTTCTGTCCAAGTTCTCTCACTTACTACCTGTGTGACTTTGGCTATGTCACTTAAACTCTCCTGACCTCATTTTCCTCATAAGTAAAAGGAGGAGGTTGGACTGGATGATCTCTAAGGTACTTTCCAACTCTAAATCAGTAAGCCTGTGACAATAAACTGTGGCTAATTTTTTAAAAAATCTGTATTGTAAAGTAATATTGCGTAGTGCATAGCCTACTCTACTTGGAACCAGAATGACCTGGATTCATACCTCTCTCTAATATTTGCTGTGTGACTTGTGGGCAAATCACTTAACCTCTCAGGCAGCTCAATAAGCTATAAGTTACCAAGAGATATTATCTGAGAATATGGAGGTTTTATCCATGTTAAAATCCAATTTTTTTACTTTTCCTCATTTTTAATGTTTATTAACTGAGGTGAGGATAAACATTCTTTGAGACCAAACTGATACTATTTATCTGCAAGACTGACATGGTAGCTAATGACTGTAGAGTATGCTAGTTATAATATAAAGTCTACTTGACAACATACATAAAATTGATATTCAATTTAGTTTGTGATGCGGGCATACACATCAGGAATATCAGCCAACATGCTGAAATTCCTTTGAAGGTCCATCTCTAGTCTAGAGATGTAGAAAGTGACCACATGAGACACTCAAGGTTGTAATTTTAAGCAAAGTCTGTTATAAGGTCACGTAGGCTCAGAAGATAGCTACCTCCATTATGTAGCCACCAGGTCAAAGTATTCTCAACTCTGAAGCAGACAGCTACAGTGATATTATGTATGTATGAGTATAGTATACAGTGTGTACTATACTCTCTCTCTCTCTCTCTCTCTCTCTCTCTCTCTCTCTCTCTCTCTCTCTCTCTCTCTCTATCTCTATCTCTTTCTCTCTACACACACACGCAGGAGGAAAGTACCTCACAGAAGTCCAAAAGTAGTGAAGCTGTTGGGAAACAAGGAGATAGCTATTCTGGGCCTCCTCCTTAAATATAGATTTTGCAGTTCATGTCTCCAACCTCCAATGAGAAGGTCCAGTCAGAGGGGCAGAGGGTATTTATGAGATGTGAGTACTAAGGCTGGTTGAATCTTGCAGGATGATGAGATATTGGTCCCCAAAGGCCAGGTGTGGTCTGAGGCTTAAAGGATCTTGGGATGTTTAGGCTCTCTGCTGAGCTCTAGCCCTTATCTGTGGTATTCCCCTGATTGTAGGGGGTAGGCACCACTACCCTAGTTCCATTTAACCACTAACAGATTAGCTTTTACAAAGGAATATTTACTTCAAAAAAGCAAATATACACTTTTCCTCACAATGCATGGGGCTTAATCCCCTCTCTATATTACCTCAGTCTTTGGGGAGGAGAAGGAAATTAGATTCATACTTTAGTTCAGTTCCTATAGATCACAGGCCCAAGTTCAAAGTCCAAAGCTCTGCAGGGTCTTGAATTCTATGCACCCTGGCTCGTCTTCCAGGCTAGCTGGCTACAACATCTCACCTAGAATCCTGGCTCCAAGGTTGCCATGGCTCGAGCTCCCCAGCCCAGTGGGGGATTGCTGCCTGCACCTGAACGTGAGAAGAATAAAGAAAACAGAACAGAGACAAACACCTCCAGGCCCATTTCTCAGAGTTATGTGGTAAAAGGGGAGAGGGCTGTTATCTCCTCCCCCCCCACACACACACTTTGGTTCATGGCACCTTCTCTGTGAGCTCTATGTATGAGCTTCACTCTCTGGTCTCAGGAGGAAAGACAGAGGTTCTTCCAGGCTGGCAGGTTTTTTTTTTAAATTTTATTAATTTATTTTGATTTATCAACAATCACTTCCATATGCTTTTGAGTTGAAAATTTTTCTCCCCCTTCCTCCCCCCCCACCCTCCTCAAGATGGCGCACAATCTGACATAGGCCTTACCTTTATATTCCAATTAAACATATTTTCACATTAGTGAAGTTGTAAGTAAAAATTAAAACCAACAGGAGGAACCATCAGAAAGACGAAACAAAACTCGACAGAAGGTAAAAATAAGTGATAGCGATTCAACTTCCATAGCTTTTCATTTGGATGTGGTCAGCATTTTCCATCCCGAGGCCTCTGGAAATGTCTTATATCCTTGTAATGCTGAGAAGGGTTTAGCTTAACAATAGTAGTCATCGCATTACGTGGCTGTTATTGTGTACAAAGTCCTCTTGGTTCTGCTCATTTCACTCAGCATCAAATCATGTAAGTCTTTCCAGGTTTTTCTGAAGTCAGCCTTTTCATCATTTCTTATGGCACAATAGTATTCCATTACATTCATATACCACAACTTGCTCAGCTATTCCCCAATTGATGGGCATCCTCTCAATTTCCAATTCTTTGCCACCACAAAAAGAGCAACTATGAATATTTTTGTACATGTGGGTCCTTTTCCCATTTGTTTGATCTCTTTGGGATATACTGGCTGGCAGTTTTTATAGTTGCAGCCTGTTCTGACTTTACAGCCAATCAAAGGGGGCTATTCTGGCCCATGTGGTAGGGAAACACAGAGAAGGCTCTCTCCTTGTTGGGCAGTCTGGCATGTTCCCTTCTTTCAGTGCCATTCTACACATTCATAGTTAGAAAAACTAATGTTAACTGACCATCTGATTTTTTAATAAGTTTCAAATATTATAGAAATGAGAATCAACAGTTAAAGAAATGTGCCCAAATGTGGGTTAATTTGGTGGGTGCTGAGAGGACACAAATGATTTTTCTCACCCACGTCCCTCCTCCTACCAGATCGGAAAGGAAACAGGAAGTGAATGGTAAAACAGGTATATGAGGAATGGCTTCCTCACTCCAGGAACAGAGGAAGAGAGGTCTTGTCAACGGATTGTGTGTGACACACTGACTTCACTGGTTCCACCATTCTCCCTTGTGCCCTCATCTGGTCACCACCTCCCTGCAGTTCTCAGTTTAAGGTCACCAGCACTGTTGTTCCAATTTAGACTTCTCATTGCGAATACCTATGCTTTTCTCCACTTGCACATTACCAGTCAAAAGGAAATAGTGCTAGTCAACATGGATGCTGTTCCACTTGGACTCCCAGAGGGCTCTTCTGCCTGCTTTCCCCCATGACTGCTGCTTCACTGCAAAAGTCCCTTAAGGGACACAGGAACTTAGGGAGAGCTGGGTTATGTCTGTTCACCTGTGGGCATACACTTTTGGCCCACCAAGTCTCCATGGTAAAGACACTGGAGGGGCAGGTAATTAATCTTCACTGAAATAAGGGCTACACCAGCAAATGGCCCTTCCATATATGTGTGATAACCTTCTCATGGCAGTTCTGTGTAAGGACATTCTGGAATGGGAAATGGGAAGTGGAGACATGTAGCATACAACTGCTATCTTATACAAAGAAGGTCAATAAAGTAGAAGGATTCTTTTATTAGATTTGTGATGCTATAGTTCTGTTTTTGCTTCAGCAACATTACCCACAATTTTCACTAATAGAATATGTGCCTGAAGCACAGATCTTTCCTGAGCAGTAGTAGTTCAGGAAATGTTTGGTAAATATTATTCCTTTATTTCCTAAAGATCATTATAGTCATATATTATTATGCAACTGTCATAGTTTCTTCTCTCACTAAAATGTGACTCCTTTTCTTTCTTTTATTTTCTTGGATGTTATAAAAATCACATTTTGCACTTGTCAGATATATAGAATGTGGTTTATAGTCTATAAAAATTAATATTCAGATTGCAATCTTATTTATTCGTGTACCTGTTTTGCTAGCATTATCAATACTAATTGAGTTTCAGCACTTGGGTATTCAAAAAAAATGCCAATTTTCCTAACTTAAAGGATAGACTCCAGAGCTGTATAAGATCTAGGAAGAAAACAAGAAAACCCCTCACTAAGCATGTGGAAATTGAGTTCCTTACCATTGTATGGGGTAGGGATTTTATTCTGGAATTCTTGAGAGTAGTTTACTCCTTTTTTCTGGCCACCACCTATGTGTGAATGGTGCCGCTCTTTCCCAACCTCTCCATTACAGTGTGATTTTCTTTCTAGTCCATTCTCTTGGTTCTGTTCCTAGGAGAAATGGTTTTCATTTCAAACCTGCCTGGGGAACAAATGAATGAATGAATGAAAAAGCATTTATTATGCACTTTTGTAACAGTGTTTATCCTCTCCATGCCGCCATATTCTCTCATACCCTTAAAGGGGTTCGGGAGGAATGCAGTCTCTGCCAGTGGCTCAAGACCACACCGATTGTTTTTCTGCAGTTTTAGGGATCCCCAGAACTCCACTGAGCCACTTACCAGATTAGCCTTTTTATAAAGGAATATTTACTTCAAAGGTATAAGAACATTCTCTCTCAGCATTTGGTGGAGTGGGAGCTTAATTCCACCCCAGCCCCATCATCAACACAGTCTGGGGAGGAGAGGAGCATGAGGTTCACAGTTTAACTTGGCTCCAATATAATGTCAGTCCTACTAAATTCCAAGTCTAAAGCCCTCCCTGGACATGCATCCTGGGACCCTGGCATTTTAGGGCTTCTCTGCTGGGCGAGCAGCAAAACCATTTCTGGAATCTTGGTTCCAAGGTCACAGTGGCTTGAGCTTCTGGATCTGAGGACTCCCTTCCCTCCTCCCATGCCAGTCCTTCTTCCCCTAGGACCTAAAAGGACAAATGAGAGACCAAAACCCCAAGCCCATTTCTTAGAGCCATAGGACCTAAAGAGAGAGACAGAAAATAGCCCTTCTTCCAATCCAATTTAGTGCATGGTAACTAAGACCCTCATCCCTGGACGCCACTGGACAGTGAGAGAATATGACTGTACCAATCTGATTGTTTTTAAAAGAACAACTCATTCTGTCTACAGCCAATGCAAAGAGGCTGTTCCCATCAGTGGTCCCTACTTGCTGTTTGTCATTTGTTCTCCAAGAGGACCATGACATCAGGGAGGTAACGCCATGATATGCAAGTGAATTGGATTTAAGTGAGTGAGGAGCTATTGGGTCCAGTGGCCAGATTTAGATTAGGACAACTGGAGATGGCCCAGGATGCAATGAGGGACTTTGGACTTTTCAAGCTAAGGTCTTTAACAGATCTCAGTTTCACTGAGGCAATGCCTATTCACTGATTAAGGCTTAATAAGAAATGGGACAAAAAATGTCCTCTTAAAAAAAAAAGATCTGGGAAGGGAAGACCCTCAGGGTTTCTGGCCAAAACAGAAACAATAGCTATTTATATTCATTCGGAGCCAATCAGTGCCCTACTGATTCTCAAGTGGATATTTCTATGGTCCCTGTTCTTAAGTAGCTCACATTTTAAAAAAGAAGAAATAGATATCAATTGATATCTTTTGTGTTTACATCATCTACATTTCTCTCATATCTCTTCCTGTTCCCTTTCCCAGACAGTCATGCTTTATAACAAATACGTGTGTGTATGTGTATAACAGAAGTATGAAATAAAAGTTCAGTAAAACCTGTCAACACATGGAAAAAGGTCTGATGCTATAAGCAGTATTCCTCACCTGTGGACCCTCACCTCAGGTTATTGTCTAAAATATCTTCTTTTGGTCATTATCATTTTACAACAGTCAGCTTCCATTGGTTTATTGTTCTTGTTCATTCCATTTGCATTGCTGTAGACATTGTGTATGTTTTTTGCCTAGTTCTGTTTACTCCACATTGCATCAGTTCATTTAAATATTTCCGTTCTCTATATTCATCATATCCATTGTTTCTTACAGTACAATAGTATTCCTCAATATTCATGTGCCAGGGTTGATTCAATCATTCCTCTACTTCGTTTTTTTAAGTGTGGCTACAAATAACTTGGTGCATATTGAGCCTTAATTTTTGTCATTGACTTTCTTGGGGCATATGCCTAGCAGTGAAGTTTCTAGGTCAAAGAATATGGACATTTTAGTCAATGTATTTGAATAATTCCAATTTATGGCCTCACCAACAAGGTATTATTAGTGTGCCTGTCTTTCCATAACTCCTCCATCATTAACTATTCATCTCTTTTGTCATCTTCACCAACTTTCTGTTTGTGATTTGGAGCATTCTTTCATCTGATTGCTCATTGTTTGAAATCCTTTTGAGAACTGTTTGTTCCTATATATTTCTATTAGTTGTTTATACATCTTGCATATCAAACCTTTATCAAAGATAATCGATACAAATATTTTCCGAACAAAACCACTTCCCTTCTAATCCTAGATTTTGTCTCTGTAAAAGCTTTTCAATTTAATATAATCAGATTTTGTTTGTAATTGCCTCTATCCCTTGTTTGGTTATTTATCTCTCCCCATAAGTGTAGAAGTTATATAATCTGTTTCTCTTCTAAAATTTTTATGGCATAATCTTTAATAGTCAGATCATTTGCCCATTTTGAATTCATTGTGGGAAATGGTGTAAGGTATCTAAGCTTAATTTTATTTTAAGGAAGTTTAAATAGGGAATTCTGTCCTAGGTAATTTATATTTTGGGGTTTGAAGAGTTCAATTTTTTTTGTTCTTCCTTTTTCTAGTCTGTTCCATTGATGAGCTTGTCTGTTTTCAACTAATATTAAATGGTGTTGATGAGTGATTCATAATGTAATTTGAGGTCTGTATGTACCATTTTCCCTTAATTCCTAACTTTTTTTCATTGTTTTCCTTGATTTTCTAGATGTTTTGCCCTCTAAATGAATTTTGTTATTCTTTTGTCTAACTATATAAAGTATCTCTTTGGTAGTTTGACTCGTGTAGCACTACATCTGTTCATTGACTTTGGTATTATTGTCACTTTTATTGTATCAGTGTGGGCCAGCCACATACTTGCCACGTAGATACTCCTCTGCCTATTTAAGCTAAGTTTTATTGCTTTAAGGAGTACTTCTTAAGTAAACCCATATAAGCACTGAGCATAGGTTGGTAGACTGACTGTAGATAATAAGCTCTTCTATGGTGTAAATTGTCTTTTGCTTTTTTTTGTATCCTCAGTGCCTGGCACATAGTAGGCATTTTAAAAATGCTTATTGTCTGACTGACTGACTCTAAAATGTTTTATGTATTTTATGGTTATTTTAATTGGAGCTTTTCTTCCTATTATTATCTCTTGTATTTTGTTGTTGTTGTTTTAGAAATACTATTGATTTTATGGGTTAATTTTATAGCCTGTAACTTCTCAAGAGTTTTTTTTTTCAGTCAAGCAATCAGAACACACGCAACATTTATTAAGTTCACTGTCATATGGGCATCGTACCTGGCACCCCGAAACAATTACAATAGTAACATCAAAGATCACTAATCACAGATAAACTATAACAGATATGATATTAATGATAATAATAATAATAATGTTTGAAATATTGTAAGAATTACCAAATTGCAATACAGAGACATGATGTGAGCAAATGTGGTTGAAAAATGGCATTGCAAGACTTGCTTGATGCAATAGTTTCTTTATTGATTCCCTAGGGTTTTCTAAGAAAATTATCATGATCAACAAATAAGAATAGTTTAATCTCATCTTTGCCTATTTTTATGGCCTTAATTTCTTTCTCTTAGTGATATTGCTAGCATTTTTAGAAATATGTCAAATAATGGAGGGTAATGGGGGCATCCTTACTTCCTCCTGTATTTTATTGGGAAGCCTACTAATGTTTCTATGTTGCATATAATGTTTACTTTTGGTTTTAGAGAAATGCTTCATACCAAAAAGACCTCAGCATAGCTATACATTGTATAGTTTTTAGCAGAAAGGTGTGTTAACGTTTTGTCAAGGAATTTTTAAACTTGTATTGGGATAATTATGCATTGTTGGATGTTTTTGTTTTTCATTTTTAGATAAAATTTTGTTGATTGTTTAGCTAGTATTGAGCAACCTTTGCATTCCTGGTATAATTCCAAATTGTCATAATGAGTGATTTTATATTTTTTTTTATAAATTGACATAGTACTTTTACAAAATTTATTATACAATTTTGGTACTTAAAATTTTAGAATCATATTTATGAATGGAATTGGTCTATCATTCTTTTTCTTTGCTTTATATTTTCCTTATTTAAGTATTAGGACTCTTGTCTCATAAAAGAAATTTTGTACTTTCTTAATTTTTGAGAGTAATCGGTGAGGTATGGGATTAATTGTATTTTAAATTTTTTATATCATCAAGATCATGAATTGTATTTTCCTTTTGTAGTTTCTTTATAGCTAGTTCTGTTTCCTTTTCTGAAATTGAATTATTTAAGATCTGTATTTGGTGTTCTGTTAGTTTGAGTATTTTATATTTTTGAAGATAATTCTCTAATCCGATCTAAGTATGCAGCAAGAATGGGTTGTAGTTTTCTGCACAAGTCTCACACTTCTTATTGACATTTGGAGTCATTTTAGGTAAGTAAAATCTGTTCCTTACTAGCTCCAGGGTTATTGACCCAAATGTCCGGAGTCGTCATGTAGAACTTTCATGGCCATAAATCAGTAAGCTCTGGGTAATACCAGCTGCTTCCTAATCCCTTGTGTGCCAATATTCACAATCCTGTGCAAGATGACATTGTACAACTGACAACTTCTGTTATGGTCTCAGCAGGCGGTTGCTTCTAGGTAGCATCACTTCAATAGTTTAGCATCATTGGTTTACTTCTTAGTGTGTATTACTTCTCAAAGTCCTTCAGTAGCCATCTGCCCTCTCCACTGATCATCCATAGACCAGTGAAGCAAAAAGGTGATTTAATGAAACAAGGTTCACTTACACTGCCACTGTTCTGTCTGGTACAAGTGCTAAGCTTTCAGCTACACTCCCAGTGGATGTTGAGTAGATACCATATGAAGCTTTTAATGCTTCCTTAGATATTCCTATAGTTATTTATTCCTTTGAGACACTATCTATGTGGTTTCCCTGGTCTATAGTGTACATTTAATTCATGATTAGTCAATGCTATTTCCCATCCTTGGCAAACAGTATCCAGTTTGACACTAGTCAAAATATGTCAGTGGACTATTGTCTGTCTGCTCTTGATATTTAGCTTCATATACAGATTCTTAGAGTTCTTCAATGATAACCAACGTGAAAGCTAAGGACTCCACACAGGAATCCTACACACAGGATAATAAACTTCAATGTCTTACAATGTCATAGGCAATCAGTTTGTGATGACAGTTGCTCTCTTGGTACAATTCTGCTGCCTTTCAAGGAAGCATCTGTATATGGAACAAAAGGCTTGTCTAGAACCCCATAAGCCAACACTGGTGCACGTGTGAAACAATTGAATTAGTCTTAATAAAAGCTTATTCATTTTTTCTAACCCTTGTTTTTTTTAAACTCTTTTCAATTATACATCTTTGAGTATTATCATTCAATGGTTTAGTAACAGAAGTATAATCTTTTATAAATTTACAAGAGTAACTTCTAAATTCTAGAAATGTCTTATATCTTGTAATTTCCTTGGACATTGCCACTTTTAAGATTCTTACTGCGATATTAAACAATCTATATATTTAACAGAGACTCTACAAAACTGATACCTGTCAAATGACAATTTCAGAACAGCCCACTCTAATGTAGCTGGTATTTTGTCAATCTTTCTTCTTTCAGAAAATGAGTTCATCTACATCACCAACATTTCCAAATCATTCATAATCATTCCAAATACTTTC
The DNA here is from genome assembly GCF_003287225.1 of Phascolarctos cinereus. Classification (NCBI taxonomy): domain Eukaryota; kingdom Metazoa; phylum Chordata; class Mammalia; order Diprotodontia; family Phascolarctidae; genus Phascolarctos; species Phascolarctos cinereus. The sequence continues at coordinate 60,852,617 of NW_027556098.1, forward strand.
TCCACCAGCCAGGGGAAGGTGTCAGGTGCCTCCAAGATAGCTTGAGGCATAGACTCAAATTGTTAAAATCCAGCTTAGAAGGTGAAACCTGTCTTCTCTTTGTGTGTGTGTGTGTGGTTTTTTTTTGTTTTTGTTTTTGCATAGGAGTGTGATAAATCCAATATTGAAAACCATTGATTGCCTAACCAACAAACCAGAGCATACTGAAATCTTGGGATTGTGTACTATATTCACTTTAATTCTTTTTTTCCAAAGTCCGCAGGCCACATATCAGTATATTCCCATTTTTCTTTTGCACCACCACTGCAGGTGATGCATATGGACTGCTAGATATAAATATGTGATGTAAATATATATGTGTATGTATATATATGGGGGTGGGGGGAGAGAGAGAGAGAAAGAGAGAGAGAACCAATAGTTTTAAAAAGTGTTTTCTGAGATCTTCCATCACAGGTAATAGGATTTTCCCAGTTTATTCTCCAGCAGTTGGAAGTCAGTAAGGCATATCTTGTGGCACACTTTGCTCTCTATCTCTGGATGAATTCTTTCCTACTGGTCTAGAACTCAGATGATATGGTGAATGGGAAAGAGAAGAGAAAAGAGAGAAAGTTACCCTTTGTTGCTTTCTAGCACTACTGAGCTTCAAATCTTCAGAATCTGAAAGAATTGCTTCTTTTAGAGATAGGCCCTAAGAGCTACTGATACTTTCAGCTTAATAAAAGATGTATCCTGTAGGGTGGAAATTGCCTTTATCCAGTGACCAAGGTTCCATGATCCTCTGATTGATTCATATTTATTGTTGTTCAGTCATTTTCAGTCATGTCTGATTCTTCATGACCTCATCTGGGGTTTTCTTGGCAAAGATACTAGAGTGATTTGCCATTTCCTTCTCCAGCTCATTTTACAGATGAGGAAACTGAGGGAAACAAGGTTAAGCAGCTTGACCAAGGTCACACAGTTAGAGGCTAGATTTGAACTCAGGAAGATGAGTCTTCCTGACTTCATCCATTGGGCCACCTAGCTTGCTCATATTGATTCATATACTTCTATTGCATTTTGGGCCCCTTCATTGATGGATTGATTGATTGATTCTGTGGCTACATCGACTGAGGTAGGGAGGGAAGCTCCCCCTCATATACTGATTATATTCTGTTATTACATTGAGATAGGGAAGGGAACTCCCTCTACAAAATAACAATTAAGAGAATCCTAACAAGAAACAAGTTTCTCCTCATCTTCTTTCTCTCTTCCTTCTTCACAGATCACTTATAGATCCTCATAGGCCACAGTGAACCCATACATACTCATCCTGATTCCACATTGAGTCAGAAATATTACTCCTGGCTTCAGTGCTCTTAAAGAGACATTAAAATTTATTGTAACCTCTGTGGGAGAGGTTTTTGAAATAGGTATTCACATAATTATATACAGAATAAACTTAAAATAAATACAAGATACTTCAGTCTAAGGTAGCTAGGGCAGGAGGGCACTAGCAGTTGGGAGTGAATCAGGGAAGGATTCGTGTAAAACATAACACTGGAGTTGTGTCTTAAACAAAGGGAGGGATTCCATGAAGTAGAAGTGAGGGCTGGAGTATGTTACAGAAATGGGGGATGGCTAGTGCAAAGGCCTGAGACTGGTGGAGTGCTAAATAAGAGAGGCAAAGGAGAGGCCACTTTGATGTCTTGGTATTACAGATAGGAAGTGGGCCTTAGACTGGAGAAGACCAGGATTCAAGATCTGCCTCTGATCTTTTCAGCTGTGAGACTGTGGAAAAGTTACTCAACCCCTCAGTTCTGCTATGCAACTCGCTAAGGCTGTGAGTTACAGATAAGGATGAGTAGCATATTTGAATGGGTGGAAGAAGATGCTACCGTTGAAACTGCAGACATACATCCCCTCTCTCCAAAAAAGAATAATTTTTTAAAAAATCAAGTACAATGTAATTGAAAAGCCTAGAATTTTTGTAAAAGCATTTCTTCCTCTGTCTTTTCTTTCACATGCATACTCTTAACATTCCATCACCTTTTTTTTCTACCAGACACACAATTTCCCATTCCTCCTTGTTCTGAGCCCAATAGCATGCCCATTGCTAAGTACTACTGAAGATTATAAATAAATCATTATACTGAATGAAAAAAATCCCCATCCTCTGTAGAAAGTTATCTCCAAAATGACAGATGACTTCAGTGTTTCATAGGTATTTGTTGTCATGTGCTATAAACTTAATTATTGTAAAATGGAGTGGTTCTTTTGAGAATTAAGGTCATGTACAAACATTTCCTCTTAGTTTTGTTGACATAACTACCCAGAATTATTAATAACTCAACATAAATGGAGAGCATTCCCTTTTCTCTGATTCAATTTGAATTTTCTTTTCAGAAGTTTACATAGGGTAATGTAATCTATGTAATGTTAATACAAGAATGAATGGGGTTGGGTTTAATGAAATAGCTTTAGAAAGGAAAGCAGTAGTGTGTACTTTACATCTGTATAGTCCAGTAGAATAAGGCCCTAAAGGACAAACCTGAAACTATAACTGGCTTTTATCACATGTATGCTGTGCATTTTGTGATTAATATTTGAGACCTTTGTAGAAGGTATTCAAGGAGAAAAAACTTCCCTATTTTAAAAATCCATTCTCTCAAATTACAGATAAAAAAATCAGAACATACTTACTAATAATTAAGAACTGTTGAGGATACTCTACTGTAATCTCATAATTAAAAAATATCTTTAAATGAATTTAAAAGTGCAGATGAAAAAGAATCACAACACAATGCTATATGTATTAAGTACTCACTAAATGTTTATTGAATGGATTCATTGTTTTTGTGTGTGTGTGTGTGTGTGTGTGTGTGTGTGTGTGTGTGAGAGAGAGACACGATTCACTGTCCTATCCGGGCCCTTCCATCTGCTGAACAAGTCACCAACTTCATGCTTTTAAATTCAGCTTATGGAATAGCTGAATTGTATTTACCACTATCTATTTCCTGAAATAAAAAAATCTTCCTTTCTTTAGGATTCTAGTGTGGAAATATGAGTTATTATTACTATAATTAGTGAGAGTGGATCAGTGATATTTGCTCAGCCTAGTTCTGGTAGAAACTTCTATAAAAGGAAGCCTAATGTTTCATACTGTGGATGGAAGAAAAACTCAGAAGCAGCCAGGCCCCACAGCAAGAGACTGAGATAGACCAACATCTAACTCCCAATCACTATGGGAGACAGGGACAGAAAAGTATCAGTAGACAGAGTGCAAATGGTGGGTGCAGGAAGAGATATTTTAATGTTCTCACCAGGGAACAGGTTGGTGGTGTTGAAAGCACGGTAAAGTTCTCAAGCATAATTCAACCCCATCTCCTCTTCCTATTCAATTTGATTCTCAACTCATTGTCTGTCTATCACACCTTTCCAAGATATATGTAGTAATGGAGTAATTCATAGACTTGCCTAACCAATTGCATTTCTATTTTTTTTAATTTATTTTTTATTTTTAGGCAATTGGGGTTAAGTGAACTGCCCAGGGTCACACAGCTAGTAAGTGTCAAGTGTTTGGTCTGAGGCCAAATTTGAACTTGGGTCCTCCTGACTCCAGAGCCAGTGCTCTATCCACTGCGCCACCTAGCTACCCCTACCAACTGCATTTCTAATTATATTTTCACACACGTTCCAGTGTGGGTAACTGAACTAATTTCTTTCTTAAAAAATTTGTCTTTGTTAACTTAAAATTTTTAGCATTGCAGATAGTTTGTATTGTAAGGTTTTATTCATGCCATTTAGTTTAGGATAAAAGTTATTTCTAAAAACCAAAAAAATGGGACATAATACTTATTTCTCTAAAAAATGTATAATGATCAACTTAAGCTGGCTTGAAACTCAACATCAAGAAGACTAAGATCTTGGCAACTGGTCCCATCACTTCCTGGCAAATAGAAGGATAAGAAACGAGAGTAGTGTCAGATTTTATATTCTTAGGCTCAAATGCACTGCAGATGGCAAATGCAGCCATGAAATTAAACGATACTTGCTGCTTGGAAGGAAAGCTAAGACAAATCTGGACAGCATACTAAAAAGCAGAAATGTCACCTTGCTGACAAAGTCTATATATTCAAAGCTATGGTTTTTCAGTAGCAATGCATGGCTGTGAGAGTTGGACTATAAGGAAAGCTGCCACAGAATTGACACATTTAGATTGATGCTGGAGAAGACTTTTGAGAGACCCTTGGACAGCAAGGACATCAAATCAGTCAATAGTTAAAGAAAATAATTTAAAGAAATTTAAAGAATTTTAATTTTTAATTTAAATTTAATTTAGAGAAATTAACTCAGGCTATACACTGGAAGGTCAAATACTAAACCTGAGGCTTGAATACTTTGGCTACATAATGAGGACAGGACTCATTGGAAAAGACCGTGATGTTGGGAAAGATTGAAGGTAAAAAAAAAAAGGCATGGCCATGGCAGAGGATGAGGTTGATAGAGAGTGTCATGGAAACACTGAGCATGAACTTGGACAGACTTTGGGAGATAATGGAGGATAGAAGGGTCGTATGTGCTATGATCCATGGGGTCATGAAGAGTTGGACACAATTGAATGACTGAACAACAACAATTACTTAATATACTTATATGACTCTATTATCCATTCAGTGTGTCTTAGTCCCTTTCACTGGTGGGTATACCTTCATGCCTTCTCATTCTGTGAAATTCTTCTACATTTCTTTTAGAGTTTTTTTTAGAATTCTAGACTTAAAAATCAAACCAGATGAGCCTTCCCATGTCATTCTATAATAAGTCACTTCTCTTGACCTTAGTTGACTCATTTATAAAATGGGGATAATAATAGCATCTATATAGGATTGCTATGACATTCAAATTAGATAATATGCAAAAGTGCCTCACAAATATCAAAGTACCATCTAAATGCTTGCTACTTTTATTATTACTTTTCTTTTTCTTTTTTTGGCTAATTTTTTGTTTCTATTCCTCAAATTGAGAGACAAACAAAACCTTTATATTGAATACATAGATTCAAGCGAAATATATCCCTACCTTGACTCTGTCAAAAAACAGTCTCATTCTGCACCTTGAGTTCATCATCTGTCTGTCAGGATGTGATAGTATGCTTCATCACTAGACCTTGGGAGTCAAAATGATAGATTGATTATATACTTATCTCCTTTAAGAATGTTGTGGATCTTATAGAAGAAGATCCTTGTAGTGTTTCATGGCTTGATGTCATTCACAAATAAATGAATTTAGAGAACTAGAGTCTAGAGATTGATGTTCAAAATAAATCTCTTGTCTGTTTGGCCATCCTCCCTAACATCTTGATATTCATAAATGCCTATGGTGAGTATACGTTTTCCTATTTGATTCCTTGCTTGTTAAAGATACATAACAGATAGATGGCCCTATCTGTTATGGAATCTTGTAAGACCTCAAACTGTGTGTTGTTCAGTCATGTCTGACTCATTGTGACCCCTTTTGGAATTTTCTTGGCAAAAATACTAGAGTGGTTTGCCATTTCCTTCTCCAGCTCATTTTACAGATGAGAAAACTGAGGCAAACATGGCTAAGTAACTTGGCAAGTTAGCCATGTTTGCCTCAGTTTTCTCATCTGTAAAATGAATTGGACATCTAGTAAGTGTCTGAGGCCAGATTTGAACTCAGGCAGATGAGACTTCTTGAGTTCAGGCCTGGCATTCTATCCACTGCGCCACCTAGCTGCCTGTAACCTGTGTAGGAGGCACTTTGTCTCAGCAGTCTTTAAGGATACATTGTGTTCTATGAAGTGAAATGGTTCCTCAGAATCAATCAAGCAATAGACAAAGTAGGATCTTATTCTATACTTAGTCATTTGTGTGACTATGAAGATGTGAATGGTTATAGAAAATAGGTTGTGAACTCCCACGTGTTCCTTTTACATATTTTCATCAGGAATATGCTCAGTGTTTACAGAGCCTATTTTCATAAAAATTATATAAAGATGAGTGAATAGATTGTCTTCAGCTTGTGTCTTTACAGTCACTTAAAAATAGTATCATCTATGATTTTTTTTGTCTCTGTTCTGTTGGAAAAAGAACTGGTAGGAGAATAAATAAGTAGGAAGAGAAGATATAAAATGTTACTCACACAGAAGACTCTTTGAAAAAATAAAATAGCACAACCAGAACTCCAGGATTCTAAGAGACAACAACAAGTATTAGAATAGAGTTGACATGTTGGAAAAATAGAATAAAATATAAAATAGAATAAATATATAATATATATTATATAATATATTATATAATATATACAATATAGTATATATAATAAATATATAATAATATATAATAAAATATAAAATATGTACTATAAAAAACAGTAACTTGAAAAAGAGATTGAGGAGAAACAATATAGGAGTCATTAGACTCCCTGAAAACTATAATTAAAAAATAGCCTGTGTAGCAGATTTCAAGATATTAATAAAATAAAACTGTGTAGATCTTTTAGAACCAGAGAAGCTAATGAAAACACAATCATTTGTTCACTTCCTGAAAGAAACTGCAATGTTAAACTACTCCAAAATCCAGCACTTCCAAATCAAAGAAAAATCACTGTAGGCAATGAGAAAGAAAGAGTTCAGGTACTAAGAAACTATAGTTGGGATATCACAAAATTTGGCTACTAAAACCAGTAAAAGATCTAGAGAGAAACAGATCTTTTAAGGAAAGAAGTTGCACAACCAAGAATAACCCTGAAAAACTGAGTGCAGTCCCAAAGGAGAAGAAGAGACCTTTAATAGAAGGTGAAACATTAGTTGAGAGTTGAAGGGAGCCATGGAAGCTAATGGGTAGAGATTAGGAAAGAAAGTAGGAGGAAAGTTAGTGAAAATGATCAGAGCCAGGAGATAGAGTGTTGTGTTTGAGGTGTAGCAAGGAAGCCAGTGTCACTGGATGGCAGAGTACATGGAGAGATGAAAGGTGTAAGAAGACTGGAAAAATAAGAAGGGCCTGGATTGTGGAGGGCTTTATAAAAGTAAGATTTTTATCCTAGAGGCAACAGGAAGCCACTGGAGTTGATTGAATAGGTGGGTACCATGGTCAGACTTTCACTTTAGGGAGATCAAAGGAAGGCTAAGCACACATAGAGTTTGGTTTGAGTTTAGAAATATACTGAATTCAATAAGGAAACAAGTAGGGTCAGGTATGGGGGAGAGAGAAATTTAAGGCATAGCACAGATTCAGGGAGAGAATAGTTGTAAGCAAAACGGAAGTAATTTTGGAAGGTTTATAACAGGGTATTAAGAGAGAAGGTATAAGAACTAGAGATCAGAGTCTGGGCATGGTACACAGAGGAAGGGCAGAGGAGTAGCAATGTAGTTCTTCAATTATAGATTACTAGTGCTGATAAGATTTTCTTTCTCTGACTCTTCTTTGCAAAAAAGGTGACAGGGAGATAAAAGAGGGAGGGTATAAGAGGATGGTGATAAAAAGAAATACTAAATTAACAATATAACAAATGTGAATGGGATGAGCATATCCATAAAATGGAGAATGGATTAGAAAGCAGAATCCAACAATTCTGCTTTGAAAAATATACTTGAAACATAAAGATTAACACTGAGTTAAAGTGAAGGTCTACAGCAGAATTTTTATACTTCAAGTGAAATTTTTTTTAAAAAGCAAAATCGGCTGTCATTTCATTTAAGGCAACAGTATATATGCTTAAGAGAGATAAGTAAGGAAAATAAATTATGCCTAAAGCACCATGAGAAATGAAATAATATCTGTATTTATTATGCAGTGCTATAAAAGTCTTAGGGCAGTTTTAACCTTTAATAGCTTAACCTTTAATAAACTTAATAGCTTAAAACTGCCCCAAGATTTTGGAACACTCCACATGTCCCAGATCCATAGCTTAAAGAAAAAAGTTGAGTAAATTGCAGGGAGAAATAGACTAAAAAAAAAATTCTACAATAATCAGAGACTTTAATGTTCCTCTTCAGAGCTAGATAGGTCTAACAAAAAGATTAAAAAAAAGAAATTAAAGACCTGAAGAGAATATTAGGAAAGTTATATAAGATGAAACTCTGGCTATTAGTGAATGGGAGTAGAAAAGAATATACATATTTTTCAGCTGTCCATGGCACCCTCACAAAAATTGACCACATTTTGTCATAATAACTTCAAATGCAGAAAAGCAGAAACAAAACATTCTTACAGACAATACACAATAAAATATTATCAATAAAGGTCATTTGAAGAGAAAATTCCATCTTAAATAAAGACTAATTTAATCTCAAAGAATTGGCAGATTAAAGAATAAATCATAGTGTAACATAGATGAACTCTAGTCCCCAATTCTTTGAGGAGTAAGTCTGTTACATTCCTCTTTGGAGTTCTCCAGTATCCTGAGGTGATTGGGGACACCTCTGTTTACCTGCCATTGATTCAAACTGTCATTGACTGTGTTCTTTCTTTTTCAAGAAGTCATTGACTATCACCCCAGTTCCATTTAACTACTTAATATAAAATTAGCCTTTACAAAAGAATGTTTCCTTCAAAGACATGGGAAGAACAATCATACAAACATTCTCCCCAACATCGTGGTGTCATAATTGCCCTTACACCACCTTGTTTTCTGGAGATGGAAGAGAGCTTATGGTCACAGCTTAATTCAATTTCTACATAGCATTAGTCCCATCAAAGTCAAACCCAGAGCTTCTCTGACCTAGCACCCCAGTACCCTGGTCTCTGAGGATTCCCTGGTAGGCTGACTGCAACATCTGGCCTAAAATCCAGGGTTCCCAGATCCCCATGGCTTAAGTTCCTTGATCAAGGACTTGACTCATCATCACAAGTAGAATTGGAAAGGACAAACACAAAGCCTGTTTCTTGGGGCAATATTGTCTAAGGGAAGGAGGTGGCCTCACTGTCCCTTCACCCCTTCCACACAGTGTCACCTGCTATGAATGAATGAATGTATCTGCATAGAATTCAGGAAAGAGAGCAACGGTGTTTATTCAGATAAATTTAAAGATGCTCTGGCTACTCAGTCACATGGAAAATGGCTGCTCTCAAACATGTAATAGGGCAGTGCAGAATGTCCATGCATGCACGTCAGTTCTCTTTTCTTTCAGAAGTATCTCCCACTTTATATGGGCTGGTAATGTGTCAAATCCCCATATACTAGAAACAATAGTTCCTCAAAGACAACAACAATAACAAGATAACATACCAAAACTTTCAGGAGGTAGCAGAAACAGTCTTTAAGAGGAAATATATGTGTGTGTCCATATATATACATTATATGTATGTATATGTATATGTAAATATGTGTATGTAAACACACACTTTCCTCAATGAAAAGAAGAAAGAACATATCAGTGAAGTGGATATGCAACTTAAAAAAATAGTCAGAAAAGCTACAAACCAAAATTGGCAAGTAAACAGAAAAACAGAAGTTCTGAAAATCAAAGATGAAATCAAAAACAAAAAACTGAACTAATAAATAAGCCAAGAACCAGTTTTTTTCCCACAAAAACAAATAAAGCAGATAAAACACTAGCTAATCTGATTAAAGAGAAATCCCAATTGCCAATGTCAAAAAGAAAAACTTAGAAGAAATGAAGAAGAAATAAAGGAAATTATTCAGAATTACTTTACCTAATTATATGCCAACCAAACTGATAATAAAAAGATGAGTATTTATCAAAAGTAAAATATGTAGACTAATAGAACAAGAAACACAAAGTTTAAATAATTTAATCTTGCAAAGAAACAAGTCATAAAGGAACTCCCAAAGGAGAAAAAAACCTTTGGTGGCAGATTTACAGATGAATCCTATCAAACATTCAAGGAACAAATAATTAACAATATTACATAATTTTTTTGCAAATAGAGGAAGAAGGGATTCTAATAAACTTCTTCCATGAGATAAATATTGTCCTGGTACATAAATCAAAAAGAAATAAAGCAAAGAATGAAAAGTATAAACTAATGTCTAATGAATATCGATGCAAAAATATTGGATGAAATGTTATTAAAGATGCTACAGCAACATATTCAAAAGACTATTCAGCAGCAGCAGTGCTGGCAATGTACAAAATATAAAAATGTTTGAAAGATCACTTCCAGGAGGCTCCACAGTGTTTAGGGACTTAACCAGCATGATCTATAAACAAGCAACTATAGGATTTCAATCTCCAAAAGGAATCTCTTTTGAACTTGAACTTTACACTGAATTCCCCCCCTCCCCATAGTGATTAACACCTTTGGTAAACATACCTCTCCCTGTTAAAATGGGAAAAAAAATTTGCCTAATATTTATGGTTAGAGGGTTGTCAAAAATAAAATTATCTTTGTCATACTTTTCAATGAACATCAAATCCTTTTTGTATATGGATGAGAGACATCTTGCTTAAAGGGAACCTACCAAATCCACAAACAGTAAGCACAGTGAGATCTTGTATACTCAAAGGTTCCCAAAATTATTTGGCCTACAGCCCCCTTTTTTTAAAAAAAAATTATTCCCTGGAAATCTACTTTCTTTAACCCTTTAATATTTTTTAAAATTTGTATCATTTCAAATAATATTTTTTTAAAAAACTGACACATCTTAATTTTAATGATTTATTGTAAATTTGTGGGGTTTTCCCTGCATTGAAATTTTGATGACACGATATTGCATCATGTAACTGTATAGTATCATATTGCAAACAAGTCATTACATGCACATATTCCTGCTGATGCACACTGGCATGCTAACACTTCTTTGTTAAGACCTGACAGGGGACTTGACCACTGATCGTTTATAACTTGCTTTTTGTGTGTTTATTTAGAAAATAATGTAATCATTCCAACTTTAACTCTGTTACACATCAGATGAAACATCTACAGATGGTTTTCAAATTTTTCTTATCTTCTCTTCTTTCCTTAAATTGTTCCAGTGCCTCCCAGAGGGCAGGATGGCTCACTTTGGGAACCTATGTGTCAAGGGAGAGAGAGAGAGAGAGAGAGAGAGAGAGAAAAAGAGAACGTAGTTCTGTAGATAAAGCATTTTTTAAGCACTTAGTATGTGTCAGGTACTGTGCTGAGCACTGAGTAAATAAATTCAATCAACATAGTCCCTGCCTTCAAGTAGCTTAAATTCTAATGGAAAGATAACTTATAGAGAGAAGCTAGTAACGGGAAAATTACATTCATGGCATAGAGATGAGCAGAAAGTGGTATGAAATCTTGGTTCCCATCAGGATAAGGTGAAAGCTCACTTGTCAGAGGTGGGAGATGTAGGGACGGAGTCCAAGGTTGCAATAGGAGGGAGATGAGGATGATGGCTGGCCAAAAGTATCTACATCTCTGTTATGGTGTGATAGTAATGTAATGGGGGATTGGCCTGTCCTGGGAATATGTACAGGATACCCACTTTAATATTTAGTAAGCCTGCTTCCTGGCACCCTGCTCTCCACTTCAGGACATGCATAAGTATTCCATGAGTACTGTCTGCTTATTGTGTGTCTTTTGATTGAGTCAGAACTCAGTGTGTGCATTCAAATGCATCACATGGGGTAATTGTCTCCGTTTCTTGGTGGTGAGGGAATAACTCCTTTAAATCAATGGTTAGGGGAAGCAATAAATAGGTAGTAAGGGAGTAGTAATAAGAGTAGCAACCTTCTGCGACATGTGACAAGGAACGTAACTCCTCTATTCTTTTGCCTCTTTGCCTTTGTTTTTTTCTTGGAGTAAAGAAGTATTAGAGATGGCAGTGAGTAGGCCGCAACCTTGTAAGCTTTGAAAAGTAAGGAGAACCACCAAGGTTCCCGGACCTGGAATCCATACTAGTTGATTCAGATAAGGTGCCTTTGAGAGGAACTGAGGAGTAACATACTTGACCCAGCCCAGTGTTAGATTGACTCTGAGATGCTGTGTTCTGATTCAGTAAGGTACCAACTCTATCCATTAGCTGTGTGCTCCATTTGGAAGTAAACCTGGTAGGGGCTCATGAACAATGGATTTAAGAGTGCAGGTACAAGTAATAGCTTAACCCTCAGGTAATTGTCCCCAAGGAGGTCTAACCTATGAGTGCAAGTTTAAGTGTGTATTAACCAAAGAGGGTCTACAATTGACTTGTAGATGATGATGACCCTGAATCATTAAGGAACAGTTCGTATGTGTAAGGAATTAATCAAGGAAATTCGCTGGATGAGAAGCTGGGGAAACATGCTGAAAACCTCTAAATTGCCATAAAAATGTATGATGTTTATTACATTGTCATTCTTCTCATATTTTCTTTATGGAGTTCAGATGGAAATGAACCAAGTATGCTGGTGTTGTACTATTATTCTCTCATATTTAGTGGTCTTTGGACAGTTACATAGGTGGATAAAATGACTGCTTTTTCTTTTTTAAAATTTATGTATTTTTAGTTTCAACATTCACTTTTATAAGATTTTGAGTTCTAAATTTTTCCCCTCTCTCCTCCCCCCTCCCCCAGACAGCATGCAATCTAATATAGTTTATACATGTATGATCATATTAAACATATTTCCATTGTGAAAGAAGAATCAGAACAAAAGGGGAAAACTATGAGAAAGAAAAAACAAAACACAACAACAACAAAAGAGGAAATGGTGTGCTTCAATCTGCATTCAGACTCCATAGTTCTTTCTTTGCATGTGGATGGCATTTTCCATCATGAGTCATTTGGAATTGTCTTAGATCATTGCACTGCTGAGAAAATCTAAGTCTAACAAAGTCAGTTATTGTACAGTGTTGCTGCATATAGTGTTGTCCTGGTTCTGTTCACTTCACTCAGCATCAGTTCATGCAAGTTTTTCCAAGATTTCCTGCAGTCTACTTGCTCACCATTTCTTTTTTTTTTAATTAATTTATTTTGATTTATCAACAATCACTTCCATATGCTTTTGAGTTGAAAATTTTTCTCCCCCTTCCTCCCCCCAACCCTCCCCAAGACGGGCGCACAATCTAATATAGGCTTTACATTTACATACCCATTAAACATATTTTCACATTAGTGAAGTTGTAAGTAAAAATTAAAACCAATGGGAGGAACCATCAGAAAGACAAAACAAAACTCGACAGAAGGTAAAAATAAGTGAGAGCGATTCGACTTCCATAGTTCTTTCTTTGGATGTGGACAGCATTTTCCATCCTGAGGCTTCTGGAGATGTCTTAGATCCTCATAATGCTGAGAAGGGTTCAGTTTAACAATCTTAGTCATTGCATAACGTGGCTGTTATTGTGTACAAAGTCCTCTTGGTTCTGCTCATTTCACTCAGCATCAAATCATATAAGTCTTTCCAGGTTTTTCTGAAGTCAGCCTGTTCATCATTTCTTATGGCACACTAGTATTCATTACATTCATATACCACAACTTGCTCAGCTATTCCCCAATTGATGGGCATCCTCTAAATTTCTAATTCTTTGCCACCACAAAAAGAGCTGCTATGACTATTTTTGTACATGTGGGTCCTTTTCCCATTTGTTTGATCTCTTTGGGATATTTGCTCACCATTTCTTATGGAACACTCATTTCTTATGGAATACTCATTACATTCATGTACCACAACTTGTTCAGCCATTCCCTAATTCATGGGCATCCCCTCAATTTCCAATTCTTGGCCACCACAAAAAGAGCTGCTATAAATATTTTTGTATATGTGGGTTTTTTCCCCTTCTTTATAATCTCTTTGGGATATAGACCTAGTAGTGGTATTGCTGGATCAAAGGGTATGCATAGTTTTATAGCCCTTTGGGCATAGTTCCAAATTGTTCTCCAGAATGGTTAGATTAGTTCACAACTCCCCCAACAATGCATTAGTGTTCCAATTTTCCCACATTATCTCCAACATTTATCATTTTCCTTTTTTGTCATGTTAGCCAATCTGATAGGTGTGATGTGGTACCTCAGAGTTGTTTTAATCTGCATTTCTCTAATCAATAGTGATTTAGGGCACTTTTTAATATGGCTATAGATAGCTTTAATTTCTTCATCTGAAAACTGCTTGTTCATGTCCTTTGACCATTTATCAATTGGGGAATGACTTGTATTCTTATAGATTTGACTCAGTTCTCTATATATTTGGGAAATGAGGCCTTTATTGGAGACACTGGCTGTAAAAAATTGTTTCCCAGCTTTCTGCTTCCCATATAATCTTGGTAGCATTGGCTTTGTTTGTGCAAAACCTTTTTAATTTAATGTAATCAAAATTATCTGTTTTGCATTTCATAATGTTCTCTATCTCTTGTTTGGTTATAAATTCTTCTCCTCTCTATAGAACTGACAGGTAAACTATTCCTTGCTCTCCTACTTTGCTGATATCACCCTTTATGTCTGAATAGTATACCCATTTTGACCTTATCTTAGTATATGGTGTAAGGTGTTGGTCTATACCTAATTTCTGCCATACTGTTTTCCAGTTTTCGTCAAATAGTGAGTTCTTATCCCAGAAGCTGGAATCTTTGGTTTATCAAATAGTAGATTACAAGTCATTGATTACTGTGTCTTGTGTACCCAGCCTATTCCATGGATCCACCACTCTATTTCTTATCCAGTACCAAGGAGTTTTGATAATTGCTGCTTTATAATACAGTTTTAGATCTGGTACAGCGAGGTCACTTTGCCTTGCATTTCTTTTCATTAATTCCTTTGATATTCTAGACCTTTTGTTCCTCCAGATGAATTTTGCTATTACTTTTTCTAGCTCTATAAAATAATTTTTTGTAGTTTAATTGATATGCCAGTAAATAAGGAAATTAATTTAGGTAGAATTGTTATTTTTATTATATTAGCTTGGCCTGCCTATAAGCAACTGATATTTTCCCAATTATTTGAATCTGACTTTATTTTTGTGAGAAGTATTTTAATTGTGTTCATATAGTTCCTGGGTTTGTCTTGGCAGGTAGACTCCCAAATATTTTATGTTGTCTACAGTTACTTTAAGTGGAATTTCTCTTACTATTTCTTGCTGCTGGACTTTGTTAGTAATATATAGAAATGCTGATGATTTATGTGGGTTTATTTTATATCCTGCAACTTTGCTAAAGTTGTTAATTATTTCAAGTAATTTTTAGATGATTCTCTAGGAATCTCTAAGTATACCATCATATCATCTGCAAAGAGTGAGAGTTTTGTTTCCTCATTGCCTATTCTAATTCCTGCAGTTTTTTTTCTCATAGCTAAAGTTAATGAATAACAATGGTGATAATGGACATCCTTGTTTCACCCCTGATTTTATTGGAAATACTTCTAGCTTATCGCCATTACAGATAATGTTTGCTGACAGTTTTAGATAGATGCTACTTATCATTTTAAGGAAAACTACATTGATTCTTATGTTCTCTAGTGTTTTTAATAGGAATGGGTATTGTACTTTGTCAAAAAGCTTTTCTGCATCTATTGAGATAATCATATGGTTTCTGTTAATTTTGTTATTGATATGGTCAATTATGCTGATAGTTTTCCTAATATTGAACCAGCCCTGCATTCGTGGTATAAATCCCACCTGGCCATAGTGTACTATCTTCATGATAAGTTGATGTAATATCTTGGCTAATATTTTATTTAAAATTTTTGCATCTATATTAATTAGAGAAATTGGTCTATAATTTTCTTTCTCTGTTTTGGCTCTTCCAGGTGTAGGTATCAGCACCATATTTGTATCATAAAAAGAACTTTGTAGGACTGCTTCCTTGCCTATTTTTCCAAATTTAAATTAATTGTTCTTTAAATGTTTGGTAGAATTCACTTGTAAATCCACCTGGCCCTGGAGATTTTTTCTTAAGGAGTTCATTGATGGGTTGTTCAACTTATTTTTCAGAAATGGGGTCATTTATGTATTTTATTTCCTCTTCTGTTAATCTGGGCAATTTATATTTTTGCAAATATTCATGCATTTCATTTAGATTGTCAGATTTATTGGCATACAGTTGGGCAAAATAGCTCCTAATTATTCTTTTAATTTCCTCTTCATTGGTGATGAATTCACCCTTTTCATTTCTGATATTGGTAATTTGGCTTTCTTCTTTCTTTTTTTAAATCAAATTAATCAATGGTTTATATTTTTATTGTTTTTTCCCATAAAACCAGCTCGTAGGGGCAGCTAGGTGGCACAGTAGATAGAACACCGGCCCTGATGTCAGGAGGACCTGAGTTCAAATCTGGCCTCAGACACACAACACTTACTAGCTGTGTGATGCTGGGCAAGTCACTTAACCCCATTGCCTAGCCAAAAACAAACAAACAAACAAACAAAAACAGCTCTTAGTTTTCTTTATTAATTCCATAGCTTTCTTAGTTTCAATTTTTTTAGTCTCTCCTTTGATTTTCAGAATTTCTAATTTGGTATTTAATTGAGGATTTTTAATTTCTTCTTTTTATAGCTTTTTTAGTTGTGTGCCCAATTCATTGATTTCTTCTTTCTCTATTTTATTCATGTAAGCATTTAGAGATATAAAATTTCCCCTAAGAACCACTTGGGTTGCATCCCATAAGTTTTGGTATGTTGTCTCATTATTGTCATTGTCTTAGATGAAGTTATTGATTCCTTCTCTGATTTGTTGTTTGACCCACTCATTCTTTAGGATTAGGTTATTTAGTTTCCAATTAATTTTTAGTCTATCTTTCCATGGCCCTTTATTACATGTAATTTTTATTGCATCATGATCTGAAAAGGATGCATTTAATATTTCTGCCTTTCTGCACTGGATTGTAAGGTTTTTATGCGCCAGGACATGGTCAATTTTTATGTAGGTGCCATGTACCTCTGAGAAAAAGGTATATTCCTTTCTATCCCCATTCAGTTTTCTCCTGAGGCCTACCATATCTAACTTTTCTAAAATTCTCTTCACCTCCTTAACTTCTTTCTTGTTTATTTTGTGGTTGGATTTATCTAGTTCTGAAAAGGGGAGGTTGAGGTCCCCCAGCTTTGCTGTCTATTTTTTCCTGTAATTCCCTTAATTTCTCCTCTAAGAATTTGGATGCTATACTACTTGGTGCATATACATTTGATATTTATATGACTTCATTGTCTATGGTACCTTTTAGCAAGAGGTAGTTTCCTTCTTTATCTTTTAATTAGATCTATTTTTGCTTTTCCTTTGTCTGAGATCAGGATTGCTACCCCTGCTTTTTTTTTTTTTAACTTCAGCTGACGCATAATATATTCTCCTCTAGCCTTTTACCTTTGCTCTGTCTGTATATCTCTGCTTCAGATGTGTTTCTTGTAAACAACATATTGTAGTATTCTGGTTTTTATTCCATTCTGCTATCCGGTTCTGTTTTATGGGAGAGCTCATTCCATTCACATTCACAGTTATGTTTACTGTGTCTTTCTCTCCATCCTATTTCCCCTCCTGTTTAAACTTTTCTCTCTCCTTTTACCCTTTCCCTCCTCACCAGTATTTTGCTTCTGACTGCTTCTGTTAATCTCCCCTCCCTTCTATCAGCCCCCTTCTTTTTTCTTTCCCATACTACTTCTTCCCTCCCTTCTTTCCTGCCTTCTATCTACTCCCTCCCTTTTCCGCTTTTTCTTAATGTGATTATGTTGTCCTTTGTTTTCAAAGAGGACCATGACATCAGGGAGATGATGAGATAACTTGCAATTGATTTTGATTTGAGTGAGGGAGGGCTGTGCAAGGTCACCAGCTTTACTTTCTTCTCCAGGGTCATCTTGGGATGTAAATGTATCTTCCTTATGCTCATTAGAAGCACCTTTGGGACAATTCCATTAGCAGGTGGGATGACAGATATGACATGGACCTTTACCTGTTCCCCCATGATTTTAATTTCTTTCTTTACATCTCTATATTTTGAAATTTTTCTTTTCCATGTAGTTTGGAGATTATAAGTATTAGGTATGGTAATACATCTTAAAAGTGTTATTGTTAAATTTTTATCTACTGATGTTATATCTCAGTAGTTGCGGACAACAGACTTTTTTTTTTTGTCATTATGCTGTAGTTCCCATACAGTGGGAGTATAGAGGCCCAGTACAGAGGCAGCTCAGTGGTGCAGTAGATAGAATACTGGACATGGAGTCAGAAAAGCCCAAGTTCAAATCTGGCCTCATATACTTCCTCATTTCGTAACCCTGAGTAAGTCACTTACCCTCTTTACCACAGTTTCCTCAACTGTAAAATGGGGATAATAGGGGCAGCTAGGTGGCCAGTGGATAGAGCACCAGCCCTGGAGTCAGGAGGACTTGAGTTCAAATCTGGCCTCAGACACTTGACACTAGCTGTGTGACCCTGGGCAAATCACTTAATCCCCTTGCCTAGCCAAAAAAAAAAGTGGGGATAATAATAGCACTTCCCTTGGAGGACTGTGGTGAGGGTCAAGTGAGACAATATTTGTAAAGCATGGGGACAGCTAGGTGGCCAGTGGATAGAGCGACCTGAGTTCAAATCTGGCCTCAGACCAAACACTCAGCACTTACTAGCCGTGTGTAAAGCATTTTGCAGTGTCCAGCACAGAGTAGGTGTTATGTAAATGCTTATTCTCCTCCTTCCCTTCTCCCCGTATAATTGATTGGTTGAACTCTCTAGGATTATTTTGAGATCAGTATTTGTAGTTTTAGAATTTGTTGCCTATTTGTTTACAAAGGATATAAAATTTGTGGTGTAAAGTTCTAGCCACCTGATGTTGGTCCTTCCAGTTATCTAGTAAATACCAAATTTTTGTAACCTGCAGGGTCATAATAATAATACTAGCATTTACATAGCACTTTAAGGTTTGCAAAGCATTTTACAAATATTATCTAATTTCTATCCTCACAACAATCCTAGTTCAGCTTATGAAAATGTTTCTTTCCAGTAAAATTTATTGGTTGAGTTATCCAGGATATTTTGAGGTCTATATTGTGAGTTAGGTGCTATTGTTATCCCTGTTTTACAGATGAGAAAACTGGGGATGAGAGAGATTAAGTGACTTGCCCTCGATCAATAACTAGTATCTGAGGCTGGATTTTAATTTAGCTCTTCCAAGGTCCAAGATGCTACCCACCATGCTGAAGTTAATTATGGAACTTCACACATTGTTGTATGTTTACTAGCAAATTCGTTAACACTTCCTTTATATTTTACAATTACATTCTTGATTTTCTGTAATTGTATCAACAGAGATAGGGGAGGGGAATCACATCATCGCACCCATATGTATTTGTTGGTTTATGTACATTTTTCTGGTTTCTGTATATATTTGTGGGTACATACACATGTATATATATGTGTATATATACACATATACATATATATTCATCGCAGATAGTAACGTGTGTGTGTGTGTGTGTGTGTGTGTGTGTTTGTGTATTCATCCCAGAGCCTTTATATCAGCCTTATGGAATTTTTTGGTCAGGAAAGGAATGAAGAAAAAACAAGACAAGAAGAAAGAAACCCCTAATCCCTAATAAGAGAACTTCAGATTGGGTTTGGCTCGAGAGAAAAAATATTCTCTTAGGTCCTATTAAACAAATTAAGCAAAATACAGTTTTTACTTGCCAAATGAATAATTAAGTTTCTTCTGACTAGAACATGACCAACACTTCACATTCTTTTGTCTCCTTCTCACCCTTAGCCTTTTTAAGCTTATCTATTCTTCTTGTCCCCTTCTTCTTTCACTAGTCACTTTCAGTGTTCTGAAGCTGGCAGAGTATACTAAACAAATGTTATGCTTTTCAGCAGACTATGATTTACATTTTCATAATAAGCTATAATCAATGCTTTATGCAACATGGAGATAACTTTTTTTTTTTTTGGCAGCTCCTCTTAGGCCTTTGAGGGCTTTTTTTTTAACCAATAATTCATTTCCCAAGCCCTGTCAGTGCTCATACATGTGTTCCCTCACAATAAAAAAACAAAACAAAACAAAAACCCAGCCTACAGAACCCAAATATAGAGCACTGGAGCAATAAATTCTTGAATGTGGCTAAATTTGAAAAGACAGAATTTACCAGGTCTAGCCAAATTGCGTCATGATGACTCATGGTGGCAGCCCTCTCAAAAATGTCTACTGTTTGAAATATATTAGATATTTTATGTTAGAACTCTGTGGGAGTCATTTTCTGAGAAGGAAATGACATAATTCATTCTAACTTTACAAATGATTTGCTTTTCATAACAGTGTTCATATTTGCTATCAGTTGTCCTTACTCACAAAAAAAAAATTATTTAGACCTCTACAACTAATCCTGACTCCATCCAGCTAATATTAGTACAAATCTTAATTTCAATCTTGTCTATAATCATGTATACATGTCATATTGCCATATTAGTTTGAATATAGTCAGCCTATGACTATAGGCTACCTTTTTTTTTTCTTTTTTGGGTGAGGCAGTCGGGGTTAAGTGACTTGCCCAGGGTTACGCAGCTAGTGAGTATCATGTGTCTGAGGCTAGATTTGAACTCGGGTCCTCCTGACTCCAGGGCTGGTGCTCTGTCCATTGTGCCATCTAGCTACCCCTAATAGGCTACATCTTTATGTGAATAGTATAGAGAGGCAAAGCATGATGTACCCCTACTTCTTCCCTTCCCACTTTCCATCTGGGCTGGCTCACTCACCCTGATTTACATCCAGACGGGCAGGTTTCCCTGTGTGGGGTGCTGGCCATGGTCACTTATATAGCTACAACTCATTCTCAGGGGTAACCAGGAAATACGACTGTAGTTTCTGAGCCCCAACTAGTGTGCTTTCCATTTATACAGGTCAGTTACAATGATGACATTAACTCAAACATGAAAAATTACTAAACAAGAAGGAAAAAATAAGACTAATAGTAACATTTACTCAGTAGCAGACAAAATCAAGAATAATCAGATTCTAACAGTGTACCCATAAATCTGAATCACACCAATTCACACAGTGTTTTTTGGGGAAGAGTGAGAATACACAGAAACCTAGCAGTAAGACATATGAGTAAAGAAACCTATGTGCCTAGGGCAACTAACAGATCCAGGTTGCAGGGCTGGATATCTGTGATCTCTTTAGGCAACAGTCTGTAGCATGTCAGCATGTCATCTTCTCTTCTGAGCTTTTCTGTTCTGCTGAAAAAAAGCTGCTTCTCTTCTGATGAATCTGTATTAAGCTCTTTTAGTTAACAGCAGCCTTAAGCATGGGGTCCACAGAGCTTCTCAGGTTTGCTTCCTTGGCAAGGTGTTGAGGCAGAATGAAATTTTTTTTCTGTGAAAAAAAAAGTTCTCTTTAATCCCAGAATCAGCAAAACAATTCAGGCTTGGCTCTCTTTAGGTTTTAAAGGATATTCTCCTCTTGACCCATAGAGGCAAGAAAGAAGAACATAGGCAAGTCTTTAAGGGATTTCTCTTTTTTTTTTTTAAAGCTATGTCTGTCACTAGAGGGGGGAAAAAAAAGCAGCCTTACCTCCAACCAAATCTTCAATGTAGCAGAGGATTTGTCTTTCTTCCAATCAGTGCTTTCAAACAGCAGAACATTCTTCCAGTCAGATCAGCTTCCCTCATCAACAGTAGAGCCCCAGTCAGTTAGTTTCAGGTTCTGTCAGCCTCTTAGCTCCAGTGATTTGAGTGTTCTGTCTTCTGATGTCTTGGTTTCTGTAAGCAGCTTCTCATGTTGGCTTCTCTGATCTTTCTTCTGCCCGCAGCTTCTTTGTTCATGATTCCTGATCTAATTTCTGATCTCTGGCTTTTCATTCTGGCTTTTAATGCCTCAAATCAGTAGGGTGTAGGGTCTCATGTTTAACTTAGGTTGAAAAACCCCAAATCCATATTTGTCAGCTCACTACTATCTATTATGTCATACAAATAGCTATTTTACAATAGTCTCAAAACAATTCTCAATGTGTAGTTTCCCGACAATAAGCTCCAAAGTCTTGAAAATAGTCATATTTATATTAGCTGCTTAGAAACAATGCACTGCAAGCATCTCTAACAATTAGTTGCTACTTTTGCCATTGAGAGGCATGTTTTTCATTCTGATCCTCTCAGAATTCTCTGTTATCTCTCCTCAAGCACTTTTATCTAAGAGACTGCTTTTTTCTCTCAGGTTCCCTGAAAACTGTTTGTATTTCTTCATACTGTTTTTCCTTTCTTTTCACACAAAACTTCCTTTTCCTGCTTCTTTCAGCAAACAGAATGTGTATCTAAGGGGCAGTACTTTGCCCTTCAAATTGGGTCTCAGAAGGAAAAAAATATTGAAAAATAACCTCAATTATGTATCATATTCAAGTTTCATAAGACTGAGGGAGGATATGGCCATTACTTGAAATAATATGGTGTGCTAGACTACCCTCATAAAGATTTTTTATAGAAATAACAAAACAAATTTATGGGCCACTAGCTGCTAAAGTCTTCCCATTAACATAATTTTTTTCAGCATTCTGGATATCCCCACTCTTTTGAAATCTCCCCCCTTTTAAGATATCTTATAAATCATTCCCAAGGTTTTTAAGAGTTTGTTACCTCCAATATGCATTTCCTCTGTCAGATTGATAATTCTGCTTGAGAACTATTTCTATTTTATAACTTAACATATTCAAGGAGTTCATCAAGTCTACAGGTTGTAGAGTCCAAATATGGTACTTTCATTGCTATCATCCATGAGTGCAGATCACAAATACAAATGCTAGCAGATCCATTTAATTTTGCATGTTTCTGTCATTCTTCTAGTGTCACCGAGAAATGCTCTTTGGATTATTTGGTTTAGCTGGCTCTCTCATCAACCAATTTGTTCTTATGTAAGTTCTGTCATTTTCATCCATAGTTTTTTGCAAATAGGTTCTATTTGCACCCCTTCTTGGATATTCTCCCAGCTTGATACTCATGGATTGGGGTTCACATTGAATGGTTACCAGCTTGAATTCTAGCATTACCATGTGTGTATCCACTCTTAAGATTATGAACCCCTACTGTCTGTTTCCCACCAACAATCATCCTGTAGATACAATTAGCCATTAGCACAGGCATTTACTAGCATTGGGTAGTAAGAAAAATTTTTCCTTCATAGTCCTAGCTTATAGTCTCCCATTATTACAAACAGTTCCCTTAGGAAGAGTGGGCACAAACATATTATAGTGGTAGTGAGACATACATGTAGACAACTCACTGCTCCAGTAATTCTGGGCCTGGAAATCCTTTCTCTCTGATGGAGTGCTTACAAAGCTCCCCACTTGGTATAACATCTCTGCTAGGTGGGTTGCTCACCTGGGCTCCCAGTCTTCTGCAGTCTGAAATTTGTCTCTTGAGTCCCAGGGTTAGCTGAGTCTATAGCCAGCTCTCTTTTCTGTTGTCAGAAGCTGTGGTCCTCAAAGCTGTCTTGTATCTCTGTCTCTTTGCATCTCTGTCTTTCAGGAGTATGTTTCTCTTCTCTTCAAACTATGCCTTGAATTCTCTTGAACTGACACTCCAACTACTGGGTGGAGTGGCTAGTAGCTCTGCTGCTAGATGATGTGGTCGATGGAGTGGAGGGAAGGAGAAAGAAATCCCCTGCTTTCTATATATCCCCAGGAGTCTCTTACACAGGCATCTTCTGGCCTTCACTCACCTAAACTTCCCAACTTTTCTTAGCTACTTAAATCCCTCTGAGCCATGGCCCACTTTTTTTTTCTTTGTGAGGCAATTGGGGTTAAGTGACTTGCCCAGAATCATACAGATAGTAAGTGTTATATGTCTGAGGCTGGATTTGAACTCAGGAACTCCTGACTCCAGGGCTGGTGCTCTCTCCACTCTGCCACATAGCTGCCCCAATGGCCCACTTTCAAGCTACATAATCACTGCCCCTTCTGATTTTCTTAGAGAAAGGTGTTCACATTTCCTAAGAGGATCATATGGATGTTTGCATCTTGTTAATTCATTAACAGTTTGTTCTTTGTGATTATATTCACTGAACTGGAAGGAAAATCCAATTCCTTATTACAGTTGTATCCTAAACCAGTATAACAAGGGCTGTTCCATACAACATGCTCAGAGTTACCTTTCCTTGTTCTGACCAACCACTTGTGCTAGCTCAGCTTTTGGGCATGTTGAAGATGGCATGTCCATGCATCTGACTCATACTGAAAGATGCGGGTTCTTTGGAATTATGAAGTTATTTGTTCATTGACTGTTGAGCAAGAGGAACTAATGACTCATTGAGCCTTTAAAAGAAGAGACAGCTTTCATCTAGGCCTCTTCCTTCATTTCTCTAACTGGCATATGCAACTCTGAGCCTTCCAATGAGGGGTAAGAAAGGACTGGATCTTTTCCGCACTGCATTAAGGTGACTGTGGCCACATGGTAAGCAGGGGATTCAGCTAGATAAGTTTGTCATAGGCCTCTGGATGCCTTTTCTGCTTTTTATTTCCTTTACTGAGTAAGTTATTGAGCACCAATCTCAAAATAGACTTGTGCAGACTAAGAGGTGACCTTATGAGTTGGATCCCCTATTACCATGATGTTGAGGTGGAGAGGGAGTCCATATCCTCTCTATTAAGAGGTAGGTAATATGTTTCATGATGAATCCTCTGGAATCATGGTTGGTCAATGAGTTGATCAGAGTTCTTAAGGGTATTAGGGTGCCTTGATTTGTAGAGTCTTAACAAGTTATTTATATATTGTTTGCAACTTATACCGATATCACAGTGCATGGTACTTTGTGACTTACTTCAACTGCCTTCTATCCTTTGAATGGAAGGAGAGATGGCAGCCACGACTTCATTTTTATTTGGTAGATGGTCACAAAAAAAGCTACTGCATCGCAGAAAGTTTCAATTCAGTAAGAGCAAGCCCATTACATTTTTGGTTTACCACTAAACCAAATCAAAAAATTTTCCACACAACCTGTTTTCTTAGCTATACCCAGAAAAGTGGTCAGGCTTAGAGGAGCCAGGTGGTCAAGGATTCTGAATTTTATTCTGGAGTATCAATTTCTCTTCACTTCTGTTATTTTAAGGTTTTAATCATTACAACAAAGGCTGATTATTCTTCACTGCATCATGGTGAGGAAAAATTAAATACATAAATTAATATGGTAAGGTAACTTAAGCTCTTTGGGCCTTGGTTTCCTTATCCATAAAATGAGGAGAAGTAGGTGAGGATTCTGTTGGTGAGTAATTCATATCTCACACTGTCCACAAGTTCATTGATATGGCCATATTCTAAAATCAGAAAATGACCTCTTATAATGGAAAGATAACTATATTGTCTTTTGAGGGGCAGAACTCATCAATTCATCATTCAGGAACCAAGAGTTATTCATATACTCTACATCTGTGACTGGAATGTAATCAGCAGGGACGCCCTAGTTAAGACTGCGTAGAAAGTTACCTTAAGCTCCCCTTTCCCTAGTCATCAGTCAGCAGCATGTCCCCATTTTGACACCTCTACTTCCTTTGGTCTGCTCCACCTTTGGCATACCATTGTTGTCCCTCAGAAGTTCAGCCTGTTCTCTTTTAGGTCACCCCACTTGGTCTTTCCAGGTGTGACTGTATGCTATCTCCTGGGTACTCCAGCTTGATGTTACCAAGCTTTCCTCCTGACCAGCAAATGAAATCATCTTGCTTTGTGCTTCATCTCCTTAGGATCATCTTTCTGTATATTTGGGCCTACAGTGGGTAGGATACAGCTCCATGAGAAGGTATGGCTAGCATGCAGACACCATGAAAGGAGGCTGAAATTAGAGACACAATCATTTGCCAATACTGCATTTTACTGATCCTACACTGGGCATATCTGCCCCTAGTCTCTTTGGCTTTGAACCTATTATTCGCTACTGCTGTTTACAATTTTCTGCCCACTCCTTATATAAACTCTGTTGTATTTCACCTCAGTATGGTATTCTGTTTATTCTTATAGATCCTGGCATATAATATGTCAACTCTTTTTCTTCCTGAAGCATCAATGGACCTTCCAAGGTGTACTCTCCAAGGTGACAAAGATAGCTATGCCTAACCCTCAACACAGTGCCTGGTACATAAGCATTGTTAAGTGCTTAATAGATACTTTCATTTATCTATCTATTCCAATCCACAATAATATGTCAAAAGGAAAAATAGGGAAGGCACTCTCAAAGCCCCATTCTTTCTTCTAAGGAATGTGCTTTTTACTTGTGTCCTTCTTGATACACTTTGTTATCTAATCTAAAAGAATGACTTTAAGGTTGGAAATTTCAGGCCAGACTGGTTGGGGAAGTGGTTATATGACTGGCCAAAGTTGTTGATGGTAGGGTTGGTAGGAGAAGCAAATTGAATTAATTTCTTAAATCCAATTGCATTCTAAATGAATGGAATGGCTTTATCATTTGGAGTTAAGCTCTTGCTATTTCAAATTCATGTGCATGAAGCAAACCCTAGCAACTAACACAAAACATTCCTATATGTGACCAAGCAGAGGGTATTTATAAGTATTGCTAGAGATGGATGGATTACCAACTATTAGGGTGAAATTTTGTCTAGGGCATATTTTTGAGCTATTAGAAACTATTACTTCCCTATCTTTAAGCTCATTATCTAATTCATTTTGAAAACATGAAGCATTGATATGGTAGACCTAATCTAACTACTCAGGTTTAAGGATTAAAATGTAATAAGTATTCATGGATCATAGAATAACATTTAAAACCACTTTGTTTAATTAACAACTTTAAGAAATCAACTTCAAAGTTAAAGATATATAATATTTACTCTCCTCTGTCTCCACAATCACTAGGCCAGTAGAAGTCAGGGGAGTATTCCATAGGTAGTAAGAGCAAAAATGAAGCTGATAGGTGGTACGGTAGATAGAACATCAGGCCTGGAATCAAGATCTGAGTTCAAATCTGCCTCAGACACTCACTAGCTATGTGACCCTGGGCAAGTCACTTAACCTGGTTTACCTCAGTTTCCTCGTCTGTAAAATGAGCTGGAGAAGGAAATGGAAAACTACTCCAGTATCTTTTCTGAGAAAATCCCAAATGAGGTATCAAAGGGTCAGACATGACTGCAATGATCAAATACCAACAAGAATCAAGTAGTCCCCACAGCAATCAGCTTAGCACTAGGGAGTAAAGCTCAGAAATATTATTCCAACAGAATGAATCCCCAGGCTAAACTTTTTATACCTCCCATGGCTGAAAAAAGCCCTAGCCTCATTAATGGCTAGTCTTATTCAAAGGAACAATAAAGGAGCAGGGGCATTAGCAAAGGAGGAAGGAGGCTCTGTAAATGTAGGCAACTCCATGCTTTTTCTCAGAGATGGTTCTCAATGCCCCATTTGTGATCTAATCAGAGAAGTCCCTAGTACAATAGAACCTTGGATAGACAGTTCTCAGGGGGAGGTAGAATTCAAGATGACTATAAATTTCAAGCAACTTTCCTACAGAAACATGAGAAAATTTAAAAGAGAACAAATATTGGATTTTAACCAGCATTTTACTTGTTTCCATTATTCTAGGGCCCATTATTCTAGGGCACAATTCTGCTCATCCATATGCCTTGACCTCCCATTTATGTACAACTAAAGGCTATTGGATCCAGCTCTATGTAGTAAAAGTGAAAGACAGTACCACATTATCAATGATAATTCCTTCTCAATCATTCCCGTTAAATCCTTTCTTGTTCCAAGTCATTGGTAAGGCAAAAAGCTATTATAAACAGCTGAGCCAGCAACCAATTCGCTTTATATTTGCTCCTCCTCTGTCGGTACATCACTGCTTCTTGACAAAGAGGCCTATGTCTCATGTTTTTTTGACAAAATGAAAACAAATTACAAAATAGTTCCACAGTGTTAGATGCAAGGGCATGAAAAGTGTATTCTTAAGAAACTTCTTACTAACCCATTCATTTACCCCATGTCATATATTATCCTCCTTGCAGCTTGTGGAAGAGGAATAGAATTTGCTTGTTCAGCCAGCACTGGAAAAGTTCGTTTTTCCTTAGCAAAAAATCTAGCCTACGTGATAAGAGTTCAAAGTTCAACTGCACAGGTGAAAGCTGTTCCATTAATTTAGCAGTTCTGTTAATTTAATTTAATTCCGTTAATCAAAGCCCTTGTTTAAATAAAGACTTACAGAACTCAACAGAGACACATCTTGTATCTTTTGTGAAGTAATAAGACCATCATAGAGACAGCAGTGGAAGGGCAGTTGAAAGGCTCCTTAGCTATAAAGTAGAGCACTTTAACCCATTCTGGATAGCTGAGAATCTATCCAATTTTTAATGGACTCCTAAAGAGGAGATGCCATAATTTCTCTAGGTAGAAGACAAACTTCTTGAGGGTAGAGTTATTTTGTTTTTGTTTTTATATCCCCAGCACCTCCACAAAATCCTACTTCCATGCTGCCCTAGTCACGGAACAGAGGTCATCTTTAAGGTAATTCCTTTACTGTAAATGCTTTACCATACTGGAAAGGCCCAAAGTATGGTTCTGCCAATACAATGAACCTGCTTTTTTAGAATTAGCCTATGTAATTATGAACAGGCTTCCCACTGGTAGACTAACCATTGGCCATGACAGCCCAAGAAATCAAGAAGAACACAAAAACGGCCTTCGTCCTATGCAGTCCTATTACAAGCATGGCTCTAAAGCCAGCACCTTCTTAGTTCAGGTGAAACCTTGGGATGAAATGAGGTACTTACAAGTCACTGAATGTTTAATGCTGCATATTTGAATGTAAATGTCCCAATCTTTTGTCATAAATGTTAATTATCTTAACTATAAATATATCCATTTTGATTTTGAAAAGGAATTGAATTTTGAAAGATGAAACCCATTTAAATATGTGTATATATACTCTTTAGGCCCTCATTTATCAGTGAACTTTAAAATTAGTGTTTTTGTATGGCACCAAATGTGTGAGCATGCTTCATTGCTGTATGATTTTGAGTATTGTCCCCTCACGCTGATCCTCCTTCCTTTTAAGTTCCATGAACTTAAGGACAGTCTTGCGTGACAATGGCAAACACATTTGGCAAACATATGTCTTCTTGTTTTATTCTTCAGTTGATACTGATAATCAGAGTATTGTTGAACAAAGTTGTCTCTGCAGTAGAAGTTACCAAGGTCTCTTGTGTGATTTTTTTTTTTAGGCAATTGGGGTTAAGTGACTTGCCCAGGGTCACACAGTTAGTAATTGTCAAATGTTTGGTCTGAGGCTGGATTTGATCTCAGGTCCTCCTGACTTTAGGGCCAGTTCTCTATCCACTGTGCCACCTAGCTGTCCTTCTCTTGTGTGATTTTTAATTTGCACTGAAGACAACCTTGTTGAAGGAAAGACTGTTTATAGTCAATAAATAGTGAAAATTTTTTTATAACTTTAGTGCAGTTATTTGATTATGAAGGAATGGTCTACTAAAGAAACTAAATTTATAAATTACTTTTTAAAAAAAGATCACTGAATGTTTAACAAAGAAGGAAATTTGCTTTGCCTAAACACACCAAGAATATACAATAAAGATACAGCGACACTAACTTTTTCTGGATACAGCCTTTTCCAGTTCCCAACTGGAAACTGTGTCTGGTTAGGAAGTCATCAGGGCATGGTGACGGTCTCAGTTACCCACCATGTCTGAGAGGCCCCCTACATGAACTGGGACCAGGAAGTTGCTCAGGGAAGCCAGAGCCAATTCTTCTGTTGGTGGTGAGGAAGCTGCATCAGGAAAACTCTGGTCCTCTCATAAATCCCTCTGCTTTTCTGTAGTAATTCTGGCAGAGTAGCAGAAAAGGAAGAGGATGTTTCTGTCTAGTTGTTAGACTGCATAGAAACTTCAGTCTATATGTGAGATCCATGTTTAGTGACCAACAAGTAGATACTATGGGAAGCACTGGATCCCACCAATCTTGACAGTCATACTGAGGGCAAAACAGAAGAAAGAAGCTGGGACTAAATAGAAGGATGAGTCACAGGTTCTCAGAGAAACAAAGAAATTGATGAAGATGGTTTTTCTCTATTTCTAAAGACAAGAAGAAATAGCCTTTCATGAGACATTAACTAGTTGCGAAAAACACCATGAAAATAATTGCATGTCATGAACCAACATCCTTTGCAGAAGATAAAGAGATAGAAAAATTCTACAAAGAACTTAAGGAGACCCCCAAAATAAATCAACATATGTTTTGATACTTGGTGACTTTAATGCAAAGGTGGAGACAGGTGAAGATGGCAAGAAATGTGTTGGAAAAAATAGATCAGCAATAAGAAATAGCAGAAGCCAACAACAAAAAGGCCCATATATCATTGTAAGAGGGGGATACCCAAGGGAGATTTCATCAAAAGCTAAAGGAAAGAAATAGAAATAGAATGAGGTAACTCTTTAGATGAGGAAGACTGTAGGCAGTCTAATCTTTGGATAGCTCAGTTGCTTATGAAGAAACCAGTGATAGACAATGAACTTGCCTCCAGGGCACAGACTTACTTTCTATCTTTGTCCCTAGTCACTCATCTATGTGATTGCCAAACAGGTATGGGAGGGAG
The DNA here is from genome assembly GCF_003287225.1 of Phascolarctos cinereus. Classification (NCBI taxonomy): domain Eukaryota; kingdom Metazoa; phylum Chordata; class Mammalia; order Diprotodontia; family Phascolarctidae; genus Phascolarctos; species Phascolarctos cinereus. The sequence continues at coordinate 60,883,013 of NW_027556098.1, forward strand.
ACCTGAATGAAGTGAACCTGACTACCCTGAAACAAGGGGCTTACCAAGGGAAGGAGTTTTTAAGCCAAGAAGGATTATTAAATAGAAGGACAAGAGCTCTCCCATTGCTTTCATGGAGATGACAGACATCTGAGTTAAGTGTTTGAAGGTCTCAAAGGATAGATGCTTCTACTAATCTTAATCTAAGGGTCATTACCCTAGCTGAAAGAGCTCAGTAGTATTCCTGCTAGTGCTCTGCCCAAAGGAATGTAAATTTTGATAATTAAAACCTCACTAGTATTCCAACTAAAAAGGGAAAGGGGCAAGGGAGTAAAAGGGGAAAAGGAATAAGCATTTATGTAGCACCTACAATGTGTTAAGCACTGTACTAAGTGCTTTGCAAACATCTTATTTGAATTTCACAATAGCATGGGAAGTAGGTGCTATTATTATCTCCATATTTACAGTTGAAGCAGAGGTTAAGTAACTTGCCTAAGGTCACTCAGCTACTAAGGGTCTGAGGCTAGATTTGAATTTAGGTTTGTTTTGACTCAAGGCCCAGCTCTATCCATTGTGCTACCTGTCTGAGAGAGAGAAAGAGAGAGAGAGAGAGAGAGAGAGAGAGAGCGAGAGCGCATGATAACACTCCCTTTCATGATAACATAGTACCGTATAGCGAACCAGTGGTTGAAGGTGGAAGAGATTTGAGCTTCCTGTGAAACAGTGAACCAAGGGAGTCCGGCATATTGACCTACAGTGTGAGGAGAGCATAGCAGCTGAACAATATGCTTAGCCCTACCTGGCAGCCACTGTCCAGCTGTAGAGTAACTTGTCTGGTCCAGACAAACAGTAGCTGAGCCTGGTGAGAGGACTGATGTGAATACAGAGGATTGGCCTGAGACATTAACCCCTATGAGGAGTAAGTCCTATCCCCATAGAGCCAGCCAAGCCAGACTGTAGAGTGACTTGTTCATCACCAATGCTCCACCTCACAACAAATTTCACAAGGACCCTAAAGAGAAAGAAAGTCATCAAAACGTTGAGGTTCTGGAGTTGTGAATTGCCATGTACATGTGTGTTCTCTGTGGAGGAACCTCACTATCACTGTATTTTAAATTCAAACCCCCTCTCCCCCTTTTGAATTTATGGGAATCCTCTTCAGGAAGGTAGGGGGATCCCTGGGGAGTATACCTCTGGGGTTAGGGTAATGCTTTGTTGTAACTGCTGTTCTTCCTATGCATTTGAGTATGTGCCTTTGCTAAATAATTGAGTCATCTATTGGTTGAGTTTGGAAGGGGAAATACCATTAGGGGCTTGTGAGCTAGTAGGAGGAGGATAGTTCCCCATAAGGTTATCTCTTGAACCTGGAAAGTAGTAGCAGCCATCTTCTGTTCTAGCCCTCTATCAGTGATAGTGGGATTTGGGCAAGTGAACTCTAGAGGGTAGGGGGAGGATTGTATCATGAACACTTTTTTTTTTTCGTTGCCTCCCCCTTTCAGTATGTAAGCTTTGAACCATAATGTAGCCCTTTTAAGATATTCAATTTCTTTTTTTACTTCTTTTAAGCAAGAAAGGCTTGTTCTTAAGAAGACACAGCTGTGGGTCAGTTCTTGCCTCTAACACATACTGGCTTTGTGTGATCCTGGACAAATCACAACCTCTAAGTATGCCCAGAAACTCTAGTCTAGAACTATAAATTACAGCATAATTGCTTATTTGCATTGATAGAGAATTTCCTCACTGGGAACTGCCTATACACCAACAAAATTGCAGGTCCAGATTACCCTAAAAAGTTTCTTTTGTAAACTGTGTTTATGTTTCAATGATTCCACCCAATTATGGTTTTCTCAAAATAAATGTTATAAGTCATCAATTCTTCTAAAAGTTCATTGTCACCCTATGGGATTATGCTGATTTTTGTAGGTCACTTTCTTTGAGTATAAGTCATTCTCCTTTGCTTTTTGGTATATCATAGTCCAAAATTACTTTTCAGTCCTTATTTCTGGTCAATAGTCCTGGGTGATTTGGACTAATGTTCTTTTTTTTCTCTTTCCCCATTTTGGCCACCTGTAATATTTTCTCTTAAATTCAGAAACTCTGGAACTTGATGGCTACATTTTCAGGTGGGCTAAACCTGGAGTTCTTTTTCATTGGCTTCCTATGGATTCTACTCATCTGTACTTTACCCTCTATTTCCCCATGCTTTTGGTCAATATTTTTATGTAAAGCCAATAACTTTTATATTATCTCTTTGAATTCTGCCACTAAAGTCACATTAGCTTTGTTTATAGACAAATATTCTAATTTTATTGTTTTTTGACTTTGATCAGTTATATGTATTATATCATTACATGTTTAAATTTTACTCCCTCCATTTTATTTTCCAAGGTTGTCTGCTGTTTTAAGGTTTTTCCAGCTTCTATTCTAAACCATTGACTCATGTTTAGAGATTTTTTTAAATTAAGAAATCTAATTTTCTTCCTTTAATTTTTTAAATTAGGCTTTTCAATGATTCTTGAGTTCTTGTGGCCATTTCATTCTTTTTTCTTGAGTTCTAGTTCTAGTTATTTCAGGATTATTTTCTTTCTTTTTCCTTTTTTTTCTTTTTTGGGATTTCTTCTAACATTATTTTTATCTTAGGATATATAATTATTATTTGGCAAGCTTTTGTTGTTGTTTATTTCTTTTTTCTCTGAATAAACTTCAGTTTATTTTTTTTCTATAAGGAATTTATTTACCCTCTTTTAGTTTATCTGGTGCATTTGTAACTGTTTTGAAATGATCAAGAGAAGCTCTTATTTAGCCATGTTGCCAGAAGTCTCCCAATCTCTTTTTTCTTCTCCTCTCAAAAAATTAAGCTTTCATCTTCTTCCTATAATTTTGCATTTGTTTCCAGGCATCCAAGGATTGCAAAAGAAAGTGAAGAAGTATTGTTATTTACAGTTATAAATGCATTACATTTACTTTGTGAACTAGGTAAAGAGCAATGAATACAGTAAAGATAAATCTCATTACCATAGTCTCCAAAGCCTCCATAGCCTCCACCCCTATATCATTAGTCTTATAATTAGTCTTAATAAAAAAATAAACTTTTTTATTATTGTTGTTGAGTTACTTCAGGTACCCTCTTTAACATGAATTATTACTTACAAGTTACAGGAGGGAAGTGACTGTTTTACTCATTTTATCTTACACATAATAGGCAGTGAACACATATTTATTGAATTAACAAGCATTTGGTATTTCTTGACAATGCTTGACAATATGTTGTATAAGCATTCATGCATTCTTTGTAAGAAGTGAGCTAAAAATATGAAAATAAGGGAAACATAAAAGTAGCTTTTTTGGTTTAAGAGATCTTGTTTACACCTGAACTCATTTACACCTCACATTCACCTGAGTGTGAGGCTCATGCTAAGATGACAGGACACCTTGGTTGACAATCTTTCTTATTTTGTTCTTTCAAGCCAATCAAATGGTTTTGGCTTGTAGCTACAATAGAGACATTGAGGGGCAGCTAGGTGCCACAGTGGATAGAGCACCAGCCCTGGATTCAGGAGGACCTGAGTTCAAATGTGGTCTCAGATAAGACACTTGACACTAGCTGTGTGACCCTGGGCATGTCACTTAGCCCCAACTGCCTCGCAGAAAAGAGAGAGAGAGAGAGAGAGAGGAGAGAGAGAGAGAGAGAGAGAGAGAGAGAGAGAGAGAGAGAGAGAGACATTGACTGACTGACAACATGGGCATGGAGCCAGTAGCTCCCTGTGTTTTCCATTGTTCTCTTCAGGTTACGTTTAACTTTTACTTAAAAGCCTTTTCTGATTCTTCCATCTGTGTGGAGGGGTAAAGGGTGGGCTGGGCATTGTCAGTAAGATGCTTTTTTGCAAGATGATTTGAATTTTGTGTCCAAATATACAGATAAAGTAGGGCAGGGATGGAATCTAATAATGTAATCTGTAATCAAGGTGGGGAAAAGAACTGAGGAAAACTTAAATTCTTAATGACCATAGGAGCATAATTAGTCTTTTGAGTATGTTTTTCATTGTTAATTCATATTGTAAATCTGGGGTGCAAGAGACTGCTTAACGTTATTATTTTCTAAACTCTCAGGTTGAAGGTTTTCAAAGTAGTTTAGGTGGGGGAGTTTGGTCAGATTTCACAAATGCAGTGTCCTGTAGATGAGGCCACACTCAATTTGTTATGGTTTAGAGAGGAATATACCCTAAAAGGGAGCTGTTTGTTCAGGAAGAAGTATATATGCAATTCGATGAGCACTTATTAAGAACCTACTACATGCAAGCCACCAGATTCAAAAACAAAATGAACAATAGTCCCCACTGAATTTACATTCTATTGAAAAGATAACAACAACAACAATAGCAAGCTTATATAGTGCCTATGTTCCAGGCACTGTGCTAAGTGCTTTATAAATATTATCTCATTTAATCCTCCAGGAGGTAGGTATTATCACTATTCCCATTTTGCAGTTGAAGAAACTGAGGCAAAAAGAAGTTAAGTGACTTGTCTAAGGTCACACAGCTAGTGAGTGTCTAAGCTGTATTTGAACTCAGGTTTTCTTGTCTCCAGGCCCAATGCTCTATCCACTGCACCATAACATTTATTTATGAATTTTTTATCCATATAAACAAATAAATGTTTTATTGATTTTTAAAATTGCTGTTATTTCCTAATGACCTTCCAATAAAACTGACCACCCAATAAAACTCCCCCTTTAACAAAAAGTATATTTAAACAAAACAAATAAGCACATTGGCCATGAATGATAATATATACCTCATTTTGCACCAGGCATCTACCAGATGTCTGTTAATAGAGGAAGGTATGTAGATATGTTTCCACTAAAGTCATCTGAACATAATCTTAACCAGAGATGTGATGTCTTTCAATGTTGTTTTCCTTTATATTATTGCAGTGGTTATGTACACTATCTTCTCGGTTCTTTTAACTTTATCAGTTAATACAGGTCTTCTCAAATTTCTCTAAATTATTCATATTGTTTCTTTTCGCACAATAATATTTTATTATATTTATATGCTGTAATTTGGCCAGCAGTCTCACATTTGATGGTACTCTGTTTCCTGTTCTATGTTACAAAAAAACCACAATAAAATCTCTATAAATATTTTTATAAATATGGATCCTTTGCTTCTGCCTTTGACTTCTTTGGGGTAATTACCTAAGACTGTAAGTTGTAGGAAAGGTACTCATCTGCACTGGTAGATGAATTTCCTCACAGGGATGCTCACTGTACCAGGGTTCCAACACTTTTTGTTCTGTGAATCCCTTTCAACAACAAAAAAATATGCTGTGATCCCCAGGATAATTTAATATATTACTCATAATATTCATAACTAATTATTTATTGCTTAATTTAACTTAAAGAATTTTTAGCACTACTGCAAACCCTGAAGGGGTTTAAGAGTCATTAAATGGGAAATACTGCACCATGCTGATGAAATCATAGGCTTTTTCTAAGTAAATACAACATACTTTGAGAAAAAAGAGAGAAACAGAGACAGAGAGAGAATTCTGACAACTTGAGAATTTGGAAAGATTTCTTGTAGGAGTTAGCACCTGAATTAAGCCTTGAAGGGTGCTGAGTATTGTAAGAAGCAGAGGTGAGGAAGGAATATATTCCAGGCATACAAATCAGCTTGCACAAAAGAATATAGACAGGAGATGGAATTTTAGGAATACTGTAGCAAGTAATATAGTTTGTCTTAAATATTGAGTGCGTGGAGTAGAATGACATGAAATGTCTGGGAGGCTGTAGCCATATTGTGAACGTATTTAAATGCAAGGTTAAAGAGGTTGTATTTGTGCTAGAAGCTTTAGGGGCTCACTGAAAGTACTCAAGAAGGGGTCAAATGCTGTCCACTAGAATTGTTAGTATCAAGTGGGGGCCATCTCCCATCGTCCTGATCTATATTGGGCCACTGGACCCAGATGGCTCCAGAGGAGCAAGTCAGACTGGTGACCTTGCACAGCCCTCCCTCACTTAAATCCAATTGTCTTGCATGTCATGATGTCACCTCCCTGAAGTCATGGTCCTCTTTGAGAATGAAGGACCAATGACAACAAAATGTCAAGTGCACAGTTAGTCCTTAGTGTATCCAGAACTCCGTCTGTATTTGTTCTTGGAAAACTCTAACTTGTCTTACTGTGACTGCTGCTTTATCTCCCTTTAATTCAAATATCCTCATACCATTTGTAGAACTAATACTCCAAAGCTTAATTATTGTTACTGCTGCCAGGAGGGAGACCCCTTACAATCAGCTCCAAAGAGTGTAACCCTCTCAGGAAGTACTTGGTAGGAGGAGATGGACTTTCCAAACTTTACTGACAGTTGGTAATCGACAGCAAAGAAGCTACTATTCCCCTACTATGGCAGCAATTACTATTTGCTTTCTCCACACTCTCTTGTCAGGAAGAGTGGCTCCAAGATGGATGGAAGTACTTGAGCAGTGTCTAGTGATGATTGGGGTATAGCTACGCTAGACAAAATTTCATAGTAGATGGCTTGTCTTTGGTCATCCTCACCACCTTTTTTCTGTATATATTTTAGCTCAACACAAATATTTGTTAAATGCCCACTGTGTGCAAGGCACTGTGCTGGTTACTGGTATTCAAAAATGGATATGACACAGCTCTATACTCAAGGAACTTGCAGTCTAACTGTTATAAGAGACTGGCCAATAAGTGCCAGTCCTAAGGATTTGTTCTGTAAAATTTGGATTCAAAAGGCTGCATTTAAGGCCGCACTTGGGCCCCGAGGCCACAGGTTATTTTTGTTCTGTAAAATTTGAGGTCAGTCAAAAGGCTGCACTTAAAGACCTCGAGGCTGCAAGTTCCCTACCCCTGGCCTAGTCCTTAAGACATGCACAGATAATGCCCTTGCTGGTGAGTTATATGATGAAAGATTTCAGACCTCATGTGCAATAATCTCTGCTTCTTGTCAATGCAACATGTAGAACTTTAGTGAGTCTGCTTCTGGGAATGGATAATAGGAAGGGGCCTTCCCCCCACTTTAGGTCAGGCATAGATATCCTCTGACCATGCCCTGTCAGCATAATGCACAATGATGACAAGTCTTTTAATTGTCTGCTGAGCCAGAACTGAGTGTCTGTACAAAAGGCTTACATGAACAGTCTTTCACTTGCTTCCCTGGCAGTCTTCCAATAACTAGGCACTGGAGGAGGGGAAGACCAAATGACCATTTCCTCTCACCCAGTTGCCATGTGTCCCTCAGCACACGTGTCTGTTATTTTGTGTTTATTCTTTCCTGACCTTAGGTGAGTAGATATCCAGAGGTCAAATAGACCAGGTTATGACCTTGTAAACTTTGAGAGATCAGAAGAGGCATCACAAGTCCATTGAGTCAGAAGCAGAGTGTGCCAGTAACCCTAGCACCCAGGTCTGGTGAGGAGTCAGCCCTGAAGAGCAGATTGCTTAACTCATCCCAATAGTTAATGGACTTAGCAGATAAAATACAGGGTCTTGTGAGCAGGGAAGCAATTTGTCCCATCAGCTATGTCACAACCAGAAGTGAAATTGTTAGGGACTCCTCAAAGGGAGAAAAGGATTCTCAGAGCCAGGAAGTACTCCCCAAGGGTGTGGGGGAAATATTTTTTATCAACCACTTTAAATTTGAACTCTTTCCAGGGATCAAGTAGGTACAGAGCTAAGAATTTACCTCCCAGTTTGGGGGAATATTTTTTTGTAAATTTTACTCTTTGCTTTACCTTCTCAGTAAATGTTTTGTAAAAGTCCATTGATATTAACTGACTAATTAATATTGAAATGATACCAGCTGGCTAATCAATATTGGGAGGCACACTGGATGCAGGCTTATGTACTACAACACTAGAATTCCTAACCCCTGGCATTAACCCTAGAACCCTCGAGGTCATGTAGACTCAGATGCCCTCTGATAAATCAGCTTGCCTGTGAGAATGGGAGAGTTATCCTAGAGTGAGGGCTATACAACACTGGAGGAAAGACACATACACAAATAGCAAAGACGTAATGGAGGAACATAATAAATTCAAGGGAGAAACTCAGGGAAAGTTAAATGAGAAATTTAAGTAGGGAGAGATTACTTTTAACTTTGTTGTTGTTCAGGGACAGCTTGTGGCGCAGTGGATAGAATGCTGGGCCTGAAGTCAGTAAGGCTCATCTTCCTGAGTTCAAATCTGACCCCAAACATTTACTAGTTGTGTGACCTTGGGAAAGTCGCTTAACCCTGTTTGTCTCAGTTTCCTCATCTGTAAAATGAACTAGAGAAGGAAATGGTAAACCATTCCCATATCTTTGTCAAGAAAACCTCAAATGGGGTCATGAAAAGTTGGACATGACTGAAACAACTAAACAAAGTTCAGTGAGAAATTTAACAGGGACAGATTACTTTCAACTGAGAAGTCTTTACTAGACTTTATGGAGAAGGTAGCACCTGAGCTGGAGCTCAAAGGAAGGGAGGTACTTTAATATTTGGAGATTGGTGGGAAAGGGGAAATTGGTGGGAAAATTTTAGATGTGGAACATTGTGTAAGCAAAGGTAAAAGGAAAAGGAAAAGCCAAGATGACTATGTGGCATAGTCCAGTTTGACTACAGTATAGATAAGAGTATATGAAGAAGAGGTAGAATGGAATCAAGCTTGAAAGGTAAGTCTGACTCCGATTTTTGAGAGCCTTAAATCCAAGGCTAGGGATTTTGTATTTTGTCCTACAGGCAATATCAATCCATCAGCTAATCAACAAGCATTTATTAACAAGCATATATTAATTACGCACTACAGTATACACTAGAGATACAAAAACAAGAATGAAATAGTCCCTGACTTCAAATATCTTATATTCAGATAGAGGGGATAACATCAAAACATAAATTTTTTCTTGTTTTCTACCTGAGAAAATGTTGCTTTATGGTTTTTTTTAATATTATTTATTTATTTTTAGTTTTCAACATTCACTTCCTTAAGATTTTGAATTTTAAATTTTCTCCCCTTCCCTCCGCTCCCCCCTCCCCAAGACAGCATGCAATCTGATATAGGCTCTACATATACATTCATATTAAACTTATTTTCACATTAGTCATGTTGTAAAGAAGAATTAGAACCAATGGGAGGAACCAGGAGAAAGAACAAACAAATAAAAAAGAGAGCAAATAGTATGCTTTGATCTGCATTCAGACTCCATAGTTCTTTTTCTGGAACACATATATTTGTATTCATAATATCTATAAAATGAATACAAGATGGTTAAGGAAGGAAACAGAGGGGGAGGAATCAGCAAAGCTTCACGTAGAAGATGACACGTGATCTGAGTTTTGAAGGAAAGTGGGGATTCTAAAGGTCAGAGGTGAAGAGGAAGTGCATTCCAGGCAAGGGGGAGAGCCAATGAAAAGACATCAGGATGAAAGATGGCAGGTTGTGCAAGCAAAATAATAAGTGAAATAGTATCTGCTGCATTGAAGAGTGTGAGGACCAGAATAAAATATAAGAAGAATGAAAATATGGGAGGAGTCAAGTTGTGAAAAACTTTAAAAGCCTAAGAGAGCAATTTATATTTGATACTATAAGCAATAAAGAGCCACTAGAGCAGGGGTGGGGAACCTGTGACCTCAAGGCCACGTGTGACCCTGTAGGTTCTCAAATGCAGCCCTTTGACTGAATCCAAACTTCACAGAACAAATCCACTTAATCAAAGGATTTGTTCTTTAAAACTTGGACTCAGTAGAGTCACTAGAGCTTGTTGAGTGTGTGAGTGTGTGTGTGTGTGTGTGTGTATGTGTGAGTGTGACATAATATTGCTTGCACTTTAGGAAAAGTACTTTGGCAGATATGTTCCAGATGAATTGGTATGGTGACCAAATAGGAAGCTATTGCAATAGTCTAGTCTAAGAGTCTTAAGTTCAGTATAAAAGAAGCAGTACACTAGATTACTATTAAGGGGGAAGATGGCCTTCAGCTTACACTTGCCAGTTTAGCTCCTTCGCACTAAATGGCTATACAAAAGACCATCACATATATCAAATAGTGAATAAATCCACTTATGTAAGCAAAAAAGAAAACCTAAATTTAGGGAGTTATACAGAGCAGAATATACCAAATAATATACAAGAGTGAATGAGTAAGATAAAGTCTCAACTCAAACCAAGAGAGTGGGCCGAATTTCACCTAAAAAATCTCCAAAATTTCTAGGGAAGCAAGCTATAAATCAGGGGCATGTTGAAGATCTGGTTTCCCCTATGTGTCTATAGCCTCTAAAATCTTTCTCTCTTCCATTTATGGAGTGTCCTCCACACATGCAGGTTTGCAGCATGGACCTCAATGTTCTCTCTGCCAATGAGGAACCATGTCTCCCTCCATATTCATCCTCAGCACAGGGCTTGCCTTTTCCTACTTCACTTTGGTGGGAACCAGCTTAGGGTAGGAATAAAATGGATAACTGGATATCTGAGGTGAGGATGAGTGGAGATTTGAGAATAACACTGAGTTTACAAGCCTGGGAAAATGATGATGTCCTCAATGGCAATAGTTCAAAAGAGGGATGGGTTTTAGGGGAAAGATAATGACTTCTGTTTTGAATAGATTGAATTTGAGATGTTTAGAGGATATCCAGATGGAAATGTCTAATAGGCAGTTCATGATGTGGGAGTATAACTCAGGAAAGAGATTAAACACACACACATACGTACATATGTGTGCACATATGTATGTGTATAACATTGACTACCCTTGTTCTCACTGCCTTAAGTCCAGGTATGTTATATATCACCCCTCCCCCAGGATTCTCCGGTATGCTTAAGGGGGCTGAGAGTGTCTAGACTTGCTGCTACTACCTCTATTAGTAGCATTATCCTGATTGTAGGAGTGGGGTCCCCTGCTCTCCAGTTCCATCGAATCACTTAATAGAGTTTACAGTCACAGTTTAGTTCACAGAGCACAGTTGTAAGTTCCATATCCAACTCTGTCCCCCTCTCCCCAAGGCTCAAGACTGAGGCATCCTGGCTACTCTGCCTGACTTGCTGACTACAACACCTTTTACTCCAAGATCTCCATGGCTTGAATTCCATAGTCTGGTTAAGATTGCTGTTGGCATCTAGAAACTAATAAGGATAAATACAACAAAACAGAAACAAATCTTCTAGTCCATTTTTGGAGGCCAACAAGTAAAAGGGAGAACAGGAAAAATAGATCCTTACCTCACTCACCAGTTCAGTTCATGGCACATGAGCTATGGATGAACTGTGTTCTTCACCTTTTGGATGCAGCAGGAAATAGCACAGAGGAAAGGGAGAGAAACTGTGCCCAGTCTGGCTAGTTTTAAAGACACAGCCTGTTGTGGCTGCAAAATCCATCAAAGGAGGCTATGCCGACCCATGGTAGGGACATGCGGAGAAGCAGGGTGCCTTCATGTTAGGCAATCTGGATATGTTCCAAGATCCCATTACTGATATATGTTTAGAAGTCATCTGCATAGAGATGATAATTAAACCCATGGGCACTGATGAGATCACTAAATGAAAAAAATATAGAGAAAAAAAGAGAAGTGAGCCTCTGCTTAGACTTAAAGGTACACTCACAGGGGGTGTGACATAGATTATAGATTAGCTAAGAAAACCAAGGAGCAGTCAGACAGATAGGAGAACCAACAGAGTACTGTCACACCAATTCATCTACGAGGAGAGGATAGTCAAAAGATTCAAAAGAGGCAAAGAGATCAAGAACAGAAATATCATTTAAGAGATTACTATAATAGTCTACCTGAGAAGAGATGAGTTCCTAATATTCTCTTTTTTCACTACTCAGGTATGATGCACTATTATGTTGTTCTTTTGGCTGTTGAAAGCCATTCTCCTTCACTGGCCCAGTGGGACCTATCCTCCCTCAAAGTGGCTCATTCTCAAACATTCATCTTTCTGCCTTGACCTTTTTGTTCTGGTATCAAGACCTCTGTCTGGCACAGTCATACTTGAGAAAAAGCTCAGAAGATATTCTCAAAAGATGTAGCTGTCATTTACTTTATAATTTAGCAGTTTTGTGTATTTTATGCCCAAGGTTTCAAGTAATTTACAGGATAGCCCAATAAGTAAGATTATACCCAGGGGTACATAAAATAAAAGAGAACAGAAACACAGACCCACAGGGGAAGTCACTCAGATAATCAGACTCCATATCAGTTTGGTTCTTTCACAAAAGATATCTTACTTGGTTTTCTGAGTTGCCTATCTTCCTGCCTCTGTCCTTTCCCTGCAACACACAAATCAGCTTTCACAATATAATGGGCCAGTCTAATACCAATTCCCAAACCTTGGCTCTCTCTGCTTTTACCAAACCCAACAGGTAGCCTCAGTGCGGGAGAGAAGTAGATGTTCTTAGAACTTCAATAGCAGTTGCCATCTTCATGTTCTTCAGATTAGTTGCCTGCCTTCCCAATTGTGGTACCGCTTTCCTGCTAACAAAACTACCATTCATAATCTTAGCTTAGTTAGGCAAGCTGCTTAGAGATCCCTTAACCATCCCAGAAGTATTTACATTTTAAAAAAGAGCTTTTGTTAAATAAATCTCTAATTGGTGGAACTGCGGCAGGCATTATGAGAATAATATTTTGGGTAGTGGTGGTGGTGGCGGCAAGGGATTTTACCTGCCTCGTTTAAGTCACAACATGTAGGCAATCACTTCTTCCACTTGTGGGTAAGACTGACCCTATCCTTAGGAAAGAGTGGGGAAAGGGACACTGGGTTTGATGGGGTGGTTGTGGCACTGTGTAGGAAATGATGAGAGGCAGATTCTTACCCGAGCATAAAAACTTTCCCATACTTGTCTAGTTTCTCTGCCAATGTTTGCTTGACCTACATTCAAAGGGAGATTCCTGCTTTATCTGGGCTCCTCAATCTTGAAGTAAGATGCAGGACCAGGCATGAAAAATAAGTTACAAGTGGTAAAGTGGTCATTCTCATATCTTTAAATTCTCTTTTTGCTGCTACTTTTTACTGTTGTCATTTTGTTCTTATTGGGCCAGGTTCTTCACTGACAACTATAAGCTGTGCTTACTTGTCTTTTTTAAAAATATTATTACTAATTAGATTTCTATAATACCTTTCCTTTGAAAATCTGTCTTATGCTACCTTGTATTCAAGACTCTATATTAATTATAACTAATTGCAGTAAGAAATATTTAAAAATTAAGAAATGAGAGCATTTTATAAATTAACATAGGTGTCTATTTCCATGATTATTATCTAATCTACAGATTTCATACCATCTGTGAAGCTAGCTTTAAAGAAATCCTAGCTAGTCAGCTTTTTCTCTACCCAATGCTATGATATTTCAGGCTTGGAACCTGAGCCAAAATTGTGGCATTTGGATACTGGAGGTTTCAAAACAGCTGACTATTACTGTTAAATTATTATGATTTGGCTTCTCTCTAGAAACTGAAAAAATGACCAAAAAGGTAAGAGATGTAAGTCATCATCAGCTGCTTTGTGGTAGTTATCAATGTCATCACCTCCTAATTATGTAACTGGTTTATAGTTGATGGTGGGGCAGCTAGGAGGCATAATAGATAGAATGCTGGGCCTAGAGTCAGAAAGACCCATCTTCTTGAGTTCAAATCTGGCCTCAGACACTTACTAGCTATGTGACCCTAGGCAAGTCACTTAACCTTGTTTGCCTCAGTTCCTCATCTGAAAAAATGAACTGGAAAAGGAAATGGCAAACCACACCAATATCTTTGCCAAGAAAATCCCAAATAGGGCCACGAAGAGTCAGACATTACTGAAACAACTGAACAACAACAATTATAGTTTGTGGACAGAAAATATTAATATGATTCCTATTTACCACAGTAGGATTTGAAAAATTGAATACCTTTACATGTATATGTTAAGGAGGTATTAAGGAATTTCCCTACAATCCCCTTACAAAATATGAATACTTCTCTAATTATGTCTTAAAAGAATAACATGATTGTCTAAGCAAACAAATTAGCTACTCCCTGCCAGTTTAAAACATAAGCCCTGGAGAGTTGAAAGGGAGGGCAGGTAGGAGTGTTTTGTGGATGTGACCCATAAAGGGGGTAAAAAGGGATTTTCCTTTTTTGCCTCCTTACCAGTCATGACATCTAAGAATGAGGTACTCAGAGGGTTGCCCTATATCTAGCAATCAAGAGTTCATCAGTTCAGGCCAGCTATGGAGGAAAAGGCCAGCCTTTGAGAGGAAATCACTCAAGAGTAGGGAGTTGGGGGTGAGGGGGGACAATGCAGACCTTTAGATGGTAATCTTGTATCTCTTTTCTCCCCTTGAACTCCTTCTTGGTAGCTTCAAACCTTTTGTGTCTGGGCACAGAAAAGTCTGTTTATGTTTCTTTGTTTTAAATGTTTACTTTGTTTTTATAAATAATATTAATCACTGTCAAGTAGCTAGACTTCAAAGCTTCAAATACCCAAGGCAGAGAAAGACAGAGCAATCTTTTTCTAACCGGAGTACCTGGAAGAAAGGAAGCAAGAGATTTTGTTTAAAAATGAAATTAGAATTGAGATATGAACCGTAGAAGAAAGATTGGAAGGAGAACTAAAAAACTTAGAACAAAATATGGAAAGCTTTACCCAGTTAATGGACTCTCCGAAATATGGGCTGAATCAAAAAGAACTCGATGACTCCATGGAACAATGAGAAATATTAGAGGAAAAGCAAAGGGTTTAAAAAGTTGAAGAAAATGTAAGATATCTACTATCAAAAGCAGATTAGAAAACAGATCAAGTAAAAATAATTTAATAATTAAAAAGCCTACATACAATAGTTCAAGAAGTCATTAATAAAAATTACCCAGAGAATGAATCATAAAAAGAGGATTAAAAGGAAAGATAGAGAATGATCAGAGTTTGGGCAAGGGAAAAAATAAGGAGGAACAGAGGAGTATCTTCAGACCACTTTAATGGTAAATTACTAATGTTGATTACCTTTCTTCCTTTCCACCATCTTCTTCCATAAAAAAAAAAGAAAGGAAAACAAAGAGGTGGAAAAGTATGAGAATATGATGTAGGAAAACACACAATTAACAATCATAATCATGAACATGAATGGTATAAACCCACCCAGAAAATGAAAGATGATAGCAAAAATGAATTATAAAGTAGACTCCCATAATATAATAAGTTGCCAAAGTCACTGGTTTACAGAGTGTGTGAGGGATTATAAGGTGGAAGAAGTCTGGAAAGGTAGAGAAGGGCTAGGTTTTGAAAAATTTTGATTGCCAAACAGAGAAGAGATATCAGGAGGAAGAGAACACTCAATCCTTACTCTTTACTTATACTGTGATTTATGTGGGAAGAGAAGTCTAATATTTAGCCCAATTATATTCCTACTGTGTGTGTGTGTGTGTGTGTGTGTGTGTGTGTGTGTGTGTCCCTATCCAGAATAATACTGCAAATAGATTTATGAGGATGGGGACTCGCTAGATGTGGAATGAAAGTTATCTTGACTGTTTATAACCTTGGGTGTAGTTATTTTTCATTTTTGGTAGGATTAAATAAAACCTGTCCTTTATTTGGTGTTTTCTTAGACTTTGGGTTTGTGTGGGAGCCCTTTCTAATTTTTGAGGGAAACTCAGACACGAACCATATTCTGAGATTTCCCAGAGAAAACCTGGTGGGGACAAAATGAGGTGAATTCGGATGTTGCTAGGGTACCTGGGTAGGGGCACATGAATCAATTAGAAAGAAGCTTCAAGTTTGAACCTGGTCCACATTAACTCCAAACTTTGGTTTTAGGCCACAAGTTACCATAAGATTTGTGGAAACTTGAACTTGAAACATGGGGGAGGGGAGAAATGGCAATCAAATAGCTGTGAATCAAGAAAGTGTTTCAATTTAAGAAACATTTGCCTCTAGCAGTAAAGCCAACACAGTTGATAGAAACAATTGAGAAAAACTTAGCTCCTCTTTGATTCTACAAGGATAAGCTACTTCCTATATAGCCTCTAAGCCTACTGAAAACTTAATAAATTTTGTTGAGAAAACAATACCACAATATATGCAGTTACTTGCGCATAACATTTTTTATTTCTACCATCTACTAGGAACACAAATATTGTAGGAAATATGTTATGTATTGGTCATGAGTAAGAATGAAAGAATTTTTCATATAGCTGACCTATGAAGGAGTTGGTTGGAAATTGATATTTGCTTGGTGGAAATAAAATTTTACTGCTCTTTGAGCTGAACTCATTAAGTCAGAGTCAAAAAAGGATATAAGGAAAGTCAGACAATCTTTAATTAGAGAAAACAGGATTGCAACCATCTTTTATTTGCTGAAGTGACAGGTCATTGGAAAAAACATGGTACATTCAAGAGGACTAGGTGAAATATGCATGGTGCAGAAATGAAAAAGAGAAGATGAATGAACTGTCTTCACTTTTAAAGAACAAAGGACTAAGATGGTTGTTCTGACGACATGTACAATAAGAAGACTGAATTTCAAGCTTCTTTCATTGCTGTATGCCACAGAGTTTAAATCAGAAAGGAATTCATAGGTTATGAAGTCTCTTTGTTTCTTTCCTAGCTTTTGGTGGCTGGATGACAGGGCTGAGAAATATACCGTTTAACATGGCTGAGTATATGTGGTTTGTGGGAAGAGAGGGAAGCAAGAGAAGGAGTAGATCTCACACCTTTTCTTTATGTATTTAACAATGAAAGCCTTGGCTGTACATTTCAGATATAACCTATACAACTGCATTATATTGAAGAATTGTTCAAAGTAGTTTGTTATAGCTGTTGGATTACTTAGGTTAGAGTTACTCTTATTTCTTTCAATGCAAATAATCACAAAAGATGGACATTTTGAATTAGATGTTCTTGTGGCTGTAGTTTCATTTGGTTACAGATACTTAAGTGTTCAAAAAACTAATTGCCAAAGCTATTTTGAAAATACAACTGTCTATTTATCTTGTAAAACTGGGATAAAAATGTTTTGCTCTTTGCTTGTTACCTGTCTTCTTTTCTCCATCTCTTTCCCCTTGCTTTTGGGCTCCTTCCCTCCCTCCTTCCTTCCGTCCTTCCTTCCTTCCTTCCTTCCTTCCTTCCTTCCTTCCTCTATTCTCTCTCCCTCTCCCTCCCTCCTCTTCTTCCTTTTTTTCTTCTCCCTTTCCCTTTGCCTTTCTCCCCTCTCCCTTTTCCTACCTTTCTCTCTCTCTCTCTCTCTCTCTCTCTCTCTCTCTCTCTCTCTCTGTCTCTGTCTCTGTCTCTGTCTCTCTCTTTGGCTAGGCAATGGGGTTAAATGACTTGCCCAGGGTCACACAGCTAGTAAGTGTGATGTGTCTGAGGCTGGATTTGAAATCAGGTCCTCCTGACTGTAGGGTCGGTGCTCTATCCACTGCGCCACCTAGCTGCCTCTTCTCTTTAGTTTTTCTTTCTTTTTCTCCTCTTCAGAAAAGAGTACTATACATACACACACATATATACATACATAAACATACACGCCAGTATGTGTATGTACATGTGTGTATACCCGTATGTGTATATACACACACATATATAATAATTCAGTTAAGGCAGAAAAAACCAACATGAAGCATGATAACAAAAATCATAGGAATTATGGTCACAGAAATTAAGTCACAACTTCTGCAAGAGAAGTTTGACAGCAACTCTTTCCATCAAACAAATTCAGTTCAACTATGGCAATATTACCTCTGAGGATCCTTATCCCAACATCCACTGGGAGTATTGATTTTGAGATAGGCCCTCAAACAAGGTGACATCTCAGCCTCAGAGACACCTCAAGTGTACTCCTGAGGAATGGGTATGATTTGCTAACATTAAAGTCCCCATTTCAGTATGTTCACCCCAATATCAATCACCAATGATTATAGCCCTGGTTTTATTTAGCTAATTAGCACAATTAGCTTATACAAAGGGATAATTACTGAAACATTAAAGCAAATATGGAAGTATAAACATTTCTCCCAACATCTGAAGGCACACTCTCTCTGTAGGATCTAGGTCCCTCGGGAACAGACTCAACCTAAATCAATTTCTGTATAGGATTTGTCTCACCAAGTTCATTTCTGAATTCAGGATAGTAGATAGACTAATTGCTATAGTTTCCTCCTGGATGCCTCTGATCTATATTGGATCAAGCTGGTCGCCCATGGCTTCTCTCCGTACTGTCTGGCATGGATTCTAGCTTCTACGACTTTGGTGGCTTGTTATACTGACCTTTCAAAGCTTACAATTGCACCTAACTGCAAGGAAGAGTGAACGCAAAGGGATGGAGAATAAAGGACCATATTCATAGGATGCATGCTTGCCCCTAGTGAGGAGCTGTGAAGCTGGAAGCTGGCAATGCCTCTTCTTCCCCCCTTTTCAGTAACAGCAAGATGTACTCTTGGCTTTCTGATTGCTCTGGGTGAGAAAGGGCCTGAGGCCTCTACCTCACTAGACAGTGCACAGGAGCTCTTCCTTACTCAAAAACCAACCAGGCAGGAAAAAAAAAAGAGGCTGGCTTTTGTGGGTTAGTGCCTTTTGATTGTATCCAAGGTCAGGCTCAGCAGCTAATCAAAATTCCATCTCTTCACATACAATTAAATGATTGGAACTGTTATAGAATGTCTTCCTGTTTATCAGTCATTTCAGTTGTATCTGATTCTTGGTGACCCCGTTTGGGGATTTCTTGGAAAAAATACTGGAGTGATTTGCCATTTCCTTCGTCAGATCATTTTACAGATGAGGAAACTGAGGCACACAGAGTTAAGTGATTTGCCCAAGGTCACAAGCTAGCAAATGTCTGAGGTCAAATTTGAACTCAAATCTTCCTGACTTCAGGCCCAGCATTCTAATCACTGTGACACCTAGCTGCTCTAATAGAATGTCTACACATGCTGAAAATTATGGAGCAGGTACATATCATTATGCGTTTTCAGAAGTAGATACCTCAGCTTGGCCATAGGTGGAGCATGCTGGGTATGCTCTAAGGATGGAGCCCCTGCTATACAACAAACATGTATTAAGTGCCTACTATGCGTGAGGCACTATGTGCTAGTTGCTGGGAATAAAAAAAAATGGGACTAGCCCTGCCCGCAGTGAGGTTATATTCTATTGGGGGATACAATATAAGCACAGATAAATCTGATAAGAGGTTATCAGAGAGAACTAGCTCCTGGGTAGATCACAGAAATGCTTCATTCTTGATAGAGCAGATACCCAAATCTGGAAAGAAGACAGGGGTTCTTAGAGTCTTGGATGAGAATGGATTGCATTTCAGGTACAGAACAGTTTGCAACCCATGGAACATATATAAAAATGAGCCTAATGGGCCCATCCCATGAAGTGTGTGAAGGAACTCCACTGGTAACTTCTGGGGACTCAAGGATCGCATCTGACTCAACCCTAAGAGAGGACTCAGCACTTTGAAATGAAGTAATTCCTTTATAGAGCTTATTTTGTATATATATTTATTTGCATATTGTTTCACTATTAGACTTCTATATCCTGAGTTTAGCAGCATGTCTGGCACGTGATAGACACTTAACAAATAATTGTTTATTGATTGACTGACTATTGGACACTGACAAAGGAAGAAATGCTAACTCAGGTGTGGGGAACCCATGCAGCCTTGAGGCCACATGTGGCCCTCTAGATCATTAAGTGTGGCCCTTTGACTGAATCCAGATGGATTGAGGACCTAGAGAGCCACGTGTGGCCTCGAGGCTGCAGGTTCCCCACCCCTGTGCTAACTCAACAGAACTTTAAAAAGGAATGACCCCACCTTCTAGATCTTTCTTTGTTCAACTTTCCAGGGCTTCCCATGAGGGGTGAGAGAAGTGTTACCTTCTCTACCCTTGGACCGGGTGGCAATTAGAACAGGGACTCAACTAAATGAGTTTTAGCCTGGGACTTTAGTTGCTTCTTAGGTTTGTGTTTCTTTGCCTGATTGTGGGTGACCAAGCAATGATCCTAAGATGAATGTATTTGGGCTTGGAGACAGCCTTGTAAGTCTGAGGAGGGCAGGAAATTCTGGGTCCTCAGTCAGTGCTGATTTCACTGTAGGAAGTATGCTTTCTACATTTTGTAAAAAGTGGAAATTTGGTTCCCCACCCTTTGCAAGCATAAGATAATTACATGTGGTGTCACAAAATTACATATGACAAAGTTTTAAGGTTTTAACAAGGTATTACATCCCATTATTTCTTTAGGAAGCATGAATCCATCTCTTTATGCTCAGAAGGGAGCAAAATCACTAGGCAAACATAAACTTACCCTGCCTTTTCAGGGTTTTAAATAGCTAAGCCCTGGAGATAGATTTAGAGACTATCTGAGAAATTTTTAAAAATTTTTAGAATTATTTAGAAGAACCTCCATCTTCCCAGTTAGCTATGCTGCCACTTGGGTTTTATCTTTCTCCCCTCATTCTCTCACCATCAATCAGTGGTCAAATCCTGTCATTTCTTTTTTCTTTTTAAGTTTTGGTTGATACCTTTTGCTTTTTACATTATCATAGTTTTCTCCTGTATCCCTCTCCCTCTGCCTTCCAGAGAGCCATCCCATATCACAAATAGCACTTTAAAGAAAAAAAAAAGAGGAAAAATCAGCACAACAGATCAATCAAAAAGTAAAAATTTATGTGCAGTGTACAACACCTATGGACACCCCAGTTTATGAGGGCTAGGTTGGGAGTATCTGCTCATCTTTTTTTTTCAAGCCATCTATGTGTACCTTGTCTTTAAGATCAATAAGTTTCATTTGTATGGAGAGCATGTTTTCTTTTAAAGAGAAGCTTTTTGCTTCTCTTCTTCCAGATTGCCCTTCATTTTTATGTACTAGTTTTTTCCAATCAATTGTTCTCTCTTTTGTTTCTTTGGTGAGACTTGCCATTGCAAATTCAAATTTCCTGTTCTTCTGATTATTTCTGCATGTATGCCCTAAGATTCTACTCTCACAGTTCTCATTTCTTTTTTTTTTTTAAGTAACTTTGGAACAGTGTGTTCTCCTCAAAATTCACAAGGTCCTCTGCCTCATTAGGAGTTGAATAATTTTCATTCATTTTGTAATATTTATTCATAGATGCTTGAATTCATTTTCTAGATCTGGAGGCCACATTTACTTCTATTGTTAATGTCTTCCTATCGGTTTATCTCCCTATATTCAAGGTCTTTGAGTTTGATTTCTCCTGAATTCTTTCATAATTTCAGTCTTTTCTTGTTATTTTCCCCCTTTGGTCATTTTCTGACTCCTTCCCCTCTGGTGGTGGTTTTCCTAGGAGCTGGATCTCATAGAGTCTCAGTCTCTCCTCATACTACACAATTCATGGTTCCCCAACCTAGGTCTCTGCCCCAAGTGATTTCTAGGGGGAATAAAATTGATTCTAGCTAGATATTGTGTTCTTTCCCCTAGGCTTAGTGAACTGCTACAATCTCCACTTCTCTATTCCTGCTCCATTTCCTCTATTTCTCATTATTCTGGCCCACTAGCACATTGTTGCTACACTGCTGCTACTTCAGCTTAGACAAATTTCTTCTGCGTGGAGTTTGTATCTCTGAGGCACTGAAATGAGGAGGGGGTGGAGAATTAGGCATTATTATAAGCTTAAACACGTCTTGCCCCTTTCCCTTTGATACCCTTCTGTCTTGCAGAGCTCTGTTGTAGCAAAAAACAGAAAACAAAACAAAACACTGAGAGGTGGCAGGGTGGAGTTTCATTTGTTGCAAGCCCATAGGTTGACTTGTACAGCCCTGCTGCCAGGAACCTAGTGGATAGTGGGGGACAGCAGCAGGTTATTAACATGTGAGAGTTAGGTATTAATTCATGTAGTTTTTAACCTTCTCTGAGTTTTTGGTGTTCTAGACCATGGAGATACATGAAATTACCTTGTCTCTGGGACATAATTTTTATCTTGAAGAAGTTCGAGAGGTCTAGAGGATCAGAGAAAATGTTAGTTCTCTATCTTATTGGTCATGTGACCCAGAAAGAGTAAGGGAGATAGATAGACATGCCCACATATAACTATATGTATGTATATATGTATGTGTATATGTATAGATATGAGAGAGATAAAAGTAATTTAAAAACAGAAGATATTTATGAAATTATTTTTAAAACATTTTAAATTATACCAATGGGACAAGTACTAAAGAAGAGAAGCAAATGTTCCACTAATTATAGAAATGACCAGCAGTGGGGAATAGCAAGTGATAGCATTTGCTGGGAGGTAAAGAGAATTGGAAAAAGCATGGAGTCATAGAAAGAACAATAAAGGATTATGGAAAATTAGCATGGTTAGGAGAAATAGCCAACAACATTGGAGAGTTACTGGGCAGCTAGGGGTCACAGTGGATAGAGCCTTGGGCTTTGAGTCATGAAGACTTGAGTTCAAATCTGGCCTTGCAGGTGACCGTGGCAGACTTGACTTTTGC
Source organism: Phascolarctos cinereus (assembly GCF_003287225.1). NCBI lineage: Eukaryota > Metazoa > Chordata > Mammalia > Diprotodontia > Phascolarctidae > Phascolarctos > Phascolarctos cinereus. Next base: position 60,905,423 of record NW_027556098.1, read on the forward strand.
CTCAGTTTCCTCAATTATAAAATGGGGATCATAATAGCACCTACCTACCAGGTTTGTTGTAAGGCTCTCAAATGAGACAATATTTGTAAAGTGGTACATAGCAGGTACTTAATAAATGCTTGTGTCTTTCCTTCTAGGAGGTAAAAATTACAGGGAAAGCAATATTCCACAAACAGCCAGAGTATTATTGTTGTGGAGGATTAATATCTGTGTATCCCATGCTAGAGCCCTACCCAGGCAATACTATAAGTCACTAAGACTATGTAGGAAGCCATTTATCAGAACTATGTATTCTGATGTTAGTCCTGTTTGTTTCCCTTGCAAGTAATGCTTTGAGACTTGTGAACCTGTATGCTTGTAAGGAGAGTTGGTGACTCCACCCTGAGATTTCCAAGGATTACTTTTTTCCCAAATTAATTTTGTGGGGATAATAAGCTCGAGACATCAGAAGTCCCCTTAATGTACTGTGGCTCTCTTTGTTAGGATGGAGCCTCTGACCCAAGTGTATCAAACACAATATTATAGATGCTAAATTCAAATATAGAAGAAAGTCAGAAATTGGAAAATAAAAATTCAGCTTCTACAGGTAAAATGCTCAGTGCTTAGGAAAAAAAAACAGGGACATTGTCATGCCAGGATCTAGTAAGAAACATTTATTTTAGGACAAAAAGATGGCTTAAGGATTACAAATCCAGGGCTGTGACTGGTATCTGAAGAGAACTGAATATCATAAGCCCATCTAATGTCCTTTTCTTTCTTCTACTTCACAACTAACAATAACATTAGCTTTAAGGGTTTTCATACATTTTTATTCAATGTTCCCAATCAACTTTAAACTGGGAGCAAATCGTTAAAAAGTTTGGGGGGGTTTTCCTCTTCTGAGAATTATTTGGTTTGTAGTTAGTTCCTGATTAAAATGATTTCCAAGTACCTAAAATGTATGAATTATTTATTGTATAGATGCTAATCTTATACTACTACACATCTTAAAATGTTATTTTCCTTCTGCTATATGCACATTAACTCATTCATTTTAAAAATTCAAATTTTCTTTTTCCCTAAGGAGCTACTAGGCCATAATGGCCTAACAACCCAAAGCATTCTTAGAAACAAATAAATAATCCAGGTTAGAGGGGTTATTTCCTTGGTTTTCTTTTGCTCAGCGTTTGGAACCATCCTATTTTAGAGGTGATAATACAATTGATGATGGTTGCCTTCTGTTGGAGAAGAAGGAGGGATAGGATCTTAGGTTTTCTCATTATAAAATTTGCTGGTCACCATATATATATATATATTTTTTTCTTGGATAAATATTGTAATCTTCATAGTTCAAAACAGAACACTCTAGAACTGGTGGGTGATTGAAACTTGAAACAAAAATGGGGAAAAACAATAGCCTCAAACACCTCAGTTCTTCCCCCATCAATATTTTTATTATTTATAGTGCAGGGCTGCAAGCAAATGTATCCTATTGATTTTAGCCACTGTGGAGCCTACAGCAGAAGAAGGAGTTAGACTACTCTGGCCATAGACAGATTTACACTGGTGTTCTGCCTTTGTGGGAGGGGGAGGCCTAGATTAAAACCCTGCCACTGCCTCTCACTACTTCTGTGATCTTGGATAAGTCACTACTAGTCACACTAGAGATTAGTATCTCTAGGGCTCAGTTTCCATATCTATAAAATGAAGAGGTTAGATTTAATTACTTCGGTGGTCCCTTTCAGCTCTGAATCTAAGGTCCTGAAAGAGTCTTGGCCATATGCCTGATATATAGTCAGCAAGCAAGGATACAAGCATGATATTGTACTGTTATACCAATAGTCTCCTAAAGAAATCAACTACCTCTCTAATTCTGAATGCAACTTGTGGCATGATCCGATAACCTCGGTTGCTATATGTCACAATTAGTGAAAGAGAGAGAGAGAGAGAGAGGAAGGAAGAAAGAAAGAGGGAGGAATGGAGACTAAAGAGAAGAAAAAGAAAGTCATTGGTGGGGAGGAGAGTATCTTCTATCCATTCTCCCATCAATCTGCCATGCAAATATTTCTACAGCATAGGTTCAACCATGTTACAATAAATGCTAGTAGCTCTCTATTACCTGTAATATCAGATCCAAATTCCTGTTTGTAATCTGGCTCCAAGCTACTTTTCCAGTCTTATTATACAGTACTTCCTTCTACATTCTTTGGTCTAGTCAAACCGATCTTTTTCTTGTTCCTCACTTTTGACATTCTATTTCCTGTTTCTGTGCCTTTGCCTGAGCTGTCTGCCACATTTAGAATTCATTCCCTCTTTACCTCCACCTCTTAAGACCTTTAGTTTCATCCCAGGCTCAGTGTAAGTGCTATCACCTACCTGAGGCTTCTCCTGATCCCAGGTATTAGTGTCCTCTCCCAAATTACCCTGCATTTATTTTGTGCATATTTTTAATATTCTATTAGTTCTACATCTTAGCTCCTCTTATATTAGAATGGAATGGTTCCTTGAGGGGAACAACCATTTCATTTTGTCTTTGTATCCTCCGTGGCCAGTGTCTCAGAATGGCTGATGGCAGCATCTGTATCAAGAGCCAAGGACAGGCTGGACATGATGAAGAAAGCAGATTCAAAGCTCTGTAAATATCCTGAGAAAAAGAACTAAACCACATCTAAGGTGAGCATCTTGAGAAATGCGGCAAAATGACTTCTAAGAGCTGTGAGTTACTCATTTGCTACTTGTGCTCTCTAAACTTTGTTGTTGTTATTGTTATTCAGTTGTGTCCAAATCTTTGTGACTCTGTGGACCCTGCTGTCCATGGATTTTTCTTGGTGAGAATACTGGAGTGGTTTGCCATTTCCTTCTCTCATAGATTAAAGTAAACAGAGGTGAAGTGACTCGCCCAGGGCCACACAGCTAGTAAGTGTCTGAGGCTGGATTTTAAACTCAGGTCTTCCTGACTCCAGGCCTGGCACTCTATCCACTGAGCCACTTAGCTACTTCTCTAAACTTTAACCTACGTTTCTCCTGGACTCTACATACACTTCTGGGGAGGATATCATAGACTTTGGGGAGTTGTTTTGTAACAATGGTTCTTACCACCTTAGAAAGTACCCCTTTTATCTAAGATGTCTCTGAAAGTCTCATGACGGAAAATGCTATCCATATCCAGAGAAAGAACTATAGAGTTTGAATGCAGATTGAAGCATACCATTTGCTTTTTTTTTCTTCTGTTTTGTTTTGGTTCCTCTTTCTTGTGGTTCCTCCCATTGTTCCAAATTCTTCTTTACAACATGACCAATGTGAAAATATGTTTAATAGGAATGTATATGTAGAACCTATATCAGATTGCACGCTGTCTTGGGGAGGGAGTAAGGGAGGGGGAGAATAATTTAGAGCTCAAAAGTATATGGAAGTGATTGTTGAAAACTAAAAATAAATTAATTAAAAGTGCTAATCATATATAATTGACCAATTGATGTGAACTAATTATCATGGTGGGAAGGACACCAGTAGGGGCTCATGAGCTATGGCATTAGATGTACACTGCCCCAGACCCTGACGACTACCTTTAGAGCTCTGAGGAAATGAGGCAGCCATTCTCTGAGACCGGATTTGTCAGTGTGGGTCAGGGTTGGGGGGAATGAGCCCAGTGAATGTGCTGTACATACTTAATAAATATTTGTTGGCATTTCAGAGGAATAATGTTAAGGACAAGGAAGAAGAAAGAAAATCAGAACTCTTTAAATCAGTCTAATTAATCAACAAATGTTTATTAAGCGCATACTCTCCAGACACTGTACTAAGCACTGGGCCCGTGATTCACTGCTCTGGCAGTTATAGAAGATTTGACCAAATTTGCTGTGTAAGTGAGCTGGAGCCTGGGCCTTGGACCTTTTGCTGCTTTTTTCTCTTTTGTGTTTTATTCCTTTATTACCATGATCATAGGTGACCAAGCAGAAATCAAGAAAGAAGGGTAGCTCTAGAGAGTTCCTGGATTCCTCATTCAATTGAATTCATTCCTCATTTGAAATGAGCCCCCTATAGCTCACCCCCTATAGTGATGGAGGAGGACAAGGCCTGGCTTGCCATTTTCTAAGGTTGGATACATTCATCTCAGGATTGTCATTTAGTCACCTATACTTAGGAAATAAATAAAACAGAAATGACAGCCAGGGGCTAGGCTCAGCCCCCCCCCCAACTTCACATATAGGCACTAGCTGCCATGTGTTTTCAGTCTACCATTTCTGTTAGGGTCAGGGGAAAAGTACCAACCTTCCTTCCTTTGCCTCTATGGAGAGATTCAAAGACACCTGCTCTGCTCAGCTGATGGGAAGAGAAAAGAGGCTAGAAGGCAGACATTCTATTTTTAAAGTCTACTGAGTCAATGGTTCTTTCTACTCAGAGTCTAATAATGGGATTGCTTCATCATCTCAAAGCTTTTGTATCTGTGCTGAGTTGTTTCCCCAGGAGTAGTCAAGGCTCAACACTCCACTGGATATATGCCTAACCAACTGTTGCAACAAAAATGTATACCTAATAACCACATAGAAAGAAGAACTAGAGAATGGGAAGTAGAGACATGGCAACCCGGGAATAGGGCTGACACTGTATGCCGTTCTGCTTGTGCACACTGTGTTACCTTCAGAGAGACCAGTATGGTGCTCTGAGTTTTTATAGGCATCAGTGTGAAGTTGATACCTCAAGGGAGTGAGGTGTAGAACATGGTATGGTTGGTAGGGAGGGTGCAAGATTTGTGAGTGAAAAGCCCTGTGTGAACACTCTTGCTGCCATGTGGCAGGGAGTGATGAGGTATGAGCTTCCAGGGTTTTTTCCTACCTATTTCTAGGGGGCTGATGCAGAAAGAGGTAGGCTTGTACTGAGTACATTGATATCTACTTGCTCTGGTGTTCTGCCATATTTTCATAAGCAGGTATTAGTGAATGTCTTTGCATACAGATATGGGTATGAGAGGAGCCAGTTGTATGGGCAAAAGAAAGCCAGGTGTTTCAACTGAATGATGGCTCATGATGATGCCAGCAGGAATTTGGAGCACTGCTTTTCTCTCCCACAGTAACATGGTCTGTGCAAGTAGAATGACATCTAGTGTTAGCCTACTTCACCGATGACCAAATGCCCTCATAATGATCTCCATCCTCTCTGACTAGTAATATTTTCAGTTGCGTCTTTGCCTCTTTAATGTCCGGCAAACCTGATGGGTTTCCTCCACCATATGATTTGCTATCACATTCCCACCAGAGAAGTCACAGAGAGGAAAGCATCAGTTTCTGTAAGTAGGAGCTTGAAGATTTTATTACTATAATTTTCCCCTCTACCTTAAAGGTCATTATCTTTTATAATACACAGCCTTTGTCTTTCTTTGTCTTTCATATAGCCAGTAGCATCTTTTCAGCTATGATTGTCCCAGAGATGTATCTGGGTGGAGCATTGGTTAGCACCTATTTTCTTTGTTTTATCCCCTGCATTCATTTTTATCCAACCTACCCATAGTCCTATTCCCATGTTACACTATAGATCTTGCGGATATTCAGGTGTTGAAACTATTCATAAAATTATTGTGCCTAATTACTTCCTGTAGAACTATTGATATAATTATCAACTTGTCATAAAAGAAACTAATACTTTCAATGTTGTTTATGTAGGTCTTAATGTATTTTTACCTCATAGTTCATGGGAATCTGTTTTAATAGCAGATTTAATAACCCCTAAGAATGTGTGCAAAATTCAGAAAATTTGCTGACCTTTGTAAAGCAATTGTAATGGAGCTCAGAGCTTGCACCCTGCATCCTGCACTCTCCTACCAGGTGGGTAGGAATAACCTCCTTTTTTACTGGCTGTATAGCCAGAAGAGGTTGTGCCTTTAAGAAGTGCCAGACTAGAGAGTTGTCCAGAGGATAAAGACCACCACAATTCATCCACAGCATCGGAGATATGAACTGAACTAGGGAGGAAGGACTTCCTTCTACTGCTCTCCCTTTTATGCACTGGCTCTGAGAAATGGACCTGGGGTTTCAGTTTCTGTTCTGTGTCATTTGCCCTCAGTTTCAGGTGCTGGCAACAATATCCACTGGACCTAGGAGTTCGAGCTCTAGTGAATTGGGAGCCAGGATTCCAAGCAAGGTATTGAAGCTAGCCAGAATACCAGGGAAGTCCTGAGAAGACAGGGTGCCTGGGGCTTGAGTCCAAGAGGGGTTTGGGAATTGAATCTTGGAACTGTGCTCTGTAGGAACTGAGCTAAGCGATGAACCTAATCTCCTTCCCCTCCCCAGAGACTAAGGTGGTGTGGAAGAGCAAGGGGAGTATGTCTCCCACCTATTTGTATATTTGTTATTATGCCTTTTGAAGCAAATATTCCTTTGTAAAAGGTAATCTGACTTTTAGTGACTAAATGGAACTGGAGTATAGAGGAAGCAGCCCTACACTTGAGGGAACATCCTAGGTGAGAGGATGGAAACATTGGCAGAGTGCCTAGAAACCCCTCAATCCCCTTTACAGGTACAGAGAACCCCAGGGGAGAAGGGAAATGTAATTTAGCTGGCCTTCAGGCAATGGGGGCCAAGGTGGTCAAAAGTTACAAAAAAGAAAACACCTCAGAACTCTGAGAAGAGATTCAATTTTTAAAAATCATCTTTAGGACATAATAAGGATAATAATAAAAGAAAAAAACTAATTTTGAAAACAACCATGTAAAAACAAATGCTCCAAATATACAAGTTGTTTTCCAGTGTGGTTGAACCAATCTATAGCTCCAAAAACAGTGAATTAGTTTCACAGCGCCCCCCGGCAATGTTTTCCCATATTTTAGCATCTTTACCAACTTGATATGTGTGAGTTAGCTACTCAGCATCATTTAAATTTATATTTCTTTAATTATTAGTAATTTGGAGTATTCAGAAGTCTTACTTTAAAATACGTAGTGTCCTATACAATAATAAATAGTTGGCATCCTCTTTCAATTGTAAATAAACAAAGTGTTGAGTGTTTTTAATTTCCTTATTTATTTGTAGGGTTTGTATACTTCAACAATAAATACATAATAGAATTATTTAGGCAGCTATATCTTTATAAAAACCATCTTGTTCCTTTTCCCCTTACTCCAGTAGTAAGTGAGATTCTTGGAGGTATAGATTATTTCATTTTTATCTTTATATCCCCAGCCTCTATCAAAGAGCCTTGAACATAGTATGCATTCAATAAATGTTTACTAAATCAAATTAAATATGAATATATTGAGTTTTTTAAGAAATGGTAATAATCTGAGGCAATATCTATTCTTTTATCTATTTCTCATTTTTCCAGAATCAATGGCTTGTCTAGATCAGGTGGGAATTGACTCATTTATAAGATATATCTTACAATTTATATTCTTTCTTCTGGTTTGGTATTAATTTTGATGTTTTCTGTAACAAGTTAGTGGTCTAACTGTACAAGGATAACCAATTAGGAAATTATCTATGACTGTAACCAGTCACTTCCTGTATGTTAAAATGTAATCAATCTTATTTTTTGTCATGTTATTTAATTCTTGCCATGTCTAGTGCCTCTTCACTCTTCTCAATGAAAGTATTCATGGTATAGGGCTCAGGCTTCTGTATCCTAGAAGCCTATCACTGCTTTCTTTTCTTACTTCCAAAGTATGTTTTCCAAAATGTTTTTTTCACTACCATTTTCTTTGCAATGAAACCTATGGACTGAAGTCATGGATTATTAAAGTCTAACCTTGAAGAAATTATGGGCCCATAGGGGTTGGAGGTACTAGTCCACACTTTATTCCATACCCATTCATGAAGTTTGTTCTGACCTCAGTCCTGGGAATCCTGACTTCAAATTGGAAGGAGAAGACTCCATGTTCTCACATTCTTTGGCTCATTAAGTTTCCACTCTGAATCACTGGGGATGATGATGATGATGATGATGATGATGATGGTGTGTGTGTGTATACACACACACACATATATATATGTATGTGTATATATACATATATCATTAAAACCTTAATTATGGGTCAGAAATCTAATATATATATTTATATCACAAATATGATATATATGTGTATAAATATATACATATACACACACATACATACACACACACACAACATTATAAACTTCATTATGAGTCAGAAGTCTAAGATTTCTTCCATAACAGGGATAGTTAAAAAAAAAAAAGATGTTCAATGTATAATAGGAATCATTCATGGGACAGGTAATTTATTCCTACACCCCAAAGGAATGCTAAACAGAAGCTACTCATTGTGCCTTGACAAAACAGCTTTAAAAAAACTGAACTTGGTAACGATTTATAACTATGGTTACAATTTATTGAGAGGTTCACGATACTCCAACTTTGTCAGATTACAAAGCAGTTTGTGAGATGACTAATTACAGTTTCCATTTCACCTCAGCTCTTCACTTCACACTGTGCTTCTTCAGTCAACCTTGCAACCAATGGCTCTTCTCACTAGATCCAGGCAAGGAAACACACAGCTGCAGTTCCAGGTATAAGCTTACCTAATAAAATCCATGCTCCACATGGGCACTAGGTGTGGTGTGGGAAAATGATTACCACTAGACTTCGTTGCAGTCTAGAGGGAGAATGCCATACTTACCACATGGAGTAGTCCTCAATAAGAGAATACCTTTCAGTAGCTTTTTTCTCTTAATTGATTCAGCTCAAATACCTTCCCTCATCCTACCTACACCCCCAGTCATAGGGAGGGAAGTGTTTGGTAAGAGATAACCAAGGGATCACTCAGATTTTCATACATTCTACCAAGTTCTAATTCAAGTTTTCAGGCAGCCAGGATATGTCTTCCCCGAAAGGCCCAAACAATGATTCACTCTTCTTGGAATTCCTGGACATTTCCAGGGAAGCTCTGGGTCCACACTCTGAAATGGTCCTTCTATATCTCTTTAGTCTCTGCATAAGTATATGCTGATTTAATTTTGAGGGGCTTGCCAATTTTTGGATAAAATTCTCACAGTGCCTGGCACATAGTAGGTGGCATATAAATGCTACCATCATCATCATTCTTTGCAAAAGATGATAGTATATAATAGTAAATGTTTTGCTTATTTATTTATTTGTTTGTTTATTTATTTACTTATTTATTTATTTTTGCGAACGCTTATTATGAACTCTGCAATATGAGATGACCTAGTTTCCCTTGTAACGATATTTCTTGTTGCCTTTGCATGCAACAAACCAATTCTACAAACTTTTTTTTTGTTTCTCTACAGAAAACCTGTGAGTCATCCTTCCATTTAACTGCAACTGCTTTTTGTATTCTGCTTTTATTTATGTCAAAATGAATGTAATTCAGTTTTTCTAGCAGCACATCCATGTATTATTGGTCACTGGACAACAATTTAATATTTAGAGTACCAACAACTCTATTAATACTTATAGACAGTTTTAAAATGGTGATTCTTAGCATTCTCTGCCTTCTTGTGAACTACTCTTACACAGTCATGACAGAAGTGGGAAGTCACATAGAACTGAGGATAGTTTTGTATTTTTCTTTGTTTCATAGGTTATTATGGCCAAATAATTCATCATCAAGGAGCCCACATGCTGGTGATTAGTCTCTCTGAATATAGATAGACTGTTCCTTGGACAGTAAAAATAGTCTGTTAATAATACTATGCTGTGGAAGCATTCTAAGCTTCTGCCTACCCTCTAAACCATTCCTTACTTAGGAATAATATTATTTATAAATTCCTTATTTAGGAATAATATTAAGCAATAATGTTATTTCAGTTCAAAGTTCTTTTGGATTCATCCGCATTAAATAAACCATGGAAAGACTTAATCAGTCCTTGTCTGAAATCCTTTTCACATCCTTATTCAAAGGCCTAATCTAAAGTGAAACTGTCAGAAGTTTGAGAAGGAACTCTCTTCTGCCTGATTATGGAATTAAGGTGATGACTAAACAAGTCAGAAGCCTCTTTGATTAATTCTAGTAAGAGCAGTACCCTTTATCTGATTGAATTGTGTTATTAAGATGACTCTCTACAGTGTACCAAAAGACTATTGTCCAGTGAAAGTCACTAAAAAAACTATAATCTCTTGAACCCTATAAATTATATGGAGAAAATGACTTGGATCAGTGAAGTCCTCAGTGGCATAAGGGGACTCAGTTCTTTTTGGATTTCTCCCTGCCTAGGCTACTGGGCTTAGAATTTAATTCAAAAACTTGTTTCTGATAGATTTCAACTGAACAAGCAGAATGCTGAATTTTTCTTCAGTAGTTAAATGGCTCTGTGACATGGATTCTAATACTTGATAGGAACTAGCATGGCTCAGGATCTCTGCTCTGAAAAACTTCATGGCCAACTAAATAAGAGGTGTCGTTTAGTTATTTTCAGTTGTGTCCATATCTTTGTGACCCATTTGAGGTTTCCTTGGCAAATCTACTAGAGTGGTTTACTATTTCCTTCTCCAGTTCACTTTACAGATGAGGAAACTGAGGAAAACAGGGTTAAGTGACTTACCCAGGATGACACAGCTAAGTAAGACCACATAGGCCCAGTGCTCTATCTACTGGGCCACCAAGCTGCCCTTCAAATAAGGTAAGGGGTCCCGTTAAAAAAAATCAAAATAAACAAAAATGAATCTTGAAGTTTTGTTTTTTAATAGAGCTGCTGAGCCTTGTTCCTTCCTCATTTATTTAGACTTTTGGAATCTGACCATTGAAGAGAAAGGCTCCGTCTGTTAGGTACAGCAAGAAGGGTTTGTTCTTGTTTCTGTTCATGTTCTTGTTTGTAACCACTTTATGTGCCTTAAATTGTGAAACTAAGCCACATTAGACTTGTGTAGTGTAAGTGGATTTGTTCTGTGTTTAGATACATAGTAAACTATTCATGGATGTTAGACTGTCTAGACAAAGAGCTAGCAAAGATTGTGCAAATCAGAGCAGTCAGAATTGCTACAAGAAAAATAGATTCCCTGTAATGCAGTTGCAGCTTGGTCCACCAGGTTTTTGCCAGGCAGTGAAGCCTGGAACCAGGCTCCTCAAGTCATTTAAGAAATAAAGCCTTGTTTCCCTGTATGAGTGATGATAGAATCAGACTCCTGTAAGTCAGCGGGTTTTGAGGCAAGTTTCCTACTACTCAGGTAAAATCAGAATTGAGTGTCTAACTTTGGAAAAGGATGGAGAAACTTCAGAGTAGGAAACAAAGCATATAGAAATTTCTTGGTTGCAGGAAGGGCTGCTCTTTCATACTTGCCCATTCTAAAAATGAACCTTTCAATTCTCGGACAAACTGAATTGGCATATCAAGCTGAAGAATTTTCAAAGGAAGAATCTTTTCATCTAAAATAATAGAATGTATTCAATGGATTTTGGTTGGGTAAATGAATGGAGTGATTTGCCAGAAAAACTAGTGTCTATTTCCTGGTTTTTGTATGTATTTCAATCTATTCAGCAAAAAGGTATTCAATTCCTAACAGAATTGAAGTCAGCTTTAACAGTTTTTTTTAAACTCTCACTAAAGAGAAGAAAAACCTTTAAGAAGTTTCTAGCATGAGTTAGTGCCCAATTCATAAATGGTTAAAGGCATTTTTTGGAAGAAGAAACCAAAGCCATATATAGTCATATGACAAAATGTTCTAAATCACTATTGATTAGAGAAATGCAAATTAAAGCAACTCTGAGGTACCATCACACACACCTATCAGATTGGCTAAAATGATAGAAGGGGAAAATGACAAATATTGGAAGGGATGTGGAAATATTAGGACACTAGTATATTGTTGGTGGAATTGTGAACTGATTCAACAATTTTGGAGAACAATTTGGAATTATGCCCAAAGAGATATAAAACTTCGTATACCCTTTGGCCCAGCAATACCACACTATTAGGTCTGTTTCCCGAGATGATCAAGGAAAAAGGAAAAGAACCTATTTGTCTGAAAATATTTATTGCAGCTCTCTTTGAGGTGACAAAGAAGTAGAAAGTGATGGAATGGCCATCAATTGGGAAATGACTGAATAAGTTGTGGTTTATGATTGTGGTAGAATGTTACGGTGCTGCAAGAAATGGCGAGCAGATTGGTCTTAGAAAAACATGAGAAAATTTGCATGAAATAATGTAGAGTGAAATGAGTAGAATCCAAGAGAACACTGTATACAATCATAGCAATATTGTTTGAAGAGTAATTGTGAATTGTAACTCAAAATGGTTACATGATCATCCAAGTCAACTGCAAAGGACTTATGAAGGAATATGCTAGCCCCCTCCAGAGAAAGAGCCAACGTATGGAAGTATGTATTATATGGTTCTACACATATGTTTATATCAAATGTTGGCTTTCTCTAATGTGGGATTGGGAGGGAGAGAGGGAGACAACTTGGAACTCAAAATGTTACAAAAAAGTTTTCTTTTCTAAAGTTTGCACCCTGATCTAGTGCTAAAGAGCTCTACTCTGCAGGTATTGTTCTTTTTACCTTTTCTCTTCAACTTAGAGAAGGTAGCTTTTTTTTTAACTCTTAGAAAATAACCTTGAGGGAAGGAACTTCCTCAAGTGAAAGGCAAATAACGTGCTTCTGAATTTAGCATCCCTTCGAACCTCACTCTCCCAACTCTCCCTGGCACTGCCAGGTTGGCTTTCCAGGGGAATGGCTACCACTTTGGGTTCTGGAGATAATGCTATGAGTGAATGTTCCTAACTCTCACAAGTGGCCACCAGTGTGCTTCCCATCATCAATTAGCCAGTATACTCACTATCGCTCCGGAAAAGAAAAAAACGCTTACATTTTTATTTACATTTTTACATTTCTTACATATTCTTTTGCCTTTGTTTTAATAATTCTTCTTGTCTCCTGGTGTCATTGACTTCTGTCTGGTCCATCCTAATTTTTAAAGAATTTGTTACTAGGCTAAAATTTTGTATCTCTTGTGTTAAGCTCTTGATTCTTTTTCTGAGTCTCTCCTCCATATTTCTCATTTCTTTTAAAATAGAATTTTAAAACTCTTCTATCATTTCTTTGAAGAATTCTAGTTATTCTTCTGGCAATATTTTTTTTTCTTTGAGGTTTTGATTGTATGTGCTTTTTTTGAATTGTTCTCTCCTATGTTTGTGTCTTAATCATCCTTGGCTTCACAAAACTCCCTTATTATTTTTGTTTACTTGTTTTTGTTGCTGAAGCCTCAGGAGTTGAGTTCTAGGTCTTCCCGACTATGAGGATAAGATTAAATTGAGAACCCTTCCTTTGCCTCAGAAGTCTTTCTTTAGGCTGGACACCCCCTTTTCTCAGGGCTCAGATTAAGTTAGGGCCCATTCTTTTAACCCATTCCTTCTCATTAACCACGGACAACAAGATTCCCTCCTCCTTCTGGGATCATCCTTAGCTGAAGCCTTTCCTTAGGAAGAGGAGAGAGATGGAAGTAGAGGCCTTTTCATTAAGTTTATATTAAGTCCCAGATTGACCCTACTCTGCTAGAATAGACCTAGTTCAGATCTTTTCCTTGTGGGACATGGGAAGGAGGAGGAACTTTTTATTTATTTCACTACATTTAGGTTCTTTACTGCTACCAGTAGCTAAGGCCCATATATGTACCCTTTTTTTCTCTATAAGAAATGAACTCAAGCACGCACGCATGCGCACACACACAAACACACGCACACACACACAGAATTTCACAGACACACTAAAGAGTTTCATACACACTGAGGTTTGTATTTTGTTTTGCTTTTCTTTCTTCACTTTCACCCCTCAGGAACCATATTTACCACTTATATAATGGGGGGAGGGGTAGGAGTCAAGTAAATGTATTTAATGAGTCAAGTAAATGGAGTTATAAAGCATCCCCTCAATAATCTGGGGTAGTCTCCGACAAAGACATACAGGGTTGGGGAAGGGAAGGGGAGAGCAGTGACAAATTTAAAATATAATGATAGTAAACGTATTTGGCTAAGGCAACACACAACTTTAGTACCACAGGGCCTTGATGCTCTTTCTTTCTCTGCAGAGGCCTCATGCGGTTCACTTTGGGTCGAGGTGTCAGCCTTGGTGAGGGATAAGTTGCTCCACTTTCTGCTGTGCCAGCTGGGCTCTCCACAGAGCACAGCATCTCAGCTACACCGGTGGCTCCTCTGGCTTTACTCCTTGCATAGTGTGGCATTTTTACTAAGGGAGTTAATCAATTACCAGCGAGGTCTAGGCAGGTCACTTGGCTGCTGAATTGGCTTCCCACAGACTTGTAGTGTATAGGCTGAACAGATTGATTCACTGGACTCCCTGAGCTCACTGTTCAATAAGCCACTGCTGTCTCTACTATCTCCAGCCTCTGGCTTAGCTGGGTGCTATGATATTCTTCTTTCAATTGGGGTGTTATAGTGTTCTTTTCATCTGGAGAGCTACTGTGTTCTTGCAGAAAGGGCAAAGACTGTTAACCTCAGCTTGCCAGAAATTTTTACCAATTCTGTTCCCTCAGGGCCTTGGATCTGAGATTTATCATCTCCCAGACAGGGAGTAAAAGAGACACAGATTCTCTTACACTACAGAATTCTTCTTGATTCAGAGATGGGTTCCCTCAATAATTTATGATGACCACCTCAGTACCTATTGGTCGCTGTGCAAGTGAGTGGCTAGGATGAAGATAGTGAAGTAGTCTGCGCTGAGGGCATGATCTTTTTTTCTGCAGACATTTTTCAGAGCCTCATACCCTAAAAGTTGTGGAATGCTTCATTTATACCTGAAAGGGCCTCACCCTTACATGTTAGTGTCTGTCTTTGCCTGTTATGACCTTCAGTTTTGCTAACATCTAAAAGGACACTCTTACATTACGAAAAGGCAGTATTTCATTTCGGGGGAGCAAGAAGAAATCGGTTTGCTTAACCACAATGGTCTTCTGTACATGATTGACAGAATCATTGCCTAGTGAATTAGAAAAAGAAAAAGTCTCCAAAAGGGAATTAGAAAGGACTATGAACTTGCAGGTTCTTATGTAAGAAACCAAATTATATGTGTGTGTGTGTGTGTGTGTGTATGTATTTTACATGGAAAAAGAAGAAACTATGCTGTTAAACCTGAAGTTTCATCTATGATCACCCAGGAGAAGTTATTTAATGAACCTGAGAAGTAAAAAAAATAATGTGCTAATTTTCAAAAAGTATAGATCTAGTGGAGAGAGAGGAAACTAGGTCTCACAACAAAATTGGAACAATTGGAAACATAGTTTGGAAGCAGAAAAGTGTAAGGTTAAGAAATGAACTATAGCACCCTAAAGCGAAAATGAGAAAAATGAATTATGACAAAGAGAAATGCAATTCTGTGATTTGCAACGATTAATCTAGGTTATTCAGAGTCAAGATGAAAAAAAGAAATTAAAAAGTAGTTTAAATTAGCATAGTATTGTCTTGAACCTTGATTAAAATACAAGAAATGTAAAGGGATGCTCTTAATATCAGGAAATTTTTTTCAAAAAAAGCAATAGTGCAATTCTTGTTCAGTCACATCTAACTCTTCATGACCCCTTTTGGGATTTTCTTGGCAAAGATACTGGAGTGATTTGCCATTTCCTTCTCCAGCTCATTTTACAGATGAGAAAACTGAGGCAAACAAGGTTAAGTGACTTGCCCAGGGTCACCTAAGTGTCTGAAGCCACATTTGAACTCAGGAAGTCTTCCTGACTGCAGGCTTGGCATTCTATTCACTGTACCACCTAGCTGTCCTGTAATGCATACAACAAGCATTAACTGAGCTAGAGGCTAAACTGGTGGCTTGACATTTTCTCCAGTATCAAGAAGATAGAATTAATGACCTTTGCTTAAGCAGGGCCAAACTAAACTTCTCATTTATGTGCCAGCTATAGGAGTCTCCAGCAAGGGTCTAATACAAAAAAGACAAAAATGAAAAAAAAAAAAGGTCAGTGCTGAAAAGTGTAGTACAAGCTTAAATAACTTTTTGAGACTTCACTGAGATAAAAGAATAACAAGGAAATACAAAATATGGCTATGGAGCTACAAACTCTACTTGGAGAAATGCTTGTTATAAATATGAGATACTTTACTAAC
This sequence comes from Phascolarctos cinereus, assembly GCF_003287225.1. Classification (NCBI taxonomy): domain Eukaryota; kingdom Metazoa; phylum Chordata; class Mammalia; order Diprotodontia; family Phascolarctidae; genus Phascolarctos; species Phascolarctos cinereus. The sequence continues at coordinate 60,921,440 of NW_027556098.1, forward strand.
AAGGAAAAAACAGTTTTCACCACTGATAAAAACAAAACAAAACAAAACACTTCTGTTGGATTCACAAGGAATTCAGATAGAATTTCAGAGTCAAAGGGACAACCGAAAAATATTTAGAATGGATTAGAAAAGATTGGACAAGCAAAAATGAAATTGGCTACAGGAAAACTATCTTTTAGAAAGTATCTGGGACAGGAGACTGTCACTAAAGAGACAATTCCTCCCCAGGAAATTGGAGTTAAATTTGAGCTCTTTAAAGATTTTCAAGCTTCAGTTTCGTGGAAGCTGGTATCTTTGTGGTTTTGGACAAGTAGCTAGAATCAGAACAACCTTTAGAATTCAGCAGATTAAAATGTGAATTTATGTGAGTTTGATAAATTACTTGGGCACAATTATTATTCATGGAATAGTTGATCCATGCTCTGGATAGCAATTATGTGATACTGATGCTAAAGAGATAACTATTCTATGCTAGTTTCTGAATGCAAACGGCATAGAAAGCCAGAATTGGGAGATACATGCATGGAATGTTTTTCCATGTAAATGATTCGGAGGTGCATTAAACAAGATTAATGTTATTAGAGAAGCAATAAGTTTTGTTTTTGTTTTATGGTATAATGTTTTAAAACTGTGTTATATTAGTGCTACATTAATATTTGTCTTACGTTATACTTTTTAGAAATATTATATAGTAGTACTATTATTTTTTTGAGAATAATACCTATTTTGTAATCAATGTGTAACATTAGGAATTTAAAACTTCTTTCATCTGAATACCATGATGGTTTTTTAAGCCCAATACCAAGAGCATCTTCAATCTCGATACTTATGAATTAGAGCTATATCACAGAGTAGAAACATATGCCTGGGAAGCATGTTGCTCTTCCTGTAGTCATTGATTGTCATAAATATTCAAATGCATAACCTCCTGCATGTGAAGAGTTCATGTGGATTTGGCAGACAGTACAGTAGACACTGGGAAGTTGGAAATCCTATCAGAGAGCATAGTTTGAAAACAGTTAAGTTCACAAGGAATATTTGGAATGTAATCAAAATGCAAAATAAGCTGTCCATGGTATTTAAAATTTGATTGTTATCTAGGAATAAATGTGATTGTTATCTAGAAACCTGTGATGAACATAGTGATATTCAAATGATGTCAATCTTATCTCTAATGAGATGTCCAGCAGTAGGACCTGGTAACATCACAGGCCACTAGACATATTCCCCTCTCATAGAAGTGGAACATTCCAGGATGTGAGGTCTAAGAACAAATCTTTGTGGTTTTTGTAAAGGGGTTTTCTCAGAAGTACAATCTGAATCTATCTTCCTAAAATGGCCAGGGAATTTGTGGATAGAATGCCTACGCTATTACATTGCTTTGAGTTTTTGAAACACTATATTACTACGGACATTTACTATTATGTATTGTGTACTAAACTATTCCACTGATCTATCACTCTATTTTTTAGCCAATACCAGATTGTTTTGATGATTACTGCTTTGTAATATGGGACAGCTAGGTGGAGCAGTGGATGGAGTTTTGGGCTTGGAATCAGGAAGGCTCATCTTCATGAGTTCAAATCTAGCTCAAATATTTACTAGCTGTATCACCCAGGGCAAGTCACTTAACCCTGTTTGTTCCAATTTCCTCATTTGTAAAATGAACTGGAGAAGGAAATGCCAAACTACTCCAGTATCTCTGCCAAGAAAACCCCAAATGGGGTCATGAAGAATCTGAAACAATTGAACAGCCACAGCTTTATAAAATATAGTTTGAAATCTGCAGCTGGTAGCTGCCTTCCTTAACATTTTTTAACATGGATTCCCTTGATATTCTTGACCTTTTGTTCTTCCAGATGAATTTTTTTCTTTCTAGCTTACAGACAATAATTCTTTGGTAGTTTGATTGGAATGGCACTGAGTAAGTAAATTAACTTAGGTAGAATTGTAATTTTTATTATTTTGCCTTGCCCCAACCATAAGCAGTTAATATTTTCCAATTATTTACATCTGTCTTTATTTGTGTGAAAAGTATTTTGTAATTGTATTTATTTAATCTCTGGGTGTCTTGGCAGGAAGATTCCCAAGTATTTTATATTGTCTGCAGTTATTTTAAATGAAACTTCTCTTTCTATTTCTTCCTGCTGGGTTTTGTTGGTAGTATATAGAAATGCTGATGATTTATGTGGGTTTATTTCATATCCTGCAACTTTGCTGAAGTTAATTGTTTCAACTAGTTTTTTTTAGTTGATTCTCTAGGGTTGTCTAGGCATATCATTATATCATCTGCAAAGAGCATTTGTTTTATTTCCTCATTGCCTATTTTTATTCCTTCAGATTCTTTTACTTACCTTATTGCTATAACTAACATTTCTAATACAATATTGGGTAATAGTAATGACAATGGACATCCTTGCTTCCTGATCTTACTGGAAAGGCTTCATGTTTATGCCTCTTACAGATAATGCTTGCTCTTGGTTTTAAATAGATACCATTTATTATTTTAAGAAAGGCTCCATTGATTCCTATGCTTTCTAGTGTTTTTGATAGAATTGGGTATTGTATTTTGTCAGAGGCTTTTTATGTGTCTGTTGATATTATCATATGGTTTTTGTTATTATTGTTATTGATATGTTTAATTATGCTGATACTTTTACTAATATTGAACCAGCCTTACATTCCTGGGATAAATCCCACCTGGTCATAGTGTATGATCCTTAAAATATATTGCTGTAATCCCCTTACTAGTATTTTATTTAAAATTTTTGCTTCCATATTCATTAAGGAAATTTGTCTTTAATTTTATTTCTCTGTTTTTGATCTTCCTATTTAATGTATCAAAACCATATTTGTGTCATAAAGGGATTTGATAGAACCCTTTTACCTATTTTTTCAAATTGTTTATATAGTATTGGAATTAATTGTTCTTTAAACATTTAGTAGAATTTACTTGTGAATGCATCTGGTCCTGGGAATTTTTAGGGAAAATTAGGGAGCTCATTGATGGCTTATTCAATTTCTTTTTCTAATATAGGGTTATTTAAGTTCTCAGTTTCCTCCTCTGTTAATCTGAGCATTTATATTTTTATAAATATTCATCCATTTTACTTAGATTGTCAGTTTTACTGGAATATAACTGGGCAAAATGACTCCTAATAATTGCTTTAATTTCATCTTTATTGGTGGTGTATTCACCCCTTTCCATTTTTGATACCATGTTTCCTTTTTTTAATCACATTAGCCAATGGTTTGTTTTTTGCTTAAAACAAGCTCCTATCTTTTATTAGTTCAATTTTTTTTACTTTCAATTTTATTAACCTCTCTAATGATTTTCATTTTGGTTTTTAATTGGGGACTTTTTGACCTTTCTAATTTTTTTAGTTGCATACTTAATTCACTGATTTGCTCTTTCTTTCTTTTTATTGATGTACACATTTAGAGATGTGAATTTTTCCTTAAGCACTGCATTGGTTGCAATTTTATGCACAAATTTTGGAATGTTGTCTCATTGTTGTTATTTTCTTTAATGAAATTATGTTCTTTAACCCACTCATTCTTTAGGATGAGATTATTTAGTTTCCAATTAGCTTTTAATCTGTACTTCCATGGACCTTCATTAAATATAATTTTTATTGCATCATGGTCTGAAAAGGGTACATTTAATATTGCTGCATTTCTGCATTTGGTTGTAAGGTTTTTATACCCTAATACCTGATCAGTTTTTGTGAAGGTACCATGTACACCTGAGAAAAAGGTATACTCCTTTCTATTCTCATTCAGTTTTCTCTAGAGGTCTATCATATCTAACTTTTCTAAGATTCTATTCATCTCCTTGACTTCTTGTTTATTTTATGATTAAATTTCTCTAGCTCTGAGAGGGGAAGGTTGAGGTCCCCCACTAGTAGAGTTTTACAGTCTATTTACTCCAATAATGAATTTAACTTTTCCTTTAAGAATTTAGATGCTATGCCATTCAGTGCATATATGTTTAGTATTGATATTACTTCATTGCCTATGGTTTCTTTTAGCAGGATCTAGTTTCTCTCCTTACCTATTTTAATTAGATCTGTTTTAGCTTCTGCTTTGTCTGAGATCATGATTGCTACCTTTCCCTCTTTTTACTTTAGCTAAAGCATAGTAGATTCTGTTCCAACCCCTTGTCTTATCTCTATGTGTGCCTCTCTGTTTCAAGTATGTTTCTTATAAGCAATATATCTCTGGGTTCTGCTATTTTACTTCTGTTTTATGGGTGAGTTCATCCCATTCCCATTCATAGGTATAATTGCTAAATATTCATTTCCTTCCATCCTATTTTCTTCTGTCTCTTCTTCTTTCTCTTTTTCATCCTGTCTGTCCTCTAAAGTCTATTTTGCCTCTGATCACTGCCTTCTTTTACCTGCTCTCCCTTTTATCATCCCTTCCTCTCCTACTTCCTTGTTGAGTAAGATAGACTTCTGTTATCAATTTAGCACACACACACACACACACACACCACACAACACACACACACACTTCCCTTTCTATCCAATTTAGATATGCGTGGTTCAAGCATTGCTTTGCCCCCTCCCCCTGCATTTTCCCCTCCACTGTAAAAGCTTTTCCTTACATGCCTCTTTTATGTGAAATAATTTTTGCCATTATTTCTCTTCCTTCCCCCTTTTCCCAGAGCATCCCTCTTTCTTGACTATCCATTTTTTTTACTTTGTCCCAGGATAATCAACTCATCCCTACACCTTCTTTCTATGTAGAATCCTTCTAACTGCACTAATAATGATAAAATTCTTAGAAGATATATGTATTATCTTTCCATATAGAAAGGTAAATGGTTTAAGATTATTAAGTCCTTTATGATTTCTTTTTCTTGTTTATCTTTTTATGCTTCTCTTGAGTCTTATATTTGAAAGTCAAATTTTCTATTCAGATCTGGTCTTTTCATCAGAAATGCTTAAAAGCCCTTTATTCCATTAAATATCCTCTTTTTGCCTTGAAGGATTATTTGCTGGGTAGATTATTCTTGATTGTAATCCCAGCTCTTTTGCCATCTGGAATTTTCACATCCCAAGCCTCCACTCTTTTAACGTGGTAGCTGCTAACTCTTGTGTAATTCTGACTGTGGCTCCATGGTATTTGAATGGTTTCCTTCAGGTTGTTTGAAGTATCTTCTCTTTGAACTATGGAATTTGACTATACTATTCCTGGAATTTTCATTATAGGATCTTTTTCAGGTCATGATAGATGGGGTTCTTTCAATTTCTATTTTACTCTCTGATTTGAGGATATTGGGGTAGTCTTCCTTGCTAATTTCTTGAAATGTGATGTTTAGGCTCTTTCTTTGATCATAGTTTTCAGCTAATCCAATAATTCTTAAATTAACTCTCTTTGATCGATTTTTCCAGGTTAGTTCTTTTTCCATGAGATATTTCATATTTTCTTGTATTTTTTTCATTCCTTTGCCTTTATTTTATTGTTTCTTGATGCCTCATAGAGTCATTATCTTCCAGTGGCCTGATTCTAATTTTTAAGGAATTATTTTCTTCAGTGAGTTTTGTATCTTTTTTCATTTGATTAAGTCTTCTTTTTTATTTATTAAATTTATTTTTAGTTTTCAACATTCACTTCTACAAGATTTTGAGTTCCAAATTTTCTCCCCACTCCAAGATGGCATGCATTTTGTATGCCTCTTCCTCTAATATGCCCTCCCTTCTATCTCTCCTCCCCCTTCTCTTATCCCCTTCCCCTTCTATTTTCCTGTAGGGCAGGACAGATTTCTATACCCCATTGCATGTATTTCTTATTTCCCAGTTGTATGGGAAAACAATTTTTTGACACATGTTTTTAAAGCTTTAGGTTCCAAATTTTCTCCCTTCCTCCCTCCCCACCCACTCTCACTGAAAAAGCAAGCAGCTCGATACAGGTTATACATGTATAGTCATATAAAACACTTCCATGGTAGTCATGTTGTGAAAAACTAAGTATATTTCCCTTCATCCTATCCTGCCCCCCCATTTATTTTATTCTCTCTTTTGACCCTCTCCCTCCTCAGAAGTGTTTACTTCTGATTACCCCCTTCCCCAAATTGCCTTCCTGTCCATCATCCTCCCCACCCCGCTCTCTTGTCCCCTTCCTTCCCTATTTTCCTGTAAGGTAAGATAGATTTTCATACCCAATCGAGTGTGTATGTTATTCCCTCCTTAAGCCAAATCCTATAAGAATAAGATTCACTCATTCCCTCTCACCTTCCCCTGTTTCCCCTCCACTGTAAAAGCCCTTTCATGTCTGTTTTATTTGAGATAATTTACCCCATTCTATTACCCCATTCTACCTCTCCCTTTCTCCTTCTGCTAGTATAATCCTCTCTCACCCCTTAATTTTATTCTCCAGATATCACCCCTTCATCTTCAACTCACCCTGTGCCCTCTGTCTATCTATCTGTCTATCTATCTATCTATCTACATATAATTTTTTCCCTCCAACTACCCTAATACTGACAAAGGTCTCATGAGTTACAAATATCTTTCCATGCAAGAATGTAAACAGTTCAACCTCAATAAATCTCTTATGATTTCTCTTTTCTGTTTATCTCTTCATATTTCACTTGAGTCTTGTATTTGAAAGCCAAATTTTCTGTTCAGCTCTGGTCTTTTCATCAAGAGTGCTTGAAAGTCCCCTGTTTCACTGAATGATCATTTTTCCCCCTGAAGGATTATACTCAGTTGTGCTGGGTAGGTGATTCTTGGTTGTAATCCTATCTCCTTTGCCTCCAGAATATTGTATTCCAAGCCCTTTGGTCCCTTAATGTAGAAGCTGCTAGCTCTTGTGTTATCCTGATTGTATTTCCACAGTACTTGAATTGTTTCTTTCTGGCTGCGTCCAATATTTTCTCTTTGACCTGGGAACTCTGGAATTTGGCTACAATATTCCTGGGAGTTTTTCTTTGGGGATCTCTTTCAGGAAGTGATTGCTGGATTCTTTCCATTTCTATTTTGCCCTCAGGTTCTAAAATATCAGGGTAGTTTTCCTTGATAATTTCTTGAAAGATGATGTCTAGGCTCTTTTTTTGATCATGGCTTTCAGATAGTCCAATAATTTTTAAATTCTCTCTCCTGGATCTATTTTCCAGGTGAGTTGTTTTTCCAATGAGATATTTCACATTGTTTTCTATTTTTTCATTCTTTTGGATTTGTTTTATAGTGTCTTGATTTCTCATAAAGTCACAGTTCCCATTTGCTCATTCTAATTTTTAAGGAATTATTTTCTTCAGTAAGCTTTTGGACTTCCTTTTCCATTTGGCCAATTTTTCTTTTTAGGGCATTCTTCTCCTCATTGGCTTTTTGGACTTCTTTTGCCATTTGGGTTAGGCTATTTTTTAAGGTGTTATTTTCTTCAGTATTTTTTAGGTCTCCTTTAGCAAGTTGTTCGCTTGTTTTTCATGATTTTCTTGTGATTACTCTCAGTTTTTCCTCTACTTCTCTTACTTGCTTCTCAAAATCCTTTTTGAGCTCTTCCAAGGCCTGGGACTGATTCATATTTTCCTTGGAGGCTTTGGATGTAGGACCTTTGACTTTGTTGTCTTCTTCTGGTTGTATGTTTTGATCTTCTTTGTCACCAAAGTAAGATCCTATGGTCTGACTCTTTGCATGCTTGCTCATAATCCCACCTAATTACTTGAGTTATAAACTCTTTGTTAAGGTAGAGGTCTGGTTCCCATGTGGAGAATATACTATCCCAAGCTTCAGGGGTTTTGTTCAGCTGTTTTCAGAGATACTTCTAGGGACCTCTAAATTTTCAGTTCTTCCAAGGTGGTATGATAAGGAGCGAGGTGTTTACTCCTTTCCTGGCCTGTGATCTGGTCTATGAGTGACCACAAGCATTTTTTTCTGCCTTGGAACTGTGAGGAGGATTTACTCTGTACTGCCACTACAAGTTCCACCACTCCAGTGCTCCTTTTTGCACCAGGACTGCCACCCAGAACTGTGACCTAGATCCAATCACAGGCAAAGCAAGAGAATCCTGCCTCAGCACCTGCAAAGAGATCCCTGCAATCCCCCTCTGATCAGCCACTGAATTCCCCCTCAGTCTGTGGACTGGAAGCTCTGGAAGCAGCCATAGCCTCAGGGGCCGCATGGGGGGACTCTTCTCTCTCTCACAGCAGACCCAGACTTTTCACACTGACCTTCTAAGTTGTTTTTGGTGGTCGTGGGTTGAAAAGTCTGGAAACCACCACAGCTGCTCGCAATTTAGTCTTCTGAAGCCTGCTCCAGGTTCTCTGAGGCCTGCCTTGCCTGTGAGCCCATGCCAAACTGCGCTCCTTTATCAGCCCGGTGCAATATACCTTTCTGATCAACCATCCAGGCTGTCTTCGACTGTAAATTTGTTTCACTGTCTCTTTTTGTGGGTTCTGCCACTTTAGAATTTGCTTAGAGCCATTTTTTATAGGTATTTGGAGGGGTTTGGGGGAGAGCTCAAGAAAGTCATTGTTTTTACTCTACCCAAGTCTTCTGTTTTTTAAGGAGTTATTTTTACCAATGAATTATTTTACCTCTTTTTCTATTTGGCCAATTCTTTTTTTAAGGGTTTTTTTTTGTTTCAGTAATTTTCAATTTGACTTTCAAATTAACTTTCAAATTGAATTTCAAATTGAACTTTCAAATTGCCATCCTCTTTCCCAGTGGCACAGATCTCTCTTCCCAACCTCCTATGTTGTCTTGTACTGGAATAATGTCTCACTTTGACCTTTTGTTGGCTGTCACTCAAGAATCTTATTTGAGGCACTATTTTAAAGTTGTTTGGAGGGAAATATTTGGAGAGCTTGGCTGAATATTTCTCCATTTATCCATTTTGGCTCTCCATAAATGTATTCTTTAAGAAGGTACTTAATAGGTGTGCCTACATGGCTGGTAAAAGACGAAATGACTGAGGAAACAAAGATTTGAGTTCCCTACCATGTCAGTTTATTAAATAATGCATGCCAATTACATAACAAATCAGAACCAGGCCTCCTCAGCTTTGGCGCTGAACACAGAGAGGGATACAAATTTTTATGCATTAAAAAATCAAAGAAGAGTACATAAAAGAAAACAATTATCCAGGATATAAAATTAGATAATATGGTTTCTAGTTGGAGTAAAGATTAAGGGCTTTCTGAGTTGGGAGATATGGATCAAACAGGTGTAATTCTCTGAAATCAGAAAAAGAGTTGTCCCATTCCCTCCAAGTGTCTATATTCCATCAAAGGAGAGGGAAATAATAAATAGTTGACCAGTACAAGGTTAGTTTTCAGATAAAACATATGGGTTGCTTGAGAAGTACAATTTTGTGAAAACTCCTTGCATCAGTCTTTAGATCTGACTGGGTTTCTGGTCACCACATCCTAGATCTGTAGTTAAGGGTCTCTAGGATAAAACAGTGCAATAAAGTTTTCTCACAATTCCCACAATTGCATAAAGTCTTCTCACAAGACAGAAATTAGACTAAACCCATACTTGAATAGAAAAGTAACTGAACTAGATTTGGAACTGAGTCACAAGATGGAGTCAGTGTGGTTGACTTAATTCCCACAATTCCCTACATATATGAAGTGAGTATAATGATCAGTATAAAGATTGTTGCTATTGATGATCATACTTTTCTTCATACTGATATCACTGCATTTTGTAAGGGAATAAATATAGCCTTGGTTTCTGGTAATGGTGATCTGAATGGGATATGACCAAATTGTTATTTTATTTCAGTATCTAAAAAAATCAGGATAGAAGGTAGATGGTTGGAAATGCTATGTGAGAGATTTCTTAACAACCTGTTCCTTCTTAGTACTCTCATTGCTCTAACGGGGCAGCTACATTATTGGCATAGCTCAGAGCCCTTACTAGTACCTAGGAGTTACTGCCTCAGAGTAATAAGCAATAAGTTGGTAAGTTGGTTACCTTCAGGATGAGGCCAATACTGCATTCTCAGTCTATAATGTACCTAAAGGCCTAGAAAGAGATCAGTAGTTAATACGATTAGAAAAGGATACTGTCCTAATGACAGAAACCAAAATGAATCAGTTCCAGGTGCATCTGGGAGAACTACATATCGTTTCTGCACCAGGAAACCTCTAGAAAATTCTCTTTTCATTAATGAGTGGGATTGTCCTACAGGCTGAGATGTTCCAATGGTATAGACTATATTCTGAGGTTCAGGTATTCCTTGAATGACCAGCTGTGGGCAATACATGCCAACTTCATTCATCAATATTGTCTTGACAATCTACATGATAAATCAGAAATCCTTGAAGCCTGTGGCCCTGGAGTTTTATCTAGAGTTTCTCTGGTTGGGAATGGAGCCATTCACAATGTACTTTCTATGTCTGTGGATTCATTAAGGGAGTCTGAGCCCTGAAACAAAGATACCAAGAAGGATGCAGGTGGGACTGAGTTGATCATAGTGGTGTATGGGACATCAAGCCCCTAAGATAGCCTAGTCACTTCATTAGTATTTATGGAATAGCACCAGATATTTAGTATTGAAACAGGGAATCAGTGGAGCTTTCTGACTTTTGTAATCATCCGGCTGAAGTGTGCACAAAAATTGGAGATGATGCAGTTGCAGTGCATGATAAGATTTGTTGGGTTGATCAAAGAATATAAAGTACACCCTTCAGATGAGCTGTAGCTAATATTGGAACACTCAATATATATTCAGAATATCCATTTGTAATAGCTTTGACTTAGGGAATCAGACTATCTACTGGCTAGGTGCCCAACAGAATAATGTTATTTTTTAGTTCCTATTGCCCTTTAAACTAGACTACCCTCATCCCAGAGAGCTTCATAAATCCTGATAGCTTTCTGGCTACTGTGTAGGAGACTGAAGGACTGGAGACTCAACTGTATTCGAATCCTAGATTTGCATCTCCACCTACTGCCTTGTTTTTTGTACCCCTACTCATATAACCTGCCACATATTCAAAATAATGCTTCATCCCTAACATGCCGCTTGGTATCTGGAAGGATCCTCTTTACCATATTATTTTGTTACATTTACTATATCAGGGTAGAATGTGAAAATCTTCACATTTATAATGAGCCATCTATAGTAATATATCCTATTTCTGACTATGGGTACAGGAGGAGATACCAGAATTAATGAACATAGATGATACTTCAGATTGGTTTGTGCCGAACATGAAAAGGGAGGATGTGGAATTATACTAAGTCTCTCCTTCTCAATTGTTTCCCTCTTTAGAAAAATATTAAGAAATAATATTATTTTAGTCTGAATTCCCTTGGACTCATCTGCATGAAATAAAACGTGTCAGTATTTAAACAGTGTCTTATTCTGAACTCCTGTCTTTATTCAGATGTCTTTATTTTATTCAAATATCTTTATTCAAAGGCCTAACCAGTTTCTTAAGGGAGAGTTCAGGGAGGAATTGTATTTTGTCTGATGATAAGTTTTGTTTTAGTGGTGACTGAACAAGGGCAGAAGTCCCTTTGATTAACCTAAATAAAAGCAATACCTCTTTTCTTTCTGCACTTGACTGTATGAAATGGCTTTAGGAAACTGATTCCCTGGGCTACACCAAAATTAAGTTAACAATGTTTTATTTAAGTTACTCAAAATCTGAAACCTGAATATTGCACCTTGCTGAATCTCATCTGGAATTTTTTCTTTGTTATTCTTTGTTATTGAACAGTATCTTTGTTTTCTTTGTTATTGAACTATATAAATTATAGAGAGAAAATGGCTTGGGTTAAAACCCTTTTCACCTTAGGATTTCACTCTACCTTTGGATTTCTCTCATTGGAAGTACTCTCTGTCCTTCTGGCCCATTCCTCTGATTGGCTGGTTCCTTCCAGACCTTCCATTTTAAGGAAAACACCCAGACTGGCCTTGTCTTCATTTCTCTCTAAGCTCTAGTCTTGGCTCTGAACTTTCTCCACATTCCTGTCTGGATATCTCCCCCTCACCATTTTCAGCTTCTTTTTACATATTATCTTCCTCTATTAATATATAAATTTCTTCTTTCTTTCTGCTTGTATTTATGTTTCCAGTGCTTAGCACAGTCTCTGGCACACAGTAAGTGCTAAGTAAATACTTGTTGACTTGTTTGAGAGATTTTCAAAGGTATGTGGAAACTGCCTCTCTAAGTGACTGCTTTAGAATTTATTTAACGAATTTGTTTCTAACAGACTTGTGCCAAAGAAGCAGAGTGATGAATTTTTCTTCTACAGTACCCAGATAGAAAGGTTAAGAAAATAGTAATTTGGAAGTGAGCAGAAATAGTCCATCAAATAACAAAAGAATATATGTTATGTAGTGGAAAAAGCATTAAACTTAAGAGTCAAGAGACCTAAACTCCAATTCTGGCTCTGCTACTTACCTTGGTCATCTTAGGCCAATCATTTAAGCTTTCTGAGCCTCAGTTTCCACATGTGTAAAATAGGGATAATATTTGTGCTACTTCCCTCACAAGGCTCTTATAAGGAAAAAAGGCTTTGTAAACCTTTAAGGGCAAACTGTGAGGCCTTATCTTTTTTTAATCAACCAATTAATTAACTGATCATTCAATCTATTTATCTGCTCATTTATGTATTTGTTTGTTTATTCATTCATTCGTTTGTTTATTATGGCATAGTGTGTAAAGAGCTGGACTTGGATCTAGGAAGATCAGCTCTCAAGACCAGGGGCAGCTAGGTGGTCCAATGGATAGAGTACTGGGCTTGGAGTCAGGAAATTCTGAGTCTAAATCCAGTCTCAGATACTTGATAGCTGTGTGACTTTGGGCAAATCATTTAACCTCTGCTTGCCTCAGTTTCTTCATCTGTAATAGTACCTACCTTTCCAGGGTTGTTGGGTGATCAAATGAGACAATAATTATAAAGCACTTAGCACAGTGCCTGGCACATAGTAAGTGCAATATAAATATGGGCTGTTATTATTAATTATTATTATTATACCTTCTATGATGGGTACTAGCTACGTGAAGCTAGTGCAAGACAATTTCTTAGTACTTCAGGCAACTACATAAGTTGTGGAAATGCTGCTCATCTGCATTGGTAGAAGAAATTCCTACCTTACACCAATGAAATCACAGATCCTTTTCCCTATCCCTATCATTATTATTATATTATTATTTTATTCTGAAAAGGGTGATTACAATTTGTTTTTTTAAACAATAATAGCAACTGAAAATAGTTGCTCCAAGCCAGTGTCATAAGTCAGTTGTCAAAAATCACTGAGTCTTGCCAATGGATTTCCAAGTTCAAATTTCAGTCTTTCTCCTGTACCACACCTAGACAACTGTAGACAAGCCATAGTGGCCAGAGAATGATGGAAGTATGGTGGAAAGAAGAAGCAATATGTTTGTGATACTGTTCTCTGAACTTTGGTAGATGGATAGATAATAGCGTCATCTAGAGAGAGAGAGAGAGAGAGAGAGAGTGTGTGTGTGTGTGTGTGTGTGTGTGTGTGTGTGTGTGTGTGTGTGTGTGTGTGAGTGAGAGCTGGCTCACAGCCAGGGTACCTTTTCCCCACCCCCACCCCATATGCAAATGTTGCTGCAAAGGGCACCAGGAACTAGTCAGTCATTTTCTGGCTCTTGCTAACCCTCCCCTCCCCCCATTTTATCTTGTTCTCCCTCTTTGTTAGCTTCCCTTGGAGTTTGGTCTTGGTCTAAAGTACAGTGATTGCTTTCAAACTTGCCCTCTGGTAACTTTACCTGAGCCATTTTTTTCACTGAATGAACTCTGCCCAGCGTGAACCACATATGCAATCTACTATCCTCTTTGTTTACCCTCGAGTGCCTAGTTCTGATCTCTTTCTATTGACCCTACAATGCTGCCAGATTATTGCAGCTTATCCCTTGTGTTCTCTTGACCCTCTGAGCCCTACTTGCTTGTGCGCTGAAATGCCACCTTTCCCTACTTGCTCAAGGGATGACTGAATGGACTGAATGACCACCATATCTTATGTCTTTGTAGTGTTGGGGGTATGGTGTCTTGCTTGCTGCCCATGACAATGGCTCTTCTTGGCATGGTATATCACAACACCAGATGCTGAAATGATGTTTGTTTCATCTGTGAAATTTGAATTTGCTACACTCATACAGCATGGTATGGTGAAAGGAACATGACCAAGACCTAGCATCCTGGTGTTGTCACTTTCTAGCTTTCATCTGATTCAGCTACTCAGTCATTTGCTTTCATTTATACTCTGTGCTCTGGGTCACTTTGATACTCCTCCTCTTCCACCATCCCACTGGGAGCTTGTTTTTCTCTTGTAGTGAACCATCCTGGGTGGTGCAATGGAGAGAGTTCTGGGCCTGAAGTCATGAATACCTGAGTTCAAATCCAGCCATAGATACTTACAGTCTGCGTGACCTTGGGTAGGTCACTTAACTGCCTCAGTTTCCTCAACTGTAAACTAGAGATCATAATAGCCCTGGACTATTGTGAGGATAAAATAATATAATATCTGCAAAATCTGTAAATGTGCTTAGCACAATTCCTGGCACATTTTAGGCTCTTAATAAATATTTGCTCCCTTCTCTTTCCTTCGCCTTGCCCCCAATGACTGTATACGAGAAGCTCTGAAACTTGCCATTTGGACATACCAGGTGTGAGAAATGATCTTATTTATTTTTATTTGTTTATTTATTTATTATGATTTATTATTTATTTATTGGTTATTAATAATAACCAATGATTTGGGGAGATCCAGAGTTCCCCTCTTTTTTCTAAAGTCTTGATTTTTTAAAAGTTCAATCTCTTGAAGGACACTGCTGATAATGAGATTAAATTAACTTTCTTATTTAGACCCCCGTGAGTAGCCATTGTGTTATGCTTTGGCTTTGGGGCATAATTTCTTTGAATAGATTGCCCAAGGCTGGGGGGAATTTAGAAACAGTTGACATAATCAAATTTCAGGTCCAAACCCTCATTGTAATATTCATTCTCTCATTAATTGCTAACCAATCAGAGTTGGTTAACTCTTCTTCCAAAAGGGCATATATAAGCTATGAGTCTGCCACCATCTTTGTTTAAGAGAGAATCTTCCAAATGACCATCCCTTTATTAAAATGCTGGCATTATTAATAAAATGATTAAATTACCCAGAAATTATGTCTCTTGAACCTTTTTAACACCACAGGGCAAAACCAAATCTGACTGGGATGTTCACTGTGGCTCCAGAATATGGTTATAACTGCAGAAGAGTGCCACCAGGACTCGGAACACAGGACAGCTTCCACCCCAGTGACAAGTACTCTCCCATGCATTACATGCCAGCATACCTCCTGGGTCTGCAAACTGCAGCCTCAACCTAGGCTGGTTGTCTTAGACAACTCTCTGGGGCTTCAAGGTTTTAACGGTTCTTCACGTGCCAGTTCTTTCAAACACACTTTGATTTTCTTGAACCCAATTTGATCTTCTGCTTTGAACATATTTTGCTCATCTGGAACACAGTGCTTGATTCAAATATACTCTAACTCTGTGCTTTGAATCTCAGTGCTAACTCTCCTGTGAACCTCCTTCCACATGCTCCAGAATAGTTTTCTTTTAAAGGGCCTAACTCAAGCATCAAAGGTCTTTCCTGATGCCTTTGAAACAGAACTACAAAATCATAGGCATTTTTATCCTTGAACAGCCTCTGAGGCTAATCTGTTCCTACTTCCTACCCAAGAATCCTCAGATTTGAACACCAATTAGGCAATATACTGTTCTCCCCAGCCCTATTCCAGATTAGGCTTATCAAGGACTGAGATTGAGTAGGGTCCTTGCTACTGAATTAAACTTCTCAAGTTTGAGGAGCAGGGTACAGGGAGTGTCTGATAATTTGCTATGAAGCCAGGGGGCCAGGACTGCAGTACATACAGGCTGTGATCAAGAATTGATCTGGTGTGCCTGAAACACTCTCCCTCCTCCGCTCCAACTATTGACCTTCCTGGATTCCTTGAAGTCCCAACTACAATTCCATCTGCTACAGGAAACCTTCCCCACCCCATCTTAATTCTAGTGCCTCCCCTCTTTTAATTATTTTCTACTTATCCTATGTATATTTTGCCTTGATATATATTTGTTTACATGTTTTCTCCCCCATTAGATTATAAGCTTCTTGCGGGCAAGGACTTATTTTTTGCCTCTTTTAAAAAAATTTCCAGCCTTTAGCACAGTGCCTGACACATAGTGAGTGCTTAATAAATGTTTACTGATTGATTGGTTGATTGATTGGGGGGCAAAATAAGATCCAAGATGCTAGGTGGCATCTAATAATGGAAGCAGTGTCAAAACCAGGAGCCTAAATTGAGTAAAAAAGAGAATGGTCAAGATAAGGTCCAGGCACTGGAAAACATTGATTTGAAACCAAGAGCTAGAATTAATTGTAATCAAGAAATATTAGATGCTTTCTCACTAAGATATGGAGTGAAGCAAAGATGCCCACTACCATCAATATTACTTCTCATAGGTCTAGAAATTCTAGCTTATAAGCAATAATTCAAGAAAGAAAATTAGAGGAATATGCAGGGATGTTATGGGAAGATTCTTATTCAAGGATGGGTTTGATGATAGGGTACTGCTTATTATATCATAGCATGTGGGGAAGGAAAACTCAGTAATCTGGGGTGATTTCTTAATGTTTCTAAAAGAGGGAAGGAAGGGGTGGGATAGTATACTTCCACAAATGCCAACTACAAGTAGTTATGCTTCAAAGAAACTATTTACCTTTACCACGTAACTATCCACTTGGAGAATATTTGCTTTTAAATGTTGGGAGAATAGGAAGGGAGAACCCGAATGTCTCTTCAGGCCTTGGAATTAATACACAAGCTGACAGCAAACAGGAACTTTTGAAAAGAAGATACCCAAACTACTCATAAGCATTTGAAAAAAGTGTCCAAATTCACTCATGATAAAAAGAAATGCATTAAACCAATTCCCAGATAGTAAAAGATAACCAGATACTATATTGGTAGTGATTTGGGGTAATAAACATACTAATTTATTGCAAAGGGATTTGTGAATTGGTTCCATTATTTAAGAAAGCAAATAAATATATAATAAAAGATACAAAAATGTGCACACCCTTTGACCTAGCAATCTAATTTTTAGTTTTATGCCCTAAGGAGCTAGTGACAGGAAGAAAAGTTGCATCTGCACAAAATATTTATACTGGCACTATTTGAAATAGGAAAAAAAAGGGAAAAAAATATGCCCAGTAACTGGGAAATGACTATATAAACTGTGACATGAATGCAGTAGAATATTATTCAATCCTAAATAATGACAAGGGAACAGAGAAATATGGGAAGAATAAAATGAGATAAAATGAAAGAAAAAAACTGAGCAAAAACCCCCCCACACTGACCACAGTTCACTCTCAGTCAGTTCATATGAGTCTTCCAAAGTTTGTTTGAAACTGTCCCTTTTGTCATTTCTTATGGTACAATAATATCCTCTAACTGTAAGTGTTCCTAAGGGTTCTCTCTTGGGTCCTCTTCTCCTCCCTTACTATACTACTTCACTTGATGATCTCATCAGCTCCCATGCATTTAATTACCCTCTGCTAACAATTCTCAGATCTATCTATCCTGACCCAAACTCTCGGCTGACCTCCAGTCTTGCATCTCCAACTGTCTTTACAATTTCTAGAACTGGATGTCCAGCAGACATCTTAAATTCATCATATCTAAAACAAAACTCATTATCTCTTCCCTCAAGCCCCCCCCCATCTCCTACCTTCCCTGTTACTACAGAGGGCAATACCATCCTTCCAGTTCTTCAGCCTCATAGCTTAGGGGTTATCTTTGACTCTTCATTGTCTCTCACCCCTCCATATCCAATCTGTTTCTACGGCTTGTAGATTTCACCTTTTCAACATCTCTCCAATATATACCACCTTCTCTCCTCTGACCCTGTCACCACTCTAATTCAGGCCTTATCACCTCATACCTGGACTATTACAAGTCTGCTGGGGGACATGCCTGTCTCAAGTCTCTCCCCACTCCCCACTCTCTATCCTCTATTCAGCCACTGAAGTGATTTTTTTCTTAAGTGCAGGTCAGACCATGTCACCTCCTACTCAATAAACTTCAGTGGCTCCCTATTGCCTCCAGCATCAAATGCAAAATGCTCTGTTTGCCATTCAAAGCCCTTCATAACCTAACCTCCCTCTTACCTTTTCAGTCTTCTCACACCTTACTCCCCAGATATGTTCCTTTCCATCCAGTGACACTGACCTTCTTGTTGTTCTATGAACAAGACATTCCATTTCATGGCTCCAGGCATTTTCGCTGACTGTCCCCCATTCCTAAAATGCTCTCTCTCTCTTCATCTCTACTGGCTTCCTTAGCTTCCTTTAAATTCCAATCAAAATCCCATCTTATAATGAAAGCCTTTCCCACCCCCCTCTAAATTCTAGTGCTTTGACTCTATTATTTCCTATTTATCTTGTATATAGTGTTTGTATTTGTTTCTTATCTCTCTCTTACCTTGTAAACTACTTAAGGGCAGGGATTGTCTTTTGCCATATTTTGTACCTCCAGATCTTAGCGCAGTGCCTGACCCATAATTGGTACTTAATAAATATTTATTGATTGATAGATTAAGGTTGCTGATAGCTTAGTTATCTTCCTTTGAGAACTGCCTATTCATATCTTTTGACCATTTATCTATTGGGAAATGGTTCTCATTCTTATATATTTGAATAAAGTATGTGGTTCTTAGCACCCTCTCCCTACTTTTCTGCCACACCATCACCATAACTGTGGAGGTAAAAGGATGTCACGTAAAACTGAACACTATTTTATATTTTTCTTTGTTTCTTGGGTTACCGTGGCCAAAGAATGCTTAATAATGCTTAATAAATGCCATATCCATTCATTTATGAGGCATTTATTAGACACTTAGTACAGGCAAAGCACCATGGTAGGTGCTGGGTATACAAATAGAAAAACATGACAAACCCTGCAAGGAGCTCACATTCTAATGGGGGAGACAACACATGTGGAAAATTTTAGCTGCAAGTCAGATGAAAAAGTCCCCTGGTCCTTAGGGTATAGTTTCAAAGCAAATGACAATGCCTCTTTAATGTCTTTTTTCCTAATAAAATGATATTAGTTTCTGCTGTTGAACCATTTGGTAGTGCCAAGACTTTTGGTGGCAACAACTGCTTTTTCTGAGTCTTCAGTAGCTGTAATAGTCATTGCCTAATAATACCTAGTGCCCCAGTAATGAGCTTCTCTGTTCTTAGCTAAGGTAATTCACAATCAGCAGACACAATTTGTTGAAAAATTGAAGCTTTCCAGAATAGTAGGACCTTGTTACAGCCTTCAGAAACACAGGGTTACCTCCCTGATATGATGAAGCAACATAGTAGGATGTTGATAATAATGTAAAATTATATATTATTATTGGCCTGTAGTAGCCAGACTGCCATTACATATATATTTTGTATATACTTATATAAGTTTATGTTGTCTGGCTTTTTATTCTGTCACCTAGTAGAGTGTCTTGCATGTAGTAAGTGCTGACTTATTGATGAATTCATAAATCAATAAAATAAAAGGGTTGGCTAGGAGGATTTGTATGAATGGATGTCAGGCTAAATAAGCACAGTATAATATATACAATAGGTAGAATAAGCACAATATACAAGATGGCTACATAAGAGACTACCTCAAACCCCCTCTGAACTTTGGACTGGCTATGGACTATACCAGGAATGCAGTTTTAGAGTTAGCAGAGACAATGAGTAACTTTGCTTCCTGACTTGACATTTTCTCTGTGTCTGCTTCCTTATCTGTTCATCTACATGGGAAAATGAAAGAGACTTGGGATTTGAAAATTAGAAATGCCAAACTGCAGAGTTGTTTACTAGTTATTGGGCAAATAAACATTACCAGGCTTAAAAATCAGCCTTCAAAGATTGAAATTTGATGAGTATATTGGCTAATCTCCATAAGCTCCAGAGGAGCAGTGCCCTATAGAACAGCATCCCACAGAGATTGAGTCAGTCCATTCATAGCGGCATCTAGAGGGGGAGGCTCTGACACCAACAGAGCATCAGGCACAAGGAATTAGACAAGTCCAGTGACATGCAAATAAGCAGAAACAACCAGCAAAAATGATTTGACCAATGGCAGCTATTGAAGCAGTGAGATAGAAAACATCAACACCCATGCAGATTGGAGACATGAGTAGCCTGTCTACATTTGCATCTTGGCCAACTATATTCCCTACCTGTGTGTTCTTCCATGGGTGTGTGTTTTTTTTAATCGGTGTCCACTCTTCTCAGTGATGTGCTCTGTATTTGTAGGACAGTGTGACCCAGTTTTGTGGGAGAAACAACTTTGACCATTTCATTAAATGCCTTTGCTTTAAACTACATGTGCCCTCCAGCTGACTATTAAAGGCGTTTTGATGGGAAGTAGTAAATATAATTTTAGGGCAGAGTACCTTGGACATAGGATAGTTGTGCATTGGGGCATTTATCCTGCAAGTTGGAAGGGGGAGAGTGCCCCAAGGAACTACAACTAATAGGAAGATGAACTCTGAATAATTGAAAAATCAACAATATTTACAAAAAACATAATGAAGCACACTTCCTCCTTCCAGAAAAGACTAAAGAATGTTATATAGATTTTCAGAATTGGTCACTCTATTGGAGTTATTTGCTTAATCATTTTAAGAAGAGTTGTTAGAAGAAGATGATTAGAAGATTTAGAGATGATTTGTTAGAAGATGATTCCATTTGGGTAAGGGTTGGTATTTCCAAAAATAACTGAGGTTAAAAACAAAAAGCATCAATAAAACTTTTTTAAAAAAGTGAACAAGTTAGATTAAAATATTTTTGAGGTCCCTTCTAGATCTAAATCCTATGAATTTGGAATTGTAATGTTCTGGTAATTTATGTATAGAAAAAATAATGATATTTTGGGAGACAAATTTGAAAAATCAGTTATGAAATAATAAAAGTAAGACACTGAAATGGATTTTTAAAGGAATGGATTACCATATTCAAAACACAAAAACCATCACTTTCAGCATAGGAGAAATATGTAAGAACTAAACAAATACTTGCTTACTAAGGGAATTTCAACAGGAGAGTAGATTAATGGTAGTGGGTTTGCCAGAAACTTACCATAGATTTTGTGACTTTGACATGGTGTGCACTGGTAATCTGGAAGAACTTTGAGCTAGCATGACTAAATTTGTTTCATTTCATTTTTATCTTGATGATTATACTATATATTGCTGCCTGGTAAGAAGTCAATAGACTGGATATATACTAGTGACAAAAGGAAAATTCTTTGTTTGGGTTTTCTCCCTGATTAAGTGGTTAAAACTCAGGACACAGAGTATTAAAAGAGTTTATGAAAGCACCTCAAAGTAGCAACTCATTGACAGGCTGATCACTGGGGATCAGCCAGAGCTTTAAGATAGGGCCAGCTTTTATTGATAACTTTCATAATGAGACAAAGACAATTCAGATAGGTCCACATCAGCAAAAATGGCTGGGTCATTGAATCTCAGTTCTTCCCCAGCTTAGGAGTACATGACAATTTCCGGGTACAAATAGATAAGGGGATGATTACGGATGAAGAATATCAGGTCAAGCTGAGTGATGACTCCCTCCCAACAATGATAGACAAGCAGGTCTAAGAACAACGGGTCACTGAATCAGCATGCTGTTGTTCATTCTCCAAGAGGACCAATGGCATCACAGGGGTGGTGTCTTGACTTGACCATGAATTGGATTTAAGTGAGGCAGAGCACCTAAAAGATGTCAGCCTCACTGACTCTTCCAAAGTCATTAAAGTCCAAGACAAAAAGTCAAGACAACTGGCAGTGGCCCGGGATTCAGTGGGTGACCTTGGCCTTTCTAAATTAGGTCTCAGTTTTTTCTCAGTTTGCCTGAGGCAATGCCCATTCAATGACTAAGGGCTAGGTGAAAGCAAAAAAATGCCTCAATTTACCATCACAAAATATCAATCTGGAAGGGAAAGACTTAGAGTTTCTGGCCAGAACAGAAAACAATTGCTATTTACACTCATTCTAAGCCATCAAAACCTAAATAATCCTGAGTCAGCATAACTTTCAATACTACCTCTATGTGCATTCTTTGAAATCTCTTATGTTCAGCCTTGCTTGTTTTTTCCCTATAAGAATCAAATACACTTATGTTGAGAAAAGTGTTTTACACCAATAAGATTAAAATGACATTACAACTTAAATTAATTCAGAGACTTAGTGCCATATCAATCGAACTACCAAAGAATTATTTTACAGAATTAGACCAAATAATAATGAAATTCACTTTATGGAACAAAGCTTAAAAAAAACCTCCAAGAAAATAATAAAAAAAAGATGAGAATAATGGTAGTTACAAACATGTATTAAGATGTTACTGTGTGCCAGGCACTGTGACAAGTACTGGGGATACAAAAAAAGTCAAAAAACAAAGTTCCTGCCCTCAAGGATTCAAATGGAAGGAAGGAAATAGGCACTTATTAATCACCTACTGAATTCTGGGTGCTGTGCTAAGCCCTTTACTGTAAATATCTCATTTGATCCTGCTGTTATTATTCCTATTATACAGATGAGAAAACTAAGACAAAGAGAGGTTCAGTGCTTTATCCAAGGTCACATAGTGTCTGAGGAAAGTTTCAAAGTCAGAGGTTAAGTGACTTGCCCAGAGTCACACAGCTAGTGAGTGTCTGGGGGCTGGATTTTCAGGTCTTCCTGACTCCAATCTCCCCCCAACACAGTGGGAAACAACATGCAGATAACTATGGACAAACAAGTTATTGTGAAAATGGATATCTTGACTTGTTTGACTCTCTCCCCCGCACCTTGCCCAATTATCCAGGTAACCAGAAGGACTGGCTGTATTGGCTTGACATACCAGCAATCCTTTGTGGTGACCTAGCCGGATGTGCAGAAAGTCAGCAACTCTGAAGTCAATTAGGTTCATATCAGCTTTGAAGCAGGCCCTGAGCCTTTTAGTGGTTTGTGGACCTCAGAGAGACCTTCTTTATCTGCAGAGACTTCCTGTTTTACATCTCCTTATCTTATTATTATTTGTGCTCAAGCCTTGAACTGTCAGGCTGATTTGTCTATCAAAGGGCCACATATCTGACACCTGGAATTCCTTCTCTCCCTTCCTGCATCTCCCTTTCCTTGGGAATGGGGGTGACTTTCCCACCTTTCTGCCCAAATTCCCTGCCTCCCTTTCTTTGAAAAGTATAAATATCTTGCACTTTCCAGTTGGGCCTGGAATATGTCAGAACAGATATTAGTCCAGCTTGCAAGCTTCTTCTTAGACAAACAAAAGCATTTTCAATCAGTGTAAACTGTGATGGCACTCTGGTTCATCCCAGGTGCCCCTTTTGGATCTAGGTTTCTTCTGATTAACAGTTCACAGGGGTTTTTCTTTAACACTATGTAGAGTACAAATGGGAGATAAACTCAAAGGGAAGGGGCTGGGGATTGGAAGCTGGGGGAGGGTGGAATAGAACATTGGCAAAGACTTCCTACATTAGGTAGAATTTGAGGAAAGTCTTGAAGGAAGCTAGGGAAAGTAGGAGGTAAAGGTTGGGAGGTGAAGATGTCTAGTATTACTAAAACTCAAACTTTGAAAGAAGCCTGCAAACTGGAACAATGTCTGTTTTGACATGTTCCAGGCCCAATTGGAAAGTGTGAGATATTTATACTTTTCAAAAGTCAAATGCCTTGTTTTAATAAAGCATTAATCATCAGGTGGTTCAGGTTAAAAGACAGAAAAGTTGATCAATATAATAAACTAGATAACAAAACCCAGAAGTAATTATCAATTAATCAGTTAATAAGCATTTATGTAATTCCAGGCACTGTGCTTGGGACTGTGGATATGTACAATTGAAAATTTGTTTTAATTCTATTTTTAAAACTTAGTCAAGTTGGCATCGGTTTTACTACTCTCCTAAGGCTTGCAAATCCAAATTCCTTTCCTTTGTAACTTCACCCTTCACCCACATTCTGGAGAAACTCTCCTAAAGGTCAAGTTTTTATCTTATAACTGCCTCCACCCTTTACTCAGGCGGCCTCCTGTCATTTGAGTCTCAATTCTTATTTGTTTGTCCACCCTGGGATAGTCCACCTTTGTAACCTCACCCACCATCACTCAAATGCTTGTTCCTTTGTAACTTCATTCACAACCACTCAACCCAAATTCAAGTTGATTCAACCAAAATTGCTGCAAACAACTCCCACTGTCTACAGCCTAATTCTTTCACCTGAGCATTACTCCTGTCTCCCAAAGAGGAAGTAATGGGGAGACACTGAAGTGACTCTTAACCCATCTCCTCATTAAAATATTTACCAATCAGATAGTCTTACCTTTGCCAGGAGAGGTCCAAGTACTGTACTGTCAGGCTAATGGGAAGGAAGACATATCTAGGTTTAAAAAACTCTGTCAGCCCTCACTCAGGGTCTTTGGTCATTAAGAGAGGCTGTTGACACAATTTATTGGTTACTGCTTTTATTCAGTCATTTCAGTTGGTCTGACTCTTTGGGATTTTCATAGCAAAGATACTATAATAGTTTGCCATTTCTTTCTTCAGTTCATTTTACAGATGAGGAGACTGAGGGAAACAGGGTCATGTGGCTTGCCCAGGCTCACGAAGCTAGAAAGTGTCTGAGGCTGGAATTGCCCTCTGGTCTTCCTGACTCCAGGTCTAGCATTCTATCCACTGTGCCACCTAGCTGCCCTCTAAATTATACCTGTCCTTTAACTCGGATACCATAGCTGGACTTTAACTCCAAAGATGTCAGTGACAGAAGGAAAGGTCTCATATATACAATAACCTTGGTAGCAATATGTGATAGCAAGGAACTGGAAGCAAGGGATGTGTCCATTGATTGGGTAATGTCTTCTGAATGTAATGTAATGTCATCACATTTTTAGAAACAATGAATATAAAGAACAGAGAAATTTCAGAAGACTTGTATCATGTGAGGAGAGTGAAGTAAAC
The DNA here is from genome assembly GCF_003287225.1 of Phascolarctos cinereus. Classification (NCBI taxonomy): domain Eukaryota; kingdom Metazoa; phylum Chordata; class Mammalia; order Diprotodontia; family Phascolarctidae; genus Phascolarctos; species Phascolarctos cinereus. Next base: position 60,946,434 of record NW_027556098.1, read on the forward strand.
AGAACTAGTAAACATAATGACCATAGTGATGTAAAGGAAAGTATTACCGAAAGATAGCATGGCTCTGTGGGAACAAGAGGAGTGGGGGGGGGGGGAGGTAGAAGTAGCATTAGATCTCAAACCATGCTCCAAAGCTGGAATTCTCAAAACAGTTTGGCACTGGTTTAAAAAACAGATCCCTCAGTGAAAGGATTAAGTACACAATATACTGAAGAGAAAAAAAATGCTAGTAGCCCCCATCTACTGGGATAAGAACTCACTATTTGATAAAAACTACTGGGAAAATTGGACAGTGGAATGGAAGAAATTAGGTTTGAATCAACACCTCACACCTTGTACCTAGATAAGCTCCAAATTGACCAACACAAACGTGACCAACAGATAAAAGAGAAACAAGGAAGAATTTACTTATCAGATATCTGGGTAAGGGAAGAATTTATGCCTAAACAGGGGATAGAAAAGATTGCAGAAAATGAAATGGATAATTTGAATCGACAAAATACATTTTAGTATTTGCATAAATAAATCATAAATAAATAATCAACAAATAAATTTGCAGCAACAAACATTTACTTCAGAAAACTGACAGGGAAGGATTTTTTTTCCTTCCTGTCAGCAGAGAAGTCATAAACTGTAGGAGTGAAATGAAGCATGCATTGTCTAGCACAGCCAGGGTTTTCTTTTTTTTTTTTTAAGCTACATTTATTTGTTATGAGACAGCTCTATTGGGAAGTGGTAGTTTTAGGGAAGTAAACTGATGTCAAAAAAAAGAAATCAATTAATCATTTATGCAAGTAACCCAATATTAGGACCAATTTCCCTCAGGTCAGGCGTAGGTTTCCGAATGGCTACGAGGACTTTTGGGAATTGTAGTTCAGGTACTGTCCTCTCCCCTGAAGATTTTAATACAAGGTAAGAGTTGCACTTCTGCATTGGAGGTAACCTTCCAAAGGGACCATAATGGAGAAGAAAGAAATAGAGCAAAAAATATGCTCTTCCACCTCAAACACATGTGGAACATTTTGCCAAATTGTTCATAGAACAGAATATGATGGAACATTCCCCAAATTAATCAAAACCATGGTTCATCAGTCTCCACTAGTGTGTTTTTGTTGTCATCCAGGGGTGAAAGTCTTGTTTACCCATAGCATGGATACAATGGACTAAGTTGAGTGGGCTAAGGGCTGCTTTCCCCTTCCTCTTAGGCCCTGTAGCCCTAAGAAAGGGACTTGGGAACTAGGTCTCTGCCATCTCCCACATGGGTGCCTCCATCTTAGGTGATGTGAGCATGTGCCAAAGTTGGGTTACATTTTTAAAACGAGGGAAGTTGGGGAAAAGACTTAATGTACTTCTGCACATGCACACCTAGAGGTTATAAGTAGCTATGCTTCAAAGAAATTATGGACATTAATCATTTGTGTAGTTTGCTGACCCCTGATTTAATTCATTGGAGTTTTTTAAGTCTTCCATAATTGTTCATTTTTATAATATTGGTGTTATAGTATATATAAACTTTTTCTGGTACTGCTTACTTCATTGTATCAGTTCATACAAATCCTTCTGTGTATCTTCAAAATCTTCTTTTTCATCTGTTCTTAGAACACAATATTATTCCATTACATTCATATCTCACAATTTGTTCAGCTATTTTTCAATTGATGGGCATACCTTTAGTTTCCAGCTTTTTTTTGCATCATGCACAAAAAAACCCTACTTATAAAAATTTTTGTATATATAAGACCTTGAATTTATACTCTTTGGTAACTTTTTGTGCATAATTACAAATTTATTTTCAGAATGGTTAGACCTATCCATTCACTGATATATGAAGAATGAATCAACATGCCTGTTCTCTCCCCCCAAATATTTGTCATTTTAAAAATTTTGGTCATCTTTGCCAATCTAATTGATGAGAGGTGGAATCTCAGAACTGTTTTGATTTGCATTCCTCTGATTATTAGTGATGTAGAACATTTTTTTAAAAAAATATAGCTATAGATATCCTGGGTTCTTCTCAGATCAAATCAGTCAATAAAGTGTATGGTATATAGTAGGCACTACATAAATGCTTATTACCTTCCATTGAAAACTTTTTGCTCAAATCCTTAAACCATTTATCATTAAGGGAATGACTCTTTTTCTTATAATAAATTTGAATCAGTTCCTTATATGTCTTTGAAATGATACTTTATCATAGAAACTTGCTGCAAAGATTCCTCTCCCTCCCCCCCATTTGTTTCCCTTTTAATCTTAGTTATGTTGGATTTATTAATGCAAATACAAAAATATATTATGTAGTGAAAATTATCCATTTTATTTTCTGTAACCTTTTCTATTCACTATTTGGTTATGAATTCTTCCCCTGTTCAGATATATGATAAATAAATTCTTCCTTGATTCTCTTTTATCTGTAGGTCACATTTGTACCTATCCATTTAGAGCTTATCTAAGTATAAGGTATGAAGTATTGGTCTAAACCTAATTCCTTCCATATTATTGTCCAATTTTCCCAGCAGTTTTTTTAAAATCAAATAGTGAGTTCTTATCCCAGTACCTGGAATCTGTTTTTAGTGTCTAGTGGCTACTAATATTTTTTTTTCTACATAGGGTATACCTAATCCACTCACTGAAAGTTCTTTTTTTTTTTTTTAGGCAATATCAAATTGTTTTGAGAAATCTTCCTTTGGGGCATAGCTTGAGATATAGTACTAATAGGCCCCCACCTTGCTCCCACTGTTTTCATTGTTTCTCTTGAGATTCTTGAACTTTTATGTCTCCAGATGAATCAGAAAAGGTTTTTTTTTTCTAGTTCTAAGCAGTAATATTTTGGTAGTTTGGTTAGTATGAGACTAAAAAAAATTAATTAATTTAGATAATATTTACATTTTTATTATATTGGCTCTGTCTGCCTATAAGCAATTAACAGTTCTCAAATTATTTAGTTTTTTGTTTCTGTAAATAGTATTTTGTAGTTCTATTTATAGAGAAGCTAGGCAATGCAATAGATAGGATGCTGGCCTGGAGTCAGGAAGACATTCCTAAGTTCAAATCTGGCTTCAGACACTTACTAGCTGTGTGACTCTGGGTAAGTCACTTAATAACCATGTTTGTCTCAGTTACTCATCTGAGCTAGAGAAGGAAATGGCTTCCACTCCGGTATCTTTGCTAAGAAAACCCCAAATGAGGTCATGATGAGTCAGACACAACTGAAAAATGGCTAAACAACAAGAAATTATATTTATAAAGTTCTTTGTGTATCTTGGCAGGTAGATTTCAAGGTATTTCATACATTCTGTAGTTATTTTAAATGGAATTTCTCTTTCTATCTTGCCTCGCTGTATTTTGTATCATGCAGAAATGCTGATGATTTGTATGGATTTATTACATCCTGCAACTTTATCAAAATGATTATTTCAATTAATTTTTATTTGACTCTCTAGGGTTCTTTAAGTATACTATATCACCGGCAAAAATGGATGATTGTTTCTTCTTTACCTATGCTTATTCCCTCAAATTTTTTTCTTATTATGTAGCCAGTATTTCTAGTAATATTATGTCAAATAGAAGTAGTGGCAGCAGACATCTTTGTTTCACACCTGATATTATTATAAAGGATTCTAATTTACCCTTGTTAATTATAATTCTGGCTCTTAATTTTGGATCCATGCTATTTATTATGTTAAAGAAAGGTACATTGATTCCCATTTTTTAAGTATTCTTAATAGAAATTAGTATTATATTTTGTCAAAAGCTTGTGCATCTATTGATATATAATTTTGGTAGATTTTGTTGTTAATATGGTTAATTAAGTTTGTTGTTTTCTAATATTAAACCAACCCTGAATTCCTGGCATAAATCTATCCTGATCATAGTATATAATCTTTATGATAGCTTGTTGTGATTTCTCTAACATTTTATTTAAAATTTTTGCATCAATGTTAATTAAGGATATTTGTCTATAGTTTTCTTTTCCTATTTTAGCTCTTTTGGTTTACATAACAAAGACTTATTTCCATCATTGAAGATATTAGAAAGGATTCTTTCTTTTCCTATTTTTACCAATAGCTTTATAATATTGGAGTTCATTTTTCTTTAAATGTTTATCGAATTCACTTGTGAATTCATCTGTTCTTGGGGCTTTTTTTTGGTGATTTTTTTGTGGTTATATTTCTTCCTCTGAAAATGTGTTATTTAAATTCTCCATGTCTTGTTCTGTTAACCTGGTATTTTATATTTTTGTAAATATTCATTTATTTCATTTAAGTTGTTGAGTTTGAGCACATACAACTGGACAGAACAATATTCCTTTATTTTTTCTTCCTTTCTTGTCAATTCTTTTTTCATTTTTGATACTGATAATTGGTTTTCCTTTCTTAATTATTTTATTTCTGCTACTATTTAAGTAAATATTTCTACTACTATTTAAATAAATTCAATGGTTTTTATTTAAATTTGTTGAAATTTCATTTCTTTAGACACATTAAGAAATCACATGCTATGATAGATTTGTCAGGAATTTAATCAAACCCATATCTGAAAAAGAATCTCCCTACAAAATGCTTTCATATCCCTTTAATTTCTTAGTATTATTGCTAATAGTTAGAATTTTTATAACTATAGCAAATAATATAGGTGGTAGTGGGCGTTCTTGTTTTACACCTCTTCTTAATGAGATAGTATCTAATGTTTCTCTATTACAAATAATATTGGCTCTCGGTTTCAAATAAATGCTTTTTACTGTTTAAGGAAAAATCCTTCCATTCCTATGATTTATAGTATTTTTAAACAATAAGATAAATGAGTGTTGGATTTTGTTGAGGATATTTTTTCTGAATCTATGTAATAAGTGTTCACTGTTTTTATTAATATAATTTGTTATATTAGTTGTCTTCTTAATGTTGAATCATTCTTGTACTCCTGATATAAATTCAACTTTCTCATAATGGATATTTTTTGCATATGTTGCTTTAATATCTTTATCTACATTATTAATATTTTTACATCAATATTAATTAGTGCTGTTGACCTACGATTCTCTTTCTCAGCCTAATCCTATACTCATTTGCGTATCAGGGCTTCATTTGTCTTATATAAAGATTTGCCTAAAGTATTTTGCTTTTGTATTTATGAAACCAATGTAAAAGATGTATTTGTTCTTTAAATGTTTAATATCGTTCAATCACAAACCTATCTGATCCTAGTGTGTTTTTTTTTCCCATGGCAGTTCATTAAGTCTTGTTCAATTTCTTTTTTTCTGAGATTGCTTTTTCTTATCCATCTATTTCCAGTTTTGTCATTTTGGATCCTTCACATTTTTGGATATCTTCATCTTTTTTATTTAAATGTTTCATTTTACTAACCTTTGGCTGTAATACTCATATAGATTGCTGATCCTCTCAATTTGGGAGTTCTGTAGAATAATACAGAAGGATGACCCATGCCTACCCACCTGTGCAATTCTTGTCAATGTTCTCCCAAAAGTTCGGTGCAGGAGGTCCACCTAATGCTCTAAAGAACTTCCCCAATAATATACTCTATTTGACTTGATCCTTGCCTACCTTTCCAGTCTCTTTTTACACTTGACTTCTCTCTATGTACTGCACAATCCAACTACACTGATCTTCTTGTTATTCTTCTAATATAGCATTCCATCTCCTAACTGGGTCACTTTTCAATGGCTGGGCCCCATGCCTGGAATACTCTTCCTCCTTAGCTCTCCCTCCCGGCACCTGTGGCTTTCTTTAAGACAGCTCAAATCTCAATCTTCTGCTACAGACCTTTCATGGTTATTCCTCCCCTGCTCCCAACCAATCCCCCTTTCTAATGCCTTCCCTCTGAAATAGCTTCCCATTTGCAATGTGGAGAGAGAGAGAGAGAGAGAGAGAGAGAGAGAGAGAGAGAGAGAGAGAGAGAGAGAGAGAGAGAGAGAGAGAGAGAGAGAGAACATAGTTGTTTGCCTGTTGTCACCCCCATTAGACTGTGAGCCTTGAGGGCAAGGACCATGTTGTTGCCTTTATTTGTATCCCTAGTGTTTTAGCACAGGGGCTGGTATACAGTGAGTGCTTAATAAATGCTCGTTGTTGATGATGAAGATGATGATGGTAGTCATGATACCTGAAATGCCCTCCCTCTTCTCTTCTGCCATGTCATTTGATAAGCAAAGCATTTACCGGTACCCGTAATTATTACTTTACTTCCTCAAATTACTTTTCATTTACTGTGTGAATAGCTTATCTCTTAGGAGAGAATGAGCTCTTTGAGAATGGCTGCTTTGTTTTTATCTTTGTGTCCTCACTATCTAACACAGTGCATTATACAAAGTAGATATTTGTTTCCTGAATTTTCTTTAATGGTAGCTGTCAAGCATTTAAATGTATTGAAGAACTAATTGCATCCTTTGCATTTCTTATTTGGTCAGAGACATTCCTTATTCACACAACTGCAAGAGAACTAGACTATATACACAAACACATACATACATATGTGTTTATATGTGTTTTAATGTGTACCATAGCTAAGTTCTCTTATAAAATGATTAAAGGGTTTTAAAAAATCTTTTTCTTGGAGCAGCTATGTGGTACAGTGGATAGCGCTCCAGCCCTGGAGTCAGGAGGACCTGAGTTCAAATCCGACATCAGACACTTGACACTTACTAGCTGTGTGACCCTGGGCAAGTCACTTAACCCCGACTGCCTCATCAAAAAAGCAAAAAAAAAATTTTTTCTTAAATTCAGAAAAGACATGGGGACAATACAGATCTGAATCAGTGGGTTACAATGACCAAATTGTAGTTGGGACATTCTGGGAACAAATAATTGGACATGGTTACAAGATGATAGGTGTTTTCCACTGACTGGCCTAGAGAGAGCAAAGCTTCCCATAGGAAAGATAAGTTCTCTTAATTCTTCAGGGTAACAATATCTAGTCTACCCATAGCGTTTTGCAGGAATGTCAAGTTTGAGAACAACAAAATAAGACCTAGAACCCTGATTCCACAAATGGCTGTCTGGTAGAAGACAGATTAGCCTTCCTCTGCTTGGTCCCAAAGGATAGAACGAAGGACAATGGATTGAAGTTGCAGAGAGGGTGATTTTAGCTCAATGTGAAGCCTAAATCTAACAAACAGTTAACCCAATAGTGGAATGGGTTATCTAGAGATAGGACATCTCCCTCACACTCACATCCCCACCTCTGAGTTCTTTAAGCAGATGATGGAGATCACTAAGAATGTTACAGAGAAGATTCCTGCTCAGATATGGGTAGGACTAGTGGACCTCTTGAAGATTCAAAAACCTTCACCAGAACCCCCAATCTCATGATTAGTTTGCATGTCAAAGACCCAAAGCAAGTCTGGTCTCCTCAGGAATTTCTGAAAAGTCTCTGGAGAATTAAAGGATAACACATTTCTGTTCATGAAAAGATACATTTAGATTTGTTGGACAGACAAGTTGAGGCTGCAGGCCTCTCTCTTTCTCTCTCTCTCTCTCTCCCCCTCTCTCTCTGTTTTGTTTTTAGGCAATTGGTATTAAGTGACTTGCCCAGGGTCACACAGTTAGTGTCTAGTGTTTGGTCTGAGGCTGGATTTGAACTTAGGTACTCCTGACTTCAGAGCCGGTCCTCTATCCACTGAGCCACCTAGCTGCCCTTCTCTCTCTTTTATGGTAGAATACAACAAGCACAAAGGGGCTTAGAGAGGTAACCACCTAGCAACAGATATTATTAGAAAGAGTAAAACTAAAGCACAAAGTATTCATTTTTAATAAAACTTTATTCCCCAAGGTCATGCAGCAAGTTCTTTGCCCATTCGTGTAAAACCCCAAGTTGTCCTATATGTATGTAATGTGCCACTTTGCAGTAGCTCGCCCTGCTTCTTAGCTCTGACATGTTAATAAGCCTTAGCGCTCGGAGCTTCCGTCTGGGTCACTGTGCACCATTTCCATAGCTGGGAGCTCAGGAACTTTCCCAGACTCCTCAGTGCCAGCCCAGCCAGTTTCTGCATGATCTACAGCTGCAGGTGCATCGCCTGTGGCTGAGAATGAGCAAGCCAGGAGAAGTAGGCCACAGAGCTTCTGCTCAATAAAATGTGGCATCCATAGCACACACTTCATCATTCACAGCCCTCAAGCAAGAGCCACTTTCAGTGAGCAATTCAGATGCAGTTACTGGTAATAAACTAGCCTGAGCCCGAGGGACCAAGAACTGAAATGTTACAAGGCCTTTTGTGGATAGCTCTCCCCAACCCCTGCCCATTCATTTCTGTCATTAGTCCAGAATACTATTCTAACCCCAAACAGCCTTGCACTTGTATGAAGTTGTGTCATTTCTCAGCCGTTGGCTGAGAGTGACCAATGTGTGTGTGTATCCTGGCATCTTCTTTCTTTTTTCCTTCTCTCCTTCCTTCTCTCCTTCCTTCTCTCCTTCCTTCCCTCCTTCCTTCTCTCCTTCCTTCCCTCCTTCCTTCTCTCCTTCCTTCCCTCCTTCCTTCCCTCCTTCCTTTCTTCCTTCTTTCTTTCCTTCCTTCTTCCTTCCTTCCTTCCTTCCTTCCTTCCTTCCTTCCTTCCTTCCTTCCTTCCTTCCTTCCTTCCTTCCTTCCTTTCTTTCTTTCTTTCTTTCTTTCTTTCTTTCTTTCTTTCTTTCTTTCTTTCTTTCTTTCTTTCTTCATATGAACTTAATAGCTTTGAAGGACTTCAGAACTCTGATCAGTGTAATCCCTAATCATGGTTCCAAAGAACCAGTGATGAAGCCTGCTAGCCACCTCCTGACAGAAAGGTGATAGAGTTGTTATATATATTTGATGAGATATGATGAAAATGATGACTTTTCTGATGAAAATGAGACATACATTTTCAGACATGGCTAGTGTGGGAATTTCTTTTGCTTGACTACACATAGTTGTTACAAAGATTTTGTGACTTCGGAGGTCATAGGGGCAGTCCAGAAAGGCAGGGGTTCTGAAAGTGGTTTTTTTATGTTTTGATGATCTTAAAAGAAGAAAGAAAAGGGAGGAGAAAGGAATATACAAGGAGAGAAAGGAAGAGAAAGAAGGGGAGATCATCTCATAATTTTTGTGGGCAAGTAGAAGATTGCAAAAAAGGAGGAAGGAGTGAGGAGGAATATGTGATACTGAACACTTGAATTTTTATCTATACTCATCAGAGGAGGAAAGAACATACACACAGTTAGATGAAGACATACATTTCACTTGACCAGGGAATAGAAATGCATTTCATTCAACAGAGAAACAGGAGAGAAAGGAAAGAATAGAGAGGAGAGAATAAAAAAGAGAGCATATTAGGGAAGTAATTAGTCCTAAGCAAAACAAACTCTGAGGTAGATTGTGAAGAGACGTGTGAAGAGGGAAAGAAAGAAAGAATAAGAGCCAGTGACTGGACTGTGGGTGAGGAAAAGATAAGAGGAGAAGGGGAATAGAAGCAGACACTTAGAACACTGGTGCTGATCCTACTTCTCCCTCACTATTCCCTTCTTCTTTATGAAAAGGGGCGCTGGAAATTTTGATCAGTACAATGACCAATCATGATTTCAGAGCAGTCATGATGGAACATGCTAATCACCTTTTCCATGCTAAATCCATGACATTTAGACATGGCCATGTGGGAATTTGTGTTTCTTGACTATCCATGTTTGTAATAAGGGTTTTGCTTTTCTTTCTTTCTTACCTAGAGGCAGCTAGGTGACTGAGTGGATAGAATGCTGATCCTGGACTGAGGAAGACCTCAGTTTGAATCCAGCCTCAGACCTTTACTAGCTGTGTAACCCTGGGCAAGTCACTTAACCTCTGTCTGCCCCAATTTCCTCAACTGTAAGATGGGGATGTCAATAGCACCCTGGAACATCCCAGGGTTGTTGTGAGGACCAAAGATCATATTTGTAAAGTGTTTAGCATAGTTCCTGGCATATAGTAGTTGATTAACAAATGCTTTTTCTCCTTTTCTTCCCCTTCAGTGGGATTTTTTTTCCAGAGGGTGGAAAGCAGAAAAGATAGACTTTCATCAACTGAAAAAAATTATTTTTTAAGAGAGTGTCTATGTTTAATTTAGCTAAGATTAGAAGGGAAACAATTAACTGGAAGGAAAAATCTTTGCATCAAGTTTCTCTGATAAAACTTTTATTTCCTAGATATATAAGGAATTGGTTAAAGTTTCAGCTAGTAAGTATTTATGAAGAACATACTATGTACCAGGCAGTGGGCTAAGCACTGAGGATACAAAGAAAGGCAAAAGACAGTCTGTGCTCTCAAGGAGTTCACAGTCTAATGGGGGAGAAAATAGTACAGACAAGGATGGCAAAAACATTAAAATTTTAAGTTTTAAAAGAATGCATCTGTGATTTTTCAACTAAGTTAGTGCGTGGTAGGTTACACAGGAGCCCAGTTCTTCCTCTTTTATTCAGCAATGACATCAAAAGAGTGCTAGACTGAACAAAGACCAAAGAATCCAAAGAGGAACATCTGTATGCTCCTTCATTCACACATCACAAAAAAAAAAACCCACCGAAAACCATCAAGAAGCCATAAATACCAGAAAAGGAGTCCTGGCAGAGGAGCCAGTAAGAACAGAAATAAATAGACCAGAAACCTGAACAGCACCAGGTATTGGGTAACTTGAGGCAGATCCCTAACCAGAGAAGGGAAAGGAAGGAAATAAACATTGACATAGGACCTGTTGTATTCCAGGCACTGGTGCTAAGAACTTTACAAATATTATCTCATTTGATCCTGACGATAACCCTGCAAAGTAGACGCTATTATGATCCCCATTTTACATGCAAGGAAACAGAGGTTAAGTGACTTGCCCAGAATCATACAGTTAATAAATGCCTGAAACTGGATTTGAAATATGGTTTTGGAGATTCCAGGCCCAGCTGTTTATCCACTGTGCCACCTTAACCAGGGAAGCTACAGTAAGTACAGAGAAGTACCCAGCACCCAGACTGGAAAAGCCCCAGAGAGGACAGAAGAAACAACTCAACTGGGGAAGTCTCATGCAAGAATAGACTGCTCAGTACTCTGATCAAGGAAGCCATGGGGTGGGGTGGGGGAGGAGGGGTGTGAGGTGGAAGAAGACCATCACCTTGATCAAAGAAGCCCTGGGTTGGGAGAAGACCACACAGAACCTCAATCAAAGAAGACTCAGGGGGAGACAGAGACCATGAAACTCTCTGATAAGGGATATCCAACTGCAGTCTCTCATTAGGAACACTGAAGCCTTCCAGCACTCAGAGTGCAAATATACCAAGGGACAGTGGCCAGAAGTCAGGTTTCCATCCAAGGCTATGTGAGGGAGTGGAACACAGGTCCTGGGCGTCAAATCCCGTTAGTAACTGAGGATAGCAATGTGAGTAAACAGAAGAAGACACTACACTATGCAGAAACAGAGATGAAGAATGATAGAGCAGTAAAACCCGGAAAAAGAAAATAAAACTCTAAGTAGAGTCTCAGAAAAGGAAATAACTTGGCTCCTATGACTACAAGAGTAAATGGAAGGAATAAAGGAAGAGATTATAATGAAAGGAAAACTATGGAAGAAAGACTTGGAAAGAGAATTAATAGCATAGAACAGAAGAAACATTACCCAGGAAATGAACTCCCTGAAAATTAGAATGTACTACACACAATTCAATGATGTGAGACAAGAAATATTAGAGCAATATCAAAAGGTTGAAAAAATAGAAGAAAATGTAAGTTCTCTACTATCAAAAACAACTCATCTAGAAGACAGGTAAAGGAGATGTGATCTAAGAATCATGACACTCCCTAAAATCCATGACCACAAAACATGGACACCATATTTTAGACACACACACACTCACATGTGTGTATGTATGTATGTTTGTATGTGTATGTGTGTATATATATATATATATACATTCTAATTTTCAGGGAGTTCATTTCCTGGGTAATGTTCCTTCTGTTCTATGCTATTAATTCTCTTTCCAAGTCTTTCTTCCACAGTTTTCCTTTCATTATAATTATACAGGGAAAAGAGAAACTAGAACTCACTGATGAGATGCATAAAGAAATCCCAAAATGAAATTTCCCAGGAATGTCCTAGCCAAACTCTAGAGGTTCCATGTCAGAGAAAAAAAATATTGCAAGCAGCCAGAAAGAAATATTTCAGATACCAAGGAAACACAGTCAGGATGACATAAACTTGACAATTATAGCTTAAAAGGAGAAAAGATCTTGGGATATGAGATTCCAAAAGGCAAAAGATAAAAGCAAGAAAATTTCCCCCCTCAAAAAATTTAATATAATCTCAGGGTAACAAAGAGATTTTTAATAGAAAAGAAGATTTTCAAACACTCCTGATAAAAAATACCAGAGCTACATGGAAACTTTGAAATTCAAACACAGCTTCAAGAGAAACCTAGAAAGAAAAACATAGTTGAACAAATGGAAGAAGCTATATGATGATGAATGACTTATAATAGGATGAAAAAAATCAAGTGCCCCTTCAGAGCCTAAATGAACCTTTATCTACTACACAAATCCAACAAAAGATAAATAAGAAACAAGTTCTGGAATAGATAAAAGATCTCTTCCAATTATTTGCCATTTTTGTACATATGGACCATGTGCGAGGGTACAAAAATAAAATTTGCAAATGCAAAAAAAAAAATTGACCTCCTTTACTGAGGTCAATAAAAGGCCATTAAAGAAAGGATTCAGACTTAAATGGAGACTGCATAATTTCATCCTAAGCAATTGGTGTATCAAAGAATAATAGAATAAATAGATAATTGAATAGAAACAGAATGGTACTGCAAGTCCAAGAGGGTGCTGTTTAGGAGCCCGTCGGAGAGAGGAAATTTTGCTGGAATGTCAAAATGTTGCCCTGATGGCAACCTCATGTTCAGTTCCCTTCAGAGCAGGAGTAATTCCTAACTGTTAATACTGGGAGTACTTTACATGTTTTTTGCATCTATTTATGGAAGCTTCTGAATCCTTTGTATCTCTTGCACTTTCACTGGGGACGAAATAGAAAATTTCATCTACTCAATACGTATTTATTATCTTGAGTGCTTGTACAGTTGAGGATCCTATTACATAACCTATATTTGTGAAAACCTAGAATCATATTTGGAAATTTGTCAGAGTAAACTCTGGGTGGGGGCATATGAACCAAAAGAGAAAGATTGATCTTCTAGTGCAAAACCTCAAGTATAGATCTTGTTCATGTAAACTTAGAATGCTGGCCCATGGATTACATGTATAAGGTATATTCCTTTCTCTGCCTGTGATAGTCCAAAAAAACCCCATCATTTGGACCTCTTTGAGATCCATACAGCTCTCTTAGAGCAGGCCACTTTTGCTCTGGACCTCCCCCCTTTACCACCTAATACCTACCCCTTTTCCTGTCTTTAATGAAAACTTCCGTAATCCATGCTATTTTTCCTACTTGAGTCACTGGCCAATTCCTAACACCTCCTTGACCTTGACATGAGAGATGAGTCAGCAGTACCTGAGTGAGAACCTACTGCCTTATCTACAAAAACCACTGCCCTTGTCTGACTTGGAGAGCTGCCCAGTTACCTTTTAAAATTTTTATTATTTATTTATTTTAACATTCTTTTTAAATTTTGAGTTCCAAATTCTCTCCCTTCCTACCATCCCTCCCCCACCCACAGAGAAAGCAAGTAATATAATATTAATTATACATGTGGAATCATGCAAAACATATTTCCCTATTAGCCATATTGAAAAAAAAGCAAAAAAGGTGAGAAAATTGTACTTCGACTTGCATTCAGAGTTCATCAGTTCTCTCTCTGGAGGTGGATTTTTTCATCATGAGTCTTTTGGAATTATCTTGGATCATTATGTTGATCAGAATAGCAAAGTCTTTCACAGTTGATCATCATTACAACATTGCTGTTACTGTGCACAATGATCTTCCAGTTCTTCTCACTTCACTTTGCATCATCAGTTCATATAGGTCTTGACATGTTTTTCTAAAACCACCCCCTTCATTATTTTAAAAAATTTTCTTTTATTTTTAATTTATGGAATAAAACAAACATTTCTATAACATAGTATAATGAAGAAGATGATAGCACATGAAGCTACAAATCTGTTATGTACAACTTGCTATTCCCTTTAAATATAGAATAAATTTATCATGTAAATTTCTTTTTCACTCCTTTTTTTTCCTTTCCCTCCCTTCCCCCTAGGGATAGCTACCATTAGATACAAATAGGTATATGTGTGTGTACATATATGTATATGTATGTAAAATTATTCTATACATGCACAATGGTATTCCATCACAATCATATGCCACAGCTTGTTCAGCCATTCCCCAGCTGATGAGCATTGCCTCGATTTCCAGTTCTTTGCCACCACAAAAAGAGTGGATATAAATATTTTTGTATACATAGGGCCTTTTTCTTTTTCTTTGATCTCTTTGGGATACGACCTAGTAGTGGTCTTGCTGGGTCAAAGTACAGTTTTATAGCCCTTTGGGCATAGTTCCAAATTGTTCTGCAGAATGATTAGAACGGTTCCCTACTCTACCAAGAGTTCATTAGTGTACTTATTTTCCCTCAGCTCCTCAGCATTTGTCATTTCTGTGAGATGGTACCTCAGAGTTGTTTTAATTTTCATTTCTCTAATCAATCGTGAGTTAGAGCATTTTTTCGTATGACTTTAGATAACTTTGATGTCTTCTTATGAAAACTGCCTTTTCATATCCTTTGACCATCTATCAATTGTGAGAGGGTTCTTAGTTTTCTAAATTTGATTCAATTCTCCATGTATTTGAGAAATGGGGCCTTTATCAGAGAAATTTGCTGTAAAAAATTTTTGGTATTACTTCATTGTCTATGAAAACGTAGTTTCCCTGATTATCTCTTTTAATTAGATCTGTTTTTGCTTTTGGTTTATCTGAGATTGTGATTGCTACCCCTGCCTTTTTTATTAGCTGAAACATATTAGATTCTGCTCCAGCTCTTTATTTTAACTCTGAATGTCTTTCTTTTCAAGTGCATCTCTTGTACGCAATATATTGTTGGATTATGGTTTCTAATACATTCTGCTATCCGCTTCTATTTTATGGGTGAGCTCATCCCATTCAGATTCACAGTTATGATTACTGTGTATTTCCCTCCATCCTCTTTTCTTCTGTTTCTTCTCTCTCTGTTTTTTTTCCTGTCCCTCCTCAAAAGAGTTTTCCTTCTAACCACTGCCTCCCTTAATCCTTTTATATTCCCTCCCTTCCTCCTCCTCTCTCTTATCCCCTTTACTTCCTGTTTCCCTATTGGGTAAGATAGATTTCTATACACAACTGAGTGTATGTGTATTTATATTTATATTCTTAGCTCTTGGAACTAATTCTGATGAGAGTGAGGTTCAGGCATTGCCTGCCACCCTCCCCCTATTTTCCCCTCTGCTGTAAAAGTTCTTCCTTGCATTCCTCTTTTATGTGAGATAATTTCCCCCTTTCTACCTCTCCTTTTCCTCTTTTCCCAGTATACCCATCTTTCTCACCCCTTTATGTTTTCTAAATATCATTCCAACATAATCGCCTCACACCCATGCCCTCTATCTATATAAACTCTTTCAACTGGCCTTAGTCCATTTTCCCCCCTGAAGGATTATTCTCAGTTTTTCTGGCTAGGTTATTATTGGTTGTAACCCCAGCTCTCCTACCTTCTAGGATATCTGATTCCAAGCCCTCCACTCCTTTAATGTGGAAGCTGCTAAATCTTTAATCCTGACTGTGGCTCCATGATGTTTTAATTGTTTCATTCTGGTGCTTGCAATATTTGCTCCTTGACATGAGAGCTCTGGAATTTGGCTCCCAACATTCTTGGGAGTTTTCATTTTGAGATCTTTCAGGAAGTGATCAGTGAATTCATTCTATTTCTCTTTTACATCTCATATATCAGGGCAGTTTTCCTTTATAATTTCTTGAAATATAATGTATAGGCTCTTTTTTGGATGATGGCTTCCTGGTAGTCCAATAATTCTTAAATTATTTCTCCTTGATATATTTTCTAGGTCGGTTGTTTTTCTGGTGAGATATTTCACATTTTTTCTATTTTTTTTTTCATTCTGTTGACTTTGTTTTATTCTTGATGTCTCAAGGAGTTATTAGCTTACAATTGCCCAATTCTAATTTTTAAGGAATTATTTTCTTTAGTGAGTTTTTTTTAACCTCTTTTTCCATTAGGCCAATTCTGTTTTTTAAGGAGTACTTCAATTTTTTTTATGCTTCTTTTACCAAACTGATAATTCTCATTTCATTATTTTCTTGCATCATTATCATTTCTTTTTCCAATTTTTCCTCTACCACTCATTTCTTTCTTTAACTCTTCCAGGAATTCTTTTGGACTTCTGTCCAATTAGCATTTTTTTCTTTAAGGTTTTGGTTATAGCTGTTTTTGTATTATTGTCTTCTGAGTTTGTTTCTTGCTCTTCCCTGCCACTATGATAACTTTTTATGGTGAAGTGATTTTTTTTCTTGTTTGCTCATTTCCCCAGCCTATGTCTTGACTTTGAACTTTATGTTAAAGTTGGGCTCTACTCACTTGGGAATAGGGAGGCTCTGTACTAAGCTTTAGGCTTTTTTGTGCTGTTGTCTTCAGGGCTAGTTCTGGGGGTCTGCAAAGTTTTCAGTGCTTCCAAGGTGGTGCTATTCTGGGAGAGGTGCGATCACTGTTATCCTGGTCTGTGCTGTGGTCTTTACCAGGAAGGGCCCCTGCTCCCCTGCAGCCTCAAGTACTAATGATCCTTTTGGCCCCCTGTTCCCCTACAGTAATTGCAAATCTGCATTGGAAGAGGGGACACTCCACACCGTTAAAATCATCGGTCTAGACCATAGATTCCCTATGTGGGTAATACTGCTGGAATGACGGAGAGGGGCAGTAATAGCCTCAGGTGCAATTGGGGGACATTAAATAAAAATAAGGGGGTGGTAGAAGCATAAGGAAAGAAGAAAAGAGAAGAAAATTTGGGAAAAACATTCACATATGTTTCATGTGTAACAGAGTTAAAGTCATAGGGAATATATTATTTTCCAAACAAACACACAAAATGCAAGTTATAACAGATCAGTGGTCAAGTCTGCCAACGGGTCTTCACAAGCAAATATTGGCAGGCGAGTGTGTTGAGAATTGTCAGGAAGTCCAGTATGCATCAGCAGGAATATGTGCATGTAATGACTTGTTTACAATATGACGCCATACAGTTACATGACACAATATTGCATCATCAAAATTTCAATGCAGGAAGAAAACCTAACAAATTTGCAATAGATTATTAAATTTAAGATGTATCACTTAAAATATGTATTTTATATTTTTTGAAATGATGCAAATTTCAAAAAAAGTTGAAGGATTTGAAAAAGTAGATTTCCAGTGGGTCACTGAGTAATTTTTTTTTGAAAAGGGGGCAGTAGAACAAAAAAGTTTGGGAACCTCCGTTCTAGGCCAAAAAAAAAAGTTTTATATAAATGTAATTATTCTTATTCTTATCATCAACATCATCATTAATTGTGAGTACCCAGGAAATATGAGCACTAATCTAAGTTTCTGGAGCTTTATTTGTTTAAACATTGTCTGAAGCTTGCTAGCTGCCTGACCCTGAGCATGCCACTTCATCTCTCATATGTTAGTTTCCTCATTTATAAAATGGGGAGAATAGTACTTGTACTATGGACCTAGCTCACAAGGATGTGAGAAGGGTGCTTTTTAAGTCTTATGGCATTATTTAAACAGGAGTAATCATGGAACTTCTGTCATTTGTTTATTAAAAATTTTCCTGCTTTAAATCAGTGTAAATATTTGAGTTTCAAATGCTGTCACAATACTTTTTTTTCAAAAGACGGACAAAAGAGAAAAGTACTCTGATGCAACAGTTAGTCACTTTTTTTTTTTGCTGAACTTTAATCTAGACCCAGACAGAGGAGCAGACAGCTGCAGAAAATGTACAAGATGCCTTGACTTTTTCTGTTTCGCTCTTGAATACATTTAGTTTTTTTAGGCAATAACTTCCTTATTTTCATTTCCTCTATCTTCTTCCTGGGTTTACTCATTCAGGCAGAGCTGAACAGCTGACCTTTAAACATACAAGAAAGAATAATGCATCTTTATATTAGCATATAAAGATATATTACCATATATGTAGACACACATATACACATGTACGTGTGTATTCACCTATAGAAATATAGACAGATACACACATGTAAGAGTAAGGCTTCATTGATTATCCCATCCATTTTAAAGTAATTTTTTTTTAGGTAGGAGCACTTTTTGATTGAATCAAATAATCAGAACAGAGTATCAATAAGTTCTATATATGTACAATGTACATGTACATTTGTAAATCCATTGTGGCAGAGAACTGGGTAATACCTTAAGGTATTGGTGCAAAGGAAAGAAGCTGCCTCAGGGCCAAAAGAAGACCAGTTCTGAGTGTTTGGGTTTCAGAAACTGGAGCAAGCATGGCATTTTAGCACATGGGAAAGAGAAGCAGAGAGAAAACTAAGCTGTGGCAGAGAAGGGAGATATTGAGGACAGTCATTGGCTCCACAGGCATCTCAAAACAGAAGACTCACACTGAGGCAAGTCCCTGAGAAAAGATCAGCAGTTTTTCCCAACTACCCCTTCTGATGCCTGTCTATCCACAGTCACTATAATGTAATCTGCTGTTTCACTACCCACATGTTTCCAGCAAACTGAATGTTCCCTTAGCCATAAAGAGGTGAGGGGTTAGAGGTAGCTATAAATGTAAAGAAAAGCAGAGAGCCCAACCTCTGCCAAAGTGTTAGCAATTTCTCTATCTAGGGGCTCTGCATTATTGTGAATAAACTTGGAACTTTTCATGTAAAATAAACTCCTTAGACCATTATATTGACCCCTTGCTTAAAATGAGATAATTATTGTAACTGAGTCTTAAAATTTTTTGTTCTCTATCCCTTACTGGAATGCCCAGAGAGAATTCCAAGCCGTGTATTCCAAAGCAAGAGCAGAAGCAATAGCTCCTTTCAAATTGACGTAGCCCCTACCTGTAGTGGGATGGGAGGAGGGAGACAAAGGCCTTCTCAAGGTACTGAATTATCCTCATTAGAAAATTCCTGTAGTACCACACATGGCTCAGAGTCTCACAGATCAAGAGGAGCTAACCTATTTGCCCCCATCACCCTTTCTCCCCTTACAGTAAAAATTTGCCATCCTCAACAAATCATCTGGGTCGAATTTGGTACTTTTGTCCACATACTCATTTCTGGGAAGTTCTCCAGTGTTTTTGGAGAAGTTTAAACATTGCCTTCCTAAGTGTCTCCCTCAACGCTTTGCATTAAAGAGTCTTGACAAAATCCAGATGGCACGGTTCTTAAGGGACCCTAAATCCTATGTAAAAAGTCCCAAGAACTCCACTCAGCACGGTTCTCAGATAATCTCCAAATTAATAGCCTTCAAGGAGGGCTCAGATCTATAGAAGCTGGGAGGTCTGGAGCCTACAATCACCTCCATATACACAGTTAAGTAAATTCACTTCCAAATGAAATGTGTAATGTGACATTTTTACAATATTTGTCATAGGTTATCACTCAATCAACTAGAAAACATTTTAAATTCCTTTAAGACTCAGAACATATTTATATATGTCTCTTGTTGCAGAATGTATGCAGTTTATTACATTTTCCTTATTCCAGTGATATCGTTTTTCTAGGGCTGTTAGTTATAGCCAGGAAATATTAGACCTTGTGCTACTTTTATTATTTCTATTTATATCTTTAAACACTCATTGGGACACTCCCACTGGGTTTCTGAAGCTGCCTCCATGTCCTATTCAGATGACTCTCAGTATGTGGCCAGAAGCATGGCTATTACAAGATGCCAACGTCCTATATCAGGCCATTCAGTCTCCCAAATTTCCCTACTTTTGCACCATATTTTCCCCACTTCATCTATAAGGTTATTTGGTACAAATCATGTCTGCTATGCCAAATGTTCTAGGTCAGACATGACTCAGGCCAGTGAGGTGGTTCAGATTCTAGAATGGAATAAAATGAGGCTCTTGTAGACAATCTAGCATTTAACAAAAAGAAACTTACTTAACAAGAGCATACGGTGGATATTCATCAAGGATGAGGCATTGAATCAAATGGGCACAGGTCCCTTCACCTCTTTATTTGCCCCAGTGGTTCACCCAGTTAAAAGGGTATGTGACAAGCTTGAGGAGCCTGGATTCCTTGGGAACTGAATTTTTTCATACTTTGAAGTACAGGGAAGCTACATTAACTGCCATGGTCTTCTGGACCAATTAAGTATCAAGGACAATTTCATTTCATTTTTAGAGAAAAACTGTCCTATCCTCCATGGCCTTGGTGGCAATGGAAAATGGTGGGGGACATTGGAGAGCTCCTCCCAGATTCTCTATTTAAGGAGGGAAACTAGAGCCACCTACCCGGCTGCTCTCCTAAGACTTCATCATGCCCTTGCAATAATATTACCCTCTTCTCCCTTCTCAGTCCCCCCACCTTTTCAGCTCCTTTTTATGTGTTGTGTTCCTCCATTGGACTGTAAGCTCTTTGAAGGCAGGGACTGTCTCTTGCCTTTCTCTGTACCCTTAGTGCTTAGCGCAGTGCCTGATATAGTAGGAACTTAATGTTAATTGACTAACTGACCCTTATCACAAAGGGTAGGAATAATTTTGAAATGAAATATGAAAAATCTGTTCCTTCATCTGGTTCTTTTCTCAAGTCCAGATAAATGGAGTCAGTAAAGAAAGAACTGACTGGTCTTTTTTTTGTCTCTTTGTTACTCTTGCTGGCCTTGTGTGCAGCATTCATTCGCTCCTCCTGTGTTTCTATTGTTTGGGGGTGTTCAAGAAGTGAATAATCTCATTGGTTCTGGTTTTCTTTCTGAAAATGCTTCAAACTCTTTTTTATTATTGAATGTCCATTTTTTGTCCTATATGATTAAGTTCAGATTTGTAAGATAAGTCACCCTAGGCTGCATGCTAAGCTCCATTGCGCTTTACACATGGTGTCCAGTCCTAGTAACATGTCCCACTCCCTCTTTTCCTCAGTATTTGTCCTGATACAGCAACTATTTTTCCTAGCATTTAGCAACTCAGAGCTTTGCAGCACTGGTTCTTCTGGACTGCAGTCCCCAACAAGCTTTTCCTACTGAAGGGCTATGACCAAGCTGGCTGTCAAGGCCTGAGCAACTTTCTGTAGCCTAGAGCTGGGGCCTCCACAGCCCTGGAAAGTGGGAAGGGGCAATTGGAAGATAGGAATAGGTTTTGATGTAGGACTCTGTCATATCTTTGAGTCTGCTAGTTCAGCCTTACTGTCAGTAGCATAGGAAGTAGGAAAGGGGTGCAAAGTGGGGTCAAGGTCAGTGATCATTAGCCGCTGGGGTTTTTTTTACCTTCATTTGGATTTTGGGTGTCCTAGACCATGGAAATAGCTGAGGTTACTGTTTTGGCACATAATTTATATTTTGGAAAGGTTTGGGAGGTTATATGTATTGGAGAAAATGTCAAGTTTGCTATCTTGTTCCTTTTGTGACCCAGAACAAGAAAGAATAACAGGACAGAATTTTGATATTCCCATCTGGATGTTTTGATATCCATCTTCATACAGCCTTACTCTTCTTCCTTTGAGTGGTCTCATCATTCCAGTTTCACTGCTGTATTTAAAATCAGGGTTGTTTGGTTTGTTTATTTGTTTTTTCAACCCATGTCATGGCTTAATTTTTTGATCCCAGGACGTACTTGTACTATGAGCCTCACAACTTGCCTAGAGCCATAATTTTTAAAAACTCAGTGTGAGGTTTTGAGGTCCCCCTTTGAACCCACTATTCTATTCCACATATATAATCTCATGTATCATGAAATAAAAATGTATAATTTAATTCTTTGTAGTGCCACACCCAGAGACCACTGAGAATATCAGAGCTGAAAGCCAGACATAAGTATTAAGTTTGAGTTGTTTCTGAGTTCATGCTGACTTTGGAAAACATAAAGAAATTCTGTCCCCCAGGGCAAGAAGAGGACCAGAGACTTGACATTGAGGTCAATGGAGAATGATGGAGATTGGAGCCAGGACAGCATCCCAGATGGGATCTTTATGCTGAACTTTTCCATTGTGGGTTTAGCTACATGCTGGCCAGCTGGCAGCTCCCCGTGACCAGGGTGCCAAAGAGGAGCCCTAAGAGCCTGGGATACTGTGATGAAAGGGGGGAGAACCCAGAGTTGGACAGTGCCCAGCTGACATACAGAAATGGCATTTTGTTGGAGAGACTGACTTGGAGATTCCCTCTGCCACCTGTGCTCCTCTGGGAATGGGAATCCATTCAAACATACCTGCCTTTTTCTATTCTCTGCATTTACCCAGTCCCCAACAGAGAGCTTGGTAAAGCTAGCTAGCCATACTATTTTTTCTTCTCTTCTCCACCTTGTCACCTTGAAACCATGTTTAAAACTGTTGTCTTTTTAAACAGCATTCATTGTTTTACATTTTCTCAGTATACTTCTGACACTATACTAAAAGCTAGCTAACTGTTCATATTTATGCCAGTTCCACTTATTTGAATGTGTGTAGTGAGACTGTACCCAGTCTCAAAACCAGCTCACAAAGAAAGTAGATTTAAATTCTTGTTTCTAGTATGGATTTTGCCAGTGTAAACTGGCTGGGTATTTGAGTCATACATTTAGAATGCATTTGAGGGAGAAAGAGAAATTTTCAGAACTGTATTCCTCTGAGATGTGAAGCAGTAAGAGAAAGATAAATCTTTGGGATGGTTAAACAAGACAGCATGACAAGAGTGGCCATGTTGTCACACTGTTGTCCACAATGTAGGAGCTACTTCTCATGAAGGGAGGTCGGGAATATGTTGTTGGGAAAGAATGCCATGCCTCTGTGAAAGTAGGAAAGAGGGAGTTCTTCCTCTACCCAAGCCAAGAAGTCATTGGCAGTTTAGCCTACCCTTTTGGTTAGCACCACTTGGTAGATGGGGACAGGGACTAGCTCTGCGGTTCTACCCATCCTGAGAGTGCCTGGTGAGTAATTTCCTCAAGCAATGGAGTTCAGCCCTTTATAACTTAGAGTTTTAGAGAGATACCTAGAGCAATGAGAGGTTAATTCACATGCCCAAGGTCACCTAGCTAGTATTTGTCAGAGGTCATTTAAACTTAGATCTTCCTGACTTTCAGTCCAGCTCTCTAACCGCTATACCAGCAAAGTCAAATTCACAGTCCCCAGGAGCCAGGTTAAAACATAACTGGGAGCAGCTAGGTGGTGCAGTGGATAGAGCACCGGCCCTGGAATTAGGAGGACGTAAGTTCAAATCTGGCCTCAAATACTTGACACTAGCTGGGTGACCCTGGGCAAGTCATTTAACCCCAGTTGCCTCACAAAAAAAAAAAGAAAAAACAAAACCAAACCCATAATTGGGAAATGATTAACGAAAATTAATTAAAATGCAATACAACATAGATAATGTTAATTTGTGATTTTCTAGGTCAACATGTGTCCTTCAGTGATCCCTTGCTATTTGGCACTGCATTATACTACTTAAGGTTATAGCTATGAATTTTCAGCTGAATTTTTTTTGGGGGGAGGTGAGTCATATCCTAAATTGTCCTCCACTTTGCAGACTTGTAGCTCATATTGTTGCCCCAATAATAATATTGGCCCATTGATATTTTGATTTTTTATTACTTTTCCAATAAATCAGGCAGATGCAAACACTTCCTAAATTGACCAATTCACTTTGCAAATCCTTTACACAGTCCTGGAAAAGTCGGCAAACAAGATAAAACCACTTTCTGATGAACAGAATCCTGTTTCCCTTGAAGCCACAAACCTATGTCTTTGAAAAACCTGTCAGCTAGTGTGGCGCTGATATTACTTTTGTCTTCTGTTTGCTTAAAACTTCTGTTAATAGCAATATTTCTTGATTCTGTTTTGACTGTGCGGGAACTCATTTACTGATGTCAGTAATCCCACGATATGTCTCTTAAAGTAACTTTTTATCATTACCCAGTTTCCAGGGTTTTGTCAGACACAAAATGCCAGAAAAATCATAGATGTCCTTTGCTTCTTTAGCATACTCTTTGTTTCTCCTCCTTACCTTTTGCCCTTTAATTTGAACTTAGAGTGAGACAACATGGAATGTGTGTGGAAAGAGAAATGTATCCTTTCCTTCCTAAAGACATTATCTTTCTCCGCGTTTTGTTTCTGTTCTCTGTATAATGTGTAGAGTGCTAGGGCTAACTCATTTCTCAACTTTTTGGGGTCTGTAAATCTCCCAGAAAAGCTACACTGTGGTTTCTTTCATGGTTCTTTCTGAAAATGTCCCTGATCATATGATGCTTTTGCCCCTGGGCAAATAGGTGATTCAAATACTTGGCACTGAGAAAGCATAGGAACAAAGGAAGCCGACATCCCTCTGTCTGCCTCAGACTAGAAGCCCTTAACATGGAAGCAGCTATTCACTCTTGCTTGTTCTTCTGACAGACTTCATGCGGTGGCACATCACTTTCTGTATTTATGCTCAAGTATGACCTATAGATTATTCTTAGTTTTTCTCTCAGTGGCAGCAGGGTAAGAACAGCAGAGAGGCCAGTGTCCCTATATTGCAGAGTTAATGGAGGGGAGTAATGTGTAAGACGACTAGAAAGATGGGAAGGGAGCTGGTTATAAGGGGCTTTAAAAGCCAAGGTAATTTTGACATATACTAATTTTGTGACCTTGTCAGTTAACCTCTGAGTCCTCCAAGCAACTCTCTAAAAGTGTAACCTGCCAACCTGCATTAATGGTCAATGATTCTTTTTTTTTTCCTCCTATGGTTTTAATTATGGTGGAGGCATTCCCAGAGCATATGTTCAGAGGGGGCTATAATGTGTGGAGAAATAAATGGAGGAGAAGCAAGAAGCAAGGTTCAATGGAAGGAGTGCTGGGTAGAACTGTGTTAGAATTATGACTTATCTGGGGCAGCTAGGTGGCGCAATAGATAGAGCTCCAGCCTTGTAGTCAGGAGGACCTGAGTTCAAATCCAGCTTCAGGCACTTGACACTTACTAGCTGTGTGACCCTGGGCAAGTGACTTAACCCCAATTGCCCCACCAAAAAGCAAAAAACAAAAACAAAAATTATGACTTATCCGCAACATATGTGGTCTTAGGAAAGTTATGTAACCTTGACCTTTAAGCATTAGGAAAATGTTTAACTGTGGGCTCCTCAAAAAAAAAGTATGCATGACATACTTTTAAGTTTAATATGCATTATTAGAATTGACTCATTACTTTAAGTCTAGACAATTGATAAAACAATAAATCAAGCCCTAATTTGTAGGGTTTGTTGATTTCTGATATGTAAATGCTTACATTGTAAATTTAACAATCAGGTTTACCTAATCCATTCTAAACTGGCTCTAGTACACCCCTGGCCTGGAAGGTTACTTCTGGTTCCAAATCTATGATTCAAGAATGAGACAAGAAGGAGTAATGTGATTTGGGATTTTCTGGGCTCCTGGAAGTTAGCCGCTAGAAAAAGTCACCTCAGCTATACTCCTAGTACTTTTCATTACTTTTGTCCCTTCTCAGTGAAATCACAAAGAGGCTACATGGTAGAGTGTAAAGATCAATGAATTTGGAGTCAGTGGACCCTGCTTCAAATGTTAGCTATGTTATATACTACCTGGGTGATATTTGCTAAGTCAACTTTTCCATGACTCATTTCTTCCCCTGAACAAGGTAGGGATGGAAGTAGGGCTAAGGATAGAATAGATGGCCTCTCAGGGAACCCTCAACTCTAAATCTGTAATCTTTTTTTAACAATTAGAACCACTTTGAGGTCAAGGGGCTGGGGCTCTGCACCTGCTCCCTTTCCACTCAGGAGCGCCTCTGCTCTGGACACACACACTCAGTGACCAGATTAAATTCTGGGGGCACCAAGCCTCTAATGAGATGGATTGGACTCCTTTTCTTACTCTCTTTATTTCTTTACATCTCCAGTCCCAGAATCCCTGGGAAAATTCATTTAGCGTTCAGCTGTGGCTCATTTTTAAGGTCCTCACCAGAAGGTAAAAGAAGAAAGGTACTTAATATATAATACAGACCAGGTTTGGAAAAGGCATTTTTTTTTGCCCCAAACAAAAGTCCTGCCAAATACCAAAAAGCTCACAAATGTTCATAGAATCTTAAAACAAGATACAGTAATTTGAAACTAGCAATATGCTTTCCTGTGGATGCTTAAAACATCAAGACATAATGTAGTTTGCAGAATTACTGGATGGGCATTTTGTATTTTACCTCTTCTCTGCACTTTCCAAATGATCCCCTTCAGGCAAGTCTTCGTCTTCTGTCAAGTCAGATCAGATTTTATGTTACTCTCCCTTTAAGCCACCATCCTCTCAGTGGAAATTGCCCTTTGTTGCTGGTCAGCTTCAACAGAAAAGCCCAGGACCTCAGAAGGGTTCCTCCAAGTACGGATGCATCCACCTTGGGATCAATATTTCATTTTCAACCCACAGGGAAGAAAAAGTAATACAGAAAAGGCAGCCAGGGACCTAAGGCCCAGTTTCAAGCTTGTCTAAGCCCACACAGATGGTTTAATTACTACACTTTACCTTTCTCCCAGGGTGGGGAAAGGATTCTTCCCCTCCCTCATCTCTTCATGGGAGAGTCAAAGAAAGGAGGTGAGATAGAATCCCTCTCTCCATTTTTTAAACAGATGGAGCCCCTCCCTCTGCTGCTGTCACAGGGCTAAAGGTCATAGATTTAGAGCATGAAGGGATTTTAGAGACCATAAACTGTCACTCCCTATGAGGAAACTGAGAGAGGTTATGCAACTTGGCCAGAATCACACAATTATTAAGTGCCTGAGTTAGGAGTCAAACTCAGATCTTCCTGACTCCAAGTTCAGTGCTCCAAGTTAAGCACTTACCTGCTTAAATCTACAGCAGCAGGTTTTCCTTGGGAGCTTCTATCCTAGTCATTCTTTAGGATTAGGTTAATTTCCAATCAATTTTTTTTATCAGAATATAATTTTTATTACAAAAGAGTGCATTTAATATTTCTGCTTTTCTACATTTGTGTCAATTTTGTGAAGGTACCATGTATATCTGAGAAGAAAATACTCCCTTCTATTCCCATTCAATATTCTCCAAAAGTCTATCATATATTCAAAGGTCTATCATATATTCTCCAAAAGTCTATATATTTTTCTAACTCAACTCCTTAACTTCTTTCTTATTTATTTTGAGGTTAGATTTGTCTAGTTTTAGAGGGATAAATTGACATCCTCCACTAGTATAGTTTTACTGTTTATTTTTGTCCTATAATTCATATAACTTTTTATTCAAGAATTTGGATGCTATGCCATTTGTGCATTTATGTTCAGTATTGATATTGCTTCACTGTCTATGGTACTTTTTAGCAAAATCTAGTTTTCCTGATTATCCCTTTTAATTAGGCCAATTTTTGCTTTTGCTTTGCCTGAGGTGATGATTGCTGCCCTTGCCTTTTTTTTTTAACTTCATCTGAAGCATAATAGATACTGCTGCAGACCTTGTCTTAACTCTGCATGTGTCTTTCTGTTTCAAATGTGTCTCCTATAAACAACATATTGTTAGATTCTGGTTTATGGGTGAGTTCATCCCATATACCTCACAATTGTGATTGCTAACTGTGTATTTCCTTCCATCCTATTCTCTTCTAGTTATCCTTCTCTTTTTTTAGAAAAAAAATTGTCCCCTTCTCAAAAATCTGTTTAGCATTTGACCATTGTCCCACTTAATCTACCCTCCTTCTTACTGCCACTTCCTTTCTCTTAGCCTCTTCGTCCTCCTATTTCCCTGTTGGGCAATATGAATTTCTATACTTAACTGTATGTGTATATATCCTTCTCTCTTTGAAACATTTCAGATAAGAGTGAGGTTCAAGTGTTGCCTGCCACCTACATTTCCCCTCCATTTCAAAAATATCTTCCTTGCGTGTCTCTTTTACATGAGATAATTTTCCCCATTCTTCTTCTTCTTTCCCTCTTCTTTCAGTTCATCCCTCTTTCTCACCCTTCCATTATTTTTTTTAGATCATCCCAACATAACAGACTTAGATACATGCCTTCTGCCTATGTTGACTCCTTCTAACTACCCTAATAATGATAAAGTTCTTAGGAGTTACATGTATCTTTCTTCCACATAGGAACACAAACTGATTTCTTGTTCATGTTTACCTTTTTACAATTTTCTTGAGTATTGTGTTTAAATGTCAAGTTTTCAATTCAGTTCTGTTCTGTTCTTTAGGAATGCTTGAAAGTCTACTATTTCATTAAAAATCAATTTTCTTCCCTTTGAATTATATTTAGTTTTGCTGGGTAGGTTATTCTTGGTTGTAATCCTAGCTCCTTTGCCTTCTGGAATACCATATTCCAAGCCCTCCACTCTTTTAACATGGAAGCTGCTAAATCTTGTTTGATCCTGACTGTGGCTCCACAGTATTTTAATTTTTTCTTTACAGCTGCTTACAATATTATTTTCCCAGGAGCGGGGAATTTGGCTACAATATTCCTGGGAGTTTTCATTTGGGGATTTCTTACAGGAGATGATCAGTAGATTCTTTCAATATCTACTTTGCCCTCTGGTTCTGTGATATCTGGGCATTTTCCTTGATAATTTCTTGAAATATGATGTTTAAAGGGCAGCTAGGTGGCACAGTGGATAGAGCTCTGGCCTCAGAGTCAGGGGGACCTGAGTTCAAATCACTTGACACTTATTGCCTGTGTGACCCTGGGCAAGTTGCGTAACCCCAATTGCCTCACCAAAAAGCCAAAAAAAAAATGATATCTAGGTTCTTTTTTTGATTGCGGCTTTCAGGTAGTCCAATAATTCTTATATTATCTTTCCTTGATCTACTTTCCAGGTCAATTGTTTTTCACATTTTCTTCTAATTTTTTCATTCCATTGACTTTGCTTTGTTGTTTCTTGATGTCTTATGGATTCAATAGTTTCCACTTGACCAATACTAATTTTTAAGGAGTTATTTTCTTCCATGAGTTGTTTTTTTTTTACCAAGCTGATAATTCTCTTTCCATAATTTTCTTTCATTTCTCTCATTTCCTTTCCCAGTGTTTCCTTCACCACTCTTATTTGTTTTTTACATTTTTTTTCTGCTTTTAAAAAAAAATCTCTTTCTTTAGCTCTTCTAGGATTTCTTGTTGGTCTTGTGTTTAATCTTCATTGTTCTTTGAGGTTTTCCTTGTAGTTTTTTTTGTCATTGTCTTCTTCTGAATTTGTGTTTTGATCTTCCCTGTAATCATAGAAGCTTTTTTTGGTGAGATTCTTTTTTGTTTGTTTGTTCATTTCTTGACTTTGGAGTTTATATTAAAAATGTGTACCTCTTTGTGGGATGGCCAACCTGACCTTCTGTAGCTCTATCCGAGGGACTGCAGATTTTCAGGATTTCCAAAGTAGTATTACATGGGGAGAGATCTGATCACTGCCCTCCTGATCTGCACTCTGACTCTTACCCATGAAGGGACCCATCTAGAGTAGAGTTCCTTACTTCCATGTGACTCTAACTACTCCTTTCTACCTTGAAATTGTGACCCAGTATTGGGTAATAGGCTATATAGCTGACAAATGGTGCCAGATCCTGTGCCCAGTACTAGTACAAGGATCCCCTAGAATCTTTCTGACCAGGTGTTCAGTCACCTTACCATCTCTGTGCATCTTTGTGCATACCTAGTATTTCTACCACAATTATTTCTGCAGCCTACAGCCAGGGTCACTTTTACTGAAACCCACATACTGCCCTGCTGGCCAACATCTACCCCAGACCTCTCTAAACTGCCCTGGGCTAGAACAGTGGCTCATTTTGACTTTTTATTAGCTTTTCCTCTCAAACTTCGATTTGGCATTTTCTGTGGTCATTTTGTTGGAGTAGCTTTGAGGAAAGTTGTACCCTTCACTCTGCCATCTCAATCCCTTAACCCTCTCCTTCAAAGGTGTAGCTAGAATAAACGTACAAACATTTTCCCCAACACCAGGAAACATAAACCCCACTCCCATGCTCGTACCATCTCTAGGGAGGGAAGGGGTATAGCATAGTCCCACCAAGTTCCAAGTCCAAAGCTCCCATGCCCCATCTTCACCTCCCCATGCCATCACATCCCTCCAAGTTTCAGGAACCCTTGGCTTATCAGGGCTTCTCTGCTGGGCTAGCTGCACATCTAGCCTGGAATTCTGGTCCAGTGTTGCCATGGCTCAAATTCAGGGCTGGTGGGGATTCAACCACATGCACCTAGAACCAAAAAGTACAAACATAACAAACCAAAACCCTAAACCTATTTCACAGAGCCACAGGGTAAGAGAAAAGAGGAGGGGAAAAGAGAAAGAGGGAAAGGTAATTTCCACCCACCCACCACCAGTTTGGTTCATGTGCCCATGCTGCAGTAAATTGGACCTTTACCCTTTCTGGACACTGTAGGAGAAAATCAGAGTATTCCTGTCTTGTAGTTTTATTTTATTTTTTTTAGGCAATTGGGATTAAGTGACTTGCCCAGGGTCACACAAGTGTCAAGTGTTTGGTCTGAGGCTGGATTTGAACTCAGGTCCTCCTGACCTCAGGGCCAGTGCTCTATCCACTGGGCCACTTAGCTTCTCCCCATCTTGTAGTTTTAAAGACACAGCCTGTATCCAACCCAAGAAAGAAGTTACCACCACCCGTGTGGTAGGGGAACACAAAAAGTCTTTTCTTAGAAGCAGATCCCTGGCATTTCCCTTATAGTTGCCTCCCTTCTAGATGATCTATGGATACATAAAGTAAAACATTAACAACATTGTGTTTGTGTGTGTGTGTGTGTGTGTGTGTGTGTGTGTGTGTCACAGGATTCCTGTTGTGGTGTATTATTACTCTCATTTTACGTATGAAAAAACTGAGTTACACAGAGACAAAGAAACTTACATAGTGTCATGCAATAAACTAAAGATGAGAATAGAATGAAGACCTCTTGGCTCTAGGAGGTTCATGCTCTTTCCATTGACCACTCTATTTTAGGCATATGCTTGTGCTTTTGTAATACTTTTGGGTTTCTGATGAAGTTTATTTAAGAAACTATTACTTTAAGACTAAGTGCTTGGAGATCTTTAAATTAAAAGTCATTTTGGAATAATAGAGTCAAAAAAAGGTTAGAAGAGTTTGTAAATGATAGAGAGTATTTTTGTCAGAAACTGAATTCCAAATATGTATAATGTCACGCATTTGAAATTCTAGCAGAGTTATAGCCAAACACGCATACCTCAGAGATGTCGCGGGTTTGGTTCCACAGCACCACAGTAAAGCAAGTCACACAAATTTTTTGGTTTCCCAGTGCATATATAAGTTGCACTATACTATAGTCTATTAAGTGTACAATAGTATTATGTCTAAAAAAATGTACATACCTTAATTTTAAAATACTTTATTGCTAAAAATGCTGACAATCTCCTGAGCCTTCATGGAGTCATAATCTTTTCTAGTGGAAGGTCTTGTATCGATGTTAATGACTGCCAACTGATCAGGATGGTAGCTGCTGAAGGTTGGAGTGACTGTGGCAATATATTAAAATAAGACAAGAACATTGCATTGATTGACTCTTCCTTTCACTTGAATACTGAGAGGCCATTGTAGGGCTATTACTTGGCCTAATTTCAATATTGTTGTGTCTCAGGGAATAGCCTGAGGAGAGGGAGATGGGTAATGGCTAGCTGGTAGAGCAGTTCCAAAGTCCACAATATTTATCAGTTAAGTTTGCCATCTTAAATGGGCTTGGGTCATGGTGCCCCAAAACAATTACAATAGAAGTATCAAAGATTATAGATCACTATAAAGATATAATAATAATGAAAAGGTTTCAAATGTTGTGAAAATTACCAAAATATGACACAGACACATGATGTGAACACATGCTATTGAAAAAATGGTGCTGATAGACTTGCTTGATGCAGGGTTGCCACAAACCTTCAATTTATAAAAACAAAAAACTCCACATTATCTGTGAAGTACAATAAAGCGAAGAGTAATAAAACAAGGTACGCCTGTGTAGCAATGTACGTGCAGAATTCATTTGATTCATCCAATAAAGTCAGTTTAAAAGAAATAAAAAGCATTCCACTAGTGGGGGAAATGCCTTTTTTAAAAAAATAGTAAGAAATCTGTTATTGCTATGAAAAAAGACACAAAATGAATACTTGAGAGAGATTTTCAGGAAGAAACAGGGCAAAGGGGACAAGGAAAGGAAAGAGACTTTAAGAGATAGGAACTAAGAAAAATATGTTAGGCAGAGAAGGCAGGGTAAGGAAAGATAAAGAAGGGAAAATAAGAATAAGGGAAAAGAAAGATAAGAAAGATATTGGTGAATGTTGATATGAATAAAAAGACTTAGAAATTAGGGCGGTGGAATCAAATCAAGAATAACAATTTTTAATAAGCAAGAGGAAAGACAGAAATGAATGAAGAACAAACTAAAGAGAGGACAGAACACATAACAGGAAACAACAAGATGTTACAGTGTCCTCTGAAAGCAGAAGGACGAGGGAAAGCATTAGGAAAAATAATCAGAGCAATTGTCAAAGAAAACTTTAGAATGCTAAAGGTGAAAGGCTATTAAAATTACCAACAAATATGAGGAAGTATATGCCTAGATTTGTTATTCAAAAGATTAGCATGATGTGCTATCTCATAAGTCAGCAGCTTTTCAAAAGTGGTGGACCCAGGTTCCAACCTCTTTTTTTCTAGGGTTCTGGCAAAGGAGGAAATGGTGACTGTTCTCTGACTCTAGCCTATGAGGGGTAGGGAAATTTCTTTCTCTCTCTTTTTTAAATATTTCTAATAGATCACTGATGGTAAGCCTATAATCATATTTAAAATTATTTTTAAAAATAAATTTTATTGATGTCTTCTCTTTTTTATATCAGTATAGTTATCCTTAGCATCCCTCTCTTTGTACCTCCCAGAAAGCCATCCCATATAACAAATAAAGACAATATATATGTATATATAAATCGGCACAACCAATCAATACTTTGAAAAAGTCCAAAAATGGTGTACAATGGGTAATACCTGTGGACTTCCCATCTCCATGAAGGGGTGTGTTGGGGGGGGGGTTCCTCTCACATATCTTCATTTGAGTCATGCTTGATCTTTATAGTTTCATTACATTCATTTTTGATTTTTTGTGTGATTGTTCTTTCAACTTATATTGTTGTAGTTATGGATACTAATTAAACATATATTATACTATAGATACATAATAATAATTTAATATATTATACTATATATCATATATTGTGTATAATAAAACTACCCCCCCACACACCATACACATACACTGTTTTCTTGGCTCTGCTTACTACTTAACTTTAATCAGTTTGTGTAGATCTTTCCATGCTTCTCTATTAATCACACATCATTTCTTATGGCATAGTAACATTCCATTTTATTCATGAACTGCAATTTTTTTACCCACAATCTAATCGATGGTCATCTACTTTGTTTCCAATTCTTTGCTATCACAAAAAGTGCTTCTATAAATATTTTGGTGTGTGTGGGGACGTTCTTACTGATGGTTTTCCTGGACTATAAGGCCAGTAATAGAGACTCTGGTTTGAAGGATATGGACATTTTAGTGACTTTATTTGCATGATTCAAATTGCTTTCCAAAATGGTTGTACCACTTCATAGCTCCACCAATAATCTATTAGTGTGCCTATCGTTGCACAACCCCTCCCACGTTGACTATTGCAATTTTTGACAATTTCCAGGGTATGAGGTAAAACCTCAGGGCTGTTTTGATTTGTATTTCTCTTGTTATTTATGATTTTGAGCATTCTTCCATATGATTGTGAATACTTTGTAATTCTTCTTTTGAGAAGTATTTATTCATATCCTTTGACCAATTATCTATTGAGAGATGGCTATTATACATACACTTATGTATATGTGTATGTGTGTATATATGTTACATATACACACATATATGTAACTATTTTATGTGTATATATGTATATGTGTGTATATCTATCTCTATATATCTTGAATACCATACCCTTATCAGAGAAATTTGATACAAAGATTTTTTTTTGCCATTCAACTGTTCTCCTTCTTATACTAGAAGCATTAATTTTGTCTGTTCAGAAACTTAGTTTCATGTAATCAAAGTTACCTATTTTATCTTTTGTAATTGCCTTTATTTCTTGGGTGGTTAAGAATATACCTCCTAGGGGCAGCTAGGTGGTGCAGTGGATAGAGCTATGGCCTTGGAGTCAGGAGAACCTTAGTTCAAATCTGGCCTCAGACACATAACACTTACTAGCTGTGTGACCCTGGGCAAGTCACTTAACCCTAATTACCCATTAAAAAAAAAAGAATACACTTCCTATCCATAGCTGTACAAAGTATATGACCTGTTTGTCTTATAATATTTAACAGCATGACCTTTAATATTAAGACCATAAATCAGGGGCAGCTAGGTGGCACAGTGGATAGAGCACCAGCCCTGAAGTCAGGAGGACCTGAGTTCAAATCTGGCCTCAGACCAAATGCTTGATGCTTACTAGCTGTGTGACCCTGGGCAAGTCACTTAACCCCAATTGCCAAAAAAAAAAGACTATAAATCAATTTAGAATATATTGTAGAATATGGTGTATGGTATTGGTTTAAATCTAGTTTCTGCCAGACTCCTTTCTAGCTCTCCCAGAAGTTTTTAAAAAAATTAAATTATGAGGTTTTTTCCCTAGGTAATTTATGTTTTTCACTTTATCAATGACTAGGTTATTGAATTCCAGTGTTTCTGATTCTCTTGCCTACTCTGTTCCATTCTTTCTATTTTTTAGCCAATACCAATTTTTTTTTGATGACTGTTATATTATAGTAAAGGTTGAGGTGCGTAAATGCTATTCCCCCTTCATCCCTACAGAAGTAGGGATGCCCTTGATAGTCTAGATCTTTTGCTTTTCAAATGAATTTTGTTATTATTTTATCTTTTTTTTTTTTGGCTAGGCAATGGGGTTAAGTGACTTGTCCAGGGTCACACAGCTAGTTAAGTGTTATGTGTCTGAGGCCAGATTTGAACTCAGGTCCTCCTAAATCCAGGGCCAGTGCTCTATCCACTGTGCCACCTAGCTACCCTGTTATTATTTTATCAAGTTCTATAGAGTATTTCCTTGATGATTTGATTGGTATAGCATTAAAAGTATAAATTAACTTTGGTAATATTGCATTCTTATTATTTTAGCATGGCCAATAAATAAAGTAATAATAATGAGTATGAGCACTGAATATTCCTCCAGCTATTTAAGCAGTTCCTTATTTCTTTAAGGAATACTTTGTAATTGAATCTATACAAGTCTTTTGTGCACTTTGGTAGATCAATCCCAGATATTTTATGCATTTGTAGTTATTTGGAATGGGACTTCCTTCTCTATTATAGCTTCTTGGATTTTGTTATTGTTATATAGGAATCTTATTGATTTTTGAGGGTTTGTTTTGTAGCCTGCAATTTTGCTAAAGTTGTTGTCTCAATTACTATCTTTGCTGATTCCCTAGAATTTTCCAAGTATATCAGCATATCATCAGTGAATAGGGACAGCTTTATCTCATCTTTACCTATCTTTATGCCTTTTGTTTGTTTGTCTTGTCTTATTGCAGTTGCTAGCATTTCCAGACTAGTAGCCAGAGTGGATACCTGCATCACTCTCATATTAATTGGAAAATGTTCCAGTGGATTCCTATCACACATGATACTTGCTTTTGGTTTCAGATAGATGCTTTTATTATATTTTTTAAAAAGTCTCTCTATGCCTATATTTTATAGAGTTTTTGCCATAAATCAATGTTGTACTTTGTCGAAGGCTTTTTCTGCACTTACTGAGATAATCTTGTGGTTTGGCACGTTTTGAGCTTTATTTTGATTGTATTGATTGTTTTCCTAATATCGAATCATGCTTGTATCCCTAGTATAAAACCAACTTGGTCATAATGAATTATTTCTTGGGTAAATTGCTATAGTGTATTTGATAGGATTTTGTTTAAAATATTTGAGTTAATGTTCATTAATGATATTGAGCTATAGTTTTTCTTTTACATTTTATCTTTCCCTGGCTTAGATATTAGCAGGATCATAAAAGGATCCTAGTAGACTGATTTCTTTCTCAAATTTTGAGAATAATTTGTGAGATATGGGTTCTAATTGTTCATTACAATTTTAATAGAGTTCACCTTGGAATCCATTAGGACCAGGAATTTTTTCTTTGGTAATTTCTTTACAGCTAGATCTAATTCCTTTTCTTTCTTGTTGTGGTCCCTAAAGGATGTATTTGCTATTTTTACCATTTAAAATTTGTTCACAATATTGCTGTGCCTTAATACATGGCTGAATTTTATAAAAGTTCCATGTGCTGCTGAGAAATATGTATGTTTTTTGCAGCCCCATTTAGAAGATATCATAGGTCTTTTAGCTCTAGTTTCTCTAGCAGTTTTCAGTTCCATATTTTCCCTTTTGTTTATCTTTCTATTAGACTTATCCAAAATTGAAAGAGGGATATTGAAGTCTCTGTCACTCTTGTTTTACTGTCTATATCTTCTTACAGTTCAGTTAATGTTTCCTTTATGAATTTGAATGCTGAGGTCTTTCAAGTGTAAAATTTATTATTGATATTAGCTTGTTGTACCTTTTAGCATAATGTAATTTCTTTGTTTATCCCTTTTATTTTTTGAATGTTTGTTTTCACTTTGTCAGATAGCATGACTGCAACTCCTGTTTTTTTGGATTCACTTGATACATAGTAAATTGTTTTCATCTCCTCATTTTTGTGTGTGTTTATGTAGGGTTTTGTTTTCCTATCCAATCTGCAAACCTTTTTCATTTTATTGGACTGTTTAATCCATTTACATTTAAAGTTTTGTGAGTTAGGCTTATATTTTTCTTCATTTGTTCTTATATTGTCTTTTTTCTTCATGTTGTGGTTTCCCCTCCTCTTCTGTTATAAACATAAAACGACCCTGCACCTCTCAGAAAATGCAGGACTGAGTGTAAAATGTGTTCTGAAGTGCAATGGAGTTCAGGATACAACCTTAGGTGACCTACCCTGAAAATCTGAGCTTAACCATAAGTGAAAAAATATAAATGTTCAATAATAAAGAAGTCTTTGAAACATTCTTAGAACGAAAACCAGACATGAAGAGAGAATTTACTTCTCAAATATTTCATACATCAGAAATATAGAAGGGGAATTTACTTGACTAATAGAGAAGAAAAAGAAGAGGGGAAGAATAAAATAAACAAATAGAAGTAGGAAAGAAAAAGGAATTAATGAGCAAAACTCCAAAGGGAAAGAGTAACAAATGGAAAAGTGGATGAAGGGTGAGGGAAAGAAATCCAGTGGGAATAGAGCCACCTAAAGAAGATTAAGCTAAAGTAACTGAAGATTAAAAATAATGTAAAATAAATAAATGCAATTAATTAAAAATAAATTGAAAATTTTAAATAATAAAAAATAATAAAATTAAATTGAAATTTTAAAATAACAAAAAATAAAATTTAAGATTAAAAATGAAGGAGAGAGTAATTGCTCATGTTTAGACCATGTGCCATAAATAAAATTGCCAATGGATAACTTATAAGCCCAGAAAAAAATAGTAACAAAATTCATCAGAGGAACAAAATCTCTAGGAAAATAATTTAAAAGTGTGAGAAGGAAGAAAGGCTAGCATATCATACACTCAGACTATTACTACAAAGCATCAAAATTGTTTGGTACTTGTTAAAAAATGGAAAGGTAGATCAGAAGAACAGATTGGTTATATAACATATAGAAGCAAACAAACAGTAGTACAATGTTTGATAAACCCAAAGAGCCAAGATCCTTGGATAAGGATTCATCATTATTGGACAATAATTGCTAAGGAAACTAGAAAACAGTCTCAAAGAAATTAGGTTAAACTAAGACCCCGCACCAAATACCGCAATAAACTCCAAATGGATATATAACCTAGATATAAAAGATCATCTCATCAACAAATTAGAGGATCAGGGAAACAGATGCCTCTTATAATTCTGTTTAGGGGATGAACTCTTGACAAGGAAGCCATACAGAGGATTACAGGAAATAAGGTGAATAATTTTGATTAACAAAAATTGAAAAGCTTCCGTGAAAACAAAATCAATGCAATTAAAATTAGAAGGGAAATGGTTAACTGGAAAAATATCTTTTCCAGCAAATTTTGCTGATAAAGGTCTGATATCCAACCTTTATAGGAATTTATTTAAAAAATAATGATAAAAGTCATTTCCTAATAATAAATCATCAAGATATAAATAGACAAAGGATAAAATATAAGCCATCAAAGGTTTATTAAAAAATGCTCCAAATTATAAATAGTAAGAGAAGTGAAAATCAAAACAAGTTTGAGGTTCCACCTCCTACACACTAAAGTTGGCAAAGATGATGAAAAAAATTACTTTTGTTGTAGTGGGAAGGCAAGTACTCTAATATATTGTTGTTGGATCTGTGAATTGGTCCAGCCATGCTGAAAAGTAATTGGGAATTAGGCCCCAAAGTCTTTCACCTGGGTTACCTTGTGACCTAGCACTGCTAGACATGTGCCCCAAAGAGATCACAGGAAGAAGAAAAGGACCTATGTACACAAAAATAGTCTTATCAGCACTTTTTTATTATAGAAAAAAAATTGAAAACTTTGTGCGTGGCTATAAATTACACAATAGCTAAACAAAAGAAGATGTGTGAATGTAATGGAATGATGAATGGGATGGCTTCAGAGAAACCTGGGAAGACTTCTATGAACAGAATGTTCAGAACTAGAAAAATCTACCTAGCAATAGAGTATTTTAACTGCAAAACACGATCCTAGGAGCAGCTAGGTGGTGCAGTGGATAGAGCTAGAGTCAGAAGAACCTGAGTTCAGTTCTGGCCTCAGACACATGATACTGATGACTAGCTGTGTGACCCTAGGCAAGTCACTTAATCTCAATTGCCAAAAAAAACCCCAAAAAACACACACACAATCCTAGAAATAAAGTTGGGTCAAAATAAAAATCAAATTGCATACTGAGATTATAAAATACAGTGAAGCAGAGGTTATGCTTAAAATAATAGAATTTTAGAGAGGGCAGTCTTAGAAACCAACAGGATATAAAAGATACTCGTTCTGGCTTATTTCCTGTTCTTTCTATTGCATTGGTAAGCAACTTGTGGTAATTATGCTCAAGGTGATATATGAAATTATTTTGAGGAGCAGAGCTGGGCCTCTAGTTAAACTCTAGTTTAATCTCTCCTGGCAAGTTAAAGTATCGAACACTAAAGTCCTTTCTAGAGCTGAACTGCTAAGCTTTCAGACTACTGCAAGAGCACAACTTAGATGGGCTGTCCACATAGTTTGAATGCCAAATGCTTACCTGAAAGACTACTTTACAGAAAACTTGCACGAGGTAAATGCTTACATGGTGGATCCAAGAAGAAGTACAAGGACATTGTCAAAGTATCTCTGAAGAACTTTAATGTTGATTGTGAGATACCCAGCAAAACTGAATATAATCCTTCAGGGGGAAAAATGGTCATTCAGTGAAATAGAGGACTTTCAAGCATTCTTGATGAAAAGACCAGAGCTGAATAGAAAATTTGACTTTCAAATACAGGACTCAAGTGGAACATGAAGAGGTAAACAGGAAAGGAAATCATAAGAGACTTATTAAGGCTGAACTGTTTACATTCCTGCATGGAAAGAGGATATTTATAACTCATGAGACCTTTGTCAGTATTAGGGTAGTGGGAGGAGGAAAATTATATGTATGGATAGATAGATAGATAGATAGATAGATAGATAGATAGATAGATAGATAGGTAGGTAGGTAGATAGATAGATAGATAGATAGATAGATAGATAGATAGATAGATAGATAGATAGATAGATAGAGGGCACAAGGTGAGTTGAAGATGAAGAAGTGATATCTGGAGAATAAAATTAAGGGGTGAGAGGATTATACTAGGAGAAGGAGAAAGGGAGAGGTAGAATGGGGTACATTATCTTGCACAAAACAGACAAGAAAAGGTTCTTACAGTGGAGGGGAAACAGGGGAAGGTGAGAGGAAATGAGGGAATCTTATTCTCATAGGATTTGGCTTGAGGGAATAACATACACACTCAATTGGGTATGGAAATCTGTCTTACCCTACAGGAAAATAGGGGAGGAAAGGGACAAGAGAGTGGGGGGATAATGGAAAGAAGGGCAGATTGGGAAAGAGGTAATTGAAAGGAAGTACTTCTGAGGAGGGACAGGGTCAAAAGAAAGAGTAGAATAAATGGGGGGGCAGGATAGGATTAGGGGAAATAAAGTTAGTTTTTCACAATATGTCTACTATGGAAGTGTTTTGCATAACTGCACATGTATGGCCTGTATTGACTTGCTTGCCTTTTCAATGAGGGTGGGTGGGGTGGGAGGAAGGGACAAAATTTGGAACCCAAACTTTTAAAAACACATATTTTAAAAAAATGTTTCTACATGCAACTGGGAAATGAGAAATACAGGAAATGAGATACAGAAATCTATCCTGCTCTGCAGGAAAATGGAAGGGGAAGGGGATAAGAGAAGGGGGGTAAAGATAGAAGGGAGGGCAGACTGGGGGAAGGGTTATTCAGAGTGTGTGCCATCTTGGGGTGGGGAGAGGGGCAAGAAATGGGGTGAAAATATGGAATTCAAAATCTTGTGGAAGTAAATGTTGAAAACTAAAAATAAATAAATTTATATAAAAAAATGTTGATTGTGAGACATGAGAAACACTGGCATGGCATGTCCTCATCAAAGAAGGTTCTCCATGAGTGAAGCAGAATCAGAGAAGCACAAAGGAAATGTGAATTGTGCAAATCCAGAGCCACTTCTACGCTAAATGTTCTAATGGACCATTTGTCCTGGATCTGTGATAGCGCCTTCCAAACTCATATATACATATTGTATTGTATTGCCATAGCCGAACACACCATATTCTGACTCTAATACTGTGATGTCATTGGACTTCTTCAAAATTGAAGAATGAAGGGCAGCTAGGTGGTGCAGCGAATAGAGCACTGGCCCTGGAGTCAGGAGGACCTGAGTTCAAAAGTGGCGTCAGTCACATAATACTTACTAGCTGTGTGACTCTGGGCAAGTCACTTAACCCCAATTGCCTCACTGAAAAATAAAAATAAAAAAAGATCTAAAAAAAATGAAGAATGAACAGTAACAACAGTTTAACCTCTAGCTAAAACTGCATAATGTACAAGTTTTGTCTTTTCCCATCTCCCCTCAGCATCAACCAGTAGTTTGAATAAACAAGCTACATGTAGGAAGAGATGACCCTGCCCTCTCCATATGAACGCAGCACCATAGGGAGTTGTCAATACAAACAACAACCACCCAAGTACGGCAGGAGTCTAGGGAGAGCAGCTGGGAACTAACTATTCCCAATCCTTACTGCTGAGAGAGTAATTGAAAATATTGTATAGAGAGTCAGAAAGTTCACAACATCCATGGTCTGTAAAGACAGGCCAGTTTGCTCTGGGAGAGTCAGATCAAGAATTGCAGCATTATTGGGGTACATTTCCCAGGTGGCAAGTAGGGATAAAGGTGGAGACTCATCACAGTGGTTTCCAATTCTATTGCTGCGGTTCCTCTTGTCAATTTGTGTATACCCCCTAAGTCTTCTTTTGTGGGATTTGTCACCCTGGAGGTTAGTGTCATCTGGGTGTTTAAAGCAAAATGGAGATTTCTGGGGAGAAATTGGACTCATTTTTGCTTTTCTATGGGTTTCAGGAGTGAGCCAGGGACATGACCCAGACTGTTCAGTTCACAACAGGAATCAGCCCTTGATGATCTCTGGCTCTAGGCTTCAGTGGTTCAGAATGTGGTTTAGAATGCCCGCCTGCAGCTTCTGGGTTTTTCCCCAGCCTCACAAATGGGGATTAGTACCAGAGAAAGGAGGCAGCTTCTTCACAGCACCCCACTCTTCATTCCCTTTTCCCATCTCCTAGTACTATCCTTTCTTTCCTTCTCCATCTTCCCTCTCTTTTATCTTCTAAATAACTAATCCCAGCTGTATTGTTAACAGATCATTCAGGGGTTGGCTGAAATTGACCTAAGATATCAAGATCCCGTGCTGGGATATTTACATTTTAAAGGTGCATTTTTTAAAGACTTTTAAAGATTTTTTGAATACTCTTCCAAAACCAAAGGAATGAAGCTATTATTGTGGAATACTAGGTAGTGAAATTGACATTTTGTGGTTATTTTTTAGCATGTTTATTATAAAATAGTCAGTCCTAGACAAGTTTATGAAATAAAAATGCCTTTTTCTGATGAATGAATGAAAAAAACCCACTTATTAAGCACCTATTCTATAATAGGCACTGAGGGGACAAAGACAAAAGTGAGACTCCTTGCTCTCATGAAATTTATATTCTAATGGAGGAAATAACATACATACGTACACAGGGAAGGAGCAATCAGCTAAGGGAGTTTTTGTCTATGGAATTATGAGATTTGTGAGTGGAACCATAAGGGATGGTCCATTCTCATATCATTCTTAGGAGCAATAGTAATATTGATTTGATTGCTCTTACCATAGTAAGGAGGGTGTGTGTGTGTGTGTGTGTGTGTGTGTGTGTGTGTAGGGGTGGTGGGAGGAGGCTAGACAGGCACTTAGCAGCAGCAAGGTAGATGGCAAGATTTCAAGGCTCTGATGAGGCTGGCAGAGATCCAGAATTGACTGGATCAATTCCCCAAGGGCATGGGGAATGGTGTGTGATGTCCAGGACAGAATAGCTGGGGTTGGAGAGACATCTGTGCATCTAAAGGGAATTCAGAGAAAAAGGTAGCACTTCTCTATTCA
Organism: Phascolarctos cinereus; assembly: GCF_003287225.1. Classification (NCBI taxonomy): domain Eukaryota; kingdom Metazoa; phylum Chordata; class Mammalia; order Diprotodontia; family Phascolarctidae; genus Phascolarctos; species Phascolarctos cinereus. Next base: position 60,989,323 of record NW_027556098.1, read on the forward strand.
TCCCATTCATGGCTATCTAGCCTTTTGTTCTACCTCCAACAACTCAGCGGAGCCTTGCCTGACACCCCTCACCCAACCTAGGTATCCTTAGGTACATCAGTGCTGACAGGCTCTCATCAAGTGGAAGCTTTACTGCCTTTCTGATTCCTTCTCTCCCCACCTTCTCAGCCTGACTGCAGAAAGGCACTAGGAGGCACAGGGTGTAGCCAGGGATGGGGAACCTGTGGCTTCAAGGCCACATGTGGCCTTCTAGGTCCTCAAGTGTGGCCTTGTTTGGATTTAGTCAAATGGCCTTGAAGCCACAGTTTCCCCAACCTGTAGGCTCAAAGATGCTTCTGACCTCTTCCCTAAATCTGACTGGGACTGGTGCTGGATCAACAATGGAGCTGCTCTGAACTATTCAAAAGGTCAGAGTCCACTTGGTGCTGTATTTGAAATACTTCCAAGAATTATTTAAAACTGAGGCAATGGAAAAGCTCTGACATTAAAAGATCTGAATTTATTTATTTATTTATTTATTTTAATATAAATTTATTTTTAGTTTTCAACATTCACTTCCACAAGTTTTTGAGTTCCAAATTTTCACCCCATCTCCCCCATCCCCCAACCCCAAGATGTCATGCATTCTGAATATTCCTTCCCCTAGTCTGTCCTCTCTTCTATCTCTCCCCTTCTCTTATCTCCTTCCACTTCTATTTTCCTGTAGGGCAGGACAGACTTCTGTACCCCATTTCCTGTATTTCTTATTTCCCAGTAGCATGTGAAAACATTTTTTTTAAAACATATGTTTTTAAAACTTTAGGTTTCAAATTTTCTGTCTTCCTCCCCCCACCTCATTGAAAAGGCAAGCAACTCAATATAGGTTGTACATGTGCAGTTATGCAAAACACGTCCATAGTAGACATGTTGTGAAAAACTAACTCTATTTCCCTTAATCCTATCCTGCCCTCCATTTATCTATTCTTTCTTTTGACCCTGTCCCTCCTCAGATTTACTTCTGATTACCCCCTTTCCCAATCTGCCCTCCTCTCCATCATTCCCCTGTTCTCTTGTCCCCTTCTCCCCCTATTTTCCTGTAGGGTAAGACAGATTTCCATACCCAATTGAATGTGTATGTTATTCCCTCCTTAAGCCAAATCCTATGAGAATAAGATTCACTCATTCCCTCTCACCTTCCCCCGTTTTCCCCTTCCACTGTAAGAGACTTTTCTGTTTTTTTTTTGTGAGATAATTTACCCCATTCTACCTCTCCCTTTCTTCTTCTATGAGTATAATCCTCTCTCATCCCTTAATTTTATTCTCCAGATATGACCCCTTCATCTTCAACTCACCCTGTGCCCTCTATCTATCTACATATACATACATATAATTTTTTTCCTCCAACTACCCTGATACTGACAAAGTTCTCATGAGTTATAAATATCCTCTTTCCATGCAGGAATGTAAACAGTTCAATCTTAATAAGTCTCTTATGATTTCTCTTACCTGTTTACCTCTTTATGTTCCACTTGAGTCCTGTATTTGAAAGTCAAATTTTCTATTCAGCTCTGGTCTTTTCATCAAGAATGCTTGAAAGTCCTCTATTTCATTGAATGACCATTTTTTCCCCTGAAGGATTATACTCAGTTTTGCTGGGTAGGTGATTCTTGGTTGTAATCCTATCTCCTTTGCCATCTGGAATATTATATTCCATGCCCTGTGGTCTTTTAATGTAGAAGCTGCTAAATCTTGTGTTATGCTGATTGTGTTTCCACAGTACTTGAACTGTTTCCTTCTGGCAGCTTGTAATATTTTCTCCTTGACCTGGGAACTCTGGAATTTGGCTATAATATTCCTAGGAGTTTTCCTTTGGGGATCTCTTTCAGGAGGAGATCTGTGGATTCTTTCAATTTCTATTTTGCCCTCTGGTTCTACTATATCAGGACAATTTTCCTTGATAATTTCTTGAAAGATGATGTCTAGGCTCTTTTTTTGATCATGGCTTTCAGATAGTCCAATAATTTTTAAATTCTCTCTCCTGGATCTATTTTCCAGGTCAGTTGTTTTTCCAATGAGATGTTTCGCATTGTTTTCTAATTTTTCATTCTTTTGGATTTGTTGTACTGTGTCGTGATTTCTCATAAAGTCACTATCTTCCAATTGCTCTATTCTAATTTTTAAGGAAGTATTTTCTTCAGTAAGCTTTTGGACTTCCTTTTCCATGTGGCCAATTTTTCTTTTTAGGGCATTTTTCTCCTCATTGGCTTTTTGGACCTCTTTTGCCATTTGGGTTAGGCTATTTTTTAAGTTGTTATTTTCTTCAGTATTTTTTTGGGTCTCCTTTAGCAAGCTGTTGACTTGTTTTTCATGATTTTCTTGCATCACTCTTATTTCTCTTCCCAGTTTTTCCTCTACTTCTCTTACTTGCTTCTCAAAATCCCTTTTGAGTTCTTCCAAGGCCTGGGACTGATTCATATTTTTCTTGGAGGCTTTGGATGTAGGACCTTTGACTTTGTTGTCTTCTTCTGGTTGTATATTTTGATCTTCTTTTTCAGCAAAATAAGATTCTATGGTCTGACTCTTTTTGCGCTGCTTGCTCATGATCCCAGACAATTACTTGAGTTTTAAACTCTTTGTTAAGGTACGAATATGCTTCCAATGTGGAGAATGTACTGTCCCAAGCTTCGGGGGGTTTGTACAGCTATTTTCAGAGATACTTGTAGGGCCCTGTAAATTTTCAGTTCTTCCAAGGTGGTATGATATGGGGCGAGGTGTTTACTCCTTTCCTGGCCTGCAACTACAAGTACTCCTTTCTGTCCTGTAACTGTGAGGAGGGGCTCCTCTCCACAATCACTACAAGCTCTACCAAGCCAGCGCTCCTCCTCACCCCAGCCCCGCCACCCAGAACTGTGACCCAGATCCAAACACGGGAAAAGCAAGAGATTCCTGCCTCAGCACTGGCAAAGAGATTGCTGCAGTCCCTCTCTGATCAGCCACTGGATTCCCCCTCAGTCTGTGGGCCGGAAGCAGCTGCCCACCCCCCCTCTCCCCCCCACCCAGGGCCACCCTCTTGGGGAATGGAGCAGAAACCCCACCTTCCTTTCTCAGCACTGACAGAAACAGACTTTTCCCACTGACCTTCTAAGTTGTCTTTGGCATTGGTGGATTGAGGAGTCTGGAAACCTCCAGAGCTGCTTGCAATTCACTTCTCTGAGGCCTGCTCCAGGTTCACGGTGGCCTGCGCGCCCACACCGCACTGCGCTGCTGTCCCAGCCTGGCACGATACACCTTTCTGATCAATCATCCAGGTTGTCTTGGGCTGGGAATTTGTTTCACTTTGTCATTTTGTGGGTTCTGCTGCTTCAGAATTTGTTTAGAGCCATTTTTTATGAGTATTTGGAGGGGTTTGGGGGAGAGCTCAAGCAAGTCACTGCTTTCACTCCGCCATCTTGGCTCCGCCTCTAAAAGATCTGAATTTAAAAACCTGTCTCTGCCACTTACTACCTGTGTGGCCTTGGGCAAATTTCTTAACCTTCCTGAGTGTCAGATTTCTCTTCTGTAAAATGAGGGGGAGTAGAAGGTCTCTGAGGACCCTTCTACCTTTAGAAGGATGATCCTATGAAAATGTCAGACTCTCAGATTACCCCAAGACAATAGAAATTAAAACCAAATTTACATAAAGGGTATTGTACTACTGGCTTTTGTTATGCTGTTTTACCAATGCTGTATTTGTACATTTCCGTGTTGTTTAGTGATTTTTAAAAAATCTGAATTGAGGCAAGGTGGCCTCTAAGGTATTCTTTTGTGCTCTTGATTCCAACTAAAGGAATTTAGGGTAGGACCTAACCCCTGAATTTTGAGAGATGAGCTGTCACTTTGTATTGCCTGGAACCAAGGACTATACCTCACTTCCTGGGCTCCAGCTCCAAACATGCTGCCTCCACTCCACCCAGTAGTTCATCATCGCCACCTTCTCCCGACAGGAACTTCGGACTGTACCCATGGAACCATCCTGATAGAGGAGTTTTAGCCCTACTTTATCTGGAACTAGACCTACATCTCACTTCCTGGCCACAGTTCCAAACCATGCTTCTTTCCTCCCTCATCTCTCTTTTCAACTCTCCTTAGTATGTTGTCCTTTGCTATGATAACGTAAGCTTCTTAAGGACAGGACTTGTCTTATTTGCATATATTGTTTTCCCCAGAACTTAGCCCAATACCTGGCACTTAGTAAATGCTTAATAAATACTCTAAATATCTATCTATCCTATATCACATATCAGCCCATAGAACAGTTACCCACTCAAAACCATATCTCCTGAGCCCCCATTGATGTGTTCACATTTACCATCCAGCTAGAGGACAAATTACTGGAAAACAAAAGACGATGTAACTGCATAGCAAATCAAGTTGTAGAAAGATGCGTTAGGTTCACTTATAAGGAGGTAGCATGTTCTTACTTGGTCTTTACTTTTGAGGATGTCAGAAGTCTTAGCACCAGTGGAAAGGCAAGAAGAAACAGCGGCCCTCTCAGTATGCTCTACAAAAAGTATCTCAAATGCTGGGAGAAAAACATTTTTCCCTTTTGAACTCATTTCCTCTCTCAATCTCAAACTCTGATCTGAAGAGCTTGAATAAAAATGATAGCAAATAGCCATAATAATAGCTTTAAGTTACATATATGTGTATATATATAATACATATATATATATAATATATATATATACACATATATATATATAAATAAACATGAATACGCTTCTAGAAGGAACAAGTTTTCAGTTAAAGGCTATGATAGTACCATGGCTAGAAGGTTCCTTGGATACCTTTCACTTTACTTTACTTCCTCTTTCTCTTCCTTTCTCACTATCTCTAAAGGGTAATGAGAAGAAAATGACAGGACAGACAGAATAGCAGCATATGATAGCAACAGAGAGAATTCAGTGGATTGAGAGTTGGGCCTGGAATCAAGAAGACCTGGGTTCACATCTTAATTCAGACACTTAGTAGCTATGTGAACCTAGACAAGTAACTTAACCTCTCTCAGCTTCAGTTTTTCCGCTATATAAAATGGAGATAATAGCACCTACCACAGGGTTTTGTGAAAATTAAAATTAGATAATATTTGTAAAGCATTTTGCATACCTTAAAGTGGTGGTAGTAGTAGTAGTAATTGTAGTAGTTGTTGTTATTATTGTTGTAGTTTTATTCTCTGGGTTAATCTTCTGGTAAAGAGAGGAAGGAAAGAGGACTTTCAACACTCTCCTCCTTTCCCCTTGGTGAGCCAGTTCAACTCTATACTGTCTTCTCTTGAGATCCTCAATCTCTTATTGTCACCAATCATAATCTTACTAGATCACCAGTGAGGAAGGACACATTCACATATATGCATAGAGAATACATATGTAGAGAATTACATAGTCATGAAATATAAGTGAAGGAACACACACCAGGAACCCATGAAGCCAGCGTAGACACATGGTCAGGACAACTCAAACCTCTAATGCTATAGAGCAGCTCATTTTCTCTGGCAATATTTCATGCTTCTTTCTGCTTGGAGTTGGGTCTCTGCTCTCTACCAGGTGTGTTGCCTAAGCTGGGTGCCTCCACTGGAGTCCTGGTCTTGGAGCTTCTGCCTGCTACCATCTTCTGGGCTTCAGTTTCTCAGAGTCATTTGTTGCATGCCATCTCTGTCAGGTTGTCTGTCAGGATACCAGGGTCATCTCTGGAACTTGTCTGCCAAGATACAGTAACTAGAAAGTCTTTTTCTGATAAAGGCAGGCTGTTGGTTCATTAGTCTGGAACTGAGGTTTGAGCCTACCTAAAACAAACAAAACCCAACCGAGTGCCTCCAGACTAACATTGTCTAAGTGCTATGTAAATATTAGCTGTTAATATTATTTCTCACATGACAGAGAAGCCAAAGTGTAGATGTGCTGATCAGTAAGATGATCTCTGGTTGGATTCAGCTCTACAGGAATCCATCCTCAGGATGCATTCAAAGTAAAGTTTACTTCATCCTCAGTTTTTAAGATAACCAGATTGTAGATACAGAGCTGAAAGGGACCTCAGAGATCAGCTTCTTTTTTTTCTACCTTCACATCATCTCTCTTAGATATCCCCTTCTTTCTACTCACATCATCACTAGCCTGTTATACTTTTTCACTGATTGTCTCCTAAGGTCTGGAATGCACTCCCTCCTCGACGCAGCTATCAGGTTCCTTCAAAATTCAGCTCAAACCCCTATTTCTGTAAAAGGCTTTTCCTATGACCTTTCCCTTCCCAATCCCCCTCCATGTCTTCTCTCTGAGATTACCTCCCTTTCATACTGTAAATAAATTGTAAATTACTTAGTTGTTTTCATGTGGTCTCCCCATTAAAATGTGAGTTCCTAGAAGGCAGGGAACATGTTTTTGTCATCATCATCCTCTTCTTGTTCTTCTTGTTTCATGTTCTTGTTCTTCATCTTCTCCTCCTCCCCCTTCCTCTTCTTTCACTTTCCTTCCTCCTCCTCCCTTCTTCCTCCTCCCCCTCCTTCCTTTTCTTTCTCCTTTTTCTCCTTTTCTCAAGGCTTGACAAAATAATAAGTGTTTGTTGACTGTCAACTAACTGACAAACCTACAAGGGATCCTGTGGGACCAGAAGTATCAGGAAGAAGGGAGGGCTTTGTAAAGATTCAACCTAACCAGAAGCTGTGCTCTGAGTTATAATGCAGTCTGCTAAATCAGGAACTCCAAAGCCTCATCCAATATGGGACCCATGACAGAGAGCTAGCTGCCTGAGTTATGACTGATTTCATCTGCTGGAAGTTGAAGACAATCATAGGAGAAGAGATATAGGGATGCCATCTTCTGGAAGACTAGTAGCTGAAAGATCCTGTTCAAGATGGATGAGGAACCATGACAAAGAGTGGTGATTGATTAGAGGAAGTATTTGCAGGGAGCCTGTCAAAGGCAAGACTTTAAGTGACTAAAACTTCAATGATATTGACCTTTGGGGAAAGTTGCTCCTAGGGGAGTGTGGTTACTTTCTATTAGCAATTGTGTGAACCCTATGTGCTCACTTTAAATTGTAAATAAGCCTGCTTATTCTTTGAGTCCTATGAACCATGTATTTACAAAGGGAGTTGGCAACAACACACTTGGTGGTGTCAGACAGTGAATTTTTCAGGTAATCTGGCTGTGGAAAAATGAGCCAGAGAAATGATCCAAAAGTTTACCTGGGCTTTTATGCCATCTGAGAGCTTCTGACTCAGGAAGTATAATATATCAAGTATAATATAATCAATAGTAAAACTGAAATCATCATACTTGAAAGCTGTTCTCCACTATTTAAATGGACTATACCATTTGCCTGAGGTAATGGCTCTGTGCCTTCAACTGAGTATGTTCACAGATAGGAGACTGGGGTTAAGGGGAATTATAGAGATGCTGGCATTCTTAGCATTCTGTTATCTTTAAAATGATATTGCAATTACCTTGGGTTGATTCTTTACATGAAGGAAATCCTCATCCAAAGGTCTATATGCCTCCCTTTATATCATTCACATGATCTTCTGTATGTAGATAGTTCCCCATTGTCTTTTAACTGCTTTCTCCTGAACCCAACCATACCCCCAGCCTTGCTACACTCTTAAGAAGTACTCTTCCTCTAACAGGTCAATTTATTCAGCTGCTTTAAAGTACGGTTGTGCCTTCCATATCATGAATATCCCCATCACAACTTTCCCCATCATTGTTTCAATATATCAGGCGTTGGCGTAAGAAATTAAATGGGAATTTGAGGTGAGTTTTGTGGAATCCATAGATGACACATGAAGGCCAGCAGATGACACAGAGCCTATCACCAAATACTTAGCCCAAATTTTACAATAAGGTACTTAGTAAACACCCCATAAAAGAAAAAGAAAAAAAATCATACTTCTTCCCTGGTATGAAGGGAAGGCCAAAAAAGTCCTCACCCCTAACTCCTGTGATGTGGAAGGGATAACCGTATGTTTTGCAGCTAACTGAGATTTCTGTTCTTGTGAAGATGGAGTTCTCTTCAAAATCTGACATGCCATGGGGGCCAATACTAAGGTTCTTTTATGGTTGAGGTAGCCGGCAGTAACACCTCTCCTAAGCCTTTCAGGATCAAATGTTCTCTTATACTTTATTTATTATCACAGAAAGGAAGATGAGTGAGTTTGGCAAGATAGTAGCTGCAGGTAATAACACTGAGGAGCACAATAACCTTTCTACTATACTGAAATGCTTTCAGCAAATGCACAAAAACAGGGAGATAGAGGGATTCACTACTAGGGCTTGCAATTGCTTCTTGTGATTCTGCTCATGAAGAACTTCATCGAGTTGGAGGGCAGAGCCATGAGAAAACAAATGGGACATCATCACAGCAGCAGCGCTGCTGGTGATTTTAGATATTTGTGTCTCTGTTTACATGTGTTTCTGTGGGTGTATTTGTCCAGAACTCTGTGTTTTCCTGGGGCAGCTAGGTGGTGCAGTGAATGGAGCTCTGGTCCTAGAGTCAGAAATACTCATCTTCATGAGTTCGAATCTAGCCTCAGACACTTACTAGCTATGTGACCCTGTGCAAGTCACTTAACCCTTTTTGCCTCAGTTTCCTCATCTGTAAAATGAGCTGAACAAGGAAATGACAAATCACTCCAGTATCTTTGCCAGGAAAATCCCAAATGGAGTCATGAAGAATCACACAGAACTGAAAAACAAAAGAACAACAACTATGTGTTTCCCATAGAAGTCCTGATGCCCATTTTATGCTGCCAAGATGTCTGAGATCTGAAGCACAGAGAATACCAGTTTCATAAGTCAAGCCAACAAATGTTAATTAAACATGTGTTATGTACAAGGCACTGGGCACAAGGCAAGATTTGAGGTTATAAACTTGAGTCATGAGGTCAGTGACAGCCAATCTTTTCTCTAGGGCAAGTCAGTGCCAGAGGTTGACAGTCTTGACATTCTGGGGCCTTGACAAGCACTTAACTCAATGCTGAGGCAAATTCATTTTGGAAAGAAATTAGGTCCTATTTATGCAGAGCTCTAACTGGGAATTTTTGCATTTGAGCAATCACCACATAAATACACCCGAATTAAAAAGCATGCGGGAAGTGGGCAGGATATTAATTCTATAAAGATGAGACAGAGATGCTGGGGCACAGGTAGGCTCTAGGCCTCTCCTGGGGTGAGGGTAGGGGTAAGAAGAGCTCATCCCAGCATGTGATCTGCTATCCCCCTATTTTTAACTAATTTTCTTGTTAACTGGATATTAAACTCTGTCCTTTCTACACTATGCAACATAGAAATTTCTGTCAGTGTCTGCTAAATCTGGCACCCTGGGACAAAACTCAATCACCCCACCCTGGTTACAGCCATTTACTCATAGGTATCTCTGAGGGCTACCTCCGTGAAGAAGTGTAATGACTCTGTTCTTCATTTAGATGCCTGGCTTCCCCAAGAGAATGTAAACTTGGCTTCATCTTTGTCTGTATTAGAAGATATGGATACTTTGTTAAACAAGAGAGAATTCCATACTTCAGACTTCCCTCAGAGCAGTCAGTCATGAATTAGCTGCGATCCAGATTCACCAAAGCTTGTTTGAGACATCTGATATTGGAACAAGACAGCTTAATGGACAAATAAATCATCTCTTCTGGGTTCTCTAAACCTATCTTTGTATCCAATTAGGAAATCCTAATTCTACATACTTGGGCCACATTTTCTTAGCTCTCCACAAAAATAAATGTCTTCCATGAGTTAAATTTTGATTTTATGATGTTATTCCTTCAGCTTTTATAGACGGTCAGTATAATAAACAGCCATTCAAAGAGCATTTCTTTATCTTTTGTACAGCCATAGTTAAAGACATTGTCCATTATATTGCTTCAAGTTCCTTATATAAAGATCCTCTGGATAAAGTCCTCCTAGAATCCAGTGCCAGGAAAAAATTTATCTCCCCGGATGAACTTGTATGCTTCCTTTCATTGAACAATGAGAGCTATAGAACCAATGTGTTTCCCTTTTTGCTTTCAATGCCAGAAAACTCAGAACCAAATTCCCTACTTAACTGCATTCATTCCAGGTGTCCAATGTGAAGAAATGCCCCCTTGGAAATGGTGGAAAATGTTTTCCAACATTGCTGCGCCAGGAATTTTTTTCTATTTTTTTCTCAGTGTCACCAGTCTCACCCTAAGCCTCGAGGACCATGACTAGTTCCCCCTACTGTACTCCCTAAGAGCTCAGAAAACCTCTTCTACCTAATTTAAACAAGAAAAAAATCAGAATTCATAGAATAATAATCACTTAGAAGTAAAAGACAACTTCGAGATTGTCACTCTGAGATTTAGAGGCAGCTAAGGTGCAGTGGATAGGGTGCAGGACTTCTGGTCATGAAGACTTGAGTTCAAATTCCACCTCAGATACTAGCTGTATGATCCTGGACAAGTCATTTAACTTTTCTCAGTCTCTGTTTCTTCATCTATAAAATGGGAATAGCACCCACCTCACAGGATTGTTGTGAGGGTCAAATGTGATAAGATATGTTAAGTGTTTTGCAAACTTTAAAGCACCATAGAAATATCAGTCTAACTAAAAAGAATACCTTCTATACCATGCCCAAATAAATGGTCATCTAGCCCTTTGAGATGCCAATCAAAGGGGAATCCATCACCTTTAGACATAGCCAATTCCACTTTGGGATAGCTCTAATTGCTAGGATATTTAATTTAGATATTTAATATTTAATTATTAATAAATAATTTTTAAGTTAAATATTCCAGTGACTCTGTGATTCCCCCTTCTTCTGTGGTAGAGATCACAGCCCTTCTGTGCAGCTCTTCCTCCTATCCTCCCCTGTATTGCTTCTCACTTTCTCCTGATGTCTTGAGGATACCAATGGAACACACAGGCCATCTATCAGTTTTCCCTAGCCCTCATCATGTGACCAGCCTATCTTCTTTATGCTTGTTCATTTTTGCCGACATCCTTTTCTCCAGTTCTACTTTTTCATTGCCTGATTGTGTTGTTTTTCTTACATCAAGTGTACATCTGTCTCTCTGTAAGTTATATCCATTGCTTCTAATTCTGCCTGCAAGAGCCAAGCAAAATAAGTCCAATCCCCCTTTCCTATGGTACCTTTTCAAGCCCTTGAAGACAACTATCTTATCTCCCCTCAGTCTTCTCTTCTCTAAACTAAAAACCCCCATTCCTTCCTCTAATCCTTAAATGCTGTTACCTTAGAATGTCACCCTCTTTTGCTCTCCAGCTTATGTCCAGTGGCATCCGGGACTAAACACAACATTGCAGATGTGGTTTGTTAGGTGCAATGTATAGCAGAAGCGTCAATCGCATCCTTACCCCTAGATAGTAGGGCATTCAATCTATTCTAATATTGCAGTCACTTTTTCTTCCTATATTACATTGTTGACCCATATTGAGCTTGCAGTACCAAAAAAACTCCAAATCTCTTTTTCATTTGAACTGCTATCTAACCCACCTCTCACTCATTTGTCCACAAGAATAGCATAAGGGAGGAAACTGAGACATATGAGGTTAAGTGGCTTGACCAATTTAACAAGCAAATATTTAACTGTTATAGTCCAGAAAACCTGATTTTTTCTATCCTACAAGTTTTCTCTGCCTTAGATACACACCTCTCCTCCCATCTGGTATGTCCCACTACTTTTCTGTCCCTTTTCTGGAACCTTTTACATAGAGATCTTGTAGTGAGTTTCCTCATTGACAAGCCCTTCTCCCTGCTCCCACCTGCCGATGGCCTAAGGGGTAGGAAACCAATCAGATCATCTCTAAATGGCCTCCTTCCCTCCCTGTAAAAATACCTCAGCTGCCTACTCCCCTAATTCTGGAGCAGTCCTGATGCATGGAATGAAAATAAACACAGGAGTCCAAGTGCAACCAAGTTCTAGAAGCAGACTCTCACGCTCATCATGGACTACCTCTTTCTGCCATAACCTGAAGACCATCATTCCTTTTGTGCTAGCTCTGGTTGTATCATCTTCCCTGCCCCAGATGCAGTGTTGGGAATTGATAAACAACCTGGTTATAGAGGGATCAATGGTTGCCCCAGTTAGGAGTGCACATGCTACCCTAATAATACCCTGGCATTGTTGCTCTTTCTTCACTCTCCATGATCTCTTTAATCTCTCTACTTAAGCCATGTAACCTTACCTCAAACACTTCAAATAAAAAAAAAAGCCTTTTACTTTCAACATTGATTGGCCTGTCTTATTTTTCTGCAAAAGCACATCAGTCCTAGAAAGTGATGTCAATAGTAACTGAAACAACATTTGAACCCAGATGCTCTGACTCCAAATCCAATGTTTCACTACAGCAGCAGTTTTGTATCATGGACCAAAAAATAACTTTAGCTCTAAGGCTGTGGATTTCTTCAGAATAGTGCTTTTAAATGCATAAAATAAATTACAGAGGATTACAAAGGAAATAAAGTCTATTGAAATACATTTATCAATTATATACATTTGCAATTTATAATTATGTAATTGTAATTTATATATAAACATACAACTACATATGATTATATATTATTTACCATTATATTGTCATAATTATAAATTATATATGTATATATACATGTATGTGTTATTTTTAAAGTTCATGGACCCCAGGTGAAGAACCCTGCACATAAACTTTAGTAAGGAATTATAGAAAATGCTAACCTGTGTAGCCTGGGCTGACATATTCTCCTCTTACCTTTTTTTGGATTATTGGGTTTTTTTGGCTGGGGGTGAAGTTGATGATTTGGGAGGAGAACAACAGTTTTGGCTGATCTTGGCACAAAACCAAGAGGGTAATTCCCCTTTCCTAATCACCAAAAGACTTGGGGAGCATGAGCTCTGAATGAGCAGGAAGTCACCTGATAGGAAATAATGAACAAATGAATGAAAAGCTTTTTAGTATTTCCCTAATTCTTTCCCATTAGATAGGAGAATGTCTGGTTGGGAATCTCTGACTATAAGCGAAAAGAAGGTGGCTGGAGGTTCCAAATAGGAGCATTTGACCTATCTCTTTTCATTTTTTGTTGTATTCAATAAACTATGTGATCACAGTATGCTAAGGCTTCTAATCCATAAATGGAGTGTCTTTGAATTAAGAAAGGAAAATCCAGACCAAGTAGGGCCAGTGAGCTTCCCTCTCCCAGGGTTCCATTGTATTAGCTTCAGTTTAATCTCTCTATCGTTCGCCTGGCACAATTCCCAATGTAGATTTGGTTTTGACCCCTGCTATGGCCCCAGTCAGATGTTGAAGACAGTGCTGGTTTCAGGCCTCTCACATGCATACTAAGAAATAGACCTGGCCCGTCTCCTGCGGTGTCTCCAAGTGCTCCAAGGAATGTCCCCACAGGCTTTTTCTCCCCAAGCAGTGATCAACAGGGGCTGTCTCCATCCCTAACTGCTGCTGTGACTTCCCAGGTTGATGGAGCTCCTGCTGATTTCATGCTCCCTTGGTTACTCACAATGCTGGCATGCTTTAGACCCCATTTACTGGGGTCAGGCTAACTTCAGCTCCTTCTCCCCACAGTGGGTCTCAGTTTAGAGAACTTGCAAGTTTTAGTCCCTGTTTTCATGAGACTGGACTGGCTTCTGCTTTCCCCAGGATGTCCCCTTTGTGAATACCCCCTGGCTTTGGACTCTATTAGAGGAACTCAGCAGTCTGCTGCCTCCTCTAGGCACAGTCCCTCCTCACCTCCTAGCATGCTTCTGGTCATCTTCTTGTGCTGTCCTGGATGGGTTGGATGCCTTGTGTCTCTTTTGTCTTCTTGATCACTTGATCTCTGGGCCTCTTTAGACCTTTGCTTGGATTTTTGTGGGAGATTAGAACTCCTCTAGGAACTTTCATGTTGCAACCTTAACTAGAAGTCCCCTTTTTTTTTTCCCTGTTAGGGTGGGACAAGAGGGAAGAGAAGGAGGAAAAGCATGTATTAAATTCATACTATGTGCCAAGCACTGTGCTTAGTGCTTTAAAATATCTCATTTTATCCTCACAACAATCCTGGGGGGTAGATGCTATTATTTATCCCCATTGTATAATGGAAGAAATTAAGATAAATAGAAGCTAAATGATTTGCCCAGGGTCACATAGCTAGTATGTGTCAGAAGCTGACTTTAGCTGTCTATCCAGGGCACTGCAATTATCACCCCTTTACATACCTCAAAGCAGTCACCATTCTTCACTTGGTGACAGCTCATTGAAACACAAAGCTAAATCAACCTGTTTAGGGCTCACCTTATACCCTCAACCCTATTCTTTTGAGAAGACTCTAGTTTTTAATGTGCTATATGATGTCAGTCACTTTAATACAGACTGAATAATAATGCTAACTGTTTAAATACTTTGCCAAGATTGCTAATCCACTAAACCCATTTTTAATATGTCATTCAGTCGGTCAACAAAGCATTTTATTTATTAAACATCTACTATCTACAAGGGACTGTGCTAAGCTATAGAGAATCAAAGAAAAGTAAAAGACTTTCTTTTCAGGAAGCTCATAGTCTAATGATGAGACAATAAGAAAACAACTATGATACATATATATACACATATACATACACATACACACACATATATACACATACATACATACACTCACAAGACAAATTAGAAATAATCAATAGGGGAAGGAACTAGAATTAAAGGGGATTAGGAAGGGCTTCTTGCAGAAGGTGGAATTTTAGCTGAGACTTGAAGGAAGCCAGGGAAGCCAGGGGGCAGACATGAGGAGGGAGAGTTCCAGGCATGAGGGACAGCCAGTAAAAATGCCCCTGTGACATTTCCTTATGTGGGAGGTCCATATATTTAAAATCTTGCCCCAACGACAAAAAATATAAAAATCTACCAAAGCAAATGAGCCAAGTATTGGCCATGTTTCATTTCCTCATTTATAAAATGGGAAGTTTGAGCTAAATGATGTCTAAGATCTCCCTCCAGTTCTATGATGATATTAACAGGAGGGAAAACAACAAATACATTAACTTATTTC
This sequence comes from Phascolarctos cinereus, assembly GCF_003287225.1. NCBI lineage: Eukaryota > Metazoa > Chordata > Mammalia > Diprotodontia > Phascolarctidae > Phascolarctos > Phascolarctos cinereus. The sequence continues at coordinate 61,004,332 of NW_027556098.1, forward strand.
TATTTCTACTTTTGATTACAAAATTTATGCTTTTATTCCCAAATTAGTTGGTGTAAGTAAGGTTCTCTTTTGGTTATAACTATCAGTAACCATTAGTAAATGAAAGTGGAGTTTTTTTGTTTGTTTGCTTGTTTGTTTGGGATTTTTTTGCATTTCACAAATTTCATTCCTAGGAATATATTTCCTAAAGAAAAGCCAAGCTTAGCCAATGTGCAGACACCTTGGATCAAGACTTGTGAACTTAATTAAACTAACAACAGTGTACTCTTGAGAACAGAAAAACCCCATTAAGAGAACCACAATTCATGAATTTGCTAATTGTTTACACCTGACTTGGACCTCAGCCTTTGGTAAAGGAGCCAGCATAAGACCCTAGGGATGACTTGCTATTTAACTGATGAATGGGAGCTGACGTGATTTTGCTTGCCTTCTCTGCATTAAAATGTGTATATTAAAAAAATTATGAAAGAGGTTATTTTAATCCCATCTTTATAAGGCTTTCCATTTTGTGGTCTTTAAAAGCCTTTTACATGGAGAATAATCCTTGCAGTTGTGCTTGAATAATTGGTTCAACCTAAAGCAAAAACGAGAACAATATATCACTTTCTTTACTTGAAACTCAAAGCAACCCTTCATACTTCTCTTTGTCTAAGCCTTTGCTATTGCAGATAGCATCGAGATTAATTTTTCCAATTAGACTTTGTTCTTGGTTTTTGTGGGTTTCTTTAATAAGACTGAGTTTTATTAACTGCTCAGTTCCTCATCATTTACTTACTTCCTAAGGAGAGCCTCAATTTTGGATTTTCAAAAAAGTCACTAAGAGGATATTTCCCTCCCCTTCCAGCTTTAGACATACTACCTTGTACACTTCAAATTTTGTATCTCAATTTGCTCATCTGCAAAATGGGCAGGAGGAGGCAGAGAGTGGACTAGATGACCTCTCAGGTTTCTTGCAGTTCTAAAACTGTGATATTTTTGGATTCAGGAGGACCTGAGTTCAAATCCGGCCTTAGACACATAACACTTATTAGCTGTGTGACCCTGGGCAAGTCATTTAACCCCATTGCCTCGCAAAAATAAAACAAAACAAAACAACAAAACTGTGATATTTTGATTCAAGCCCCTCTCCTTAATATATTAAACAGAAGCCTCCATCTGCAGAGATGTACTGTTATGCAGAAGACGTGATGTAGTCAGAAGATCTGGGATCATATCCCAGCTCTAAAACTTGGCTATGTGGCTATGCCCCTGGCAGCTGTGGATGTTTTTGTGAAGGTAAGTTCTTTTTCTTTTTATATAATTTTAAGATAAAGCCCTAGCTATTGAATTGCTGGATTCAAAGGTATGGTCATTGTTTAATCAGCAAGCATTTATTAGCACCTATTATGTGATAGGTGCTGTACTGTATCCCTGAAGATACAAACACAGAAAGTGAGTCCCTGCTCTCAGATAACTTTGTATTCTAGTAGGAAGAAGCAACATGTTCACAAGTGACTAAATAACACACACACACACACACCCCAAATCAATAATAAGGGGAGTGAAGGGGTTCTACAAGGCAGAACTGAGAAGGCAAAGTGCTCTAGGAATACAGGGTAGCCTGCACAAAGGCTATACAAAGATGAGGGAGATGAATGTCACAAATATGATACAACAATTCAGTTTTACAATGCTTACCACATATTGCCATACTGATTTCCAAAATAGTTGCTCTGGTCTGCAGTTCCATCGACAATGTATTAGAGTGCCTACTTTCCTAAAGCCCCACCAACACTGGATTTTTATAATTTTTTTTTGCCTTTCTAATGGTTATTAACAGATCTTATTTTCTCCTTTGTAAATTGCCCATATCTTTTGACCATTCTTTCTGTGGGGAGTATGTAGCTTTGTCTTATACATATATGCATCTGTTCCTTATAAACAAGTAGTGTTGCTGTGGGGGTGGGGAGAGTGAGAGCGGTATTGGAGATTTAAAGTAGAAAGGTAAAATGAAAGGAAATACTTATTTTCTTCTCTGACCCTTTTACCTGGAATAGGCCACTTTCAAAATTAAATGGATGATAAGGGGGATGAACTTGCCTAAGGCTAATTTTCTAGGCCACAGCTAGGTGGCACAGTGGATAGAGGACATGGGCCCGGAGTCAGGAAGAGCTGAGTTCAAATTTAGCCTCAAACACTTACTAGCTGTGTGACCCTGGACAAGTCATTTAGCCATTTGCCTCAGTTTTCTCATCTGTAAAAGGAAATAGCAAGCCACTCCAGTATCTTTGCCAAGAAAACCCCCAAATGGGGTCTTGAAGGGTTTGACTAAAACAGCTAAACAACAATTGTTTCTGAAAAGAGTTTTATTCTGCTTTTACTAAACCTCGTTACAGATAACATAAATCTGTTCACTCATTACTTATGCAGAACCTAAGTTGAGTCCAGAAGCTAATCTTTTTCTATTGAGGAGCTTGTGTTATTAATTTAAAAAATCAAAATCTATAAGTATCTCTTTAGTGTGACTCAACCCCCTGTCAGGCTATGAAGAGATTTCTTTCCTTATTCCCATAGGACCTCTCTTTCTATTTCTCTCAGTCTCTGACTTTCTCTATCTCTCTCTTTGTCTCTATCTCTGTTTCTTTGTCTCTGTCTCTCTCTCTGTGACTCTGCTTCTCTCTGCCTGTCTTTCTGTCTCTGTCTCTTCTGTGTCTCTGTCTCTCTGTGTTTCTTTCTGTCCCTTTGTCTGTTTCTGTGTTTCTGTCTCTGTGCCTCTGTGTGTTTGCGTCTTTAACTCTCTCCCGCAAGACATTCACTGGCTCTTTCTCTTATAGCCCCTCTATTTGAAATTGAGAACACACACAAATCACATAGGAGTCATAGCCTGTCATAATTTCATATGAAGAGCAAGTCACATTAGGTATTATGAATAACAGGAATTATGAACAACTTACATAGAAAAAATTTGGAGTAAATGCTTGCCACTTGCAATCAGAGGGGGAAATTAGACACTTCATTACCCTTTCAAAAGATTTCAGCTCCAGTCTGTTCTAGACATACTTTGTCAGGGGAAGAGAACTAGACAGTGTCTATTCTCTAAACTCATATCACAAAATACCTGCTGGAGCTTTTCCCCCCAACTCTCTCTCTCTCTCTCTCTCTCTCTCTGTCTCCCTCTCTCCTTCCCTCCTTCCCTCTCTCTGTTTCTCTATCTCTGTCTCTCTCTTTGTCTCATCTTCTGTCCCTGTCTTTCTCTTTGTCTCTTTCTTTTCCTCTCCCCTACTCCAATCAAGCTGTTCCTTCCTGTTGTATTCTCTCTTGCCCTCTAAATCTTGTTCCCAGTCACCTTGGCTAAGTATCCTACCCAAACATTCTGATACTCATTTTTATTATTGCAATCTAAGAAGTTTCACTCTGCCTCCTGGAACTTCAGTTCTCATCAAATATTTCTTCATATCTCACAGACAATCAGGTTACATTCTTATGGATTCTGGATATCAGGTGTTTTGTTGATATGATGTATTTATTTCAAATATTTCTTTTCATTAACTTAGATTTTTCCTCTAAAATGTAGCTAAAACAAATAGATCCTTTCCCTCCAGTTTAAAAAAAATGATTTTTAAAAAGACCAAAGAATATTTAGATTGTTGATCCAGTTAAAATTCACTACCGTGTACAGTGTGAGCTGAGTCTAAATCCATTTTTTTTTTGCCATAAAACCATTTAGTTTTCCCCATAGTTTTTGTTGCATAGTGATTCCATACCTTAGTGGTTCTTGAAGTTGAGTCTATCAAACACTAAATTTTTGTGATCATTGGGTTCTATTTCTGCTTCCTGTGTTCTTTTTCTATTTAGCTATGTCTTTATTGTTTTCTCAATTCCTTACAGTTTTTGTAATTATTGCTTTAGAGTAGAGTTCAGCAAGTACAGTTGGCAGGCCAAATCTGTTTTGTCTTCTATTTTTTGTATGTCCCTGGAGCTAAGAATAGTTTTTTTAACATTTCTAAATGGTTGAAAAAATTCAAAAGAATAATAATATTTTGTGACACATGAAAATGGGTATGTTTTAGTGGCCATAAATAAAGCCATTCTCCTTTGATTATGTATTGCCTCTGGGTGCTTTCGTACTATAAGAGCAAAGTAGAATAGTTGCAACAGAGACTGTATGTGAAGCTCTCATTACTTCACACTGCTATTTGGTACACTATGGATCACAATGATGCAGTTAGCTATAGCTGGATAGGGTTTTGAGTGCCACACATATTTCTGTACTGCAACAATAAAAACAACTTTTAAAAAATGACCAGTGCATAATCATCATGTCAAAATAAGAAAAGAAGATTTTTAAAGTTGTACCAAGTTTATTATAATTATTATGAGCTAAAAAGTTCAGAGCCAAGCATGAAATTTTTCTGAATGAGAAGAACTACCCCCAACTCACTGAACACTGAAAGGACTTTGGAAATTAACTTTGGTTGCAGACATGTTTATTCATGAATTCAATCTAAAATTACAAAGCAAATGAGTGCTTATATCTGAAACTTATACTGCAGGAAAGTAAATTCATTGACAACTATTATCTGAATCACAAGTAATGTCAAGTTGCTTTATATACTTGTAGTGCTGTACAAGTTAAAACAAGAAACAAGATCTCCATTCCCATACAAATTTGCAGTAGAGGTAGTTTCTGAGCTCAAACTACAGTTCCAACTATGGTTTATTTTTTTTTACTTCAATGCAAGTATAAAAGAAATTTTCATATTTCAAAATCCATCCAAGCGTACAATTGAGAAGCTGCCACCTAACCTTCAATTGGAAGTGATTAATCTGCAATGTAATTACATGTTTAAAAGGCAAATATCAAGAGAAAAATCTAATAGAGTTTATAAATGTCTTCCAAGTGATGAATATGCTTAATTTAAATCATATTTTAATGAATTGATATCAGTATTTGGCAGTATCTATATGTGTGAAAAGATATTTTCAAAGACTAAACTTGTAAAAACTCATTATAGAACAGCATTAACAGATGGACATTTGCAATCAATTTTGATGATAGGGAACATTAGCTTTGAAGCCCAGTTAAGTGAAATATTATTCCCCAAAAAAGAATTCCCTTCATCTTGTCAGGATATCTGTATTGCAAAAAAAAAATCGTTCTTAATTATTATTATATTTTGAATTTTATCAATTAAAAAGTTGTTTTCTTTTCTTTTCTTATATATATTCCTACATAATATCCTCAATTTTTCCTCTTGGCCTGCAGAGCCTAAAATATTTATTATCTGTTTTTTTATAAAAAAAAAGTTTGCCAAGCTATGCTTTAGAGTATATTTTGATGTCTTATAGTTCTTATCCTCCTTCAAACTTTTCTTTTTCATAGTTCTTGACATTCTCATCTGTTTATTTTTTATTAATTTTGTTAAGGCTTTAATTCTATTAGATAGCTTATTAGAATTCTTATTGTATTATATTGACCATGTCAGTTAGTTGGAGAAGTATTGGCATTTTTACCGTATTTGCTCAACCTAACAGTGATTAAAAGATCACTCTCCATTTCATAAGTTCTTTTTTAATCTCTGTGTAAATCAGTTGATGGTGTCTTTGCCTTTGTAAAGGTCTCTTGTATGACTTCAAATATGTGGACAAGGTTATTTTCCTAAGCTAGACTCCTTAAGGGCAGGGTCTGTTTCTTTTTTGTTTTTGTATCCCCAGTGCCTAGCACATAGTAGGGCCTTAATAAATCTTTGTTGATTGATTGATAAGTTAATGGCCAAATATTTGATCTATTTTTCCTTATTGTAAAAAAAATCTTTTTTTTTTATTAGTTTCTTTAGTTTCCTAACGATGGCTCAGAGAAATTCAGATAAATCTGTAAAGTCGTCTTGTATCCTGGTGCCTTGCTAAAAAAAAAAATTGAAATACATTAAACTCAAAAAGGAAGTAGGAGGGGAGTGAAAGACAGGGATTTAAGAGGGGGGAAGAGTAGGACAGGTAAGAGAGAAGTCATAAGCAAAACAATCTCCAATACTAGAGAAAGAAATATGAAGGGAGAATTGAAAGAAAAGGAAGAAAGAATAAAATGTGGAATCAGGATGAAGCAAAAGGAAGAGAAGATCTGCAACAAAGGAAACAGGTTGCTTCATTTATATATCACAACTGTCAGACAAACGCTTTCTCTTTTATCATCTGCCTCTTGTAAAGAGGGAGATGGGAGCGAAGAAAGAAAAAATATATATGAGGACAAGATAGAGGGAAAGATATAATTAAAAATTATAACAATGATTGTGAATGGGACTGATTCATCTATAAAACAGAAAAAAGATGGTAAGAAATGGATTAAAAATAGAATCCAATAATATGTTGTTTACAAGAAACAGAAGAATTCACATAAAGTAAGGGGCTGGAGCAAAATCTATTATATTTCAGTTCAACTCAAAAAAGCAGTAGTAGCACTCATGATTTCAGATAAGGCAACAATATATATATAGGCATGATAAAAAGAGATAAGGAGGGAAATTACATTATATTCAAAGAGACCATAGATGATGAATCAATATAAATGTGACATATATATGTACATACACACACACAAACTAAGATAGCATCTAAATACATAAAGAAAAAGCTGATCAAATTGGAGAGGAGAAATACATAGTAAAACAATAATAGTCTTAATAATAATGTTCAGACAATAATGTCTTTGACAAATCTAAACAAAAGATAACAAGAAAGAACTTAAGGACCTGAACAAACTTTAGATAAATGAGGGGGGAAAATATTTCTAAAGAACTGGTGGATCAAAAAACAATTATAGAAAGAACTGAAAATTTCATCCACAAAAAAAGAGACAATAATGAGAAAGTATTCCAAAATTTATAGGATACAGGTAAAGCAATTCTTAAAGGAAAATGTATATCTTTAAATGCTTTAATCAATAAAGGAGAGAATAAAAAAGTCCATCATTCAATTGGGCACACAACCAAAAAGCCAGAGCAACAAATCAAAACCACTATCTAAGTAACAAAGTAGAAATTCTAAAAATTAAAAAAGAGATTAATGAAATTGAAAGGGAAAAACCCCACCACATTGAATTGATGAAATAGTGGTGTTTTAAGACTAATAAAATAGACAAATAACTAAAGATTATGAACAGGCAGTTTTCAGAAGAAAACAAAGTTATGTATCGTCATAGAAAAATGCTCTAAATCACTATTCATTAGGGAAATGCAAGCTAAAACACCTTTGAGATATCAACTCATACCCATCAGACTGGCTAATATGAAAGAAAAGGAAAATGATAAATATTGGAGGGGGTGTGGAAAAATAGGGACACTAATACACTGTTGGTGGAGTTGTAAACTGATCCAACCATTCTGGAGAACAATTTGGAACTATGCTCAAAGGGCTATAAAACTGTGCATACCCTTTGCCTGTACCACAAAGTTGTTGTTCAGTAATTTCAGTTGTGTCCAACTCTTTGTGATCCCATTTTGGAATTTTCCTGTCAAGGATACTGGAATGGTTTGCCATTTCTTTCTCCAGCTCATTTTACAGATGAGGAACTGAGACAAATATGGTTGACTTGCCCAGGGTTACACACCTAGGAAGGGTCTGAGCCTGGATTTGAACTCAAATCTTCCTGACTCCAAGCTCAGTGGTTCTATCCACTGCTCTACCTGTGTTCTTATTAGAAGACATTTTAAAGAAAAATAATTTTGAAAGAGTAGAACTCTGATTAATGAAATAATAAACCAGAGGAGTGAGAATACAGTACACCACCCACCTCTTCCAGGGATGTGATAGACTTAAAAATGTCATGTCCAACTTTTTATGACCCCATTTGGGGTTTTCTTCTCAAAGATACTAAAGTGGTTTGCCATTTTCTTCTCCAGATCATTTTATATAGGAGAAAACTGAGGTAAACAGGGTTAAATGACTTGCCCAGGGTCACACAGCTAGTAAGTGTCTGGGGCAGGATTTTTAACTCAGGAAAAGTATTCTTCCTAATTCCAGGCCAGGCACTCCACTATGCCACCTACCTGCCCTAAAATGTAGTTTGAGACATATTTTTTGATATTGCCAATGTGGAAATTTTCTTTGCTAGACTATGTCCATCTGTTAAGAGGGTTCTGCTGTTCTTTGTTGTTGTTGTTGTTGTTGTTGAATGAAGGGGGACATGGAAGAATATGTATAGTCTGTGTTTGTGTGTGTGTGTGTTTATTATATATACCTATACATACATACATACATACATACATACATATATACATATATAAATGGAGAGAGAGAGACAGAGACAGAGGAGGGACAAGGTGGAGAGGAAGGGAACAAGGAAAGGGAGAAAATGGGCATTCTGACGGAGTCAGCACTGGCCATGGTGGTGGGCAGGCCATCCTGCAGCTGTAACCCCATAGTCAGCTGTCAGGAAGGGCTTCATTAGTTGGGAGTTACAGTAGAAGTTGGCTGTTTCTATGGATAAATTGTTCAAGTTTAATATTCATAAATTAGAAATTAGCTAAAATTACAAATTATTTACTTAGAAGTTCCTCAAAATATTTAATTTTAAAAATATTCTCTAGATTAGACTATGCCATATTTTCTAAAAGATTTTTCTGCATCTAATGATATGATTATATAGTCTTTATTTTTCTTCTTTTGTATAAGATTTGTCACATTGAATTTTTTCTGATATAAAATTACACTTCCATCCCATTTATTAACCCTACTTTGATCCTTTGGAGTTTTTTTAATTTACTGTTGTATTGTCTTTGTGAGTAATTTGCTAATTTGTATATATGTTAATTAATGAATTTGGTCTACCAATACCATTTTTATTTTCTAGTTTTATTTTCCCCAGAAGATGAGCAGCAATGGGGGGAAAGGGCCAACATGCTGGATATGGACTATGTATTACACTGAAATCTACCAAAGTTGATTCTAACTTTGTGTAGGTGGGTTTGCTTGGATTTTATTTATTTATCTTAGTGAGAAGTGTATTTTGATAAAAAAAAATCATTTTTTTTAGTTTTATTTTCTACCTTTGCCTTTTTTTTTCTGTTTAGGAATCACCACCATACTATATTGTAGAAGGAGTTAGTTAACAATAATGTTTCTCTGTTTTAAAACAGATGCAAGTTATTTTTTCTTTATGCATTTTGTAGAATTTGCTTGTGAATCTTTCTGGGCCTGATATTTTTTTCTAGGGCAGTCCTTTAATGGGTAGTCCCATTTCTTATAAGATTGCTTCATTAGTTTTGGTGTTTTATGTTTTTTATATGGTGATCCATTTCAAATTTTTTGGCATAGATCTGTATATAGTAATTTCTTGTTATTTTCTTGATTTCTCTTATCCTTGGGATCATAATGATGGGGTGATGGGACCTGGACCCCTAAACGGAAAAAAAAAAACCATGACTCTGGAAGCAATCCAGTCCCTGAACTTTCCCATACATTCCAGCAGCCCAGCTCCCTGGCACCTCTGCCCAAGGCACCTGGCCCACCCCAGGATTCTTGCATATACCCACCATTCCTTAATCCCATCTAGATCACCTAATTAGTTTACTTAACATCCCTTTCATTATTGCATCTGGCACACCCCAGACTACTTACCACTTCTTAATTCCACCCAGATACTTTCACTGGCCCTTTTGTATATAAGCTTCAGTCTCATCCTCTTTGGTTTGCAGGTTCCCTAAGAATTTTGTTCACCTTATTGGCATTCCAATAAACTTTGCCACTCTCCTGGAAGATGGTTTGAGTGAGTCAGTTCATTCCAGGTGGACTCTGCCTTATACCCTGACATTTTGGGGTTTCTGGCAACCCTAAGACTCATCAATTCCTTTCTCATTTATGATGTTGTTATGTTTACTATTTTTTAAAAATTAAATTTGCTAATTACTTATCAATTTTGTGGGTCTTTTTTTTAAAAAAGCTTTTGAATTTAATAGTCATTTCAATCATTTTCTGATTTTCAGTTGCTTTGATCTTAGTTATTCTTCTACTAGTCTTATCTTCTTCATGGCTTAAAAAAAACCCTTCATTACCTAGGCCCCTCCTACCCTTTCAGTCTTGTTATACCTCACTCCCCACCATGTATTCTTTGATCCAATGACATTGGCCTCCTGGCTGTTCCAAAAACAAGACACCCTATCTTTCATCTCCAGGCATTTTTTCTGGCTATTCTCCTAGCCTGGAACACTCTCCTTCCTCCACTCTGACTCTCTGGACTCTCTGACTTCCTTTAAATCCCATCTAATCTCTCACTTTCCATGGGAAACTTTCCCCCACTCCTTTTAATGCCAATCCTTTCCCCTAGTTAGTTTTTTCTTCTATTTATTCTCTGTATAGCTTGCTTTTTATGTATTTGCTTGCATGTTTTCTCCATCATTAGACTGTAAGCTCTTTGAGGGGCTACCTTTTGCCTCTTTTTGTATCCTCAGTGCTTGACAATTTAATATATCAACTTCATATACTTGTTACTTTTACCCCTTCCCCTACTAATATGCCACTGGAGAGCAGGAAGTAAGTCATGCAATTTCTCCTTTCCCCAAAGTCTTCTTTAGAACTGTTATCTCTTTAAATGCTACTTTGAGTTTTCTTGGTATGCATATGAAACCATATTAGAAGGTAACTATTGCTGTTTCATGGTGTGTTATGGGGGTCATCTCAAAGAATTCAGAGTCAGACCACCTCTAATCCAATTATAGGCATTTATTCAGGATTGATGCCTCTCAGAATTGGACTAGGTTCCAAAAGGAACCAGCAACTTAGTAAGACAATATAGGCAAATTTATAGTGTAATAATGCTGAGTACACAACAGAAATTATGAATATTAAAAAGGCAAGAGGGGTTTGTTAAGGCATTAGGTAATAGGGGAGGGATCCCTTCTGTGTTTTGGTAGTCAAACATTCTGGTCATTCTGCTTTCTGATTGGCTAGATATTGTGGTCCTACCTGGTCAAGATGGATAGTTAGGCATTGTGGTCCTGTCTTGTGCTAAATGGATAATGTGATTGTGGTTGAGTACAAGGACACACCTGTTCAAATATGTGAATTGGATCTGGGGGCAGTGGCTAGCTAGGGGCAGTGGCTGTATTGAGTCTGTAAGCCTGTGGTGTGGTTAAAGCCAGATTGTGTGGTGAAATCAGGACATGCCTGCTGTTCAGTGGGGCCCATAAGGAAGTTAGAATATTGGGTCTGGGGCAGCTTTATTAGGATTCCATCATCACTATCTAAGCTGTGCCTGTTTTACTTACTTGGGTTCCATCAAGATCAGAAAGCAAAGACCAGAAAGAGAGATCTAAATTATGGAGGGTTTGTTAATACAAGTTGAAGTGTCCAGTAAAACCTACACATTTGAAAGATATGAGAATCTATCTACTAGTGAGGAGGAAAAAAAAAAAGAGTAATCCTCTGGACCACATAGTCTTGGTAAATATGAACTAGTAGTCCCAGACGTAGATAAGTAAGTAACAGCCATTCATATTTTCCCCTTTCCTTAGAAGTAGCATAATCTGTGGTGGGCTTGAAAAGCAACCCATGCCTCTATGGAGGGAGGGAGACCAAATTGCTGGGAAAGCTAATCTCTACAAATGTGAAAGTGTTTGAGTTTTCCCTTAAGCATCCTCATTTAAGCCCTTTAGGCTATGAAGAGTTTCACAATTTGGGCTGATCTGCTCACCAGCACCACCTGGTGGGTTATACTAGTTATATTGCATAAAGTTCTACAATTTTCCTGTTTCTGATGAGAACACCACCATCATTTCAGTCACCTCAGTTTTGTCTGTACCTGTTTTCCCACCCACTTAGCTACATGGCAGAATGGAAAACAGTTAGGATTTGAAAACTGGAACTCTCAGTGTCCCAGAATCATCTCTGAATTATTAGCCAAATAAGAATTACTAATTTTATAGTTTAGCATTGAGAAATGTAAATTTGGAAGGTATGTTGAATGCTTACAATAAGTCTGGTGAAGTCTCTGATAGAAGGAACCAAGTCTTTGTCTGGAAGAGGAGTCCACTAAAAATAATGTAGCTAATGGCACTAGCTAGCTGGGGTCAACCTGCCCTTTGTTCTAAAGAGCTTAGAGTTGAGAATCTTCTGCAAGGAAGATAATAAGACTCATCAACCAAGATTCTGAGAGAGCCAGGCAGGTGAGGCTGATCGCAGGGGTTTTTCTTTGTGCTACTCGAGGTTTTTTTTTTTTTACTTTTCTAAACCAACAATGCTAAATGTAAATGGACTTCTTCCCCAATAAAATGTAAAAGAAAAATAGAACAAATTAAAAAGCAGCTATAGAATAGAGTAAAAATGCAACTTGTAGGAAACACACTTAACTCAGAAAGATATAAATAAATTCAAAGATCTAAAGACATGAATAAATTCAAAATGAAGAGTTGAATTTAAATTTATCGTATTATGCAAAATCATGAAAATCAGGGGTAGCAACAATAATATTAGATGAAGTCAAATTCTAACACTAAAGTTTGGGAGCCAGCATTGTACAGTGGAAAGTATTAGATGTTATTTTATTTGTATTTTGTTCTATTAAAAAGGAACACAATTATTATTTCTTTTATGAATCCAGATATGATGGAATTGCTTTAAACAAAATATATTCATTTAATATTAAGTGATAATGTTGTTCAATCATTTTTTTCAGTCATGTCCAATTCTTCAGGACCCCATTTGAGGTTTTCTTGGTGGAGATACTGGAGTGGTTTTCCATTTCCTTCTCCAGCTCATTTTACAGATGAGGAAACTAAGGCAAACAGAATTAAGTGACTTGCCCAGGTTTTCATCACTAGTGTCTTAGGCCAGATTTGAACTCAGAAAGACTTCCTGACTTCAGGCCCAGCACTCTCTCTGCCCCAGTAATTATGTAGGCTTCTTTAATTTGGGCTTGCCTTACAAAAAACAGGAGAATTTCTTTGAGATTACTTCATTCCCCTTTTATTCTTTCTTCTTGTTTTTCTGAAGTGGTCCATGATTTTGCCAATATGATGTCAGTAGGTGTCTCACTTTTGAAAAAAAAATTATTAAGGCAGAACCACGATGATAGGGTAGTAGGAAGAAGTATAGTTCTACAAAAATAAAGAAAATGCACCAGATTTATTCCTGACAGGAAAATCCAACAACAAAATCAGTGAGTCATTTTTTCTAGTCCAGGCAGCACAGGAAGACAGACAGAGATACTTTTCGACATTATAAATAGGGTCTAGCCAAAATTATGGTGCCAAACCTTTCAATACAGGAATTGGAAGAACAAGACTATGGACTAGGACAAAAAGAGATCCCAGTCTCAAACAGGAAGACTTCAATCTTGTGCAGGATGTAGAAACAGGTGCCAATTGGTAGCTCTGTCATTCACTACCCAGTTCCAGACTACAGCTACAAACCAGACTAATGAGGGGACATGTGCCTAAGGTGGAGTTTGTTGAATGAAACTGACTATGAGCTGACCTTGCCTGATCCTAAAGCTATAAATTGCCTGAGAGTGATCAAAATTAGTTTAAAAAGGGCTATTGAAGCCAGTAACAAGAAAAGAAAAAGAAAAGCCTTCACTCTGATCAGACGTTACCACTCCTGAGCTTCCTTAGCCTTCTCTATGAACTTTTCATTGTCATGCAAAACAGCTTATGCAACAGCTTCTTGAGGCTGTGCTTCCCCTGAGACTCCCTCCCTGTTGAAATGTATTTTAACCCCTTCCCACTCTTCCTCTCTTGGGCACTCCAGTACTTTGGTGCTCTGTGGTGACCCCAGATTGCAGTCCCCTTGCCTCAATTAAAAGATCCTTTGTCATTACTACTTTGGTAGTCTTCTTTGTTCCAGGTTGACAGATTGCAGGGTGAGGAGTAGTTATGGGCTCTGGGCTGGGTACTGAGTGAGAAACAAGTCCAGAATCAAACAAGTCAAGAAGCCAACAAGTCCAGAAACAAAAGCTGCTTATCTCTGACTGCAGAAGCAAAGCAGGATCTCAGTTCCAGCCTCCATCCCACTCTGAAGCCTACAGCTGAACAACCAAGAGCAGTGATCAGACTTTGACATGAATTGTCCCTGAAGCCCTGGAATAACATAACACCCAATATCCCAAGAAAGCAATAGAAGAACCCAAGAAGACACAATCTTAGCCAAGATTTTCACTCAAGAAGTACACAGAGTATGGCCCCAACATAAAGTCCAAAGTCAGAAAGTAGGCTGAAAAAATGATCAAACAAAGAATCCCACCATAATGAGCAATTATGGTAAAAAAAACCATTCAGCACAAATCCAGAACAAGAAATTGACCCCAAAATATCAATAAGCAAAACCACAAAAAAAAAAAAACCCACTGCTTGGGCACAATATCAACTAGAATTCCTGGAAGAGATGAGACAAGAGTTCTTTATTTGTTTGTTTGTTTTAAGAAGAGTTATGTGAGAGATGAACTCTCAGAGGTGAAGCCTCCTCAAAAGGTCAATAATTTTTTTTATTATTTTCAAAACCCTCCCCCACTCAGACCCTGTTTTTAAGCACTTAACAGAAAGAATAAGCCCTGCCCCACCCCCAACCTGAGCTGTTTGGCCTTGGCTGTGTATGAAGGAGCAGACAGCCATCTCACAAGATTGTAATAAAGGTAACCTTTGCTTTCCACCTTGAGAAGTCTCTGAGTTTAATTTGGGTTAGGGTCACTGTCCTACACAGCTTAAATGATTCTTAAAAATCAAATGAGAATATTAGAGAGAAAATGGAGAAAGAAATGAAAGTTATGGAAGAAAGAATTGGGAAGAAAATAAACAGTTTGGAACAAGAGGTACAAAACTATGCACAAGAAAAAGACTCCCTGAAAATTAGAGTGGAGCACCTACAGCTAATTACTACATGAGATAACAAGAAATATTAAAACAAAGAATGAAAAAAAAAACAGAAGAAAATGCCTGTAAAATAACAGACCTAGAAAATAGCTTGAGGAGAAAAAAAAATGTAAGAATCATTTGAATCTAAACTCTATGACCAAAAAAAAGAGCATAGATATAATTTTTCAAGAAATTAAAAGACTACCCACATCTCTTACAGCCAGAGGCCAAAGTGAAAAAAGAAAGAATCTATCAGTTACCTCCTAAAGGACATCTCAAAATGAAAACTCCCAGGAACATTATAGGAAAATTTATTACATCAAAGAAAAACTACAACAAGAAGCCAGGAAAAAATAATTTAAGAACTGAGGAGACACAGTCAGGATCACACAAGATTTAACAGCCATCACATTAAAAAATGGAGGTCTTAGAATACAATATTGTTGAACCCAAAGGATGTGGGCTTTCAAAAATAACTTATCCAGCAAAAGTGAGAGGAAGCAGATCTTTAATGAAATTAGAGAACTTCCAAGCATTTCTGATGAAAAAGACCAGAGGTATGTAGAAACCTTAAAATATAAACACAAAAGTCAAGAGATCTGACTTCAAATCTACCTCAAACACTTACTAGCTGTATGATCCTGGGCAAGTCACCTAACCTCTATTTACTTCAGTTACCTGATCAGTAAAATAGAGATAATAGCAAGGTTGTTGTGAGGTTCAAAGGAGAAAATACTTGTAAAGCACTTAGCACAGTGAATGGCACATAATAGGCATTTAAGAAATGCTTAGTCCCTTCCCTCCTCCTCCCACTCCTTGAGATCAAGCACTGTCTTTCTTTTTACTATCTTCAGCTGTCTATTTGCATCTTCAGCACTTAGCATACATAGTACTTGGTACAAGTAGTAAATACTTAAATGCTTCTCAGCTTGCCTTGTAACACGTGGCTAGGGCAACTCACAACTCTAAAACTACAGGCTGCTTCCCCCTGGGCACAGCGTCTCTGCTGGACAGTTTGTTCTGATTGGCTCCCTGGGTTTTCTCCTCCACACTTTGATTTTCTTGTTATCAGGGTTAGTTTTCTCTTGAATCCATAGTTAACTGTCCCTTTGGAGCTGCCTTCTTACTGCCTTGAAGGTGATTCCATCTTCTATCTGTGTCTCCACAGAGAGGCCATAGCTCTGCTCCCTGCTGAATGCATCTCCCTGTGCCCCAAATCCTCAAACTGCCTGACTAGCTCCATGGGTTAGCAGGTTTTGCCTTATAAAGGCCTTTGGGACCATGGCCAATGTTCGAGCAGCCAATGGCCAGAAGCACTTTTAATTTAATCAGGGAATTTCTTTGTAATGGGATTACAAGGTTTAGACAGTCTTGAAGCTATATCAGCATATTAATTTCTCTATTTTTTATTATCTGCCACTTGCTAGTTTATTTTATTATGTCAACTAGAATGCAAAAGAGAGGAGGGAAACAAGTTGCCTTCACTACATAGACTTATATTCAGGGCTACACTTTAGCCAGCTTATAACAGCCAGAGAAAAGATCGTTAAGTTTTTAGTGTGAATTTGTATACTTTGGAAATCAACGAATACTACAAATCACTTCATTCATCATTAGACTAAAGAAAGTGTTAATAATACAAATTAAATTTAAAAGTATGTCATTTTTTTTGAGAGATGACTATTAAACATTTATTAATGGTACCTTGCTTATATCTCTATATGTTGTTTCTCCTAATGGAATATAAACACTTTGAAGGCAGGGAAAGTTTCATTTCCACCTTTTTATCCCCAGCACCTCACATAGCATCTGTCGTATTTGTTTATTCATTGATTAATTAGATTTACAAAGGACCTTAGGGATGCAGTTGATACCCAGAGCCTCGATTCCAGTCTGAATCATGGGAATTCTTCACAGATAATAGGTCACTGACTAACAATTATCTTTAAATTTTATTTCTAAAGAAAAATCTTCTTTTATAAGCCCAGCGATGCATATAACAAGGATGAAATTGGCTCATTAAAAGTAACAATTCTTCAACTGCTTCTGTTCAAATAAAGATTGCATTGCACAGTAGCTTTATGGAAAATATATATTTTTTATTCTTATAGCCTAAATAATCTTTTCAAAAGGAAGAGTGCAAAGAATGCATTCATAAAACACAGAGTATCAGCTTTAAGTTTATTGAAGCACTATTTTATACAAGGATATGGGGCTGTTAGAAGGAACTATATAAAATAACAACCCTAAAGGATTTTTCCATCCAAAGAGAGCCACTTGACAGCTAAGTGGCACAGTAGATAAGAGTTCTGGGCCTGGAGTCAGGGAGACCTGAGTTCAGATTTGACCTCAAACATTTACTAACTGTGTGACCTTGGATAAGTCACTTAACCTCTGTTTGCTTCGGTTTCTTCACCTGTAAAATGGAGATAAGAATCGCACCTACCTTGGAAGGTTGTTGTGAGGATCAAATGCAATAGTACTTATAAAGCATTAGCACAGTGTCTGGCACACAGCAGGTGCTATATAAGTTCTAGTTGTTGTTATTATTATCATTATCCACCGCTGGACGATTTCTTTGCTTCATTTTTAAAGAAGTAAAGAGGAAGAAAAATGACGTTATATAGTCACAGTCTGAAGCTACATTGTATTTAAATAGGATATTATCAGTCAGGCAATGAGAAATCATTCTTACTGTGGAGGAAATTATTCCATTGTGCAATCTTATTCAAGCAATTAGAGATCATACTGTGTGGCAAATTATCAAATCTCAGTTCTCTAGAGTTTGTTATTACATTGTGAACGTATTAAAATGTAGAGCTGAAGTCCCAATAAAAGCAACCTCATTCTCACCATCCTACTAACTATTGTTCGTGAACTGTCATGTCAATTCTATTGACTCTTGCCTTGAAATTCCTTTGGGATTTTTCCCTTTAAGTCCCCTATTAAATCTCATCCATTAGTTCTCACCCATATTTTAAATTGTCACTCCCTTCAGTTGAGATAAACTTAGCTTGATCTACTGAGGACCTTTCCTATGCAAGTAGGCAATTAATAAGTTGTATTGCAAAAGTTTATCTGTTCAGTTGCTGATTTAGAACTTGGAATCCATTTTCCCATAGAGACATTGGAAATATTTATGCAACAATAATAGCTTCCATTCTTTAGTGCTTTATGTTTACAACACAGTTGCGGATATCTCAATAAATCTTTACAACAACTTCTGTGAAAGGTTGGACAGGTATTATTAATCAGTATGTTATAGCTGAGTAAACTGAGGCTCAACGAAAGGATAAGTGACTTGGCAGAATTGGGAATCAAACCCAAAATGAGGCTCGCAAGAGGCCAACAGTCATGAGCAGGAGATAGGAATCCTAGTTGTCAACCACGGCATCAAGAACAATCCTGGTCCACATGACCTTTCCTATATAAGTTACTTATATCATTCATCCTTCATCTTTGAAGAGCACCAGTGACATCAGGGGTGATGTCTTAACTTGTATGTGAATTGGATTTAAGTGAGGCAGAATTGCACAAAGTCATCAGCCTCACTCCATCTTTCAGTCATCGAAGTCCAGTGGAAGGACAAAAGTCAAGATGGCTTGTCATGACCTGAAATGCAGTGGATAACCTTGGTGTTTTCAATGTCTGACTAAGCTCTAGGTGCTCCACAGCTTCAGCCATATTCATGGCCATTGGAACACATTTTTCTCTCCACTCATTCCACTGGGGGAAGTCTTCACAAGCTTGGGGTAGGCACCCCCCAAGCTCACCAAGGGATTTGAGACCTGTCAGTTAGGTTACCCTCCACCTGGTTTAGTCCATCTGCCAAGACGGTTTTACCAGGGTGTGACGCAAGCTACAGCTTCTTGAAGCCAGTGAGAGTTGTGTGACAGGTAGATGGCAAAGGTGGATGAGCATTCCTGAAAAGGGCTCCAGCAAGCCCTCACACAAGAAGTGCTAGTCATCCCTGAATACCTCATACACTCCAAGTTACTTATATAAGCAAACAGTCAATGGCAAAACTTTCAAATCCAGGCTCCTAAACCAAATTATGTAATGTCTCCCCCAAATGTTCTGTTTACTCTCCTTTAGTGGACTTGCCATCATTTCATCTCCTACAGGGAACATGTATGCCTATAAACAAATGAGCTCCAAGGACAAGGTAACAAAGGTATTTTTTTCTTTTCCCATGGGGTTAGAATATGCTTTCCCTAAAACTTTTCTAGAAAGAGTAGGGAGACCTCATCACGTAGAGGAAGGGTGTCATAGTGTCCAAATTCTTACCATAAGTAATTATTCTAAGGCCATTCAAACAATCTCTACCTCTTGGCTCAACATGTGGGTCCTTTTCCCCTTTTTTATGATTTCTTTGGGATACACACCTAATAGTGGTATTGCTGGATCGAAGGGTATGCACAGTTTTATAGCCCTTTGGGCATAGTTCCAAATTGCTTTCCAGAATGGTTGGATCAGTTCACAACTCCATTAACAATGATTAGTGTTCCAATTTCCCCACATCTTCTTCAACATTTATCATTTTCCTTTTCTGTCATATTAGAAAATCTGAGAGGTGTGATGTGGTACCTCAGAGTGGTTTTGATTTGCATTTCTCTAATCAATAGTGATTTAGAGCATTTTTTTCATATGACTATAGATAGCTTTGATTTCTTTATCTAAAAACTGTCAGTTCATATCCTTTGATCATTTATCAGTTGGAGAATTCTTATAAATTGACTCAGTTCTCTATCTATTTGAGAAATGAGGCCTTTATCAGAAATACCGGCTGTAAATATTGTTTCTCAGCTTTCTGCTTTCCTTCTGATCTTGGTTGCACTGGCTTTGTTTGTACAAACCCTTTTTAATTTAACATAATCAGAATTATCCATTTTGCATTTTGTAATGTTCTCTGTCTCTTGTTTGGTCATAAATTCTTCCCTTCTCCATAGATCTGACAGGTAAACTATTCCTTGCTCTACTAATTTGCTTATGGTATCATCTTTTATGTCTAAATTATATACCCATTTTGACCTTATCTTGGTATATGGTGTGAGATGGTGGTCTGTGTCTACTTTCTACCATACCATTTTTCAGTTTTCCCAGCAGTTTTTGTCAAATAGTGAGCTCTTGTCTCCGAAGCTGGAGTCTTTGAGTCTATCAGACAATAGATTACTGTGGTCATTTACTATTGTATCTTGTGTACTTAACCTATTCCACTGATCTACCAATCTATTTCTTATGCAGTCCCAAATAGTTTTTATGATTGCTGCTTTATAATAGAGATTTAGATCTGGTATGGCTAGGCCACCTTCCTTTGCATTTTTTCACTAGTTCCTTTGATATTGTTGACCTTTTGTTCTTCTAGAAGAATTTTGTTATTATTTTTTCTAGCTCTATAAAAATTTTTTTTGGTAGTTTGATTGTTACGGCACTGAATAAGTAAATTAATTTAGGTAGAATTCTCATTTTATTACATTAGCTCAGCATACCCATGAGCAGTTGATATTTTCCCAATTATTTAGATCTGACTATTTGTGTGAAAAATATTTTGTAATTATATTCATATAGTTCCTGGGTTTGTCTTGGCAGGTAGACTCCCAAATATTTGATATTGTCTACAGTTATTTTAAATGGAATTTCTCTTTCTATCCCTTCTTGCTGAGCTTTGTTGGTAATACATAGAAATGTTAATTATTTATGTGGGTTTTTTTTATATACTGCAACTTTGCTCAAGTTGTTCATTATTTCAAGTAGTTTTTTTTAGTTGATTCTCTAGGATTCTCTTAGTATGCCATCACAGTATCTGCAAAGAGTGATAGTTTTGTTTCCTCATTGCCTATTCTAATTCCTTCAATTTCTTTTTCTTAGGGGCAGCTAGATGGCGCAGTGGCCCTGGCATCAGGAGGACCTGAGTTCAAATTTGGCCTCAGACACATAACCCTTACTAGCTGTGTGACCCTGGGCAAGTCACTTAACCCCCATTGCCCAACCAAAAAAAAAATTCTTTTTCTTCTCTTATTGCCGAAGCTAACATTTCTAGGACAATATTAAATAATAGTGGTGATAATGGGCATCTTTGTTTCACCCCTAATCTTACTGGGATGACTTCTACCTTATCCCCATTATAATGCTTGCTGATGGTTTTAGGTAGATACTACTTATCATTTTAAGGAAAGCTCCATTTATTCCTATGCTCTCTAGTGTTTTCAATAGGAATGAGTGTTGTATTTTGTCAAAAGCTTTTCCTGCATCCATTGAGGTAATCATATGACTTCTGTTAGTTTTATTATTGATATGGTCAATTATGCTGATAGTTTTCCCAATACTAAATTGACCCTGCATTCTTGGTATAAATCTACATGGTCATAGTGTATTATCCTTGTGATAAATTGCTGTAATCTCTTTGCTAATATTTTATTTATTTAAAATTTCTGCATCAATACTCATTAGGGAAGTTGATCTTTTCTTTTTCTGTTTTAGTTCTTGCTGGTTTAGGTATCAGCGCCGTATTTGTGTCATAAAAAGAATTTGGTAGGACTCCTTCTTTGCCTATTTTTCCAGATGGCTTATATAGTATTGGAATTAATTGTTCTTTAAATGTTTGGTAAAATTGTAAATCCATCTGGCCCTGGAGATTTTTTTTTTAGGGAGTTCATTGATGTCTTTTTCAATTTCTTTTCCTAAAATGGGATTATTTAAGTAATGTTATTTCCTCTTCTGTTAATCTGGGCAATTTATATTTTTGTAAATATTCATCTATTTCACTTAGATTGTCAGATTTATTGGCATCCAGCTGGGCAATGTAGCTCCTAATTATTGTCTTAATTTCCTCTTTATTGGTGGTGAATTCACTCTTTTCATTTTTGACACTGGTAATTTTATTTTCTTCTTTTTTTTAACCAAATTAAACAAAGGTTTATCTATTTTATTGGCTTTTTTATAAAACCAGTTTTATTTATTAGTTCAATAGCTTTTTACTTTCAATTTTATTAATCTACCCTTTGATTTTCAGAATTTTTAATTTGGTATTTAATAAGGGATTTTTAATTTGTTCTTTTATTTGTACTTTTTTAGTTGCATGCCCAATTCAATGATCTGCTCTTTCTTTCTTTTATTCATGTAAGCATTTAGAGATATTAAATTTCCCCTAAGAACTGCTTTAGCTGCATCCTATAAATTTAGGTATGTTGTCCCATTATTGTTGTTCTCTTTGATGAAATTATTGATTGTTTCTATGATTTGTTGTTTGACCCACTCATTCTTTAGGATTAGATTATTTAATTTCCAATTAATTTTTAATCTATCTTTCCATGGTCCTTTATTACACATAATTTTTATTGCATCATGATCTGAAGAGGATGCCTTTAATATTTCTGCCTTTCTGCATTTGATTTTTTATGCCTTAATACATGGTCAATTTTTGTGTAGGTATAGGTACTGCTGAGAAAAAGGTATATTTCTTTCTATATCCATTCAGTTTTCTCCAGAGGTCTAACTCTTCTAAAATTCTATTCACCTCCTTAACTTCTTTCTTGTTTATTGTGTGGTTAGATTTATCTAGTTTTTAGAGGAGGAGGTTGAGGTCCCCCACTAGCATAGTTTCGCTGTCTATTTCTTCCTGTAACTCATGTAACTTCTCTAAAATTTTGAGTGCTATAATACTTGGTGCATATATGTTTAGTATTAATATTACTTCATTGTCTATGGTACCTTTTAGCAAGATGTAGTTTCCTTCCTCATGTCGTTTAATTAGATCTATTTTTCCTTTTGCTTTGTCTGAGATCAGGATTGCTACCCACGCTTCTTTTTACTTCAGCTGAAGCATAATATATTCTGCTCCAGCCTTTTACATTTACTCCACGTGTGTCTCTCTGCTTCAAATATGTTTCTTGTAAACAACATATTGTAGGATTCTCGTTTTTAATCATCCCTGTTATCTGCTTCCATTTTATGGGAGAGTTCATCCCATTCATAGTTATGATTACTAACTGTGCATTTCCTTCCATCCTATTTTACCCCTATTTGTATTTTTCTCTCTCTTTTCAACCTGTCTCTCCTCACCTGTGTTTTGCTTCTGACCATGCCTCTCTTAATCTGCCCTTACTTCTTCCAGTCCCCCCACTCCTTTCCCCTTTCCCTTCCTAATTCCCTACAGGGTAAAATAAATTTCTATACCCATCTGAATGTCTATGTTATTCCCTCTTTGAGCCAAATCTGATGAGAGTAAGGTTCAAACAATGCTCACCCTTCTTTCCTTTTATTGTAATAGGGCTTTTGTGCCTCCTCATGTGATATAATTTACCCTATTCTGCCTCCCCTTTTTCTCTTCTCCCAATATAATCCTTTTTTCACCCCTTAATTTTTTAATATCAAATCAAAGTCAACTTATTCCCACACCCTCTGTCAATGTATACTCCTTCTCACTGCCCTAATAGAGATACAGTTCTTAAGAGTTACACATATCATCTTCCCGTGTAGGGATTTAAACAATTTAACCTTATTGAATAACTTTTTTTTCTTGTTTACGTTTTTATGCTTCTCTTGAGTCTTGTATTTGAAGATCAAATTTTCTGTTCAACTCCGGCCTTTTCATTAGGAAAGTTTGAAAGTCCCCTATTTTATTGAATTTCAGTCTTTCCTTTTGAAAGATTACACTCACTTTTGTTGGGGAGTTGATGCTTGATTGTAATCCAAGCTCCTTTGCCTTCCAGAATATCATATTCCAATCCCTCTAATGTTGAGACTGCTAAATCCTGTGTAATCCTGAGTATCGCTCCTTGATATTTGAACTGTTTCTTTCTGGCTGCTTGCAGTATTTTCTCTTTGACCTGATAATTCTTGAATTTGGCTACACTATTCTTTGGAGTTTTCATTTTGGGATCTCTTTCAGGAGGTGATGGATAGATTCTCTCCATTACTGTTTTAACCCTTTGGTTCTAGGCTATCAGGGCAGTTTTCCTTGATAATTTCTTGAAAGATGCTGTCCATGCTTTTTTCTTTCTTTCTTTCTTTCTTTCTTTCTTTCTTTCTTTCTTTCTTTCTTTCTTTCTTTCTTTCTTTCTTTCTTTCTTTCTTTCTTTCTTTCTTTCTTTTTTTATCGTGGCTTTCAGGTAGTCCAGTAATTCTTTAATTGTGTCTCCTGGATCTATTTTCCAGGTTAGTTGTTTTTCCAGTGAGGTATTTTACATTTTCTTCTTACATTTTTTTTCATTCTTTTGATTTTGTTTGATTCTTGATGTCTCATAGAGTTGTTAGCTTCCACTTGCCTAATTCCAAATTTTTAAGGAATCATTTTCTTCAGTGAGCTTTTGTACCTCCTTTTCCATTTGGTCAATTTTACTTTTTAAGGAGTTGTTTTCTTCAGTGGATTTTTTTTTCCATTTGGTCAATTGTACTTTTTAAGGAATTGCTTCCTTCAGTCAATTTTGGTCCTTCCTTTTCCAAGCTATTGACTCTCTCTTGCATGACTCTCATTTCTTTTCCCGATTTTTCTTCTTCTTTTCTTCTTATTTGATTTTTTAAATCCTTTTTGAGCTCTTCCAGAAGGCGTTTTGGCCTTGAGACCAATTCATCTTCCCTCAGAGGCTTTGCGTGTAAGCATTTTGACATTGTTGTCCTCTTCTGAGTTTGTGTTTGGATCTTCCCTGTCGCCATAGTAGCTTTCCATTGTCAGGGTTCTTTTCTGTTTTTTACTCATTTTTAACCTATTTTCTGACTTTTAAAATGGAGCTCTGCTCCTGAGCGGAGGGAGTGCTGTCCCAAGTTTCTTATGCTGAGGGCCTGGGGCCTGGTTACTGGCTTTCTGTGCCAGAGCCTTGGGTGCTGGAGGCTTACCCACTGCACTGGGGTGGCCCAGTCTAGTTGCACCTGTTGTGCTGGGGGTTTCCCAGGCTAGCAGTTCGCCTTCTGCACTGGGGCTGGAGGCCTCACAGCTGGCCTGCTGTGCCACTAACCTGCTAATCCCGGCCTGAGGGACCTTGGTTGCTGATATATGCTGTAGCTAAGAGCTTCCCACTGGCTTGCCCAGATACCATCTGTGCTGGGCTGCACTCCCTTTTTACACAAGTGAGACAGACCTTTCTTGAAGTCCCTCCAAGTTATCTTAAGCTGGAAAATTGTCCTACTCTATCTTATTGTGGGTTCTGTCACTCCAGAATCCCTTTATGGGCTTGATTTAATATGTTTTCCAAGAAAAACTGAGGTGAACTCAAGGATCCTCCTGGCTTTTCTCTGCCAACTTGGCTCTGCCTCTCCCACACACTTTCATTAACAATCTCTTCCAAGTCTTACCTTTAATCCCATTGTTCTGGCTTTCCCAAGATCTAAATTTCTTTGACCTTGCTCCATTTTAAGTTATCGTTCAGGTGGGCTGATTATGTCTGACAAGTATTGCAAGACAGTAGAGTAAAGGATTTCTACATTATTAGTATATTATATATAACATAAATATTTATATTTACAGTTACAATATAAATTATAATTTATTAGTATAATCAAAATTATAACAATTTATAATAGTATAATTTAGGGCAGCTAGGTGGACAGTGGATAGAGCGCTTGGCCTGGAGTCAAGAAGACCTGTGCTCAAATCCAGACTCAGAAACTTACTAGCTGTATGACCCTGGGCAAGTCACTTAACTCTGTTTGCCTCAGTTTCTTCAAATATAAATGAAAAATAAGAATATACACCTTGGTTTATTGGGAAATTTTCTTTTTCCATTAGAATGTAAGCTCCTTGAGAGCAGAAACTGGTTTTCGCTTTTTCTCTGCTTCCCCAGGAATTAGCACAGTTGCTTGTCACTTAATTGAATTCTAATGATGCTTATTGATTGATTGTTCATGCCTAGGGATTAACCTTATGGACTTATCAGTTATTCTAGCTACTTTTATTCATCTATCAGTCCACCTTCTTCAAGGAATAGGAGAGAAGAAAGGCCATATCTGATTCATATCATTTGCATAAGTTATTTATGCTTCAGTGATGGATTCTGACCCTACCTGGAACCAAGGACCAGATGTCTGGCCTCAGGCAAGTCATTTTACCTTTGTTGGCCTGTTTCATCATCTATAAAATGAGAGGTTGAGCTAGACATTTGTAAGGTTCTTTTCTATCTAACAAGTTATTAAAATCCCTAAGATGATAAGCACCTAGAAGTCAGGGACTATGTTTACCCTCCTTTGTGCAGTTCCTATCTTACGGCCAAGTATAGAGAGATTCTTGAGGCTTTTGATGAAATGATGGTTCAATATTTCAGAATTCTGTGTGGACACTGCCTCTACTAATAACTCCAATTGTCTTCCACATGGGATGGATTCATCAGTTGCTGTGGCCATGAGTAACTGTCACTAGGAAACAAATATTCTGGGGACCAGCCTTTCTCAACTTAGCTAGATTGATCCTTGAACAACTGACATAGTACATCACTGAGTCCATTCATAAAGACTGGTAGAACCTCACAGAATACTTGTTCTGCTGTTAATAGCCTTCAAGACCCAGGAGCAAATCTTGGACTGGGAGAAAACATGGTAAGACATACCTTCTCCTTCTCAGTAGAGAGATGGGGCACTAGGGGCTGAATGTGGTATATTGCTATCAGATACGGTCACTGTACTGATTGGTTTTTATTAATTGTTTCTCTTTGTTGTGTGGGAGGATTTAATTTGGGAAATGACTATGGTGTAAAAACAAAAGGTATCAATAGAACTTAAAAAAATAAAAGCCAGGGTCATCTTCACTTCAGATGAGGCATTAAAGAGAGACTTTAATGAATGATGATAATAGTAGTAATAATGATAATAATAATGGGTACCTTATTAATCCCTCAAAGATCTACCTTTGAAGAGGGTTTGTCATTTTAGTATTATTCATCACTTAATTATTAATTTAAATAACATGCATAAATCTGCCAGCATCCCTCCATGGAACTCAAATAAAAATTTCTGAAGTACCAAAGTATAAAAACATGAACAGAATTCTCTCTGCTTTAGTGCTGTGTACTGAGAAACCCTTGGAATCAAGCTAAGAAGATAATTTAATGTATTTCTTTTTAATTATTCTGACCTTTCAGCATTGATCTAGTACACTTCATTCTCACATCATTTTAGAATCATCATTAATTAATCATTCTTCACAACATGCCTAGGAGAGAGGTTAGCTTGATCAGTCAGATTTCATTAGAACCTCCAACCAAGCAAAGAAACCTAACATGTGAAAGAAAAAAAATAGTTATAAAGAAAATGATCACCAAACTTCCTATTCTCAAGTCCTTAACAAATGCTGTATGTATAAGGTTGCATGTCCTGAAGGATTTCTTTGTGAGTGTAATAATATATACGTAACCTCCTCCCTTTCTTGGTTATTCCCCTGACTCAACCCTAACAGGTTTGCAGGTTGGGATTAAAAGGGCAATTGTCAGCATGAGTTCTAGGGGCGCTCTGTGGGTCTTTATTCCTACTGCTATCGCTCACAAGCCCCCACTAGCATGTTTCCTTGATTCCCCCTGGCTCCACTCCCAACTCTGGATTTTATCTATCATGCCACAGCAATCTCCTCACCCTGGAAATTTACTCTGTTCCTCATCTTTTCATACTGGAAGTACACTTTGCCCCTGTGGCCCCTTCCTTTGATTGGCTAGTTCCTCCCAGAACCTCCATTTTAAGGAAAGAGCTCAGGTTAGCCATATCTTCATTCCTTTCTTGGCTCCCCTCCTGACTCTCCTGACTTTCTATGTCATGCCCCTGCTCAAGTACCTTCTCTTCTCCCCTCCCCACTTTTGAGCTTTTTTTATGTGTTATCTTCCCTATTAGAATGTAAACTCCCTGCAGGCAGGGACTGTCTTCCTTTCTGCTTATATTTGTATCCCCAATACTTAGGACAGTGCCTAGTACATAGTAGTTGTTTAATAAATGCTTGTTGATTTAACTTGTTGACTTCCACTCAATAGTGTGTGGGGTGTTTATGAACCCCCTTGTGATAATCAGTTAAGAGACTTTTCTTAAGAAAGGTGAAAAGGAGTTTTATTGCTTTCTCATGAGAAAGGCTGCACACCCCGTATCATTTAAGATGGTGCCAGCAAGAGAGAGAGAGAGAGAGAGAGAGAGAGAGAGAGAGAGTGTGTGTGTGTGTGTGTGTGTGTGTGTGTGTGCCTATAGCTCAGAGCAAGTTTATATAGACCCTAACTCAGAACCCCCACCCACCCACTGGCTCTTCTTCCCATTGGCTGGGCTTCGGAGCTCACAGTCTAAGCAAGGAAACTTCTCCCCAGTACCAAGGACAAAAAGGGTGAGAAACAGGGAATGGTTTGCTTCAACAACTAGGGAGGGGGCCTGAGGAGGGATAGAATCTGGGTGAACAGGATATGGCTCTGTCACCTGATCTACTTGTGACACTGCTTTCTCAGCGAGGCAGCTTCAGAGAAATGTAGGGAGGGGTCAGCCACACAGAGGGGGCTTCACTATTTCAGCATTCCATTCAATAGTCAGCCAATAGGCACGATTAGTCCATAGCAAAGACATTTTTAAGATGACATAGGAAAAATGGTAACTGCAAAATATTCCTCCAGTAATCCTGGAGCATATACACAAACACACAAATTATCAGAAGAGTGGAACACATGTGGCCAAGGCAACTCACAGCCATGGAACTGCAGAGCCTCTAGGCCTTTTCTCATGCAGTCCTTTCTGTAGCCCCACTCTTGACTGGGGGCTAACTCTCTTTCATGAGTCTGTAGCAGTCTCATTTCTCTATTGCCAATTGACACATCTGTCTGTTTCTGTTTATCTGTGTCTGTCTGAAGTGTGTGTCTCTGATCCCTCAACTATGCTTCAAATTCTTTCAGATTTACTTTCAACTTTTGATGGGGTCTCTCCATTTGAGTCAGCTGTGACATGCCATGCTTGATGGAAGCAGAGGGAGAAGAACCCTCCCTCTCTTGCCAACATTTATCTCCTCTCAGGGGCTAGATTTTCTCTCCACTTCTGGCTCCTAAACCAAACTGTGCTTCCTTCACTCTTGGTCTTTCAAAGATCATCCCGGGGGAGAGAGGAAGAGGACAAAGATAGCCCTTTTCCATAAGCCAATGGGATTGCCCTTTCCATTCAAGGTAGTAGTACTTCACAAAGGGGCCAGCCATCCCTGTGAATTACTGACCAATTGCTGCTCACAACATAAGACATTGCAACTGAAGCATCTAGGCACCTTGAGGGAGAGACAGGAAGCAGAATGTGCCAGGCAAGTTAAACTACCACCATCTCCCCTCAGATGACATCTCAGGCCCCTGAACCCAAGTGTCTTTAAAATAGCAATTCTTCTAGCCCACTGCCCTCACCTATCATACTGGGAAGATGGCAACTATTCCTGCTAGTCCTATAGCCACAGCTACTGAACAGCCAGAAAAGAAAGTTCTTGCCATTGGCTGTATTGAATAGTTCAACATCAGAAAATGATATCATTTCATCAGCGGAAATGACATCAAAGAGAAAGCATTACCATTTGCTTTGCCCCACTGTACCCAATGGACCACAAGAGCTTTCCATCTGAATTTAAGCTCAAACCTTCCATGTGTGCTGTCTCCCCCACTAGAAAGTGAATGGGGCCTTTCATACTTTTCTATTTGTATTCCCAGTTCTTAGCAGAGTGCTTTGAACATAGTTAGTGCTTAATAAATGCTTTATTCATTTATTCAAAAAAGGAGCACTGGGTTCTAACACCCTGTTAACACATTAGCACCTCATCATCTTTGATTATATTCCGGGCTTTCAGATGTGCTGTCTAATTTCACTCACTGTATACCAGCAGGATGCAAGAGGAAAAAATTAGGTGTAGGAAATGAATTATGTTTTCAACTACCATAGTCTTCTTTCCACCTTTGTTAATAGAGTCACTTAGGTCTACTGGGGATTCTGGTAGAATCTAGTCAATCCCATTTATAGGTTGCTTTTGAAATGATGTGACATTTCTTTTTCTAGTATAAAATGAGTTTTTAAAAACACTTCCTTATACAGTATTCTGTTCCTGAGAAAAGTAATTTGGGACAAGAGGTGTATTAACACAGGAGCTATATTGGAAAACAATGAATAAATACATTCAGAGATGGGATTTAACTTGTAATCTCATTTTAATAACCCATATTTAGAATTTGGAATGCAAATAAGTTCTCATCATTGAATGATAACTGGCCTAACTTCTCCTGGACCTCCCACTAAACACACAACTCATGATCATAGATTTACATCTGGAAAAGACTTAAGGTTCATCTCTTCCAACCCCTTCATTTTACAAATGGAGTACCCAAAGGGTGAAGTGACTTGCACAAAATTCACACAATAAGTAACAGAACCAAGATTTGAACTCAGGTCTTCTGACTTCAAATTTAATGTTCTTTCCACCACATTAAATTATAAAATCTGTTTAATTTGGTGGTCATTATCAATTGTTTTTCAAATGAGTATTTATTAAAAAGAGGGAAAGGTTAGCTGGAGCTTTATGAATTCCTTTTCCTGACTTGTTCCTTCCTTTCCACCTCAACCCCTTTTTCTTTTTCTTTTGGAGACTTCAATATACTTGTCATTGTACTTTCAAATACCCTGGCTTTCTAGTTCATTAGTTTTCTGAACTCCCATGACCTTCTCCTTCACTCCATCTTAGCCACAAACAAGGATTTGACCCATGGCTCCCCGAGGTAACAGGTAAGTAAGCTTTTTCTGACAGGTAAGTAAGCTTTTTACTTCATCTTGGGGCCCAGGCCTGCATAACAGGACACACTTCACAATCTTCTGGCCACTTCCCCCCGGCCCAACCCACTCACAGGTACCTTCCCACCCCCACTTTCAGCACTCCTTATGTGCCCAACGTAAGCTCCCTGAAGGCAAGGACTGTGTTACTTGCTTGTATTTTCATTCCCAGTACTTCACGTGGTACCTGGAACATAGCAAGTATTTAAATGCTCTCTCTCTGTCTCTCTTTCTGTCTCTGTCTGTCTCTGCCTCTCATCTAAAATCTAAAATTCCTCTAACCATGACCCTTCTCTCCTTCCACCTAGCCCTATGCCTTATCCTTCCTAAATTTAGTTTTCATCCTCCTGGCAGCCACCAGTCATTCCAGCCTTCCCTGCTTTCACAGTCCATCACCCCTGCTCTTGCTTCATTGCCTCTCTTTACAATCGTTTCATGTTTAATTTTATGCTTTTGTCTACCCTTTACGACCTTGCCCCCACACCTTCTCATAGTTTAATTTCTTTCTAAAGCCCAATTTTACATTGCCACCTACCATCTCGTTTCATTTCTCTTCTTCATGTCTTGTTGACTGCTACTGGAAGAAGTCAGACAGCTATATTCATTGCTGTCTTTCAATCCTTTTACCCTTTCCTGAATCCCATTTATACCTCCCACAATGTATCTATTCCAAAGCTTTTCTCCTCTCTTCATCACTGTCCTATACCATCCCTTCTATCACTTTCTCACTTCATTCATACTTTCCTGAGAATATAGAGATCATCCATTGTGAGCTCCCTCTTTTCCCCAGTTCCACCCCCAGTCTCCTCAATATTACATGCCCCTTCTCCAATTCTCTCCTCTTTTGCTCTGCTCTCTGAGAAAGAGGTTGCTCTTCTCACCAATTCCAGCCTCTCACACCATTGTGAGACACCCTCCCATCTCTACTGGGAGCTTGCTTCTCTGATCATTTCTTTTCTTTCACTAGTTTTCAATCTCTCATTTCACTGGCTCCTATTGTCACATTACCTTACCCCCCCCATGACTCCACCTCTCAATAAACTCCATTGACTGCCTATTACCTCTACGATCAAAGATAAAATGCTCTGTTTGGCATTCAAATCCCTTCATAACCTAGAGCCCTCTGACCCTTCCAGTCTTCTTACAACTTCCTCCCCAACTTAGGTTCTTCCATCCAGGAACATTGGATTCCTGTCTGTTCCAAGAATAAGATACTCCATCTCTTAGTGCCAGGCATTTTCCTTTCTGTTCTCCCATGCCTCAATCTCTCTCTGTCCTCTGTTCCACCTTCTGATTTCCTTGGCTCCCTTCAAATACCAACTGAAATCTCATCTTTTACTGGAAGTTTTCACCAACTATTCTTAATTCCAATGCTTTCCCTGTAATTATTTCCCCATTTATCTTGTGTGTAGCTTGTTTGTACATATCTTTTCGAATGCTGTCTCCCGCATTAGGCTGTGAGCACCCTGAGGACAGCGGTTGTCTTTTGCCTTTCTTTGTATCCCCAGTGCTGAGCACAGTGCCTGGAGCACAGCAAGTGCTTAATAAATGTTTCTTGACTGACTTGGAATCTGCCTCTTGTTTACCCAACCCCTTGGAGTCCCTAGCTCCCTCTCAAGGCTTAGCTCAAGTATTAGATCCCACAGAATGACTTTCCTGATTGCCCCAGTTGTTAATGCTCTTCCTCCCCCTCTTCCAACAAATGACTGTAGATTGATTTGGTATATATTTTGTGTTAACTTCCTTGTGTGGCTGTTTCTTTTCACTTCCCCAACCTTTCTCCCTTGAAATAAGCTCCTTCCGGGGGCACCTAGGTGGCACAGTGAATAGAGTACTGGTCCTGGATTCAGGAAGACCTGAGTTCAAATCCAGCTTCAGACATATAACACTCACTAGCTGTGTGACCCTGGGCAAGTCACTTAACCCCATTGCCTAGACCAAAAAAAAAAAAAGTAAGCTCCTTCCAAATTAGGACCATTTCATTTTTGTCTTCGAATCTCCCACATTTACCTAGTACAGTGCCTGAAATACAGTAAGTACTTAATGAATGCTTGTTAAATTGAACTGAAACCCAATGGGTAATCAGTCATATAAGATTTGGAGTTCACGAATGAATTAAAACCAAAGACCTCTAAGTTCATTTTGTCAAATGCTTTCCTTTTAACAGACTCTTGTTCCTCTTAGTAAACAGTCTAATCTCCCAAAGGCAAGCAATTAAGTCAATAAACATTTATTAAGTGCCTACTATGTACCAGGTGCTGTGCTAACTCATACAACTGAACAAAAATTTATTAAGAGCCTGTTATGTTCTAGGTACTGGGCTAGGTTCTGTGGATATGGGCAAAAACCGAACAATCCCTGCCTTCAGTGAGTTTCCATTCTACTAGGAGGATACAAGATATATACAGAGTAGTCTGAAAAGGCAAAAGACATTAACAATTGACTGAACAAATACATTTCATGAATGAATGAAGCATTTATTAAGCAATTACTGTGTACAAAGCATGGAGCTAAGAGGTAGCACTATAAGTAGAAAAGCAAGATGGTCCCTGCTCTCAAGTACTTCATGTTTTAATTAAGGGAGACAATACACATTGAAGGTTTAGTTATAAGTCAGATGGAAAAGTCCCATAGTCCTTAGAGTACATTGACAAAATGGATATTAATGCTTCTTCTTTAATGTTATTCCCACTGAAAATCATCTAAGCTTTTAATGTGGAACTATTTAAGAATGTAAAGGACTTTGGTGGCAAGAACTTTCTTTTCAGTAGCTGGACCTATAGCCCCAGCAGGAACAGTTGCCAGGCTGCATCTTTGTAAGAGCTGCTTCTCAGGATAATGGCTAAAGGCAGTTGGGCTAGAAGCATTGCTGTCCCCAAGGCTCTCGGGTTCAGGAGCCTGGGCTGTTTCCATTAGAGTCTGACAAGAGATGATGGGCAAGGTGATGGTGGTGGTTTGACTTGCATGGCCCATGCTCCCTCGTGTCTCTCCCTCAGGGTGCCCCCTTGCTCCATCTAGGGTCTCACCTGTCCTATGTGAGGCACTCATTTGACAGTGATGGGAATGACTAGCCTCATCTCTACAGGCTCTGCTTCTCCAAGTGATGGCATGAGGAGTGGGCTGGAAGCAGGACTGGTGGTCTGGGGATTCATGGATATCTGCCTATAAAATGGGAGAATTTGTATACCTCAGAAGAACTTGGTAAGTATAAAGAGAAGATTTAACATAAGTATTTTATTTTAATATACTATTAAGGCCACACATGCATATTATGTGTTTCTTAAAAATATGAATCATCTAATTAACTGTGTCCAGTGTTTCTCAAATACAATTATCAGTAGATTAAAAGATCTATGCATGCTGTATTTCCCAAGGGTATTTGTGTTTTAAAAGAGGACTCTGGAAAGAGCTCAATGCATAAATTTATGGTGAAGGAATTTTAAACTTCAATGGGAGAAATCTTTTTTGTCAAGGAAGACTTCCCAGTACTTCTCAAATCCTTTGGCCTCAGAGGTATCCCTTGAATTCCCAATGGACTCTAGCTTTTCTAATGATTTAGGGCTTGAGATTCATTCAATCTCAAATTTAAAAGAGTTAGATCATATTGGAGCAGCTAGGTAGCATTGTAGATAGACTTCAGGTCCCGGAATCAGGAGGACCTGAGTTTAAATCCAGCCTCAGATACTTACTAGCTGTGTGACCCTGGGCAAGTCACTTAACCCCGATTGCTTCACCAAAAAGCAAAAAAAAAAAAAAAGAATTTGAACCTGATTCCTTTCTAGAATATACTCAGGATCTCTTCTACCAAGACCAGGCTCTTCATTCTGAAGACTTACTCCAGCCCTGGAATACACACATTGAAAGTATCCTCTGCCCTTGAAGCCTTTTCTTCTGATTGGAGGGCTCCTCTAAGAATACCTATTTAAGGAGAGCCCCCAGGCCAGCCTATTCTCAACTACCTTCAGACTTCTACCCTTCCTGCATCACTAAATGCCTTGGTCTTCCCACCTTTTTCAGCTTCCCGTTAGAAGGTAAACTTCTTAAAGGCAGGGATTATCTTTCTTTCTATTTGTATTTATATCCCCAATGCTTAGTACAGTGCCTGGCAAATATTAAGCTTTTCATAAATATTTGTTGACTGACAATGGATTCATTGAAGAACGAGATTTAGGTTAGGTATAAGGCAGGATTTATTATCAATAAGGGTGATGAAATAGATTGCCAAGGAAAGCTGTAGAATCTCTCACATCCAAAAGTTCTTGAAGGGTAGCTACAATTCAGTTTTTAAAATGTATTAAACACAACTATGTACAAAGCACTGGCCTGGAGACAGTAAATGGGAGATGCAAAGTTTAGGTAAGTCCCTGCCCACATTGACCTTACTGTCAAAGAAGGGGATAATTTCACTCACTTTCTATGTGACAAAGATTATTTGCCCACTCATTCTCATTCACTTTTCCTTACATGATGTTAATTATTCCCTTCTATTTCTGCTTTTTTTCGGAATTATTTCATAAAGAGCTTTTTAGATTTATTGATATTCTCATACTTGTGTGTCAATTGCATTATGTTATTCTACTACATTATTGTGCTATGATTTAATAAACTGTTAACTTATTGCAGATATTTATGTTGCTTTTAGTATTTTACAATTACCTATATGAAAATCATCGAACAGATCTCTTTTTTGTTTGTTTTTTTATAACACCTTTAGTGTATATTTCCAATACTAGAATTTTTAAGTCAAAGAGCATGATCATTATTATAAATTTTACTTTATTTTCACTTTTGTATATTTTACAAATTGTACTACCAGATTGCTTTCCAAAAAGATTCTACAAATTTATAATTCCACCAGAGACCACACCTGTTCCCCACAATCCCACTTGTACTGAGTTTCATTGCTTTTAATTACTTTTGACAATTTGGTGGGTATAAGGCAGTACTGCCACAGAGTTGTTTTAATTGCATCTGATCCCTGGAGAGTTTTTAATTCTTTTTGTTAAACACTAATCTTTTATATTACATTTGCTTGGCTCTTTGATGCTTCTGTTCTATTCCATTGATTTATTTCCTTAATTTTTGGCTAGAAGCTAGTAGTTTTGATGTAATGTGTTTTACAATCTGGGAGTGCGAGAAGCCTTTTATCTGCTTTGCTCTTCAATGTGCCCCCATGATATTTTGGTCCTCTTGTTTTTCCACATAAATTTCACCAGGCTTGTGTCTAGTTCTATGAAGAAGTACCTTGGTATTATTGAATTTGCACATGTAACAACTTCTTAGCCATGGAGTTGTAATGGAAGCTGAAGACAAATGCCTTTGAGTCAGAACAGAAATCCACAGTGAACTCTAACTCCAGCAGATAAAAAGGGACTGACTTTGTCTGAAAGGACAATCTCCCTCCCCCTCCCCCTAAAGAAGAAGGAGAACTGAATTTTAGTGACTAGAGAGAAGTGAGCAAGCATATCTGAGGAGCAACTGCTTGATGAGCCAAAGATTTTACAAGGAGAAGCTTCCACAAGATTGCAATGGAGATGGCGTGAGAGGAGAGACAGAGACAGAGACAGACAAAGAGAGACAGAGACAGACAAAGAAGGACAGAGAGAAACTTCTATACCCAAGCAGTCTCAGCTCTGAGATCACAGGGAGGCTACAGAGAAAGACATTGTGACTGATACCGGTTTGAGTGTGTGTGATGAATGTTGAGTGTCAGCCAGACAGACCAATGTAAAGTGCTAGGTATACTGTGCTATACAGATACAATGCAGCGAATTCTATTCTTCTATCCTTCGCCTCTTCCACCCATCCTATCATTTTCTCTAGTGACAAATAAATCTGCTTTACCAATCCCTTTTTTGCTAAATATTTTTCTGTTTTGCCCCTTATTCTAAAGGATGTCAATTTCTCTAAGACCATGTGGTCATTGTTTTTGTACAGATTTGTGTGCGTTTGGGGCAAGGGAGAGATGTATGTGGCAATGTACATGGGGAGATAGAGATTTCCATAATTGTTGGAAACATTCCAAGCTTGAGGGTTCAGAGATGGATAAGAAAGATATGTTGTTGATTCATATTTTACAACTTCTCCCAAGAAGAGAAAGACCAAATCAATCTAGTCCAAAAAACCCTAGACACAACTGAGCCTATAGCAGTCCCAGTCAGTCAATAAACATTTATTGAGTGCCTACTATTATATATTATTATTATTTTCACTATCATTATGTACCAGGACAGTTGCTTCAGACAACTTAATTCCCTTGATTCTTCCCTTCATGTTTGAAGAAAATCCCATCTGTCACTCAACCCCCATGATGCTATTTGGTAGACCGCTAAATAGGCATTTTACATTTCACCTTGGTTCTGTGCTATTTAAACATTTCTGTCCATGTCTCCTGTTATATAAGACAAATCTATTAAAAAGATAAGAACGAAGTTAAAGGTCTGAATAGAACTTTTAAAAACTTAGAGGTGATAGTTCTCTGGAGTTTACTGAATGGGAACATTAAGGAATTTTACATATTTTTCAGCCGTTAGCACCTTTACAAAAATAAACCATGTTTTGGGTCACAAAAACCTCACATGCAAATGCAGAAAAGCAGAAATATGTAACACATCCTCTACTGATCATAATATAATAAGAATTTTATTCAGTAAAAGGCCTTTGAACAAAGAATAAAAAATTGAGAACTAAATAAGAAGTGACAGGTCAAAGAACAAATCACAGAAATAATAGAAAATTTTATTTTTAAAAATGACAACAAAATGTGTGGAATACAGCTAAAGCAGTCCTTAGAGGAACTACTCCAAACTCTAAAAAGCTTTAAAAGAGAAATAGATCCAATCAATGTATTAGACACATAACTTTATTTTTAAAAAAATAGAAAAAAACAAGAGGTAAAAAACTGCCAACTAACTGCCAAGGTGGAAATTCTGAAAACTGAAAGAAAAAAATTAACAAAATTGAAAGCAAAAACAAAAATTAAATTGATAAAATAAAGACAAAGCACAGACAAAGGGAGTCACCAGTGTTAATTGAGTAGAATAATATGATCCTATTATCTTAATGAGATGATAATTGTAAAGCACTTAGCACAGTGTCTGGAATATTATAAGCTATATAAATATAATGATTGTGATTTATATTATATCTGAGTTCAAAAAGAATTATTTTGGTAACAGTGTGGAGAATGAATTGGAGAGACTTGAAAGACCAATGAGGAGACCATTGCAATGGTATTTGGGGCAGCTAGATGGTGCGGTGCATAGAGCACTGGTCCTGGAGTCAGAAGACATAGCTTCCTGAATTCAAATCTGGCCTCAGACACTTAGTGGCTGTGTGATCCTGGGCAAGTCACTTAGCCCAGTTTGTCTCAGTTTCCTCATCTGTAAAATGAGCTGGAGAAGGAAATGGCAAACCACTCTTGTACCTTTGCCAAGAAACCCCCAAATGGGGTCATGAAGAGTCGGACAGGAATGAAAAACAACAACAATTGCAATAGGTTAGGTGTAAGGTAATGAGAGTTTGAGCTAAAGTACTCCCTGTGGAATAAAGAAAAGGGGTGAGATGCAAGTGATATGGCTGAGGTAAAAACAGGAAACTGGTTGTAAGTATAAGGTGAGGGAAAGTGCGAAATCCAGAATGATGCTGAGGTTACAAACCTGAAAGACTGAGAGAATGGTGGTGCATTCAACAAAAACAGAGAAGTGTGAAAGAGGGTGAGATTGAGGGAAAAGGGAATGAATTATCATTTAGAACAGCTTAGTTTGAGAGATTGTGAGAACATCCAGTATGAAATATCTGAAGTTGTCATAGAGAGTGAGATGAGAGAGAACCTTTGAGGGCCTCGGACAAAACCTTGGGAACACCCACACTTAGAGAGAGTGATATAAATAATGACCAGCAAAGGAGACTGAAAAGGAGAAAAGCCAGGACAAAGCATGAAAACCCAGAGAGGAGAGGATGATCAATAGTGTCAAAGACAATAGACAGACCACAAAGGTTGATCACAAAGGTTGAGGACTGAGGAAAGACAGCTAGGTTTGGCCTCAAGGTAGCAGTTTTGCCTTGTGACTGGCCCAAGTATGACCTGATGGTGTTGGGTTTGAGGCCTCCAAATGTCTAACCTTGAAACAGGTGGAATTAACTTGCCAGACCCCAGCAGGGCCTGACTAGATTACTATATGCATGGTGTTCTAACTACTTATTGTCTACCATCTCCCATTTCTATGACTTTTCATTGTCCCCATGCCTAGAATCTTCTCCCCTTTATCCTCTGCCCCTTACAGTCCCTGGTTTCCTTTAAGACTCAATTCAAATGTCACTTCTTTCTGGAGATCTTTCCCAGACTATGGTGCTGCCCATGTCTTCTTGTCTAAAGCTACCTTCCATCTACTCTGTATGTAGCAAATATGTACTAATTATGTATTTGTTGTTATATTAAAATGTAAGCTTCTTGAGGGCAAGGGCTATTTTTGTTTTTTGTGTTGTTTCCCCAGTTCTTAGCACAGTGTCTAACCTATAATAGCACTTAATAAATACTTATTGGTTGATTGATTAACTATTTTCCAACAATCTGTTTTTCTACTTTTGTGACTCTGGAAGAGAGTGAGGCTGATGACTTTGTTCATCTCGGCCTCACTTAAATCCGATTCACATACAGGTCATCACCCTGTGATGTCATTGGTTGTCTTCAAAAACTAAGGATGAACAACCACAGCTGATAG
Organism: Phascolarctos cinereus; assembly: GCF_003287225.1. Taxonomy (NCBI): domain Eukaryota; kingdom Metazoa; phylum Chordata; class Mammalia; order Diprotodontia; family Phascolarctidae; genus Phascolarctos; species Phascolarctos cinereus. The sequence continues at coordinate 61,043,603 of NW_027556098.1, forward strand.
CTCTGCTTTTTATTACTTTGTATCATAATTTGTCCTAATGTGTAAGTCGTTCCTGAATCTTCTTTTTTTTTTTTTTGGTGAGGCATTCGGGGTTAAGTGACTGTGTCTGAGGCCAATTTGAACTCAGGTCCTCCTGACTCCTAAGCCAGAGCTCTATCCACTGTGCCACCTAGCTTCCCCTGCTGAATCATTTTCTATAAACGATCTGAAGAGCAACTCATTAGAGCAAAGATCAAAATTAGAAAGCAAGGAGAATTCGAATTAGAAAAACACATAGTATGCAATTAAAATACTTGACTTATTTAAACAAGTTATGGATGCTCCCCATGGGATATGTACAGATGAAAGACCATCAGTGCCAAGAACATTGACTACAGAAATTTTACAGTGAAGTTTAACTAATATGTCAATGTTTATAACATGGAGATCAAAAGACCTAGTAAATGTCTTAGCCAACACTTGACTTACTTGCCAAGCAGAGAGATGTAGCAGCCAAGGGCAACAGTGGCTTAAGAAATAAACTTTTTTGTAAAGTCTTGCAGGGATGGATGGTAGCAGATTATGTGCAATACCAGTTCATAAGACAGAGAAGCAGTGAAGTGTAAAATAAATATAAAGAGAACATGGCAAGAGCCCCACCTATGCAAAGTTACCCTGAAGGCATTGAAGGATGAAATGGTAGGAAGACAAACAGAAGGAAGATGGAAGAAGTCCACAAAGATTTTTGTGACAAACTGTTTTTAACGTCAAGAACAGTGGAGGCACAACACAAGAGCATTCATGTGTGTATATGGAAGGAGAAAAAGCACTGAGAGAAAAATATAGCAAAAGCAACTTAACACAGAAGAGGTCTTTTGAAAGCAAGAGATTGATTCTCAAAGTACCTAAAGTTGGGAGAAACATGAAAAGTCATGGGAAAAAAAAATCTTAGGCCCTTTTACCCAAAATGTGGCCAAGAGAAAATCAGTAACTACTGGCCCCCCTGCTTTCCCTTCTATATAACATTTTTATGAAAATCATCTGCACAAATCTCCAGAGAACCTTTGGCGAGGGTATTACTGGGAAAGACCTTAGTTTAAAAAGACCAAGGCCTCCCACTGCATCCGGGATCATCTCCAGTTGTCCTGACCTATGTCTAGGTACTGGACTCATGACTCTGGAGGAGAGAACCCCGCCTCACTTTAATTCACTTGCAAGTCAAGACATCATCTTTGTGATGTCATTGGTCTTCTTTGAAATGAAGGACAAAAACAGTAGGTACTATGTAGGCTTCTACAGGCAATATTCCACAGTGGACTAAATCTTACAAATGATTGAAAGATAAAGAGAATGGAAGCCTTTATAAGAATTCTCTGTTCATTCCCATTCACTTTTCTTTTTAATATTCTTGTTCTTAGTGTGTGATATACTTTTTGGGTTCTATTCTTTTCATTTCACCCGATTGAATAAAAGTCTTTCCATATTTCTTTGTGTAACCTCTGTTCCAAGGCCCTTTGGTGTGGAACTCTTTCCTTCTTGGGAGAGATGAATGCTCTGCCCTTCATGAGGGTCAGAGAAGAGATGGAGATAGGTGAGAGAGTTTCAGTTCTCTGCCAGTCCCCTTTGGGTCTCTTCAAACTTCAAGGCTTTGAGCATCAAGTAATTTCAGGTGCTTCTGGCTTCCAGCTTTGAGAGAGAAGAGAAGAGAAGAGAGAAAAGAGGTCAATCCCACTTCAGGATGCTAAAAGAAAAGACTGTGAAGGCAATGAGAGGAGCTGGCAGTCTCCATCATATCCCTATCCCCCAGCTTGCTAGAAACTTCAGGGAGTTTCTCCTGGGCTGAGATCCAGGACTTGCATCTTGGCTGAACCAAGTTATCTCACTCCTTCACTTTCTGTTATTTGTTATATATTCTCCTTTACATACCTTCTCTAATTTCTGTTTTGCTAAGGTTTGGATAAATGGGTTTCTTTGCTATTTGCTATGTGTGCTTATTGTGGAACTGGTATTCGGTGGGAAAATGGTCAAACCTTGAATATAGAGCTTGGGGTCTTGTTGTTGAGTTGTGTCTAACTCTTCATGACCCCATTTGGGGTCTTCTTGGCAAAAATACTGGAGTGGTTTGCCATTTACCTCTCCAGCTCACTTTACAGATAAGGAAACTGAGGCAAACAGGGTTAAGTGACTTGCCCAGGGTCACACAGCTAATAAATGCCTGAGGCCAGATTTGAGCTCAGGAAGAAGAGTCTTCCTGACTCCAGGCCTGGCAGCCTATCCACTTCAACACCTAGCTGCCCCACTGGGGGCCTTCCCCTGCCCCAAACGATGACAAAGCGATCAGAAATTAGATTGAAACTGGTCATATCCCCCACCTAAATGAATAAGGGAGCAGATATAATTCTAGGAGAGCAAGGTGGCCTCCAAACCCAACATCCTGGTAGGAATTAAAATCTCCCTTGGGGAAGGGTTGGAAAAGAAGCTAAAGATGTCTATTCTGCCTCCCTTCCAGCCACACAATGTGATAGGCCTTGCAATATGTAGGCTTCTCTGCATGTGTGAGGCCCACTTCACTCTATCCCTAGGAATATAATTTTTGCTCACTTTTGCAAGATTTTGTAGGAGTTGAGGATTGTAGCATTTTTGTCTTCTAAAAACTGGGTCAATTTACTTTCTCTCTTATGCTTCAGAAAGTTTTTTTTTCCAGAATCAGGCCATTGTGTTTCAAATAAGGATACTTGACTATGCCTGTGGACCCTAACTGCCTCAGACTATTATTGACTGCCTGATAAAAGCCTGCTTCCTCTTATTAGGGTTGTAAGGCTAATTACTTAGATTTTGATAGCTTGAAATGAGTTTTTAGGTTTTTACAGTCTGGCTTCTGTTTTTTGTTTGTATGCTAATAATTTTTGGTGGGAAAACACCAGGATTTCCCCCTACCACACTGATTTTTATTGTTGTTATGGGGAATCCCAAGGCCTTCTTCTTTTGTCTCAATTCTTACCTAGCCCTAAGAGATTGGACATTACCTCAGGCAAGGAAAATTTTGCTTTAGGAAGAAAGTTTTTTGTAATTTCTGTGGTCAGTCTTATTTCAAAAGTGGAGTTTTATTTATTATATCATTATTATTATATCCTGATCATGTATACATACATATACATATGTATGTATGTTGGGGTGCTTGGGTGCTTATGCTTGGGTGCTTGTACTTGGGCCCCAATTTCTCCCTAGCCTCAGAAACACTGTCCCTTGATAATCATTTAAGATCAATTGAGCCCCAATAAGGGCCAAAAACCTAAACTAATCTTTTTCTCTCTGAGTGAACTAAAAACACCCCTTCCTGTGTCAGCAAATTCCAGGACCAGATAGAGCTGATCAGTATTCTTCCTGTTTGTTATCCCCGGGCCCAGGATGTCTGGGACCAGATACTCTCTTGAATAATGGGACTTTACTTATCTTGAGTTTCAATTGAGAACTGACCACTCCTTAACCACTCCCTAATCCCACCCTGAATCCCCTAGTTAGCGTATTTGACATATGTTTTATTGCATTTTATCCTATATAAAGTTTACCAGTACCTCTCTAAGGTTGCAGGATCCTTTAAGAATCCTTGCCGGCTGAAAAGTGTAATGATAAATCTTTGCCACCTTGAATTAAAGAATGCTTGAGTCTGTGAATTCATTCCAGACGACCCGTCCTGTACTCCGGTCTTTGAGGGGTCACAACCTCTAAACCTCTCAGCCCGCAACATACACACACACACACACACACACACACACACACATATATTATATATATATGTATATATACATACACATATATATGTATATATGTATATGTACACACACACACACATAGTGTGTGTGTGTGTGTGTGTGTGTAAGTAGGTGAATTTTAGTGTGTATAAGGTGGATTTTTGTTATTCTTTCTTAGAGTCTTCTTTCCCAGGATCCATAGCCTTAACAATCTCCACTTTGCAGGTGTCAGAGATGAGGTTCTCACGATCATGGTTGAAAACAGTTTCTACTGAGCAGTCACAGTAGATATAGGGATGAAGTAATGTAAAATTGTGAGACTATTGTTGGCAATGTACCTTCTTTGTCTGTTGCCCTATAAAGGAAGTGGGCACTGGTCAGTGACTGCGGACCTCCTTAGGGGTGAAATGTGCAGGCTGGAATGCTGTGGATGCCTTGATCGGCCCCCATCAAGGCTTGGGAGGGGGAATCTATGTGTTTGCCTCAATCGGCCCCCATTGAGGCTTGAGGGAACTTAGGGGAGTGTACAAGTTGTGCCTGTCTTGATTGACCCCATCAAGATGAGGGCTACTTGCTCCCCCTTCACGCCAGCCCCTGCGACAAGGGCTGTTAGGGAATTCTGTAGGAGTTGGAGCTCCCACTATCAGCAAACTCCCTTTGAGAAGACTAGACTAGAATAAAGTGAGCTTACTTAACCCCTTATTATGACTCCATTCCTGTCTTCCTGTCTGACCCGACCAAAAGTGAAACTACTAGTGAGAGAGGTGCTAGAAGCCCTCCTGTGTCTCCTACATAAGAAATGGCACAGTCAGTGTATTTACTTGTCTAACAATACATACATACGTACATAGATAAATAAATATATATATATATATATGTAGATGTATTTTTTTTCCAATGTAATTTCATATCTGCATATTGGGGTTTTTTTTGGAGGTGTAACAAAGTTATCCTGGCTTGGCTGTTATGCAATTGCTGCATTAATTAATATGATATGTTTCTTAAAAGTCTGAATGCTACTGAATGTATAATTATTTGCTATCAATGTATCATTGATACATATGTTAAAAGAAATCTTTTAAGTTCAAGCCTCACTCTGGTTAATAAGGCAAACTTATGGGGGGAAAAGCCAAAGTATTTTATTAACACATCAACGCAGCAAGTGGTTTATCAACCTGAAATAAGAAGACTACCAAAGGAGCTAAAACTAGAACCTTTATGGAGGCAAGGGAATTATAATTTGGCATCAGAGTGCCTAAGATGGGCAGAGTAGGGGCAGAAATAAATACATTTCAACTGGGAGAAAGTCTCAACCTCCAGAAGCTGTTACATAAGTTGCTTTGCAAAACAACCCAAAGTCCATAGAAAAGGGTGGCTTAGGAGTGGCTACATCTGGTCCGACCTGTGGGCTCCTTTTTCTTTCATCTTTTCTTTTTTCAGTTGGTTTCTATAGTCCTCCTTTATTTGGCTTTGATCACCCTCAGGTACTTTGCAGCTCTGGGGTCAGGCAAGGTCAGCTACCTTCAATAGATTGGAATGCAGCTGACCTCAATTTCAGACCTCTTGGCTTTTATAGAAAGGGGTAAACACTTCCGTATAAGGGCAAGAAAACTCTGATTGGTACATATATGGAGAGGAGAGGGATTTTGTACAAGCTCAGCTTTTTTTCCACATGTAAGTATGTACATACAAAGGTATTTCTGGATGGCCATCTCCTACAGGCTGGCTGAGCAGGTACCCAAAGGTCAGGCAAGCTTAGGCTAACTTCGCACCATGAAAAAGTCATTGGTTTTGTTTTCATGATTTAAATTCAGATGCTTTGCTGTACTATGAGCATGGTATATTAATTCAACCGGCTATTATTAGTGCAATACTCTACATTTGTTGATTGTATTAATATTTGTTTATTAATGTGGGCACATATGCAGCAATTTCTAAAAAAAGACGAGACCTAAGATACTTGAGGGGTAATGTTTTGCTTTTGCAATTTAAAAGCATAGAAGTCTCCTAATATCAGGAATAGACCCAGATCGTAAGAGTAAGGACATCCATGGAGACCATGGAGACACATACATACACACCTGTGTATACATATACCTATACACACATGCATATATGTGTATGTAAATATGCATGTATATGTGTCATTTTGTGTGCTTATTATACACATATACATACATATACAAGCACGTGTATATGTGTACACATATACATACATGTATATGTATATGGGTACATACATATGTGTGTGTGTATCTCGAAGGAACTGACTGTCAGAAATTATTCCTGTCAGACTTGTCCATACTCTGAGGATGAGGAACTGCTTAAAGAGATAGAAACCCTTCTAATCAGAAAAGGTGATGTGGTTTGGGGTTGCTGAGAACCTGGAAATGTCAGGGTACAGGGTAAGCCTGCCTGGAAAGAATTCAAACACTCTATTCCCTATGGGTCTATTTTGCTTAAGAGGCAATGAAGTGGCTCAGTGGATAGAGTGCTGGGCCTGGAGTAGGAAGACCTGAGTTCAAATTTGACTTCAGATACTTACTAGCTGTGTGACTCTGGATAAGCTACAGTCTCTGTTTGCCTTAAATCCACCAGAGAAAAAAATGGCAAACCAGTCTAGTATTTTTGGCAAGAAAATCCCATGGACTGCATGGTCCACAAGGTCATGAAGAGTTTTACATGGCTGATGACTGAACAACTATTCCACCTGGACTCATAGACCTTGGCAGAGATAAAGGTAAAAATTGAAAATGTATATTGCAATTCTGCCTGGATAGTGAATCTCAAGTGACCATCATTTTCCATTATTTTATGACATTTATTTCTATGATAAGGCTGTTGAACTTAGTGGTTTGAGTGATAAAGACTATCCATACCTAGGATACATCTGATGAGGTTGAAGTTTCCTAAGGAAGCTGTTGGTGTCAACAGAAAAGTGGATACTCTGACTCTGGTATATCCAAACCCTCCAAAACTCATTGAAGCATCATCACTAATTGGGATTAATTCTAGTCTTTTCAAAATTCTAGCAGGTAACAATCTGGAACCCAATACCTGCACACTTTGACCACCCATGCAGACTGTGCAGGAGCTTACAAGAGGATGGAGACAAGTGTTCCCGGTGAACACCACGAGAGCCCCAGCAGTTCACCCTTTGAACTGGATCCTGAGATATTTGACCTTGAGGACTCCCAGTACCTCAAAAGTAGAAGGATAGATTGAGGCTGGGACTCAGCAAGAAGAAAGGTATGTTCTCATTGCATGAATGGGACATGGGATGTGCTTGAGGTACAATCCACAGAATCTAGCTCACAGATTCCTGACCATTCAGAGAAAGATCTAGGATTCCTCCTGTAGGGTTTTAAATTGTTCAACTTACAATAAAAGAGACTGAGGCAGAGCTCTGAGCCAACAGCACTTTGTTAAAGGGTCAATGGTCCCTTCTAATGATGTGGACCTCAGATCTTCCTTACAATCTGAGATGTCCCCTTCCTCCATGGTCTTATTTGTTTTTTTCTTCTTTTTTCTTTTTTAAAATTTTTTTTATTAATTTATTTTATCAATAATCACTTCTATATGCTTTTGAGTTTAAAATTTATCTCCCCCTTCCTCCCCACCACCCTCCTCAAGACGAGGCACAATCTGATATAGGCTATACATTTGCATTCCTATTAAACATATTTTCACATTAGTGATGTTGTAAGTAAAAATTAAAACCAATAGGAGGAACCATCAGAAAGAGGAAACAAAACTCAACAGAAGAGGGAAAGAAATAGCAATTCAACTTCCATAGTTCTTTCTTTAGATGTGGATAGCATTTTACGTCTTAGATATGTCTTAGATCCTTGTATTGCTGGGAAGGGTTAAGTTTATCAATATTAGTCATCGAACAACATGGCTGTTATCGTGTACGACGTTCTCTTGGTTCTGCTCACTTCATGGCCTTATTTTTATAAGATTTGATACTAGGTTTGATACCCGAACACTCTAAAGGGGCTACACAAAATCCCATTGGTTGACAGACCTTACTCCGACGACTGAAAATGATGTTTCAGCCAAAAAAATTGTGTATCAGCAGGAGAGCCTCTTGTTGGTCAAAGCATGGGGTATCTCCACTGACTAAGTGGTCATAAAATGGTCATCTGCTCATGTTGGACAAGAGAGAATGATCCCGAGGCACCAAATAAGATGAGAGACTTTCCCAAGGCATTCCCCCACGTTGGTTTTGGACATGGAATTTGAGCAAAACAGTATGAAGATGTCTTTATCAGCATTCTTGTGGTGGTGCAAGTGAGCTTCATAACTGGTAAACCAGTAGTGAACATTACATTAAAGTTTGAGGCCTACTATAAGAACCTATTTTATCTAATTATTCCTATATGATTTATGTAAACTATCAAAATGATCAACACTGATTGGAATAGGGTGAGGGTCCTAATGAATCACACTCTATGATGGAGGCACTCAGAAACCATTTCAGAGAAAGGCTGATTAAGCACATCATCATAGAATACAGCAACCCTTATATAGGGGTCACCTACATAAATACCTAGAGCATGCTTGATGAGGGGATTAGTAGGAACTAGATGGGCTTTGTGACAATATTCCACTGCAGAATAAGCCCCAAACTAACTGAAAGATGAAGAGAATGCAAATCCTTACAAGAATTCTTTTTTTCATTCATCTTTGTTCATTTTTCCTTTCGTATTGTTTTACTTTGTGTGTCCTCTCTGCTTTTTGTTTGGCATGATTTCATGAAATTCTTTTAAAAATTCTTTGTAACTTAACCCTGATTACCTTTTTTAAAAAAAATTTCTTTGTATTCTTTTTCTTTTTCTTTAGTGAGGCACTGGGGGTTAAGTGACTTGCCTAGGGTCACTCAGCTGGTACATGTCAAGTGTCTGAGGCTGAATTTGAACACAGGTCCTCCTGACTCCAAGGTCAGAGCTCTATCCACTGTGCCACTTAGCTGCCCCAATTTCTTTGTATTCTTTTAAAATATTTCTTTATATTCTTCATACTCGTAAATCTTAATTACATCATAGTATTCCATTACGTCAGTGTACTATAATTTATTTAACCACTCCCTTTATTGTTAGACATTTAGATTGTATCTAGTTTTTTTTCTTCCAGTTATATAAAATGTTCCTATATGTCTTTAAATAGCTCTTTTTTTGTTTTTGATAACTTTGAGGGTATATTGCCAACAGTTATTACAAGCAGATTACATGGTAATTGTATTACTAGATATGATTATTTTTGTAACTTTTATTGTGTACTGCCAGATTGCTCTCCAAAACGATCTTACAAGTTTGCATTTCCTTAAGCGATCAGTGAATGTGGTAAGAGCTTATAAAAACACATGAGAAAGCAAATGGAGAGAGGGAAAGAGAAAACTGAGTTAACTGAAATATCATTGCAGTGCATATTACTACCATCTTTTCAGTCAAGGTTTGTGAAATTCCTAGTTGGGGAGAAGGGAAGCACCTCCTTTGTTATAGTTATTACATTCAACTTTCAATTATTCAGAGAACTGTAGGAAAGCCTCAAGCAAGGATTTTACCTAGTATCACCAAACATTAATTAAGAGAACATACAAGTAGCTTCATGTAACCTGCTAGTTGAACTCTATTCAATAGAGTGGCATAAATTCAAGTAGAAAAACCATGCAATACAGTAAAAAGGGGAAAATGTAAATGGATGATTCACACTCCTAAAAAATGTAAAATACTTTAAGTGTGGAGGTATTTCACAGTTTTCCAGGATATTCCTAACTTTGAGTAAAGAAAGCATATGAGGCTTTTTTAAAAAATAAGGCTTTCCAAAGGAATATCCCTTGTCAAAGCAGGCATACTCATTTGTAGCACATTAAATGCTAGTGGTGTGAGTAGGAAAGGAGAGAATTGATTGCCAATCAATACCAGGCATAGAAGGATTTGAATTTTTCCCTTTCTGTGTTCACTCTCTGGTAGAGATGCTAAAGAATTCTACTATGTTCCTAAAGCTGTCAAAGCAAGATGGAGATGGAAAGGCCTAGATAAAACATAAAGTAGATTATCCCTCCCTGCATTGTTGGGAATTGATTGTAGCTTATATACATTTGTTCTGTTTTGCTGTTGTTCTTCAGTCATGTTTGATTCTTCGTGATCCCATTTGGGGTTTTCTTGGCAAAGATACTAGAGTGGTTTGCCATTTCCTTCTCCAGCTCATTTTACAGATGAGGAAACTGAGGCAAACAGTGACGTGACTCACCCAGGGTTTCACAGATAGTAAGTATCTGAGGCCAGATTTGAACTCTGGGAGATGAGTCTTCCTAACTCTAGCACCAGCACTTTGTCCACTGTGCCATCCACCTGCCCCTTGCTCTATTTAAGGACAGTTCTATACAACCCAAACAAAATGGGAGAATGACTTAGAAACAGCATAGAACCGTGGAAGGAATGCTAGATTTGGAGTCAGAAAAACTTGATTTTATTTTTAATAACTGCTTATAAGTAAAGACTGTAATCAAGTCACTTAACCTCTCTGGGCCTCAGTTTCTTCATCTGTAAAATGAGGCATTGAGCTAGATGACCTCTAATGTCTTTTCTAGTTCTTAGTCCATGATCCTAATTATCCCATGATTTGGGGCAGAGTAAACAGACAATCTGGGTGAATTCCAAATTAAAAGTGTTTTAATTTTTTTCAATCATATTAGATAACGTATAAATAAAAATGTTAAGGAGCTTTCCCTTAGTCCAGGGGTGGGGAACTTGCACCCTAGAGGCCACATGTGACTTTCTAGGTCTTTGGGTGTGTGGCCTTTTGACTGAGTCCAAGTTTTACAGAATAAATCCTTTTATTAAGGGGATTTGTTCTGTGAAGTTTGGATTCAGTCAAAGGGCCACACTTGAGGACCTAGAGGGCCACATGTGGCCTCAAGGCTTGCAGGTTCCCCGCCCTTGCACTCGTCCCATAACATGGTATGAAGAAGTTCATTGATCAACTTGAAAAGAGGATAGACCCTTGTCCACTGAATGAAAGCAACTGACACCACACAAGTAACATCTAGTGACTGGCTGCATCAGTTATGTTCCTTGGGTAGACCCAAATGATAAAATAACCCAATCAGCTCTGGGAGGAGTCAGTTCTGGAAGTTTAGGAAGAAGCCAGCATTCAGAGAAGAACCCAGCTCTTCAGTCTCCTTCCCTGCTATCAGCCATAGCATTTAGCAGTGGAACTACTCGCCTAGAGGGAAACACTGGATCCTTCAGGTAGGCAGTCAGTTTGAGAAAGTTCAAGGCATAGTTGAGAAAGCAGATGTACACTCATCAGACCGAAGTGGATACAGAGGGTCAGCCAATTGGCTCTGGAAGCAGTTTCGAGGACCGTTATCTCTGGCAGCAGAGAAAAAGAGTTGGCCACGTACTCAAGAGAGCTTGCCCTAGCAATGGAGAGTTGAACTATAGAGATGATTCCCCTCAGAGGAAAAGGACTTTCAGGCCCTTCAGAAGACCCTAAAGAGAAATTAAGCCAGGGTGCTAAGTCTGAGTGGAATTCTTCATATATGACAAAGGAAGAGAAGATATAATTGAAGCACTTCACAATTCTGATCACCTAATGAAATCTGATCCAACCTTCCTTTTTAAACTCTCATAACCCGAATGTAAGTGGTCACTCAATAAAGTTAATGGCTGGAAAATTTGAAACCAATAAAAGTTATCATTTCATATGGCATGTAGTTTTATTGTGTGATTCATTCACTGTGTGAGACTCAGGATTAAAAACCATGAAGAAATATGGGGTTCTAAAATGAGTTAATTTGATGAAAAATATTCCACCTTACGATAGCGGGTCACAATCATTATATAGGACCAGAAGAGAGAAAGGAAATCCAAGAGCCATATAACAGCCCTACCAATTGAGGGTTTCAGATCAATTTTACTTTTCTGGTTTGTAGACAGAGGTGGGCTCAGGTTAAGGAAGGAAAGGAAGGCATCAGAGAAGGGTAGGACTTTTGAAGGTGAATAGAAGAAAGAATAAAATGGAGGACCAGAAGAGAGTCCACTTACAAAAATCCTCCAGACTCTTACCTACCCTCATTCTAATAGAGAGGCTGAATGCCCTTATCACTATATAGATATAGATATAGATATAGATATGGAAAGACAGTAAATGTAGCAAAATAAGCTGATGAACAGTAAAGGATTGGCAATCATGGCAGTAAGAAGAAGAGAATTAGAGTACCAGAAGCAGAGCTGGAGTAGGAACTGACAAAAGCAGAGTTCTTTTATCAAAGCAAATTGATTCATAGACTACTTTATGGGAGGGTGGGCAAGTAAGTCTCCCAACAATCTGGCTGCTGCCTACCCTTACCCTCCTCCTATCTATACTTGGAAGGCTAGGTAGAATGAAGTCACTTGAGTTGAGAGATGAAAAATTGTGGTTATGTGAACGAGGAAATTAGAGTTGGCACCCACCAAATATCATTGATCCTTTTGTGTTTTAAGCTTTTGTTAATTTGATTAAACATTTAATCTAAGTACCCATGGAGATGTGAGTAAGTATGAAATATGGTGAGAATCTGGACTATTCAATCCAATACAACAACGACAATCCAAACAACATTTGTGAAGTACCTGCACAATTCAAGGAACAAGAGAGAAGATTTCTTAGAGTAGCATGGGGGCAAATGAGCCATGATCTGATTCAATAATCCTTAGACTAACAAGAAAGAGCCACAAATGACAGGTAGCCTTTTTAGAGCTAGGAGAGTTTAATAGTGACACATACTATTTGTGCAGCCTTGGATGTTCAGTCATTTTCAGTCCTGCCCAACTCTTCATGACCCCACTTGGGGTTTTCTTGGCAAAGATACTGGAGTGGTTTGCCATTTCCTTCTCCAGCTCATTTTACAGATAAGGCCAACTGAGGCCGACAGGATTAAGTGACTTGCCCAGGTTCACTAGTAAATGTCCGAGGCCAAAGTTGACCTCTGGAAGATGAGTCTTCCTGACTCCAGGCCTGGCACTCTATTCACTGTACCACCTAGCTGCCATTAACAGAACTAAATAGCGCTAATTAAGTACACAGTGACAAAGTCTAGTCCACAGTCTGTGTCTCAGGCTGAGCTAATAGTAAATGACACATAACTTTTTTTTAAAGTTTTGCTGATACCTCTTAGTTTTCACACAACTTCAACACTTCCCTGTCCCAGAATAACCCCCCACCCCATTTTTCCATTATAACAAAGAAAAATGTTTAACAAAAACTAACACAACCCTCCATATCTAACAAATATGACATTCCATATCTGTAATGCCATACTTCTTTATTTAGAGGAGAGAATTGTTTCATCATCAGTTATCCTGGGCAGAGATTGGTTATTACAATTAATCAGCATTCCTCTTTGGGTTATATTGATGTGTTCAGTTTTATGGCAGGATAAAAGCCTGAAGTTTGTGGTACTGCCAAGAGAAGACAGGCCTTTGGAGACGGGGTAAGGACAGCCACGATATGGTTTAGTGACATTCTATGCTGAAGGCATACAATTATCTCATCAAGGGAAATGGATATCAAGATCTAGCTATGTATAATTGCATTGTACATACTTGTAAATATTGTATACCATTTTGTAAAATGTTAAGCTTGGGGCAGCTAGGTGGTGCAACGGATAGAGCACCAGCCCTGAAGTCAGAAGGACCTGAGTTCAAATGTGGCCTCAGACCAAACACTTGACACTTACTACCTGTGTGACCCTGGGCAAGTCCCTTAACCGCAATTACCTTAAAAAAAAATTAAAAAATTTTTAAAAATGTTATGCTTGCTAAAAAAAGTACACTATTTATAAAGCCCTTTGCAAACCTAAAAGTGTTACGTAATTGCTAGGTATTATGTATAGCTTGTTTTAGAGGCAGTGGGGTTAAGTGACTTGCCCAGGGTCACACAGCTAGTAAAGTGTCTGAGGCTGGATTTGAACTCAGGTTCTTCTGACTTCAGGGCCGGTGCTCTATCCATTGCACCACCTAGCTACCCCTTTATGTCTTGCTTGTACATAATTGTTTGTGTATTGTTTCCCCCATTAGACTGTGAGCTTTTTGAGCAGAGCAGGGACTGGCTTTTACTTTTCTTTGTATCCCTAGTTCCTAGCATAGTGCCTGACACATGGTAGAAGCTTTATTGGTTTATTCTGTTTATTTGTTTATAACATTTATTGACCAAAGATAGCCCTAGGAAATACATTGATCTTTCAGATATAATAAGGATTATATAAATGCTATTTTGCAGATAGCCTGTTTTAGCATTTATCTGTAAAATCCCGTTTAATACATAATACAAGCTGGTAGAAGTTTATCTTCCATTTATTAACTTGTTGGAGTATTCCTAATGCAAATGATTTAAATGCCTACAAATTATATGATTTTCTTTTCTGATAACCTGATGTGCTCAGTTTTACCCTCTTTTTCATTTTATCATATCCAAAAATACTTTGCTATTTTTTGGGATTTTAAAATGAATTGTATAGAGCTATAGTAAAACTGAAATCTATCTGCCTGTCATTAATGCCTGGAGACAAAGGGCATTTCATTTACTGTGTCACAAAGAAGCATCCTGGTCATTGAAACAAATATGAGGTTATATTGTTTTCTCTTAAAGAATTTAAGTAAAAGACATATTCAAGATCAAAATAAAACTTTGATTATGCCAAGCCTACAAGGGCACCTTATTCTAAGACAATACAAATTAAATTAAATTAAATTAAATTAAATTAAATTAAATTAAATTAAATGCTGCTTATTGTCATACTGCTTTGAGTTTAAGTTTTTTTATGGCTTGACTAATAAATCTGACATCTCTTGTGAGTCCTGAATCGATTTGCCTGTATGTAACAGAATCATTATCACATGTCCTTGCTGTTCTCCCAAAGGACAGCTGTCATCACAGCCATCAAGTGAATTACAATTGAATCCACTGTCTCAGTCACACAAAGTTGTCATTTGCATGAGGAGAACATGCACTGAGTAAACTCTTTTATAAAGAGTCCTGAAATAGAAGTGGTATCAGTGAAAAGATTTCTCGATTCCCCGTATCTAGGAATTTAAGAGACAGCCCTTTCTTTAGCTCATGACCATAGCAATAGACTGTCCTAATAGCTCATTGACTTTAGGAAGCTGATAATATGAGTATTCTTATGGTTAACCCTGCATATTACTTTGGGGAGGGGGAGAGACAGGGAAAGGAATAGTGTAAAAATGAACTCAAAATTGCAACTGAAAAGTGGGCTTATATATGTTCATATTTAACGATTGTCCTTTAATTTTTTTTCTTTTTTTTTTTGCTTTTTGGTGGGGCATTCGGGGTTATGTGACCTGCCCAGGGTCACACAGCTAGTAAGTGTCAAGTGTCTGAGGTCGGATTTGAACTCAGATCCTCCTGACTCCAAGGCCAGAGCTCTAACCCCTGTACAACCTAGCTGCCCCTTGTCCCTTCATTTTTCAATTCCTTTTTTAAATGGCTATATCACTATAACATTGAATTATCTCCTAGGGATCTATGGTTCCCTGATGGATTAAAGTTATGATTTTCAATCCTGGTTTGCTAATATTCTAGAGCAGTGATCTATACTGTGAGGAGATTTGAAGCTTGAAGAGTCCCAAAGAGGACTGAAGGAAGCCAGCGTTCTCCCACTCTCAATAATTCCACCCCACCCCTCAGGTAGGGCAGGGCATTCATCTCCACCAATAAGGACAGAGTTTCATGACTGGTCTTTTGGACAGGGATTACACTTGGTTGTCTTATCCTATAGGGCTCACTCTGTCCCATCCTGAAAGGAAGAAATAGTGGGGATTCTTTCTCACATGTCATTGCTTCTGTGTATAGAGTCTGCCCTCCAAAAGATGCCTGATATAGCTAGGAATTAATCTTGGGGTTGGGAGTGAGTATGTGTGTCTTAGTTGGGATACAACTGTCTTGAGGGTCTGATGTCCACGGCAGAAGAAGAAAAGTGCCGCAGTAGGAGGGGGTAGAGTAGGGGATTATTGGGTGAAAATGAGTTGTATTGAAGAAAAGCTCCTGGTTGGTTTTCTAGGGGAGGGTGGGATGCTACTCATCTTCTCATCCTCTGGTTGATCATATGCTCCTTGAAGTCATGTGAAGTGAGTGCAAGAAAGGAATTAAGAATGACTGGGAAGACTCAATAGTAATGAGGAAGTGGGAATGAGGGGAAGGTTTGTTGGAAAAGATGAGGGCTATTTTGAACCTATTGCATTTGAGATGTGTATAGGACATCCAGTTCAATGAAACTGGAGCTTAGGAGAGAAGTTAAGGCTGATTAAATAGATCTGAGAATCATCTGTGTAGAGTTGATCATTGAACCTGTAAGAGCTGACGATGGCAATCCAGGATGGTTGAATCAAGTGAGTATTTTTTTTTAAGATAGGGGAGACATAGATATGTTTGTAGGCCATAGGGAAGCAGTTAGCAGTTGGGGAGAGATTGAAAATTAGTGAGAATGGGGATAATAGAGGGAGCAATTTGCTAGAGAAGATGGGATAGAATGTAAAGAAAGGTATATGTAGAAGGTTTGTCTAGGCAAAGAGAAGGGTTACTTTTTGTGTGTGAGACAGGTAAAGGAAGGAGACAAAGGAGAAAGACAGCTGAGTGATGTAAGATGAGGAGGCAAGAAAAGGAGATGAGGAAGTTCTCACCAAATAGCCTTAGTTTGTGCAGCAAAGCATGAGGTGAGGTGCCAAAGAATGCTTGAGGAGGGATGAAAAGGTTTGGAATAATCTCTGGGATGAGTTGGTCAGTGAATCATTTAGGAAGATGGAGGATTGTCTTGCTGCATTGAGGACCCAGTAGAGATTTTGTAACATAAACTTGTAGTGGATCCAGTCCACATTGTCTTATGATTTTCTCCATTTCTGTTCAGCAGCACATGATCCACATTACATGTTTTCCCACAAATCCATTCACCTTCTGAACCTCCCTTTTTCTGTCAAGTGCACTGCTATCTTTCCAGTCACGCAGGTTTGTAGCCTGTTTGGCCTTGCCTCCTCACTTTCACTCACTGCATGTATCTAAGAAGTTGTCAAATCTTGTCATTTATGTCTACGGGTTTCTCCAATCTGTCCCCTTTTCTCCATTTACATAGCCACAACCCTGATGCAGGTCCTTATCATCTCTCATTTGAACTATTACAATAGACCCTTAATTAATCTTTCTGCTTCCAGTCTCTCCCCTTCTCCAATCTAGCCTCCACACAGCTGCCAAAGTAATGCTCCTAAGTCACGTTTGACCATTTCACCCCACTACTTCAATAATCTCCAGTGACTCCATATTATGTCCAGGATTAATATAAACTCTGTTGAACATTTGCAGCCCTTTATAGCCTAGAGCCCCAAACATCTTTCCAGCCTTATTACTCCTTTCCTGCATCCTATGGTCCACCCACACCAGCCTTCTTGCTATATCCAAACATGGATAAAAAATTAAGATACAGTGGTGCCCATCAAGCAGAATCACACAAAGAAAGAAGAATTAGTTTATATTGAAAACTTTCTAGTAAGGTAAAATCAGAGACAATTCACTTCTACATACTCTTTTTGTGTGGTTCATGATAAAGATCTATACACAAAGAAACATGACTTCATGTCTAAGGTGTGGTTATCTATTTCCTCATTAGTCACTAAAATTTCCACATCCATCTCCCATTATCTGGGAATCCTCACTTCAGTTTATGAAATAGTGTTTATTTCATAAACTGAAGAAACTTTTTTTTTTACCATAAGCAATTGTCCATATCTCTCAATATGTCAAACCCTTTAATCTTTTATGATTAATTCAATATGATAGCCAATAGCTGTAAAGTTTATTAGCAATGTAATTAATAACTTAAAGGTATAACTAATTATAATATTTTAGCTGGAAAGGCACACTTCCATCATTCAATTCACTCAAAATACCAGTCCACTTTAAAGAAAATTCTTCATCTTCTTTGAAAGATAAAGATTAAAAGAGTTTCCTCAAGAGAGAACATCTTTTTATTTCTTTCTCTCTGTATTCTCCAGCCTCTCTCCACCATGATGGGAGAAGTCTCTCTAGCTTTTCCTAAGTCATCACACTGAACAGACAGTTCCAAGTTACTCCTCAAAAATTCCCTTCATAATGTTTCTTCATAAAATAAAAGTTAAGATAGTTTTTCAAGAAAGAAGTCTTCCTCTTCCTATTTTTCTCTGTCTTTTCCACAAACTCCTTATCAATCATGTTAAATTCATATTCTTTGTAGCTCTGTAGAGAATGATAATAAAAACTGTTACTCTCCTACTTTGAGTTTTTAAAAATTTAATATTTTGGTTTTTCCCCAATTACATGTAAAAATAATTTTGACATTATCTTTTTCAGATTTTGAATTCAAATTCTCTCCCTTCCCCACTGCCCCCCCATTGTTAAGGCAAGCAATTTAACATGTAGGTTTTACATATGTAGTCATGCAAAACACATTTCCGTGTATAATTTTTTTTAAGAGACAGTAGCAGTTTTTCTGGCCACTATAATCACTACAAAACACCTTTTGAAGCATGTGTTATACTTGTATTCCTTTGTATGTACTTCTGATATGTGTATGTGTTAACATGTCCTGTAGGTAATAAGGCATGTTGTTGCTGTATATTCTTGCAAACGATGCTTTGTACAGTGCTATGTCTACTACATATACTGGGGTTTTTTTATTCCTTTTTCCCCCATTAGATATTTCCCAATTACATTTAAAATTTTTGTTTAACATTAATCTTTTAAAATTGTGAGCTCCAAATTCTCTCCTGCCTCTCCCCCACTTATTGAGAAGGCAAGCAATATGATATCAATGATACATGTGAAGTCTGCATGTACTGTTAATGTGCATTCATTTTATTTTGGTTTCAATGATACTGAAATTGGTTGTCTGGGGCACCAGGAAAACCATTCTTGTTCTTTTAAAGCACTGATGTTTGTGTTTATACTGTATACCGACAGGTTTTGGATTTGCCCCAGCTAGTCTTTGGATGGGACTGCAAAGAGGTTCTGCCCATGTAACTCCTGCCCCAAAGACCATTGGTATGGGACTCTCTTTTTATTGGTGAAGATAAAGGCCCTGTCCTATGTGAGGGGCAGGGTGGCAGTTGGTAAGAGTGGCAGAGCTGAAGTATTCTTCATTCTTCTTCAAGACTATTCAAACTCTGAGTTATTTCAGGTACTTCTGGCTTCCAGCTTTGAGAAGGAAGATGGAAGAAGCCAACTTCATTTCAGGTTGCTAAAGGAAAAGACTTTGGGCAGACCATAGAAGAGCTGACAGTCTCCATCATGTCTCTGTCCCCAGCTGGCTACAATAGAGACTTCGGGGAATTTCCCTTTGATCTAGATCTAACCAGTAGCATTAGCAAGGTAGCAACAGCTAGATCTATAGGAGTTGTATCGATGGTATTGCAAGAATGTGCATTTCATCACTGTGATGTTGGAAGAGAATAAAGGTTAGTTTTCTTTTACCAGCAGCTCCAGGGAGTTTTCATTTCCTTAGCAAAAGAAAAGTTGTGAACTAAGTTGGAGGTTCAGACTTGGCCAGTCGCTTGGGTAGTCCTTTTATTTTGTAACTGAACTTCCAGTCAAGCCTGGGGCTTTTTGCATGCAGCTACATCCACAGAGTGGGACATGATTTCTAATTGTTGGAGGGAATACTGAAGTAATACTGTATACCTGCATAAGGAGCAGAGTTAGAGCCAGAGTTTCTTGGAATAGAGATATTTGCAGTTCCAGAGCATCTTTAGGATAGAGACACATTGAGAGCAAAAAGCTACTGGAAGCTATAGCCGTGCAGAAGTAGGCTTCTCAACATGTCCCTGATTTCCAGCTTGCTTCCCTAGAGACTCCTTTGGGCAAGCTCTGGTGTTTCTTGGTCTGAGTTGAAATCTCATCTCACTCCCAGCTAAAGAGCTCATTTAATTTTGTGTACTTCCTGGGATCTTCTAATCTGTTTAATTTCTCCATTTTTTGTTTGCTGTTTGCTTGGATAAATGGATTTATTCCATTTGCTATTTGTGATGGCCTTTTGGGTGGCCACTATTTGATGGGAAGGAGCCAAGATGGTGGGTATGAGCTTGGGGCTAATACTTTCCTAAGAATGACCAGGGAAGTAGCTTTATTTTGAAACTTCCTCTCAGCCAACAACACTACTAGAACAACAATATTTGAGGACAGAGATATGCATAATTTCTAATCTGATATCCTTCTAGGAGATGAGTAAAAGATGGAGAAAGTGCCTAACAGTTCTCTTACTCCCCTTTTGGTGAAAATTGCAGTCTTCTCTGGAGAGGAGTGGGCCAGATTCTATAGATAGCTATCCCTTCCACCCACCCACTCATGAGTTGCATGTCCATGCATTTAGACACGTCCACGTGGACGTATATATCTTATATGGGAGCGCACCTATTTTTCATGTATCTTTTTGATTCTGATGTCACATAGTAAACGTACTGGTATTATAAGTTTTATTTTTTGAGTTACAGTGAAATTGGGAAGAAGATAAAAATCTTAATGGGAAATGGAGCGTGACCTATATTTTATAATTTTTCTATACTTTAAACTCTGAGTAGGGGTTATACAAGCTGATAAATTTACAAAGTAAAATATATAAATGATTTTCCATTTTAAACTTTACAGTAAGCTATGAAGAAACAGTCCCATAGCACTAGGAAGCAGGATGTTGATGCTCCTGGATCTTGACCCCACTCTTCCCCCCATTTATCTTAGGCAGTTATGTGATACGGTGAATAGAGCACTGGGTCTGGAGACAAAATACCCAACTGCCCCAGCTTCAGACATTTATTAGCTGTGTGACCCTGGGCAAGTCTCAACCTCTGTTTGCCTCAGTTTCCTCAAATGAAAAATGGGAAGCATAATAGCACCTATCTGCTAGAATTGTTATGAGAATCAAATGAGATATTTGTAAAGCACTTAGCACAGTGACTGGCACATAATAGATACCTAATAAATGCTTGTTCTCTTCCTTCCCCTTCCTTCCTTTGTCTGTCCTTCCTTTTCCTGTGACCATGTAGGGACTAGATGTTTTTGCATATTGGAAAATTTCCTATACTACCTGAAACAATAGCATCAATCTCTTGTACATGAGAAGGGGGCCTAACCTAAACCCCTGCCTTTTAGATTTAGATAGTGAGTTTTCCCAAATTAAGGTGTCCAACATGCATGATCTTCCTTACATACTTAAGTAAAGATTTTATATTCCTTTGAATGTAACACAAGTTCTAAAGAAAAGGAAAGGAGATGGCACTTGTAGTTGAACCTTGGAGGGAGCTAAGGCAGAGTTGAAGGCATGGAGGACAGCCAGAACAAAGGCACGGAGGTGAAAGGAGGGATGTTGTGTACAACAAAGAACAAGAAGGCCAGCTGGAGCACGATGTATGTGAGATGTGATCATATATAATCAGCCTAGAAAGATAGTCTGGAATCAGGTTGTGAAGACTTTAAACACCAAACAGTGGAGTTTATATATAAACATAAAATCAATAAAGAGATACTGAAGTGTCTTGATCAGAAGAATGACATGGCAAGACCTACATTTTAGGAATATAAATTGGCAGCTCTAGGGAGGATAAATTGAAGAGGAGAGAGACTGGATGCAGGGAAACCAATTAGGAGGCTATTGCAATAGTAGAGAAAAGAAGTGATGAGGACCTAGATTAAGATAGTTATGGTGTAAGTAGCGAGGAGACAGCTGCAAGAGATGCTAAGGAAGTGAAATAGATAAGATTTGGTGGTTGGATATAAGGGGTAAATGAGAGTAGAGTCATGGATATCTCCAAAATTGTTATCCTGCGTAACCAGAAGAATTGTGGTGACCTTAAAAAAAAAACAACAGAGAATCTAAGAGCAGTTAGTCGTTTTAGGGGGAATGAAAATGAATTAAATTTTGGGTATGTTGAGTTGGGGGGGGCCTATAAGACATTTAAGTGGTGATGTCAAGTAGGCAATTGATTATACAGGCTTGAAAATGTAGAGAGACAAAAGCTGGATATGTAAATTTGGGAATCATTTATATAGAAATGATAGTAGATTCCAGTCAAGAAAGAAGAGGAGTGGTCTTAGGACAGAGTCCTTAGGTACATCCCACCTATGAAGGTAGAAGATGTACAATAAGCCTGCTATTACCCTCTTCTGTCATCTTCTGGTCTTCAGCTGCTATACATACTCTCCCTTTGTTAAGTTCATAACCCAGGTATTATTTTTTTTCTTTTATGATTTCAGAATCCAGCTAGATATATCCAGCCAGCTAAGTAGAAAAGCTGTTAGGCATTTAGGTCCATCTTTTTCAATCAGACTGTCACTAGGACTCTCTCAAATCAAAACCTTTATTCAAATTATGCACAGAAGATTCCTTTTAACCCATACACCTGAATGCCAACTTTAGTCTCTACACATAATCTCAGGAGTTCCACTTAGCAAAACTGCAAAGAAGTTGGATGTAGCTATGCAGAGAAGATTCCTTCCAGTTGTTTTCATTCAAGTAATCTCAGGAATAAAACTATAAAGGGCTAGGTAGAACTGGTGGGGTCGGCAACATTTGCTTTGCTTCCCTAGAAATCATTGCTATACTCCCTGCTCTTCTATTAATATAGTATAAGATGTTATTAGCATTTTGGACTGAAATGTAATACTTATAATGCTAGCTTTTCTTTTTTTTTTGTGAGGCAATTGGGGGTAAGTGACTTGTCCAGAGTCACACAGCTAATAAATGTTATATGTCTGAGGCTGTATTTGAACTCGGATCCTCCTGACTCCAGGGCTGGTGCTCTATCCACTGTGCCACCTAGTTGCCCCTTTTTTATTTTTTATGTTTTATTTCTTTAGCTTTTCCTTTAAACTTCATGTTAGTTGCAAATTTGATATTCACTTTTTCTGGGTCTTCATCCAAGTCATTGATAATAATGGGAACAGAATAGAGCTGAAGGACTTGAGTGATCTGTGGCACTCAATTCCTTCCAGATTGACACATCCATTAATCACCATTCTGGGTTGAGTTCAGTCAGTCCAGAATCTACCTAACTCTATTATTTTCAAGTTCACCTCACTCCATCTTGACCACATGAACAGCATATTAAATTTTGTCAAATCCCTGGCTGAAATCCCAGTAAACTATGTCTGGCATTCTCTTGATCTAAGCCTCTAGGATTCTCATCCAAAAAAGAAGCAAGTTTAGATTACCATAATTTATTTTGAATGAGTTCATGCTGGTTCTTAACAATCATCAGTATGTTCTTTCTCAATAACTCACCAACTATTCCTTTAATGATGCATTCTAGAACTTTTCCAGGAATCAAAGATAAACTCATCAGCCTATATTTTGAAGACTCCATCCATTTTATTTCTCTTGCAAAATCAGAACATTTTCACTTCCTATCTCTTGTCTTATGGCATTTCTCCTGTTCTTCAGAACTTTTTCCCAAAGCCACTTAGGCATAGCTATCACAACTTCAGGTTCTTTTAGCAACTCATCACTTATCTTGAGTTTCAATAGTCTTTTAAGTGCTTCTAGCACTGGGGCTAGCAAGGAACTGCTTGGCTGAGGTCATGGGGATTGAGGACCTGCACCAATCCCCATCCTTTACCTGCCCTCACAGTTTGCTCTATGTTCATTGCTTTTAGATTGATTGTCTTCTCTACAGGGAAATAAGGCTCCCCAGTGTGTGCTTCCTTCCCTCCCTCCTTGACTTGGATTCCTGGGAAATAAATCATTTTTTTGTTGTTGTGTAGAGTCCCCAAAAGGTGAAGTAAAAGATGTTCCAATATGTAACACAAATAAGGCATGGAATGAGTGGCTTATTCCCTCAAAGAAAAAGAAATGCTTAGCAATAAAGAACCATGGAATCCTTAGAACAGAATCTAGTAACTTAATACTACAAATACAATTCAAGGTATAGTGTTTTTAATAACCTAGTGCTTCTCTCTGAAACAAAGGTTCATCTTTTAACATCAATATTCTTCTACTAATGCTGCATGCACCTCTCCCTGTAACTTGTGAATCCCTCACAATCTGAATTTCATTCTCATCCCTCAACTGAAGCTACTCTCTCTAGGCTTATCAAGTACCTCTTAATTGCCAGATGTGATGGTTTTTTGTCTGCCCTCATCCTTCTTAATTAGATAGTAGCATTTTATACTATTGACCACACCCTCCTTCTTGAAACTCCCTTTTTCCTGGATTTTCATGACATTGATTTCTCTTAGTTCTCCTTCTACCTGCTTGGATACTTCTCAGTTTCTCTTTCCAGGATCAAACTTCCTCATTGTAGATATACCCCAATTCTCTCCTCTTTTCTCCTTTCTTTCTCTCTCTTCCCTTACCTCTTTTTTTCCTTCCTCTGCTCTCCCTTCCCCCCTCTCATCTCATCACCTTCCATAGACTCAATTATCATCTCTCTCTTTTTTTTTTAGGCAATTGGGGTTAAGTGACTTGCCCAGGGTCTCACAGCTAGTAAGTGTCAAGTATTTGGTCTGAGGCCGGATTTGAACTCAGGTACTCCTGATTTCAGGGCCACCTAGCTGCCCCCAATTATCATCTCTTTGAAAATAATTTTTGAATCAGTATATCTGGACCCACCTTCCTGACCTGCCGTCTCACACTACATATTTCCTATTGGACATCTCTAGCTGTATGTCCCATAGATATGTCAAATTCAACATCATCTTTCCCCCAAAACTCTCTCCCTCTTCCTAAATTTCTCTATTTCTATAAAGGATAACATCATCCTTCCATTCACCCAAGGCAGCAATCTGAGAGTCACCCTTAATTCCCTCACAGCAGAAAGGATGGGAGTGGGATTTCAAATCAGTCTCAATTCCTGAATGTCCAATGGGTACTGGAACTTTCTAGAGCACTTTTTTGGAGCCCTTGTTATTGGTGAGCTGTGAGCTGTGAGCTGCTAGGACATAGTTCAACCTATACTAGAAAAATCCAGCTTAAGATTCCCAGCTAGATTTCTGTCTTGGCTCTGTTCTCTGCTATTCTCCACTGGCTTCAAGGTCAGGTCTCTGATCCTCTCATCTGAAGTACCAGGCTACTGAAGGGGCATTGGGGAGGTATAATGGTGTACTAGACCCCACTTGTACTGGTTCACAAAAGTCAATTGTTAAATTTTCAGGAATTTTGAGAGCAGGTTGTTGAAGAAAGCCAGTGAGCAGTTTGATCAGCTTCTGTACCAGTACTGTTATTTCTTATTTTAAATGAACTGGGATACTTTATTTTTTGGGGGGGAGTGAAGCAATCGGGGTTAAGTGACTTGCCTAAGGTCATATAGCTAGGAAGTGTCAAGTGTCTGAGGTCGGATTTGAACTCAGGTCCACCTCACTCCAGGGCCAGTGCTCTATCCACTGAGCCACCTAGCAGCCCCAGTAAAGGGTATTTTCAATACATTATTGTCTACTTTAAATGATTGTGAATTTAATAATGAATAATTGAAAACAAACAATTGTATTTTGCTCTGATTGGGCTAATATAATGCTGGGAAGAAAGTCTGAAGTAACTATAAGGTTGTTATAAAATTTTCAAAAATCATCATTTGGCACTGTTTAAAAGAATTGATTAAAATTACCAATTGACAATTCAGTATCTGAAGTAAAACAAGACAATCATTTGAAACTATTCCTGGATAAAGATTATCTTATTTGTCATCAATATAATAAAAATCAAACCAGGCTAAAATTGTAGCTAAAGAACTTGAAATTGAAATTATTAAAATTGGTCAAGTATTGGGACTAAAATGGGCTATATATAGTTTATCAGATGCTGCTGCTTTATGATATGTGTAGCCTGAACTATACATGCATTTTTCTCTTTATTTGGGTTTGGAAAACAGATTAGCTAATATTAACTTCTTGTAAGATTTCATGATTAATATTTTTGAAGAATTTACATTACTTTCAACTACATTGCAGTAAAGATCAACTAACAGTAGAAAATGCAAAATTTAACCAAAAGAATTATAAGAGCTTCCGAAAATTTAAAGATTGGTACTGAAACAAATTGAAGATTTGTAAACTTGAATACATTTAAAGGCATTCCATTTAAGGGACATAATAAATTTAATGTTCTTCCTAATAATATGTTACTAGAAAATATAATTCAACACATGAACTTACATTTTTATCATACAGAAAGAACAATGAAAGTACTTTTAATTACTCTCATTTGTTGAAAATCATCTACTTGACCTTTGAAGACCTAACTTTACCATGGGTAGTTGGTGAAAAAAATTATCATTTAAGTGAAATTTTAACATGAAAATCATTTGAATAATTTTAGAATTTTATAGATAAACATGTAGAATCAGTGTTCCAATCCCTGCAATTGCACAAAAAGCTAAAAAGATAGGACTATTGCTAACAGTAGTGTTCAAACTGAAAGAAGTTTCAGTTTAATGAATATAATTTGTACTAGGGTGAGAAGTAGTTTCGTAGTAGATCACAGCAGATTTAATGGCAATAAATTTATTGGAAAAAGAGTTGGTGGATTGAGATGCACTTCTTTTGTCAAATCATGGTTGAATTGTGACTACAGATTGGCCACAGACACAAAATGCAGATACAAGATATCTCTGCATCACAGTTTCTTCAAGGTAAGAATTAGGTAGGCACTGCATATAGCAAACACCAATGGCATCACCAAGAATGAAATTGATTCTATTTTAGCAGACAGGAAAAGAATGTTGTTTATGTGGGAGTTATTCCTAAATCAGTTAGCTATGTAAAAAAATCATGCCATGGAATCATTAGAGCAAAAATTAAAATAACAGAATGGTATAAAGCTATAAGAAAAAACAATGAAAAAAGATGAAATATTCAATTAAAACAATTCAATGTGAAAAACACAGGGCATCCCAAAAGTCTCAGTGAGGTATTCTGTTTTTAAAAGCTTGACACTACATGGGGGCTTTTGAGACACTCTAGCAAAAATGGATGGCAAAAAGGATGTACCCTGTGATTATAGTCATTTCAAACAGCAGTTTAGCTGATATAAGCCATTTGTCATAACAGACCTCCAAAAAGCCTAAAAAGTACCTTACTTAGAAAACATTTGACTTATTTGCCAAGCAGAGATATATGGCATCCAAAGACAACACTGCTTTAGAGCATAAATTCATTTGGAAAACTTTATAAAGAAGGATGATGGGAAATTATAATAATAGCTAGAATTTATGTAGCACTTTAGGGTTCACAAAGCACTTTATAATTATTTCATTTTATCTTCACAACAGCTCTAGGAGATAGGTGCTACTATTATTTCCATTTTACAGATTTGAATTGAGATCTTCCTGACTCCAGCTGCAGCCTTCTATTACTATGCTATTCACTAGCTGCCTTCATAAAGCAGAAAAAGAGTAAAACGAGCTTAAAGTACCACCACTATTAGGCCTATTTCCAAAGATGATTAAGGAAAAAGGAAAAACTCTATATTCTAAAATATTTATAGCAGCTCTCTTTCTGGTGGCAAAGCACGGCACATTGCAGGGATGCCCATCCATTGGGGGCCTGAACAAGTTGTAGTATCTGATTGTGATGGAATACTACTGTGCTATAAGAAATGATGAGCTCAGTGATTTTAGAAAAATATGGAAAGACTTGTACAAAATAATGAAGAGTGAAATGAGCAGAACCAAGAGAACATTGTATACAGTAACAGCAATATTGTTTTAAGAATGACTTTGAGTGAATAAGTTATTTTTACTATTATAAATACACAAATTAACTATAAAGGACATATGAAGAAAGACACTATCTGCATTCAGAGAAAGAATTGATAAATAGAAATATGTATAGACTAATTTTACATATATATGTATTATATATATATATATATATATATATATATGTCTATTTGGATCTAATGGTTGCCATCTTTAGGGTGGAGGAGGGAAGAAAAAAAGGAGAAAAGAAATTTATATGATAACTTTGTTGTACATTTAAAAAGAATAGCAAGTTGTACCATCGTAGATTTGCAGTTCCATGTGCAATCATCTTTTTTTATTATACTGTACTGAAGAACTGCTTGTTTTATTCCATAACTTAAAAAGAAAATACATTTTTAAAAAAAGTAAATTTGACAAAAGCCCCAACTAAGGGATGTCATCCCAGGGACATATAAGGATGAAAACAGGAGGACAACAAAAAGATGAAAACTGAAATGTTTTTATAACACTATTTCACCATCAAGGACAGTAAAGATACCACACCTGGATTCTAATATCACAGTCCCTCACATCTCTATATGTTTATAGAGGAAGTGGAGTGGTACTCAAGAAAACAAAGATGAAAAAAAAGCAGTCAGATTAGGCCACAAAACCATTACATTCATCCTGTGATTTTACACAAAAGGATTATAGGCTAAAATTATCCCTTTTATTTT
Organism: Phascolarctos cinereus; assembly: GCF_003287225.1. Taxonomy (NCBI): domain Eukaryota; kingdom Metazoa; phylum Chordata; class Mammalia; order Diprotodontia; family Phascolarctidae; genus Phascolarctos; species Phascolarctos cinereus. Next base: position 61,071,764 of record NW_027556098.1, read on the forward strand.
AAAGAAGAAGGAATCCCAACACCCAACTCTTCCCTACACACACACACACACACACACACACACACACGCACACACACGCACACACACATATACACTTAGAAATGAGAGAAAAGCTCCCTGCCTATGATTGTCTTTCTAGCCTACCTCAACTCTCCTATAGCCTTACCTCCTTCCCTTCCTTTAGCTTCTATGCCCTTTAGAGGATAAATGCACATCTGCCTTTCAATATTTGTAAACTTACTAGTTTTTTTAAGTGACCTACATAAATAAATAATTGCTCTGAATGAATAAATGATGAGAGAAGGGTGGAGAGAATGAATTCATAAATGCTCCTAGGTGGCGCACATAAGGAATCAGCAGGGGTTAGATCTATTAGGCCACCAGAACACAAGGAAACCACTTGGGAAAGGGATAGTAAGCTCAACCATAAAATTCACCTCAAATAAAAGGTTTATGTCAAGAGGAAGGGAGGCAGGAAGCCTTTTCAAATCGTATAAGAGATAGCCTCTTTAAAATTAAAAACATTACATTTGAGGAGCTTAGTGCAACAGGCTTATATTTCTAATCCCAGGTCAAGCAAGTATATATTTTCTTCATGACAGACCCATGATATGCAGTTTGACATTGGTTCATAGAACTGATCTGTCAGAACAAATATCTTAGACAGACACTTAGACAGACAATGAGCCATGGGCCCAGAACTGAGCAGGAGAAGAGCAGGATAAATTGCCTTTGGTCAATTGTACACTACTTTTAATAGTGTCAGCCTTCTCCCTGAAACACAGGCCCATCTTCTGAACATCGATACTCTTCCAGAGATGACTTATGGCTGAAGGTCATGAGAAGTCACAGTCTCTGAAGAGAGGCAGTGAGCAGGCAACAATGTCTCATTGAGAAGAATTGTGAGGAAGTGCTGTAAAGGATATCATCAAAAGAGACGTATGAATCGAAAAAGAGGTGAGTCAGCCATGTAGTGAGATCAAGGGATGTTGTTGGTCAGTTGTATCTGACTCTTCATAACTCCGTGGGCCATACTGTCCATGGAGTTTTCTTGGCAAAGATACTGAGTGGTCTGCCATTTTTTTGCAATGGATTAAGGCGAACAGAGGTTAAATGACTTGCTCAGGGTCACACAGCTGGTAAGTATCTGAGGCTGGATTTGAACTCAGGTCTTCATGATTGCAGGCCCAGAGCTCTATCCATTGTACTACCTCTCTTTCTCCCTCTCTCTTTGTCTCTTTTCCTCTTCCCTGTTCTTTTTCCTTCTGTCGTTCCTCCTCTTCCTCCCTACCTCTTTCTTCTCAAGGGAAATACTTAGTTTCCAGTAATTTATGGCTGAAACTAAAATTCTAAGCCTTTTTAGAAATGTAATACATGTCCAGAATCTCCACATTAGATGCTTTAGTACTGAGGAGAGTGGAAAACTATTTCCCTTTTGTTTTCAGGCTAATTAGGCAGCTGATATATTTTCTTCATGGGCAATGTATCATTTTAAGATAACTTTTATATACGTATGCATTGAAGTCTCAATGTCTATTTATTACTGTATATATTATGAGTATGGGAGTGAAAATGAGCAGTAGCAAAGATGGAGCTTTAGAACAACAGTGTGCAGCAATGCAGCTAGAAACAGGGACTATGATGTTAGAATCCAAGTGTGGTGTTTTCTCCTGTCCTTGATATGGAAAATTGTTTTATAAAAATCTTTAAATTTTCTTACTCCTCTGTTTTCATCCACATATGTTCCCTGGGATGACATCACTTACGTAGGGCTTTTACCAAGTTTTCTTCAAGCTGGTTTTACCCCTTTTTTCCTTTATAAGGCAGCTAGGTAGTACAATGAACCTGGAGACAGGATAACCTGAATTTAAAACCTTCCTCAGTCACTAACTATGTGACTTTGGGTAAGGCACTGAACTTCTTTTTGTCTCAGTTCCTCATCTGTAAAATCAGTAATAAATAGACATTGAGACTTCAATGCATACGTATATAAAAGTTATCTTAAAATGATACATTGCCCATGAAGAAAATATACCAGCTGCCTAATCAGCCAGGGTTACTGGGTGGATCAAACAAGATAATATTTGTAAAGTGCTTATATAGCACCTGGCACAAAGTAAGTGATATATAAATGCTGGTTATTATTACTATTACACAGAGGTCTGCTAGTTCAAGGAATTCCTCATGGTTAATCAATATTGAAATAACTCTATGACACACTATAGAAACTTTGGCAAGAAATGAAATGCAAAATATGAAGAGCCAGACCAAACCCTGTTTATTTTCTATAAATTACATGGATGAGTAGTAGATTACTATAAAAAGACTGGTGAGATAAAATATTTGGAGATAACTTGGAAACTGCTTCACTAAGCATCTCTCTGAAGATGGGACCAAAGCAAGTTTGAAGCCTTACTAAACAAAGAATGTTTGCCGATGGATTATCTGGAACAACTGAATAATGAAAAATGTGTGCTTAGGAAAGATACTGTGGGGCTAGGTTTCACAGGAATATCACCAGCCTAATTAACCTAAAAAGCTTCTTGGAAACAGAGTCATGTATTCCTAGAGAAGAACCAGTTATGTTTTGAATCAGTCATGCACTGAACTAGTCTTCATTTCCAACCTGGCTGCATTACCTCTCCATCATACTCCAGGAACCTCTTCGTCACGCAGGACCACAATAGCCCTGGAACTCACACCTCATCCCTGCCCTCTACCCCTGGGATCCCTCTTTTGGAGAAAGGAGCAGAAATCTCCTCCCAGAACCTCCATTTCAAGAGGGTACCCAGGCCAACCATCTCTTCATTTCCTACCCAATTGCATCCTTTGGGCTCCTCCATCATGTTCTATAGATACCTTCCCCCATTCCCTTCCTCTCCACCAATCTAGTGTGGACTTCTGCCATTAGATTGTAAGTTCCTTAAGCTCCGTTATTGTTTCATTCTTGCCTTTGTATCCCCAGCACAGTGCTTGGCACATAGTAGGCACGATAAATGATTATTGACTGATTGCCTACTACAGTATTAGCAAAACGTGATGGAAAATAAGGAGGGATGAACTTTGGGGAACCTTACAGGGCCAACATTTGGGCCTATAACAGTCTAAAGATTTCCAATGCAGAAGTCATATGATAGAAATATTCTGCCAATGGAGAAGTCATGTGATAGAGGATGAGTTTGATGATGATGAAATCATAAACATATGCTAAATTTCATCTTACCACCTTTCAGGGCAAAGAGTCTGCTAATTTGGGATATCTGTGTGCTATTTACTACAGAGGTTAAGAGAGAGAAAAGAACCTAAGTATAACCTAAGGAAACTCCTTTTTAAAATAGTATTTCATTTTTTCCAATTATATGTAAAAATAATTTTAACATTAATTTTTACAAAATTTTGAGTTGCAATTTTTTCTCCCTCTTTCTCTCCCTTCCTCTCTTCTTAAAATGGTAAGCAATCTGATATAGATTATATATGTGCAATCATGTAAAACATATTTCCACATGTCATTTTATAAAAGAAGAAACAGACCAAAAGGAATAAAACAACAAAAGAAATAAAGTGAAAATAGTATGCTTTGATCTGCAGAACAGTTTTTTCTCTAAATGTGGATAGAATTTTCCATCATGAGTCCTTTGGAATTGTCTTAGATTATTGTATTGCTGAGAAGAGTTAAGTCATTCATAGTTGATCATCACACAATGTTGCTGTTACTGTGCACAATGTTCTCCTAGTTCTGCTCATTTCACTTTGCATCAGTTTATGTAAATACTTCCAGGTTTTTTCCAAAATCTGCCTGCTCATCATTTTTTATAGCACAGTAATATTCTATTACAATCATATACCACAATTTGTTCAACCATTCTCCAATTTCTAATTCTTTTACCACCACAATTTCTAATTCTTTACCACCACAGAAAAAAATTGCTATAAATATTTTTGTACAAATAGGTCATTTCCCCTTTGGATACAGACCTAGTAGTGGTATAGCTAGACCAAAGGATATGCACAGTTTGATTGCCTTTTGGGCATAGTTCCAAATTGCTCTCTAGAATGGTTGGATTAGTTCACAATTCCACCAACAGTACATTAGTGTCCCAATTTTTCCACCTCTCCAACATTTATCATATTCTTTTTGTCATATTAGCCAATCTGATAGGTGTGAGGTGGTACCTCAGAGTTGTTTTCATTTACATTTCTCTAATCAGTGGTGATTAGAACATTTCTTATATCACTATAGTTTTGGTTTCTTCATCTGAAAATTGCCTGTTCATATACTTTGACCATGTATTAATTTTGGAATAGCTTGTATTCTTATAAATTTGACTTAGTTTTCTTTATATTTGAGAAATAAGGCTTTCTGATTTCCTTCTAATCCTGGTTGCATTGGTTTTGTTTGTTTAAAGCCTTTTAAATTTAATATAATCAAAATTATCTATTTCACATTTTGTAATGCTTTCTATGTTTTGTTTGGTCATGCATTCTTTCCTTCTCCATAGATCTAACAGGTAAACTATTCCTTGCTCGCATAATTTGTGGTATCACCCTTTATGTCTAAATCATATACCCATTTTGACCTAATCTTGGTATACAGTATGAGATGTTGGTCTATGCCTAGTTTGTGCCCTGTTGTTTTCTAGTTTTCCTAGAAGTTTTTGTCAAATAGTGATTTCTTATCCCAAAGGCTGGGATCTTTGGGTTTATCAAACACTAGGTTACTATGGTCATTTACTACTGTGTCTTGTGTACCTAATCTATTCCACTGATCCATCACTCTCTTTCTTAGCCGGTTCCAGATAGTTTTGATGATTACTGCTTTATAATATAGTTTGAGACCTAATACTGCTAGGCCCCCTTCCTTTGCATTTTTTCCCATTAATTACCTTGATATTCTTGATCTTTTGTTCTTCTAGATGAATTTTGTTATTTTTTTCTAACTCTACCAAATAATTTTTGGTAGTTTGATTGTTGTGGCACTGAATAAGTAAATTAGTTTAGGCAAAATTGTCATTTTTATTACATTGGCTCAGCCTACCCCATGAACAATTAATATTTTTCCAATTGTTTAGATCTGACTTTATTTGTGTGAAAAATGTTTTGTAATTGTGTTCATATAATTTCTGGGTTTGTCTTGGCAGGTAGATGCCCAAATATTTTATATTGTCTACAGTTATTTTAAATGGAATTTCTCTTTCCATCTCTTGCTGCTGGGCTTTGTTGGTAATATATAGAAATGCTGATGATTTATGTGGGTTAATTTTATATCTTGCAAATTTCCTACAGTTGTTAATTATTTCAAGTAGTTTTTTGGTTGATTTTCTAGGATTCTCTTAAGTATGCTACCGTATCATCCACAAAGTGATAGTTTTGCTTCCTTGTTGTCTATTCTAATTCCTTCAATTTCTTTTTCTTCCCTTATTGCTAAAGCTAACATTTCTAGTACAATATTGAATAATAGTGGTAATAATGGGTATCCTTGCCTCATCCCTGATCTTTTTGGGAAGATTTCTACCTTATCCCCATTACAGATAATGCTTGCTGATGGTTTAGATAGATACTACTTATTTTAAGGAAAGCTCCACTTATTCCTATGCTTTCTAGTGTTTTTAATAGGAATGGATGGTGTATTTTGTCAAAAGCTTTTCCTGCATCTATTGAAGTAATCATATGATTCCTGTTGCTTTTGTTATTGATATGGTCAATTATGCTGATAGTTTTTCTAATCAACCCTGCATTCCTGACATAAATCCCACTTGGTCATAGTGAATGATCATTGTGATATTGTGCTGGAATTGCCAGGCTAGCCTTTTATTTAAAATTTTTGCATCAATGTTCATTAAAGAAATTGGTCTTTTATTTTCTTTTTCTGTTTTAGCTCTTCCTGGTTTAGGTATCAGCACCATATTTGTGTCATAAAAGGAATTTTGTAGGACTCCTTCTTTGCCTATTTTTCCAAATAGTTAATATAGTATTAGAATTAATTGTTCTTTAAATGTTTGGTAGAATTCACTTATGAACCCATCTGCCCTTGGGGATTCTTTCTTAGGGAGTTCATTGATGGCTTATTCAATTTCTTTTTCTAAAATGGGGTTATTTAGATATTCTATTTCCTCTTCTGTTAATCTAGGCAGTTTATATTTTCATGAATATTCATCAATTTTGCTCAGATTGTCAGATTTATTGGCATATAATTAGGCAAAATATTTCCTAATGATTGCTTTAATTTCTTTCTCATTGGTGAATTCACCCTTTTCATTTTTGATACTGAATATTTGGTTCTCTTCTTTTTTTTAATCAAATTAACCAATGGTTTATCTATCTTGTTGGTTGATTCCCCCCCCCCCAATAAAACCAGATCTTAGTTTTACTTATTAGCTCAACAGTTTTCTTACTTTCCATTTTATTAATCTTACCTTTGGTTTTCAGGATTTCCAGTTTGGTGTTCAATTGGGGATTTTTAACTTGTTCTTTTTCTAGCTTTTTTGTTTGTTTGTTTCATGCCTAATTCATTGATCTGCTCTTTCTCTATTTTATTGGTGTAAGAATTTAGAGAAATAAATTTTCCTCTAAGTACTGCTTTGGCTGCATCCCATAAATTTTAGTATGTTATCTCATTGTTGTCCTTCTCTTTAATGAAATTATTGATTGCTTCTATGATTTGTTTTTGACACACTTATTCTTTAGGATTATATTATTTAGTTTCCAATTAATTGTTGATCTAGCTTTCCACTGCCCTTTACTGAATATAATTTTTATTGCATTATGATTAATATTTCTGCCTTCCTACATTTGATTTTGAGATTTTTAATGCCCTAATACATAGCCAATTTTGTGCTATGCACTGCTGAGGAAAAGGTATATCTTTTCTATCCCCATTCAATTTTCTCTAGCATTCTGTCATTTCTAACTTTTCTAAAATTCTATTCATTTCCTCAACTTCTTTCTTGTTTATTTTGTGGTTGGATTTATCTAGTTCTGAGAGGGGAAAGTTGAGGTCTCCTACTAGTATAGTTTTGCTATTTCCTCCTGTAACTCACTTAACTTCTCCTTTAAGAATCTGGATAATATACCACTTGGTATGTATATGTTTAGTATTGATATTGCTTCATTATCTATGGCACCTTTTAGCAAGATATAGTTTCCTTCCTTATCTCTTTTAATTGGAGCTATTTACTTTTGCTTTGTCTAAGATCATGATTCCTATCCCTATTTCTTTTTCACTTCAGCTGAAGCATAATAGAGCCTGCTCCAGTCCCCTACCTTTACTCTGTGGGTGTCCCTCTGTTTCAAGTATGTTTCTTGTGAACAATATAATGTAGGATTATGTTTTTTAATCCACTCTGCTATTTGCTTCTATTTTATGGGACAGTTCATCCCATTCACCTTCATAGTTACGATTACTAACCATGTATTTCTCTCCATTCCATTTTTCCTCCTGTTTGTCCTTTTCTGTCTCCTTTCACCCTTTCCCCTCTTGCCAGTGTTTTGCTTCTGACCGCCTCCTCCCCTCCATCTGCCCTAACTTTTACCACTTGTCCCTGCTTTACTTAACCACCTCTCCTCCTACTTCCCTGTAGGGCAAGATCAATTTTTATATCCAACTGGTTGTGTATGTTATTCCTTCTTTGAGCCAGTTCCAATGACAGTAAGGTTCAAGGGATGCCCACTCCCCGCCCTCCTGTCTTCTCCTCCACTGTGATAGTTTTTAGCACCTCTTCATGTGATATAATTTACCCGTTCTACCTCTCCCTTCCTTCTGCTCCCAGTATAATCCTCTTTTTCCCCACCTTAATTAATTTTTTATGTCATCCCCTCAAAGTCACCTTATACCTGTACCATCTCTCTATGTATAACTTCTTCTAACTGCACTATTAGTGATACAGTTCTTAACAGTCACAAGTATCATCTTCCCATGTAGGGATACAAACAGTTCCAGGAGTGGGGAACCTGTGACCTTTGGGTATGGCTTTTTGACTGAGTCCAAGTTTTACAGAACAAATCCTTCTATTAAAGGGATTTGTTCTTTGAAGTCTGAATTCAGTCAAAGGGCTGCACTTGAGGACCGGGAGTACCACACGTGGCCTTGATTCTGCAGGTTCTCTATCCCCACATTATTGAATCCCTTATGTTTTTTTCTTTCCTTTTTATCTTTTTATGCTTCTCTTGTGACTTGATATTGAAAACCAATTTTTTGTTGTTGTTCAGCTCTGTTCTTTTCCTCAGGAGAGTTTGAAAGCCTTCTATTTCATTGAATGACCATTTTTTCCTTTGAAAGATTATATTCATTTTCTTTGGGTAGGTGATTTTTGGTTGTAGTTCTAGCTTCTTTGCCTTCCAAAATATCATATTCCGTGACCTCCAGTCCTTCAATGTTGCTGCTGCTAAGTCCTGTGTAATCCTGACTGTGGTTCCCTGATATTTGAATTGTTTCTTTCTGGCTGCTTCAAAAATTTTCCTTGACCTGGGAGTTCTGGAATTTGTTCCTGAGAGTTTTCATTTTGAGGGTCTCTTTCTAGGTGGATTCTTTCAATGACTCTTTTATCTTCTGGTTCTAGGATATCAGGGCAGTTTTCTTTGATAATTTCTTGAAGTATGACATCCAGGTCCGACCTTTTGATCGTGACCTTCAGTTAATCCAATGACTCTTCAGTTATCTCTCCTGGATCTATTTTTCAGGTCAGTTGTTTTTCCAATGAGGCATTTTACATTTTCTTCTGCTTTTGCACTTGTTTGATTTTGTTTGATTGTTTCTTGGTATCTCATAGACTCATTAACTTCTACTTGTCCAATTCTAATCTTCAAGGAGTTATTTTCTTCAATAAACTTTTTTATGTCCTTGTCTATTTGGCTAATTCTACTTTTTAAAATTTTATTTTAATTTATGGAATAAAACAAGCATTTTCATAACATAGTACAATAAAAAAGATAATTGTACATGAAACTGCAAATCTACTGTGTGCAACTTGCTATTCCTTTCAAATATACAACAAAATTATCATATAAATTTTTTTCTTTTTTTCTGCCCCCCACCTAAAGATGGCTACTATTAGACACAAATAAGTATATGTATGTAAAATTATTCTATACATATTTCTATTTATCAGTTCTTTCTCTGGATACAGATAGCATCTTTTTTCATAAGTCCTTTTAGTTAATTTAGGTTTTTATAATAGACAAAATAATTTATTTGTTCAAAATCATTCTCAAAATGATATTCTTATTACTATATACAATGTTTTCTTGGTTCTGTACCAATCCCACTTTTTAAGGAGTCATTTTCTTTTTCTTGGCTCTTGACTCTTTTTTCATGATTCTCTTGCATCATTCTCGTTTCTTTCCCCAATTTTTCTTCTATCTCTCTTATTTGATTTTTAAACTTCTCTTTGAGCTTTTCCAGGAATTCTTTTGGGGTTTGAGTCCAATTCACATTTTTCTTTGGAGGCTTTGCATGTAGGTATTTTGATATTGTTGGCCTCTCCTGAGTTTGTGTCTTGATATTCTCTGTCACCATAAAAACTTTCTATGGTCAGATTCTTTTGTGTTTGTTTTTTGCTCATCTTTCCCAGCCTTTTTCCTTACTTTAAAATTTGAGCTCTGCTACTGAAGTGGAAGGACCACTGTCCCCAGCTTCTTGTGCTGGTGGCTGTAGGCCCTGGCTGTTTGCCTGTACTGGTGCTGCCTTGAGGCCCATGGGGGACCTTTTTGCTGTGGGGCTGCAGGGGTCTAGCTGCTAACCTGGTGCTGCACCAAGGGTGTAGGGGAAGGGGAATGGTTGGTGCTGCTAGGTACTGCAGGGTTTTGTCAGCTCACCTGGTACTGTGCTGAGACACCTAGGGGGTCCCAACATCGGCATCCGCCTATTTGTCTGGAGTTGCACTGAAGCATATGAGAGGTTCCGGAATTAATGTTTGCCTACTCACCTGGCATACAGGGGTTCAGGTTCTCTTACTGGCTTGCTGAGTCAGGGCCTACTGCTGGTTTGCCAGGACGCTTCCTGTGCTGGACTGTGCTCCTCTTTTTCTTTTTCTTTTTCTTTGTTAATATAAATTTATTTATTTTCAGTTTTCAATATTTACTTCCACAAGATTTTGAGTTCCAAATTTTCGCCCCATCTCACCCCTCCCCCCACCCCAAGATGGCATGCATTCTGAATATCCCTTCCCCTAGTCTGTCCTCTCTTCCATCTCTTCCCCCCTTCTCTTATCCCCTTCCCCTTCTATTTTTCCGTAGGGCAGGACAGACTTCTGTACCCCATTTCCTGTATTTCTTATTTCCCAGTAGCATGTGAAAACATTTTTTTAAACATGTTTTTTAAAACTTTAGGTTTCAATTCTTCTCCCTTCCTCCCTCCCCACCCACCCTCATTGAAAAGGCAAGCAACTCAATATAGGTTATACATGTGCAGTTATGCAAATGCTCCTCTTTTTCTTGAGTGAAAAAGACCTTTCCTGCAGACCTTCCAAGTTTCTTGGGCTGGAAGATTATTTCACCTTGTCTTCTTGATGGTTCTGCCATTCCAGAATTCATTTTGTGGTACTATTTTATAGTTGTGTCGAGGTGAATATGGGAGAGCTCAGGTGATTTACTGCTTACTCTGCTATCTTGGCTCCCAGAAGAGATCTTTTTTAAAAAAATATTCTTTGATACATGAGATGGTTCTTAGGGTGGTGCGACAGTACAAGAGTGTAAAAACAAAACTCATCAATGCGAATTTTTTTTTAAAACCTGAGGAAGCAGATGAGATTAGGCTGGCACAAGTGAACAAAGGAATGATATATCACATACAGCTGAGGGTACACCTCATTGACATTGAATAGAAACAGTTGTTACAAAGACTAAACTGGCTTGAGGACAAACTAGATCTGTGAAGAGTGCTCTAATCCAGGAAAATCCAACTTTGACTAGTTCCACAACTTCTCATTATGAGCCACAGAATCAAGTCAAGAGATGACTGGCCACCCAGACATGAAGGCAGGAACTTATAGAAAGCCTGTTGACAAAGCAGATAGAACCAATCTACTGGGAGAAGCAAAGGATCAGGGGTCAATACGTCAGAGTAGTATGATGTAAGGACACTACTAACAGAGAGCTAGCTAGTGAAGGGACAGATTATCTCTTTTCAGCAAGTATAGACAAGATGACTAGATATTTGATGAATGCACTTGATAGGTAAATGTGGACTTGGTTCAGCCCAAGTTAATATCCATCAACCTAGATGAAAAATAATGACAGAGAGAAGGACAGAGGTCACCCTGAACCAGAAAAATGTTGAGCCTGATTTCACTGTAAGTTGTTTATGAGTCTATTTTACTTAACTCACAGTACCTTGAAGAGAAGTGACAGTAAAGATTGAAGATGTGTGTCCTGCCTTACATTCCTGAACTGCTTGGAAGATTGTGTCCTGTTTTCAAAATTTACAATTTTATTGATTGTCTTACATTTACCACCCCTGTCTTACATCTACCACCCCTCTAGAGAATCACTGTTCTGAAAATGCTAAGAATTGGGAGACCTGAAACATCACTGACATACACCAGAAACAACACTTTTTCTTTATAAAAAAGCAAAGGTATTGTTCTGTCTTTGGTACTACTATGCTACCTGGATATTACCACCCCATCTAGGGTGCTGCAAATCCCAGGAGCCATCTGGGGAGCTGTCAACCCCAACTAGCTGATTGGAGACCATAAGCTTCTATACTGTCCAGAGAGCCGGTGGAAAACCAACTCGACCCAGATCTGAGGAACCATAAAACTACTAACCTATGTTCATCTTTTCTGAGAACTCTGCTGGCCCTAAAGAATATCCTTCAACAAACATCTTTAGGGTATGTACTTTCTATGTATGGACTATTCTTTTCTTTCAGGTATAGTTGGCCAAGTTCCCAGAAAACCACTCATTTTGACAGTATTGTTGTTAAATTTAGCTAATAATTTCAACAGGAGAATCTTATAAATTTCCCTTTTTAATTATTTCTGCAGACCCTCAAATAACACTAAGGCTATACCGAAGAGCCATATGGGTTTGATCCTTGCAGTTTTTTATAGAGCACAAAATGCTTTGATTCCATCATGAAAATGAAACTGAGCAAGTCCAAAAATTATGCTCATAGGTCAGGTCATTGTCTTACTCTGCCTAGCAACCTTAAGTTCAATATGTATATGTGGCCCATAAAAAGCCTGCCCTACATATGTAAGTAATGCCATCAAGTTTCTAAGTTGAATCCCAGAAAGTAAAGTTCAATTCACAGGCTACAGAGAATTCAATAAAAATCACTTGGCTTTCCAGGAATGTCAAAATTTGAAAGCATCCTCGGGTATAAGAGTAAAGACTGCAGCAAGCATTCAATAACTGTTTGCTCATGTTTATAAAATGAAACTTCAAAAATAAGCTATAAGCTTTGAAAACAAGCTGGTTGTTTACAGCAAAGGTGCTAAAGTTGTTTCAGAGAAAAGTTAAAATGTTCTCTAGCTTATCAAAGTATGACTGAGTGAAATATATGTGGATATATAAATTAAAAATATGACTAGTATGATTATCTTTCAAAAAAGATGTGTGTTCAGGCCTCCATTGCCCATTCCATATCTGATAATTTGGATAAAAATGCAACCTTGAGATTCCAAGAGCAGACAGAACTTTTGGTTCCAAGAGGAAAGCTAGGATTGTCATTAGAAGCTGAATATGGTAAAAGCTGGATATTATCTACCAATTGTCAAGAATACATGTCAGATCATAGACTAGACTCTTACATGGTCATAAAGCTGGAATAGTCCTGAGAAATCTACTTCAGTCATTTTTTTCTTTACTCAGGAGGAAACTGAAGCCCAGAGGAGTCAAACAATTTGGCTAAGATCACTCAGCTAGTTAGTGACTAAGTCAGACTGAGGCCTCTGTCTCCAGATATTTGTATAGGCAACTAGGGAGTGCAGTGGCTAGAGTGCTGGGCCGAGAGTCAGGAAGACCTGAGCCCAAATCCTACCTCAGACGTTTATTAGCTGGGTGACTCTGAGCTAATCCCAACCTCTCTCACCCATCTGTAAAATAGGGGTAGTAAAAGTGCTTTCCTTGTAGGGTTGCTAGATCAAATGATAAAATAAGTAAAATGCCTTGTAAATTTTAAGTCACTGTCTATAAATGTTAGCTAGCTGTTTTAGTGTCCAACAGCTCTTGGATGTTGTGGATAGTGTGCTAGAGTCAGAGTTGAGAAGGTCTAGTTTCAAATTCTTCTTCCTCTATTTACTGTGTAACTATCAGCCAATCACTTAGTATTTCTATTTATTTATTTTCTATTTAGTATTTTATTTTTCCCCAGCTACATGTATTTTTAACAATCACTTTTTTGGGGGGTGTGAGGCAATCAGGGTTAAGTGACTTGCCCACAATCACACAACTAGTGAGTGTTATGTGTCTGAGGCCGCATTTGAACTCGGGGCCTCCTGACTCCAGGGCCAGTGCTCTATCCACTGTGCCACCTAGCTGCCCCTAACATTCATTTTTAAAACTTTGAGTTCCAAATTCTCTCCCTTCCTCCCTTCCCACCTCCCTTCATTTAGAAGGCTAACAATTTTCTATAGGGTATACACGTGTAGTCAAGCAAAACATTTCCATAATAGTCATGTTGTAAAAGAAAACATAGACAAAAAAAAACCTCAAGAAAAATAAAGTAAAAAAATATGCTTCAATCTGTATTCAAACACCATCCATACTTTCTCTGGGGATGGATAGTATTTTTCATCATAAGTCCTTCAGATTTGTCTTGGCTCATTATACTGCTAAGAAGAGCTATCACTTAGCATTTCTAAAGCTCAGTTTCTTCAGCTGTAAAATGAGAGTAATAATACTTTTAGTACCAAAGGAGGCTCAGATGAGATATTGGAAAGTTTTTTTGCAAAGCTGTGGAAATATCAGCTATTATTCTTATTCCTATAATTATACTGCTTTTGTCTAATCTTCACTTTTGTGCCTCCTTTTCTAGATAGCCAGTGCCTTCATGCTACGGCATGGCTGTCCAGTTTATTATCCCATCTTCCTAGGCAGGATCCATCTGTCATTCAGTCAGTCAACAAGTATTAGTGAGAACCTGCTATGCTGCAAGCACCATGCTTGGCATACTGGATCTAAATATACAAATGCCCTCAAGTCCTTGCCCTCAAGGAATTTACTTTTTATATTCTACTGGGAGGTAAGTAAAAATAAGATATATATAAAATAAGGGCAGAGTGATGGGGAGGGTACATTGATAACAAGGGAACACGTCAAAGAGGTGGATTGTGAATAGAACCTTTAAGGCAACTAGCAGTATTAAGAGGCAAGAGAATCATGACAAAACAGATCATTCTAAGCAAAGTGCAAAGACAATAGCCAGACCCTCGATTCCCTGCCAAGTCTTAACTGTTCGTGGACAAACATTCAGAAGCTTGATTTTTTTTTAAAAAAAATTCTTTTCTAAAAAAAGCTGTTTCCTTACAGTACATGGCTTAAACTAGTGACAAAATATTGAACAAGATCTTTCTTTTCTCTCTCTCTCTCTCTCTCTCTCTCTCTCTCTCTCTCTCTCTCTCTCTGTGGCTTATCAGCCTTGTTTTGGCAGCAGCATTGAGGTTTAAGTAATTTATATCAATTAATTGTTCACTTTCAAGCAGTTAAGAAAGGCCCCTGATTTCCTTGTTAGCTGGGCATTGAAGTCGATTAATCACCAAAACACTTCAAATAAAATCCTCCAGTCAGTAAACATGCCATTCACTTTCCTAAGCCAACAGGAAGTATAGCTAAGGGTGATTCCTTCTACTTTCTTTCTTTTTTTAATAGTATTTTTCCCCAATTACATGTAAAAACAATTTGAACATTCATTTTTACAAAATTTTGAGTTCCAAATTTTTCTCCCTCTTCCCTTCCTCCTCTTCTCTCTTCCTAAAATGGTAAATAATTTGATATAGGTTATATATGTGCAATCATGTAAAACATTTCCATATTAGTCATGTTGTGAAAGAAGAAATAGGCCAAAAGGGAAAAAAACTACACACACACACACACACACACACACACACACACACACACACACAAAGTGAAAGTAGTATGCTTCAATCTGCATTCAGAGTTCATCAATTCTTTTTCTGGATGTAGATAGGATTTTCCATTATGAGTCCTTTGGAATAGTCTTGGATTATTGTATTGCTGAGAAGAGCTAAGTCGTTCATAGTTGATCATCATACAGTGTTGCTGTTACTATGTACAATGTTCTCCTGGTTCTGCTCACTTCATTTCACATGAGTTCACATAAGTATTTCCAGGTTTTTCTGAAATCATCCTGCTCATACAATATTATTTCATTATAATTATATACCACAGCTTGTTCAGCCATTCCTCAATTGATGGGCATCCCCTCAATTTCCAATTTTTTGCCATCACAAAGATTCCTTCTACTTTCAAAAGGAAGTGCCCACAGGCATGTTGCTATTCATTTTGAATCTACCTCCTCCCACCCAGAACCTGAGGAAATAATTAACCAACATTCTACCTGGGTCAGTTCAAGAAGACTGCTTGTTTCATAAGTGGGAGTAAAGATTCTGACTCTGATTCTGGGTCCTGAAAGTAAGAGTTATGTAGGCCCTTGCCTTAAAAAAAAAAATCAATCAACAAGTATTTTTTAAGTTCCTCCTATGTGCCAGGTCCTATGCCTGGTACTGGGGATACAAATACAAAGTGATACAATCTATATTCACAAGAAGCTTATATTCCAATGGGGGAGACAAATATACATAAAAATATCTATAGAAAAAAAATTATGAAAAGAATAAATACGAAGAAGCTAAATACAAGGTTGTTTGAGAGAGAGGAAACTAGCTGTTGAAGGGAATAGGAAAGACTTCAGACAGAAGATGAGGCTTACATTGCTCTTTAAGGAAGAGGGGAATCTGAGGCAGAGGTAACCCTAATTCCAGGCATGGGAATCGGCCAGTGCAAATATCTCAATAATTATTCATTGCCAGCCTCTCCTGCCCCTTCCAAAAAATTAAAATTTGAGGGTTTTTGTGTGTTTTTCTTTTGTGATTTTGAATTTAGATGTAACATGGAACCTACAATCACATTGTATACAATGATTAATGTAACTAATAGTTATTTCTAAGTTCCTCAAAAGCAGGGACCTTGTAACATTGTGTCTTTCCCAATGTCTAGCACAGTATTCTGTACATTGGAGGCCATTAATAAAATTTTGTTGACTGATTTATTGATGGTAGTAGGTTTCGAATAAGGTGGTGTTGTGGGGAAGAAATAAGAATCATAATTACTTCATGACATCTTGATGGACTAACAACGTAGAAATCCCCAAGCATAGTGGTGGCCTAATATTAGAAAATATCTAGTCCCAATGCAAGGACACAGTAAAGTGGAGGGTATTAGAAGAATTACTCGCTGTCCTTGATTAAGAAACTCTGCAGTTTTGTCTAAAAGGACTTCTTTCACAATTGTTAAAGCGTTTGCTCCCTTTCTCTTATGTCTTTTCTTGAACAGAGAATATTTTCTTACTGTGATAATAAATCCTGCCACTTGCATTTTCTCCCTTGACTGGTTTCCCTCTTTTTCCTGTGGAATGCTTTATTTTTCTATTCTTTTTTTTTTTGGAGGCAATGGGGATTAAGTGACTTGCCCAGAGTCACACAGCCAGTAAGTGTCTGAGGCCAGATTTGAACCCAGATTCTCCTGACTCCAAGGCCAGGGCATCCACTGCACCATGTAGCTGCACCTTTTACTTTCTATCATAAGTTGCCACAAAATACTGCTGCTTGGCTTCTCTAAGCAGGCCTGAAAGGTTGCAGGTGATGGCAATATCAGTAATTTCTCTTAGCATGCTAACAAATATCTTTGCTTTTAGTTTGGCCTTCTATCTTTGTATCTGTTGTTGAGTATGCCTCTCTCAAGAGATCCCATTCCTCTTAGCTGAAGGAATTAGCATCATTTTGTATTTTGGAATGTTGACAAAGGATGTTCAAACTTTCAAAATGACAGAACTGTATTGTTTCAAAATTATCCATACCACTACTATAGAATGATAGTATGTAGTATGTAACGTAATGTAGTAACTCAAAAAGTAAAAAGAACTGTAGAATTCAAAGTAAATAAATCCATTGCACTGGTTTCCCTAGGCCCCAGAACGTGCACACATAAAAGCGAAAATGTATATGATGTTTTTTTAAAGATCACCATACAAAATAGCCATCCCCTTCCATTTTTAATGGTCTTTATTGGAATAAAGGCAACTATTTGGAAAACTGACTTATGTGGAGCCCATTTCCCCAACAATGCCAAGCAAATGAGGCATCATTGCACAATATAATACTCAATACAGTGTGATGTAGTAAAAAGACTGGACTTCGAGGCAGAGGACTTGTGTTCAGGTCCTGCCCCAAAGCTTCCTACCTATGTGACTTTTTTTTTAGCTGCCTATGTGACTTTTAAGGCATGTCAATTCAACTCCTTGGACCTCATTTTCTCGTTATCTATATTGGACTAAGCAATCTCTGAGATCCCTTCTAATTCTAAAAGTTTATGATTCTATGGTGTATCGCCCCACCCTCGAAGAGCTCACAATCCACTTGAGGAGGTAAGACATACATGAAACAGAGAACAATACATTATATAAATGCCTAAATCAGCACTACTAAATTATAAGCGAATTTATTTATCAACTAAACAAATGTAAATACACGGGAGGTTGGAGAGGAAAAAGAACAATATGGAAGAGACTACAATAATAGAATCATTGACTTTCACAGTAGTTGGGGACAGCTTCACAAAAGAGGTACTACTTAAGCCAGAGGAAAAATACTAATGGTAGACCAGGCAGAAAGGGAAAGTGTTTCTGCAATATGAATAGAAATGCCACCACCAAATGAGTTGTAAGCAATTTTATTGTGTATTAAAGAAATCCTAATAGTGTTCAATTGCCAATATTTCAGTGGAGCTGCTCTGGATTTTGACCATGTCACTCCCCTATGCAATAAACTCTAGTGGCTCCCTATTACCCAGAAGAAGCAAATATAGACTCTCCTATTTGGCTCTTAAAGTCCTTCGCAGCTTGGTTCCAACCTACCTTTTCATGCTTTTTACACATTGTTCCCTTTTGTGCATTCTACATACCAACCAGAATGGCTTCCTTCTCGTTCTTCACATACAATAATCTATCTCTCATCTGAGTGCCTTTGTGCCAGCTGTCTTCTGTGTCTGGAGTGCATGCCCTCCGCCCTCCTATGCCCCCATGCCCCCACCCTTGCCTTCAAAGCCAACTAGGTGTCACAGTAGATAGAGTGTTGGACCTGGAGTCGGGAAGACCTGAGTAAAAATATTACCTTAGATACTTCCAAGCTGTGTGATCCTGACCAAGTCATTTAACCTCTGTCTGCCTCAGTTTCCTCACAAATTAAACAAAGAAACTTGATTTAGTGTTAGTGATGGGAATATAAAGTGGGGAGAATAATAGCAACAACCACCCAGGGCTATTATGAGGATTAAATGAGATAGTATTTGTAAAGCAGCTAGGTGATGCCATAGTGGATAGAGTGCCAAGCCTGGAGTCAGGAAGACTTATCTTTCTGAGTTCAAATGTGACTTCAGGACACTTACTGGCTGTATGACCCTGGGCAAGTCACTTGACCCTGTTTGTCTGTGTTCCTCAGCTGTGGAATGAACTGGAAAAGGAAATGGCAAACCGTTCCAGTATCTTTGCCAAGAAAAACCCCAATTGGGGTAGTGAAGAGTCAGACATGACTGAAAATCCTGAACAACAACAAATCTGTAAAGCACTTTGTAAACCTCAAAGCACTATTTAAATCATCACCACTGTAATTAATCACCCAGGTCTACTAGATCCTAATGAAGTATTCTTTCCACTCCATGACTACCTCTTAATGTAATCCCACTATTATGGCTAAATGTAAAGTGAGCAAAATGTTCCTTAATGCCTCCAGACTCCCCTTTTTAAAAAGCTTTTTCTGTCCCTGCTCCTCCTTCCTTAACTCCCCTTATGGCTAGCCCCTTTTAATAAAACCAGTTACCAAATTTTTCATCAGGATTAGGAGGAAGATGGGGGGCAGCTAGGTGGCGCAGTGCATAAAGCACCAGCCCTGGAGTCAGGAGGGACCTGAGTTCAAATCCCATTCCAGATCAGACACTTGACACTTACTAGCTGTGTGTCCCAGGGCAAGTCACTTAAACCCAATTGCCTCCCCCACGCCACCCCCCAAAAAAAAGGATTAGGAGGAAGAACCGACCCTAAAGTCAAAAGACACAAATTCAAACCAAAGCTCTGAAATATATCAATTGTATGATGTTGGGAAAGTCACTTGTACCTTGCCTAGGCTTCACTTTATTTGTTAAAAAAAAAATTAGAGAATTCTACTAGATCACTTCTGAGACGTCTTTCAGCTGTATGATCCAGCAAAAACATATATGATCTTCACCCTTATAGTAGCAGAGAATTTACATTTGAACAGGGAATCTCAAGCTAATTGAATTTCAGGAAATAGGTTTGGGGAAAAATGTTTTTGAAGCAGTGTCCTCCTGGGATTCACCCTGAAAGTGTATCACATTGAACTATCACTTCCTTAATTTCTCTGAGCCTCAGTTTCATCATCTCTAAAATGGGGATATTAAAACATCTTCCCAGGGCAATTCAAATGAGGTAATATATATTTGCTTTATTGTTTGGTTGTGTCTGAATCTTCATAATCCCCATGGACTGTAGCACACCAATACTGTCCATGGGGTTTTCTTGGAAAAGATGCTAAAGTAGTTAGTCATTTCCTTCCCAGCAAATTAAAGCAAATAGAGGTTAAGTGACTTGCCCAGGGTCACACAGCCAGTAAAGGTCTAAGGCCAGATTAGAACTCAGATCTTTCTAATTCCAGACCCAGTCCTGTATCCACGGAGCCACCTCAATGCCTGTTTGCTTTACAACCCTTAAAACCCCATGTAAATGTAAGCTATCATATCAGACTTCTCACTGGCAGTCTGAATTCAAGTTCTTAGCCTGCCACCTTTTAGCTGTAATGCCACAGATAAATTGTAGAGTCACAGCTCTCGACTCTTAGTTTCTACATCTGTAAAATAGTAATAATAATAACACTGGTACTACCTACCACAAAGGGGTATTGTGAGGAAGAGCCCTTTGTAAACCAGAAAATGCTATCAAAATGAGGTGTCATTGTTGATAATAGTAGTGAGAGTAATGTAATAATAATACTAATAATACACGTAACTGTCAAACTATATGGAATGAAAATGTCTCAAAATGTAGAGACCTAGTGAAAGGGATGAAAACCTCATGGCAACAAAGAAGATGGGTCCTCCCTGCTGTCCTGTCTTCTGCTAGAATTGTCCCAAAGATGCTCTAAGTGCATCTACAGAGGAGGATCTTTTATTCCAACTTTCACTCATTTACAGCAATCAGTCATTTTATCTGCCTGTGCAGATTCACTGAATGCTACCCTCAGTGCCTGCTTAATCTAGTAACAAAAGATTGCTTGGGATAGGAACTAGAGCTACTCCCAAGTAAGGAAATTCCCTCTACCAATGCAGGTTGAAATCTTCTCTGTAACTTAGTCTTCAAGAGCTTTCCAGATCCATGAGGGGTCAAATAACCTGTTCAGGGTGACATACATAGCCAGTATGTGTCAGAGACAGGATTGGAACTCAGATCTTACTAGATAAAGCACTTCCTAAATCCTTAATATAGACCAGGCCATAGTTCTCTCCTGGCTCTGCTTCTGACTCGCTTTGTCTTTTCACCTCTGTCCCAGATGCTTTCTCATCTTGGAGACATCTCTGCTTTTGCAGTGCCCACCTTTGATTGGAATGTTCCTTATAAAACCTCATTTTACAGTTGAGGTTCCCTGAACCTCCATTTGAGGAAGAGCCACTCCACCACCCAATCACCCAGGCTAGCCATGTTCAGCTAACTCCACTCCTGCCTGAACTATTATATCTTGGCCCTACATGGGTAATTCCCCTGCCCTCAGCATTTCCAACTTCCACTTTTAATTCCCTTTTATACATTGTCTCCCCCCATCCCATCATTATACTGTAAGCTTCATTGAAGGTAGAAACTCTTTCTTTTCACCTGTATTTAACACAGTACTTGGCACATACTAAATGCTTAATAAATGCTTCATCTCTCTAGCAATCTTTAAAAATGCTAGCTCTAAGACAGGCTCTCTATTCACTACACAATATTGTCTTTCAAGTATCAAGAAAGATACTAACAACAACCAAAAAAAAGTACCAATACAACTAAATGTATATTTTGTTACTCTGCTGTTACTCTGTTTTATTTTCCATTATAATTTCCTTCAAGCCTTTTTCATCTTATGCTATTCTTGTCCATGACTTTCCATAAATGCCCTTTATGGAAATTTAGCGTACGCTAAGTACTGAATGAGTAGAATAAATTATAAGGGTTCTAGGGGTTCAGAGGAAGGAGAAATCAATGCCATTAATGTAACATGTGTCCTCTTTGAGGAAAATGGATTGCCTTTTTTTTTAGTCTTACAGAGGATCTACATTAGCTAGAGGAGAACTGTTTTTTTTCTCTTTCTTTATGTACTTTCTCATATTTCCCTATTCAGCACAGCTACCTCCTGATTTTTCAGTCTTAGATCAGACCATTTCAAAGTATTATACAAAGAATCATATTTTAATTCCATTTTTCTTATTATGTGCTTCCTGGCACTTTCCACTAGCTTTACTGTACTTGGGAGAAAAATAAGCCATAAATCCAATTGTGCCTCATTTGTGAACTCTCATCTTAACATTTTTGCAATCCTTTTTCTTTTTAGCAACCAGTGTCAACAGTTACGCATGCCGTATACATAAACCTCATGTTAAGAAAAATGGGCAGTGTAAATCTGTTTACCTGGGTGCCCTGGTGAACAGTGGGAAAGGGGAACAGAGTCATATATAACTCACACTTGAAAGATTTAGGCTAGAAGGGGCCACAAAGATTATTTAGTCCAACCTTCATGTTTTAAAGGTGAGGAAACAAGCCCATATACATTAAGTGACTAATCTAAGGTCATACATATGGCATAGTTGGTACTTCAAATTCTACACTTTTTCCACTGCGGCACATTGGCACGTGAATGTTATAGCTTGTCAACATACATTCCAGGGAATAGAAAGTGAAATAATATCACAAATGAGATGAAAGCGCTATTTCTTGCATTCTTCTTGAAAATAGAAATTATTATTGTATCTAGAAGGAACCTGTGTTTAAAAAAATCTCTACTTTAGAGGCTGTAGAGACTGTTACTGTCTCTTTAGGACAGAGAAGGCTAAGAGATAAAAGTTATCACTGTCATCCTTTGTGATACTTCTCCTTGTGGAGTTGGTGTCTTTATTTGGAGTCTATAAGGATCTATGAAGAGTTTGTGGAGAAGACATATAGAAAGGTGGAGAAAAACTTTTTTCTTGTTAGGACTATAATCACTGTTATTTAAGGAGAAACACCAAGAAGTTATTTTTGGGAAAACTAATTCTGGAAAGAGACTAAGAGAGATGGCTTAAAAGAGGGGATGCTGCGAAGATGGCAGAATAAGACAGGAAATACCGGCTCTCCAAAATTCTCTCACAAACAAGAGAAATATCACCTCAAAGTGAACTTTGAGCGGCAGAAATAATTAAAAGTCGAGGTAAAGCAGTTGTCCTCCTAAGACAACTTAGTCTTACCTTAGGAAAGACTGAACCTGTGGAAGCGGAAGTTTGGCCTGATTAAAATGCAAGCACCTTCAGGTAGACATCGAAATGCAAACACCTCCAGGTGGACACCCTTGGATCAACAAACAACAAGGCCTGGAGGCAGCTGGGTCCAACCTCAGCTTCAGGAACTTTCACCTCACTGACTATGCAGTCAGACAGCTAGCTGAGTAGAGGAAGATTGAAGGAACCTTCCCTGCCTCAGAATACCAGGCCCAGTTGCGCTGACCAGACATGGTCCCATGCTGCAGCTATGGGTAAGGAGGCGAAAGCATAAGCCCATCGAGTGTAGTAACAGAGGATCAGGGACCCTGCTGGCTGTTTGCAGTTGCAGGAGAGCAGAGTCCCTGGTTTCGGTTCCAAGGCAGAGTAAGTTTGCAGCTGTGGGAGGTACAAAATGGATAATTTTGATTACATTAAATTAAAAAGGTTTTGTACAAATAATACCAATGGAGCAAAGACTAGAAAGAAAACAGAAAAGTAGAAGAAAATTTTTACAGAAAGTTTCTCAGTAAAGGTCTCATCTCTCAAATATATAAAGAACTTGGTCAAATTTATAAGAATATGAATCATTTCCCAATTGATAAATAGTCAAAGGATATGAAGAGGCAGTTTTTCAATGAAGAAATCAAAACCATGTGTAATGATTTTTCCTTAAATTGATAAAAAAAAAGCATTGATCTGAAACCATCAGCAAGCATTATTTGTAATGGGAATAAACTAGAACCCTCCCCAGTAAAACAAGGATACCCACTGTCACTAATATTAATCAATATTGTATTGGAAACCCTAGCAAGAGCAATAAGAGAAGAAAAACAAACAGAAGGAATTAGAATAGGAAATGAGATGACAAAACTATCTCTTTTTGCAGATGATATGATGATATACTTGGAAAATACCAAAGACTCAACTAAAAAGTTACTTGAACCAATAATTTCAGCAATGTGGCAGGATATGAAATAAATCCACACAAATCAATATTCCTATATATCACAAACAAAACTCTGTGAGAAGAGATGGCAAAAAATGCTCTATTTAAAATAACTGTAGGGGCAGCTAGGTGGCACAGTGGACAGAACACCGGCCCTGAAGTCAGTAGGACCTGAGTTCAAATCTGTCCTCAGACCAAGCACTTGACACTTACTAGCTGTGTGACCTTGGGCGAGTCACTTAACCCCAATTGCCTAAAAATAAAATAAAATAACTCTAGACAGTATAAAATACCTGGGAATACACCTGCTAAAACAAACCTAGAACTATATAAACATATATATATATATAATATATATATATACATATATATGTAACTTTTATACAAATAAGATCAGATTTAAATAATTGGAGAAATATTAATTATTCATGGGTAAGCATGGCCAATATAAGAAAAACAACAATTTTACACAAACTAATTTGTATATTCAAGACCATACCAATTAAATTACAAAAAAAAAACCTTACTGAATTAGAAAAATAATAACAAAATTCATTTGGAAAAACCGAAAGTTAAGAGTATCAAAGGAAATGATGAAAAAATGTAAAGGAAGGATATTTAGCAATACCACATCTTAAACTATATTATAAGGCAGTAATTATTAAAACTGTCTGGTACTGACTAAGAAATAGAAAGGTAGATCAATGGAATAGAGTAGACATACAATTTACAGCAGCAAATAAACATAATAACCTTGTATTTGGCAAATGTAAAGACTTGAGATTTTGGCATAAGAATTCATTATTTGGTAAAAAATTGTTGGGAAAACTGGAAAGCAATATGGCAGAAATTAGGCATAGACTAATATGTTACATCATTTACCAAGATAAGGTCAAAATGGATACATGACCTAGATATAAAGAGAGATTTTAAAAGAAAATTAGAATGGCAGCTAGGTAGTACAGTGGATAGAGCACTGGTCCTGGAGTCAGGAGGACCTGAGTTCAAATGCAGCCTCAGACACATAACACTCACTGGCCATGTGACTCTGGGCAAGTCACTTAACCCCAATTGCCTCACAAAAAAAAAAATTAGAGAGGCAGCTAGGTAGCACAGTGGATAGAGATTTGGCCTTGGAGTCTGGAGGAACTGGGTTTAAATCCAGCCTCAGACACATAACACTGTGTGACCCAGGAAGAACACAAAACATATTACTTATCAGACTTATGGAGAGGTGAACAATTTATTAATAAACAAGAGATGAAGAGCAAAGTGAGATGTAAAATGGATAATTTCAATTATATTAATTAAAAAAGTTTTATACAAATAAAATAAATGTAGCCAAGATCAGAAGGAAAGCAGAAAATTGGGAAAAAATTTTAGACAGTTTCTCAGATAAAGGTCTCATATCTCAAATATATAAAGAACTTTGTCAAATCTATAAAAACATGAGTCATTCCCCAACTGATAAATGGTCAAAGGATATGAACAGGCAGTTTTCCAGTGAAGAAATCAAAACAATTTATAGTCACATGAAAAAAGGCTCTAAATCATTATTGATTCAATAAATGCAAATTAAAACAACTTTGAGACATCCCAGATTAGCTAGAATGATAGAAGGGAAAAGTGACAAATGTTGGAGGGGATGTGGAAAAATTGGGACAGTAATTCACTGTTGGTGAAACTGTGAGCAATCTGGAATTATGCCCAAAGAGTAATTAAACTACTTGTACCCTTTGACCCAGCAATACCGCTACTTGGTCTATTTATGAAGATAATTAAAGAAGAAGGAAAAGAACCCATATGCTCTAAAATGTTTATAGCAGCTCTCTTTGTAGTGACAAAGAATTGGAAATTGTAGGGATGACCAATCATTGGGGAATGGCTGAACAAGCTGTGGTATATAGTTGTGGTGGAATATTACTGTACTGTAAGAAATGATGAGCTCAATGATTTTAGAAAAACATGGATAGATTTGCACAAAATAATGATAGGCGAAATGAGCAGTACCAAGAGAACACTGTATACAGTAACAGCAATACTGCTTTAAGAACAACTTTGAGTAAGTTATTTTTACTATTATAAATACCCAAAATAACTGTAAAGGACATATGAAGAAAGACACTATCTGCATCCAGAGAAATAACTGATAAATGGAAATATGTATAGAATAATTTTACATGGATATTTATATATATATTTACATATATATTTATAGATATATTTACATATAGGTATATATGTATATGTATATGTATGTGTGTGTGTGTGTATGTGTGTGTGTATATATATATATATATATTTGTGTCTAATGGTAGCCATCTCTAGAGTGAAGGGAGGGAGGAGGGAAGAAAAAAAGAAATTTACATGATAATTTTATTGTATATTTCAAAGGAATAGCAAGTTGTGCATAGTAGATTAGCAGTTTCGTGTACAATTATCTTTTTTATTGTACTATGTTATATGAAAAAAATATAAAGGACATAGAAAGAAAGACACTACCTACATCTAGAGAAAGAACTGATAAACAGAAGTATGTATAGAAAAATTTTAGATAGATACATATATGTATGGGTATGCATGTATATATATGTATATTTTTTTCTAATGGTAGCCATAGAGAGGAGGGAAAAAAAAGAAATTTACATGATAGTTTTGTTGTATATTTGAATGGAGTAGCAAGTTGTGCATAGTAGATTTGCAGTTTCACCTACAATCATCTTTTTAATTATATTGTGTTACGGAAATGCTTGTTTTATTCCACAAATTAAAAATGAAATAAAAAGCTATATAAAAAAGCTCTAAATCACTATTGATTAGAGAAATGCAAATTAAAACAACTTTGAGATATATTTCACACCTATCAGATTGGCTAGAATGATAGAAGGGGAAAGTGACAGATGTTGGAGGTGGTGTGGAAAAACTGGAACACTAATTCACTGTTGGTGGAATTGTGAGCTGATTCAACCATTTTAGAGAGCAATCTGAAATTATGTCCAAAGAGTTATAAACCTGTGTATACCCTTTGACCCAGCAATACTACTATTAGATCTGTTTCCCAAGACCGTTAAAGAAAAGGAGAAGAACTTATATGTTCTAAAATATTTATAGCAGCTTTCTTTGTGGTGGTAAAGAACTGGAAATTGAGGGAATGCTTATCAATTGGAGAATGGCTGAACAAGTTATGATATATGATTGTGATGTAATACATCACAATAAGAAATTATGAGCTTGATGATCTTAGAAAAACATGGATAGATTTGCATGAAATAATGAAGAGTGAAATGAGTAGAACCAAGAGAATATTGTACAGTAATATTGTTCTAAGAACAACTTTGAATGACTTAGTCATTTTGAGTATATTAATCTACTACAAAAACCTATGAAGTAAGATGCTATCCATATCCAGAGAAAGAACTGATAAATAGAAGTGTGTGGGACAAGTGAAAGTTTCTCATATGAAATGGAAGCTATGCCCCAAAATTTAGTTAAGGCTTTAGCATTAGCTGGGCCTAAGTTTCATTTTCCTGTAAATCATATAATAGGGTGATACACCAGCTGCCCACCCCCTCCCTTGTTTTGTAACCATCACACCAGCCTTATCCTTACCAAATAAGGCAATCTTCTAGCTTCCAAGCTTGGTTTGGGTAAAATGTATCTCTTGGGTTCTAAATATAGATTGTAAGGTCTCTTGCCTCAGCCAATGAGGATAAAGAAATTGAGGTAAACAAGTGGGAAGGGAGGTTTCTTGGAGTGGTTTGTCTAAGGGTATATAATTGGTTGCTTGCTGTTGTTTCTTGCCTCACTACTCCAGTCTGCCCTGGGTAGGTGATGCCCAACTCTCACATGAAACTTGCTAGACTAAAACTTCTGTTTTCTATTGAGAGAAACCTCTGAATTTTTATTTGAGTAGGTGGTCTCAGTCCCACTCAGAAGTGTGTATAAAATGGCTTTATACACACACACACACACACACACACACACACTATGTATACACACACAAACACTATGTATACCCACACATGTTTGTATCTAATGGCAGCCTCTCTAGGGTGGGTTGGGGAGGGAGGGAGAAAAAAGTACGTAGCAGAGAACAAAAGAAAACTTGAAAGGAAACACAGAAAAGCAAGTTAGCTTTGAAAATGATGTGTAGTGTTTATTATATAGTTTTTTAAAAGTAAATAGTGTGAAATAGGAATTCATATTTTATATTGAATTCTCTTTTTATGTGCTGTGTGCATGGAAATGTTCTCTTTTTTGTCTTTTTGTATTTAAGTTCAAAATGAATAAAAAAATTTTAAAAGGGTGATGGTTTAAAAGAGAAGATGAAAAGATAAGCTGGAGAGAAAGAAATGGGGATATCTCTTTATGAAACTATTGTAACCTTTATCTTGTTAAGAGAATAGTGAAGATACTTATGAAGAGATTTTGTTATCCTAACTTAACTGAATGGTGTGGGACTGAGGAAAAGTAATCTGCAGTTATAATAGGGCTCTCAGTGACTTTTTGTAAAGCTAAAATATTCTTAAAATATTATTTAATGTTATTATTTATTTCATTGTTAATAAATTGTGTATTTAATGTTTGTTTAGTTTGGTCTAGTTTGTTTAGTTGGCCAGTCAATAACCATTTATTAAGTGTCTACTATGTACTAGGCACTGTGGGATACAAAGAAATGCAAAAGATAAATTTCTTTTCCCAAAGAGCTCAGTCTAATGGAGGAGAAAATATGTACAAATATGTACAAATGTACAAATAATATGTACAACTATGTACAAATAAGCCACACACAGGATAAAGTAGAAATAATCAGCAGAGGGAAGGCACTAGAATTAAGTGGCATGGGGAAAAGCTTCCTGTAGAAAGTGGGATTTTAGCTGGTAGTTGAAGGAGGTCAGGGAAGCAAAGAGGTGGAGATGAGGAGGAAGAACATTTCAAACATGGGGCACAGCCAGTGAAAATGCATGAATCTGGGAGATAGAGCCTGTTGCCTGAGGAACAGTAAAGAATACAGCATTACTTTTATCAAAGGGTACACAGGAAAGATTAGGGTTTATAACATAGAGATATGAGTAACTCCTTATGGGAAGGGAGGTTTGTTCCATTTATTAAATAAATATCTGGTATGCTGAGTTAGGGTCTGGCTCTGAACTTAGCTGAACAATTTAGACTGATATTGAAATTGTATTATTTATTAAGAAAATGTTAAAATATAACTTAACCCTGGAATTAAGGGTGGTGAGATTAAATGTGGGAACAGGTCAAGTAGCAGGCTGAGGGATGACCTGTAATTGAGGTTGAAAGACCCCATAAACCTTGCTACACAAATAAAACAAGTGAAGGAGCTATTTTTAATAATTTGACGGATAGTTCTTGAAGAAAGCCTCTTGGTAAGTTCTATTTTCTTTTCCTAGTTTGATTTTCCAGTAAATCCTTTTACTTTTTCTATCATGGGAGAATGTGTGCACACAAAGTAAAAAAATCTCACTATGAGAAATCATTAAAAACAGTTCTTTGAAATGTAGCATTGGAACTTTTGGGGAAATAACTGTCTCTCTACTTGAAATGGTTTATTTCCCTCCATCCCTCCAATCAATCAAACAACAAGATGTATGGAGTACCTATTGTATATCCAGTACTGTTGTGACATAATAGAACACTATAAATTATAACAAATGAGAGTATATTACCCATCATTCAAACATTGTGTGTTTAGTTACCAAGTTTATTATACCTATTTTAGGGAGTTCTGCTTCTCTTTGAATCTCTTTGACTCTTCCTTCAACTTCCATCTCAAATCAATGATCAAGTCTTATTGATCCTGCCTCCATAGTTCTTGTATTCATTTCCTTCCCTCCACTTACACATCCTCTGCTCTTCTTCAGGCCCTTATCACCTTTCATCTGGGCTATTATAACAGCCTCCTAATTGGTCTCCCCGACCCCAACCACTCCCTTCTCTAATTTATCCTCCACACAGCTGCCAAACTGATATTCCTAAAACACAGATCTAACTACATCACCCCACTACTCAGACATATTTTGACATCTTCTTATTGCCTCTAAGATAAAAGACAAGCCCCTATGCCTGGCATTTAAAGTCCTCCATAATTTGACTCCTACTTGATTTACCAGTCTCATCTCATATTTCACCCCTTCAAATATCCTCTCCTATAATCAAACTGGGCTACTAGCTGTTTCCTATCCATAATATCTCCCACCTCAGTGCCCACGTCCTTCATGTCTGGAATGCATTTTCTTCCCGCTTGCATTACTTAGTGTCTTAAGCTTAAGCTTGATGATGTTCAGGTACCACCTCCTTCCTACATAAGGCCTTTCCTGAGTCTTCAGTTATTAGCATTCTCTCCCTCTTGAAAATGCTTCTCAGGGAAGCTAGGTGGCACAGTGGATAGAGCACCAGCCCTGGAGTCAGGAGGACCTGAGTTCAAATCCAGACTCAGACACATAACACTTACTAGGTGTGTGACCCTGGGCAACTCACTTAACCCCATTGCCTAGACAAGAAAAAAAAAGAAAGAAAGAAAATGCTTCTCTAATGATAAAACTGCTGCTGGTTCTTCATTAAAGGGTCCATTCTAGTTTCACACATATGATCCAGGTTTAATCTTGGGAGAGCCTGACCACCTAGAAGAGTCATACTCCATTTCTTTCACATTTTGGATCATCACATTTACCACTGCAGAGCCTAAAATTAAAAGTTACTTAAAGCTTAGGTTTGGCTCATGTATAAAGATCTCCTTAAAGCCTGGAAAGTGAGTGTAAAGGAACTCAATATACAGCATAAATCATGTTCTGGACAGGTATTTATTTCCTAGTATAATAGGGTTGTCTCATGATAATCCCAATTGATGAAATAAAATGTTCTAAGCCCTAATACCTTTATCAGGTGATTCCTCTTGTTGAGTTTTAGAATCAAAGAT
Source organism: Phascolarctos cinereus (assembly GCF_003287225.1). Lineage (NCBI taxonomy): Eukaryota > Metazoa > Chordata > Mammalia > Diprotodontia > Phascolarctidae > Phascolarctos > Phascolarctos cinereus. Next base: position 61,102,381 of record NW_027556098.1, read on the forward strand.
TTAAACTAGGTATGAACAATTCCTAGAATCCTCTATTTGATCAATTGATTAATCAAAGATGCAAACTGGAATGGAAACAGATGACAACGCAGGATTTGTCTTGTTGGTTGAAGAGAAACACTTGTGCCCTATGGGGCTTAAATAAAACAGCATTTTAGTAGCAGGTCAATCTAGTGATGAAGCAGCTCCAGCTATACCCTGAGGAGTTATGTCTTGGGAGTTGAAGAGAGAGTTTCTGACTCTCCCCGCCTCACTTGACCAGAGAATGACGTCGCTAACTTCAGAAGATCAGAAGATTTGGACTCTCTGTCCAAATCTTAGCTGTTCCCAGAATGACGATGACTGATGGCAAAATCTGCATCAGAACTAAGGACAAGGCAGACTCACTATGGAACCAGAGCACCAACTTTTAGATGAGAGCGGAAAGCTTACAACCTACAACAGGAGGGAATTTCATGAGGACTCCACAAAGAAAAGGGCTTCCAGAAACCAGGAGGTGTGGGTTACCCCTGTACTCCATATGTTCTCTAAGCTTTAGCACAGTTTCCCCAGGGACCTAACGTGTGCAAGGGAGGAGTGTATACCAGACTTTGGGGAATATTGAATGTACTTCCATTAGTGAATACTCCTTTCTAGAAGCTAATTGACTCTGACTAATTACTATCAAGTGGTTAATCAACATTGGGGAGCAGACCAGATGTGAGGTCATGAACAATAGCATTAGAAAAACCCAGCACTCAGTGTTACTCCTACGCTGAGAAGTAGTCAGACAATCTCTAGGGACCCCACCTTACGTAGCCCTGGAGATTTATGAGGCTTGTTGATGATAAACGTTTGGTGCTTCACACCTGTGGGAACCCACTGGAGAGATTCTTTACCTAGTACTTTTATTACTGGATACTATAATTTTCAGGATCCATAGCATTTTTTTCCCTTTCCTTTTTTAATTAGACAGTCTATTTTCCAGTGCATTTCCTTACAAATCGGACCAGTCTCTTCATGGTAACTTTTGCTTGTTTGAATGCTGATGTTGCTGTTGTATCATTCTTCCCATGTTTACAAGATCACTCTGTCCCTAGCAGTTCACCGAGAGGATAGTATGGTAACATGGTAACTTGTAAGTATTCATATATATATATATATATAATATATATATATAATATATATATATATATATATATATATATATATACACATACATATACATACATATATATACATATATACATATATATACATATATATACATATATACATATATATACATACATATACATACATATATATACATATATACATATATATACATACATATATATACATATATATATATATATATATATATATATATATATATACACACACACAAGACTGCTTGTCTGATTGTGAGATAGTTAAGGTCCTTAGGATAAGATTTACCTGCTACTCTAGAGACCTCAAGTAATCTACCACAAATGTTTAATTCCACTTGGGATGGGATTTTGGGAATCCTCACATATGCTTGGGACTTACCTAATCTGCTTTCTCTTTTTTTTTAGTGAGGCAATTGGGTTGAGTGACTTGCCCAGGGTCACACAGCTAGTAAATGTCAAGTGTTTGAGCTCAGATTTGAATTCAGGTCTTCCTGACTCCAAGGCCAGCACTCTATCCACTGTGTCACCTAGCTGCCCCTGTTTTCTCTTTTCTTGAATGAGCCTACTTCTCTTACTGTTCGATGCACTTGGAATTCTATTCGGATTGTCTTTGCACTGGCAGGGATCTATTAGGATTATTTCAGGTGTCTTTGGTGTAGGAACCTAGAGGAAATCTGCCTGTATTTCCATGAGGATTTCTTATTATATGTGGACCCCTGTAGAAGGTTTGGTGTACCCCTAATGGAAACTCTATGAGCTAAGGGAATCATGGGAGAATTTTCACCCAGGATAATTTGGTTACCTATCAGGCTCTGAATCCCCAAGGGGAAAATTCTGTGTGGGAAATTCTGTAGGAACAAGATTTCCTTTTGAGATAGGAAACAGGATTTTTTTTTCTCTTCTTTATTAACTTTGGTTTGGGGAAGGTAATTTTAAACATGAAGTCATACCTTTATTAAGTAATAGGCAACTAGTAACCATTGATAAACATTATAAAATGTCCTTTGTTTGTTGAGTCTGCATAACTCTGTCTTTGGGGACAAATGTGATTTCTTCCTATACGTGTGAAATATATAATATAATATGCATATATAATATCTGTACCAATATATAAAATATATTATACCAATAACAAAATATGTACACCAATATATATACCAATATATAATATGTAATATCTATACCAATATCAGTATAATATCTGTACTATACTATTTTGAGATTTTTTCCTGTGTGACAGTAGGAAACTAAGTGAAAAGACAATGCTTGAGCATCCCTAGAACTCCAAAAGACTTTTCTAAGAGATTAGAGATATCTAATTCTGTTCAAAATGTACCCTAGACCATTTGCCAAGGATGTCAAATTTTTAACTGGATGTAAGGGAGAAGAGGGAGGAAGAGAGCAATAGGAAAATGGCCAGTAAGGGTCTGGTTCTGAGAGCACACAAAGATGTGCCTTTCCTGGTGGGTTATACAGAGGATGTTAAAAACATTCTCTGCTGGTTGCCAATCCAACATGGCTAGCACCATCTCCTAGCCTTGAGAGACAGAGTCCAGTGCTATGTGTTGACAAGGAGTTTTCCAACTGGTGTCAGAGCCAGAAAAACAAATGATAGAGCTAGAACTGAGTTCACATACAAAAGGATCTGTATGCCCCTTTCTCAGCCTTGTGTGTGTGTGTGTGTGTGTGTGTGTGTGTGTGTGTGTGATTTTTCCTTCTTTGGTAGCAGGCAAATAAAAAACTACTTTGGGTCTCCAAGTTGGGGAAGAAGCAGTAAAAGTAGCCGCAACCGTTTTATCTCTCTACTGGGCTATGAGCCCCCAAATCAAGTCATCATGTCTACAAACAGGTGGTGTCTCAGATCTTTTGTCTTTTGAGTTTTTCTCTCCTAATTAGTGTCTAGAGATAGAATAGGTCAGGTCATAAGCTTCTGATCTTTAAAAACCTGGAAGATACATCAGAAATCCAGAAACTGGGGTTGACGGCAGAGCCTGCTGATAGCCTCACCAGTCAAGTCTGGTGAGGAGACAGTCTTGATGAATGTTAACCCAGTCCAATAATGAATAATAATAATGAATCAATCCAGCAGCTAAGATGCTGTATTCTGCAAGCAAGGAAGTAAATTATCCATTAGCTGTGCCACACCCAGAAGTAAAATTGATAAGGATTCCACAAAAAGATAAAAGTACTCCAGGAGCCAGGAGATACTTCTTGGTCACATATGTTCCAATATTATGTGTTTTTCAATATCTTTGTGCTTCAAGTTTGAACCATCTTTCCCAGGAGACTTGTGTATGTATAGGTGGGAGAGTGCTTTGCATTGGAGGGTGGGAGGCACACATTTTGTACCTGCCACCTTAAGTTTGAGGCCATTCTCTATACATGTGAAATATATAATATCTGTATTTAAGAAAGGGTATACCCAAATTTGGAGAGATGTTTTTATGATATTTATCTTTGCAATACATTCTCAGTAAATATCCCTTTGTGAGAGCTAATTAAGGTCAACTGGTTAATTGATGTTAGGGATATCAACTGGTTAATTTATATTGGGGGGCATACTAGATAGGACTCACAAACGATAGTATTAGAAATGCTGACACCTCAGCATTGTATCTAGACCTCTGAGGGGATTAGAAGTAGTCACTACTTTCTGGGCATCCAACCTGTCAGTAGGAGTTGGAGTCAGGAGAGTGAACCCAAAGGGTTCATTACACAGAATAGAAATACTTAACACAAAGGGCAAGGGCTCTCACAAGCATGCATAACAGAATAAAAAAAAATAAGATAGAATACCTTGTAACTACGTTAGCCTCATCTCAGAAGTGAGACTTAAACATCAGAATATGAAGTATTTTGAAAGACTGTTGAATATGTAGTTATGTTTTACTTTGCTCTGCACCACCTTCCTCAAAGTCTGTCTTCTGTCAGGTCAAACCAAACCAAGCCAAAGCTTGGGCTCATTCTTTTGTAACTAGTCATCTCCTTCAATGCAGGAATTCCCCCTTCCACAAGTTAACTCGGACTAAGGGAACTAGGATCTCCAACTTCACTGTGCCATACTGCCTCTCTTCTAGTCATTTATAAGTCTTCAAAATGTGATATACTAAAGGAAAATATATTGACACAAACTACCATCCTTTTCTACAGAATTTTAGCCAATATGAAGCTGTTACCACAATGAACAGATCAAAAGAGCCCACGAACCCCCTCAGACAGCAAACATTTGATCTCCTTGTCAAGCAGAGAAACATATTAACCAAAGACAATGATACAGAGAAACAATGACTTCATCTGTAAAACATGACAGAGGGAGATGGCGGAAGATTAGAAACAATATTGCCTTTAAAAAAACAATAAAGCTTATATCTAAGGCACTAGAAAAGGGACAAAGTGATAATACAAGGAAATTTTAAAAAGAGAGATAATGAAGGTAAAAGCAGAAATAAATAGAAATGGGAAATAAAATTGAGTTGATAAACAAAACCAGTAGTTGACAAATTGAAAAGACCAATAAAATAGGCAAACCAAATTTTAAAAAATTAGAGAAAAAATACAAATCAGCAAAATTATAAATAGAAGAATAGAGATCACAACAAAAAAAAGAGAAATAAAAATGTATTATTAGGAGATAACCCACATAGCTATATTATAACAAATTAGAAAATTTAAAGGAAATAGATGATTAGGTACTAAAATATAAGTTGCCAAAACTCACAACAGGAAATGAATAATGTAAGTAGACCAATTTCAAAGAAAGAATTAAGATGAGTCATAAAAGAATCCAGATGGTTTCATAATAGAATTCATCCAAACATTCAAAAACCAAATAATTTCTTTGTTACACAATTTTTTGGCAAATATAGATGTGGGTAGTCCTTATTAAATTGGCAATTCTCATCATAACTCACACTTTCAGTGATGAATTGGGTCCCAGAGCAAGGGACCCAAATACGTCATGCCCTCAAGGTTCTAGGGAGAGAGAGAGAGAGAGAGAGAGAGAGAGAGACAGAGACAGAGACAGAAACAAAGACAGAGACAAAGAGACAGAGAGACCCAGAGAGTGTGTCTTTTTTTTTTTTTATGAGTGATGGTAGGGAAGAGGAATGATCAAAAGACTACTCAAGGTTCATTGTATAATTCTAAAGTACCAAGTCCTATCAGTCCTGAGCTGCATGTTGTCAACAGGAAGCAAGCTGGGCAACTCTGTGCATGCTCTTTCCCCATCATGCTTGTGTAGCCCCTTATTGGTAAATGGGGTTGTTGGGAGAGTTGTTTGTTTATTTTTTTCTAGCTGGAAGTACAGACTGAAGGATCACAGGAGACAAAAGCCATGTTAGATAGGACATCACCATGGCCACTGGTGAATTATAAGGAAGGACAAACTAAACCCCAAACTAAATACAACCTTGAGCCTTTGGAGCCTTGTTTGGCTCACTGACCAACTTAAGGAGTGACCTTCCTGGACAGCATTGGCTGCTGCATTGGGGCCAGGTGAATTTATCCCATTCTACACTTCTTCCCTTACTCCTGTCTCATCAATGACTGACAAACTGGTATTGCTTACTGTGGGAGGCCAAGTCCTTGTGGGAAATCTCTAAGTCCTTATAGACTTTAGGGGTCAGTACATATAGAGGCTTGCCTCGGGATAAATGCTCCCATGACTCTTGCCCTAGCTCCATTTGTTATGGTATGTTGATTCTGAGTTCTCACTCATGCCCAGCCTTGAGGCCAGGTGGCTGACTAGGGTAGACAATACTAAAAATTGGGCAGGGAAACAATAGATATGAAATTTGGCATTAAAACTACTTTCTCATGAGAAAATGAGAATCTTTAGCTGCTTAGATTGTTTATATTATTAATTAGCGCTTGTAGATCATTTCTCATGGTACAAAGCTATTTTCTATAGCATATAATCTTATAACACCTGAAAATAAACTAGTCTTATGAGTATCAGTCTCAGACTCGCCTAGCCCGACTTTTCTTTCTCCAGTTCCCCTTCCCCTTTTTCTTCACCGCTCTGTTGCACATCACGCCGGCAGCTTACCCTTAAGTCTTATTTATTTGCTGTCTATACTTTTAAAATATGTTTTGTCTCCAGATAAAGATAAGGTAACTTTCACTGCATGCTGAGGAAATGTCTCCTTTAAATGAATATGCTGTATTATGGGGTCAAGGACAAAGGGGAATCTCTGAATAAATAGCCAAATAAGCCAAATAGACTTAACCACGAAGTATACTGAAGCACCATCTCTCTCTGTGTCTCTGTGCGTGTCTCTGTTTCTGTCTCTCTCTGACTCTGTCTCTGTCTCTCCCCTAATAAGAACACAAATGAATTTTTGTAGAGCTAATCTTATATCCTGTGACTCTTGAACTCATTGAGTTCATTGATATTCTCCTTTAATTTCTTGGTTGAGGCAAGTTGTATTTTCTAAATATACTAACATCTTATCTAGAAATCATGTTTTGAGTTCATTCACAATGTTAATTCCTCTGTTATCTTTTCCCTGTCTTATTTCAACGGCTAGGAGTTTTAATACTGTTATAACTCATACTCGTTTGTTTTTTTTTGCTTTTTGGTGAGGCAGTCAGGGTTAAGTGACTTGCCCAGGGTCACACAGCTAGTTAATGTCAAGTGTCTGAGGATGGGTTTGAACTCAGGTCCTCCTGACTCCAAGGCCAGAGCTTTATCCACTGTGCCATGGAGCTGCCTCTATTGTGAGTATCCTTTATGAAAGTGTGAGAACGGAAAAGTCAGGTTTTCATAATCCATATTTTATAGCAGGCCACACCCTTTCAGTCACACAAATCAATTCAACAAACATTTACTAAACACCTACTGCTTCTATCAGTCACAGCGTTAAGTCATACAAATATAATGACCAAACAAACAAGTTTCTGCCCTCAAGGAGCTTATTCTATTGGCTAAAAACAACAACATTTACCCATATGAATAAATGGTAATTTCTAGGATATAGGACACAGGTATGAGAATGTCAACAATAGAACAAGGTTTCTGGAGGGCATAATGGAAGGGTAAGGAAGAAGGGAAAGATATATAAGGGCAATGGGATTCACATTCATGAGTGTGAAGGAGCACATAGAAGTAGTTTAGGAAGGGAACTTTATCCTAGGAAGGCTACAACTCAGAGATTCTGAACTGAGTCTTAGGGATTCTGTGTGGAGCTATTACAAGGCAATAGAATGCAATGCCCTTCATAGGAACAAAGATGATATTGACTTGAATATCAATCCCTGAGAAAGAGATGAATGAAAATTGCAGAAAAAAAGATCCCACCATGTTTATAATTGTTGGCTATAAAACTATTTTATTCAATAGAACTAAGTGCCACCTTGGAGGCTCTCCCCCAACAAGCTATCTCCCATGCACTTGTAAAAATCATACAAGATTTCTCCAAAGACTCAACAATAGAGGGAAACTTTGTTCAACAGTCCTCTGATTATTAATATTAAATAGGGCATAATAGTAGGAGACATATCCTCACCAAAGTATTTTTGCTGCTGTCATAAGGGAGGTACAGCACACAGTACAATGTGAGGATAGATTCCTATAGATGAGGAGGACTTCCTGATGTTTCTATTTGAGAATTGTATTAATTGTGCAAATCCTTGAAATGTTGCTGAGCCCCTTAAATGAGATCCACAATCATGAAAAAGAGTTCAGGCTAACAAAAAAAAAAATGAAGTGAAAGAAAAATATTTATTGCCCAGACTTAAATATACAGTTAAATAAACAACATGTGAATCTGATTAATAGAGATCTCAGGCAGATACTACGCAGATGGACAATGAACTGGGCACAAAACTGAATAGGAGAGATGAGAATGGACTGGTTTGTCTTTCAGAAATTACTGGGTTTTTTTTTAATAATCTCAAGATTCTCCATGAAACAAAGACCTATCTTCATAACATCAATATTCTTCCAGCAATGATGCATGGCTATAAGCCTTGAAATATTAGTGTCCAAAGAATTAAAGTTATAGATCACTCAAAGGACAATGAAGATGTGCATGATGGACATAATAAAATAAAACATATCATCAATGAATAATTGTGCCAGAGAAGTAACTGCCAATCATGTAAAAAGAATGAAAAGTAAGTTCATTCTTGATTCACAACAGTGTGAATAGAAGTAGAGGAAGCCCTACAACGGAAGATTTTCAAGTGTATAAGGAAAGGAGAGTCAAGCAGGCTAAGACCTCTGGATTAGTTTCTACCTATATCTATATATCATATACCATATCATATATCATAGATATACAAGGATCCCTGCAGGCCCCACATTAACTTAAAAAACTACATACAACATTATCCATGCTCTTTTAAATATAATTTATACCATCAAATATTTCCTAATTATATTTTAACCTGGTTCAGCAGCACCATGGTCACCAGGCTGTCCCAGACCTCATGTTTGACACCCCTAGTCTACATCAACAGAGGGAGTATTCCCATTAATGATATCGTAGCTTCATCAAATATCAAGTTATTTGTTAGTGGAAGTAAAAATAAAATTTATACTTAAAACATGAGTATGGGAAAAAGGAAACTGTAAAATCAAAAGCAGTTTACATCAAAGATAATGACAACATGGACACTGCATATTAATACAAGGTAAGGTCATAGTGCTAAATGTCTATATCAATAATAAAGAGATGATGAATAAATTGAGTCTGCACTTAGAAAACTTAGAAAATGAAGCAACAAGCCAAAAGAAGAAAGTAAAAGAGAAATCATCAAAATCAGAGCAGAATTTAGTGCATCTGAATATAAGATGTAAAGGAGTTGTTAAGTACTCTTCCTGCAAACCAAAATGTAAAGAAATCCTTCAGTCAACCTGATAGAATAATAAGGAATCAGCCATTGGAAGAAGGCAACGGACACCAAGATAGCTACATAAGAAAGGCATCCATTCCTCTTAGGCTGATATAAAAAAGTAAATTTTCTCCCCTCCCAAACCCTCCCCTTCCCCAACCATGCTGTGTGAGCTGTGGCCATCCACAAGAGAGCCAGCTATGCAGGGAGCAGCTCTGGAGGTAAGTCTTCACGCTTGCCATTCTACAGAATATAGGATGTGAGTGGGAAATTCTTCTCCCCCCTCCCTTAGTGGTAACAGCATCTTTATGCAGCCTGAAAGGGCATTGCGTCATGTTCCTGATCTTCTTTGAATTTAAGAGAAAGTACCTTGAATCTGTAGTACTATTTCCCTGAGGAATCTAACCTACACGAGAGATTTGGAGAAGGGCCATAGTCCTAAAGAAACATTATCTCCAAAAATGGAAATTGTAAATAAATCTAAGAGCTGTTTTTAAAAATACTAGCAAAATTGATAATAAGCAAACTTAACTTTTAAAAAAGAAATATCCAAATGGAAATGAACCAGAGATCAAAAGAAATCAAGACAACTATCAGAGATTATACATAGTATTTCTGTATTAATGATTTTAAGAGACAAATTTAGGCTTGATGTCAATAAAAAACTTTCTAACCATTGGAGCTGTCCAAAAGTGGAATGGGCTGTCTCAAGAAATAATGAGTTCACCTTCAACTGAGGTTTTCAAACAGATGCTAGATAACTGACTACTTGTCAGCTGTGCCATGATGGAAGATCTGTACCCTTTCATGTAGGGATTGACAGAGATGGCAACTAAGCACCCTTCCACCGCTCAACTTCTATGATTCTGTGTTTCTTGTAAGCACTCTATTGTCTCTCTTTCTGTTCCTCAAACTACTATTGCCTTGGGGCAAGTAATAATTTGGAAGGCAAAGATAAAAGGGCATACATTATACATAAAAATCTTAAACTTTTCTACAAAAAAAATACATTTGGAATTAGAAACAATAGCATGAGAAAAAAAAATCTTCAAAGCAAATAGCTCTTATGTTCAAGTCTGATATCCAAGATACACAGACAAATGATTCAAATATGTAAGAAAGTGGCCAAAGGAGATGAATAAACATTTTAAAAAAAAAGAAATTCAAGCTATCAACAAGCAGATGACAGAATGCTTCAGATGGCCAATAATAATTGAAATGCAAATTCAAGCAACTCTGTGGTTTTAACTCACATCTATCAGATAGGAAAAGATGACAGTATTGTTGGGGGTGTGGCAAATCCATCCAACCATTCTGGAAAACGATTTAGAATTATACTGTGAAAAGTCACTAAATTATACATAACTTTGGCCCAAGTATTAATTTCATTACTTCTGCTAAGCATATATCTCAAGGAAATCAAAGACAGAGGGAAAAGTCTCCTATGTACAAAAATATTTATATCAGCATGTTTTGTAGCAGCAAAGAACTAGAAGGGAAATGGTTCCTATTGATTGGTCAATGGCCGAATAAAATTATTGTATATGATTATAATGTAATATTATTATACCATAAATAACAAATATGAAGGATACATAAAAACTTGGGAAGATTTATATGACTTGATCCAGAAGAAAGTAAGCAAAACCATAATAACATTTCCCATAATGACCACAATAATATAAAGGGAAAGAACAATAAGAACTCTGATCAATGGAATGAACAATTGAGACTTCAGAGGAGTGATGATTAAATATATCTTGGCCTCTTAGCCAAGAAGAAATATTCAATTGATACAGCATCAGTGTTGATTTTCTTTGCTTGACTGTACTTATTCCTTACAAAGAAGAGTTTTGTTGGTAGGAAATGACAGTATTGCTTAAAAAAGAGCATTGACAAAATGTTTTTAAAAACAAAAATGTAAAAGTCATATATAATATAATACATGTGCTTAAAATAATAGCTCATCTAGCAAGACAGAAGCAAACTATATAACAAATATAAAAATATGCAACATAAAACATGTGCAAAATACTCTTTATGTATACTGAGCATCATTTGGCAACATGCATAACCACTTCACCCAACATACCTTGAGCCTTCTAATTTAGCATCTCTTTCCAAATTTATCATACGTGCATCTCCCTCCATGCATTTTACAAATCAAAAAACTGAGCTACTTCGTGGTATTCACATAAAACCCTTCATCTGCTGTCTCAGCCTACGTACAATTTGTCCCCCAAGCCTGGGATTCTCTCCCTCCTCACTTCTATCTCCTAGAATGCTGGTTTCCTCCAAAATTCAGCTCAAGTGCCACCTCCTAATGAGGCTTTTCCTGTTCCCTCTGGTGCTCGTGACTCCCTGCTCTGAAATTACATTTTCAAAAATTTGTTTGCTATATATTTTGTGCCTTTGGGTAATTTCCTCAAAAGGAAGAAGTTTCATTTTATTTTTGAATCCCCAGTGCCCAGCATAGTGCCTGGCAAATAGTAGGTGCTAAATAAATGCTTATTGATTTATTGATCGCTTTGGGATAGTTCTGGGATTATCTTCAAGTGATTTACTAGCAATTATGTACAAGTGCTATCCTCAAACTTATTAGCCTATAGTCATATTCTTGGGCTTGGAACTAACTAAGGCTATCTTTTTTTTCTTTTAAAAAATTTAAAAATTTATTTATTTTTAACATTCATTTTTTAAAATTTTATGTTCCAAATTCTCTCCCTCCCCCCATTCAGAAGGCAAGCAATATGATAGCAATTGAAAAACATATTTCCATATTAAGCATATTGCCAAAAAATAAAAATAAAAAGCAAGAAACATAAAGTGGAAAAAAATTAAAAGGTCCTGGATCATTGTCTAGAGTAACTAAGTCTTTCACGGTTGATTATTGTTACAATATTGCTATTACTGTATACAATATTCTCCTGATTCTGCTCACTTCACTTTGCTTCAGTTCATTAAGTCTTCCCAGGTTTTTCTGAAACCATCCTGCTCATCATTTCATATAGCACAATAGTATTCCATCACAATCACACAGCACAATTTGTTTAGTCATTGCCCAAATGATGTGCATCCCCTCAATTTCCAATTCATTGCCACCACAAAAAGAGGTACCATAAATGCTTTTGTACATATAGGTCCTTTTCCATTTTCTTTTATCTCTTTGGGATGCAGACTAGTAGTGGCATTGCTGGGTTAAAGGGTAATCATAGTTTTATAGCCTTTTGGGCATAGTTCTAATTTGTTCTCCAGAATGGCTGGAGAACACCATAACTCCACCAACAGTGCCTTAGTGTGCTGTTATCTTTCTTAGGCTCATGGACTTACAGTCCCAGTTTTGAACTTGTGGATAGAACAGGCTGGGTATTTATATCTCCTGTCTCTGTAACTAACCTCTGTTCCCTAAGGCCCTCTCTACAACTGAAGCATGAAGTACAATAGAACTGGATTCAGCCTTCCTCTCTGTTTAAGCACACGTTTTTCCTACCTTGGTTTGGAACACCTATTTGACTTCTCTAGGTCTTGAGTGAGTAAGGGCAGTTTCTTCCTCATGTGACTTGTCCCCTTCTAAGCTTTAATCCAGCTCTGACTGTTTCACTACAACTGGTGAATAGGTTCTTCTTGGAGCCAATTTGGCTGACTCTCCATCTGTCTTGCCTTTCTTTCTGCCAGGGAGTCTGACCAACTCCCCTATGAGCAACAGATGGCTGCAATGTATTGTCTTTGGAAGACTCCAATTGTTCTCTGGGGATGTTTTATATGCTGGCAAGTTGCCCAGTCTTTCAACTACTTAAGATCAAATGGCTTTCCATTAGTTTTTTACCTACTGTGTCCTCCTTCCCCCTTTCCCTCCCCCTCCAACACTAAGATTTTTTTTGGCAGGACTCTATCCCTAACTATGCTGGAGTTCTTAACTGCCAACTCAAACATTGCTTATTTCTCTCTGAGATTTTCTGAGCTAAAGACATATCTAGTGTACAGTAGGCCTCCTTCAGGCAGTTTCTCAGCCAAGATATGAACTCATCATGAGTCATCATGTCTTTTTCATATTCTAAGACTCCAAACACACAAAAACAGGTTAACAATGGACTTATGGGTTTCCCCCCTTCCCTGTGATCCACTTTTTTATTCTTCCCTGCTCAGAATGCAATAAAAATAACATATGTTAAAAAACAAATTATGCATTGTAAAAAATACAGACATCAAATAAATAAGGAATAAAGAGAGTCAGAAACTCCCAAGGATAAATGATGCCAATTTGTCAGGCAGCAATATGGCAGGGAAGGGGATAAGTGGAGACTATAAATTTACCAACTCCCATCAGCAGTAAAGGAAGCATAGTCAGGGAAACAGCAAGATTCTGTCTGGGTAGATCACTCTTTATATGGGTCACTGAGACAGACATGGCTCCAACTACTCAGTGTTATACTACATTCAGAACAGCAGTGCCCTTCATTTCAATTGATTCACCACTTACATATCCACTCCCTAGGCCCTTCTCCTCTCCTTGGATCTCAAAAGTCCCTGGGTTTCCCTCATTTTATGTGGTTTACACCTAGTGATGTGCTGCAGTCAGGTCATACCAGCTCTCTTGAGGTCCAGACTGTTAAATTTTAAGTGTATTTACACCTCTGAAATTGGCTAATGCTACAAACAAGGGCTTGATTTATTGTTTTGTTAAGTATCTAGAATTAATGGAAAATTATCAGAGAAAATGCTCAGTGCAAATAAAAGTGTGCCAAGCATACTTTTTTTTTTTAGAGCTGGTTTTGCCAGCGTATTCATGCCAAAGTAATCATTACATTAATTAGCTTATTCTAGAAATTTCAACCTTGGTCAGAATAAATTCTTTCAGGGAAGTCTTGAGGCTGGTGATTTTGTACAGCCCTCCTTCACTTAAATTCAATTCACTTACATGTCATGGCATCACCTCTCTGATGTCATGGTCCTCTTCCAGAATGAAGGACAAACAGCAACCTCTGTGAGTAGACAAGGAACTGCCCACTGGGGCCTAAACTTCCAGTTGGGCAATATGGTTTTCTTCCTTCCTTTCTTCCTTCCTTCTGTGTGGGACAGTGACCCTAACCCAAATTAAACTCAGAGACTTCTCAAGGTGGAAAGCAAAGGTTACCTTTATTACAATTTTGAGAGATGGCTGTCTGCTCCTTCGATACACGCAGAGAGAGAGAGACTGCATAACAGGGGCCTTATAAAAGCAAATCTTCACCCACCATGAAAACAAGTCTCCACCCACCACTATCCCTTACCCCCTTAACTGGGGGTGGGCTTACATTCTAAGCTTGAAAGTTTCTTCCTATCCCCTTAACCGGGAGGTGGAGCTTACATTCCAGGAGCGGAAATTCAAAGACAAGGAAAGAGGCCGGAAGCCAAGGGCAAACGGCTCAGGTTGGGGCTGGGGCAGGGCTTATTCTTTCTGTTAAGTGCTTAAAAACAGGGTCTGAGTGGGGGAGGATTTTGAAAGTAATAATCAAGAATTATTTGACCCTTTGAGTAGCCTTCACTTCTGACGGTTCACTTCTCACACTACCTTCTGAACTCATTACCTTAATTACACTGAGAAGTCTTCACTGGGACATCCCATTCACTTCCTTCCTTCCTTCCTTCCTTCCTTCCTTCCTTCCTTCCTTCCTTCCTTCCTTCCTTCCTTCCTTCCTTCCTTCCTTCCTTCCTTCCTTCCTTCCTTCCTTCCTTCCTTCCTTCCCTCCCTCCTTCCCTCCCTCCTTCCCTCCCTCCTTCCTTCCTTCCCTCCCTCCTTCCCTCCTTCCTTTCTTTCTTTCCCTCTGTCCACATAGAGTGGACACCCTTACCTGCAAGTGCTCTGCCCAAAGGGAATATAAATTTTAATCTCTGAAACTTTTTTTCTCTCTTAAAGACCAGCCTTAACTCAAATCACTCCCGCTCTCATTGATTGGCCAACAATAGGTCCCAGGCCAAGCCCTATTTGATCATTGTTTGGACCCTGCTTGGCTCACAATGAATGTAAATAGCAATTTTTTCTATTTTGGCCAGAAATCCTGAGGATCTTCCCCTCCCAGATCTGTCTATCCATCTATCTATCTATCTATCTATCTATCTATCTATCTATCTATCTATCTATCTATATCTATTTTTAAGAGGCCATTCTTTGCCTTATTTCTTATTAAACGTTAATCACTGAATGGGCATTGCTTCAGTCAAACTGAGACCTGTTAAAGACCTTAGCTTGAAAAGGCCCAGGTCCCCACTGCATCCTGGGCCATCTCCAGTTGTCCTGATCTATATCTGGCCACTGGACCCAGATAGCTCCAGAGGAGAAAGTGAGGCTGATGATTTTGCCCAGTCCTCCATCACTTAAATCCAATTCACTTGCATGTCATGGTATTATCTCCCAGATGTCATGGTCCTCTTTGAGCACAAAGGACAAGCAGCAATCTACAAAGAAACTCTTCTCCTATAATACCTTAGTACTGTCTATGCTTTCTGGTTCTTGTTGAATATACCTATAAGTACCAAGTGAAATGGTCCATTGTCACTAGGACACTGTTTACATTCTTTCTAGGGCCTTCCAGAGATAAAAAAAAAGTATAAACAAACAAACAAAAAACCCCCAAAGTCTTGTTTATTTGTATACTGTCCAAGTTTGCAATACATGTTGGTAACACTTATCTTTGAATATATTGAACACAAATCTCACACTTCTTACAGACATCTACTGACATCTTTAACCAATACAATCTATTTCTTAATAGCTTTAGTGAAATCTTGATCTAGGAGTTCAGAGTTATCATGCAGTGAGTGCTTTTAATGGCCATAGAATAAAATACTTCATTTCCTGGTACCATACATAGGATCAATTACAGTCTGCTACAACACCCTATTATATAGGTCAAAGTGCTGCTACTCTCTCAAAAAAATTTTCCCCCTTTATTCATTCATTTGTTTGTTTTCAAAAAGCTGGGGCAATTTACTTTTTGTCCTGCACAGTTTTCATTTATGATTTCTTGAAATAGAGCTCTGAAAAAAAATCAGGCTTTTAAAAAGCCCCTTGTGATTCAAATGGAGTTACTTGACTAAGCCTTTAAACCTAAATAAATCACTTTGGCTTTCATTGAGTGTCCAATAATAGCCCCCAGCCCAAACCTCTGTGGCTCATTGTTTAGTTTTTGATGCCTTATGATGAGTGTAACTAGCAATTGTTTTCTGTTCAGGACAGGAACCCTGAAGGTCTTCCCTTCCCAGACTGATACTTTTGTGATGGTAAATTAAATCATCTGTCTCAATTCTTACCTAGCCCTCAGTCATTGAATGGAAGTTACCTCAGACATATGGAGACCCAGGAAAACAGACCTTCATAATAGACCTTAATTTAGAAAGGCCAAAGTCACCCACTGCATCCCAGGCCATAGCCACTCATCTTGACTTTTGTCTTGCCACTGGAAGATGACTCTGGAGGAAAACATGAGGCTGACAACTTTGTGCAGCTCTGCGTCACTTAAATCCGATTCATGATCAAGTCACTTTTGTGGTGACTTGTGGTGTCCTCTTTTAGAAAGAAGTATGAGCAACTCTCAAAGGTGGGGTGCCCTCTGAGGAATTAAGATGGAATCCCCAAGGGCCACATCCTTGTTTCTAGCCCTATATTACTTCTTATAGTTCTTTATCATGGAGCTGTTCCCTCTGTCAGTCATCCAAGGAAAATTGGGACAAGGAGAATTTATTTAGTGTAACAGGTTCATATCTAAGGGCACACTCTCAGGCAAAAGTCCCAGACTCTCATAACTTTGCTTTCCTATGATAGGGACCTGATTCTCTTACATGTCAGAGATTACTTTCACCGTTCTATAGATGTTACCATAATGTAAACTCATGGTAATATGGAGTATGGTCCCAAGCCAAGACCTTTGTCCCTCATCACAAAAAGAATTTGGGTCCTATTTGTCTATGGGACCCAGAAAACCCTTGAACTTTCCTTGAACTCACTTACTTGATCAATGAAGTCTCTAGGGTTGCCTAAGGCTATAATCCACTCAAGTGGCCCAGTACCTTACATGTGCAATCCAGTCCAACATTCTCCTCTATTCTATTCTGGTTCCTTTCAAATTCTTGACCTTTTATTCTTCCAGATGAATTTTTTTTCTATAAAGTAACCCCTTGGTAGCATGAAAATAGAAAAATTAAAAAAATAATTTGCAGCTAAATGGAAGAACACTTTCACAGGTGTTGAGAGAACAAAGAAAAGAGTTGTAAGAGTTAATTTTGTGTTTTGCTTCAAACCTGGAAGGATTTGAATGTATTGATGCAGAGTAAAATGAGAAGTACCTGGAGAAAATTTATACTATGATTACAATTTATAAAGAGAAACAATGTAGAGAAACTTAAGAACTCTGATAAATTCAATTATCAGCCATTACTCTGTAGACCTGATAATGAAATCTGCTTCCCATCCCCAGACAAGAGAGGGGATGGACTAGAAGTGAAGAATGAGGCATACATTTTTAGAGCTGGCTAATATGTGGATTTGTTTTGCTTGACCTTAATTATTGATTACCTCTCAGGTTTGTTGTAAGGATTAAAGAGATAATAATTTTAAAGTACCTATCACAATGTTTGACACAAAGTAAGTTATTGCTCTTATAATTATTTTTACAAGAGAAAGTTTTTTTAATATAAATTTATTTATTTGTAGTTTTCAATATTTACTTCCACAAGATTTTGAGTTCCAAATTTTCACCCCATCTCACCCCTCCCCCCACCCCAAGACGGTATGCATTCTGAATATCCCTTCCCCTAGTCTGTCCTCTCTTCTATCTCTCCCCCACTTCTCTTATCCCCTTCCCCTTCTATTTTCCTGTAGGGCAGGATAGACTTCTGTACCGCTTTTCCTGTATTTCTTATTTCCCAGTAGCATGTGAAAACATTTTTTTAAACATATGTTTTTTAAAACTTTAGGTTTCAAATTTTCTCCCTTCCTCCCTCCCCACCCACCCACATTGAAAAAGCAAGCAACTCAATATAGGTTATACACGTGCAGTTATGCAGAACACTTCCATAGTAGACATGTTATGAAAAACTAACTGTTTCCCTTAATCCTATCCTGCTCTCCCATTTATTCTATTTTTTCTTTTGACCCTGTCCCTCTTCAGAAGTATTGGCTTCTGATTACCCCCTTTCCCAATCTGCCCTCCTCTCTATCATCCCCCTGTTCTACAAGAGAAAGTTTTTATTGGAGGTGGGGAAGAATGAGAGGATGATAATATTGATACAAAAATGTCAATAAAACATTTTTAAAAGTATACAGAATAAACAAAAGGAAACAAAGGGAAATAGACAAGTAGGACATCTCTGGAACTAATATGATGAATGCATTATGTATTTTTTTTTAAAAGCTAAGTAGTAAGTAATGGAGATTCACAGCTTCATGTACAATCTGTTCAGCTACTCTCCAGGTAATGGCCCTCCTCTTACTTCTGTGATACAACAAAAAGTGCAGCTAATATGGTCCTTGCCCTCTCTTAATCTTTTGAGGTTTAAGCCTAATAGTGGTATAAATGGGTCAAAGGGTATGAGCAAGTAAGTGATTTTTTGAGTATAGTTCCAAATTGTTGTCCAGAGCAGCTGTACCAATTCATAACTTGACCAATAATACATCTTATCTACCACATGTCTACCACATCCCTTTCGTAATTGTCATTGTCCCTTTTTGTCATCTTTACCAATCTGATGGGCATGAAGTGGAAACTCAGAGTTGTTTCCCCTTGTTATTAATGATTTGGAGCATTTTTTCATATGGTTGTTAATAACTTGCTTTTCGTCTTTCAAGAATTGCCTGTTCAGATCCTTTACCAACTGGAAAATGTTTTTTTAAAAAATATGTTTAAACTAGTTTCCTAAAATTATGTTTAAATTAGTTCCCTAATTAGTTCTCTAACATATCTTGGATATTAGACTTTTGCCAGAGCAATCCCAATTAACTATTTCCCTTATGATTTTTAACTACATTGATTTTGTTTGTGCAAAAGCTTTTTAACTTTATGCAGTCAAAATTGTCTGTTTTGTCTCCTATGATCTTCTCAACCCCTGGTTTGGTCAAGAGATCTTTTCCTATCCGTAGCTGTGAAACGTTATCTTCGTTCTTGCTCTTCCAATTTGTTTATAATGTGGCCTTCTACCTCTGGGTCGAATATCAACTTGGGACTTATAGGATATGATAGGAGCTGTTGGTTTTAGACTAGTTTCTGCCAAATAACTTTCCAGTTTTTGTCCAATAGTCCCAGCTGTTGGGATACTTGGGTTTACTGAACAGTTTGCTTCTAGATCTTGTGTACCTAATCTAATTGATCAACTTTTGTATTTTTTAAGCAGTTCCAATTTGTTTTGATGATAACTATTTTGTAAGTATAAATTGAGATCTACCCCCACTTTCCTTACTGTTTCCTTTCAAATACTTGACCTTTTATTCTTCCATATGAATTTTTGTCATCCCCTCCCCCCCATTTCTATGAAGTAACTACTTGGCAGTTTGACTGGCATGGCACTGAATAACTACATTAATTTAGCTAATATATCTCTTCATCCACTCCCATGCCAAACCGGCAGAATCTCTAGATAGTTCTAAGATCCTTCCTTTTATATAAATTTATTGGGGCATGAAGAAATCTCTCACATAATGCCTTTGATTAATTCAAGGAAGTATGCCAACCCTGTTCACACTGATTCTGGCTGATTGGTTCAACCAAGAAGTGTTCTTACCTAACAAAGGTAATTACTTAAAAGTAATGCTTAAATTACTTATTTATTATAGTCATTACTTAAAGGTAAAAGTGGTACTTAAAAGAAGTGGGTGGAATAATCAGTGAACTACCACCCTTTCAGTGAAATCAATTTGGCTGAATTTTTAACCTTCCCTATCTGTAAGTCTTCCAGCAACACAAAACAATATCAAAACGAGTTTGGCATTTTACAAGTTTATATGTTAATAGGGATATCATTTGGATCCACAATCTGCTTCACTTCTTACTGGCAGTCCTCAGCCCCGGAATTCCCTCCTCATTTCTGCCCCCTGGCTCCCTTCAAATCCCAGCTAAAATAACACCTTCTACAAGAAGCCTTTCACAATTCTCCCTAATGCTAGCATCTTTCTTCTATTGATTATCTTCAATTTATTTTGTATATATCTTGTTTGTACATGGTTGTTTTCATGTTTTCTCCCCACCTGAGAGTCCCTTAGAGAAGGGGCTGCATTTTGTCTTTCTTCGCATCCCCTGGCTTAGCAAGGTGTCTGGCACATTGGCAGATTAGTAAATGCTTGTTAACTGACTTGCCCGATTGCTTCCGGGAATGGATCTTTCTCCTTGCTGTCAGCAGTTATTAACTATTTTCTGTGTCAGATCCCTTTGACAGGTGAAGTCTATGAATCCCTTCTCAGAATAACGTTTTTAAATACATAAAATCAAATACATAGGATTACAAAGGAAACTAATCAAAATGAAACAAAGTATTTTCTTTGTAATGTTTTTATTTTTACCCAATTACATGTAACCCCCCCAATTTTAACTTTTTTAAAGTTCCAAATTCTCTCCATCCCCCTCCCCTCATTGAGAAGGCAAGTAATTTATTAAAATACATATTTTTTAAATTTATGAATCCTTTCGGAAGTCCGGTGAAGCCTACAAACTCCTCAGAATAACGTTTTCAAATGCATAAAACAACATGATATAAAAAAATCAATTATATTGAAAAAATTATAAAAATAATTTGGAGAAAAAAATCAAGGAACTTTGAAACGTATGCACAGACCCCAGGTTAAGAACCTCAGTTCTACGTGGTCTAGACGCTCCAGGTCTTTATCTAACAACAAAAAAGATGCTAATTGAGCCTTAAGTGGATAGATGGTTTCTTTTTCTAACGTTTCCTCTAGGGAAGAAAGGTAAGGATGCTAATTCCCCAAAAGTGATCTCCAAAGCCCCCTGCGGGTGACAACCAGAGCCGGGGGTCGAAACTGGCATGCTGAGCACGGCCCGGAGAGGGGACGCCGGGGTGCCGCAGACAGCGAGTCTCCAGGAGAGTAGAGCCTGGCTGGTCCCAGCGTGCGCGCAGCACCCTCCCATGCACCTCGGCATCTTCCGCCTCTTGTTGTCAGGAAGAACGAGACGGGGGGAGGGGAAGGGAGGACGCGGCCCTGCGCACCGCAGCTCCCCCCGTTTATTAGCCCAGCTCCAACCCCGCCCCTCCTCCCCCTCCCCCCCGAAAGGGCGCTCGCCAAGCAGCAGCCACCGGCTAACAGCGGCCTCACGTCCGCCAGACATCCCCTCCCGCCCCGCGCGAGCTCCAGGGCCCAGGCCCCGCCCCCGGCGCCAAGAAAAGACAGACCACGGCGAAAAAGAGCGTAGGTTGCTGTCGGAAGTCCCCTACAAGTTCCCCTTCCGCTCTACAAACCACTTCCGGTTTGGTCCGCCAACATGGAGGCTAAGGCCTCTCGGGCGAGCGGCTTCTGATCGGCGGCGGTGCAATTTATTTTTCCCTCCTTCCTTTCTCCCCATCTCGTCCGCTTTCCGGCTCCCGGGCTCCCTGAATGGGGTCAGGGCTCCCCGCCGTCCGCTCCGGTTCCCGCTCCGTTGCGGGGCAGCGTTAGGTAGAGGCGGGGTGGCGACAGGCCGAGCCGAGGCGGCTGCGCCAGCCCCGAGTTCCGAGCGGCGGCGGCGGCGGCGGGCGGGGGAGGGAGGTGGGTCTCCCGAGCCGCGTTCTTCGGCGCCGCCGCGCGCGGGCCGCCCCCGCGCCTCCCCGCGCGAGCTGCCATGGCCCCCGTGCAGCTGGAGAGTCACCAGCTGGTCCCGCCCGGAGGCGGCGGCGGCGGCGGCCCCGCGTCCGCGCCCGCGCCTCCTCCTCCGGGGGCCGCGGTGGCTGCGGCGGCCGCGGCGGCGGCCAGCCCGGGCTACCGGCTCAGCACGCTCATCGAATTCCTGCTTCACCGGGCCTACGCCGAGCTTCTGGTGCTGACAGACCTGTAAGTGCCCCCTCCCCGCCCCGGGGCTGACCTCCGACCGCTGGGCTGCCTGGACTGGAGGGGCTGGGCTGTCCCCGCGTGTGCGCGCGTGGGTTTGTGCGGACCGTCACGGTCGGGGGCTCTTCCCCGGACGCGCCAGAAGCATCTTAAGTATGTGCTCCATTTATTAAAATTGTATCGAAGCTTGCACCGAAGGCCCCCCCCCCCCGCCAGCCCTATCCGCAGGAGCCCCTTGGCTAGAAAGGCGGGCTATCTGTCAAAAGGGTGAGCCTGTCTTCTGCCTCAGGTACATGTGGGTTTTTTTTTTCAGCACCAGAGTAATGGAGAAGGAATCTTTTTTTTTTTGTATGAGTTTTAAGTTCAAGTAATAAGTAGTTCGTTTGCTTGGCGTAGCAGTATCTAATTATTAACTTAGAGGGTCGTACATTTAGAATTGGAAGGGACCTTGGAGGTAGGTTATCCCTTTTACAAATGAGGTCAGAGAGGTTAAATGACTTGCCCAGGATCACAAAACTGGTAAGCATCTGAGATCACATTTGAGCGAAGTACTTCATTACTGTCCAAGTCCAACTCTTTATCCAAGTACCTGCTTTACGTGCTGTGTACCTCAGCTTGTATAAATAAGTGGTCTGGGAATTGTACTATATAAAGAGATTGGGGGGAAAATATTTTTTTTTTAGCTTTTGAGAAGATTCTTGAAGTTTTCCTGGGTTTAGTGGAAGTAAAAAGTGTTTATCTCATCTACTGAAATTTGATAGAGAGCTTAATGCCATTCAACTAGTTATAGAGTAATTTATGCTATAATTTGGAGGATGCAAACAGATTTCAGAATCACAGCATATATTTTAGACTTTTTTTCTCTACAGTAATATACATCCTCATAGGATGGCTTTTAAAAGTTCTTCTGTTTGGAGAAGGCAGAACTAGATTTTATGTCTCTGAATTCTGTCTAAGGGTTCGTGCATTACGCTTTTGTGAATTAGTGGTTTTTGAATTTTATGACTTGAGGTATGTGTAGAAATTCTTTTTTAATTTATTTTTAGTTTTCGACATTCACTTCCATAAGCTTTTGCGTTTTAAATTTTTCCCCTTCTCTCCATGCTTCCCTCCTTAAGACTTCATGCAGTCTGATATAGGCTCTACATATATATGTTCCTTTGAAACATATTTTTACTTTAGTCATATTGTAAAGAAGAATTAGAACCAATAGGAGGAAGCACAAAAAAAAAAGAAAAAACAAAATAATTTAAAAAAAAGAGCAAATAGTATGCTTCGATCTGCATTGAAACTCTTGAGTTCTTTCTCTGGTTGTGAATAGCATTTTCCATCATAAGACTTTTGGAGATGTCTTAAATCCTTGCATTGCTAAGAAGAGCTAAATCTCTGAAAATCATAGCACGATGTGGCTGTTAAGTGTGTACAACTTTCTCCTAGTTCTGCTCACATGTAGGAATTTTTGAAAGAAAGTTTTGAAATTCCTAAGTAGCATAGTCCTTGTTGACTTAGTCAGAGGAGAATGGCCAGGACTTAGAACAACTGTTGTTCCTTCTTAGATGCCTTACAGGATAAGGTGGTTGTGTTCTTGCGTCTGTGTGACACATTAAGGCCCTAGGCAAAATTATGAAGTAAAAAGTCTTCATAAACTCAGCCTTTCCTTTAACTAACCTTTATTCTCTATTTGCCCTGTAGCACTTCTTTAAAAATTGACTGGTTGATGATCCTTTATTTGAATCTTTCTTCTGTTCCCTTTACCAACACTTACATTTTAAGCATTCTCTCTCAAGTTGCACGGTGGATGGAAGGTCCTGGAGTCAAGAAAGTCTGCGTTACCTTTGACTCTTAGTAACTCTGAGAAGGTCATAGTACTTCCCAAGACCCCAGACAGTAAAGTGCTGAACAATTGTTGACCCTCTTAGTAGAGGGAGCTCCCCACAGCTGTGAAATTACAGGTCTGGACCAAAAAAAGGATGTGAATTGTGAAATGAAAAGTTTTGCTTTACATAAAGAACTTTTAGGTGTCTGTCAGCCAGAGTTATAATCTATTCATAAGGCTATTTCTGAATCCCAGACTAATGTAATACTTTTATTAGGATAAAGGGCCGGAAAGGATTGTTCATGGTCTCTGTGTGGAGGAAGAGGGCAGTGAATGAATTTGATATATCTACTGACACAAGAGTGGGTCACTTGGTTGCTCTCAGTCTTTGTGGTAAAAAGGGCGTTAGATTTAGAGTCCAAAGACCTGTGTGTGAATACCAGGTTTGTTTACTATTTGTCAGACCTTTGCCAAGTCACTTAACTTCTTTGGGCTTCGATATTTTCAGCTATAAAATGACTCGAGGTGATCTCGAGTCCCATTGGCCTCTAATCCTCTGTATATTTAAATCCTGAAACTGCTTGAGTCACAGATTTCATGTTCTGAACTCCTTTCTCTCCACATCTTTTTGCCAGGTCCCTTCTGAATTCCCTCCTTTCTACAAATATCCTTGTCAGTTCCATATTCATAATTGCATCTAAATGCTTCAACAGATCTGTGATGTCAGTGTATACTCCTTCTACCAGCCTAGATCAGATTTGTTCCTCATCATGGTAGATGGCTCTGTAAATTGTAATGATTGAAAGACAATCCCTGGTGGCCAATCTTCTGGTGATAAAGTTCTCCAAATTTAATTAGGTTAGTCCTTGACCAGAACTCTCACTTGGCTGTACTGGAAGACTTCAACTTGATATAGGACCTGACAGAGCGCATGCTCTGCAGAGCATAGTTTTTAAGGACCCAGACAAAGTACAATAAAACCTTGGAGTAGCCTTTGTCAGAAGAATAATCATACTGTATGCTTCTACAATACTTAGGTGTTATCATGTAAATTATCTCATTTGATTCTTAAAACATCCTGTGATCCAGACTGTCAAATATTATCTTTATTTTACAGATATGATAACTGAGCCTTAGAGAAGTTAAGTGATGTAAAGTCATGTGGATAGTCAGTAAAGTCAGAACTAGAACCCAGGTCTTTTAACTTGGATACAGAGAATCTGAATTAGAAGGTACGTTGGAGGATATCTGATCCAATTTCTGCTTAAACAAATCTCCATAATGTTCCTTGAAAAGTGGTCATGCAGTTTTCACTTGATGACGTCCAGTGACAGGAAACCTATTACTTCCCAAGGCTCTAATTATTAGGAAGTTTTTCTTTAAATACTGCTAAATTCTGCTGTTGCAATACCTACCTATTACTGTGTAGTTCTTTCTTCTGGGGAAAAGCAAAATGTCTGATCTTTTTCCAAATGATAATTCATATACTTTGACAGCTATCATGTCATCTACCCTCCTTCAAATTAAACCTCCCTGTTATTTAAAACTCTTGGTCCATATATGTGGTCTCCAATTCCCTTACTGTTGTGGTTGCCCTCTTCTTAATGACCTGCACGTTGTTAATGTCCTTTCTAAAATAGAACACCTGGAATTGAATTAAAGTACTACAAATGTGGTCTGACCAGGGCAAAATATAAGATGTTCATCACCTCCTCAGTCAGGACAGTTAGCCTATCTTAATGTAGCCTGAGGTTATGTTAGTTGTTTTGGCTCCAGTGACACCATATTTACTCATATTGAGAACTTTTTCATCTTAGGCCTTTTCCTTTCATAGTTTTTCCATATTTCTGTTCTTATCGAAACCTGACTTCCTCTACAAGACTCTGCATCCTAGACCACTCTTTCTAGTACCAAATGCTCACTTTCATATTCCCTCACAGTGGTTCAGAAGTAATTTAATTTGCTTTGTTACTCACTACCACTTCCAAACCCCTTTCTCTGCCCCCATCTTTCAGCAGCCTCTCCCCTTTTTGAGGTGTTTATTCCATCTTTCATCACCTAATCCTAATCTTTTTCAGAATCATCTTCTGGAGGTTATTCCCCTCCTTTCTCAAGTAGTTCAGTACTTGGGTCCTAGTCTTCTTCATACTAACCCCTATCCTCACACTCAGGAACTGCAATGTTGATGTCCTTTAGAATAAACCATATTGCCTTGTGCTCAATCCACAGTTTAAAACGTGCTGAAGGGATCTCCGAGTGGAAAAAGTTTGAGAAGCCTTGCAGTTTAGATTTTACCTTGGACTCCTATTTGACCAACTTTTTCTCTCTTCCCCTTGTTTGAAAATGACTTTACCATTTACCTGCTTCCAGTCCTTCCTTGTGTTTCATGACTAAAAAAAAAAAAAGACATGAGTGTCTCAATCATTTCAGTACTGGGATATAGTTGAACCCAGTCTGGTGATTCATTGAAGATAGCTAGTTCTTCCCTTATTATCTCATTCTCAGTCTACTTGTGCCATACTGCCTCTCACCTCACCTTAAGACTCCATTGTCTAGAACCTAGAACTCATTTTTTTCTGTGTACCTGTTTCCTGTATCACCATCTTCTAGGTCTTCCCCATCAAATTCTTGCGAAGTAGTTAGCATTCAGTAATTCTGGGAAAAGCCATCCGACAACCATAGAAGCATAGAAATTATGTTTCCCTCAGCCTTTGGGTACCTAGGACTTCCTGGAATGTGTGCATGTTGAAGAGAGGGGAGTAGAGTAGCTGTTGGACAGTAGAATATTGAGACATAGTAGTCTTCAGCCTTTTGTGCATTGAGTTTAATAGTCTGTTCACATTATGAATCTGTTCAAAAGTCTAAGAAAATTAGTGGTAGCATTACTAAAACCTTTTTCCAGTGTAGTTATAGTTCCTTGATGAAGTTGGTTCTTGTTCCTATGAGCCTATGTCTCCTGAACCTATGAGCACTTCAGTGTTAAAAGAAATGTCATACTTGGCAGAACTTATTCCACAATGTCTAGCACATAATAGGTATATTTAATAAATGCTTGTTGATTGATTACTAGCATAAAAAGTGCTTTATAAAGCCCTTTGAGGAGAGACAATTGTCATTTTCCCTTGGTTTCATACTTGTAAAAATGCTTTTATTGCATGCAGTTTTATGTCTTTGAAAATAAAATCAGATTATTAGCTAAATTGGACTTTGCAGTGTGTAATGACAGGTATTATACTGATGTTTTCTAAAACTATCAATAATGGTATGCAATGCTATATTTAAAATAGTGTAATGTTTTGATTCACATGTGATATTTATATAATTATTTTTGTTTCCTTAGACTGCCAAGGAAGTCGGATGTGGAAAGGTGAGTTTTAAAGATATCGTTATCTCTGTGTCAGCTTAAATATACCTAGGAATTTGAAGAATGTGTTATGTGAAGAGGAAACCTCAAGAAATGAAACTTTACTAGCTTCTAATGTACTCTGTATTGGCTTAGAACTTACATTCTTTTAACAAGTGTTTATTGAGTGCCTATAAAGTTCTAGAATCTTTGGGACTGTGCAAAGGTGTAGTACATTCAGGTCACCTTTGTGGAATTATCCATCAATCTTGAACATGCATCACTTCCTCTGTATTCATTATTAGATGTCTTAGTGGATTGACATCTGCTTATTTCTATAATTGCTGTACAGAAAACTTGATTCTTGTAAAGGAATGAAGTTGAGATGGACATAAATAAGTATTAGCACATGGCCCAGTGATAAAGAATTTAAAATAAATTAATACATTTAAAAATCATATTATGCCACAGAACAGCATACTGTGAGAAAGATTTTAATGAGAGACTTTAGTGCCTTCTAAAAGCCCTTCCTCTCAAGTAATGGGGGAATCTTTTAGATAGAAGACTTCGTTGTAATTAGGGAGCCTTGGAAAGGCACTTCTAATGAATGCTCAGGGTTGTCATTTTGTGGCATTTTTACTGATAAGCCTTTTGCCACAGCCAGTCCCTTACTCATAATGACTTAAGTAAACAACCATTCCTTTCCTAGAGTTGGATTTACTTTAGCCACTAATCTTCAGGATATCCCTAAATGACCTTTAGAAGAAAACTTTACATAATAGTATGACTTTTTTTTAGGCCCTTTAAATTAAGGCTCCTTCTCTTTTTGTAGTCTGTTTATGTAGAACTTTACTTTTGAATGTTTAGAAGGCCTATTGGAAATACAGATGAGTTATGGGGGTCAAGAACCAACTGTTTTATTAATACTTTCCTTCACTCTTGAGTCCTTATTACCCCTTGACCTTATTAAAGGGGGTCATGAGACAGAACTTGGTTTCTCTGCTTCCCCATTTATTTGCCTGCAGAAGCTCTTCAATACATACAGTCTGCTATGTCTGGCAAGTTGATATGTTGGATATCATGATATAATCTGTTTATTGATCCAATTCAATCAATCTTTATTAAGCACTGACTACCTGCCAGGCACTGTGCTAAGCATTGGAAATACAATTAATAAAAAGTAAGACAGTCCCTGTTCTCAAAGAGCTTGCTGACATCTAATTATGAGTAAAGAGTTACGTGGCAATTTTATGGTCCCTTTGGTTTATCCATTGTTGGATTTCTCTAGCAGTGTCACCTTAAAGGGGAGACATGAATACAGGATTACCTGGCTTCATATTTTTGAAAGACTTTGTACAAAGGCTTAGGTTTTCATGCTGTTTCATTCTCTTCTCCTTTACTCTAGGTTCTCATGAAAAAGTGGCTATTCTCTTCAAGGCCAACCCCCTGTACAAGTATACTTGATCCTATCTCCTCTCATCTCCAGCAGGCTTTCCTCATGATCATTTCGTAATCCCTTTCCTCCTGCCTAGAAACATACCTGAGGTTTCCTCTGCCTTAAAAAACTCTCAGTAGACCCTGTTATCTCTTCAAGTTGTTTGTCTTTGCTCACTGTCTCAGCCTTACTCCTAGAAAATGCTGTCTCCATTTGTCTCTACTTCTTCTCACTCACTTCTCAGCCCTTTGCAGTCTGACTGCTGACTTCATCACTCAAAACGGCTCTCTTCAGAGTTATCAGTTGTCTTTTACTTATTAAATCTAATAGCCTCTTTTCAGTCCTCATCCATGTTCTTAATCTCTCAGTAGTGTACTACATTTTTGATGAATAATTTGTTTTTTCTGGATTGTTGTGACTGTTTTCTCTTTGTTGTACTCTTTGTGGTCTGACTGCTCCTCCTCCTTGGGAGGATCATCATTCATATCTTACTCCTTTGCTTTTAGGGTACCCCTAGGCTCTTGCCTGAGTACTCCTTTTTCTACTCTCAGTCTTAACAGGTCCCATGGGTTCATTTAACATTTCTATCCATATGACTCAAATCTATAACATACTACCCTTGTTGCTTTCTTAAGTTGCCATATTCTTCCATTTCCATCTGCGTAACATGTATAGCAGTCTTCCTCTTTGCTCACACAGCTGCCACTTTAGTTCAGACCTTGATCATTTCCTATTATTGAAATAATCTTCTAATTGCTCTCCCCAAGGCTCTCCTCCACTTCAAACTGTCTTCCACATAGCTGTCAAAGTGATTGATTTTCTCAATCCTCTACCCTCACCCCATTCACTGAACTCCAGTGGTTCCCTGTTAACTCTAGAGTCAGCTAAAAACTCCTGGTTGATCTTCAAAGCTCTTCACGTTCTAGCCCCAACTTACTCCTTTTCATGCACTCTGAGGGCCACACTGGCCTTTTTATTATTCTTCATATATGTCACTCTACCTCTCATGTTCATGACTTTTGCATGGGCTTAGTTCACTTCAAGATTCAACTCAAATGCCATCTTCTACATAATGCTTTTCCTTAATTCCTTCATTACTAGTAATTTATCTCTGTTGTTGCCTTCAGTCTATTTTGTATATACTTTGTATATACTTACATATGTACATATTTGTCTTTCCCTTTAAGCTACTTGAGGTTAGGGTCTGTTTTTATCTTTGTATCTTCATGGCCTAGTACATATAGTAGACATTTAATAAATGTTTAAATTTTTAAATGATTCATGTTTTGAAATAGTTGTATATAATTATTCTCCATTTTCAAATATGGGCCTTTGTTTAGCTAAATTAAAGTTTGATTTCACATGTCAGTCTATAGAAATTAAAAAAATTTTTAAAATAAAAACTATAACCCATTTTAAAAACATATGGAATAATTCAGTTCTTTAATTTTTTAAATTTATTTTTATTATCCTGTGGCAGAAATTGAGCTTTTTGAAGTGATTGCTTATAGAAATGTTGGAATAATAATAAATTATAGATTTAGACTGAAATAATTATTTACCATCTTTTTGTAAAAGAAATTTTTTTGTTATGTTTTAAATGAGGGTGGTGAGATTTTCACACAAAGCTGTAAAATAACTTTTGATATTTTTTATTTACTTAGAATTATGCTTTATTTTTATAGGAAAATAGAAATTGTGCAGTTTGCTAGCCGGACACGTCAACTCTTTGTTCGATTGTTAGCTTTAGTAAAATGGGCTAATAATGCTGGAAAAGTGGAAAAATGTGCGGTAAGTCTTTTTTCAGACTTTGGTACAAAATTGATTTATGGTATGTTTAAGCTAGTTATCAATTTACTTTCTAATTTAAGCTTACCTTTCCATTTTCTGATTAGTTGCAAGAGGCAACATAATTATTTGAATACTCTTTTCTGTATTATAGCATTTAATGCATTCCCGTGGAATTTTAACAGTTGTTCATGTGTATTGCTTCACTACTAATCACATCTCATTTCTACACCAGCAGTGAGCGTTATGAATGTGTTTGCTTTTTGGATTGAGTTATGATCTTATATTTAGAGACTCTTAAAAGCAATATGATTCGAGAGATGGGAAGTTCTAAAAAAAAATTTCTAACCTTACAGCTGCTAATAATCCTAATGAGAAAGAGTGAGACTAGAGATAGAAAGATGGACGTATTAGGAGAACAGAGATGGAAAAATAGACCAAGGATAAATACAAAGGGATGTCAGGAGCCTCTAAAAAAGGATTTGAGGATGAAATTCTAGAATGAACTAAGGCCTGGGGGGAAATTGCTTTAAAAAGTCCCAGCAAAACAAGTTTTGAAAACTAGAATAATAAGAAGGAAGGAGAAATCCTTCTACTTGAGAGTTAAAAGGCACAGTTATTCAGATCATTTGTTTATTTTCTGTTTTCAAGAATAATACTCTTCAAAGTGAAAAGATAGAATTCATATGAGAGGGTGATTAAAGCCCAGAGTTGGTAAAGAGATAGTAAGAGAACATCTGCTTACTTTAAATGAA
The DNA here is from genome assembly GCF_003287225.1 of Phascolarctos cinereus. Lineage (NCBI taxonomy): Eukaryota > Metazoa > Chordata > Mammalia > Diprotodontia > Phascolarctidae > Phascolarctos > Phascolarctos cinereus. The sequence continues at coordinate 61,133,490 of NW_027556098.1, forward strand.
GTGAAATTTCCTTGCCTAGATAAAAGATTCAGGACTACCAGAAAAAGTTACCTTCTTTCTACTGCCTTGGAAATGTGGTTCTAGAGCCCTTTTCAATAATATTTGAGAAATTGTGGAGAATTAATAAGAGTTGCCAGAAGCCTAGTGACAAATATTGTCCTGGTTTCCAGAAATTTTAGATAAGTAAGCATAACATTGAACCCTGGTAAAAATTCTAGAATGGATTGTTAAGCATGTTTGTGAGCACTTAGAAAAGAATGTAGTGCCAGTCAAGCATGGGTTCTCTTAAAAACAAGTAATGCCAAACTATTGGGAAATCAAGGGATTACCTCAGGCATCACGTATCTTGAGGTAAGAAAAGTATTTCTCAAAAGTGTTCTATCTTAATCCTTGTAAATAAGTTGGAGAAATATGGAATAGCTAGTACAGTTAGGCCTACTTGCAACTGGTTGGAAATAAAAAAATATTGATTAATAGTGTCTACCTGGAGAGGATCCTGCAGTGTAGTGTCGTAAAACTGAACAAGTCAACATTTTTATCATTTACTTAAAAGAAGCATAGAAAGTATGCTAATTATATTTGTGAAGGCTACAAAGCAGGGAAAGTAACTGATCTGATGGATGAACAAATCAAGATTCAAAGTGTAAACTGGAACTGAAATCAGAACTATGAAAATGAAAATTAACAAAGATAAATGCAAACTTTTATATCTAGGCTTATTAAAACATCATTTGCAGTAAGTGCAGGGAACAGTACCTGACTTAATAATTCTTAAGGAGAAAAAAGAACCTGATGGGTTTCCTTTGATATGTCACCACTCCCACCCCCTCCCAATAAACTCCAGTAGCTCCCTGTTGCTTCTAAAAGCAAATAGAAAATATTTTGTCTGGCTTCAAAGCCCTTTGTACCCTAGCTTCCACCTACCTTTCCTCCCACTTTATTCCCCTCCAGGTGCTCTTTGATCCAGTGACACTGGCCTCCTGGCTGTTACAGGAACAAGCCAGTGCATATCTCAGCTCCTGGCACTTTCTTTGGCTATCTCCTGTTCCTGGAACGCTCTTTCCTTCTAATCTAGGTATTCACCTCCCTGGCTTGCTTTAAGTCTCAACCAAAATCTCATCTTCTATAGAAAGCCTTCTCTAACCCCTTTTATTCCAGTGCTTTCCCTCAGTTAATTATCTCCTACTTATCCATATATAGCTTGGTTTTTTGTATATTTGTATGCTTGTTGTCTCCCCCCCATTAAATTGTAAGCTTCGTGAAAACAGGGGCTGTCTTTTCCCTCTTTTTGTATCCCCAGCGCTTAGCACAGTGCCTGCCACGCTTTAGGTGCTTAATAAATAACCTAGCCATATAGTGTTTATGCAGTCTTTTGCTGTGCTAAAAGTAGTATAAAGGCTGGAGACGTAATGCTGGTCAGACCATATAGTAATGGACCAGAAGTTTCATGACAGGGGTTCTAGTTCTGGCTTTGTTAGCCACTAGTTTTGTGGTCAGGAGCAAATTGCTTAACCTTTGTGAAGCCTTAGTTTTTTCCAAACTTTAGAAGAAGGATAATAATACTTGCTTAACTTTAGTTTGGTTTTTTTTGGGGGGGGAGTCACATATGAAAATCTTTTTTAAATTGTAAAGCACTAAGTGATTCAAGTGATGGCAGCTATAATTCTAGACATTATTTCAAGAAGAAGCTTAAATGTACATCCACAAGACAGGGAAGTTAGGTGGAGAAGTAATAGAACCACTGTATTCAAGGAAAGTTCGAGGTAATTAGAGAAGAAGAAATGAAGGAGAGATACTTATCTTCACAGATTTGTAGGGTTTCATGCTTGGCATGAAATTGAGAAAAAGGAAGATTTTTGGATCAGCATAAGACTGGTCTCAATAGTGGAACATAAGCTTCTTTATGTCACAAGTTCTTCATCACTAAGTTTAAGTAGAGGCTCGATGACTCTTATCAGGAAAGATTTGGAGGGGATTCATTGATTCATAGACTCCAAGTTAGAAGTGACCTTACATGCTGTTTGGCTCAACTTATCATCCTATGTAGTCATCCCCAAGATTTTGTTCTTAAACTCTCTTTCTCCTTTCTTGGTGATCTCATTCATTCCAGTGGTTACAGTCATCACTTCTGTGGCTGTTGCCCTTTTAACTCTTGCCTTGCTGTTTCTCCTGACTTCAGTCTCATAATCCGCTAAATTTTCTTGTAATTCTGAAGTACTTGAGAGTTTGGTCCAGATCTATGATTTTATCAGCCGTTGTGCATGCCCCCGTGCAGAAATTCCCATCACCAATGCAGACATGCTGCAACTTAATTTCTTAGAGGGTTGCTGAGGCACTAAAAGTTTGTGTCAGAAATAAGACTGGAACCTATGTGTTCCTGACTTTGAGTTTTGTTGCATTAGAAATATTTTTAATTTCAAGTTTTCGTTTATTTTACCTTAAGAATGAGTAAATGGTATGAAGACCATAACATTTATACTTTCCTTTAAAGATGATATCAAGTTTTTTAGATCAGCAAGCCATCCTCTTTGTTGACACTGCTGATCGTCTGGCGTCATTGGCTAGAGATGCATTGGTCCATGCACGTCTACCCAGTTTTGCTATCCCTTATGCCATCGATGTATTGACTACTGGATCTTATCCACGTCTACCAACATGCATTAGGGTAAGAGTTTTTTATTGTATTTTCCAAATATTTATAAATACTTTAAAAATCAGTTATTTTGTGTTGGAGCCTTTTGGGGAGGAGGTGAGGAATCAAGCATTGGACTGAAAAATAAATATTTAAAATGAAAATGCCATAAGCTAATTATCACTTACAGTGTTAAAGTATAACTAGAGCATTCACTTTGAAGTAGTTCCAAGAATAGAATAAGAGAAACCTTGTTTGGGTAAAATCATACATATCTTTTCTTCATTTAGAGCACTTCATTAAAGCTCTAAATCATAAGAGGGAGGGTTTCATATTGGCTTAGAGAGCCTGTGAAGAAAACATGGGTTCATGTCCGTCCTTCCTTCCCCCGCCCTTGACTCATACTGGCTATGTGACCCTGGGAAGATCCCTTAACCATCTCAGTACTATGTAGGCAAGTCTTTTAAGATTTTTAAGTTACAGAGAAGGTACTGATCTACATTTTAATTAGTTTCCTCACCTGGAAGTTCCTGACCTGAATGAAAGCACCAGTCTAGTTTCTATCCTTATCCCTAATGTTAACTCATAAATTAAATGTTGGTTCTTATTCAAAAAAAAAATCAAACTAAGAAAACAGTTGGGTTTACTCAAGTGCATGTAAAAAATAACTCCCACTTTGGGTCTTTCTAAACATGGCTTTTAAATATATTTTTTAGGATAAAATCATTCCTCCTGACCCTATTACCAAAACTGAGAAACAGACCACTCTTCATCAGCTGAACCAGATTCTTAGACATCGACTAGTAACTACAGACCTCCCTCCTCAGCTGGCAAATCTTACAGTGGGTATGGATCTGATTGTTTCTCTTAAAAGAGTAGTTTTGTTTAAATGATTTCTTTTTCTCCCTAGCTTGATTTTGAAGTATTTGAAATATTAACAAACATTTCATGTAGTTATGTACAACCTGTAACATAAAAACCAGATTAGTTATCTGTTCTAGCCTGGAGTAGCCACTTAAGAGGTCTCACTTGGAAAGTAGTAGAGAATTATGGAGGGGTGGCAAAAGAAAAAGATATTAAAGAGACACAATATAGAAGATAAAGGGGAATAAGAACGTGGGAGATTCAGGTAGAAAAAGTATTCTTTTTTTCTTGTTTTTCATCAATAAATAAATATGTATTGAGTACATAAAATTAGGATCTATGGGCAATCCCAAGGAAGTAGCACATTGCTAGGTCATCAGATAACTCAAGCATTCAAGTGCCTCAGATGTTTCAGGCCTGTGCTAGATGCTGGGGATATAATGGCAGAATTGTGGCAGGCCCTGCCCTCAAGTCAGAGGAGTTGACACACGTACATGCAGCTAAACATAGAGAAGGCAAATACACGGTGACCTGGGAGGAGAATATACTCAAAGCTGGAGTTGAATGGGGGTAGGGAGCAGGATAGGATACACTGAGAAGGAAGCACTTGAACTGCATCTTCAAGAAAACCAGTGAGTCCAAAAGGTGGAGGTGAGTAGGAAGAACATTTTTGTTATGGAAGAGCCATCGAGTGCAAAAAGGTGACGATGTGTGTAAGGAACTGTCAGGAAGCCAGATGGCTGAATGGTAGAGTACATGGAGGAGAGTAATGTGGAAAAAGTCTGGAAAAGGTAGAATGGGGGCCAGGTTGAGAAGAAATTTAAATGCCAGATAGAGGAGTTTTATATTTCATCCCACGGGAAACAGAGAGTCACTAGAATGTATTAAGTAAGCTGTGACATGATCAGATTTGTGTACTATGCAGTGCAAGATAAAGAGTCCCTGCCCACTGACCTTAGCAGTCAATTTGGAGAGGTGAAACAAAAAAGCATGAAACAATTAGCATATGCCTATTTATGTTGTGTTGTCTCATGTGCTCCTTGAAGGCGGAAACTGGTTTTGTGTTTTTGCCTTTGTGGCCTTAGCAGTTAGCATGTACCTGGCACATAGTAAAAACCTTATTAATTGCTAGTTGCTTGCTTGCTTAATTGAGGCTCTAATATGTGAATACTGCAAAATTGTAAGTTCTGTACTTGATTAGGGTGCCAGTCATTTTTCTTTTTTTTGTTTTAGCTTACTGACCTTTGATAAACCTTTAATCAGTTTTTGCATATACAAAAGGCATGTTCTTTTGTACTGGTTTTGAGGTTTAAATTTTTGATCTTCTGATTGGTATTACAGGCATTTAGAATTACTGTCCAATCACAGAAATTCATGACATAAAATGATTAAAAACACACAAACCCTTACTAAAGCTAGTTTGGTGTGGTAACATAAATAAGTTAAGTGGGTGAATATATATAACTACTGAAACCAAAATTTAAGCAGGAATATCCTACTTTGTTTCTTTGTCTTCTTTACTATTGATAGAACAGATTCATTGAGTAGAATTCTTTCTTAGATGTCTACTTAGCTTCAGTGTCACTGAATTCCTAGTAAATATTGTTTAGTACTAGTAGAACATCTAGTTTTATTTCTTCGCAATCACCTAAGAACAGAAGCTGGCCACTTCTCACACACATGCATGTACTTGAATGAAAAACTAAGCCCGAATTGGACTTCGGATTTTTTCAAACAGTTCTCAACTGTATTTTAATTCTTCTCCTACCTAAATAAAAAAAAAATCTAGTCAGCAGCAAGCTAAGGATAATTATTTTTTCTTTTATTCTTCTTAAACTGTGGTAAAAACTATCCAGCGAATGGTCGGGTAAAGTTTCGAGTGGAAGGAGAGTTTGAAGCCACCTTGACAGTGATGGGAGATGATCCTGATGTTCCTTGGCGTCTTCTCAAATTGGAGATACTGGTTGAGGATAAGGAGACTGGAGGTAAAACCAGAAAAACTGTTGTTTTGTTAAAGTATTTTGTCATTTTTGTATCCATGTCATTTGTATCCAGAGAAATATCTTTTCTAAGTTCATGTAGTAGGTGACTGCTTCCACAGTATGTTCCCCATAGTGCGGAAATTAAAGGTGAAAACCTAGGTTTTATTCTTATGCTTAATCATAGGTTTAGGCTTCAGAGAAAACCTGAATCATCATTAAGATTTTAACCAGGCTTCATTTAGGCAGAATTACTTCAGTGACAGAGAAATAATTCTTTAACATATTGCAATCTTGTACATTCCTCCTAGGCTATAAAAGTTAAAGAAAAGGTAGATTCATAATAGCATATTTCCACCAGTGTCATAAAATTTGAATAAATTTAAACAGTCATAATCTCATATATCCCCAAAGGAAACAAACTTTGTCAAATAAACTGTATAAGCAGACTAAGTCAGTTTACAGATTAAACTACATTTAGGGGTTCACAAACAGTCTGATTGAGGGGCAAGATGTATATGTCAACAGGGAGTTAGGGACAGTTGAGAGTCTTCCTCTGGCTCTTTATCTAAGGCATGTTTAAGGCTTTAAGTAAATTTTCACGTCCCGTAGGTTATGTTTTGGTCAACTCAGTAACCTCTCAGCTAAGAGAAATGACACTGACCTTCCTTTAACATTATTATTCCATGAATCAGGTTTTGGTCAGGTAAGGTTGATAAATCAAGAATCAGAAATTCCCATTACACCTGAAACATGTACTTTTTTTTTTTGGTCTGGACCTATAATTTTCACATCTGCAGATCAGTAATATGTCAGTAACTTTTAATCATAGATGTAACTTTACCAGTGAACATATTTCAGTACCTATCAGAAGCAGAACTTAGACTTGGGTCTTCTAAGCACCAGTGCTGATTTTTCTATCTACCAGACTACATTGGCATTATTTTTCATAGAAGTATGGCCTATGGAGCAATAAAAATTCCTTAGTTCTTTTTTTCCCATTTAAACGCTTTTGAAGAGTATCGTAATTAACTCTTAATGATTGAAATCTGGTGAGAAGATGTATTTCTCATTTTAGTTTTTCTTGAATTGTGGTGTACTGGTTTCCATTGACAGTGGATTGCATTTCTATTCATTTTATTTCATTTCATACAGCATTTATTTCTGTGTCTAGTGCCTATGTATTTTTGTCACATAGGGTAGAAGATGAGGACTATAGTCCTGTGACTTTATTGGTATGAAGAACCCTCAGTTGATGAAACTATCTGTTAATTCAGATCATTGACTGCACATAATTCCCTGCAGCTTAGTCTTAGAGTTGCTGAGAGTAGTGAGGGTTTGAGTGACTTGCCCAGTATTGCCTAACCAGTATGCATCAAAGTCAGGACTTGAACCCAGATCTTCCCAAATCTCCTTCTAAGGCCAGCTTTGTAGCCTCTCTTTTTATCATATACTTGTAAAAATATGTTTTCGTATTTCCATGATTTGTAAAATTGTGATTAATTTGTTTTGCTCATTTCTTCTTAATATAGATGGTCGCGCTTTGGTTCATAGTATGCAGATCAGCTTTATTCATCAGTTGGTCCAGTCTAGGCTCTTTGCTGATGAGAAGCCTCTTCAGGACATGTACAATTGCCTACGTATCCTTTTGAAAATAGAGAGTAGTAGTTCTAGATACAGCTTTCTCATTCCCTTCTCCTTTTTGTTCTTAACTTTTAACTGTGGTAGACTATTTACTATTTTGTTTTGTTTTTTTAAATGATCAAACATACTGAAATCCCACTATTAAACTAAGATTATGCTGGCTTGACAAATGTGAGGGAAAAAAGGCTGTTAATAGAGAATAATGAAAAGTGGTATTAGTGGGTCTGGCCATCATGCATAAATTTCTATACATTTTTATAGCATAAAAATGAAAATTCTAACATTTTCATAAGGGGGTAGGTGACTATTTAAAGTAAATTCTTATTTAAAGTTGTATTGAAATTAGTTTCTCTATTTCTCAGACTTTTGAAAAGGTGGGAAAGATAGTGTCAGTCTTTTCCTGACAGGATGGGGAGCAAAGTTGCCAGTTAGGTAGAAGGCCAGACAAGCGTGAAAGGGTGGCTCTTTCTCAGAGATCTAACTCTCAAAGAAATGTATTTTCTGTTATTATATTTTATAACTTTCATTTGCGATAGCATTAAAGTTATTTTTCCTTTGTATAACTATTTTTTGGATTTGGAGGAGTAGACTGATCCTATTACTAGGTATTTCTTTCTTTCAGTTCGAAGGCCAAAAGTAACCCAAGACCTTTCTTCTCTAATTTCATAATGTAAATCAATGAGATGCCATGATTCAGACAATATCAATTTATTTTCTAAGCAACTTTTGTGTCAAGTGTTGTTTTAAAAATAAGGTTCCTCTCTACTGGATTAAAACAAGTAGCAAATGATATTTGAACAAGAGAGTGTTGCTTAGGTTCTTAACTTTGTTTATCAGATTCTTTCTGTTTATCACTTCAGTTAGAAGTATTACATTCACAAACTTTAATGCTAATTCGAGAACGTTGGGGTGATCTTGTTCAAGTGGAGAAGTATCATGCTGGAAAGTGCCTCTCACTCACGGTTTGGAAGTAAGTAAAATAGTTTCCAATTACTTTTTGCATTACTTAAGTCACATTTTTCTGCTTCTCATTTCTGTTAGATATTTATGCAAAGTACAATTCTCATTATTAAGTGACATTTGGATCTCTTCCAGCTCATGATTCTGTGACCAAGGTCCTGCTGCAATAGAAACATTTCTACTTGATCATATTTGGCTTGTTCATGTTTCTCAAAAATTTGAGAAATAAAATAATTCTCTTGTGACTCAAGCTGGATTCTTAAAAGAAGGGGTCCATCTTATTTCAACTTGTTAATTATTTGACAAGTTTCCTGTCAATTTTGTTAGCCTGATGAACTTCCCTATATTTAAATGCAGGTGTCCCAAAAAACTTAGTGCAGTTTTAAGCTTTAATAGCTTAACAGCTTTTAGTTCTTTTTTGTTGCTTCAAATTACAGTAAGAGTTTCAGGACACCCTGTATACTTTTTACAAACATAATTAAAATGAATTGTTGTATATGTACGTTTGAAATGTTGACATACTCTGAAACTGCTGTCTCTCACAGAAGGTTGTGTGCTGGCAGAGCTTTCCCTTTTTTAGGATTTTGGAGCAAGCATCCATTAGACTGCCACTAGCCTTGCATCTTTGGTTGTAATATATGACTGATATTACCCTTTTGTTACAAAAGGATGAGAAATGATAACATAGATAAACACTGAAAAGTTTATTTTCATGTCCTTTAAATTATATCTCCATGCTATCCAGAAGAGACATGCAAATGCAAATGTAACACGAAACGTAGCTTCCAAAAATGCATTGTAATATTGAAGGTTTGTTTCTCAAAGCTACCATTAAATTAACATACTTAACACTTCAGTTTTCTGTTAAGCCAACAGGTTCTTGGGAGAAAAACAGGGATTGCCTCTGTCCACAAGGTCACAATCAAAATTGATGAGAATGATGTCTCCAAACCTTTACAGATTTTTCATGATCCTCCTCTGCCAGCTTCTGACTCTAAGTTAGTAGAAAGAGCCATGAAGGTAAGTAACAGATATTTGTAAGTGAGTATCATTTAACTTATTTTTAGCATGTTAGTCATTACCAGAAACTCTTCAACATACCTTTCATAAAGCCATTTAGGAAACTTGCTATATACTTATTATGTGGAAGACATTGGGAATCCAAAGATGAGAAGTCTTAGTTTTAGATCTTAGGGAATTTGCAGCCTAGAAGGTGCAATGCCAGGTAGAAATTGCCATTTTTTTTTTGTTGTTGTTGAAAATTAATCATTTCAAATTCATTAAAATATCATTTTAAGTATGCAAGGATTTTCTTTTCCATTTAACACAAGAAAGAAGGACCAAGGAAGTGAGTGACTTATCCAGAGTCTCTTGGAGAGGAGGGAGAAGCCTCAACCACACCCTAAAAAAAAAGCAAAAAATAGGGGTGGGGCAGTGAGGAGGGGGACAGAGAGGGAAAGGAGAAGGGGAAGGGGAGAACAAGTAGGTGGTGTGAGGGAAGACAATTTCCATTCAGGAACAGAGCAGAGGTCTGGGAGTGGCTTACAGACCTGAGCACTGGTAAGGGTCATGCTGCTGGATACATACAATACCTCCCCCTCAGGGATACTTCTAAGAGAGGAGCAGGGAGGGAGGCAGGCAGGTACCAGTCCCTGAACAGAGATAGGTTTCACAATAAGATCATTTAGGATTGGAGGAATCTTTGGCCTTGGCCACAGCTGAAGCTGTTCCTTTCGGGGCTGTGAGCTACAGCCATGATGCTCTTGGGGCTCTTAAGCAGGTTCACGGGGGCTCCCTCAGGCCTGGACACTGACCACAAGGCCTCCAGGATGCTAGTGATTAAATTCACACCATCATCCAGGATTCTTGGGAGAGAAGAAGGTATCAGCAGGACACAGTGTCACACAGCTGGGGTGCTAGAGGTGGCAGGGAGAACAGAGGGGGATGGGGATGGAGAGCAAAGGCTTGGAGGTAAGTTCCTGCTGTTATAGCTCCTGAGGACCTGAAATTGCCATTTATAAAAAGGGTTTATAGTTTAAAAAGATAAAAGAAGTCACAGAGTATAATGCATAGCTAGTCTTGGAATTAGAAAGACTTGGGGTTCAAGTCCCACCTGTGACACATAATTGGCTGTATGATCCTGTACAAGTCACTTAATCTGTCAGGGCTGTAGACAGGTCTTGAATACAAGTTGCTGGACACGATTGCTCTTCATTGGTAAGGGCAGTTTCCTCATGGGGAGTTCCTTACAAAGATAAAATCACAGGTCTGGGCCAAACGTGGTTTGAAAGGCACTCTACAGAAATGATTTCATTGTATGCTGACAAGCATCCTAAGAGGTATATAGGGTGTACAGTTCTAGTATTCAGTACTTGACACACCTGGGATTTTGTCTTTTTGGGTACTTACCAATACTAATTAAGATGAAACGTGGAAAGTAGTTGTAGCCAGTTTCTGTGGGCCCCCAAATTCTTCACATTTTGGCCAGACTGGTTGCTAATCTTTTAGCAAGGAGGGGATTTAATTCCCTAATAACCTGCAAGAACCCATAGCTGTTTCCAAGCCACAGTGAGACACTGGGTGCAAATTCTAGTACAAGTTTAATGTGAAGATTAGTATCTCCATTTTACAAATGAGAAAACTAAGGTTTGAAAAGGTTGTGACTTGCTACTATTATACATGAGAGCAGAGCTGGAACTTGAAACCTCTTCATATTGATTTTTGCAAACTACTGCAGGTTTATCTTTTTATTATATTCTATAACTGATCATGTTATAAAGTTTTAGGTATAATCCATAAACTGAATCTAATTTGCAAATTAAGTTAGCCTTTTCATATAAAGTAAATTTACATTCTTAAAAATTTGGCTAATTTGCTTCTTTAAAAAATTCTCAAGGAACTCTACAATATTACCTATCAAATACCTTTATTTCAAGATGGCTATGAGGTTTTAAAAATAAAGATGTAAATTGTTAATCAACTTCCATGTAAATTAAAATTAAATTAAAATAATTTAAATTAATTAAATTAAATAATTAAATTAAAATTAAATTCTCTTAACTTGGCTTAAGTTCTTTTGTTAACAGAAACCTAGAAAGATGTGTTTTTCTTCTTTCTGCAGATTGATCACTTATCAATAGAAAAACTCTTAATTGATAGTGTACATGCAAGATCTCATCAGAAACTCCAGGAACTGAAGTCCATTCTTAAAGGTTTCAATGCCAATGAAAATTGTATGTCCTTTTTTATTAACATTTACTCATTCTTTTGAAATAAGTCCTTGCTTTATGAAAACTTTGCATTAAAATGTGACTTTACGTGACTGTTTGTATATACTAGTTTGTTTTCAAGGGTTTGGGCTTTCTTGAAATAGAAATTCTGTTTTTCTGTATGTTGGTATCATTTTTATTTAATCAGATATATTAATAAGCAAAGAGAGCTCCTGGATAAGGAAACTCCCTGGAGCAACATCGAGTCTTAGAGAGTTGCTTAGAGCACCCAGAGGTTAAACGACTTAGCCCAGCTAGACCAGTGGGGGGACTTGGCTGTGAACCATGCTGTAGACTATTACAACACAGGCCTGTTTAAAGATCAGTAAAGTGGCAGGTTAACTCTGAGTTTTGAGAATAGGGACCATGCCTTGGTAATCTTTGAGTGCCCCTTAAGCACAGTGTCTGGCACATATTTGAATTGAAGCTGTGAGTGTTTTTCATTAGATTTTTAAAGGATCATGAATTTAGGTAAGTGGAAGAAGCTAGTCTGAGTTTGTTATATGTAATTTATTATAAAATAAATTTAGTTTTATTGCTTTCAATTACATATAATAACACAAAGTAAAATCCTTAGTGTTTTTCAAGGCTGATAAGCTCATGTTAACTTCTTAGAGGAAGCTTTTCTTGATATCCCTAGTTATTAGTACTCCGTTCCCTCTCCACTTATATTATCTTCCATTTACTTTTTAGCATGTTGTATACCCCAGTAGAATGTAAGGTTCTTAAGGACAGGAACTATTTCATTTTTGTCTTTGTACCTTAGTGCCCAGGACAGTGCCTTCCATGTAGTAGGCACTTAATAAATGCTTGCTCAATAAAATATAAGTGAAAGTAGGAGGCTGCATGGTATATTGGAAGAAACACTGGATTTATGTATCAGAGGATCTGGATTCAAATGTTACTTCTAATAACTTCTCTGGGCCTCAGTTTCCTCAGCTGTAAAATGAGGGGAGATGAACTAGGTGAGCTCTAATGTCCCTTCCAATTCTTGGTCTATGATCTGATGATCCTATAATGAAAAGATTTTATATAATTTCTTACATCAGATATTTCTTCTGAAGTCCTATTTCCCATTAATTTGCTTAGTAAATGCTATTTTCCTAGTTAACTTGAAAAGAAACTACATTTTGTGCCTGAACTGTCAACATTTTTTAATTTAATGAGATTGATGTTTGTTTCTGATAATAGGAATAAGGAATAATATAATAATGATAATATGGAGGATAAGTAGTATTTTGAAACATAATGAGCCGTACTACACATTTTTAAAAGCATTTCATATACATTATCTTGTTTCAATTCAGCATTTATTAGGTGCTTGCTGTATGCAAGTGATTATTGTTGCCCTCAGGAAGCTTAAAATCTAAGAGAACTGGGGGGCAGCTAGGTGGCACAGTGGATAGAGCACTGGCTCTGAAGTTAGGAGGACCTGAGTTCAGATCTGGCCTCAGACCAAACACTTGACATTTACTAGCTGTGTGACCCTGGGCAAGTCACTTAACCCCAATTGCCTAAAAACAAAACAAAACAAAAATCTAAGAGAACTACAGTATATATAGATAGCAGATAACTCTGTTCCTTTCTGAGGGCCTTCGGTACAGTGGGCAAAGCACTGACTCTAGAGTCAGAGGACCTTGGTTCAAATCCCACCTCTGCTGGATACTGCCTGTATGACTTTGGGCAAGTCTTTTGATCTCCGTGGACCTCACTCTCCTTTTCTGAGAAAGGTTGCTTCTAGCTCTGGTTCTATGATCTTTGAAGTAATTGCCACAGAGTATATACAACTCGCCCATCATCATAGAGTTGATTAATTAGTGGCACAACCAGAACTAGAACTTGGTTGTCCTGAGACCAGTGTTCTTTCTGCTGTACCATAGCTCTACAGGGCTTAGGTCACTAGAGCTATCATGTTATAATATTTTTTTGCCTATAATATCTTGGACTGACTGGCACTTGGTTTGCATCCACTTCCTGCTAATGTCTCAGAATTTCTCCTACGTCTGATTGGGAGTTAAGGGGAAAGTTAATTGGGCCTTTTAGAAACACTTTGGATGAAATCAGGTAAATCCTCAGTTCTGAGATATATGTATAGCTATTGCCTACATTCCAGTGTCATCTGTGACTTTAAAATGAAGTATACATTTAAATTTGAGTGTATTTAAAATGAAAGTTTTTGGTTTTGACTTTTTGAATGTGTATCTGCATTTAGTAGTTTCTGATAGTTTAGTTTTTATATCTTAATATATAGGCATTATTTAGTTGAGAATGGTATTATAAAACTTTAGTCCATAAATTAAAGTGGTTAGGTTTTCCTAAATTATCTCTTCTCCATTCTTCCCTTTGTAATTGGAAGATGAGGGTAGGAATGGAGAGAAATGACCTAAAAGAAAGAAATCGTTTTAAAATTAATATTATAGTAACCACTGAGCAAAGTAGAGCCCGGAAGGCTCACTATGGAGGTATTAGGAGTATTTGGTTCCTACAAAAGATATTCTTTTCTCTTCTATATCTTATTTTTTTACTGCAGATTTTGAGACTAGTACATTTAATTACTACTTGAAAATTGCATTCTTCCTATTCATAATACGTTAGTATCCCAAATTTAACAAATCTGCTACTTTATCTTAGGCATGCATCATAGACATCGAGTTGATTTATATTATTATTTTAGAGTTGAACTTTAAAAATATAGAGTGAGATGTAAATTTTAACCTTTGACTGTTTAGCATTCATAGAGACTGCACTTCCAACTCTTGTCATTCCCATCTTGGAGCCCTGTAGCCGCTCGGAATGTCTACATATTTTTGTAGACTTGCATTCTGGAATGTTCCAACTGATGCTTTATGGACTTGGTAGGTTAATAAAATATTACAACCACTCAGTGTATAGTTGTTTAACCTATGTCTTTTAAAAAATGGAAAAGGGGTGTGTGGGTGTGTGTGTATTTTCTCCTAGGTATTTGGTGAGAGAAATGCCAGCAATGAAAGGATATGATGCTTCTGATAATATATTACTACCATGTTTGTAGTATTTCAGGTTTATTGAAATATTCTAGAAATTTACATTTTGCTTTAGTGTTTATGCTTCAAAGTAGGAAGCTAATTGTTTACTTAACCAGGTCCTGCCTACAAGCTGTTGGTGATTTTTAAAGAGGGAAATTGTGCTGGAATTATAGAAGCCTTATTTTGTAACTAAACCAAGCTCTGTATCATTGTAATATGAAAATATCTATGATTACAACAGTTTAATAATTTTAGGAACTGAAGTGATGCAAGAAAAAATTCATTAATTTGCTGCTTGCTTTTCACTTCTTTATAAAATAGGTTTTAGCTTTATAGTCTTTAACCTTAAGGCCCTCTTAATATAACAGATCAAATTATATCCTCCAAATAGAGCAAGTTTATTGAAATAAAAACTTGTTATAATAATTCACCCATGATGTACCTTGCCTTGTAACACTAGTGTTATAAAAAAGTTACATTGTATTTTCATAATTTATACATGTTAATAATCTTGGAGCCTCAATTTGAATGATGCATATGTGTTGTTTTTTTAGTGTTATTGGTCCACTCATCAAAAATTTTGAAAATTTTGTGATATTGCTGACTCTTTTTTGGTGAGGCAATTGGGGTTAAGTGACTTGGCCCAGGGTCACACAGCTGACTTTCAAAATATTGTATGTGATAGTTAATATATTTTATACACTAACTTTCCTTGAAAAGATTTCCCCCAAAATTAATTTAACTTTGTGTATAGTTTTACTGAGAGTTAAGCCTTCTCCACCATTCTTTCCATTCATCACTGTGCCTGTTGTTATGCCAGGAGTAGCCTGGAATTTTACTTAGTTTTGATATTGGCAATAATTAGGCAAACATATTCTGTGATATATGGTCATTTAAACTCTGTGATTGTTCTTTGATGTTTGAGCTTCTGTTTGTGATTCAAAAATAAGAGTTTTTTTTTAAATGTATCTTACTTTTTTTTACGCCATTCTTTGAAAGGTTTATGTATAAAAGATTTTGTTCCTTTAAGCAACTAATGAAAAGCTTCATCCTTTTAGATCAGGCAACTCTGGATGACATAGAGAAATCTGTGAATGATGATATGAAAAGAATCATCCCTTGGATTCAACAGCTCAAGTAAGTTTATTTTTGTTAAGACAAATGAGAACTAGCTTTAACTTGATGTGTTGCTTTTTCACATTCTTTTTCCTTCATTCAGTTTAATCTAATTGCTTGGAAATATATTTTTTAATTTATGTTGATGTTGACTACTATTTTAGCATTTTAATTATATTCCAGAAAGCGTTTGTTTTTGTTTTTTTAAATAAGGTTGTATGTGAATGTGTATGTATGTATATATATATATATATGTCATATACACACACACACACACACTCACACACACACACACATATTTTCAACATATTGTTAACTTGATTCAGTAATTGGTAACAAGGTTTTTATTTTGTAGGAGAAAAATTTATCTAAAATCTCACACTTTTCTCATTATTGAAAAAATCTTTTCCTGGGATTTTGATAAGTTGTATTTTGACCAAAGGAATCAAGTAGCAGAGCCTATTCTTCTAGAAGTAACTACTTGTGAATTCATTCCATGGATTGTACCTTGGAACATTTAGTGAATTCAGAAGACATAGATAATGATAAGAATCCATCACATTGAGCAATTGCTAGACAGAAACCTGCTGGATAAGTGATCATTTATGAGATATTTATTCAGAATAAAACATCACTGCATGGGAAAAGTCAGCTTTTTTGGTCAAAATGTCATTTAATTTAATCTTAATACAAATATTCTGAAATTACACTATATCCCACTTCAAAGTGGAATTTAATTTAAGGCAACTTCGTCTTGGACCCTTTCTTAAAAGGAATTCAGTTATAAGTTAAGTATGAAAAGGATTCTAGTGAAATGGAGACCGCAAAGACGGTGTAAATACTTCATTGTACTCCTTTTTTAGCTTTCTCCCTCTCCCCATGCCCCACAGTTTTGCTTTTGTGAACATTACGGTATTTGCTCTAACTCAAGAAAAATTTTATGAACAAAATTGTTATTTTTGTTGCCGTTGGGTAGAAGTCATTAATCGTTGGGGATGGGGTCGTAGTTTCATTACTCTTCTTTTTTTTCCACTGGTCTAATATTAATCCCAGTAAATTTTGACCAACTACTTTTCTTTTTGAATGAGTAAGAAAAATTGCAGCACATTTAAAACATTTCTGGTATTTCTGTTGTGTGACACAGCCAAGAGAAGAGAAGTTTTTAGGTTTTTCTTACAGCAGATCTCCTAAAACCATGAATCAACTCATGCTTTTTACTTACTGGAGAGGCCCTCACTGCTTATTTATCTGATTTCTGAGACAGTAACAGATGATAGAGGCAAATTATAGGAGGATGTATCAGGGTAGCAAGAAGTGAAAGCAGTGAGCCAAATTCAAAAAGCATTATCAGTTTGAGGGCAAACAGCCGTTTAGGGCATTACTATTTTAATGTGAGTAAAATAATTGTTGCTCATAATGAGTATTTGTCATCAAGAAAATCAAAATCAAATCAGTATTTTCTTTTTTAAGAAGGCAGAGTTTATAATCTGTTTTAGAAATTTTACTATTCAAAATAGCGAAAATCAGAAGTTGTTGTCCTAAGGGATAAATTTCAGTTACTTGAAAAATCATTTATATGGAATAGCTTCTTTACAATGTCAAGAATCATTGTATATAGGTTCCTTTATGTACACACATATGAATATAACCTTTATATAATTTTACAAGTTCTTTAGGGAATTCATGATTGAATTAGGAAGATGTTGTGGACCCCTTTGATGTCTAGTGAAGCCCATGGACTCCTCAGAATAATACTTTTAAATGCATTAAATAAAATACATAGGATTATAAAGGAAACCAATCATATGAAAATATAGTTATCACTATTTTTTAAAGTTCACAAACCCCAGTTTAAGAATCCCTTTCTTAAGAGATTAGTTTGTTTTTCTGCTCTAAGCTAAAAGAAGTTTTGTGAACTTCTCTTACTGATCATTTCTGTCTCATAACTCTGAAATCTGTTTCTCTTACTTAAAGCTAGCCTAAACCACAGTTGAGTAGAGAAGATAACCACCTGAGAGTTTTCCCCTCTATATATCCCTTTAGTGGTTTTGTGAAATTTATGTTAATTTACTGGATTGGTTGCTTGTAATAGGACTGAATTTGTAGTCTTAATCAGTCGTATCACATTAACCAGAATAGTCTGTTTTTCTAATGATTACTTGTTTTTCTAAATTAAGATTTTGGCTTGGACAGCACGTTGCAAGCAGTCTATAAAACATCTCCCTATAATGTGCAGTGAAACTTTGCAGCTTTCTAATTATTCAACTCATCCTGTTGGAAACCTTTCAAAGAATAAACTGTTTATCAAACTCACTCGTCTCCCGCAGTATTACATTGTAAGTAACTAAATGCAACTTCTCTGATAAATCTTTTTAGGGTTCATTAAGTCTGTCATTTCCCTGGCTTCTTTATTACTTTAAAAGAGCAATGATATCGTTGGTGTGAATATTACTTTCCTGCAAAGGAAGCACCATTGTCCCTTAAAAGGTTATTTTCTTTAGTTACTGAAACAGAAAATTCACTTGATGGCCATCTTTGTTTAATACAGCAGTTTGAATATAATATGCCATGATTAATTGGACATTGATTCTGTTTACAATCTTCTTCAGTTCTCATTTCCTGCTTTTAAAAGATCTTAATTTGGTTCATATATATCTAAATCATTTTTTAAAATTTCAGCTAGTATAATTTTTTTAAATTTTAAGGAGTATGTTAGACTTCAGATAAGATGTTTCTGCTCAGCAGTATTCCTAAGGCTTTCAAAAGTTGGGTTTTTTTGTTTGTTTGTTTTTGAGTATTGGACTTGATTTGGAATGGTATATTTATTTACAAGTAACACAATACTATGTACAGGATCACTAGTATTGTTCTCCAGATTTATCACCTAAGTTAGATACATTTGTTAGGAATAATCATGGATTCATAGATTTAGAGCATTAAGAGACCTCAGAGGTCATCTAGTCCTAACTCTCCTTTTACAGATAAGGAAACTGAGGCCCAGAGAACTTAGGTGGCTTGCCCAGGGCCATACAACCAGTAAGTGTCTGAGGCAGGATTTGAAAATAGTTTTTTGTGACTCAGTATAAGGTGAAAAAAGACTATGGAAACATGAATTAGAAAGAAGAAGAGAGGTAGGTAGGTAGGCTATTGCTTTTGCACTGTTTTAATACTCTGAATTCTTTATTGAGCTAAAATTAGTCAGATACATGAGTATTCTGGCTATTTCCAGAATAGCCTCTGCAATGCATGGGGCCTTCTCCAGTGGAATTAATTTTGCAACTGCTTAAAGAAGGTGACCCTTTTCTTATGGTGAGGGAGTAAGAATTTGAAGTTAGCTGTGCTGGTGTGACATGGTATTTTGTCTGGCTATCAGTCAGTGTGTCAGCATCTTGAAGACTTTTTGCATTGAGCATGTACTAGTGTTTGCTTTTAGCTTTGGTAAGTTTTATGTTTATTTTTGCTTTTCTCACCTTATCTGCGGGGTTTCACTTCTGACAGATTTAGTGGCATGCATCTTTTATATCAAAAAGGAATATTCATTTTGAAATGACTGACTAATCCTTATGTGGAATCCTGCATTGGATTTTTATTTCACAGCACCACTTGAAATCACATTTGAAATTAGGAAAAGAGCAAGGAAAATGCCTCATTCCATAAATCATTTTAATTGTTAATGTTTAATTTTCTAGATCTGAGATTTTATTTATTAACGTTTAGGTGGTAGAGATGTTCGAAGTTCCTAGCAGCCCCACAGAGCTGGAATACAAGTATCATTTTCTCTCTGTGAGCTTGGCAGAAGGAGATGAGAGTCCAGCCACAGCCTTGTTACTACAGCAATTCAAAACAAATATTGAAGAGCGGTTGCTGGACCCAAAAGCTGGGAAACAAGTAAGAGCAGGTGTCAAGCGCAAGGTAAGGGAGGCCAGCGATCATGGAATTTGGCCTTGTCGGTACCTGTCATTTTAGATATTTTGGGGAGCTGACCAATCCTAACTTTGGAAGAACTACCTGGAATTTATGAGGGATAGACAGAAGTTTGATTTATGTAAACATAGTCCATTTCCTTAAATATTTGGATGTTACATTATTTTATGACTCATTGAGAAACCAGAAGCCAGCTTGATAGACAAAATGTCGTGTGTCATTCTAGATATTTAAAACTGAACTGTGGTATTAGTAACTTAGAAAATTGCCTTACAGCAGTTGTTTTGAAAAAATGTTTATTTACTTGTACTCTATACTTCCATTGTAGTTGTCTGGTGACCCAAACCCTGCAGAGCCCAAGAAACCCAAACAATCAGGAGAAATGTGTGCCTTCAATAAAGTTCTGGCTCACTTTGTGGCTGTGTGTGACACAAACATGCCATTTATAGGACTTCGTATGGAGGTAAGGGTTCTAACAGTTTGGTTTGTCATCTTTTCCCCTTCCTTGCTTTAGGATAAGTCCTTTTAAGGCTAAGTGGTTCCCTCTAAGGAAACGGAAATGTTTGTAAATCCTTTTTTGTTCCTTTTACTGTGAAATTATAGCAAGTTTTGGGGTATGTGTGTGATTTTTGTGACAAAATCAGAAGCAAATGTTTCGCCTCCTAACATCTTTTGCTTTACCTTGACATTACTTGTGTGTGTGAAGCTAAATTCTTAATAGGAGAAGACCAGCATTCTTGCTAGCCAAAGACACATTTGAATTTTAACAATCACGGTTTTAATTATGTTCTCTTGAGCAGGTTCCTTATTTTTGGCTATGGGAAATGCTAGGACACAGATTTTCTTGTAGTGGGTGAAATCAGCATGGTGTGGGGGACAGAGTGCTAGACTTGAAGTCAGGAAGACCTAGATTCTAATCCTGCCTCTCTTAGTAGTTATATAACCCTGGCCAAATCATTTCACCTCTCTGTACCTCACTTTCCTCATCTGTAAAATGAGGGGGCTGGACTTGATAACTTCTAAGGCCCCTTTCAGCTCTAAATCTATGATCCTGTGATCACTTAGCCATCTTAGATCACTAGGAATGTTGGCATTCTCTCTGGTAGGAAAGCCTAGGAAAATGTCAGGTACACTTAAGATAAAATAATTTGACTAAGTATTTGTAGAAATATAAAAGCTCTTAAGCGATTGGCCAGAATCTGTAGCTTGTCCCATCCAAGGTGAGCAAGAAGCTAGAAGAGGAAGTCGTCAGCACATAGCACATCATCCTGGTGCATATTGAAGCCCGGGGGAGTAAATTTCAGAAGTGGCATGAAAAGATTCATGTTTGTTTTTTTTTCCCCAGCCTATCCTTTCACTACCCCTACCCCAACTCCCACACTTTGTGAATTGGGAACCTCCTTCTCTATAAAAGTAGAGGAAGGCATGCTCTTTATTGGAAGAAAACATTGAAAGCTTCAAAATGCAGAACAAGTCATTGATGCTGTTATAGATCATGGTGGGGATGAGTAGAGATCACTGGAGCTTTTGGAGCACTTATAGGGTAAAGAATGGAGAAAAGGATGAAGAGGCTTAGCAAGTTGACCTTGAGTGCAGTTGCCCTATTTCTCCTTTTTTCCTTTTTGTCTCAGGAGTAGCTGTGGCCTAGGACCTGGAACGATGTTCCATTCAAGCTGCTGAAGAGAATGCAGCTACATTTTTAGCTGACCTGGGTGTGTGCTTCTACATCTTTTCATGCAGCTAATTGAATTAGCAAAGTGAATTGATACATGTGTTATAATCATAATATAATTATATGTATGACATATATATGTGTATATAGATGATATAAGATATAGATGATACAGATAAATGATATAAAGTAATTTTCCTTGACTTAAAAGGAACTCCCTGTAGGTGACCTAAGCAAAGTGGATGAAGTTTTCAGTGAGGCTCTCTTCATATCTTGGCACCTTCTTCCCAGCACCCAGTTCCCTCTTTCTGCCAAAGCGTCCTGCTTTTCTCTCACTCTCCTGTCCCTGTTGTGTAAGGTGTTTAGCTGTGTGCTAAGATAGAAACAGCTAGGTTGCACAGTGGACAGACTGCTGGTCCTAGAGTCAGAAATACTCATCTTCCTGAGTTCAAGTCTAGCCTCAGACACTTACTAGCTGTGTGACCCTGGACAAGTCACTTAACCCTGTTTGCCCCAGTTTCCTCATCTGTTAAAGGAGCTGGAGAAGGAAATGGCAAACCACTTTAGTATCTTTGAAACCCCCAAATTGAGTCATGAATAATCAGACATGACTGAAATGACTGAACAGCAAGATAGAAGCGTTAGACTTGTTTGATTGAAGTAACTCATTGTGATGACTGATACAGGCGTAACCGTTGGGGTAGGAGGTACTATTTACATTTTAGAGGAGCTTATTAATGAAATTTGAATTAATACTTCTGTATTACAAAAGACTTAGATTTCATTCTTCTCCTTTTACCACCCAAATAATCTTTGTATTTTGGAAAAATAGAGCCATTTTTGGACTTGGATAGAAACATCTCTTAGCCTCATATGCAATGCTCCAACCTACAAAAATGTCAGTGCCTCCAGTGGGTTACACTAGTAAATCTGGTTAGTCCCAGGCTCACTTCAGACAGTAATCCATAGTTTCAGGCATGAAACTATATGTTAAATGCTCTAGCTATAGTCATCCTTTTTCATCTATTAATATCTATATTCAGGTGGGTAAGATGTTTGATCAAATAAAGACAGGAAGCTATCTTGTTTCTGTTTAAATAGATCACATGGGAAATATGTTTAATTTGGTAGAAATTTGTGTATTGTGAAGAAGTTACAAGCTAGTTGGTACTGTTTGGGGTTAGAAATGAAGTGAGAGGAGAGTAGTGACAGAAAGAACTCTCTCATAGAGTTTTGTGTGCCACATCTCCCAAAAGTCTTAGTGCAGCTTTTAGCTTTTATTAAGAATAGTTTTAATAACTTAAAACTGCACTTGGACTTTTGGGACACTCCGTATATACATACATGTACACAGGCTTAGTCAAGCCACTTTACAAACATTACAGAAGCAGTTGCATTATTAGATTTACCTTATTTTTGTTTTGCCAAAGACTATTACCCAACATGATCAACAGCTTTATTCGTCAGACTTGGTTCTGAATGACTTTTGGCTTTTTTTTTTTTAAGTAAATTCTTTCCTTAGGGAGATTAAAATTTGACTCTCATCTTTGAGAATATTCAAAAGAATGTGTTACATTCTCTGAAATAGTTTCATACATTTTTGAGGAGTGGTTACATCAGTGGAACAAATATACCCATAGAATTGCTTGGAAGGGGATGACATGAATGAATGAGAAAAAACAGACCTTAGACATCTGCTCATTTAGGTGTGTAAGTTCTCCTGTGTATCATTATTTTATAGTTAATATCTCCTAATGTGTGTGCGATTTCTCATTTTAAAAGTGTTACTAAAAACTAATATCACCATACCAAAAGAAATAAGACTTAGGAGAGTTTGTAAAAGGTTTTGTATAACTTGACTGAATTTTTATCTTTTAGTTATGTAATATGGAGATTCCACATCAAGGAGTACAAGTAGAAGGAGATGGTTTCAGCCATGCTATTCGTTTATTAAAGTAAGAATGTTTTATTGAATTTCATTTTCTGAAACAAAAGTTCAGTTATACTTCCCTAAAGAATTACTTTAAAAAAACCCCTAAGGAAATAGAGTTTGTAAGAGGCATAATTATAAATACTTGTTTTAAATTTGTTTTATATATTTCATTATTTACTGTCTATCAGTTACTTCACAAAATCATTGAATAGAGATTAGCTGGGTGGGTGAATGGGACCAGTGGTGGAGAAGGGCTGATTGTTAACCTAAAGAATTTTGAGGTCCTGTTGCTGCCTTAAAAGAGTTTCCCTCAGTACTTTTGTGCCCTGGGGATTGCTGCTGCCACACTAACTGCTTTCATATAGCACAGGATATTGTATGGTTATATTATCAGTCCCACAGCTGACCCTGGGCAAGTCCTTAAACCCCTTAGGGGTTCCAGTCTGCTCCCTTAAGTTGCAGAGAATGTGTTGACCTAGTGTCTGTCACCTCCTGATGTATTAGGAAATGAGGCTCATTGTTCAGTATATAGTATTCATTGTGCAGTACTGAATTATTTTTCTAGTTATTGCTTTACAATATACTTTACAATATACAATGATTTATATTGTAAAGTGCTTAAACTATTGAATTCATTATAATTTGCCATAGGGTTCTTTGTGAGTTCTTATTCTTCTTGTATATAATTATGGAGGGACTTTGTTCCCATTGTCTGTGTTGCTATAACTTCCAAGCCAGTTCTCTAGTTTGAAATGTGTGGGATTGAATTTTTTCTACTCTGGCCAACATAGATATGGACATTGCCTCAGATACTCTGGCTTCTCACTTCCTTGGACTCCTTAGGTTACATGATCTTTACCTTAACCACATGTAAGATGGTTACACCCTTTATCTCACCGTTTCATGATTAAGAATTCCTAAATATTTTTATCCAACCATTAATGAAGGAGCCTCCCCAAAACCTGTCTGTACTTTTTGCTTTTACTTCCTGTAGTCTCACTTTTCAGCACATTGTAGTCCGACTTCTGACCTCATCAGTTATCTGAAAATGCTCTAAGTCGTTGATGCTTTTTAAAATGACCAGATTTGATATTTTCAATTCTCATCTTTTTTGAGCTCTCTGTTGCATGTGGCACTATTGATTGCCCTCTCCTCCTGTGTACTTTTTCCTGTATGGGTTTTGAGATAGTGCTTTCTCTTGGTTCTACTACTGTCTGCTCCTTCCCAGCCTCTATTGCTTGGTCACATATATTTACCCTGAACTACTGTGGCATGTCCTGAAATTCTGTCTTCTTCTCTTTCTAAACTCTCTCCCTTGGTGATATAATCACCCATGGATTCAGTTATTAATTATCATCTTTTTGCAAAAGACTCCCAGATCCATATGTGCTCATCTAGCCTCTCCCTAAGCTCCAGTCCTCTATTTGCCTATTGGACATTTCTGAAATACAGTATGTCTAAAACAGACATCATTATCTTACCCCTAAAACCCACCCCTTTTCCATGCACCCCCATATCCTTCCAGTCACCCAGGTTCTCAAGTTTGAAGTCATCCTTGAGTCTTCACTCTTACCCTATTTGCAAAACATTGTCTTTTATACTGTCACCACTACCGACCCCCATAGCATCTGTCCCCTTCACCCACTCATGGAGCCACCACCCTGGTTCATTTCCTCATAGCTACTTGCCTGGACTATTGTAATAGCTTCTTAGTTGTGATCCCTACCCCAAATCTCTCCCTTCATCAGTTCATTCTTTGCACTGTTGCCAAGTTGATATACCTAAAGCTTAGGTCTGACCATGTTGTTTCCCTGCTCAATAAATTTTAATGGCTCCCTATTACCTCTTGGACCAAATATAAACTCTTGTATTTTGGTATTTAAAGCTTTTCACAATCTGGCTTCAACCTCTCTTTGCAGCTTTATTTCACATTACTTTCCTTCACACCCTCTGCAGTTCAGCCAAACTAACCTTCGCTATTCCTCACACACAACCTTCATCTCCCATCTTACTATCTGTCCCCTAGCTTGGAATGTGTGTCGTCTTCACCTCTATCTCTTTAAAATCCACAGTTTCTTTTGGAACTCAGTTCAGATGCTGCCTCTCTGTGAAACCTTTCTTGACCAACTCCTGCCTTTCTTCCTCGCCCAGCTAATAGTGCCTTTCCCAAAAAGTTACAGTGTGATTATTTTGTATGTATTTTATATGTATGCATATAGATTGTCTTCCCTGTTCGACTGACTGTAACCTCTTTAAGGGCAGGAACTGTTTGATATTTGTCTTTGTGCCCTTCCCACCTAGCACAATGACTAGCAGATATTTGATATTTAAAATGATTGTTGCTAGACATTATGGGCTTTTTTTTGGAACTTGTGTGTTTCCCCCCAATCAAAAAAATACTTATAGTAAATATGCCTGAAAAAGAAAGATGAGGTCAAGGAGACTTAGCTTTCCATTTCCTTGCCCCATCCCTACTGCCCAAAATCTCATCTCACTTTTCCAGAATATCCAAGTGTGGCCTCCATTTTTGCTTTGCCACAGCTTTGAGATTTGTAAACAGTTTGTTGTCAGGGACTTCTGAGGTGCCTTCCAGGTGTAAATCTGTGATCACAAGTGTTTTTGTAGGGAGTGGCAGGTGGTGAGTTAATGAAGACTTCCTGACTTTTTGAAATAGGTGATTGTTAAGCAGGTATGAGAATTTGAGCAGATTGAGAAGGGAGCAGGAAGGGCATGGGAAGATGCAGTTGTTACAGAATGAACAAAAGCACTGAGGCTGGAAAGGGCAGGGTATATATAAAGAATAACAGTTTGCTAGGCTATGGCTTACATGGAAATGTTTCAGAAATGTGAATTGGAGCTTGAGAAGTATAAGGTGGTACCAGACTGTGGAGGGCTTTGAATGCCAGCTTAAGTAGTTTGATCTTTACTTCACAGGCAATAAAGAGCCATTAAAGGATTTTTTTCTTTTTAAAAAAAAAGCTCATTTTATTTTTTAAATCAAAATAGCATTTTATAAAATTAATCTGATCTACCACTACCTATACTGACCAAGTGATTTTACAAAAAGAAAGAAAAAGGAAGCTTCTTATAAGTACATGTATAGTCCAGCAAAATAAATTCCCACATTAGCCACATCCTAGTTTGTCTCTTTCTATAGTTTCAGGGGTGGGGAACCTGCAGCCTTGAGGCCACATATGACCTTCTAGGTCCTTGGGTGTGGTTTTTTGACTAAGTCCAAGTTTTACAGAACAAATCCTTTTATTGAGGGCATTTGTTCTGTGAAATTTGGATTCAATCAAAGGACTTCACTTGACCTAGAAGGCTATATATATGGCCTTGAGGTGCAGGTTCCGCACCCCTGCTTTAAGTTAATCCTCCCCCTTTTAGGTGATGAGTATTGTGTTTCATCTCTATTCTTTTAGACTCAGTTTAGCATTGTGTTGATCAGAATTCTAAAGTCTTTCAAGGTTGTTTTTGTCTATAATGTTATCATTGTTTGAATTTTTTTGCTCACTTCATTCTGCATCAGTTCATAGCAGTCATCTCAGTTTCCTCTGGAGCTGTCCATTTCATTTTTCCTTATGGCAGAATAAGATTCCATTACACTCATACCACAGTTTCTTTAGTCATTCTCCAGTAGGATACCTGATACCCTTTAGTATTCCAATTTCTTGGTTACCTTGAAAAGAGATGCGATGGATATATAATATATATTGGTTCTTTTCCTCTTTCTTTGGAGTACTGGCCCAATAGTGATATAACTGAATCAGAGGGTATGCTTAGTTTGGTAACTTGTTAGACATAGTAGTTCCAAATGGCTTTCCAAAATGGCTGGAACCTATTCACAATTACAGCAAGGTACCAGTAGAGCTGTTTTCCTGCAGTTCCTCCAACAGTTGTAATTTTCTTCTTTTGTCATCCTTGCTAGTCTGATAGGTATGGGGGAACCTCAAAGTTGCTTTCATTTTCATTACTGTAGTTATTAATGATTTAGAGCATCTTTTATTCATAAGACTGTTGATAGCTTTGATTTATCCCTTTGAAAACTACCTTTTCATATCCTTTGATCATTTTTGTAGTTAGGTAATAAAGTGGATAGAGCACTGAACCTAGAGTCAGGAAGATCTAAGTTTAAATGCAGTCTCTGGTACTGATTAGCCCCAATTTTCTCATCTGTAAGATCAGAAGAATAATAGCGCCTATACCCCAGGGTTACTATGAGAATAAAACAAGATAATATTTGTAAATCATTTGGTAAATCTTGGTAGCTGTTATTATTATTTATCAGTTGGAGAATGGCTCTTAGTTTGAATCAGTTTCTTACATATCTTTGATATGAAACCTTTATCAAAGAAACGTGCTCTAAGGATTTTTTTTCCCAGTTACTTGTCTTTCTTCTAACTCTTACATTTAATTTGTTTGTTGTGTTCCTCTCTATCACTTGTTTAGTCACAAACTCTTCCCCATCCATAGATCCAAAGATAATCAACTTGTTCCTCTAATTTGTGATATTACCTTTTAAGTTTAAGTCTTATATCTATTTGGAGTTTATCTTGGTTTATGGTTTTAGATGTTGGTCTGATTTCTGCAGACAACTGTCCATTTTTTTCAGCAGTTTTTATCAGATATTCAGATTTTCTGTAATAACTATAGTTTTGGAGTATGTCAAACACTGCTACTGTGTTTGATTTCTGCTTTGTAATATAGTACTGATAGAATACCATCACACTTTTTTTTCATTATTCCCCTTGAGATTCTAGACCTCTTGTTCTTTTGTGTGAATGTAGTTATTTTTTTCCTAGCTCTTTAAAATAGCCTTTTGAGAGTTTGAAACAGCACTGAATAAGTTAATTTTGGAGAGATTGTCACTGGTTTATCTTACCCTTGAGTAATTAATATTTCTCTGATTTTTAGATCTATTCTCATTTCTACAAAAAGTGTTTTATAGTTAGATTCATACAGTCCCTGGGTGTATCCCAGTAGATAACTCCCAAGTATTTTGTAGCTTCTGTTAGTTATTTTGAATGGAATTTCTCTTTTGATCTCTTCCTGCTAGGTTTTGATTGTTATATGTGGGAATGCTTACTTATATCTTACAACTTTGCTGAAACTATTATTTTATTTACTATTTTAGTTTTCTCTCTAGGATTCTTTATACCATCATGTCATCTTGAAAAAAAGTAATAATTTTACTTCCTCTTTGTCTATGCTTATTTCTTCCATTTCTTTCTAATAATATACTAGCTAGCATTTCTGCAGTGCTTTTAGGTTTGCAAGACTTTACAAATACCTCATCTTCCTCATAACCCTAAGAGGCAGATGAAATTATCCCCATTTTACAGATGAAGAAACTAAGGCGAAAAAGGTTAAAAGATTTGCCCAGGGTCACAAAGCTAGTAAGTATCTGCGGCAGAAACTGGGCTTAGTTCTTTCAGAATCTGGCTCTAATGGTTTGTCCGCTCTGCCACCTAAATGTCTTTTTTTAAAGCTACCCTTTTCTTGTCTTATGGCTTTAGCTAGCATTTCTAGCACCATTAAATAGCA
Source organism: Phascolarctos cinereus (assembly GCF_003287225.1). Classification (NCBI taxonomy): domain Eukaryota; kingdom Metazoa; phylum Chordata; class Mammalia; order Diprotodontia; family Phascolarctidae; genus Phascolarctos; species Phascolarctos cinereus. The sequence goes on from NW_027556098.1 coordinate 61,162,032, forward strand.
GTGGTGATAATGGGCATTTGAAGGTTTTGACCAGAATGAAGATACGATGTTTTTGCATGCTGGAAATTAATGTGATAGTAGTATGAGGGATTGTGGGGGGAGAAAAATTAGAGGCAGGAAGTCCTGTTAGGGGCTATTGCATTGTATAGTTCCTGTGAGTAGAAATGAGAGCCTATACTAGAGTGGTATCTATAGAAATTGAAATGAAAGATAGATGAAGAAAACACCATTGATAGTATCAGTAGAACCTGGTAACTGTTTATGCTATGAGAGGAAAAGGAGAGGGGAAGAATCAAAAGTTTATTCCAGAAGACATAAGTAGTGAAGTCAGGAGGAAGAGGTCTAGAGGCAAAGATACTCTCTTTCATTTTGTAGTTCTTTTCTTTGTAAAAAAAAAAAATCTTAGGATCACAAGATGTCAGAGTTGGAATAGACCTCAAAGGCCATCTGGTCCAAATTCTTGTACCTGACCAAGAACTCTCTATAGCATTCTTACAGGGCATCTGGCCTCTGCTTAATGGACACAAGTAAGAGTTCTAGTTCGTCATAGTAACCCAGATTTAGGCAGTATTTGTATAACACTTCATATTTTCCAGAATTGTTATTTTCATTTAAAATTTTGTTCTAAAATATGGAAACATATTAGAAACACCTGTTGTTTGGATGTTGCTTTCCAGTAGAAAAGGAAGTATAAGTAGAGAATGCATGGAAACAATTGTCTTAATACGATGTGTGCATAATTTTCAGTTACTTATTTAGTAATTGTTAACAAACTAGAGTTAAGCCTTCAAAATTATTTCTACTGGCTTAGTTTCTAAAAGAAATGGCTGTTTACAGATTTAGCTAATATGTTGTTCAGGAGACCTGGAAAGACTTTTATGAAACATTGCAGTGAAGTGAGCAGAATCAGTAGAATAATTTATACAATTATAATACTGTAGAGACAAACAACTTTGAAAGACTTAAGAACTCTAATCAACCATGATTCCAGCCCATAATGAAGCATGTTAGCTACTTCCTGGCATAGAGATGGGGAAAAAAAGGGTGCATATTGAGATGTATTTTTTGGGACATGGCCAATTTGGCCATGTTTTTGTTTGACTATGCATATTTATTACAAAGATTTGGGGAGAGGGGGCATTGGTTTTTTTTTTTCCAATGAGAACTTGAAAAGGAGAGAAAATAGGTTTGTTAACTGAAAAAAATTAAAGGATGAAAAAAGAGAAAATAACCATGGCAGTGAGGGAAGCTTGAATTTTAGAGTGGACACTTGAGACAGGGAGACCAACCAGAAGGTTGTTACCATAGTCAAGGCAAGAAGGGATGAAGACTTACACCATGGAAAAAGTTGTGTGAATGGAGGAAAAAAGAAGACACATTATATAAGTAGAAACAAGATTCAGCATGTGGGGTGAGTGCAAGTGAGGATGACACAAAGGTTTGTCACCTCCATTACACCCATGCCTGTGTAACAGAGGATGCTAGTACCCTAGACAATAAGAGGAAGTGGGGGAAAGAGGAGGATTAGGGTAAAGATAGTGAGTTCTGTTTTGGATATGTTGAATTTGAAATGTCTTATCAGATATTTCAAGATATCTAAAAGCAGTTTGTGATGCAAGACTAGCTTAGAAGTTAGTTTAGGATTGATTTGTAGATCTGGGAATCATATGCACAGAGATGATAATTAAACTGATGGGAACTGATGAACCAAGCAAGATAATCTAGAGGGAGAAGAGGGCCCAAAACCTAGTCTTTGGGGATCTTCATGGTCAGTGGACTTAATCTGGATGAAGATCTATTAAAGGAGACTGAGAAAGAGTAGTCATCCAGGGTGAAAGAGAACCAGGAGAGAACAAGGTCAGGAAGTCTATAGAGAAGAGAGGATCTAGGAGAAGAGGGTTCAAGACACTAGACTAATAGAATCCTTTTGTTTTATGTTGTAACAGGAGACATTAGAGGGCAGCTAGGTGAGGCTGGGCCTGGAGTCAGGAAGACTCATCTTCATGAGTTCAAATCTAGGCCCAGACACTTAGTAACTTTGTGACCCTGGGCAAGTCACTTAACTCAGCCTCAGTTTCCTCATCTGTAAAATGAGCTGGAGAAGAAAATGGCAAGTCACTTCAGTATCTCTGCCAAAACCTCCCGACAGGAGTCATGAAGAGTGAAATATGACTGAAAACGATTGAACAACAACAGGAGACACTAGATCCAAAAGGGACCTCAGAAGTTAACAAGTTCAGGGTTTTTAACTTGTTTGTGTCATGGACTCTTTTGATGGTCTGAAGTCCATGGATTCCCCAGAATAATGTTTTTAAATGCATAAAATACTGATACATAGTATTACAAAGGGAACCAGTATTGAAATATAGTTATCAAAATATAGAAAAAGGAAACAGTTTTTACAGAGCTCACATTAAGAACCCATCATCTAGTTGTTCTTCCACCTAACCCTGCTCCTTATTTTTTGTATGAGGAAACTGAAGCTCAGGGAAATGAAAGAAGGTAGTAGATAATGAGTAGAGCCATGCTTTGAATCGAAATCTGGTGGGCTTTTCACTTGACCATGCTTCCCTTTGCTCTGATTTTTATAATGACAGTATATAATCAAAACTTGTTTTTATAGGTCATTAAATGAATGATTTTTATAGTTTAGTTATCTTTTAGCATTCATTATTCTAAGCATTTTTGCAGTTGTGCTTATTGTAAACTATTTCCTGATTAGTCATTATTTCCATGGGAATGAGTCTTATACCATAGTAGATTACTGACTAGGACTAATGTGTCTTTGCAGAATTTGAGGTCATAATCAAGGATTTTGCTAATGCCCAATGGTTAAATGATGCAACTATGTATTGACACCTTTTTTGGGGGGAGGGGGCAACAAATAGCTTTTAGTACTATTACAACTGAAGCTTCTTTTTAACCTACTAAAATATACATATTTTGCTTTTGTGTGCATATGATGTAAATGTACACTTCATATGTTATTTTTTCGTCATCAGAATACCTCCATGCAAAGGCACGAGTGAAGAAACTCAGAAGGCTCTAGATCGAGCTCTTCTTGATTGCACTTTCCGATTGCAAGGTAGAAATAATCGTACGTGGGTGGCAGAATTAGTGTTTGCAAATTGTCCACTTAGTAGCACTTCTACCAGAGAACAAGGTGAGATATTCCTTATATTCCGTATGAATTTTAATAAGTTTATCAACTTTCATTTGCCAGTTATCAAGTTTTTTTCCTCTTAATGTCTAGGACCAACAAGGCATGTTTACTTGACATATGAAAATTTATTGTCTGAACCTGTTGGTGGTCGAAAAGTTGTTGAGATGTTCCTTAATGACTGGAATAGTATTGCACGGTTATATGAATGTGTGTTAGAGTTTGCACGGTCTCTACCAGGTAAGTATGATTTTTCTAATTCTTTTTAGCTTATTTTTATTTTTGTGCCTGTTGTAACCTTATTTCCTTTTCTCTTTTGTCTTTCCACCAGACATACCCGCGCATCTAAATATTTTCTCAGAAGTTCGTGTCTATAATTATCGCAAGCTTATCTTGTGCTATGGAACCACCAAGGGAAGCTCAGTAAGTGATTAAGTCCTTGTTATTGTAGCTGAGGGTTTTCGAATGAGTTTAGAAGGTAGAAAATCTAAAGCTTCTTTCTTACAGTAGGAGAATTACAGTATAAGACAGACATCTAAGGGGTTACCTACCTGTGTGACCTTGGGTGAGTGACATCACTTCTTTGGAGTTTCATTTCCTCTTCTGTAAAAGGAGGTGCCTTCGACACCTCATCTCTAGACCTGTGATCCTGTGACCTTTTTTGATTTAAAGACTCATTTACTTATAAAGGATATAAATTTTCATTTAACAAAATAAAATTTTGCAAGGTATAAAGTGCTATATTTCAAGTACTCTCTTTACCTAAGCAGTGCCCAAAATGTTTTTCCTTAGCTTTTTAATTTAAAATACTTCATCAGTAATACACATGACTAAATAATGTTGGGCAAGATTTCATTATGTTTCCTTGAGTTTGTATGGATCCTTTCAGCAAGTAGTAGTAATAATAATAGTTAATGCCTATATGGTGCTTTAAGGTTTGCAAACACTAAAAAAAACCTTTTTTGATCCTCATGACAACTCTGGGAAGTAAGTACTGTCATTATCCCTATTTTTAAAGTAACTAAAGCTTAGAGACACTGAATGACTTTGCCAAGGCCACAAAATTGTGTGTAGGAAACAAGATTTGAATCCTGATTCCAACTCCAGTACTACTTCTGTATTACATTGCTTTTCAGTTCTGCTTTTTACTGGGCCAAAATTACATTCATCGAGCAGTGCAAATAGTTTTATATTATTAATTGTATATACACCCATTGCCAGTGGGTGTGTATAATTTTTGCATCTTTTCTGTTTATCTTTTGACTCACTGCAGTTTTTAATTTTGCAAATATCAGTTCAGTAACCCTCTTAATTCAGGAAGCGGTCAAGACTTAAATAGTTTCAAAGTGACGATTACAGAGGAGGTTTGAAGAATTTATGGTTATAAATGTCAAATATGCCTATAAATATCAAAAGTGATGGGATTTCATTTAATTTTTTAAGTTCTGACCCTAAGCAGATTTGATGGAATCTTGCAGGATTGATGAAAACACTGTTGCTATTTTAGCTAAGGGGGTACTTTTTTGTCACTTAAAATTTCTTATTTTTCATACATGAACTTAAGGCTAGATATTTTTGCATTAAAGTTCAGTGTCCCCACTTCATGATGGCCTTTCTAATAAAGCATGAAAATTTGGGTTTTGAGATATCAAGGAAATCTAATATTAACCAGATGAGCATATCTTATGGCGTAATCAGTAAACTCTCTTGGTTTAAGTGCTCTCTGGTGCTTTGGAGTAAGACTGAAAAAAATTCTTTTAGTTCTGGTCAAACTCAGATAGTGTTTTAGACATAACATTGCAAAGAAAATTTGTCTTTGGTGCCTTCTGACGCCATAGTAATTAATTTTTCCTCAGCAAAATTTAGCTGTCTCAGAAGTTTATTTATTAATACTTCGCCACCTGTCCTGACTTACAGAAGAAAGGGCTTAAGCCCTCCCATCTTAGTGTCTTCCTTAGTGTTTTTTTTGTTGTTGTTTTTGTTTCTTTACTGAGAACTCATTCAGCATAAGAAAGCAGTGACTCCTACATATAGATCTTATGTTTTCTACATTTCTCCTTGTCTTTGCTGTGGCTTTTCTTTAGCCTAATCTAAATTAGCATTTCTTAGTTTCTGAAATTTGTGTTCTTTGTTATTTAGATTAGCATTCAGTGGAACTCATCACATCAGAAATTTAATATTTCATTGGGAACCGTTGGTCCAAATTCAGGTTGCAGTAACTGTCACAATACTATCCTCCATCAGCTCCAGGAGATGTTCAACAAAACTCCAAATGTGGTCCAGTTATTACAGGTAACCAGTTAACTTCCTGGGAATTGAACTAAAGTCAGGGTTGTATGCAAAATTGTTCATAAGTTGAAGAGGAGTACATTTGGCACTTGGGGTCTATTTTGAGAACTTTTTTATTTTAAAACAGCACCAGGTGCTTGATTTGTTTGATGTCCCATCACGTGTTTTAGATACTGTCAAAGGGGGATTTTGATGGGGAGCATGGGAAGAGCCTTAGAAATAGTGCTTCCATCTTCCTAGAATGAAATCTAAAGGTAGCATATGCCATAAGCTGAATGTCCAGTGTATGTGTTGATAGTCATTTAACTTTTCTCATTGTGTTTTTTTTCTTATAGGTACTTTTTGATACTCAAGCTCCATTAAATGCCATCAATAAGCTCCCAACTGTGCCAATGTTAGGCCTGACACAACGGACTAATACTGCCTACCAGTGCTTCTCAATTCTGCCTCAGTCATCCACTCACATTAGGCTGGCTTTTAGGAATATGTATTGTATTGATATATACTGCCGGAGTAGGGGTGTTGTGGCAATACGTGATGGAGCCTACAGTCTTTTTGACAACAGTAAGATAGTTGAAGGTTTTTATCCAGCACCAGGACTGAAGGTAATAGTTTTAAGTATTCTAGCATATCAAATATGTAAGGAAACATTAAAATGTGCCCCAAAACATTGCTTTGCAGGGGAAAATCATTTATCAAATTTTTTCCTTAAAAGCCTATTGAAAAATGATTCCATCTGCTTAATTCGTCTATTCTTTGACTTCATTCTAAGAACAAACTTGCTAAAGATAATGGGAATTTTGTTAAAATCACATGGGTCTACTTGTCTTTTGTGGCAGTCCTTTCCTTGTCTTTGAGAAATGCTATTTTTTTATTAAAATGAGGTGACAAAAAAAGGTATGTCCTTAGTTTCCCTTCCATCTGATTAGCGAATGGCATTGAAAAGAACGGTGCTTTTCATTAGAATACTTTAGAAGGCATTCAACCTACCTTCCTGGTTAACTTATACCAGGAATGTGGATGTCATTTAGGTGGGCTTAATTCAATTTAACAAGCCTTTAATAAGTGCTTATTGTGTGCTAGTAGTTGTAGTTCTAGTGCTGCATGGCCCAGCCTTGGAGTCAGGAAGAAGACCTAGATTCCAGCTGTACCTCTGACATCTGCTGGCTCTGTGACTGTACAGGTCACTTAACTTTCAGTGCTTTTAGATGACTAAGACTCGGTGTTATAAAGAAGGAACCAACCGGCCTTGGTAGAGGTGGTTCCCTCGTTTGGGAATTCCCTGTATCTTTGAAGTCATGACTCCAGTCCTGTCTCTGTCCTTGTTTATTAGGTATTTTGGCTACAGACAAAAAAGAAATAGTTCTTGCCATCAAAGAAACTGCATTCTACTGGAAAAGGTTTATTGAAACTTACTTTTGTCATATTTGAATCCTAATCCCTCTTGGAGCAGTTACAAACTTTGGAAGTCAGGCCAACTATGATGGAAAAAGAAATGGAGGAAATCATTACTTAATGTTGTTTCACTATCCCTCTGTTGTGTACTCTCACTTTAAAAAAGAAAAGAAGAAAGAGTTTTTAAAGTTACTTATAGGTTCATATATTGTTAGGGCTAGAAAGATCTTTAAAGATTATCGAATCCAACCATTTCATGGATGAGGCAACTCAGACCTAGCTAAGGTAACCCCAGCCTAGGGTGTACTTAGATCTCAGTTACGTGACCTGCCCAAGGATGACTAGCTTAGTGGCAAACAATTGTGGGCTAGGCCTAGGAATTTTTAAAGTCTGAAAATAGTAAATACTTAAATTGCCAAAACAATTTTTTTCCATTTCTGAGCAAGAAGATAATATGAAAACAATTGTCTCTTTCTACTAGCATACTCTTAAAAGCTTTCTAATCAGAATTTCCTGCTGTTCAAGTGATAATAACTGTATGGATTTTGGTGATTGTTTGATAAGGTGCTTATTCTTTAGATTCTAAGTTTTCTGCCACCAATCCTGAGGATGTCTGTTTCAGGTTGTGGATTTGATGTAAGAAATTTGGGACTAGGATATCCACCCAAGTCTCTGTTGGCTGATTTTTAGATATTTTAAAAATAAAAATATTTTAAAATTTTAAAATAAGTTCAAAACATTTTAAATAGTGCATTTATGTGTATCCACAGACATTCCTGAACATGTTTGTTGATAGTAATCAAGATGCTCGAAGACGATCTGTAAATGAAGATGATAACCCCCCTTCTCCAATAGGGGCTGATGTGATGGATTCTTTAATATCACAGCTACAGCCCCAGCCACCACCTCAACAACAGGTAAGTATGCTGAAGGTTTAGAAATGTTTTATACACATGTAATCTATTTTTTTCCTGAAAACCAGTCTTATTTGAGCTTAAAAATATCAAATAACATTAAAACTTAAAAAAAAAAAACCCAAACCTGTTACCTTGTGTGAGATTGTCTCACCATAAGATAGTAAATTACAAATTCTGAACCTGTATATCAGTTTGAAATTCTTCCTCTCATCAGAAGTTTGTTTCAGGTGTACAGGTGGCCTCATAATACAGTGGTTTTTACTTGTAGATCCCACAGGCAGGGTTCTAGTTATGTCTGATCAGACAAGCTTGACTTTGGTGCAGAATCAGAAATCAAATGCCCAGCCATCTATCCAGAAGGGAAACCACCCTTGGCAGGTGCAATTCACAGAGGATCCCTCTGCTTCCAGGTGCTCCCTTTGTGGTGTACCTTCAACTGCCTGCTCTTCTCACCCTGCGTGGAGGACTATTCGAAGGAGAAGTGTTTTCTTACACTTAGAACAGGAAGCTCTATGGAGGGAACTTCAGACAACTTCTAGTAAGACATTCTAAGATGCTGTGGCTTTAAACTTGAAGAAGCATCAGATTATTGCCGGTTTAGGCTATGTCCTGCTAGTTGCCCACATTGCTTTACCTTTATTTAAATGATGGGACTAGACAGCATGACTCTTTTCAGTTTATAACCTTGGGCAAGTTAAAGCTGTGTTTTATCAGTTTCCTTTTCTAAAGTGGTTGGACTAGATGGACCTCTAATGTCCCTTTTCGCTCTAGAGACCCTGTGATCTCAGATTAAATAGCAGACCCCAGATAATGCATTTATATAGCAGTTTGATGTTTGCAAAGCACTTTTGATCCACAAAACGACCCTGGGAGGTAGCTGTTATTTTATCCCTGTTTCAGGAAACTGAAGCAGGAAAAGGCTGGATTTGAACTCGGGTCTTCCTGACTCCTGGCCCATTGTTTTATCTCCTGTACCACCAGTGGTCTCCTGTGGTTATATTATACAGATTGTGAAGTTTTTAAGCATGTTACAAAGGGCAGAAGAAGGTATTCCTGTCCATTACAAGGAAATCCTAACATGCTTCAGTGAGCTGCAAACATTTAAAACCAATGAACTTTTCAAGTGGTTATCCTTAGCTAACCCAACTTTGATTAAGAATTGACATGTGTTCTCTTTGTTACTCTAGCTGAATTAATTCTTCATGTTCTGGATGCTCAATTATATATTTCTTTTTAAATTTTACTAGTTTCTTTTTATCCTAATTGTACGTACTTTCCTGAAGAGTGTTCCTACAGTTTCTTTGTTGAATTCTTACTTGAATATAATCTTCAGTCCCAGCAGGAAGCAGGACATTACCATTATTAGCATCAGTCAGTTAATAAGCCATTTATTAATACTTATTAGTGCCTGCTGTATGCCAGGCACTGTGCTAAGCTCTAGAAATACAAAGAAAGGTAAAAGCCCATGCTCCCAGGGAGCTCATTGTTTAATGGGGAACAAAGGAAGGCACTAGAATTAAGAGGAGTCAGGGGGGTGTAATGGTCAGAACTTTGCTTTAGGAGAATCACGGACAGATGAATAGAGGATATGCCAGGACAAGAGAGAGAGACTTGTAGCAGGTGGTCCAACCAGGATATAGTAGTCCAGTCTTGAGCTGATGAGGGTTTCAGAGCAGAAAAGGGGGTATATACAAGATGTTATTATGAGGGTGAACAGATTGGATATGGGGAATGAGAGAAAGTGAGGAGTAGGGGGTGATATCTAGGTTAAAGCCTATGGGATAGGGAAGATGGTGGTACCCCAAATAGTCAAAGAGAAGTTTGGAAAGGAAGGGTTTTAGGGGGAAAGATGATGGATTTAGTTTTGAACATGTTCAGTATAAGAAATCTATAGCACATTCAGTTGGAGATATCTGAAAAACTATTGAAGATATGAGACTGAAGGTCAGCAAAGTGGTTAGGGCTGGTTAAATAGATTTGAAATCATCAGCGTAGATATAATAAGTGAATCCATGGGGACTGATAAGATCACCAAGTAAAATAGTATAAAGGGAGAAGAGGAACCAGGGGTGAAGATCCAATGAGGTCAGGTAGGTAAGGGAAGAACCAGGAGAGAATAATGTCCCAAAAACCTAGAGAAAGAAGAACTGAGTGATTGATCATGTTGAAGGCTGCAGAGAAATTAGGAGGGATAAGGATTGACAAAAGTCCACTAGAATTGGTGATTCTAGCATGAATAACTTTGGAGAGAGTGGTTCTAGTTTAATAGTGAGATCAGAAGCCAGACTCTAGAGAGTTAAGAAGAGAATGAGGAAAAGAATTGGAGGTACTTATTGTAGACATCTTTCTCAAGACATTTAGCCAAAAAAGGAAGAAGAGATATGGCATGATAGCCATCAAGAATAGATGGATCAAGTAAGGGTTTTTTGAGAATGGGACAGATGTGACATGTTTACAAGCAGGGGAGAAGCAGCCAGTAGACAAGATTGAATATAAGTTCAGAGGGTAGAGATGTTGGAGGGGACAGTCTGCCAGAAAAGATGGGAACGAATGAGATCAATTGTGCACATAGAGAGGTTTATCTTTACCTTGGTAAGAATGGCTTTCATGGGTGACAGAAATGAAGGTGCAGCTATTGGCAGAAGGTGTCTGAGTGATATGAGATAAAGAGGAAGGAAAAAGAGAGTTCTTAGCAAATGGTCTGTTTGGTTTTTTGTTTTGTTTTACTAAAAATAGGCAGGGTTCCCCAGCTGAGAGGGTGAGGAGAGTGGGAACCAAGGGAGGTTTGAGGGGCAATGAAAACATTTGGAAGAGCTGCTGTGTGAGTGGGATAGTGAGTTAACTAGGCAGGTTTAAAAGGATTGCCTAGCAGCAGTGATGATTTACTTGAGATTATATAAAATAAATTTGTAGTAGACTCAGTTGTGATTTTCTCCAGTTTCATTCAGCAGCAGGTGGTGGGAGTGATCCAAGGCTGAGACTTGACAGGGCAGAAGCAATGGTGTCAGTACCAGGGGCCAATATGGGCAAAGGAGGAAAGTGTTAGCTAGTACATCAGCAAAAGATTCACAATTTCACAAGTAATTACTGGATAGATGCCACACAATTTGATTCATTTCCTTTGTGGAAAAGACCCACAGAAAACTAGACAGAAGTGGGAGTCAGGGACAGAGCCTAAAAAGGGAGGCTACCGAGTCCTCAGACACATTATCTGTGTCCCACGTAATCTAATTTGTAGATGCTTCCTCTCCTTAAACAGCTTCTTTGGGAATAGTAATAGTGGTTTTGGATAGTAACTTAACTCCTTTAAATCACTAGCTTACAAGGTTGATGATCTCATCTTTTATTTTGAACAAGGGATTGGAAAAAAACCAGATAGCAAGAGAAAACATAGAAGCCCTCTGATACTGCAGATTCTGTATTTCAATGCATACCTCTGTTTGGCGTGACACCTTAGACTTTTGTAATATTAAGTACTTTGTGTTTAATAATAATAGAGGCATCATGGTGTAATATGGTACTGCCTAAAGCATGGTCTGTGGACCCTGAGGATTCCTGAGATTCTTTCAAGGGTCTTTGAGGTCTAAACTGTTTTCTTAATAATACTAAGACATTATTTGCTTATTAAAATGCTCCTCCATTTTCCATCTACATATCTGTGTGCAGCCAGTTTTGTTCTCAAATTTCAACCAAAATAACCTATCACAGCAGATTGAAAATAAGCAAATTTGAATATCCAGCAATCTTCTATTAAGCCAAACATTAAAACATGTAAGAGATTTGCAAAAATATATAAAACTGATGCCATTTTTCTTGTTTCAGAATATTGTTATTTTTCATAATGTTTATATCAACAGGTAATGTGTTATCATTTTAATGGATTAATAAATGTCTTAAGATTTTATCCATTTTATATTCTAATATGGTAAATAAATTATTAGGTGTAATCCAGATAAACAAAAACTGTTTGGATCCTCAATAATTTTTAAGAGTATAGAGGTCCTGAGAACATGTTTGAAAACTGCTGGTGTAGTGAATAGAAAGCTGGCCTCAGAGGCAGGAAGATTTGGTTCAAGTCTCGCCTCTGATGTATATTGACTCTGTGACCTAAGGCAAGTCATTTAACCTCCTTATCTTCTAAGCAACTCTTTAAAACTGTCTTGACCTACAATGATAAGAGTTTCCACATCCAGAAATTCCCTGTTTTAGTGAACCCACAGGTCTAGATCCTAGCCTTATTCTATGTAATAACAGTTAACATAATTTTTTTTTTTAAAGAAAGAAGAGGGGAAAAAATTACTTATTTCAGGCTAGAGCATTAGAACCTTGTTTGAGGAGCAGAGGGTAAAACAATCAAACTGCTTTGGGAATATATTAAATATCTTAATTTGAAGTAGCATTATTAGTAGTGCCAGAAAGATTGGTACAAATTATGTTAGCTGGAAATGATACCGTGTGTACGCTTGTTTTTGAGCTAGTAAAAATGAAGTTACAGAACTAGAAGAAGATAGTCAAGATAAGATCAGTGAGTTTAAAATGATCTTAGCAGCCATCTAGTAAATCCATACACAAACCTCACAACATCCGGTCTCTGTTTATTCTTTCATCTTGTGGAAGCCCCCTCCACTGTCGAGCTCTAATTGTTAGAAAATTTTTCTTGAAATCAAACGTAAATTTATTTTTCTTCAACTTCCTCTTGCCCCTTTTTATGCCTGAAGGGACTGCTGAATAGTTTTAATCCCTCTTTCACATACTTCAAATAGCTAAGGCAACTATCATATCCCACCCCACACCCCCAGCCCCAAATGGGTCTTCTCTTCTCCAGGCTAAATGTCCCCAGATCTTTCTGTTGATCTTCCTGTGACATGATGGATCCAGTGGTACAGACTCTTGGTTGGCTTCCTTGTATGTGCTTCATCTGATCAATGTCCTTCTTAAAATGGGCCACCTAGAATAAAATACAGTTCTTCAGATAGTCCAAGGATTAGGTTGGAAAGGAGAGAAATAGAACTAGTCAAGAGAAGGGGCATGGGGGGGCCGGGGGGTCTCTGTTGTACTCAGGTTGATAGGCATTGTAGCCATATAAGACTCAAATCCTAAGTAGGCTTCATAATGATCGTGTGTAGGACTATCCTTTTCCCCTCCCATTGAAGAAGGGGGATTTTTCTCGTTTGAAGTTTTAGTTTGAAAGATTTTTACAAATCTGGAAAGGATTTTTAAGTACTTGTTCATTTGGAGTTAATATTAATTAGTTCTACAGTTTCATATTTGTGTGTGCTTTCACGATTAAGTGTGAGTTTTATGCCAATTTTTATTTTTCAATTTTATTTTTAAACTTTTAGCCATTTCCAAAGCAGCCAGGGTCATCAGGAGCTTATCCTCTCACTTCACCACCTACATCTTATCATAGTACCGTCAACCAGTCTCCTTCCATGATGCACACACAATCCCCAGGTAAGATGTCACTCGTTGTATTGTTATGTTTTACTTCAGACTTTATTAGAATCAATTAGTGCATTGGTAAGCAGTAAACTAGTTTTTAGTATTATTTGCCTTAGTCATGTTTAGTTATTTGTCACTCAGTTGTCTTTCTCTTACTGATTAATCTGCTCTTTTCCTTTACATCATTTGTTTAAGCTCTATTGCCTATGTCTTTGTTATGTGAATATTATGTATATGTAAATAATGATCCTCCACTGGAGTAGTACTCATGTGTGGCAGTTAATTTTCTGTACCAAGTTGCAAAGGCATCAAATTCTGGCCCAGCAGTGGACAGGTAACCAGAGAACCAGTTTGGAGTAAGGCCCATCACCAGAAAGTTGGCTACCCAGGGATGGTTGGTTGTTTTGGTTTTTTTTTCTTACAATAGACATTCAGTAGTCTATAGGGGTCATGGTATAGATCTGTGGAGCAAGTAGTTACACTAATAAAATGATAATCTCTTTAATTGAAAGCTTATCAGTGATTAATTTTTCCTTGATTAGGAAATCTGCATGCTGCCAGTTCACCTAGTGGTGCTTTGAGAGCTCCATCACCAGCATCATTTGTTCCAACTCCTCCCCCTTCCTCACATGGAATCTCTATAGGACCAGGGGCCAGCTTTGCCAGTCCACATGGTAAGTCCTCATATAGAAACCAGTGATAGAGTAAAAGATTTTTCTGAAGTAATGCACTTAGAAACAAATTCAGACTAACAGACAAAGCCAGAAAAGAACTAAACTTGGTATATTTGTAGGAGACAATTTCTGATCCCATTTTTATTTTTTTCACTTTATTTTTTTATTAATTTATTTTGATTTATCAACAATCACTTCCATAAGCTTTTGAGTTTTAAATTTTTCTCCCCCTCTCTCCCTGATCCCTCCCCAAGACAGCATACAATCTGATATAGGCTATACGTATACATTTCTATTAAACGTGTTTTCACATTAGTGATGTTGTAAGGAAGAATTAGAATAGGAGAAACCACCAGAAAGAGGAAACAAAATAGCAGAAAGAAAAATAGCAAATAGTGTCACCTGTGAATAAGTATTGTGTCAAACAGAGAAGTGTGAAATGACAAGGCATGGGCCAGGCAAGATCAGCGAAAGACTGAGCCTGTTTATTATTCTGAGGGTCCAGTTTATATAGTGAAAGCTAACCGTCATCCCCGAGGCCCTTGTGGCTAATCCCAGCCCTCAGGTGTTACTTTAATTATACACACCTGTTTGCTATCAAAGTTCAAGGATTGGTCAGAGTATTCTAGTACCTTCCAGGCAGGAGAAATTGGTGAGCCAAAAGATTCTGAAAAATTAAGCCCATATTTAGACTTCTTCAGTTCTGGCCCTCAGCAAAATAGTATGCTTCTATCTGTATTCAAACTCTATAGTTTTTCTTTGGACCTGGATAGCATTTTCCATCGTGACACCTTTGGAGATGTCTTAGATCCTTGCATGGCTGAGATGGGCTGTCTATCAACGTTAGTCATCGCTCAACATGGCTGTTGCTGTGTACAATATTCTCCTGGTTCTGGTCACTTCACTCAGCATCAGTCCATACAAGTCTTTCCGGGTTTTTTCTGGTTTGCTTGCTCATGATTTCTTATACCACAATAGTATTGTTTCATTCATATACCACAACCTGTTCAGCCATTCCCGAATTGATGGGCATTCCCTCAATTTCCACTTCTTTGCCACCACAAAAAGAGCTGCTATAAATATTTTTGTACTGTATGATCTCTTTGGGATATAGCCCTAGAAGTGCTATTGCTGGGTCAAAGTCTATGCACATTTTTATAGCCCTTTGGGCATAGTTCCAAATTGCTCTCCAGAATGGTTAGATCATTTCACAACTCTACCAACGATGCATTAGTGTTCCAATTTTCCCACATCTTCTCCAACATTTATCTGATCCCATTTTTAAAAATGTCTTTTTTAAGAATAGCTACAAGAAGACGACGTATTTTCAGGCTCAACCAAAGTATGCATTTGTTTTACTTGACTGCCTGTTTGTAACAAGGGAGGACCTTTGTGGTAAAGTTGTAGGAAAGGTGGGAGTGGAGGATTAATGATGATGATACCCAAAAAAGAGAAAATAAAGAGCATCGATAAAACATAAATACGCAGAAGAGAGCCAAAGGAAGTTAAGGAAACAGGCTTGTAGGGCAGTTTTGGTGTGACCATGTTAAATTTAATTTATACCTTTGAAAAATAAAAAGCTGTAATGTATTACATATCTGTGGTTTCATATAGAAGCCTCTTTTTCTGTTCTTTTTTTAAGGAAAAGTTTGTGTTTATTGATTTCATAGATCCCTATTGTTCAGAAAGGTGCTGGCTTTTGCTACATCATAATCTAATCACATTAGCAAATCTGATGTTTGTCAAATGAAGAAAATCTTAGTCATCCTTTTTTCAGTTTTGTCAGCCTTTCCTTGGTATAATAAAATATCCAAGAAAACTAGAGTCTTAATTTTAGCTGTTATTTATTGAGTACCTGCTGTATGCATAATATGCATTAGTGGAACAAGAACTGAGCAGAGAATCTGAAGACATGGGTTCTAGTACCAGCCCTCCCATTTCTTTGCTGTGTAATCTTGAATAAGTCATTTCGATTCTCATCAAAAGGTGGTTATATGGATCAAAAGACCTATATCTAAAAGCGCATCGTAACTCGAAAGTATCCTGTAACCATAAGTATTATGGTATGTGCTAGGTAGCATAAAATATAGAAAAGAATATAAAATGAGGTCCCTAGGCCCCTGGAGCCTATTTTAACATCCTCTTTAGGTCTATTGAGTTAATTGTGTAAGACATTGGTATTACTGCATAGAGCATTTGTTTAGGGAAATTGTACCCTTTCTGAATCTTTATGATGGTGGTAAAACCAGATGTTACTCCATCTGGTAAATTATACATAATAGATTTGGAAGTGGCATGCTAGGATGCAGTCATCTTCAATTGAAATGTCATTTTAAAGGGGAAAAAAAATCAAATTGGGTAGCCGTTAATATCTTTGCTCTGAAAAGAAAACATGAAGAATCATTGTGGATGTTGAGCAGTAATAGATTTCCATTTTTTTAACCCTTTGTTTGCACGCTTTCTCAGTATAATGGAAATAGGAATAACTTTGCAACTTGCACAGGTACCATTGATCCTAGTTCACCATATACTATGGTGTCACCAAGTGGAAGAGCAGGAAATTGGCCAGGATCTCCTCAAGTGTCTGGTCCCTCACCAGCAACACGGATGCCTGGAATGTCACCAGCCAATCCATCTCTGCATTCTCCTGTTCCAGATGCTTCTCATTCCCCTCGGGCTGGAACAAGTAAATCTCATCACATTATTTTGCACAGATTAATGTCTTTTGTTAATATTATCTTTTTTGCTCTCATACTAATCAATCGAATACATTATGTGCCCACATTTAAAAGGCCTATGTAGTTGCTTCTTTTTATGAAGGGTTTCTGATAAGTCATTTTTAAGTCATTTTATATTCAAATGAAAATTTGAAAATCAAAAGAGATCAGTAATATCTGCTGATAAGTTACCATAAAAGATCGACCCATCCATGCTTTTTTGTTGTTCAGTCATTTTTCAGTCGTATCTGGTGCTTCATGACCCTGTTGGGGTTTTCTTGGCAGAGACACTGGAGCAGTTTACTGTTTCCTTTTCCAGCTCACTTTACAGTTGATGAAACTGTAGACAGCGGGGTTAAATAAGTTGCCCAGGATCACACAGCTAGTAAGTGTCTGAGGCCAGATTTGAACCCAGGAAGATGAGTCTTCTTGACTCCAGGTCTGGCACTCTGTCCACTGTGCCACCTAGCTGCCCTATGCATGCTTTATAGAAAACAAGTTTTTCAGAAGTTTTTCCAAAATACTCATTACTTGGTGACTAGGTTTCCCTTAATGAGCTGGGTCTTTGTGACCTTGGACAAGTCACTTCTATCTGAACCTCAGTTTGCTTATCTGTAAAACGAAGGAGTCAAACTAGATGACCCAAGGTCTCTTCCATCCCTAAATGTTGTGATCTCATGAAATTCTCTGAGCCTGTGCACTTATTTATCGTTAAGTTTATACTGACTGCAGTCAGTTTGAAAGAGGTTTAGTGCTATGTTGTGATATTCAAGATCATGAATTAAAAATCTTACTGTTGTGGGCCAGCTTTTGAAATAGACTACTTAGCAGCAGCCTTTCAGTCGTATAATAAATAAATTAACAACAGTAGCTATTCATCAGCGACACTTCAGGAACTCTTTTAATTCAGTAGAGTCAAAATAAAGGCTCAGATTTTAAAGTTGTTTTTATAATTCTAGAGTTTTGGTTGTGGTATTGTCCTCATTTTTCAAATTTGCTGCCAGTGCCATAAGTGTATAGAATGGATTACTCAACCAGAAACACCCACAGTTTTTTAAATATGTAAAGTTGAAAATAGAAATAAATTAATA
The DNA here is from genome assembly GCF_003287225.1 of Phascolarctos cinereus. NCBI lineage: Eukaryota > Metazoa > Chordata > Mammalia > Diprotodontia > Phascolarctidae > Phascolarctos > Phascolarctos cinereus. Next base: position 61,179,717 of record NW_027556098.1, read on the forward strand.
TAAAATTATCATTGAGGATTGAAATTAATAAATTTTTTTCAAAAGGTTCTCAAACAATGCCAACCAACATGCCTCCGCCTCGCAAACTACCTCAGCGCTCTTGGGCTGCATCCATACCTACCATCCTCACTCACAGTGCCTTGAATATTTTACTTTTACCCTCTCCTACTCCGGGACTTGTACCTGGCCTGGCTGGTAGTTACCTTTGCTCCCCACTTGAGCGATTCCTTGGCTCAGTTATCATGAGACGACATCTTCAAAGGATTATTCAACAAGAAACGGTATTTGGTACTTCATATATAATTTCACAAGCAAAATGAATTTTGAAAGGAAATATTCTAAATTGTGGAATGTCATCTTTTCCTTCCCACAGCAGAACTAAAGTGATCTTCCTAATGTTACTAAGCTAATCAAATTAAAGCACCTTTCCCTTAATATTAGCGTTATGAATGAGTTTTATTTACATTGTATTTTCTGATGTGATGGTGTCATGCTTCAGCTTTTTATAGTTCCTGTATCACAGATGTCATCTTCAAACTTGAAGAAGTGCTTAGCCAGACTTCCCTATAGATTCTGCCATTAAGCCTTATTAAAATATGGATGTTTGTTTTTTGAAGACTTTCAAGATTCTAACCATCTATATATATCTGTAGAAATTCCATCATTTCAGGTCAAATAAGTAATGTCAACTAAGATTGATAGTTCTTTTTACATGTCTAAAAATGCTTGGGGAATGGTTACCAGGCACCTTTGATTATAAAACTTTCATGTAATACAGATGATTAAATTTATGTGAAATGTGTGGCCCATTCATTACAAATATTATTGTTTATTTAAGTTTCAAAGGGAATAAACATAGTGAATTTTAAAATAGCTGTTATTTAATTGTAGCCATTTTACTCATAACTATTCACATTTTTAAAATGTTTTATGAGAAATTGAGATGTTAAAGTAGACTTTTGGCTTCTTGTAGACATTAATAACTGCCTATCAAGTTCCTGAATATATTAATAATTATAAATTATTTTGATTTTGTAGCTACAGCTAATAAACTCCAACGAACCTGGAGTAATAATGTTTAAGACTGACGCCCTTAAGTGCAGAGTTGCTCTGAGCCCCAAGACCAACCAAACTCTTCAGCTAAAAGTGACACCTGAAAATGCAGGACAGTGGAAACCAGATGAACTTCAAGTTCTGGAGAAATTCTTTGAAACAAGGGTATGTATTCAGTTTGAATGAATTATGCATTTTTAAAAATGAAATGTGAAGTTATATTAAAATGAAAAATAATTGCTTCTTTTATTTCTTTAGGTTGCAGGACCACCATTTAAAGCCAATACGCTAATAGCCTTCACCAAGCTATTAGGTGCTCCGACACATATCCTCAGGGACTGTGTGCACATCATGAAACTAGAACTGGTGAGTTGTAAGGAAAGAAGCAACATACGTGTATGTGTATGTAGAAGCAGAAGTATAACTTGAATAAATACAGTAGGTCTGTTTTCTCTTTCTGTGATTATTCTTCACTTACATTTCTGCCTCCTTTCTTTTTTTACCTAGAAGTATTTTACAGCTAAAAATAGGAATGGGGATTATATTGGCTTTATTAATTGCCTTATTGTGAACCTAATTAGCTTATAACTTCATCAAGGGTTTGGGGGAGGGAGTAGAAAATTGGCACTGTTCTTTATGGCAGGGGAGGCAGGGTGCGACAGTGGAAAGATGACGGCTTGAGAGAGTCTGGGTCCAAATCCTACTGCCAATGCTTCCTGCCTTTCTGACCTAGGACAACACTTAATCTCCCAGAGCCTTGATTTCCTTGTCTTTAAAATGGGGGGTAGACAGGTGAAACCAGATGGCTTCTGAAGTCCCTACTAGATTTTAAGTCTGTGATTCTGATTCAGTAAGGGATACCTTAAGGAGATAAATAGACTTATAGACTACTCATCGATTCACATCGGTACATCATGAGTACTTTCTTCAGGAAGAGTTGAAAGGCAGTGGATGTAGTGGTGATTTAACAATATCATAAAAAAGAAATTGACCTCATTTTAAGAGATAGGAAACAGCTGGTTACATGACAGTGGAGCAGGCATCTCACAATCAACCTGTGTATGGTTAGTCTAGTTAGAGCAGAGTTAAAGTAAGGAACAATAAAGACGAGAAGGCAGTGCTAAATGCAGTTACAGTAGCTCCATCCTGACCTGTTTGACTTGGCTGTTAACTTTGAAAAAAATGGAAAACGAACAAAAAGAAAGTGACCGATCCTTTCTTAGAGAAGTTAACTGACGCTGGTGATGGCATTACAATCATGGGGCTCAGGAGAGGAAACGTTTACCAAGAAGAGAATCCAAGGGCAGCCCATGTTTGTCATAGAAGCTTTTTTTGCAGAGTGTGAGAAGAGAGATGACAGTGTCACTTCTCCAAAACAGTGGAAAGCAATTGAGGAGGTAATGAAGCTTCATAAATCTTGGTGTGAGAGTTATTGAAACGGGATCTTCGGAGAGCACTCCTGACTAAGACCAGAGGGAAGATGGCAGCTCTGTTGGCAGACTTCCCCGACTCAATGCTCATAGAATCACCACCTTTAAATTCTCAGATCTCCTGTAATGGAGCAACTTTATGAGGAAGTGGCAGTGACACTGATGGTGCTTCATTGAGCTTTGAACTTGGAGTCAGGAAAGCTGTATTTTTTGCCACTAGCTAACTGATTTTGTGACTCCATTTCCCTGGACCTCAGCTTAACATTGGCTAAGTCTTAGCTCCGGTGCCAAGCACATAGTTGGCTCTTAAAGGTTGGTTGACAAGATATTTTGAATTCCCTTTTGACTCTAACAATCTGTGACTAAATTCATGTGTGACACAATTTTAAAGACATTCAGGGATCTACTGCTAAGAAGAGGGCATGACTGAAAGATTGGAAAAGATCACAAATTTTTTTGGAGTGATCAAGAAGACGTAACTGTGGATCCATATATCTACTTTAATTCAACAAACATTTATGAAATACTTACCATGTACTTCCTCTTTTCTATAAAATATCTAAGAATCTGTATATGAGAAGGAAATAAAGCACCCTCTTACCAATGATTTTCTATGGGAAACTATATCTTTGTGGTCACACTGACTGAGAAGTGTAAAAACATGAGTTCCACTGTGCAATTTCTTTCTGAGTTCAACTTAGTAGAACAAAATTAAGCCTCTCAAAAAAAAAGTTTCTCCCTAACATATGGTTAAATTGTAGAATCTTGTATAGCATATATAATTTCATAATTTAATCATAGCCATGGGAGATAATTTGAGGAATTATTCGGTGACAGATGTGTAGCTACAGTGAGTTTTGTGAGTTTTGTCCAGTGCACATGAGTGTTGCTTAAGTGCAGCAAAAAACAGGCAAATGTGTGTTCCCTTAAGATGCTTAACAGTGTCACAGGAGATATCTTGGACAAAATTCATTTAAAAATGTCCCCTAGGTATACCCATCAATTGGGAAATGCCGAACAAATTATTTTATATGAATATAATAAAATATTTTTGAGCTGTAAGAAATTATAAAAAGTTTCAGAAAAACCTAGGAAGACTTATGATGCAGAGTAAAGTGGGAACAGCTAGGAGAACAATTTATGTTACAGCAACATTGTAAAAATGAACAATTTTGATCAGAACTCGCATCAGTGCAGTAATCAATCTTTCTAGAGGGTGGATGACCACTTCCTGACAGCAAAACAATGTACTAAATATGTGAAACAGACACACATTTTAGGGTAGGGCCGATATGGGAGTTTGTTTGGCTTGACTATGTATACTTGTTGCAAGTATATTTTGTTTTTCTTTGTCCCCCAGGGGTGAAATTTAAAAAAAAAAAAAGAATGTTTGATAATTGAAAAAAGTTTAATTATAAAAATTTTTAAAAGGAATCTTTATTAAATGGCAAGTTTCTCTGAACATTTTTAGAGCTGATAATTGTACTAATTGCATTGATCATCAGAACGCTATTCTAAACTGAAATCTACACAAGAGGGTTGTCTAACCATCAACACTGAAAAAACAAAATGAATGAAAATGAAAATAGCCTAACCTATGACATTCTGATGGACAGATGGCCCATTTGGCTCTTCCATCAGTGTATATATTAATATCTTGGATAGATGCTGCAGCTGGATAGTGAGCTGAGCCCAGAGTTGAATAGGATCTTATTTGGGAAATTATATAATATTTTCAGTGTTCTCAAACTGCTCACTGCTGCAGAAAAGCCTACCTGTTTTTCTTTATGATGTATGTGGTTTCAAAACATTGAACCTCATGAGAATCAAAATGAGAAGTGATCCATACTACTGTAAACTCTGAGGCGTGTAAGTAGGTTACAGGATATTAACAGTGGTGACTTCCTTGCCTGTGAGAAGTTATGTAAAAGACACCATGGAGGACATGGAAATGGAAATAAACTAGTCTTGTGGTGAGAATTCAAGCCATAGGTACTCTAGAGATAACAAAGGAATTCTGAAGAAGGCATTTAAGAAGCTTATTGGGTAGGTCTTCTGTAGTGCATTTACGTGAATACCTGGTCAAGGACTGCACAGTATTAGAGGGTCTGGAGGGGTGTTGACCTGCATTAGATAGGGAGTAGTTATGTGAATGTGATCGTAGATTGATGTATCTAAGGGCATTTTCAAAAAACCTTTGATTTAAGGTTCCAGGCAGCAAAGTCTTAATCTTAAATGTTTTGAATCACAGTGGGATACTTGATGTAAAGATGGGGAACCAAGGGTAAGCCTGATCAACATGCTGTAAGGATGTCTATTATTAAAAAGCTTGAAAGAAGTGAAAATACAACAAATTAAAGAAACCACCGTTTAAGACAGTACATAGAAAACTATGGCATGAGTGGTATAGGATGAAGAGATGACAATTAGCTTAAATAATAGTTTAACAGACTGATGAATGGTGGACCTCTGAGAAACCCTGAGGGTAAAAGTCCAGTTAATAGGTTAGACAAACCCACCCTTCTAAGCCCATGTTCTTTGTTAGGGTTAGAGAGAAAATACTGGGCTAGATGGGACATCCAGTCTTACCAAGCATGTCACTTTTTTTTTTTAATTGGTAAGGAAAAGCAACTTTCTCTCCAGTGGAGCTCTGGAACTCTTAGAGCAATTAACCGTTGTTAAAATTTTAATAAACACCTTTCCTTTTTTGAGATGATGATTCACATATCTTAAGTTGCTCTGACCAAGTTTTCAGACTAGTTGTTGGACCTCCTGATCAAAATGAACTGTTTAGTTCACTAGGGAAGTAATATGGAGAAAGATAACCATCTGAAGATTTTATTTCTAGGCAGAGAAGTGTGTAAGATAACTATATATAAATCCATAATTAAGTTCTCAAATGATAAATTCATAAAAACAGAAAATAGCTGCTATTTTTATAATCTTGTAATGATTGTTTGAAGTAGTCTGAAAGATTAGAATATCTAATGCAAATTGAGATACCAAACTAGAATACCATTTATATAGCCTTATCAATTACTTTCTTTTTATTTCTAAATATAGTTCCCTGATCAAGCTACACAATTGAAATGGAATGTGCAGTTCTGTCTCACAATCCCTCCCAGTGCACCACCTATTGCACCTCCTGGGACACCTGCTGTAGTACTCAAATCCAAAATGCTGTTTTTTGTAAGTATTATCCAGTATCTGAATTAAAAGTGATTTACGAAGCATACTATTAGCGATTTTTTTTCCCTTCTATTGAGCTTTGTTCCTCTTTCTGGTGGTTCCTCCTATTTGTTCTGATTCTTACTTACAACATCACTAATGTGAAAATATGTTTAATAGGAATGTATATGTGTGGCCTATATCAGATTGTGCACCATGAGGAGGAAGGGGGAGAAAAATTTTAAACTCAAAAGCATATGGAAGTGATTGTTGATAAACAAAATAAATTAATTTTAAAAAATAAAAATTTTAAAAAGGGGGGGAAAGTGATTTAGAGGTAAATGAGGCATTTTTGTGGTGACTAATAAGTTCGTGTCCCTTGTATAAACAATCAGATATTGCCAAATGATGAGGCTAGTTTTCTGTACTTTGAAAGCTTGAATTTCATGTGTCAAGTCCAGGTTATTCAATTGATAAGCTATATTTGATCCTCTATTTCCTTACCTTGACCTCTTCAACCTTAAATAACTTTCTAAAGTCACAATCTCCTTATTTCCAAATCCCTCTCCTCTAATTACACTCTGTTCCTTGCACATTCCCACCCTTCCTTTGGCTTCCTCGTCATTTTTATGTACCATATATATACATACATACATACACACATGCACAATTTTTTATTTTTTTCTTAGTCTTTCCTGAAAACTTCTAGTTCTGTATTTACAGATGCCTCCTGGATAACTCCACCAGAATACCCTGGCAGCTCAAGTAATTTTACTTGTCATACAATTAGATTTTAAGCTATTGGAGAGCAGATGTGTCATATGTATGTTTGTATTCCCAGTGCCTCTCAATGAATGTTAGAATGGATCAACAGAAAGTAATTATTTTGCAACCACATGTGGGGAGAGTAGGTTGAGTTTTGCAATAGTTAATTTAGACATCACCTCTCTAAAGTAGACATTTTAAGCTTACCTTGGTAAGAAAATAAAGAATTTAAGTTTATATATAGTACCTCATTTTCTATATATAGTAATAGCAACTTTCTTAAATTAAGACAGTTACTGTCTTTTACCTCATCAAATATTTTAATTCTTTGTTTTGTGTGTGTTGTATTGCCTACAGCTTCAGCTAACTCAGAAAACGTCAGTACCTCCCCAGGAACCTGTTAGCATTATTGTTCCAATTATTTATGACATGGCTTCAGGTACCACACAGCAGGCAGACATTCCCCGACAGCAGAATTCTTCTGTTGCTGCGCCCATGATGGTTAGCAACATTCTAAAGAGGTTTGCAGAGATGAATCCACCACGACAAGGTACATGACCAGTTAGATGGTATTTTGTTACATGGGTCTTAAGATTCTGATGAGAAAGCGCCCTCCTCCTCACTTCCTCTTTGTTGTGATCCCCTTAATGTCCGCTTTCACTTTATCTCCTTCCTCACTTGTTATTTTTGTTCATTTCTCTGCTGCCAAGACTTTACTTTTGTTCATGATTTAATAATGGGACTGTCCCCATTGCTACTACCAGAAAGTTATATGTATAGCACGTGTTGCCAGAGGACTGTAGTTAGGACCACAACATTCTCCATAGCCCTGCTTCCCCCAGCATTGATACTTGCTCTGTAACTCATGAAGTTGAAATGCATGTTTCTTTATCATATTTCATGGCTGATGAATAACAAATTGATAGAATTATCTTTAAAAGTTCTGTATATTCAAATGTTTTGTGAAGAATAAAAGCTGATATAACTAGCATCACTGCTGTATGGGCTTCTTATGTAAGTGTCAGGTTGGGTGCAAGTGAACATTTTCACCAAGTGCTCAGTGAAGCTCTCAAACCTAACATTTTCAAGGAAACCAGAATGTTATTAAATGTCAAACCCCTCTAATTTTTACTTTATATGGTAGCATGCAATTTAAAATTTTTTACTTTTCTGGCAGTGTTAAATTTTGTTTAAAAATTTTTTTTTAATTCAGAAGGGGGGAACTTTCCTCCATTTGGCTCATACCAAAGAAGATTCTCTTTAATCTGAATAGGATAGCAATTTACAGTTTGAAATGAAGTGAAATTGTTCTCCAAAAAGATTATATTCAATATATTTTAGCTAAAGTTACTTATCAAAAAATTTCTAGGAGTAAGAGTCATAGAAGAAATTATACTTTATTATTTAGCAGGTTTTTTTTTCACATAGTGGAAAAATTGTGGTTTCCCATATTATGCATGCTCATGAGTAAGAGATTGAGAAAAGGTATTTTTTCATTTCAGAAGTAACCACAGTAGTTTCTTCTTACCTCTTAAGTTCTAATTGAATCAGAACTTATAAGAAATACAGTAGCAGTAGGGAGGGTTATGCTTTATTTATTGCAATACTTCTTCAACTTTCATATTGCTATCTTCATTTCTTCCTTTGGCTTCTCACCTCTTTGGGCGAAAAGTAGAATTCTTCAAGAATCAAAGTTGAATGCTATCAGAGTCTTTGACCTAACAATTTTCATTTTTCACAGGCTGATGAGTGGCATTACTGTATTTTGTAAAATGTAAAATTACACTTTCTTGTGGTGGGGCTGGGGGAGTGATTTCAACTTGTATTAACTAAGTAAGCTTTTCCACCTAGAGTGATGACTTTTCAGTGAACTACAAAAAATTATACACTAAGAATCATGAAGATAAATGGAAGATAGAAACCGTTTTGGTATTTACAAATTACTTGCATTATTCTGGAGGAGAATTTTTAAAAATATAGTTAAACTTTCACATTCCAGTTTCCTTTATCTAGTTTTCCATTTCTATGGATTAAAGATTTAAGTTAAAAGTCTTTGTCTAGTACAGTTAACCATATCTAATGCTTGATTCCACTTTCTTCCAGGGTGTTATGTGTGTGAAAGTAGACTATTCCATATAAATAGCTGCACTCTTTAACTACTGTATTATCATATATGTAACTGACCAAATTAAGATCTGGGAGACTGGCAGTTTCTGATTTGTTTGGCCAGAGCAAGTCTGGGAGGTGAGGGTGCAAAAAAAAACATTAAACAACATGTCCCAACCTCAAAACATTTCTTGTATTTGCGTTTTTGGTTAAAATCCCTTCTCAGCTGCTTTTAATGGATGGATATAACATTTTTTTAAAAGAAATCTCAGTTTTGATACAAAGACTTCACTTAGTAGAGACTGTTTATGTGTCTTTAAAACTACTGTGACTGAGAAGGATGGCTATTCACCTGAAATTTTATTGAAAGCCTTAGTGGATTTCCTAGGCAATGCTAGTAGGCTTTCAATGAAAATTTTGCATCAAACACATTGATGTTGTAGGTAAGGTATCAACATTTAGGATAAATAACCCTTTTATTTGCTAGGTTCAAAAGACAGAAACAAGTATAGCCTTAAAACCTAACTTTGCCTAGTCAAGGCAAAGGTTTTACTATGGAAAATTTTCAGTGTTGATGACATTACTTAGTACCTTTAAAAATTAAAATCCTAGATGTGAATTGACTAGAAATTTCTTCCAAACCCCGAATGTTGCCTTATAGCTGATTATCTATAATCTGGACAATTAAAAATTTTCTTTAATTTTCCAGTTTCTCATTACTTACAAGTTAAACACTACCCCCACCACCAGTTGTGTTAAGATCCTCTTCCTATGTTGCGAATAGCTAATTAACATTTTTCTCTGTTACAGGTGAATGCACAATATTCCCAGCTGTTCGTGATTTAATGGCTAATCTTACACTGCCCCCTGGTGGGCGTCCATAGACACTATTGTTTTTAAACAAGGCTGAAAAATGAAACAAAACAACAAAAAAAAAATCTGAACTAAGCCTTCAGTTTAAAAAAGGAAAAGGACATTTTGACATGATTTGTTTTTTTTTAAAGAGATAAATATACTAAACTGGCAAAAAAAACTTTCAGGGATGCACTTCTTTCATCAAAATGCGCATCAACCTTTTTGTACAGTGATCTTGTATAGTGTGTTTAAATGGGACACATTTCAAACTAGATTATATAGGTCAGTGTCAGCTTGCCAGTAATAGATTTAATATTCTGTTTTATACTACAAAAATTATGAAAAATGCCAAACTTGTTTATTTAATTGTTTTCTTATGTTTTGGGTGTAATAGTCCTTTTTTTTTTTTTTTAAAGGCAGGTCTGTCATTTTGAATACTGTAAAACTGTGATAAACTTTATATTGAAGCTGTATTTTAATATGACCGCTTTGAATCCTTACATGAAAATGTTCTGGGATTTGTTATAAACATATCCCAAGGAAGCAATATTTAATAAAACTAGGTTAAAAAAAGAATAATAGTACTAATGTGTGTGTATAAACTTTATATAAAAGTCAGTTTCTCCCGTGACCTTTAACTTGGTGGGAGCATCATTTGCAATAATATATGACTGAAACTTGACTACAGATATTTGTTTTGTCTACTTTGGAGTTGAGCCAGTTTCCTTTTCTTTGAACCTCCATGGCTTCTCGTAGTTTATCTTTACCAAATCATGGCTCTTTTTTGTAGGGCTTGAGTTGGGTAGAACACATTGTAAGTGCTGCATATGACCATGGTTTATAAGTATTGCAGTGATATTTTTCATCCATTGAGAAAATGGAAAATTTCCCATTGGATAAAATTAGTTCACAAGATATTCTGCCATGGTATCAGTGGGAAATACTCCATTTCTGAGATCAAGAAAAAAGCATTAAGATGTTGCAGCCTTGAAAGAAATTTCCTTTATTTCACTCAGACAACCCCCTCTTGAATCCATTTGTGCTCTTGACATGATGTGGGAGTGAGTGAAGAGTCATTTACTTTTTGACTAGCTTGAGAATTTATCTGAAAGGAGGGAGAACGTCTGGTGATTTGACCTTGGGAGCATTTAGAAATGGTATATTTTCCTGTATATTTTTAATAATTTGTCTAATTCTGTTTTTTAGATTACATAGGTTGATTGGGCTTCCATCGCTACTAAGTACCCAAATTCCAGCATGCTACCTGTTGTGACTCACATTTCATGAAAAATGTAGTTCCCATCAGTTTCTTCTCACTCTTTTTGATCTCCATTAAGTTCTGAATCAGATTCAAGACCTTTCCTTTGTCTTCCTTCTAAGGCTTCTTTTACTTTTGCCTCCTGATATTGCTGTGCTTCTATATCCAACCTTGAGGCTATTATGGAACCTTCTCCTGGTGACTTATATTTTCCTTTATTTAATTCTTCTTTTAACTTCATTTTCCTTCGGTTTTCTCTCATCTTTAAAATGGTGGTAACATCAGTTTGAGGATGCAAGATACCACAACATTGGATTAATTCTGTTCCATTGGGTTTACTCTTACATGTACATTCCTGCGGGCACAAAAAGGTCTGGTTTTTAAATTTTTTTTAATTTTGCGACTTCTAGCACAGTATTATTTTTACTGTTTTGAGTACTCTTATAAAATGTTTTTTTTCCTTTTAAATATGTGACTTTAAAAGGCCATAGATCATTCTTAAATGTGATGTTACCATATCTGTATGCCATGTTTTTTTTTACAGTGCAGCAATCTGATTTTATAGTGTAAATCAAAGGACAATTTACTTCACAGAAGTTTTCTTTACAGTAAACTTTGCTGGAATCCATCTCTTCCAATGAGGGATACTAAGTAAAAGCTCATGAATTTAGGCTTGTAAATTCCATGATGAGAAAGTGCATAATGTCCTGAGCTTTTTACTTCTGCTGAGAGACAATAGTGGCAGCAGCCAGCATGGGCTTTCCTGGTGGTAGACAGATATTAGAGGTGGTGAATGCCTTCAGCCTTAATTCAGATTCCTTTATGATACAATACTAACACTGAACAAAAATGGTACCACAAATTTTAGAGAACTGACACTTCTCTTATGTATTTATTTTTACTGAAGATGCTTTAAGCAGTAGCCTGGTTTATTTTAGGTGCACAATAACTTCCTTGAAAATTAAATTTAAAATTCTCATAACTAAGATGTTACTGCATTTTTTAATATCTGCTAAAATTCTAGGATTGATTTAATATTTTAAGAAACAGTTGAGAGACCTTTAAACAAGAGGCTGAACTCTGATTGACAGCTCCTGAGCCAAATAAAGGCATAAACATAAATATCTGAGCAGCCATTTAAATTTTTTTCTGATTGTGTAAATCTTTAGTATTCATTACAGTTAGCATTTAAATAATTGCAGTTAAAGCTGTGGCGAGGAGATTTTAGTAATAGAAAATGCATTTGTTCTGTAAATGATGGGGGAAGTGTTGCATGAACATAGTTTCATAATGCGACCTTGCCAAATTATAGTATGGATCACATCATATATCATAGATTTAGAATGAAAAATTACCTAGAGGCCATTTAGTCTAGCCACCTTGTTTTGCAGATGAGGAAACTGAGGCACAGGAGTGACTTGCCCAAAGGTCAAATACAGGTAAGTGGCAGAGGTGAAATTTAACCACAGGGCCCTCTGACTCCAAATCCATTACTCTTTTAACCATACACACTGCCCTTTTTATAAAGGCTGCATTAATACTTTACTTGGCATGGATTCGTCATGCCCCCATTTATACTTTCATCAGTATAGTTGTTAAGCTAAGGGTGAAGAACGACAATTCTGTGTGTGTGTGTAAATTATATTTACAAGCATAGTACTGGCTATATTAGTGCTAATAAAAATAAATTGGACTAGCCTGAGGATAGTTGTCAATCAATTTACATAACCTACATAAAGTGGTCTGTGAGCTTAAAAGTTCTGCAAATACACATCAGCTGTTCTGTGTCTGTACAAAAGACAAAACATTACCAACACTGAGTTTCCCTTTCACTGTTCAACTTCTACAAATGGAGACGTTCTTGGAATCCAGTGCTGTGCATAACAGAAGAGAAACAATTAATGTAAATCATGTAAGGGGTTTTATGGCTAGTTGGCCAAGGAACAGATAAATACAACCATTACAACAGTCAAGACAGTTGTGAGACTGCAACAGCTTAGTTTTTTTCCTGGGCTATTCATGATTTGATAGCTTCTGAGAATTTAAGGAGCTGTCAACAGAAAAAGGAGTTAACATAGAGTGAAGTCTTGCTATGCAGTTGGAGTCAAAAGAAGGAACAAAAGTCTATGACATTTTGTACATTTTTAAGGAGCTGTGGTATTCTTAGTATGATCTATGAAAAGCATAAAAAATTCTGTGCCAAAATGAATATGGGACAGAATGAGAAAATAGATGCCAAAGTGAAGATTGTTCCCCATGAAGTCCTCTCCCCCCTGCTCCAATATCCCCCACCCATTTTCATTTGCTAGTGGAGAAGGAAGGGACCACATGCATGGATTTCATGTGAAAACACTTGAAATAGATTCAGCATGAGGTGACACAGTGCATAGTCCTGGAGTTAAGGAGATGAGTCTCCCAAGTTCAAAGCTGTCCTCAGACACTTACTAGCTGTATGACCTGGGAAAGTCACTTAACCCTGTTTGCCTCAATTTCCTCATCTATAAAAGGAGCTGGAAAAGGAAATGGCAAACCACTCCAGTATCTTTGCCAAGAAAACCCCAAAAGGGGTCACAAAGAATTAGACACAACTGAAAAATGACTGAATGACAAAGTCATGGGTCTGCAGGTAGTGATATTACTGGAAGTTTTCTGTGAAGTGTCTCTGCACTACCCAGTTGGCTTAAAAAATTTGTAAAAATATCTAGACTAGGGAAACTATGCACAAAAATATTTAGTTCAGTATGTGTCTATTTAGAGATAAGAGCCAGGTAATAAAAAAAAAAAAAAACTTCTGGACAGTCTTAGGATAGTCTCAGGTCCTCCTTCAGAGCCATCTTATTTTAGACACAATTTTAACTTGATTACTGACTTTGAGGTCCATGGCAATTAGAAGCTTAACTTAAAGGGGAAGTCTGTGCCCCCCTCCCAAAAAAATTGATAGCCCGACAATAAGTAAAAAGACAAAAAATGTTATTTTTAAAAAAAAGGCCTGGGACTACTTAGTATTGCTAATGAGAAGGCAAATTGTGCCACTTTACTCGGCAGTCCAGGAAGGCACTGAGAAATTAAAATTTATTGAGTTTCCCATGTACAAGATACCAAGCTGATTGCCCACAGGTAGCTGAAATATCTGCTATGTGCAAGACACATAGATTCCTCCAGGAGCTTAGATTCTGACAGAGATGCAACATTAACACAGGTAAGTAATACTGGGTAATGTGATGGGGAGAAAGCACTAAAGGCTCCTCAGCATGAGGTGACTCTGAGCTAAGCCTTAAAGGAAGCCGAGGGTTCCAGACAGAATCCTGAAACCTTTGAAGGCACCTGAAGAGGAGGCCAAATGGAGTCTGGGGAGCAGGTAGATGTAATAAGTAGTATGAAGCATATTGTCTGTGAAAGGATAATATGGAATAAAGCTGGATTAGAGCCAGAACAGAGCTTTAAATGCCAGTCTGAGGATTTTATCCTAGAGGTAACAGGAGCCACTTGAGGTTTTTGAGCAGGAAAGTGGTACAGTATGGTCAGATCTGTGCCTTAGGACAGTTATACAGCAGGTGGACTGAAGAAGACTGAAAGGAAGACATTGGCAGGGCTAGGTGGAATGGGGGGGGCATTAAAATGGTGTTGGTGACAAGTACTGAAGCTCTACATTAGAGTGATGGCCACATCAGAGGGCAGATGCAAGAAGAAAAATGTGACGAGACTTACTAACCTGATAGGGAGAATCAAAAATAATTCTTAGTGTCATACAGAAACAGGAAAGTTACAAGGGGCAGGTTTAGAAGGAATGAGTTCCATTTAGAACGTGTTTTAGATGCCAACTGGACACTTGGGTAGAGCTGTCCAGAAGACAAATAGTGTGGTGTGTAACTGGAATTCTGAAAGAATGGAGCTGGATGTATAAATTTGGAAATAATCTGCAGTCATAATTGAAACAGTAGATATTGATGAGTTCAAGAGAAAAAATGTTTCCAGGAATGATTGAGTTTTGGGAATAGGAGATTGATGAATGCTCCAGCAGATGAGTAATTCAGGGCCTATTGTGAATGTAGGATTAGGTAGAGAGGAATGAGGATGGGAATGGGTCAAAGGCATGGGCACAAGTAGAGAGGGGGGATAGCATAGGGCTTCTAAGGAGAAAAAAAAAAACAAACCAGTTGGCTGGATTGGAGGGGAGATCTAGTAAATTGTAAGCACCAACACTTTGGATGAGAAAATATTTCCCAAATATGTTGTATACTGCCTGGTCTCATAATACAGATTATAACTTCCTGATAATGTGTATTCATTACAAATTTAAATACTGTGAAGGTCAAGTGACCCCAAATTCCTTTACTTTTTTTGTCTTTATAGTTATGAATTTCTTTCACCAATGATTTGCTTTTTGCTGCTTTTGGTATATAGGCCTCTACAATGTCCCCTCCTTCCTTTGCTCCTAATTTGGTATAAACTTGGAAAACAGATTACTAACCCTATTAGAAGTATGTGATAAAAGAAGCTCTACATGAGGGAACTGCCCACGACTGAAAATACATGTGCTTTATTGCAAGGGCTTTATGACATGTAAAGGCAATGTGGTATAGAAAACCTAGTCAAAAGAGATGGTATTAATAACATGCACCTTACTACTCTCCACATTACCTTGGGCAAATCACAAACCAAGCTCAGAATTATAGACTTGTAAAAGTCTCTGGAAGGAATTTTAGAAAACATCTAGTCAAATCCTCTCATTTTACAGATAACCCATTGTCTTAAGGTGCTTTTCTGACTTTACTTCCTTTTCTGTAAAATGGGAATAAAATTTGTGCTATCTCACAAGTGAATGTACGAGCTAATGTAAAAAATGCTGTGATAACATAGAAGTCTATAGATAGAGTAGCTAGGCAGGGGTAGCCTGGGGGGTCCTTCCAGGTTCTTTACTTTCTATCGGATAGATGAAGCATTTACTGTATCTAGTGGGAGAAGAAAGATACATAAGCATGAAAACTAGTAATAATTTTAGGGTATTAACAGATGTGATGTTGACAAAAAGTAGCTGTTAGAGCCACGAAGTGGTCTGAGATGCCACACTGAATACCGGAGCTTAGTCTTTCTAAGTATGAGTAAGATTGGATTGGATGACGGAAGGAAGAGGGCATTACAAACCAAAGATCTTCTTTGTATCATTAATACAATTAGTATCCAATTGTCCTTTGCCATGGGAGATTGGAATACCCAGGAAGACACATGGATAAATCTTCAAATCAGCATTTACTAAGGGCTTATGAATCAAGCACTGGACTATGTGCAGAAGATAAAAATGAACCATTCGTTTCAAACTAAGCCTTTTTAAGCCACACAACCAAGAGGCTGTACAGACCACCCCCACCCCCAAGGTTCTTTCACCAAAATCGTTTCGTTATGGTATAGTCGTTCCGACTTTGTGACCCCATTTGGGGTTTTCTTGGCAAAGCTACTGGAGCATTTGCCATTTCCTTCAGCTCATTTTTACAGATGATGAACTGAGCCAAACTTGCCCAGGGTCACACAGCTAGTGTCTGAGGCCAGATTTGAACTGGGGAAGATAAGTCTTCCTGCCCCAAACCAACTCAAAGATGACGCTAATGTAGAAATCTCCAATCCCACATCACAGGCCTAGTGAGTAGTCACATAAAAAGCACTTTCTTTTGCTAAGACGGGGGGACAGTGGGTGTGGAATATTGCACAAACCCGAATGGGGTGTAGGCTGGTTTTGCCGAACTGCTTCCCCCAATCCTCTACCTCTTAATCTTTCTTTGTCCCTGGGGAGGGGAGATGATGGATATGTTCTTAAACAAAGGTAAAGCTAAAACAAAATATCGATTTAAGGTTTTTTAAAAAGAAAAATCCTCCGAGCACCACGGATCTAAGCCAAACAACAAAACAAAGAGAACAAAAGTATGGCCCTTTCTATGACGGGCTGAGCACCGCAGCATGTCCCCACGGCGGCTGGGCTGAGCGTAGCCCCGGTGCACCTTGGCTCCTAGGACAACTCCGGCGCGCGTAGGGCTCGGGCCGGGAGCGGGGAAGGGGGCGCGCCACCGGACCTCCGTAAGCTGGGGGCAGCCAGAGAAAGAAGGAATCGAGCAGGGTACCAGGAGCGCCCGAGTTAGGTGGCAATTGACTCCTCCCCATTCTGTCCAAACCAAAAGGGCGAGCATGCGCACGGTGCCTGAGTGCCACTCCCAGGAAGCCGCTCGGACAGTCCGGCTCGGGGAGGGCCCGGGCCTTCGGCGCAGATGGTGCTTTCGGAGCTGGCCTTGCGCCTCAACAGCACCGAGTACAAGAACTGGGTGAAGGCGGGGCACTGCCTGGTGCTGCTGCGGGCCTGCCTGCAGGGCTTCGTCCGCGCCGAGGTGGATGCCTTCCACCAGCGCATCCTGTCCGAGGTCCCCGGCCTGGGCCCCCGCACCTCCTGCAGCGGCGGCGTACGCTGCAACCCCCGCGCTCGGCAGGTGAGATGGGCACCCCGGGGCGGCGTGCTCCCCCTAACTCCCCCCCTCCCCTCCCTTCCCAAGCTGGCTGCCTTCTCTTCCCGTTCGCGCCCTTTGTCCCTAGGCTTCCCCTAGGGAGGTCCCCGGTTTTTCTGGGCCTCCGACCGGACAGAGTTAGCAGAGTTGGCCGGAGGAGGTGAGGGACTCCAGACATCACTTTGATCCACCACCAGCGACCGAGCTGCCCTTGGAAAGCAAAGCAACTCGAAAGAATTCAGACCCCCTCCTTCCCAGTTTTTCCCCCACAGACCACCTGCCCTCCCCTCTTGGTTTCTCACTCATCTCCCCTCAGCTCCCACGGGCTCAGACCCCTTAACCCTAACATCTCTCCCAGCCTCCAGGCTCACATGTTCAGCTGCCTCTTGGACATCTCCAGGTGGACGTCCCGTAGACATCTTCAAACTAAGCATGTTCCCGCCCCTCCTCCCCCAACCCTCCTTCCTTCTCTTTACTGTTGCTGTGGAGGTACCGCCATCCTCCCGGTCATTCGGGCTTTCGACCACATCATCTCCTAATCAGTAAACTGCAGTGGCTCTCCGTCACCTCCAGAATAAAATCTATCCTCTGACATTCAAGGCCTTTCACCAGCTGGCCCCTTCTGCCTTTTCAGTCTTATACCTTATTCCCAGCCACAGATGCATACAGTACTCTGCTGTCCAATGACACTGACCTCTTTGCTGCTCCTCACGGGATGCTCCATCTCCAGACTCTGGGCATTTTCACTTGATGCCCCCCATGCCTGGAATACTCTGTTTTCTCATCTCTATCTCCTGGCTTCTTTCAAGTCCCCGCTAAAATCCCACCAAGAGGCCTTTTCCAGTCCTTTTTAATGCTAATGCCTCCGTCTGCTGATTAGCTTCAATTTCCTGCTCATTTCTTATTTGTACCTAGTTTGCATAATGTCTCCCCCATTAAACAGTGAGCTCCTTGAGAGGGCTGGCAATCTTCTGCCTTTCTTGGGACACCCAGGGCTTAGCCAGCATATCTGTCATGTAGTATAAGGTGCTTAATAAATGCTTGTCCACTGATGTACCTTGTAACGTCCCGGGACAGAACCCCAAGTCCTGTGCTCATTCATCTTCCTTGGTAGGCCTACTTGTCAGCTAAGGTAGGTGGCCAGTGCAGGAGTGGTTTTACAGATGATAAGTTTTATAGAACAAATCCTTTTATTAAGGATATTTGTTGTGTGAAGTTTGGATTCAGTCAAAGGGCCACACTTGAGGGCCACATGAAAGCCAGTGACACTCCCCTCACCCCCCATGGATGAGACTCTTGGGGATTAGGTGGAAATCCTGTGGACCACCTAGCCCGACATTATGTAGGTGAATTTTTTGTCGGGGGCTGCTCACATGGGCCTTTGTTTTTAATTAATTGAGTGTCAGGTGCTAAAATGCAGCCAGTCTTCCCCAGCAAACTGGTTTTTCAACTGTTTGCTATGCTAATGCTTAGTGTGGTAAAAGAACACTGGATCTGGAGTCAGAGGAACTGGGTCCAGATCCAAGCTCTGACCTTCCTAGCTGTGTGAGCAAGTGACAACCTCTGGCCTCATCTTATTCTCTAAAATAAGGGGGTTGGACTAGATGATTCTAAGGCCCCTTCCAGCTATAACTATGACCTTTGAACTACCCTGAAAAGTGATAGTTAAGATCTGCCAAGTCCACAAGCATTTGTTAAGCACCTACTATATTCCAGTCACCATGCCATGCCAGCATTCTGCATCCAGAATTACTCAGAACTCCGTATACCATTTTCCTTCCTCCCCTTAATTACTTTTAGTTTCAGCCTCAATGTCAGTTGTGTGCAGAATGGAAAAAGGAGATTTTGAAACATCACACCAACAGAAATGGAGACATCTACTGGGGAAACTGCAAGCCTGAGCGCTGGCCTTTTGACCCCTGGGAACTGGCAAAGGTAATTTCTTATCTAATACTTTTTTCACAAGGACCTATATTAAACTAGCATCAGGGAGCAAAAGGTGTAACCCAAATATAGGGCTGTAGGATTCAACTCAGTTCAATCAATCAATAAACATTTATTAAGCATCTACTGTGTGCCAAGCACTGTGTTCAACAAGCATTTTTAAAATTTCCTATTATGTGCCAGGCACTGTGCTAGGAGCTGGGAATGTGGAGACAAAAATGAGACAGTCTCCAACCTCAAGGAACTTTTTTGTAACTGAGTAGATAAATGATAGCAGATGAGTGAGATGGATGGAGAGAGAAGGGTAGGAAATATTTATATGATAAATACAAATAAAATGGAGAGGGTGGAGGACAGGCATTAACATGTGGGGTAGTAAGGAAGGCCCTTGAACTGAGCTGTAAAGGGTACTTAGTGTTCCAAGAGGCACAGGTGAAGAGGGGAGCGCTCCAGATGTGGGGGAGAATGCATGAAAAGGCACCTAAGTAGATGTGATGCTGTGTGTTGGGCTGGTGAGCCATTCTAGCTGAAATGAAAAAAATGTAATCAGCTTAGAAGACAGGCTGGAACTACATTATGAGGGGGTTTTAAAATGCCAAAGGGGGTTGTATTTTGTCCTAGAAGGCATAGGGAACAGCTGCATCTTCTGAGCAGGGATGTGATCTGGACAGATTTGTGCTTTAGGAATATCAGCCTGGCATCAGTGTAGATGATGGATTAGGGAGGACAGAGGTGAGCAAAGATTAGGAGGTTTCTGCTGGTAGTCTAGGTGAGAAGTAATTAGGACCTGAATTATGTTGGTCATAGTGTGTGCAGAAGGAAGGGGATGGATGCAAGAGATGTTCTAGAGGCAACTGATTGGATATAGTGAAAAGGGGCAAAGATGACTCTGAGGCTGCCAACTTGGGTGGCCAGAAAACATCACTGATATGAGCCATACGATGATGAGAAGGGAAGAGTTTAGGCAGGCAGAGATTGAGTTCAGTTTGGGACATGCTGAGTTTGAGGTGGTTCTGGATTCCAGTGACTCATACCTAAGAGGCAATTGGAGATCTAGAACTCAGAAGAGAAAGGAGGGTAAGATATCTAGATCTGTTAGTCCTCTGCTAGTTGAACTTATGAAGCATAGAGAAAGAAGGCCTAGAACAGAGTCTTGAGAACACTCACACATAGGGGACAAAAGATAGATGATTTTGCAAAGGACACTGGGAAGAGTCCATCAGAGAGGACTCACCAAAAAGAAAAAAGAAAAGAAAATGAATTGATATGAAGCACTTACTACATGCTAGGCACTGTGCTAAACTCTGGGGATGCAAATAAAAGCAAACAAGACAGTCCCTGTCTTCAGGAAACTTACATTCTAACAGAAGAAGACATGGTGGCCAGGGAGGAGTGTTTGGAACAGGAAAAGTCCTAGAGAACAGTGATTGAAGTCCCAGGACAATTAACTGACACTTCCTTTCCAGAAATGGTAGTGTTGATTTGATTTCTGTTTTCTGGGCTAGAGTTGGAATGGACTGAAGGAGGAGATGGTGGAGAGGTAGTATGGTGGGTCTGGGTCTGGGTAAGAGAAAGTGAATGTTCGAAAGTCAGAAACCTGTGGTTGAAGAGGTGGGACCCTGAGTTCCAGTTTGCAATCATGCTATGGAAATGGCTAGGAAGATAGTCTAGGGAGGAGAGTATGGCCAAAGGAATGGGTGGTCACCAGCATCAAGTGCTGCAGAGAGGTCAGGAAGGTTGAGTGTTACCATGAGATCAAGAAAGATGAACGCTGAGAATAGGTCACTGAATTTAACAAGACATCTTTGGTAACCTGGAGTGAGCGAGCTGTTTCAGTTCAGTGGTGGACCTGTAAACCAGATTGCCAGAGGCTGAAAACTGAGTGGGAGGTAAAAGGGTGATGAAATTTCTCTCATACAGGCCCCTTTCTCTCCTCTGTCCCAGGTTCTCATCATCTCACCCCTAGACTATTGCAGAAACCTGCTGGTTGGTCCCCTTGCCTCCAGGCTTTCCCTGCTCTTCAGTCTACCCCCTCAGCTGTCAAATTGATCTTTTTAAAGCTCAGATCTCACCATGTCTTCCCCCATTCAGTAAATTCCAGTGACTCCCTATTACCTCTAGGATCAAGTATAAAATTCTAAAAAATTATATAAAAAATTTCATTCAAAACCCCTCACAACTTGGCTCATTCCTACCTCAACAGACATCTTACATCTTACTCCCTCCCCACCCCTCCATGAACTGTGCCATCCAGAGACACTGTTCCTTGCACAAAACATTCCCATCTCCAGAATCTGGGCATTTACAGTGGCCATTTGTTCTCCAGGCCTGGAATATTGTCCCTCCCCATCTCTGCCTCCAGACTTGCCTGGCTTCCTTTAAAATCCCATCTTCTACAAGAAGCTTTTCCCCTGCTTACTAGTGCCTGCTTTCTACTGATTATCTCTAATTTATCCTACATATATATTGTTTTGTTCAGTTGTTTTCATGTTGTTTTTAGGCTTCAAACTCCTTGACAGCAGGGACTGTCTTTTGCTTTTCTTTGAGTCCCCAGCATTTAGCACGGTTCCTAGCACACAGCAGGTATTCAATAAATGCTTACTGACTGAGTGAACAGCTGCAGTCCCCAGAACATTCTGGAAGTCTGTGTTTTAGAGGCTAAAGTCAGCTTCCTTCCATAGTTACATCAGGGTCCCTCTCCTCTCCTGAAATCCAGAGCTCCCTTAGGGCACTGACTGGGAATGGCACCAGTCTGAACCTCAGAGTTTTGGGGCCATGAAAATGGAAAAAACCGCAGTCTAAGAAGGTAATGTGGTTCTTTCCCACATCCCCAAATGAGCAGGGACTATAACAGCACCCTGAGTTATTCCCCTGACCCAAGAAGAAACTTCTGATGTGTTTTATAGAGGCTGGTGGGGAAGAAATGAAAAACAGAAGGTAGGATGAGGAACTTCCAGAAAATGCTCCACAAATAAAAACTGTTTAGGTCAAGTCAGATTGGCCAGCACTAACCATTTCTGGAGAGCAGGAAGATGAAATTTACCCTAAGGGTTGATTTGGTAGCCCCAAGGAGATGCAGACTAATTTAGACCTGACTTTATATTCCATGTGTCCTTGCAAAATAATGGTGCTTTCTGTAATAGGAAAAACTAGAATTGAAAAGGGGTGATACCCATTGACTAAGAAATGGATAAACAAACTGTGGTTTATGAATATGATTCCTCCGTGTTTCGGTTGGACCCATACACAAAGGGCCACTAAGTACCTTCCAGCTCTAAAATGATGTGATTTTGTGAAGGTGATAGACTATTATTGCATCATATAACAAATATACTGCGTCAGTAACAAATACAAGGAATTCAGGAAAATGTGGGAAGGATTGTATGAAATGATTCAGGCTAAAATAAACAGAACCAAGAGGGTTATTTGGTGGTCATATATTATGATCACAAAAATACAAAGAAAAATACAAAAAGATGTCATAATTCAGATCACTGTACTCAGATCAATCTTGACCTGATGAGGACTGAAGCATGCCTTCAGTCTCAACTGAAAGGTGGTAGGCTGTAGGAACAGAAAGAGGCATTGCTATTAGGGTAAGCGTTTCGGTTTGTTTTTCTTAACTATACCTCTTTGTTATGAGGGAGGGCTTATTAAGTAACAATGTCCAGTCATATGGAAACCATCCCTGGCCTTTAATATTCCAGGTTTCTTATGGTGATTCTTAAGGGGGGCTCCAGGCTTACCCACCAGTGCAGATAACAATCACCATTATTTATCCTATGTTCTCCTGAGGCATTGGGAAGTCCTTTCGAGCTTTCTAACACCCCTGTGCTCCTCTTGTAAATTCTTCACAGGCCATTCACCCCTTGTGCTAGGGGCCTTCACCTAGATCTTGGGTGGAGCTGGCAGGCTTTCCAGTCTTCACTCTCATAATGTGAGCAGCCCAACTTCTTTTCTGGTCACATCTCTCTCTGATCTTTATGCTGCTTATCCTGTTCACTTCTGAATTGGTAATATACTGCAGCCTTCTCAGACCCATCTGTACCTACCACGACATTACTCTTTGGTGGCCACCCCTTAAATTCAGATACTTCAGAGTCTGTGACTATTCCCATGATTTGTATCCACATCTCATCCCTGGAAAAACACTGATGTTAAAAAGACAAGGCTTTGTTTCAAGGAGAAGTGTGGGATCATTAAAAGCACTGTGAGGTTTCCCAAATTTAAGCCAGCCTTCCTTTCTCCTGTTAATCAATTGTGGGTGCAGTTCATTGTCCATTTTTAGTTTTTGTCTAAGATATGTTCTGATATATGTATGACTATGTATCATAATCTGGACAACAGGCATTCTTCTCTGGTCCCATGTGAATAGTGATTACATATCTCCCTTAGGTGGCTGGGTGTTCTGGGGCTTGATGTAACCAGCACAATGTCATCAGCTACCAGGAGCATCTGAGAGAGCTTTACCATCTAGAGCAGGGGTTCTTAACATTGTTTATGTCATGGATCCCTTTGGTGGTCTGGTGAAACCTGGATACCCCTTCTCAGAAGAATATTTTTAAATAACTGAAGTGCAAAATTTCAGTTAGAGGTTAGTGAAAATAAAGATGTGTTTCTTTTTCCCATCTAAGTTCATGGGCCTTCTGAAATCTATCCGTGGACCCTATGACATGGAAGCCGGTTTAAGAATTCCTGATCGAGAGGGCATGTACCTCTTCCATTTAAATTCAATTATGGACATCTTCCATGGCAGCAGCAGATACTTTTGGTACACATACAACTTCTGTAACATGCCTTGCTTCACATTAATAATTGGAGGACTTTAGAACAAAGCAGTTTCTATTGTAGTACAATGAGAAGAGGGCTAAATTTAGTCACAGGACCTAGATTTGAATCCTGGGTTCTGCCTTTTACTACCTTCAGCCTCATTTTCTTGAGGGCATTGGGCTAAATAACCTCCACAGTCTTTTCTAGGTGACTATGATCCTGTAATCTATGATTATATTTTAATATCTTAATTGCAATCTTATATGATTGTGACCAGTGTATGGAAGCCATCTTGTTGGAAAAGAATCTTTAAGGCAATGTTTTAACTCTAACAAGTCAAGTGGTTTTTGTGGTTAATAAGAAAGAAAGTAGGATCTTGTATGCTCTATAGTAGCTTTCAGTCATTTGTGTGATAGTAAAGATGGAGAGTCTACTATTGAATGTTGCTTGTGAGAACCTGCCTGTTTCCCTTCTCAAATCTTTGAAGATAACCTGAATGCATGTGAGGGCATTATTCTGTGAAAAGGTTTCTATAGAGATGGACTTATAGAGACAAGCTTGCTGTTGATGCAGTGGTTATTGCCATTTTCTTAGTCTCATTTTTCAGTAACTACATGTTCCCCCCCACCCCCAGTGTTTATTATCCTCTCCTCCCTCTTTCAAGTATTTTGAGAATTGATCTCTCAAGTTTTCACCACTAGCATCGATCCCTCCTGGGGGTACGTGGTCTAGCCCAGCCACTCTGCCCATGTTGTTTCATTAGCGCCTTTTCTGCTTCCTCACACGGGAACCATATGTCAAAAGTAGACAGGATGTAGCTATACTACATTATGGAGAAATTCTTTTAGAGAAATAGTGTCTTTGTCCTCTTTCCATTTTTATTGTTAACTGCTTTTCAGATGATCTGGCATGGTTGTGTTCCATGCCACGTTGTTCTATAAACTTGTTCCTTCATTGTTTCTTACTGTTTTATGAACTGATACTGCACATATTCTTCCACCATCTTCCTCTGTAAGATTTTACAAGAGTTTATAGCCTATGCCAGTATTGCCCTTGGCTACCTTTTCTCTTCCCTTGGCAAAAAGATCAAGTATTTGCTGATAAAACAGTTCTCAGGTTCTTTTAGTATCTTCTTTGTGGTAATTGATTTACATCAAGTTAAACTTCCTTAGGAAAAGCTGACAGTCTGTGAACTCAAATAAAAGGAGACAATAAGACTTAAATACACAATAAAACATTACTGAATTGGCAAGAAGAAATGAGGAAGAAAAACAAAGCAGTCAAGTCTTAGGACCATTACTACCATGGGCTAGAGAATCTGTGAAATTACAAGATTTTCTATTTTCCTATTACATTCAGTGTGGCTTTAAGGGGAAAAAAGGCTGATTTATAGAGTGAAGGGGAGACAAGCTAGGCCAGGTTAATAAGAAAGAATCTATTTTACACTGGATAATAGTGCTTTAAAATTGTGTATATTTTAAAAAATTAAATATATGAATATATTTTTAAAATTACATATATTAAAGCTTAAAACCGCACAAAATTTTGAGGACACTACCACATATATGTGTGTATTTATTTAAAAATATGCACTAAAACATGTAATAATCTAAGGGAGATTTTATACACACGCACACACAAGCACACATTTTGATGCAATGGTTTTTGCCATTTTCTTGGTCTCATTTTTTAAGTAACTATAAGGTACATGATTTTCCCCCCAAGGGTTTATTATCCTCTCCTCTTTCAGATAGCTTGAGAATTGATCCATCAGAGTTGTGTTAGCTTTAGCACAGATTTCTTCTGTGTGTATGTAGTCTGATTTTGTTTTCATTAGTAGAACATAGATATAGATACATGTGTTTGTATGTAAGTATGTATAATCTTTCTTAGACTTCTATCTTCCTGTCTGGTTACACTGAATCCTGAGATGTAGTGGGTTGTGTTGTATGGATGTTTCTTTTACTTCTCTCCCATAGACTGTGTCTGTTTGGGGCACTGTCTGAGTTTTATAATGCTTTTATGTGTTTTAACACTTGTATTTCAATAAGAAAGCCTCCTTACTATTAGAATTTGTGAAACACTGGCACAAGTTACCAGGAGAGGTTATAAAAGATTCTTAAGACCTTTGAAAACAGGAGAAATAACAAATTTTATGGGTTAGCCAGTTTTACTTGGGGTAAGAAAAACAGATTGGATGAACCCCTTCCTTTGAAGTTTCTTTCAGAAAGTTCTATGATTATTTAGAATCCTGCTGCCCAACTTGTACTTAGGATTCACCAGAACCCTGATTCAGGCAAATTTTTGTTATTTAAAGGCTAAAAAAACCTTGGTTGTTATCCTTAGGAAAATATACATATGATGAATGATTTGCAACTTCCTAAAGCAAATAAGAATTTTGTGGGCTCTGTGATATAGGCTTTTATGCCCAGGGGACTGGCAGACAAAAAAGGACCTGAGGAATGTGATGCAGTTGCTCTTCTAAGTCTTATCAACTCCTGTGATCACTTCAGGATTGATCGAAAGAAAGTCATAGAGGTAAGAACTTCCAGGTACTTCTAAACACTTAAGTTGTCTGATTTTAAATTTTAAGCCAGCCATGAATGCCAGTGAACTGGGTAGTTTAGTAGTGGCCTTCACTGGAAAATATCAGTGTAAATCAAGTGTGGAAAATCTTTTTCCTATTGAGAACCTCTGATTCATAGGAAAAAAAATCAAGGACTACAAAAATAAAGCAACTTAATTCAGTTTTTGATGGTTTTGTAAGATTCAAAGATGTTTGTTCTTCTTTTAAAGAGATACAGAAATGTAAAATGCTCCACTTTTAAAATTAAGAATAGGTAAAATAAAAGCTACTCAATAAACAGAACAAATTTTTAAAAATCACAATCCCCCCCCATCCCAACATATGCTCTCTTCCTGACATTTGCTCTTCTAATTTAAACTTGTGTCACTGTTCAACTATGACATTTTAAAAATTACTATTATTCCTTAACTATGTTGGGGAAAAGAGTATGAGAAAACAGATAAGACTGTTGTTTCAGGTGGATAGGACAGCAATAATGGAGAAAAGGACTTGCTCAATTTTGTCCATTTTCTGAGCCAAAGAGGATGTTCTTTGAACTAGACAGGACAGAACTAAAATGTCTAAATAAGAAGTTGAAATAATTTGAGTCCAGGTCATTAGATCCAGATGACCTTTGTCCCAGCATATGGAAAGAACTGATGGCTGTGACTGCTGAGCTGTCAGTGATCTCTGATGGAACATAAAGAATGGAAGAGGTGTGACAAGACTGGAAAAGGAAACACTTCCCAGTTTTCTAAAAACTGAAGAGAACTAAGTCTGCAAATTATAGGCCTATGAGCTTGAATTCTATTCCTGATAAAATTCTAAGAATATATTATTTAAACAATGATTAGTAAACATCTAGAAAAGTTGCTGATCATTGCCAGCATGGTTTCTTTAAAAAAAAAAAAAGGACCATGCCCAACTAACCCCATTTACTGACACATTTTTAAACTAAATCAGGGGAATTTGTAGTTAGCGTTTATCTACATTGCAGCAACAAGATGTCTTGTCTCCCCAATTTAGAGTTTGAGCTCCTTGAGGGTAAAGACTGTCTCACTTTTTGTATTTGTATCACTAGTACTTGACATGTAGTCAAATACATGTAGTTAATACATACATTTTCATTCATTTAGAATATTTGACTGTCTTTCCTGCTACTCTTGAATAAAAGATGGAAAAAAGGTGAGCTTCACAGTAATACACTGAGGTAGATTTGAAACTGTTTTGAATAACTACACACAAAGGGTATTTATTAACTAATTATAATTAGCTGAGAATCAGTTTCTCAACAAGTATGTGTTAAGTGCCTAGCTAGGCTAGCCACTAAAAAGTACAAAGAATGAAGGAAATCTCTACTCACAAGAAGCTTACATTCTAATATGGGAGACAACAGGTACAAACAAAAATATATACAATATGAATATAAAGTGGATAAACAAATACAAATACATACTAAGTAGTTTATACATAGTAGTTTGGGAGGGAGGACCCTAGCATTTGAGGAAACTAAACAAGGTTTCATGCAGAAGATGGTGCTAGAATTTTGTCTTAAAGAGAGACTATGAAGCAGGGTTAAGAAGGTAATGCATTCTAGGTATGGAGACAGAAAATACACAGAGTATTGTGTGTGAAGAACAGAGAGAAGGCCAGTTTGGTTAAATCACAGGGGACAAGTAAGGGAGTAACGTCCAATGAAGGGGGGAAAAACATTTGTATAGCACCTGCTATGTGCCAGGCACTGAGCTAAGCACTTTACAAATATGATCTCATTTGATCCTCACAACAACCTTTTAAGGTAGGTGCTGTCATTATCCCCACTTTACAGTTGAGAAAGCTGAAGCAAAAAGAAGTTGTGTGACTTGCTAGTAAATGCCAAAAGCCAGATTTGAACTTCCATCTGCCTGACTCTAGGCCTAGCGCTATATTCACTGAACAAGCTAGTTGCATCTGTGAGGCTACTTCAGTGAAGCTGGAAAGATAGACTGGGACTAGGTTGTCAAGGGCATTATAAGATAAACAGAAGAGTTTATATTTTATGCTGGAGGCAAAAGGCAACTATTTGTATGGAAATGAATAGGAGAGTATAGGCTGTGACAATAATCTAGATCAGAGGTGTTAAGGGCCTGATTGAAGGAGCTAGATTCAGATGTTATGGAGGTAGAAACAGCAAGATTTAGTAACTAATTGGATATGTAGGCTGAGGGAGAATGAGGAGTATAGGAAAATGCCATGGTTGACAATCTGGGATACTGGAACAGTGATGGTAGTTTTCAATAGAAATGGGTTAGCTTGGAAGAGGGGGTAAAAATAATGAGTTCAGTTTCGTACATGTTGTATTTGAGATGTCTCAGTAACAGGCAATTTGAAATGTACAACAGATAATTGGTGATGCTCAGGGGAGAGGCGCTAGATATACAGATCTCTGAGTAATCTGCATAGACATGGTAATTAAACCCATGAGGGCTGAGGGGGTTGCCAAGAGAGTAAGAACATCTCATGTGATGATCCCCAGGGGTCTTTATTTGGCCCTGTACTGCTCTTCTTTTTATCAGTAACTTCGAAGATGGTAAAGATGGCAGGTCTGTCAGATTTGCTGATTACACAAAAGCTGGAAGAAGGAACTAACGCAATGAATGACAACCAGGAAAAAAAACTAACTTTTTTTAGCTAACAATAGGCCAAATCTAACAAGATAAAATTTAATACTTAATGTAAAGTCCCACATCTGGGTTCAAAAAATCAATTTTACAAATTGATGGGGGAATCTTGGCTAGATAGCAATTAACGTGAAAAAGACCTGGGGGCATTGGTGGGCTAAGGCAAGAGTGCAATATGACAGTCAAAAAAACTAATGCAAACTTTAAGCTTCTTTTTTTTTTGGCTAGGCAATGGGGTTAAGTGACTTGCCCGGGTCTCACAGTGTTATGTG
This sequence comes from Phascolarctos cinereus, assembly GCF_003287225.1. Lineage (NCBI taxonomy): Eukaryota > Metazoa > Chordata > Mammalia > Diprotodontia > Phascolarctidae > Phascolarctos > Phascolarctos cinereus. Next base: position 61,209,052 of record NW_027556098.1, read on the forward strand.
CCTGAGGCCGGATTTGAACTCAGGTCCTCTTGAATCCAGGGCCGTTGCTCTATCCACTGTGCCACTTAGCTGCCCCTAAACTTTGAACTTCTTGAAGAGAAGCAAAGGGTCCAGAATAAGGGAGGGTAATGGTCCTGCTCTATTTTACCCTGCTCAGACCACATTAGGAGTATTCCAGTTCTGGATTTCACATTTTCAGAGAGACATTGATAAGCTGGAAAGCATGCAGAAAGAAGATAGTGAAGGGCCTCAAGTTCATAACTTTATGAAAATGAGTTGGAGGAACTGGGAATGTTTAGCCTGGGGAAGAGAACACATAACGTGACATGACAGTTCTCTTCAATTACATGTAGGGTTCGCATGTAGAAAAGGAATTAGGCTTGTTCTGGTTGGTGTAACGAGCTGAACTCAGAACTGAAGAAACTCAAAGAAAGCAAGTTCCATCTTTACGTAAAGGAAAAACTTCCTAACAGCTGGAACTACCAAGATATAAAAAAGACTGATTTGAGAGATAGTTATGTTCCCCAGAATGTTGAGGATGTTGTAGAGGCATCTCCAGTCAAGTATGAATTCAGTTAGGTGGTCTATAAGGACATATACAAACTTGAAGATTCTGTGATTCCTTCTTACTTTTAGGTGATTAAGTGTCGTAATGAAATCATGCACTCTTCAGAAATGAAAGTCTCTTCTACATGGCTGCAAGATTTTCAGAAGAAGATTCAAAGTTTTTTGAATGAATTCTGGAATATCCCAGAGATTGCAGCCACAAGTGCCAGAGTAGAACAGGTAAAAACATCTGGTGACTATGTGATACATGGAACAAAGAAGAAAATTTTGCAGGCATCTGGAGTTTGGATCTTAACAGGGTTTAACCCAATTTTAGGATTTTGATACAAAAAAAGAGAGTGCTCCAGATAGGTTCATATATGACCTGAAATCCTCCTCTACTTAGATGTTTTTTTTTCTGTCAAAATGATATCAACACAGCCCCAATTAACAGCTTTTAATCATAATCCTTATTGAATGATTTTAAAAGACTGTGTTTTGAATATAAATGAATTAATATATGTTTCTTTTATGGATCCAAATAGCTGCTGACATCTGACTGGGCCGTCCACATCCCTGGGAATGACCAGTTGGATGGTCCTGAAAGTGAAACCAGCATTCACCTTAGTGAAAGTGAAATCAATGAAATAGAAATGGAATTACTAAGGGAAAAACTTCAAGAGAATTATATTCAAGCAGAAGAGCAAGCAATATCACCTGAAGAGGTAAAAAGCAGATATGTGTAAAAATTCTTTTAAAAAATCCATTAGGAGAAATTAGTAATCCAAGCCATGCTTATAATGAACATTTCCTGTTCTGGCTTATAAACCAAATAATTACTGACAATGAATATTTCATAAATACAGATTAATATATTTTAAAAATATGAATCCTGGTTACTAGTCAAAAGTGTAAGTCAGTCAATCAATAAACATTTATTAAGTGCTAATTGTATGCCAAGCACTATGCTTAGTGTTGGGTATACAAAAAGAGTCAAAAGACAATACCTGCCCTCAAGGAACTCATTCTTATAGGGAGATAGCAGGCAAATAATATGTACAAAAAACTACCGTATTTCACCACTGATTGTTGCAGATTTCATGCCAAATTTTTTCATAAAAAAGTGGAGTGAGACTTTTGAAGTTGTGCCAGTATAACTTAAAAATCATTTATTACTAAATTGTATTTGCTGCAAGATTAGGATGTGTGGAATACTCATGAATATATGTTAAAATTAAATATTGATAATGTGCATGCACTGAGAATTCTAGGCTCACATCTCGCAATTTGCAAGAGACAAATTCGTATCCATATGCCCCTGGTTGAATACATTGCTCCTCTGTTTACCCTTTAAGCGGCATGACAAACAGAATTATACCATGCAACAATTATGAGATGAAAGGTTATAAACCAATTTTGGACTGAAAAAAAAACAACAACTATGTGGTGAAATATGGTATATACAGAATAAATAGAAAATAAATGAAAGAAGGCACTACAATTAAGAGGGGTTGGGAAAGGCTTCCTGTAGAAGATGAGATTTTGGTTGGGACTTTAAGGAAGCCAATTAGCAAAGACAGAAGGGAGAGCATACCAGGGATGGGTTAATAGCCAGAGCCAAGACATTGAGTATCTTTGAACAGCCAGGAGATCAGGGTCATTAGATTGAAGAGTACATGTGAGAGCATAAGGTGTAAGAAGACTGGACAGGTAGGAGAGAAAGTAGAGGCACCTATTGCTGATGGCCATTTCAAGCAGTTTAGCCTCAAAGGGCAAAAGAGACAAAGTACAATGGTGGGGATAGAGAGCTAAAGTGAGGGTTTTTTGGGAAGAGTTGGGCATGCTTATAGGCAACGGGGAAAAAAATGAGAAACTGGGAGGGATTGAAAATAAGTGAAAGAGTGGGAATGACAGAGGGGACAAAATGAAAGGGGATCATTTGAGTAGATAGAGGGTTTGCCTTGGTAGAACAAAGCTACCTCATCCTGTGTGACAGGAGTGATGGAAGCAGTAGGGACATATGGTATCTATGTGATGAGGAAGATGGAGCTCACAGTAAATGTTTTCAGTTGTTTCTGTAAAATATGAGGCAAGGTTCTCAGCTGAGGACTATAAAAAATAGCAATAGGAACAACACTGTATACAGATGGACATCAGAAGTGTTATAGGTCTAATTAGGCAAAAATCACCAGGATTCTCTGAATTTCAATTTGCCCGACTCCTTTTCTTCTCTTGTCCTATTAGTAGCATGGGTAGCATTTGCCAGTGGCTACTTAAAACACAGGGAAGATGATCATTTGGTTGGCAAGGTAGTTTTTTTCATGTAACTTTTCTATCCCAGTAGTCTTGGAATAAGAATGCACTAATTCTATAGCAACTGTAGTGCACAAGACAAAGCTGCACTGGGAAGTGTGGTTTCCAAGAATGAGGAAAGAATAGTCTTTCTGTACACTGCTGCAGACGGTACACAGAGCATTGTGTTTAGTTCTGAATATCACAGTTTAAGAAAAGCATGGATAAGCTAAGAAACATCCAGAGGACCGGAACAAGACAGTGAAGGATTCATACTAAATGGGGAATCACTTGCAAGAACTGAGGATGGTTAGACTAGAGAAGACTGGTCTGAATTGGAGGGGGGGAGGGTAGGATACAATAGCCTTCTTTATATTAGTGGAAGGGCTCTCGTATGGAAGAGGAATTAGACCTGTTCTGCTTGTTCCCAAAGAGCAGAACTAGAAGCAACGTGTGGATGTTAACAAGAGGCATGTTTAGGACTAATGGCAGGAAAAACTTCCTAAAAATTCAAACTGTCCAAAAGAGGAAAGGGCTGCCAAGAGAGGTGGCAGTTTTCCAAAGCCTTCAGGCAAAAGATGGACGACAACTGTTCAAATCTATTCTGCATAAGGGCCAGACTGGAACCACTGAGGTCCTTCCCAGTGCCAAATTCTATGCTTCTTTTAATGGGTATTAAAACTTAAATGAAGGGTTCTCATTCTGAAGTCCGTGAACTTGGTTTTTAAAGAATATTTTGATAACGGTACATCAAGATAATTGGTTTCCTTTGGAGCTTTCTGAATTTTATTTTATGCATTTTAAAACATTATTCTAAGAGTTGGTCCCCAGGCTTTATCAGACCACCAAAGAGTTTCATGACACAAAAATGGTGAAGAACTTCAGCTTTCTCCCCTACCTGCCCCACCATTGCTGTCTGTGTGTGTGTGGGAGGGGGTGTATTTATTGCAAGACAATAAATTTTATGGATTTTCCAAAGATCATGGAACAACAGCGAGAAGCTCCAGTTGTCATTCAAAAGTGAAACACAACTTTAAAAAAAAAGATATTTGTATGGGGAGAGGTCAGCAATCAGAGTTCCCAAGGAAGGGGAGAGGAGCAAGGGTATTTCTATAGTGCCTACTATGTGCCAAGCACTGGGCTAAGTACTTTTTACAGACATTCTCTCATTTGATCTCATAGCAGCCCTGCAGAATAAGGGTGCTACAGTTGAGGAAACTAAGGCATAGATTAAGTGATTTGTCCAGGGTTACACAACTAGTAAGTGTCTGAGACCAGATTGGAACTTGTCTCCCTGATTCCAGGCCCAACCCTATCCACTGCATAATTACCTGCCTCCAAGAAACGTATCAGACAAACACTACAATAATTAAGTTAAAACCTGATGGAGAATCTCCAGAGCAGCAGAGATTCTGAAAATGAAAGATTTATAACTCCAAAATAAAGAAATACAATAAGGAGAAAATTCAGAAGAAGAGGTGCAAAAGAGAACTTTGGATTAAACACAAGGAAGAATTCTTATTACCAATTATGTGTTGATATTCACTCAGTGACTTGTTTATTGACAGTAAATATTTAAAATCTTAAACAAGGATTCCCTGTTCTGCTTTTGGGTTGGACTGGATGGTCACTGAGGTCCCTTCCAATCTCAAATTCTGTGATTCTGTTCATGGGTATTAGACTTTAAAGCAGGACTTCTTAACCTGGGGTATGTAAATTGGTTAACTTTTTTTTTATAATGTTATATCAGGACAATTGGTTTCCTTTATAGCTTTCTGAATTTCATTTTAAAACACTTTTTATTTTATATGCTTTATTTTAAGAATTTTAAAATATCATTCCGAGAAGCAGTCCACAGACTTTCCCAAACTGCCAGAGGGTTCCATGACACAAAAAAATGACTAAGAACCTCTTAGAATTTTATAATTTTTAATCACAAATCAGTTTTATCTTTCATCAAGAAGGAAGATGCTGTTTACTAAATGTTCTCTTTTTCTAGCACATCTTTAATTCTGCCATTTGAGTCAGTATTCATTTTCCTTTCTTCTTTTTTTAATTTAATTTTTTTTTGGTTGGGCAGTGGGGGTTAAGTGACTTGCCCAGGGTCACACAGCTAATAAGTGTTATGTGTCTGAGGCTGGATTTGAACTCAGGTCCTCCTGAATCCAGGGCCAGTGCTCTATCCACTGCACCACCTAGTTGCCCCTATTCATTTTCCTTTCAAAGTCCCTTTGCTGCAAAGCCCTGATGACAGAGGTGAAAATTGGTATCTTACCTCCTAGCAGCTGTGGAAGAAGGGGCTAGAAAAGCCCATCCTGAGACACACTCATCTCCACTGCCATTGCCACCATATTTTTTTCATTTCTGTCCTGAGGCAGCTAAACTCAATTTTCATGCTCGTATGACTAGAACAAAATAACAACAGTGCTGAAAGAGTAGGCAAGGCCCTACTCCTGAAACACTACAAGAGTAGGGTTTCCCCTCACTATAATTCCCTATGTTTGCCATTCATTATAGTATGGGGCCCAGTAACTTTTTTCCCCTTATATTTAACAATCCAAAGTTATATTTTTTTCAATACAGATAATAGGAAAAGAATGACTTGGGACTGACTTCAGACTGGTCCATTAGAAAGATGAGAGTGACATTGACACTTTAAAGTACATGTATAGCGGTATGTAAACAGAATGTGTGAAGACTCCTGAGGGATACCAAAGGACACTGTGGCAGCCATAGCTCATAATCTCCTTTCACTTTCTATAGTTTGCCTGAGCCTTGACGATAATAAAAAAACAAAACAATAAACATATAATAAATAACATAAATAAATAAAATAAATAAATAAATGAAATTATAAAAAGGGGGCAATGTTAAAATATACAGCACATGTATACAAATGATACTAAAGCATTTTCAGCAAAAGAGCCAAATGGGATCAGTAGATGTTCAGACAGTGTTTGAATCAAGTGACAGCTGTACAAGGGGTGCATTCATCAGAATGCAGCTTCAGGCTTAGCAGAGAACCATGTTGGGTGGGGCTGGAGCCATAAGGCATCTTTCACATGATCCTTTAACATGTGAAGATGCTTACCACTCTCTTCATTATTTGGACTTTTTAATAAATGCAGCTAAAATGCTCCTGTAGAAGAAAAAATAAATGTCTTGGTGTTCCCTGTTCCAATTCAAAAGCAGGCACTCTAAGGTTAAGAAAATGAATGATAAAGCTTATCTCCCACCTGACAGAGAGATGATGGACTAAAGGCACATGATGAGATACTTTTAGACAGCCAATGTATAGATTTTCCTTGCTTGACTCTGCTTATTTATTACAAGGGAAGGCATTTTGGGGACTTGGGGTAGGAAGAAAGTGGGAAGAAGGGGTATGGTGATGTGATGCCAAGAAAGAAAAGAGGATCAATTAAAAAAAATTTTTTTAATAAACAGAAGAGCAAATTAAGAGGGAAAACAAAGCTCTAGAACTAATATGTTGAATTTATTATGTGTTATATATAATAATGTATATTATATATTACACACTATATGTTTTAATAAAAATGTATATCTGTAATGAGATTGTTTCATATAATTTTTATTTTTTACTTTGAATGGGAAATGACCATGTTTGTTATGTTTGTCAAGCTTAGAATAGTAAAAATTAAAATCCAGGAAAAAAATAGGGTAGACTCCCCACCAACAAAAGCACTATTTCTTTAGGCATTCGTAAGGGGAAACATCCCTCCGAAATTGTTTGAGGGCTTTAAGTAGAAACTACTACATCTGCATGGCTACAATGAGGATCAAATGAGATCAGATCTGTAAAATGCTTTGGCAAGTATAAATCTCTATATTAATCTTACATAGTAACCTACATGGGCAAGGATATTATATTCTGCTGAGATGATACAATACATACCAGGCAGAATGTTCAGGGCAGCTAGGTGATGCAGATGGATAGAGTGCTGATCCTGCAGTCAGGAAGATTCACCTTCCTGAATTCAAATCTGTCCTCAGACACTTATTAGCTGTGTGATCCTGGACAAGTCACTTAACCCTGTTCACTTCAGTTCCTCATCTGTAAAATGAACTGGAGAAGGAAATGGCAAACCACTCCAGTATCTTTGCCAAGAAAATCCCAAATAGGGGCACGAACAGTCTGAAACGACTGAATAAGAAGTATGTCAAATAGCTGAGCATCCAGAACAAAAGAGTAATAATAATTCCATGGTACTCAGCATTGTTTGTATCACATTTGGAATATTAAGTTCAGTATTGACTGTGACAATTGACCAGGGAGACTAGAAATGTAAGTGGAAATGATACTTTGTTATAAGACATAAAGCTGATAACTAGAGAGGTAGATGATTACCTGCCACAAGATAACTTCCCTCACCCCCAGAGCTGGGCTTTAAAATGAAAAGCTTGTGAAAATCATTTTCAGTGTAAATGTCTGTTTAATTTCACTATTGCAGATCATTAAAAATGTACAGGCAATGAAGGTCTTCCTAAGAAACAACAAGGATCTTGGAATTAGTTTTGAAGAAGAAATACAAAAGTTGGAAGATCTTAATCTACAGTATCAAAAAAGGTGTACAATGGAACCTGGGGAGTAGGCGCTTGAACTGGTGGAGGTTGAAGGTGAGTTTTAATGCACACATTTTAACTAAGTGACAGAGTTGTCTCTTCTCTAATCTCTTCTTATGGGGGGGGATATTAGGGTTATTTAAGAGTTTAAATTTAAGGATTTCAAATGATGTATGCTACTGCTGGAAGATGACTTTGTAAGAAAGAACGGCTACGTGCTGGATTTGCTTCAAGTAATGGTTTCTTAAGTATGAAAAGCAAATTGATGTGTAACAAAACTCAGCAATTCTTATACAAACAAAACTATATTAACTGTTTTACTTTTAAGAGAATTAACTTTATATCCATAATAGATTTAATGGAGGGGTGGGGAGTTCATCCCTAAAATTGTCATTTAATAAAGATGCCTGTTTCTTATGTAACTGTAATAGGGACTGACAATTTTAAGAAATATTTGTTGTTTTTATTCTGTGAAAACAACCCATAAAAATAACCTTTAGTTTTTGCCTGCCTTTTCTTTGAAAAATTAATTTAAAACCCTTATTCTTTCATTTCAGGGATTTCTTTAGTCAAAATGAAACATGTTACCTGAAGACCATCTTGATTCCAGTCTCATTATTGAGGAAGCAGGGTGGAGCTGGGCCTGGAACTAGGAAGACCTGAGTTTGGCCTCAGCCACTTTACTAGCTGTGTGACTCGGCAACCCACTTAACCTCTGTTTACTTCAGCTTCCTCAGCTATCAGATGGAGATAGTAACAGCACCTGTCTTTCAGTATTGCTGTGGAGATCAAATGAGCTATTTATACAGTGCTTAGCACATAGTAGGTACTATATAAATGCTTATTCCCTTTCCTCCTTCATTACTGGAAACTTTTGAGGAGGAAGAATATATATATAATAGCAAACGGAAGTCTTTATAGTAACAAGAGGGATTTTTCTTCAAGACTCTTTTTCTTTATGATTAAAAGTTTGGGTGCTCTATCTTCTCCATATACCAACTTTTTTAGAAGTTCTTATACTACAACTTTCTCCTACCCAATAGTCACTTTCTTATTAAAACAAAGGCTTTTTTTCTATTCCTAAGAGAGCTATAGAAAGAACCTCTGCAAGGTTAGCTTTATAAATGTTAAGTCAGTGGATATGTCCACTGCCACAATACTGCTATTTCTTACTGCCTTAGCCTCAAATTCCTAAAATTAGAATTAATGGGTTAGTTATAAAAAATAGGTTCATGATTAAAATTCAGTTATGTCATGTAGATGCTGCTTCCAAAACCTTTGCAGTTATTACAAAAATCAAGCTAAACTGCTTAGTATGGCAGTAGTAAGTCCAGTAAGTGAGAATGGACATAGCTAAGGGGCTAAAAGTGGGAAAAAGTGCTACATAACTACAAAAGAAAAAACCGAGTAAAGTGCCAAGCTAGATAAAATGTACTCAGGAGATCCATGTAAAAGGCAGTACAATTTTGAGAATACTAAGAGCTAGATTCTCAAAATATCTAAAAAGGAGGATGATACCAAGCACTTGGAAAGTCTCAGGCCGTATTTTAAGCAGAAAAAGGCAACCAAGAAATTACTCCCAACCCATATGCCTACATTTCTACCTCTATAAAATTTTTAGAAGAATGACCTGCATCCACATTGAAGGAATCCTTGCTGAAGGCTTGGGAAGTGAACAAGCAAGCAGTGGCAGGAAGTATTCTATAGCGAACCAAATCTTTACAGACTGAAATTGACTGAAAAGTTATAGAGAAAATAAGATCCCACTCCACTAATTATTAAAAAGCATTTGTTTGACTCAGTACAGCAAAACACTGCTTCAAAAACTTCCAACAGGGTGGGCCCTATGCATATGACAAATCATGAGGTAGCTAAGTGGTTCTGTGGATAGAGCACTAGGCCCGGAGTCAGGAAGACCTGAGTTCAAATTTGACCTCACTAGCTTTGTGACCTTAGGCAAAACAACTAACCTCTGTTTGCCTGTTTCCTCAATTATAAAATTGGGATTATGATAAAAATAGCACCTACTTCCCAGGGTAGTTTTGAGGATCAAATGAGATCTTTGTAAAACTTAGTACAGTGCCTGACACACAGTATTTCCTATATAACATTAAATCATAAAAATTTCTTGGAAAGATATAACAACAAAGATACTGTTTAATGTCCCTCTTCTGTTAAGTACTATTAAGCCCTGGAACCCTACAGAACCTCCTAAATGAAATCCATGTCCATATTCATTCAAAAGTTCAACCTAACTATACACACTGGAAAACCCAAGTAGCTGAATAATGCCTGTTTTCTAAACTGTGATACTGACAACCTGTCAAGCCAGTCCATCAGTACAAGGGGTGGGGGGTGGGGGAGATAAGCTGTATGTAATAGAAATTCAGTTTCACATACAATCTTTTTTCTATTCTTAATATATGGAAATGTTTATTGCTATCATTTTGTTAAATTCAGAATATACCCACACATACTTCTTGAACACACTGCAAATAGAAAATGAATTGCACCCAGAATCGGAGGAGGAAAGCAGGCTGGTTTGCCTTGAGGCAATTATACAGGCCTTTAGACCCAAAGCTTTTCCCCGAAACAAAGGCCTATTTTTTTTAATGTCGTTATTCTGCTGATGGTGTCTTATGTCTGAGTTATGGAATACCAGCCTGGAAAATTAAAAGTTGGAGGTCACCCCAAAAGCAATGACAAGAGGCACACTGCAGATGTTAGGCTGTAGTGTACCGCCCACGAGAAACTGCATGTGTGCAAAAGAGAAACAGCATAAAAGATGTCATCAGAGAGACATGACCTGGACTGGAACAAAAAGCAACGTGGTATCTCTGGGCCATTTCTGTGTTCCTTTGATATCTACATAATGTCATGGTATCTAGAGAACCCTCCAGCGTTGGGTAGACCCACTTTTTAGAATTTATGGGAAGACATGGACAAGAATCACACAAAATGAAAAGGGATGGATGAGTTGTGACAGATCTGCACTGTTGAAGTACCTACATCAACTGAGATCATAGATCCAATGAAGTATCATATCAGCATTAGATTTTTTTTCTTCCCAAATGAAATCTTACTTTGTTTTACATAATTTTCTTTTGACACATTTAACACATCCTAACAAATATCTTGGCAAATCTACTTTAACAGAAAGGAGGGATGTGTCCTTTAACTTTGACAGTAGGTACTAATACTGATGGCTGTATTTCATCATTTTGTTGCCTACTTGTACTGCAAAAGCCTTAACTAGAATGGGACAAATGAGCCACAAGATGCTGAAATGGAGGTAGGGAGAGAGAAGGGGAGGGAGCCCAATTCCTTCCAGCAGCAAGTGCCATTCCTGTAGCACACCCCCTTTTCCTCCAAAGTAAAACTGCTCCCAGGGACCCATCATCATGTCCCCCCCCGTCCCCTGTGGATATGAAACTGTTAACTCCCTATTGACATTCACACCTGCAGTGGGACTATCCGCCATTGCTCCCCAACTCCTTGTGCACACGCTGGCCTGTACACGTACACACAACTGCTCCTGTTTTGATCAACGTTTCTATTTAGGCCCTGATTTCTTCATTCTGCTTCACTTCATGCAGATCTTACCATGCTTGTCATAATTATTCATAAAACAGCAATGCCTAGACTGAAATGTTAGTATATGAAAATACTGGTTGAAGCTAATCCTTGCTACTGAATTTCAAGTGAGAAATTTAAACATACTCATGGAAATTCAAACCCATCATTGCCTGACAGCTGACCTTAAAAGGAGACAGGAAAACCTTGTTCAAATAAAAATGGTTAAAGTTGATAGGAGAATATACTAATGGCAACACACTCTTCACAGTTAAGAATTTTGATTTCTTTTATCTGTGACTCAAGATGCATTTTCATAGCCTGTCATTATTGGAAGTTCTACTTCTTTAGGTCTAAAACATTTCACACCAAAAATGTCACTTTTTCCTAATTTACCCAGCAGTCCATAAATATTATATGCCATACCATAGATCATATCGCAGGGCAAATTTGTTCCTAATTTTCCTAATCAAGACTACCTTCCAAGAGTAGAAAGACCAGACAGAGTGAACAGCAGCATCTTTTTGGTCCTCTTAGGACAACAGTACAGGACTGACCACTATACTGACCACTATCTTACTCATTTACATTTAGAGACCAATGTGAAAATGTGGTCCTTAATTCTTTTAAGTATCCATCAGAAGTTGAACACATCCCATAGAACTGGGATGGCAGAGTTTTTAGTCTTTTTTTTTTGGTGTTGTTGTTATTAATACCAAGGAATGCATTTTACTATAGAGAATGTTTGGATGTGTATATCCTCTCTGCCCAACTCCAGTTCTCTTCCCACATGATGCTTCATCTCTGATCTTTCATTTTCTTAGAAGGACCTCCATAGCAAAATATAAAGGACCTTCCACTTTCCTCAAGTCCAGCCAAGGAAATAATAATTTCAGCTTTGTAAAGAGATGTCAGTATCCTGAGTCCTTCACCCCATGACTAACAAAAGGTCTTGGATCTGATATCCTACTTAATTTCATACTCCACCCAATTTAGGCCTTAATAAATAAAAGCTTCTACATCATGTCTTTGGGGACAGCTTAACCTTTAGACTTGCAATATGGGCTCTTTAAAAATATATACTTGTTGAATAAACATCTGCACTCTGGCATTCACAAGTCACTGTACTTGACATCAGCAATATTAAAATAATCAAACTGAAATAGGAAGTGAGAGGAAACAAGAATCCCTGAAAAAGACTGTAAAGGCAAGATGTAGAAAGAAAATTCAAACTGTACATGTAAAATTTAATCAGTCTACCCTTGAGAAAATATCATAGCAGTGTCTACCTACAATATTCTCGGGCACATCCCCATGATTTTAAGAAATGAATACTGATCTGTTGGAAAGGCATTGCTGAGCCCCCTGGGGAATCCCCCAGCCTCCCCTTGAAAAAGAGAGTTTAAAGTATAGAAATTTGGAGGAAATAATTATTGTTTAACAGTACTGCTGTTTAGCTAAGAGTAGTTTTCATTTTTTTCAGTTCTCTTGTTAGATAAGTTAGGCTTGAACTACCTTAAAATTCTCAATGAAGTCATGCTACAGAAGACAAAATAGCCAAAATCTGGGAAACAATCTATGTGTATCAATGGCAGCTGCTTAGGATTAGCAACCTGTAGCAATTTTTAGTTTGTTAAAGGTTATATGGACCCATGGGCAGTTCATAGCATCTTAAATTCCCAAAGGCAGAGGATTTATTTATTTCTTAGAATTTGGGAAATTGTGTGAGGTTAACTGTCCAAATAAATAATAAAAACTATCAAATCACTGAATATTAAAAGGTAATGTGGTGTAGTGGATAAAGGGCCAGTCTAGAAGTCAGAAAGAGCTATGTTTAATCCTCAGATGTTTAATGCCTCTAATATACTTGCTGTTCTATATCTGTGAAATCAGAGTGGATAGGGCACTGGACTTGAAGTCAGGTTAAGACCCAGGTGGCAAATGGTGCCTCAGTTAATAGTTGTGGGCAACTGACTTAATTTGTCTGTTTCCACATCTGTAAACAGGGGGCTGAATGAGGAGGCCTCCAAGGTCCCCTCCAGCTCTAAATACGTGATCCTATAAACTTCACCAATGATCCATTACACAGATCTAGACCAAAAATAAATAAACAAATAAAGAAAGGAAGGAAGCTGGTAAGCATCAGCAGTATGCTGAGCAACAAAGAGGTAGATCGGTCTGGTATGCTGCAAATTAGATCTAGGGTGCAGTTAAATATTACAACTTGTTTTCATTTATTTCCATTATAAATTTTTCCCTCTAAATTAAAAAAAAATGAGCAAAAATGACTCCTCCCCATTTCCAGGCTAACAGAAGTCCACCCATTTTCAAATTTTTCAGTAGGCACTGACCTTTTAATGAAATATAATTCAAACTGCTTTTTTATGAAGCATGCTGCGTTCTAAAAAATACATTTTACTTGAGCACTAAAGAAATATATTAATTTCCAGTAACATGACATTTAATGGAATAGGAGAATGCCCTTGTAGTTTTACATTAAAATAATCTTGAAATAAATTATGTTTCATAAAGGTTCTGGTCCTTTTAGTACTTTCAGAATGGGTTTTCTATTCACTGAATTTTAGCTCAAAGTATCTAATATGTTAAGGGGACACTGCTATTTATCCATTCATCACTCATACTTAGTGGTACCATATACACTAGGTACGCTTATAAACTTGGAAACTATGCTATACTTCTTTTCATGTGAAGTGTATAAAAGCTTACTTATACCATTCCCTATATGTTAGGGCATACAAATATTTTTAGATTCTTTTGTCTTGTCTTTTTAAAGGTTAGGAAAGTTCAAGTATTTAATAATTGTTTTAACAGTTTAATTTCTCCAAACCATTGCTCTTAGATTCCCTTTTATATCATACTTCCCATAAGACCAATCTTGGTAAAGCAACTGTTAACTAGAAATCTTTCCATTCTTGGGACAGAATGTGAAGCCTCCATTATGAATAAATGGCTTAACATTACAGTAACTGTTGGGAAGGGATAGGTTTTTCTGGAACTGTTCAATCCTGGTTTCTTGAAAGACAGTGGTCCATCAAGAAGACAGCAACAAAGTATCTTGGTGATGAAGTTATAGATTACTTACCAGTACAGATGTGTGGGGGGGGGGAAGCAGTTATTAGACTGAGGTTTTATTCCAGAGATTCAGCTTTTTATGTGTCATGGATTCCTCTGGTTCTCTTCTGGAGAAGACTATAGACCCCTTCTCTGAATAACATTTTTAAATAATTGAAGGAAATGACAAAATTTCATAAAAGTTAGTAAAAATCAATATGTAACCTTTTCCCTTCCAAGTTCACAGACCACCCCCACTAAGATCTGTGGACCCCATCTTAGGAAGCCCTGTTCTAAATCTATTGTTTGCTTTCCAAGTAAGTCGTCTTACTTATCTCATCAAAAGCCCAAAGGAGGGGTTCAAATAGGCAGAAAAATTTATTCTATATGAAAGGGAAAGTTTCTGGACTGGGAAAGAGGCAAGCTGAACTGGAATGGTTTATCTTGTTTGTATCTAACATGATCAAAAATTTATTGAGGTCACCTCGATAAATAAATTCACCTATTATAGGTGAATAAAAATTCACCTGTTAAGAGCCTGGCCCTAGGAAATGCACTGAGATTAACTCAGAGTCAAGAATAACAAGGTTTTATTAATTATTGCTTTGTGACATTTCTGTGGGAAAGAAACATTTAGGTCTTATGAAACTGTTTTAATTAGAATTGCTCCCTATGATTAGAGCTACAAAAAGAAGCTTCATGAATTTGCACTATCTACAGAACATAAAAGAATCACTGTCAAGAACGAAGGGAAATTTCACAGCCATAAATTCTGTAGTCTGCAAGGTCTTCATATTAATAATACCTACTACATGCGGCTCATAACCTAGCCCTAACAATTCTTGTAGGAGTAGAGGGAATGGGAAGAGTAGAAAAAGTATAATGGTTTTATTTATACATATTCTAATTATAAATTAATGCCTTTTTCAATTTTTCTGAAAACTGACTGGGTTCTAATGCATTAGAAACTGTCACAAGAAATATCTCCCTCAACCTCATGAAGTCTTCCTTGGCAGCCCAACCTCTGTTTCTATTTCAGATGCTCATAGAAAGAGCATAGTAATTTTAGTCTCTTTCAGGACTTTGGAGTCATCTTGTTCCAACCACTTATTTTACAGAAAAGGAAACTAAAGCCCATTCAAATCCAGGCACCCAGGGCCTCCAATTACAAAGCCAGCCACCCTACCTTATGCCTTGTATTTAGTTGTTTTAACAATTCACATCCACCTACTCGCCACAGAATTTTTGAAAGGAAGAAATTAAAATCTTAGTCATCTCTGTATCCTTTACCATATTTCCTGTTCATAATACAATGCCTCACAAAGAGGCAATAAAAATTTATAAGAAGGAATTAATCCTAGTTAGAGGACTGAGTAAAACAACCGTACAAGGGAATGTACCATTAAGGTACTTATAAATGCTTAGACTTTATATATTAAAAACATTCACAGGAAAGAACTTGAGAAAAAACTAGTAAGCAAAAAAGGGTTTTTTTTATGAGAGATCTATAACAGTATTCCCAAGCTGCCCACATACCAACATCACTAAGGACAAAGGGTTGCCGACCACAATTCATCTACCTTCAAGCAGGACTAAATTTAACCACATTCTGTCAACTGCCAACTGCTCTCCTAAACAAAAAAGAGTACTAGTTCGCTTTAGCCATCTGTTTACTCTCTTGGAAGGAGGACTGACTGAAACCATTCTCAATGGTGTGTAGATCCCCTGGGTAAAGCATTTCAGGGTCCTCTTACGTTAAAGCAGTGTTTCTCAGAATTTTCCACAGTGGGTTTAAATCTTCGGCTTAAACAAAACATTGGCAGAACCCTTGCAGTAAAATCCTTTAAAATCATTACTTTTAATATTTGTTATTAACGAAGTTTCATTTAAAAAAAAACTAGGGTGTTTGAAGGTTCCTTGCAATAGTTTGAGAAACAATGCATTAAAGTATTTTAACATTAAATTTTCTCTGGGTGCATTTTTTTTTTGAGCTCATGTTCTGCCCCCAGTAGAAAAAAATAACTGGTTTTGTAGGCTTCTGTGAAAGTGTCTGTGCCTATGCCCAGGTTCTAGTATTGAAAAAGATGCTGTTAATTCCATCAGGGTGTACGGCGGATTTGGGGGGCGGCACTGTTACGAGTTGAGCTGATCGTTAAGTTCATATCCAGTTCTAAAGTCTAATCTCATAACAGTAATTTTTTTTTAAAGAGTGTGAATATTTTTCTAACCCTCTTTTGTGTCACGGTTCCCTTTCCCTCTCCTTTTAGTCACTCTGATGAAGCCTACGGCTCTCTTTCCAAAACATTTACCTACTTCCATAAACGAAGCTAAGTCTCCATTTCAAGTAATGAAAATTAAGACGCATCCAGGTTCCCCGCCCTATCTAGTTCTAGTATCCTTTCAGGAAACCATCCAAAAGCTAATCTTTCTAACCCCAAATCTTTAAAATCGTGTTACCTGTTGTCATCATCTTTGCCAACTTCCTGTGCGGGGAGAGTGTCCTCTTTATAAGAAACAAGGATAGTGACAATGACGATGATAATAACGATGATGACGATAACGTCTTCAGACTATGAAAATAACCACGATTCGACTTCAGCGTTTCTTTTTTCTTTTTAATTAACTAATAATTAATAACTACGGACTGAGAATGGAAGAATAAGTCTCCCGGGGAAACCCAAGAGATTCTCAGGAACGAATTTGGGTTGGTTTTTTTTTTTAGAAGAGGGTTGTTTTGAAAGGTCAGTCTCACACAAATATCTAATCTTTCTTTTTCCAGTTTAAAAAATAATAGATTTTTTTTAAAGGAGGGGTGGGGGTTGTGATAATGCAAGACGAGACGAGGTTCAAGGCTCTGGCCGTCAAAAACAAATCCATTCCCTGGGCAGGCGGGCCCCTCGGCCCCGGCGCCCACGGGCGGCCTACGCGGGCGGCAGCGGCGAGCAGGCGCACTCGGGCGGCGGGGACTCGCCACGATGGTACTGCACGTAGCGCCGCGCCTGCAGGCTCTGCGCCAGCACGTTGGTGCCGTGGCACGACAGCAGCAGCCAGTTGCGGGGCTGCACGCGGTAGGCGAAGCGCATGAAGGCCAGCGAGTAGAGGATGAGCGCCAGCGTCATGCGGCCGCTGATGATCTCGGGCGACGCCCTCATGTCCTTGAAGGCGGCCAGCGGCAGGCCCCAGTTGGCCACTGGGCCCCAGAAGTGCGTGCTCTTCACGTACTGCCGGAACTCCTTGGTGCGTACGTACGCCTTCGCCTTCCCCAAGAGCACCCCGATAAACGCTTGCAGCATCCTTTTTTTTCTTTCCTTTCTCTCCTACTCCTACTTCTACTTCTTCTCCCCACCCGGGGAGGGGGCAGGCACCGAGCCGAAGTCTGCGGGAAAGGAGAGGGGAGGGAGAGGCCGAGGGCGGGTGGGCGCCGGCCGCGTTAGTTCGAGGATTCACAACGGGCCCCCCTCCTCCGAGGCTGCTAGTGCCGCTTCCGCCGCAGGGCCGTTAGCGGTTGGAGTCCCCACAACAGCCGAGAGAACCGCTGCTCCCTGGCTCGCGCCCAGGGCAGGAAGGGGAGCGCGAGCGTGACGCGTGCGGCGAGTGCCTCGCAGCCTCCGAGCTTTCCCTTTTCCCGCGTCTGGTCGCGTCTGGAAAGGTGCGCGCGCAGCCTCTGAGGCGCCCGTGGTGGGCGGGAGGAAAGGAAGAGGGGTGAGGCTCGCTGTACTTGTGCACGGCCGCTGAGGAGCTCAAAGGTCTCTGGGAAGCCACAGCGCCACCTTCCTAGAGCGGGCCCCAGGGGGAAAAGAGCCCAGCGAGGCTGGGATTGGACGACCCGCCCAGCCCCTAGACTGAGCCTTCCTTCACTCGTAGGGGTAGACTCCCACAATTTAAATAAAAATTAAAATGCAAAAATATATTCATATAGTATGTGAATATTTCATATAACTACTTATGCACATATATATATATATATAATATATATATATGTAATTTTATACAAATAAATTTAAAGAGCCAAGCAGGGTGAGTTGAGAGGATTTTCAAAACATTCAGAATCTTCCCTTGAAGACGTGAACCTCTACAATTTCAATTTTTAAAGTTTTAAATAAATTTAACTTATATGTGTATATTTAATAAAATGTATTTATATAAACATGCCTATTTTATATAAATGTTTCTAAATTTTATATAAATAGTTCAATTTTATGTAAATATATTTTGTTTTATATGTTATTTTGTATAAATACATTTCATACAAATATATTTATTTTACTTTTTATAAATATATTTAAAGAAAAGAGTGGAGCAAGCTGGGATTAGAAGACTTGCAGAACACCCTAATTGAATCTTCCCTTCAAGGAATGGATCCTCACAATTTAAATTTTAAATTTTTAAAAACTTTAACTAAAAATATAAAATGTTTATATAATATATCACTTGAATGTATATTATTTGTGTAAATATATTTATATAAATCATTTTATATAAATGTTTTACACATACATGAATGTTATTTTGAATATAATTAAATGGTTTATATTTAAAATAATTTTATATATGTAAAACATTTACATAAAATATGATTTATATAAATATAGTTACATAAATAATATTCAAATGCTACATAAAAATTTTATAGTGAATATTTAACTGAATCTGTAATTCATTTAAATTTTAAATTAATTTTTAAAATTTATTTTAAGTTTAAAAAATTAACTGAGCACTTAAATTTAGGTATCTTAATGGCTAAGGGAACAAGTTGGAGAGAAATTGTTTACTGAAAAAAAAAAGTTAAAAATTTCACTGCCTCTTCAACATTTCTCAGTGAATACTGACTGAATGTCCAGTAATCATCTCAAACTCCATACTTCCAAAACAGAATTCATGATCTTTACCCCTTTCAGAAGTTCTCTATTACTGTAGAAGGCATTATTTTTCTCCCAACCAGACTAGGTGGGAAACCTTGCTGTCATCCTGGATTCTTCATTGTTTGACCATGCATGTATTGCCAGATCTTGCCATTTCTAGCTTCACAACATCCCTTCCATGTCCCCTTTTGTCTGTTCCCATACCTGCCTCTCTAGTAGAGCCTCTCTCATTTGAACTTTGACAGTAGACTTGTTGGGTCTCCCTGCCTTAGGTCCCTCCCCACCACTCTAATCCATTCTCTACTCAAATGCCAAGTCAATTTTTCTAAAGCTAAGATTCTCCTGCTCAGTGAGTTCCAGTAGTCTGTTTGACATTTAAAGATCTTCATAATCTAACCTTTCCAGCGTTCATCACCGTATTCATTCTTTTGCACTGGCTCTATGCCTGGAACATTCTGCCCCATCACCTCTGGTTTTTAGTTTCTATGGCTTCCTCTAAAAACTGTTCAAATCTCACCTTTTGTCAGAAGCCCTTCTCATTCCCACTTTGTCCCAAGCCTCAGCTGCTAATGCCTTCCTCCTGAGGTTGCCTTCATCTACTCTCTCTGTATCTTATATTTGTTTTTGGTCAGTCATTTCAGTCGGGTCTGACTCTTCATGACCCTATTTGGGGTTTTCTTGGCAAAGATGCTGTAGTGGTTTACCATTTCCTGCTCCAGCTCATTTTATGGTGAGTAAACTGAGGCAAACAGGGTTAAGGGACTTGCCCAGGATCACACAGCGAGTACTTGACTCTAAATCCAGCATGCTATCCATTGTGCCATGTAGGTACCCTATATTTCTTATATGTACCTAGTTGTTTATACATTGTTGCCCTCCATTGGAATGTACAGTCCTTGAGGGCAGAGATTATTGTTTTTTGCCTTTCCCCCCCCTTTCTTTGTAGCTGCTTTGTAGCCACTTAAGAAATGCTTTTTGACTACTTGATTAACTGAGCTTGAACCATAATTAGAAATGCAGCATTCTGTTACAGATATACGTAAGGGTTACGATTTTTTATGTTATTTCTGATGTGCAAATAGATTTAGACCATCTCCATACCTTCCCCAACTTTGCAGCTGGTTTTTACTTTCCCCCTTCCCACAGCTAATCAATCATTGCTCTGTAATACAGAGATATAAGCAGAGATGATTGATTTTTCTTATAAAACCACATTTTTGCCTTGACCAGATTTGGTGATGAGATTCCTGAACTTTATATAAAATTGCTCTGGTCTACATTGTCTTTGGCAATATTTGCTATCATTTTGATGTGCATTATTAAAACCGATGTCAGTAGTTTGGCAAAACCATTGTACATGCTTAATGACAAAACTGTCACAAGCTTTCTTTCTCTCCCTGAATTACACTTCATCTAGAAATAAGGTAGCAGTTTTTATTTGTGTTTGAATAAATGCTGAGAAATGCCTTGTCTCCACATTGGTGTCACACAATGGTTTTGATTTTGATTTTTTCACCAACACATTTTTTTTCCTTTTGAAGAAGTTTTAATCACCTTTTTTCCTTCCTTCACAAAATATTATCAGTTTGAAAATAATGGATTCATTCCATACTTAAATATAAAGATAGGGGCTGGACCTGTGATCTCATTGCCACAGTGAACTCACAGAGGAGGAAACTCCTACCAATTCGAGTTGGATCCTTCTCTGTAATTTATATTCTAGAAGAGTTGCTAAGTCATTGAGAAGTGCCTCACCCCAGGCCACACAGCTGGTACGAGTAAGAGGCAAACCTTGAACTCCTGTCTTGCTGACTGGCTTTCTATTCACTTTCCCTTCATACTTAAAAATAAATGCCCTATAAATTCTTCCCTTACTCATTCCAAATACTGTAATATTTTAACATAAATTGCAAAATGCGTGGTTTATCCCCTGCTCTAAAGCAATGCTCAATTTTCTTTAAATCCTATTAAAATGTTTACCAAATGGGATCTTGTTACATGTAGGTAAAACTCAAAATATTGATTATACTTGGGAACATTGGTTACCCAGGGATACGGATAGAAATTGGATCTGAAACTCTTTCAGGGCAGGAACTGTTTGTCCCTTTCTTTGAATACCCAGTAATTGAGTTTTCTGGCACATGGTAAGCATAGCAACTGCTTGTAGACTGTCTTGTGTGTATTTAAAAGATAATTCAGAAGATTTTGATCAGCCAAGGGTGTAGTTATTTGTGAGTTTACCACAAACTCACATGCTGAGGGGCATGGGTAAAATTAAGCAACCCTGTCCATCAGGTGTTTAATCAGTTATGCTCAGCCTTGTAACATGGCTTGATTTTATGTGATGTTATTTAATTCTGATTTGATTTTTACTTGTATTTGTGTGTAATCTTCCAAACTAAAGACTAATAACTCTGAGGAAAGGGATACTGTGCATATAGGAGTTGTTCAACAAATATTTGTTGGTTGAAGCATGGATTGAAGTATCTGAAGTGACAAGATAAACATGTGTAACAATAAGACACTATATAGTTAATTATGTAGTATAGAAAACTAGTGCAAAGGGACTTGAAGGGAGAGAGAGTATCAACTAAAGTTTTTGTTACTGTTCAGTCATTTTTCAGTCATGTCCAACTCTTTGTGAACCCATACAGGGATTACTTGGCAAAGATGCTGGATTGGTTTGCCATGTCCTTCTCCAGTTCATTGTACAGATGAGAAAACTGAGGCAAACAGGGTTAAGTGACTTGCCCAGGGTCTGAGGCCATTTGAACTCGAGTCTTCCTAACTCCAGGCCTGGTGCTCTATTCACTGTCCTACCTAGTTGCTAGCTAAAGTTATACATTCATAAATTCATTCATTCAGCAAATATTCATTAGGGAAGGCTTCCCAGTAAAATTGTGCATCTGAGTCAAGAAAGTTGGTTAGGATATGATTAAAGAAGAGAAATGACGAGGTTGCAAATTCCAATGATTGGCTTGTCAGGGGAGGGATGTTGAGATTGTGATAATAGTTGGAGCCATTAGAGAAGAGTATTAAAATGATGTGGCAAGGGGCTGTAGTTGTGTGGAGCTATAAGGGAGGCAGAACAGACATCTCTAGCTCTTTATCATTAGTAGATGAAACTTCTCAAAATTCAGACAGGAAATAAGTGTTTCTTTTTCCTATTTTGAAAAAAATTATCAATAAACATTTCTGAACAATACCCAATAAATACTAAATAGAAGCTTTAGGTTTTTAAAAAGTCTATTAAATATTAGTTTATTGGAAAAATAATTTCAAATTAAGTCCAAAATCTGTCCCCTCAAAGGTTCAACAAAGAAAAAGTGATAAAAATCATACCCAAAAATGTCAAATGATACTCTTTAAGAATTGAATAGTTGTTTGTTTTTGAAGAGGACCGAAGATATGACAGGGAGCTGTCTTGACTTGCATGTAAATTGGATTTAAGTGAGGCAGAGTTACACAAAGTTGTCAGATTCACCCTCTTTTCCAGAGTCATTGAAGTCCAGTGGCAGGACAAAAGTCAGGATGACTCATGATAGCCTGGGATACAGTGGATGATCATGGCATCTTCCATGTCTGACCAAGCTCTAAGTGCCCCACAGGGTCTGCTTCAGCCACCTGCATACCAAATTATTCTCATCTGCCCACTCCCCAGGAAGAAGTCTTCACATCCTTTGGGTCACATTCACTAACTCACTGACAGGTTTGAAACTTGTCAGTCACCCTCAACCTGGTTTAGCTGTCTCTGACAGATTTACCCAAACCCTTGTATCTGCATAGACTTGGTCATAGAGTTTCCAGCACTGAGAATGTGATTTCCTAGAGTCCAAGGCCCATATGTTTGCCTTTCTTTGTCTCTCCTAGCATGATAGCTGGCACATTCCTAAGTACTTAATAAATGCTTGACTGACAGTATAAATATTTGTAGACTGTTAAAATCTATTTATATCCCATTCTTTTCTCTTTTTTTAGAGTGTGACCCCACAGCTTTTTTATTTTAAAATTATTTTTATTAATATCTTTTGTTTATAAACTGCCATATCTTACACATTCCCACAGAGCCATCTCATACAACAAAGAATTTTTTAAAGGAAAAGAGGAAGAGGGAAAAAAACAGTAAAACCAATTAATGCACTGAAAAAATCTAACAATATAAACAATATTTCACGCCCAAGAACATCCCCACCTCCGGAAGCTAAATTATTAAACCAAGTGCACATCTGTTTTTTTAAACCGAGACTTTAAAAATTCTTTTTTTCTCTTCAGTTCCAAATTCTTTCTCTCCCCCTACCCTACCCAATGAGAAGGCAAGAAAAATAAAACCTATTATAAATAGGTATAGTCATGCAGAACAAATTTCTGCATTAGCCATATCTCCCACTCTGCCAAAAAAATAAAAAAGAAAAAAAGAAAAGAAAGCAAGAAGTAGAAAAAGGAAAAAATGCTTCATTCTTTACTCTGAGTGCACCAGCTCTCTGTCTGGAGGTATGTTTCCTCATGCAGATGAGAGATAGAGGCATTTTTCATTATGAGTCTTTTGGAATTGTGATTGATCATTGTGTTGATCATAGTTACTAAGTCTCTCAGAGTTGATTATCTTTACAATATGCTTATTCTTATTGTTCTCCTGTTACTAGATTGTTCTCCTGGTTCTGCTCACTTCACTTTGCATTAGTTTATATAAGTCTTCCCAGGCTTTTCTAAAACCATCTCCTTTATCATATTTTACACCATAATAGTTTTCCATCACATTCATATAATATAACTTGTTCAATCATTCCCCAGTTGATGGGAATCTCTTCAGTTTCCAATTCTACCACAAAAAGAGCTTATGTATATATATATATATATATTTTACATATAGATTCTTTTCCTCCTTTTCTCTCCTTGGGGTATAACCCTAGAAGTGGTATTGCTGAGTCACAGGGCATACAGTTTACTAGACGAGGTTATAGTACCAAATTGCTTTCCAGAATAGTTGGACTACTTCATAGTACCAACAGTACCCCTGTGTGCCTGTTTTTCCCAAAACACTTTCAGCATTTCTCATGTTCCTTCTTTGTTGTCTTAGCCAATCTGATACAAGTGAGGTGGTACCTTGGAGCTGTTTTAATGTGCATTTCTCTAATAATTAGTGATTTAGAGCATTTTGTTATATGGCTTTTGATAGCTTTAATTTCTTCTCACCATTTATCAATTGGGAAATTGCTCTCATTTTTGTAAATTTGACTCAGTTCCCTATATATTTGAGAAATGAGACCTTTATCAGAGAAACTGCTGCAAAGATTCCCCCTACCTCACTTTCCTGCTTTCCTTCTAATTTTAGCTACATTGTTTTGTTAGTTTGAAAACTTTTTAATTTTATATAATCAAAATTATCCATTTTGCTTTCTTGTGAATGTCTGTCTCTTGTTTGGTCATGAAATCTTCCCCATCCGTAGATATGACAGGTTATTTTTTTCCCTGCTCCACTCATTTGCTTATGCTGTCATCCTTTATGTCTGGATCATGCATCCAATTTGAGCTTATCTTGATAAACAGTGTGAGATGTTGGTCTGTGTCTGGCATATGCCAGACTACTTCCCAGTTTTCCCAATAGTTTTTGTCAAATAGTCCATTCTTGCCCCAACAGCTTGGATCTTTGGCCTTATCAATCAGTGAGTTCACTCTGTTCCTTTATTTCTGTATATTGTGTACTTAATCTGTTCTACTCTCTGAAAAACTTCTCTATTTCTTACACAGCCCTAAATTGTTTTGATGATCACAGCTTTGTAATATAGTTTGGGTTCAGGTACTGCTAGTCCCTCTTTCTTCTCATTTTATCCCCATTTTTTCCTTTGATATTCTTGACCTTTTGTTCCTCCAGACAAATTGTGTTATTATTTCTTCTAGCTCTTTAAAAATAATTCTTTGGTAATTTGATTGGTTTGTCATTGAATAAGCAAATTAATTTAGCTAGTATTGTCATTTATATTCTATTGACTCAGCCAACCCATGAGCAATTAATATTTTTCCAATTACTTAGATCTATCTTTATCTGTGTGGAGACTGTCTTGTAATTGTATTCATATAGTGCCTGTGTGCTGAACTCAGTTACCGTTCGCCTGCTGGGAGTTCTGCGGGTTCAGAGCCACAGAACTGCTTGACTACCCTTTGATTTTGTTTTCCTTCCCAAGTTATTCCATTGCAGGCTTGTGTGTGAGACTGAAGGGTACAAGCGAGTTCTCTCTCTGCTCTTGGGCTCAGAGACACACAGCTAAGTTTTTGTCATTTGTTTCTTGCTCAGTCTCTCCCTTGTGACCACAAGTGCTCCTCTCTGCCCAGGAATGGTAAATCAGGACTGCATAATGGGTGACAGAGCTGCCACAAGGCACCCCATTCCTGTTCCCAGTCTTGGTTCAGGGGTCCCCGGGGATCTCTTTCTTCCCCAGTGCTTCCAGCTCTGGTGATTAATCAAAGCCCTATTACAATCCCTGGACAC
Organism: Phascolarctos cinereus; assembly: GCF_003287225.1. Classification (NCBI taxonomy): domain Eukaryota; kingdom Metazoa; phylum Chordata; class Mammalia; order Diprotodontia; family Phascolarctidae; genus Phascolarctos; species Phascolarctos cinereus. The sequence continues at coordinate 61,234,465 of NW_027556098.1, forward strand.
TAAAATGTTCCCCACCACTGCCACCACACACAACTCCTGCATCCACAGACCTCTATCTTTCTAAGCTGTCCTAGGCTGGAAAAACAACTCATTGTGGCTTTTCCTTGGCCTTCCTAAACCGAATTTGATATAGTGCATGTGGTTGTGGAAGAGGTGTATTGGGAGAAGTAGGCAAAAATGCTGACTCATTTCACCATCTTGACTCCACCCTTTTCTCCCTTTCTTTCCTTTAGATTGTTTTATCAGGTTAAGTCTGTACCACTGTGTTAACTAATTTTTCTTGGGTCAAGTTGTTGACGGTACAAAGTTAGGTCTAATCAGAAATTCTTAAAAATTTAAAGAGTATCATTTGCTTTATATGCAATCATTATGACCTGGGCCCATAGTTATAACCATTGATGTTATTCTATAACCAGAATAGGCGGTAATTGTTGACTACAGTTCTTCATATCCTGGAAAACATATTTCAACAAAAAGTTTCTAATGTCTATGACTAGCTATTACTTGATTGACTCATAATTTTAAGAAAATTTGTTTTGATGGGAGACATTGATGGACAGATAACTTTATTTCATTTTGAGACAATATAGTTTTATTTGGTTTTACCTGTAGTTGCATTCATGTGACATCCACAATCTTTCTTCTTAGAAATAAAGAGAACCAAAAAGAAAAAGAAAACAAAACTCAGTGCCAAATGATTTCTATAAGAACACAGTATAGACAAACACTACTACACATGGAATCTCAAACCTTCCATAAACAGACAATCCCACCAATGTAATAGGTGTCAGTGGGAGATTATTCTGTGCAACCGACTTTCCTGCCTCTCACACCAATCCTGACATCATGATTTATGTTCTTGAACAAATTAGACTTAATTTAAGAGAGGATCATCAGCAACAGGTGTAATAATCTTGGCAGAACATCCATTTTAATTAATTGCCTTCTAACTAATATAGCTAGGAGGATGTTGGTGCCACATACCCTGTAAGGATCAGTGCTGTCGTGTAATTAATTTTTTTCTTACCCGTGAACTTAAAATCTCATCAGTTTTGAATTACAAAGGCTTTGGCTTACTTCATATTTCATCACAACAATCTACCTTCTATGGCAATGTTTCCATAAGGAACTTTAAAAAAGAAAAATTAATCTTAACCACATTGCACCATTTTAGATCTCAACTACCCAACTAGCAGTATTGTGTACAAAATTAATAGCTGACTGACAAGAATCTAAAGTTAAGGACCTTCAGGGAAAGGTGTGGGAGCTGTGCATATTAACAAAGAGAAAGAATGTCTCACACCCAATTCATGTATACCTAGAATAGTTTTATAATGGTTTTTGTTTTCTCTTTCCTCTGGAGTTGAAAATCAGGTTCATGATTCCTTACAGTGAAGAGACAAAAGGAGAGTAAAAGTTACCCACATTAAGGGGTTTGAACAACCTTACAAGTCTGCAAGATACATCTCCAGTTCTGACCTGTATTTCTAGCATGCCTACAAAATACTTGGATAAAAGCAAAACAAAAAACCTGGGTGTCCCTTCGAGGACTTCTAACCCAGTTTATCCAAACAAAGTTTATTTTTACTGCTGACCCTTGCCTGTCCTTCTGACTTGACTATGTCAACCTGTGGCTCCACAATTCAACCTCTCTCATGTTTGAAACCTCGGTATTTTAATTTCTTCCTTTTCTCTCATTTTTCATATCTAATCAGTTCTCAAGTTCAGTCAATGCCACCTTCGTAAACAATTCTTCCATGCATCCCCTTCTACAAGAGGCTGTTCCCAGTTCCCTCCACTACTACTGCCTTTGCTTTGACATTACCTTCCATGTAATACACACAGCTACACACCCACACCCACATTTTATATAGATCATATATATTTCCATTTGAATTATATATACATATATATGTTATATATGATATTTAAGTATTTTTTTTATATATTGTCTCCCTGTTAAAATCTAAGCTTCTTGAGGATGGTACCATGTTTTCTTTTTCCTTTTTTTGTATCCCCAGGACTTAGCACAGTGCCTGACATATATCAAGTGCTTAATAAATGCTTCTTGACTAATAGAATGAGCAGGGATGGGTCGGGATGGTTTGTGGTCTGCATTGTTAGAAGGAAAATTCCAAATTGATAAGATTAGTGATTCATTTGAGCATTGCATCACGGTGAGAATACTGATATTAAAATATGATCTTCTGTAACTGAGTGGCTTTGAATCATTAACAGTACTGGGAAAGGCAGAGCCAAGATGGTAGAGTAGCAGAAAGCATTATAGTGAACTCCCCCTAAAAACTCCCCCAAATAGACCTAGAAACTGCATTTGACTGAATCTTACCCACAGATCAATTCTCTGCCATTTGTGCTCATTTTGACCTGACAATTAACACAAGATAACAGAAGTTCTCCACCAATGAGCACCACACACCACCCATATGTGGAACCATGGGTTACAGCAAATGGAGAAATTTTGAATGCTGTGCATATGTTCACTTACCTTGGCAATATACTTTCCAGGGATGTACATGTAGGTGATGAGATTGACACACACATTGCCAGAGGTAGCTCAGTGTTTGGGAGGCTCCAAAGGAATGTGTGGGAGACAAAAGGTATTAGGCTGCCTACCAAACTGAAGGTCTACAGAGCCATTGTGTTGACCTCATTGTTGTATGCCTGTGAAACCTGGACCGCCTACCAGTGTCATGCCAGGAAACTGAATCGCTTCCATTTGAATTATCTTGGGATGATTCTGAAGATCACCAGGCAAGATGAGGTACCAGACCCTGGGGTCCTTTCTCCATCTGAATTGCCAAGCATTCAGACTCTACTGCAGAGAGCACCAGTGGACAGGCCGCATTGTTCAAATGCCAAATGTACATTTGCCCAAAAGACTATTTTATGGGGAACTCACACAAGACAAGAACTCATACGGAGGTCAGAAGAAGCGATACAAGGACACTCTCAATGTCTCTCTGAAGAACTTTGGAATCATTTGTGAGAGATGGGAAACACTAGCACAGGACCATTCAGCATGGCATGCCTGCATCAAAGAAGGTGCTGAGCAAAGTAGAATAGCAGTGGCTCAAAAGAAATGTAAGATGAGCAAATTTAGAGACATCTCCACTTCAGATGTTCATACGCACTACTTGTGCCCAATCTATGGTAGAGCCTTTCAAACTCATATTGGTCTGATCAGCCACAGTTGGACCACAATGGACCTTGACCTTGACATTGTGATGTCATTCTGGTCTTCTTCAAGAATGAACAACCAGAACTAGACTGAACCCTGAAGGGGAAGTACAAAAAAGAGTCATCGTGAGTCATTTTGCAAACCCAGATTGCCATCAAGAGAGGTCTGTGTACACTGACTGGTCTGTCCAGCAGAATGGATGGAACATTCCAGAACCCAGGGAGAGGCTGTGCATCAAGACAAGAGGAGGTCCCAGGCCCATACCAAAGGCTTTCCCACCCCAAATCTGACCCATTCTCGGGTGCTGCAGCCTCTTGCAGAGTTCAGGAACAGGAGCCAATCGGAATCTTTGGCACCCACCACCCAATTCTGAGTCTCAGATCCAGGGTCGACTGAGGAGGGCTAAGAAGCCAACACAGGCTTTAGGTGAGAGAGGAGGAAGTTCAGAACTCAGCAGCCAACCATGTGGCTCAGACCCCTCAGCTGCAGCTTCAAGCCTACTCTTCAGCCTACAGCGGAATAAGCAGCTCAAGAACTCCAGTCCAAAAGGGAGCCTGCAGTTCTGTCACTCTGACCCAGCAGAGCTTCCCAGCTGGATGACAGAGGCTGAGTCCCCCAGGAGGCTGTTGTAGCTCAGACCTAAGCCCAGGTGAGGAACTTGCAGAGCTCAGACCAGGCGGGCAGCAATCAGACTTTGCCCTGGATCAGATCACTGTGGGGGCACTGAAAGGTTACAAGTCCTCAGACTGAGCTGTTCCTGAGATCCTGAGATGACACAACACTTACTACCCCCGAGAAGGCAGCAGTAGAACCAACTCTAGGCCTTCCCTCCAGAAGTGTGCAGACACCAGCCTTGACATCAAGACCGAAGTCAGGAAGTAGATTGGAAGAGTGAGCAAACCAAAAAATAATTCCACCCTAAAATACTAGTATGGTCACAGGAACACTGAAAATTCCAACTCAAAAGGAGAAAATGACTGCAACCCGTCCAAAGTCTCAAGGAAAAACATAGCTTGGGAACAAACTCAATTAGAATTCCTGGAAGAAATTAGGAAGAGTTTTGTTTTTTGTTTTTAAGTAGGGTAAAAACAAAACAAAACAAAACATTGAACTGAGTCTTAAAGGAAGTCAAGGGAGTCAAGAGACAGAATTTAAGAGGGAGAACATTCCAGGCATAGGAGACGAACAGGGAAAAGTCATGGAATCAGAATAGCATCATGTGGAAAGAAGAAGTAGGCCTGTGTCTCTGGGTAATACAATACATGGAGGGGAGTAAAAGGTAAGGAGACTTAGAAAGGTAGGATTTGGCTGGGTTGTGAAGGGCTTTAAAAGTGAACTGGAAGATTTTATATTTGGTCCTAGAGGAAATAAAGAGTCACTATAGATTATTTTGAGAGCTATGAGATGATCCGAACTCCACTTCAGGAGAATCACTTTGGCAGCCATGTGGAGGAAGATTGAGCCTTGGTCAAGTTATTGTTGTTGGGGCAATTAGGTGGTGCAGTGGATAGAGCACGGGCCCTGAAGTCAGGAGCACCTGAGTTCAAATCTCAGACCAAACACTTGACATTTACTAGCTGTGTGACTTTGGACAAGTCACTTAACCCCAATTGCCTAAAAAACAAAACCCAACAAGTTACTTTCCTTTTCTGGACCGTAGTTTCTTAATATGTAAATACATACGTGTGAGTGTGTGTGTGTGTGTGTGTGTGTGTGTATACACTAATAGATGAGCTCTAGAGTTGTGCATCTAAATGCCTAGCAACATCTTAGCGACAGAGGCTTTCATCCACTTGACTTTTCCTGTGTGGATAGCTAGGCCAAACTCTTTTGAATGGCTACGGATCTCTTCCAGGAGATTCTCCAGTATTTTAGGGATTGATAGAATTTGAAAGGAGAATTTCACTATCATTAGGGAATCCTCCTTCAACTTGGATTCTCTGCTGGATCTCCTCCTATAAAATGGGCTTAATAATTATATTATTTATATATTAAATATTATCATAAAAATAAGTAAAATGGGCACTTAACTTCTAGGGTTGCAAGATCAAATGAGAAGTATTCATAGTGCTTAGCACAGTGCCCAGCACATAGTAGGCACTTAATAAATGCTTATTCCCTTCCTTTCTCCCCTTTCCCCATCATAGTGGCAAACGTCTTTGGTAAGCAAATTCCTCTTTTGTGTCACATCTGATATGTAGGATAAACACTGAATAAGGTTCTGTTGTTATATCTTAACAGATGGCAAGTTTTTAAACAAAGTAAATGTATTTTCCTAATGTAAATGACTGGGTTCTCCTCTACGTATTTCAGTAAATTATATAATGGTAAATATGTGTCATACAGACACACACACACACACATTCTCTTTTGGACTATCACTTGTGAAAGCCTGCCTTTTTTTTTTTTTTACTAATACCATCAATGATGATTCCTTCAGTGAGCATGCTGATGCTTCTCATAAATTTTTTTATAGATGGGGAAGTAGATATATAGATCAACAATTGTTGGTGTTCTTGTTTTGTTTTTTTCAGTATTTATAGGGTTTGAATTTCCTTTTTTCCTGTTTTTGGTATCTTTTTCTCCAGCTATCTTGTGAATAAATTTTTCAATATCTTCACAATTGTGTTACACACATCTCTATCTACACTTGGCCTAATACAGTTGTTTCCATCTTTGTTTTCTTCAGTGCCATTTACACCTCTTCTAAAAGCATATCCAAGACTCTCATTCTAGAATCAACAGAGTGGTTCCACTGTTGCTTAACGCTGGATGGTGAAGCTACTTTATTTCGAAAAATTTCACAGATCTTTTCCATTCCCCGCCCCCCCCCAATTTGTTGCCTTCCTTATATTTTGTTCTTAAAATCCCTAGTATGATTCTGCTTAGTTGGGTCTCTCATCAAGCTTTCTTTACACTAGTTTTACCTTACATTGCTTCTCTCTACTCTGCAAGATGCTAATCCTTTATAATCACCCATTGTAATAGACCTAGTTCATAATTAGTGCAAATAATAAGTCTTATGAAGCAGTAATATTATCCAAATTTGGGCATATTTCCACTGGATTAGAATAAATCATATTTTCATAACTTCGAATAGTGTTTAGTTGAATACATGTAACCAATTCATTGGATTATTCACAGGAATTGAGCATTACAAACTAGTTGACATTCTAAACTATTCTTGCTATTGACTTCTGTATTTCCCCACTTGACAAACAGATCAAGTGTTTGCTTAGTGTCTTGTATCCTTCTTGTAAAATCAATTGATTTACATCAGTTAAAATTCTGTATGAAATTGTTGCAGTCAATGTCCTTCCTTTCACAATAGATTTTATCATAATTTCTTTAAATAGATCAGGGTTATTGTTTAAATTGGATACCATGTATTTTCTTATTTTTGTTCTTCTTTCTTGCCTTGTGTTCATTTACATTTTTGCTCTAACAAGCTGGTAGTCAGACTGTATAGAGAGCTGATTTAGTAACATCACCCACATCATAACAACTCATTTCCAGTCTATTAAAATATAATCAGTTTCATTTTTGTAATGCTTATTGTGTCCAGAGTCTACCAATTTTTTCCCCTTTTAAGTATTCGAGACACAGGCATAAGGCAGCTGTTAGCTTCTCATTCCTTACTCCTGATCATAGGATCACCCATATTTTCCAAAGTATTTCTCACTGGTTTTTTCTACTCTAACCTTTGCGTTGCTTTTGCTGGATATTAAAGTATATGTTAGATTTAAATTGCAAGCTACTGACTTCATGGAGGTTCTTTTCCTTCTTTGCAAAAGATATTTGTAGAGAAGCTGAAATTACATTTACAGTGACATTTTTTGCAAATGTGTACATGAGCAGTACAATATATGATCAAATGTCTGATGATTAAATGTGGCTTTGGGCACACAATAAACCAACCCTGCCAATCCCTTTGTGTTTCAAGGACTCCAAGCCACCTTTCTATTTGGGTGCAACTTCCTTATCCTGGTTTTGTGTATAGTAAGAATGTCAAGATTAATACAATTCCATTTTTCTAGTATGCTTATTCGTTCATTGGTCAGTTAACATTTAAAGCATGAATAGCCAAGTTAAAGTTTACAGACCCTCTGAAAACTGATTCTTGGAACCATCTTTTTTTTCTGCCAATTCCACTGCAGAAGCAGAAAACCCTACATGATAGTTTGTATTTCCATTTCAAGGGTTGTTGTAGTCATGGAATTCACCACCAAGTGGCCAGCTTCTTGATAATTAGCTTCTCCGAATTTAAAAGTAGGCTGGCCCTCAGAAGCAGACTTGTTCTATTGCTGAGACTGACTGGAACAGCCTTTGAGAGCCTAAAGTCACCTTCATGGACATAACAAGGCATTAAGAGTAATGGTGGAATGTCAGTTAACCCTGAAAATGGATGGTGCCATTGGCCATCTGTGAACAGGATCTCAACATGGAAGAAATATACTCTTCCTTGAGGTCAGGCCATAACTATCCAAAGGACGAGAATATTATTCACAATGACACAGCAAAGAAGTGTTCAAATGTGTAAGTCTGTTTCACTTTTTTCAACCATGACAACTTTAATTCTCTTAATTCTTTTTCTTTTTCTCAAAAAGCACAAATGCTAGATACTTGGTTTTTAGGTCATCAGTAAAGTACTTACCTGTGTCTAAAGAAAATACACTATTGATTCTTACCTTCAAACTCTATATCCATTTTTTGTGTTGTTGTTTGGTTATTTCAGTGTCCAACTCATCATGATCCCATTTAGGGTTTTCTTGGCAAAGAATGGTTTGCCATTTCCTTCTCCAGCTCATTTTACAGATGAGGAAACTGAGGCAAACAGGGTTAAGTGACCTGCCCAGGGTCACGTAGCTAGTAATTGTCTGAGGCCTGCTTTGAACTTGGATCTTCCTGACTCCAGCTCCAGTGTTTTATCCTTTGCACCACCTAGCAGCCCCCATTTATTGCTACATTCATTTTTAAAAAATCATATTGTATATTTTATGTGTTTAGCAAAAAAAAAAATTATAACGAGAACTAAAATGCTTTTCTTTTATTTATACTCATAACAATGTTAGTAAGCAATGTCAGTATTCAAATGGACTTATTTCATTATTTTGAGTATTTCCTCTGGTGAAGCAGACCAAAATCCATCATGCTTGCCCATCTTCCCAAAAATTCCCTTATGTAAGGTTTGACACAGGTAAATCCAATGTACTAAGGGCCTTTCATACTTTTTCCTGATATTGCAAGCATACATGGAACCTGAGGGCTGTCCATCATTTATTCCTCACTCTCACCACACGATCCGTCTTTACATTTTATCACATGTCTTTGATAATATATTTAAAAAGGTAAATTTTAAAATGGTACATGTACTTTCTGAAATGTACTACAAAACAATTTTTCTATAGAACTACTTATTTCATATAATATAAAGTCATTTGGATTTAGTGAATGACTAACACATATTTGCAATCCTTATCAACTTTTATTTATTTCAGTCACTTATAAGCTTGATAACATTGGTCCACATCAAAAAGTAGGAATCATCCATTTTGCAATCTGTAGAATGAAATTGTAACATCAACCTTACCAACTAATATGGGAGTTGAAAAACAGACATTAAAATGAAAAATGGATTTCCAACTCAAGCCATTCCCAAAAATACCACCATACAGAAAAGTATGTCTATGTGCATAACTATAAGAATTCACAATACCATATGCTGACAGATGAGAGTATTTCAGAGTTGGCAGGAACCGAAATGACATTTAGTCCAACCCCCTCATTTTACACAAGGGGAAACTGAGGCCCAAAGAGGTTAGTGACTCCTCTAATGTCACATAGCTACACATGGGATGAGGTGGAATTAGAACCCTGATCTCCTGGGTCCAGTCCAGTCAAATACTCTACATGTTTCCTTTCCTAGGTCATAACCACCTCTTAATAGATCACCCAACTTTCAGAAGAGGTTAAAAAACAGTTATCCTCTGTCTACGGGAATATTTTTCTAAAACTATGTGTTTCCCCCATTTTAGGACTTTTGTAGATCATAAAAACTTTCATCCAGTAACTGTGTTTAAGATATTTACATCACCTTAAGACATTTACAAGTAGTTCATAATACATAACAATCTAAAGATGATTTCTACCCATACTGTTAAAGAACTCAGCAAAAAATTTCTATTATACTTTCAGTGCATTTGTTTCACATAGATGAGCAACACAGGCTAACATTTGTAAATATTTAAAGTATTTCCAGTGCATATTTCCAAATTTAAAATGGAATGAAATCATTTTAATGCCACTGTAATAACATAGCAGAGTGAAGGATTTATTGTCACATTTTCACTTAAATATTACCACTTTGAAAAATGGTTACAAGTACACACAAAATAGAAAACAAATCTTGTCTTTTAATACATTTTAAATACAATATCCACCTTAAACCATACCAAAAGACTTATCTTAATACAATATGGGTGGTTTCCATATTATTTTATTAGGATGGCACAGAAAAAGGTTAATCCATTCGGATCTTCTGATTTGTCATCCTATAAATAATGCTATCGTATCCAGGATCCATGTTCCACAAGCCATAGGAGATGATGATCACAGCTAAGGCTAAGCCCAGCATTATCCAAAGAATTATGTTGAAGACTACTGCATAATTTACATTATATGTATACGCAAGATTATATGGATTTCCTGGATTGTTCTATAATTAAGTAGAAAAAAAAGAAAAGATTTGAACATAGAAAGTTACCTCATTGTCACTTTAAAGATTATAACATGTCAGGAAGGCACAGGCAACATAGTGCTGCTAGGAATGTTAGGTCTTAACTCCCAAAGAAATTTCCATTTTCATCTACTACCATATTTTACATAAATCAAATTTCATATCTGTACTAATTAGGAAGTGATATTAATATAATTTGAAGTACATCAAAATCAATGCTATATCTTCATTCTCTATTCACCAAATACACTTAATTTTACTTAATTTTTTAAAAAATAAAGAGAAGAAACTTTCTATGTAATAAAGAAGTCTAGCATCAGTTGTAAACGAATTCTATCACAATTAAGCCAAATGCCTGAGGGATGAACTCATAGTTCACCTTTAAGAACCAAGACTGTCTAGAGCAAGGAGATGTGGTTTGGGAAGTGAATTTCAGATATAAGGCATCAACCTGCAAAGTAATGTTTTTCTGTCTGGTTCCCTGAACTGCAAAGACTTTCCTAAGCCACTAGTAGACATGACTTGTTAACATTTTAAAAACTATAAATTAATAAATATGAGTGCTCAGCCTTAAAATTCTCTTCAAAACTAAAGTGCACGTATCAGTGAACTCCGGGCTATCTACAAGTGGGTTATTATTTTAAAATCCTTAATTCCACTTCCCAACAGAACTGGATAGGGAGAAAATTGTGGTTGGACATGGAGATGACTATGTGTATGAGTAAGTATATATCTGACTTTATTCAAAAGTCATATATATATCAACAACTCACTGTTTTGAATGACCTATATTACCATTCTTCTAAATGAGTATTTAGAGAATACTAAAGGAACACACTAAAGAAAATAGGTATTTTAAATTATGTTTCTATACTTGAGTCTTAAAAATGAAGGGATCATATCCTTAGACAGTTAAGTCTCCAAGGAAAAATATACACATTTTCACCATTAATTTCTAATACTGTAATTACATAGCAATACAGTATGAGCATTACCTTATTATTTCTGAACCATTTCCCTTTCATCCCTGACCCTAACCCATATGGAAAAATCAAGTGTTTACCAAACGAAAATCTAGTTCCAACCAAAAGGAGAGATGGTTCAAAATCACTAGTATGTTGCAATTCAACAGCTTTAATTATAATCAGCTTAGATTCAATGCATTTAGTACAGCAGCTTCAAAGTGAATTATGATTTGGTTAGGAAAAAAAAAGTATATCTCTTGATTCTAAAGCAGTATATAAAACGCACTTACATTCTGTTTTGCCTGAAGAATAGAACGTGTCTTTCTCACAAGGGGGGAGTCAAACGACTTTACTGTTACTACTTCCACTACTGCATTCCCACCATAAAGGTCATACATGTCATCTGCAAACTAAGAAAGATTACTTATTTTACTATTAAAATTAAACAGAATTGTATAAAATAATCTGAGTAGGTGGCACTGTGAAGAAAATTTGGTTAACTATAAAGTTGAAATTTGAAGGGGAGAAAAATGAAATAAGGTGGAGGAACTGGAAGTCATAATAAGGGAGAAGAAAAGTATAGAAAAGGGAAAGGCACAATGAAGAGAGAGAATGATAGGGTATGATAAGATACAGGAATGTCAAGAGTTTTTGATCACAGATGAAAACTTGTAGGTAATGATGAGATCCAGGACAAGATTTTCCCTATGTGTGGCTGAGGTAGAGTAAAGGCATAAGGTCATGGAATTTGACGAGACTGAAGAAGTCAGAGGTTAGAGTACTGACAGAGGCGTCAACGTGAATGATAAAAATCCCCTTGTAAAAGTGCACAAGTCAGGAAAGGGAGGAAGACAGTGAGCTAAATACTAAACTCTGAGAAAGGTGGAAGAATGACCTAGGGACCAATGGTGATGACCACCATGTATTGGGTAATCTATTTTGATAGAGTAAATTTTCAAAGAATGAGGGGTTGCTGAGTGATGGCGGCAAAAGGAAGAGTCTGGACATGGCAATGGGGAGCAAGGACTATTCCAATTTCCCTCTCAGTACTGATAGGGAGTAGGAGATAAGAGAAGGGGCAGCTAGTGCTAGAGAGGATGGCCAGGGGTGTCATGCATCTGGAAACACCAGGTCTCATGCCTGACAGAAGGACTATGAGAGGAAAAGGTACAAAATGAAGGGAAGTTTATTATAATGATTTCTCTGTGATGTTAACATTCCTGGAGTCTAAGATCTTAAAGGAGTTTCTTCCAAGTCTGTTTTCATCTATCATCACTACTAAACTAACTGATTTAAATAATCCACTGAAATACCACTATCTCAAATAATAGCTCAAGATTATTTAAAGACAACAAAATGATGGAGGAATACAAAAGGCTAGCAATAACTACCCTCCTATCTACTCCAGATCTCTTCCAACATGTTTATTGCATTCTTTGAAGACAATGTTTTATGTTCTGATGTTAATTTTGTACATCCCCCCCTTGATATATATTTTTTAATATTTATATTTTTCTCATTATTTGAGGATTTTAAAAACTGGAGGCAGAATTCAATAGCCATCTCTTTCTTTCCTTGATTAATGAGTGGTCAATGGGAACTTTCCCCTTAAGGATCATTTTGCTACATCTGGCAAATATTATCTTCTCATTATATTAAATGGAGTGATAATTATTTTTCTGTAATTATTCTCTGACCCATTCATTATCTGGATATTATTTAGTTCCCATTTAAGTCTATATCTTTTGCTCAAATTTCCCCTATGGCTTTTAACCTCTTTTGCTACAGTTTTTAAAGAACGCATGTAAACATTTTTGCCTACAGATTTTTTTCTTTTTTGCTTTTTGATGAGGCAATTGGGGTTAAATAACTTGCCCAGGGTCACACAGCTACTGAGTGTCAAGTGTCTGAGGCCACATTTGAACTCAGGTCCTCCTGACTCCAAGGCCAGAGCTCTAATCACTACACCACCTAGTTGCCCCTAGATTTTTTTTTAAATGACCTAGCACAAGATCAGATTTTGTAAAGGTTCCATATGATAATGAAAAATAAGTATATTCTTAAAGATTCCTATTCAGTAATAACTAATGGCTAGCATATTTAATGTTTCCAATGTTTTGTTCAAATACATGATTTCCTTTTTGTTTCCAAAATAGTGTAGTAGGATTAAGGTAATGACTGTGGAAGTTAAGAAAACCTGGGTTTTCAAATCCCACTAAGATACTTATGAACTATGTGACTCCAGACAAACTCCTTAATTTCCCTGTGCCTCATTTCTCTCTTCTGTAAAATGAAGGTATTAGACTCAAAAGCCTCTAAGGTCTTTTCCAGCTCAAAATCTATCATCCTATGATATATCTGTTACATATACTTAAGTCTAAACATCGCATATTGAAATCTCTTTCAATGACTAATTATTTAGCTTTTTTCAATTCAGTTAGCTTTTTTAGTAAGTTGGTGGGCCATTCAGTATATAAATATGTTACAGTGGATTGAGAAGCCAAGAGGTCCTGAGTTCAAGAGTTTCTGACACATTCTGAACCAGTCACTTAACCTTTTAGCATTGTAAGCAACTCTTTAAAATTACAAGTTGCAGAAAAAGTACCAATCTTCAGTGGAAGAGAAAGTTTTCTTAACCAGGAGTTCCCTTTATCATGATCCAGCAGATCCAGTATTTTTTTTTTATTGAGAGAAGCAGGATGGCATGATGGGTAGAGCGATGACCACGAGACAGGAAAGACCTGATTCACAGGTCACCTCTGGCTTTGTAACCCTGGGCAAATTACTTAATTTCTCATTGCTTCTGGCAACTCCAAGCCTCTAAGTTAAAGACAGGATGCCGATCTACATTAGAGGAGAGAATTTCTTTACTGGTAGTTCCCTTCAGCAATGAAATCATAAGTACAGGGGAAAAAAAAGTTTCATTTTGTATGGTAGAGGGGGCAGAATCAAGATGAGGGTTAAGGGGAGTCAACATTTCTATCTAGTTTCCCCAATACAACTCCTCCACAACAACCCAGAAAATGCACCAAACTGAATTTTGACCAAGAAAGCCAGGAAAAAGTGAGTCATTTTTCCAGCAAAGGGCAGTTTAGGAAGACAGACAGGTCTGTGGACAGTAAGGTGGGGGCTGGCTGGGACAATAAAGATCACACAAGATTTAGCAGCCACCACCTAAAAGAATGTAGAGTTTGGAATAGTATATTATAGAAGGCAAAAAGTATCTAGGGTCACAACCAAGAATAACCTATCTTGCAAAACTAAATATAATTCTAATGGGGAAGAGGGAGAGAGAAAGGGAAAGAACTAATTAATAGAGTTCAAGCATTCCTGATGAAAAGACCAGAGCTGCATCGAAAATTTGACATTTAAACACAAGAGAAGCAAGAGAAGCATAAAAAGGCAAATATGAGACAGAACTGTAAGGGACTAAAAAAGATAAAACTGTTTACAATTTCTACATTCAACCCCTTAGAAAAGGGCTCTTAGAGGGAGTTTAATTGGGAGGACAGCGGGGCCTGGGTATGACACTATTATGCTGGGATGATCTTAAAGTAGGAATGGAAGGGCTAGACTCTTAACTATTAGAGGAATGCACTGGGGGATGAGAAAAGGGAGAAGAAAAAAAACAGGAAAAATTACATAAATAGGGCATGAAAGGAAGAGTTTATACAATGGAGGGGACGAGGCAACACTTAAGCCTATCTAAACTGGTTCATGAAGTGAAGAATAAACATACACCCACACAGCTGAGTACAGAAATTCATTTTACACAACAGGAAAACATGAGAGAATACTGGGAAGAATGGGAATAGAAAGGAGTATACCTATTTCCCAGCCCTGCATGGCACCTTCACAAAAATTACATTCAGTAAAGAGCCTAGGAAATATAAATTTAAAATTTACTGGAAACCAAATAACTTAATGCTAAAAAATGAATGGATCAAAGAACAAATCATAGAAATAATTAACAATTTCATTCAAGATAATGACAACAATGAGATATTGAAATCTGTGGGATACAGCCAAAGTAACAGGGGAAAATTGTATCTCCAAATGCTTATTCAATAAAAGAAAGGCCATACCAATGAATTGGGCATGGAAGTAAGAAAACTAGAATAACAAAAACCTCCAGCTAAACAACAAAATTGAAATCCTGAAAATCAAGAGGAAGATGTATAAAACAGAAAATAAATAACCACTAAATTAATAAAACTAGGAGCTGGTTTTATGAAGAAAACTAATTAAATAAATCACTGGCTAATCTGACTTTAAAAAAAGAAAGCAAACCAAGTTACCAGTATCAAAAATGAAAAAGGTGAATTCACAGCCAATGAAGAAAAAATAAAAATGACTATTAGGAATTGCTTTGCCCAACTATATGCCAATAAAACTGACAATCTAAATAAAATGGATGTTTAATATAAAAATATAAATTCCCTACATTAAAATAAGAGAAAATAGAATACTTAAATAACTCTATCTTAGAAAAAGAAATCAAATCATTCATAAAGGAATTCCTTAAGAAAAGTACCCCAGGACCAGATGGATTTACATTATCTATGGTACTTTAAGCATAAGGTACTTTCCTTGTTTATTTTTCTTGGTACTATTTTTACTACTGCCTCAGTTTTATCTATTGGTAAAGTCACCTTTTGTATAAAGTCGGTAAGGATCTGGGAAGCATCTTTGAATTGCTGAGAATCTTCTCCATAACGTTTTCCAATTTCATCCAAGCCTGCCAGCTCCAGAGAATACAGGTCAGGAGAATGATCTTTGGCTAGATGCTTGTGTCGGGACAACTTAGGAAAAGGTTACAGAACAAATAACATTGCAAATATATTCATTTAAAATTTAATGTCAAACTAAATTTCATACATAATTGAGCTAAGTCGGATACAATTATAATCAAGATATTTAGTAACTTCCCAACTAGTTCCCTGAGACTATAAAAAGATGAGCATCATATTACAGTCATGACATCAGTAGTTTGATAAAAGTAGTAAGCACTCTTCATAAAATCTAAGGGGAGTAATGATAATTCCTAGACATATAATAAATATTCTCTGGTCATTTAAATATTAATTTCTACTGCAAACTGCCTGCTTACTATGTTAAAAAAAAACCTAACACAATATGCTAAGTAATTATTATATAACTAAACAAACAGATGGACTGATACTTTTTTTGTAATGAGGTCTATAGTAGAACTACTCATGCCCTTGACACTTTCTTTTCCAAATTCCTACAACTAAACACCAGTGGAGATTTGGGAAATAAGTGTAAATCTCTACTTTGATCAATTTGAATCATGACTAAGATAGAAAAATATACCTATGCATGAAAGTAAAAAAAACATATCACTAAAAAGCTTTAGAAGCAGATCACTGATTTCAATGACATAATTATGAAACTAAAAGTCAACAAGTAGTTCAAATGCTTATTTACGTCTTATGTGACCCTTTTGGGTCTAAACTTGATTTCAAATACATGAAATTTTTTTCTAAGGGGGAGTGGGAGTTGAGGATGAGATGTGATATACTAAACAGTCCTACGATGCCATCTTTCTAGGAAATTCTAAGTATGCAAATCACCAATGCAGTCAAGCAATCCCTCTGTAATTTATAGTCTTTGACAGATTCTTGGAATAGTAAGAAGTCAAGTAACTCATCCATGATAACAGATCTAATATATGTCAAGAAGCAAGACTTGAAGCCAAGACTTCTTAACTCCAGAGCTAGCCACCTACCTCTGCCTCTATCCACTACACTATACTTGCTGTGCATGTGCATGCATGCACACACAAACACAATTCTCTTGAATACCTCATAAATGTAGACTTGTTAAACAGTGTCCCCAAAGTCTTGTACTGTGTTAAGCTTTAATAACAGAAGTGTAAGTGTTACAAACTATAAAAAATATAATTTGAAAGTTTAATTATTTAAATTTCTTTACACTTAAATTCTGCGAATTCTGAATAATAAGTCTTTCAGTTCAACAAGGTTGCCATTATTTATGTATTACATGTTGGACAGTTTCCAGATGACACTTTTTCAGACCCATGGATTAAGGCTAGGATTTTAAATGCAATCATGTCAGTCGCTGAGCAATAGATGATTAAAGTTTTTTTTACAAAGCTCAAAAATCAACTAGAGTGAGATGTATCACACAAGATGGTGGTCATGCTGAATTTAACAATATATTATGATTGTAAAAATTTAAATAACCAGCCTTTGAAATATTTTTTTGTAAGTCTGTAGCATTTATAATTCTTAAGTTATTAAAGCTTAAAACTTCTCTAAGACTTTTGGTACATGGTGTGTATGTGTGTGTGTGTGTGTGTGTGTGTGTGTGTAAATGCATGTGTGTGCATGCGTGCCATTGATGGTCATTCAAGAGAACAGAACAGGATGAAGAGAATACTTGGTAACTGTACCTCTAATTTTGCTACTGATTTGCGGTGAAAACATGAATAAAACTTGGTTTCTTTGCCTTCGTGTTCACATAAGTGGCACCACGGTGGAGTAGTGGGGGAAGATCACTGCCTCACTCACTTCTAAGTTATAGAAGGGCTGCCTAGCTGCTTTATAAACTATCCACTCATGCTACACGAATTCGAGAAAAAGAAAAAGGGTTAAAAGCATGCAAACTGCTGCTGAGTTGTCAAAGCAGGGGAAATGCATACCCTGATCTCACTGCTAAAAATCTAACAGACCAGCTATTTAATTAAGATATACACCTAAACACCTAAGAGGTAACATGGCATAGTGTCTAGAGAGCTGGTCTTAGAGCCTGGGTTTGAGTTCCACCACTTGACACATACTGGTTTTATAACCCAAGTAAAATCACTTCTAACCTCTGTGTCTCAGGCACAGTTTAGTTCCTAACTAGGAGCTCCCTAGACCGATGAAATCACTGGGATAGTTAAAAAAAAATACATAAACACACACACAAATACATGATATGAATAATATATTAATATAGCTATAACACATGCAAATTCTATCCAAATCTATGCTAACTTCAGATATAAAATCAATGATAGTTGTGATGGGACGTTTATCAGATATGTCAAGTCACATATTCCAATCAGTTTTCCTAGTCACCCACCAATCTTTTAGAGACTTTCTTGAAAACTACCTTCTGGAACACAAAGGGGAAAACTGGGTATTTTTAGAAGTTTTGTTTTAACATCAAAGTTGCCTGCTTACCAAAGTTGCAATATCATGTAGAATTTGTAACTCAGAGAAAAATAGCAAATCAACCTAGAAGACCAAAATAAAATCAGTATTAGCTTTCATTTTAGCAGAAAAATGGGTCAACCGAGACTGTTTGCTAACATTTAATAGGGAAAACAATTTTGTAGACATATATAAAATTATACATAGCCTTGATCCTCTGTGAATTTTTGTTCTCTAGAACACATTGCAAATAACCAAAATAACATCAGCATAAACAAAGCACAGATGGATCTATATAATGATCTTTTACAGAATATATCACTTAAAGATAACTTTCAAATGCATAGTAAATATTCTAAGTAAAACGAATGACCCAAGTATTAATGATTAAAAATCACATCACTCTAAAACATTATTAATCACAAATGCACCAAGACACCACAGTAATCCAAATTTGTGGTCTTATTACAATATGAGAAGGTAGTATGTTATAGGAGGAGACATCTGGCATCAGAGCCAAGAACACCTGGGTTCAAGTCTTGCCTCTGACATACTAGCTATGTGATCCCAGGTCTCTCAGTAGTTTAGGAAACTTTCTAATGGAGTCATAATAGAGTTGCATACAAGATGCTCATCTGAATTAGAGGGCATTTCCTCACCAGAGAGTTCCCTATAAAAGTGAAATCAAAGGTCTGGTCTATATCTCTATATTACAATGCCCCAAGTTTTCATTTCCCTTTTGCCAATTTTTAATTAGTTCCATGAAGGATGCTAGCCATGTTAGACCTAAGAGGTATGGTACACATATGTGAATATAATGTAGTTGAGGTTTGAGTCAGATGGCTGGTTGGCTTGGTAGACAAGGGTAAGTAGGGGCTGTACTAAGACTGTCTCCACTGCTGTAATGTTCTGAATGAACCAGAAAAATATGGCAACCAGTGGCAAGCAAAGATAACCACTATATTCTCACCTTTAAAGACAGGTGACAATCTTCATACCTGAATGTGATACTAATGACTATAACCAAAGTTTTGAAGGAAGGATAGGTTTTCTTGTTCATCATCCACATTCCAAGTTTATCCTCAATTCAGCAATGTAAGGAAGGGGAAAATGAAGAACACTGTTCATTCATTATCTCAACACCACTTACATCATTGTTCCTGCTCAGAGAGTTAAGAGGCAGAGAGCTAAGAATGGAGTTGTCCTGGAACAGGCGATTGCGCAGCTGCCTCAGAGTGACTGAAAGGTCTTCAAATACGGCGTTTGCTTTCCCCACCATATACACTCTCTGAAACAACAACACATTTAAAGCTCATCCACACACTGCAGAGTCATTTCAACACATAAACAGTACAAGTAACAGCAGCTGTTTTTAGTTTATAATCAAGGTAGAAAAGTCTGAGATTTCTTAATGATAACGTACATATTTTTGTTAAACAGATGATGGAAATTTGATCTTTTTCTATATAGATTTTACATATGGGTCTCTGTTGAGGATTGTCAAGTTTATAATTAAAATAATTTTTGAAAAAATGAAGATAAGAAACAAGTTTGAAGACAGAAGGCAATTTTTGTTTTTAGAATATTTTTAAAAGTATATTACTTACTTCCTCACTAGGAGCCAACTGCAAAACTACAGGTGTTTCCTCAGAAAAAAACGTATGGATAGAATTTGCAACACTGTCAAGACTGAAAGGAACTGCCTAGGATACAAGAATAATACTTTATTTTAAAACTTTTACCAAAAAAGAGAAAAATAATTTGGAAACAAATCTTAAAAGGCTACTAGGATGATTATTGCTCGTGTGAAACTTCTCTCTATGTAAGCAAGTATATTATCTGTAGCAACTCAAGAGTCCCAAGTCACTACTTCCTTAGGAAATGCCATTAACTCATAGACTTAGCACTAGAAGGGGCCTGAGAAGTTAAATCTGATCCTCTCCTTTTACAGATTAGGGAAACTGAGGTCCTGAGAAGATAAGTGATATTCACAGAAGAACACAGCTAGTAAGTGTCTGAGATAGGATATAAATATAGGTCACCTTGATTCCAAATTCAGCTGTTCTATCATTCTAATCAATCAACAAGCAACCACCAAAGGATTACTGAGTACATCACTATTCCCTCCCAACCCAGCAGACCAAAAGATCATGCAAAAATGGCAAAATCTAGTAGTGAAATATGACACTGATTCCAAATGACCAGTCATTCCCTAATCAAGCACCAGTAAATTTTGTGAGTCTAGTGCAGGACTTCTCTCCTCCTAATGAAGATTACAACCATAAAAATCATAGGATCACAGGTCTAGAGCTGGGAGGGGCTGGGAGGTCATCTAGCCAACTTCCTCATTTTACAAACTATGAAACTAAGGTCTAGAGAGGTTAAATGATTTGCTCCAGGTCACAGGGCAAGGATTTGAATTCAGATCCTCTGACTTCAGTACTCTTTAGCAGTCTATAAATTAGATTTTTACAGAGTTGCCTGAGGCTCAAAGAGGTAAGTGACTTTTCCACAGCACATGGTAAATATCAAAGAAATTGAACCCCACTGATCAGGTCTTCCATTCTATTTACCATGCAATTCTGCCTATGTTCAATGTAAACCAAATGAAATTTAATTTTTTCTCTAATCCAAGATGCAATATAATTTTATAAGGGTAAGATGAGTGTAAAAATCCTTTAAAAGCATTTAGTGGGGCAGCTAGGTGGTGCAGTGGATACAGCACTGGCCCTGAAGTCAAGAAGACCTGAGTTCAAATCGGGCCTCAGACCAAACATTTGACACTTATTAGCTGTGTGACCCTGAGCAAGTCACTTAACCCCAATGGGAAAATAAAAGCATTCAGCTATAACCAGCTTCCTTCAGCCCACCACAATGTCTAAACATTCAGGTTATGTTCCTCTTTAAGCTTGAGAGCTCACTCTATAACACTCTTGGCAGCTTCTTCTTGAACTCTTCTCCTGAAGGTGAAAAGATAACTAAACAACACATACAAAAAAGTAAGGAAGCAAAATTCTAACCAGAATGACTGGTGCGCAGTGTCTCCCAAACAACAAAATCAATGTTTCACCAGCTCTTCTCCCTGATTTCTTTAGGGCCTATTCCTCAGAATGAGGAGAGAATTCTTCTTGTCCATACAATGAAAGGTTATCCTGCCCACAGTGAATAAGATCCAAGAAATCTGGAGCTCATCAAGTTTATTGATAATTTATGTATTTTTTCTTTATGAAAAAAAGGGGATAACTTCCTCATATTAATCAATTTATTAAAACAAACATAAGGAAATAGCTATATGCTAAAAAGTCACACATAAACAAAAACTAAACAAAAGCACCTAGTGACCATTCATAAAACAACACTCAAAAATCAATCTTCTAAAATACTCACATTCTCAAGAGGGTATGAAACAACACCATTCTTGAGTAAACCCAAACTGTCCACTCCCTTCACCGTCACCAAAACAGTAGCTCGAGGACGATGGAATAAGTTGCCCACAGCAAGTCCAGGCCATGAAAGATCCTAAATATTTAAAAGTATAAAATAAGGCTTAATTTTCAACTTAGGCAAGTTCCCTCCAAAACATCTAAGGAAAAAAAAAAACAGGGAGTAACAGGGTTAGCAGCAGAAGTGAAATTTTCAGCTAATTATGTAATGAGAAGTCTCCCAATATATTAGATGGAACTGTGAACAATTTATGGGGGAACACGTATGAGGACAGAATGAAAAGGTATCGGGGTTTCTAAATCAGTGGCAGGAAAATTTCCACTAAAAAAAATCACCTCTCACAGTATTAAATAATAATAGTAAATAAAAAGTAAATAAATAAGAGAATAAAATCATTCAAATAAACTCTTTTTGGACTAGAGAATTTAGTCCTATTTAAAAAAAAACCTAGGGTAAGGATAGCTAATACAGCTTAGAAACTTCAATATTTTTAGTGTTTAGTCAAATTAGAAAATTTATACCCATAAATTTGCCCTTAAACATGTTATGTCACTTTTCTTAAGTTGGTGTCAAAGAATAGTTTGCCTGATATTAAAGGTGTAAAATTTGCCAAATATGGCTGGCAACAGAGATGGGAAAAGAGGTTCTTTGAGGGTAGGAAGGTACATTTTGAAGCCTATGCAAATAGGTAGTTGGTAATGCACAGCTTTGTGGCATAAATACCAACACACAGAACAGGAACACAGATGTCATACCCATAATTATATTTTGTTGCCTGCTCATATCTTCTGTGTACCTCCATAGTGCTTGACCTTTGTGTGATACTCATCTTTCATTCTTTGGAAGTAGTGATGTTCCATGTCTTACTGCTATAGAGCAATACTAATAAAATGTTAATACCAAAAAGCCAGATGTGATGGAATACTACTGTCTTGTAAGAAATGATGAGCATGTGTTTTAGAAAACATGGAAAGACTTGCATGAAATAAGGCAGAGTGAAATGAGCAGAACCAAGAGAACATTGTATACAATGACAGGAATTCAAAGAGTTAACTGTGAATGACTAAGCTATTCTGAGTAATATGAACATTCAAATCAACTACAAAAGACTTACAAAGGAAAATGCTATCCACCTCCACAGAAAGAACTGACATACGGAAATATTTATTGTATGGTTCCACATACATGTCTATATCAAATGTGGGCCTTGAATTCGAGGTTGGGAGGGAGACAACTTGGATCAAAATGTAACAAATAAATAAACAAACAAACAAATCAGTGAAAAGCTGGGTCTTTGCTTTCATGTAAAGCATGAGGTCAGTAAAAAGAGCTCAGTAATTTCCTGAAAATGATCTAGCCTGCTCTCTTCCCCACTTTTCAACTCCATGCCCAGTTCATTTTCCATCTGTACGATTTCTCCCAAATACATGTGGACAAGTTTTCTAGGATTTCCATTCAAATTCATTTTGAAATCTGAGCAACAGTCTTCATCCACTTGGTCTCTCCTATGTGAATGGACATGTCAAACTCCTTTGACATCTTTTCCTTGAGGCTCAGCAGTGTCTTGGGAGCGCAACTGATACAATCAATATGGTACCTTCCAAACAGGAAGATCTGGAGGACCTGACCAACCACAAGAAACCCCTCCTTAACCTGGACTCTGTGCTGAATCTCCTCTTAACAGCAGTAAATACCTTTGACAATCATACATATTCCTCTTTTAGGCTTCACCTGATATTTATCATTAGAGGGTCACTAAATGGTTATTTCTGTTATTATATCTTCCAAGGAATTGTGAATGAACACGGTGCAGACAGATCTTGTACAAGTGCCTGTAAGACTGCATGTTGTTCTAATGAATCAAATGATTTTTTGTTGTCAACAGTAAGTACAATGAGATCTTATTTTCTCTTTCAGTTAATTCTGAAATGACAATGATTTGGTTCACTGTTGAATACTGTTTGTCAAAGTCTCCTTGCTCACTACTAGTGCCCTCATCAAAGATGCTCTCAATCTGTGTATGGGTAACACTCACAAATTTGTATAGTTGAGAGGGCATGAATGTAGGCCAGTACTTACTTCTGTTCTCTTGGTCTCCTTTCTGGTGGACATTCATAAGGTCCAAGCTTTCCCCCACACTTTTGGCATCTTCCCCTCCTCTCAGTTACCTTGAATACTGGTCCCTCAATATATTACCTCTAACACAGATATCTACACTTGTTTCAATCTAGCTGCTTTTGCCGTATTTTATTCCTTTTAGAACCATTTCTCCCTCCTCTATTATCACTTTAGGGAATGTGATTTAAGTGTGGTGCTTCCATTATCCCTGATAGAGAAAACAGTTTGTTGAAACAGATTTGTAAATTGTTTTTTTAACAAAAAAGTCAACAAGCATTTATTAATTGCTCACTTCATGCCAGGCACTGTGTTAAGCACCGAAGATACAATGAAAGACAACACAGTGCTTGTCCTTAAGGAGACTGGGAGAGACAACATGCAAACAATCAGGCATATACAAGATACATACAGTGTAAATAGAAGGTAATCTCAGAAAGACACTAGCAGTCAGAGGGGCTGTGAATAGCCTTTTGCAGTGGGTAGGACTTGAGCCAAGTCCAGGGAAGTCATCAGGAGATGAGGAAGGAGAATACTGCAGGCACGGGAGACAACTCATAAAAAGGAATGGAGTCTGAAGATAAGAGTATTATGTACAAGGAACAGAAGGAAGAGCTAAAAATAGAAAAGGTGGGCTGGATGTAAGGTGTAAGACTGGAAAGACAGGGAAGGTCCAAGTTATGAAGAACTTCAAAATCCAAATTGTGAATTATATATTTGATCATCAAGGTAATAGGGAACCACTGTAGTTTACTGAATAAAGGAGTGGCAGTCAGGCTTATGTTCGAGGAAGATGACTTGGGCAGCTGAATTGAAGATGAACTGGAGTGAGAAGATACTTGATTAACTAGAAGGCTATTGTAATTGTCTGGTGGGAAATGATGGGAGCCTACACCAGGGTGGTGGCTGTATAAGTGGAGGGAAGGGAATGTATGTGAAAGATGCTGTAAAAGTAGAAATGACAAGGTGTGGTAACAAACTGAAGATGTAGGGTGAGTGCAAATAAGGAGTTGAGGATGACACCAAGGGGGCAGCTAGGTGGCGCTGTGGATAGAGCACTGGTCTGGAGTCAGGAGGACCTGAGTTCAAATCCAGCCGCAGACACATAACACTTACTAGCTGTGTGACCCTGGGCGAGTCACTTAACCCTACTGCCTAGCAAAAAAAAAAAAGATGATGACACCAAGCCTGAGAAGCTGGGTGATGGGGAAAAAGGTATCATCAGTAATAAGGAAGTCTGGAAGAGGGAAAGAGTTTTGGGAGAACTTCGAGTTCTGTTTTCAATTTGAATGAGATGTCTTTGGGCCACGTAGCTTGAGATGTCCAAAACGCAACCAGTGATGCAAAACTGGACAAAGGGGGTCAGTTATATAGATCTGAGAATCATCTGCATAAAGATGATAAATGAACCCACGGGAGCTGATGAGATCACCAAGCAAATAGTACAGAGAGAGAAGAGGGCCTAAGACAGAGCCTTGGGAGGCACTCCACATAGCAGATGTGACCTGGAGGAGGATCCATTTTTCTTCCATTTGTAGCAGCACACTTTTCATTTTCACCTTTGAATGTCCTTGGAATGACTTTACTTTGCTGGATATCTTGCCAAACTTTCTTTAAACTGGTTTTAACCTCCACTGCTTCTCTCTGCTTTAAAAGATGATAACCAATCACCCTCATTCATAAGATTTTACAGAGGAGTTTATATTTTAACCTTGTCATTGAGGGCCATTTCTATTTGGTAAGTAAGTTGTTTGCTAACTAATGTACTTTCTGGATTCTTTCATTATTCTTGTAATAAAAATTAATTTACACTAGCTTAACTTGTGGACAAAACTATTCATTGGTGTTAATGTCTGTTGTCCCTCTCCCACTTCTGATCTTCAATAACTTATTTAAATAATTAAAGATTAAATCTTTTTAATCATATACTATATATTTTTTTCTTTTTTTCCAAATTCTGATCTCAGCTCTAACAAATCAGGTTTGATTGCACTCAGATGCAGACTCAGGGAAAAATCCCACATCAATAATAATTATTTTCCTGTCTGTTAATCAAATAAATATGTATATAGTAACTATATAAGACCAAATGTCATTCCCTAATGAACAAGTGATCAAAAAATAAGAACAGTTTTTAAAAGAATCACAAATTATTAACAACCATCTGAAAGACTGATTTCATTTCAAACCCAGCAAACTGGGGAAGATAAGATGAAAAGAGTCAATGAATGTTCTAAGGGCTACAGACAAACAGGCACACTAATGATCTATTAATCCATCACCAGTATTGGAAAACCAAATCAAATTGCAAGGCCATTTGATGGGGAGTCAGATACGGCTTTAAAAAAACTATTATAAACAACCTTAAAACAACAAAACCAATTAAAAGTACATTCAATTGCAACATTTATTAAGCATATTACATAAGCAAAGCATTAGCACTGGATATAGAAAGACAAAAGTAAAACACTCATCACTATTAGCAATTTTGAAAATTAACTCCAACATCTCTATTTTACCAATTACTCCATGTCCCATTCCATTTTCTTTGCAGATGTAACCTCTTTCATAGAATGAGACCTAAAATAATATCATTTGGCAATAAAGCCAAACAAAGTTTTCCAGAATCTGCTGATGGACTGACTGACTTTAGTAAAAACCAATAGAAGTGATTTCAAATAGTTTCAAATATTTTATTGAAAGTATACATACTTCTTCCACAGAAAAGCCCATGGATAATGCAGCCACATCTGGAATTCGATCTCCGGGTATTGGCCATTTTCCATCTCGGAAAACAACAGATTCTGGTGATCTTAGCACGCTAAACTCATTCCCCAATACACCTAAAAAAGAAACACAAAAGGTTAATTTAATTATAGTTTAAATACTAGCAAATTTCCCACCTCTACTTCCAAAGGTAGACTGAAGTGGACAACTTGGGATAGTTACATAAGGTTATAAATTTCAATAGATGGGCAGATGTGGATATAACGCATTACTGGAAGAAGTTCCCACATATTGATGAGATTTGTAGACCCTTTGGGGTATTGGAAAGAATCCAGAAAAGTGTTCATTATGCTCAAATTCTTCACATTCTCAAGTTGTCTTCACAATGCTAACTGCTACTACTATTCCTATACTAAAATTATCAGAGTAGGAAACCATAGGTTGCCTTCCACATACCTCCTTTCCCCCTATCCTATAGAGTCAATCATGAGATCTGGCTTATTGATACTCCACACTGGATTCTTTACTGTCACCATTTTTCTTCTTTTCCTAGATTCCTTAACAACTACATCCTCTAAAGGGGAAAAATACAGGTTTTCTTGATTTACCCTCTATTCCCTTTCCCCAGGTCCTCCAAAGCAGTACACTACTACATATGTATTTTAAAGGTATCTGTTACAAAGCACTACAGAGGAAACAGACACATATGGGTAAGGAATGAAAGGTACACATGCCCAGGAATATATTCTCTAACACCAAAAGATTCAATGCAGGAAAAGGCATTTTGGGAGTAGGATATTTTCCTCAGGTTAAAAGTAGAACTACGTGGAACATATACACGTGTGTATACATACAATGTATATATATGTACATATAAATATTTTTTTGGGGACAGAACCTATGATTTCAATGGATCTTCTGGAAGATAATTTTTACTACCAATGCATGTATATTCTAAGAAACAAGTTGCCTTGGTCACTGAGCAATTAAGTGACTTGTCCAGGGGTGGATTTGAATGCAGGTTTTCCTTATTTTGATGGCTCTTTAATCTAGACTTATCATACCACTTTTTTCAGTTTAACAATTATGTTAAAATAACATAAACTGAAGTATTGAGAAAATTGGGGAAACTGCCCAGACTGCAAAGGTACAAACAGCCTAAGCTCATTTTCAGGTTCCTGTTATGTGGAAAGTGGTTCCTAGTCCATAAAAGTCTAGCCATGCTTGGTATGATAGAAGCAGACTTAAAAAAAAATCCAACCTTACTAAGCACGTTAATAGAGCTAGAATAGTAAACAAATTCTGGTGGTACCAACAGTAAATATAAAACCTTAGAATGGTGTTTATACCAACAGAAAGTGATATAAACAAATAAAGTACACTCACTAAAGCAAGAATTTCTAAAATTTTTCTTGATATAAAACTAGGCAGCAATTAGTAAGGGAAAGAGACCAGTGATAATACATATCTGGTACTTACAGTTAAAGAATTATAGAAGGAATATATGATTTGAGGGTCTTGCCTACTCATCCATCATTTCAGTGTTATGGCTGCTATAAAATACCTCATCTCAGCTTTGCAGATATATCCAATTAACTTTCAGACCTACAAAGTTTTGGCCATACTTAAGAATAACATATGAACTGATAGCATAAAAATCAATACTAAGTATTAGGAACAGGTCACATTTTCCATTTCTATTTAAAATTTATCTGCAGATTTCTTTGAGGTTTAGTCTAATTTCTTTTAATCAGTTCTTCCTGGTTTGCCTATAGTCATGATTCTTACAGAAATCCATTGTAGATGCAACCATACAAGTACAACCTTGTTCAACTTAGTATCAATAAATGGAAGAAGAATGTACATCACCCATATCAACTACAGATGGACAGACAGCCTACTGAAATCCACTCCTCAGCATGTCTTGACAGAAGCCACAAATGGACAATGAACTGGTACCAGGGATGAATAGGAGGAGGCAAAAATATATGCTAGATGATGATGATGATGATAATTGTAGCTAATATTTATATAGCACTTAAATGTGTAAGACACTGTGCTAAGTGCTTCACATTTATAGTTGTATGATACTTTCTAAGATGTCTAGCTGCTCCCTACCTCAAAAGCCCATCTTTTTTCGCATCAATAGTTTCCTAATGATGCTATCTATATATATTTAGATGGCTTTAACTCATGAAATACCTTAATCCTAAAAGAATCAGAATTTCAGGTTACTTAAAAAACAATAGAAAGATGACAGATCCAAATAAGACACTACATATTGCCTACTATTGCTTGTTCCCAAGCAAATGGTGTAAATGACTTCATATACGGTCATATATATGACCAAAAAGGTGGAGGGCTAGTTTCCAGAGTGAGGAAGATAGGTCAGCTTGAGTGCTACACTGGTGTTCAAAAAAATTATTAAAAGTAGCAGTGGAAAACTGCTAGCACATTAGGCAGATCAGCAATGTAAAATTAACAGAGAGACACAAGATTGCAATCTAGACATTAATGGAGAAATTATACATGTTAGCCAAACCACATTTCCACTCAAGTGCCTATTTATCTAATGGTGTTTTGTTCACCTAGAATCTGCTTTTCTAAACAATTTCAACTCCATGACTGCCTAGCATATTCCTTCCATGTCATACTGTAATGAAATGATTTTACTCTGCAAAACATATTGCCCAGTATATGTTAATTAATAAATCACAAAAGCTACTGGGCAGCTAGGTGACACAGTGAACTAGGCCTGAAGTCCAGAAGACCTGAATTCAAACCCAACCTCACACACACACACACACACACACACACACACACACACACACACACACACACACACACACACACTAGCTGTGTGACCTTAGCCAAGTCACTTAACTCCTATTTACCTCAGTTTTCTCAACTATAAAAAGGGGATAACAATAGCACCTACCTCCCAGGACTGCTATGAGCATCAAACAAGACAATATTTTATAACGTGCTTAGCACAGTGCCTGACATACAGTAGGGGTTATATAAATGCTAGCTATTATTATGCTGCTCAGGCTCCTCATTAGCCTTCTTGGCTGCCAAAGAACACTACTGATTCAAACTAAGCTTGCAATTCATTAAAACCAGAAGATCTTTTCCTCCAATAAACAGCATGTTGTCTAACCATGTCTCCTCCATCTTGTACTTGAAAAGTTGATTTTTTTAAACAAGTGTTAGATTTATATTTATTCTTATTAAATTTCATCTTACTCAATTTGACCAATTTGTTCTAGGCAGTTATTAAAGTACTGCTATCTAGTCTTAGCAGTATCTCTCAGCTTTTGTGTAATCTGCAAACGTGATAAGCATGCTATCTACACATTCACCTTCCAAGTCACCGCTAAAAATGTTAATTAACACTACACTAAGGACGTCTATCAATGCTGACAAAAAACTAATTTTTTTTCTTTGAGGCCAAGTTTTTTAACCAGTTCTAAATCCATCTATTACAGTACTCCCTAGCTCACATCTCTCCATCTTTCTAGAAAAATAACATGAAATGTTAAACAGTTGAGGGCGGAACCAATATGGCAGAGTAGCAGGGAGCAGTGCCACTAGCTTACCAGTTGGCTGACAATGGCTGAGTTCACTGACACCAACAGTCTACAGTGGCTCAGACCCAAATCCAGGTGAGAAACTTTCAGAGCTCAGACCGGGAAGATAGCAATCAAATTTTGCCCTGTATCAGACCATTTTGGGAGCCTTGAAAGTTTGCAGATCCCTAGCCTGAGCTGCCCCTGAAATATTGGAATAACATAACACTTAATACCCCCAAGAAAGAAACAATAGGATCAGCCCAGATTTTCCCTCCAGAAGTACACACAGCCCAGTCCTAACAGCTAGTCTGTAGTCAGGAAGTGGGCTCGAAGAATGAGCAAACACAAAGCAGAAACCTACCATAACAAGCTATTATAAAGATAGGAATATTCAAAACACAAAGCTTAAAGAATATCTTACAAGCAAAGCTTCAAAGAAAAAGACAGTTTGGGAACAAAATAACATCAGATAATATTTGTAAAGCACTTAGCACAGTGATTGGCACATAACAGGAATAAAACGCTCTAGTATGATGTCTATCAGATTGCTTGCTATCTGGAGGAGGGGGGCAAGGTGGGAGGGAGAGAGAAAAATTTAGAATTCAAAATCTTTCAAAAAATGAATGTTGAAAATTGTCTTTACATGTAAGTGAAAAAAATTAAAAAATGCTCTTTCCCTCTCCCCAACTCCCTGCTAAAATTTAGGTAATCACTGATAGTTAAGGCCCGATAACCAGGGGTGTACCTTCAAGACTTTGTCAGTCAATAAATATTTATGAAGCACTTTCTAAGTGCCAAGCACTGTGCTGAGTGCCAGGGATACAAAAAGACAGTCCCTGACCTCAAGGAGCTCACAATCAAATGGAAGAGACAATAAGGAAACAAAAATGCCATATACAGGGTAAAGAGGAAATAATTAAGCGGGAAGGCACTTTATTAAAGGTGATTGGGAAAGGCTTCCTATAGAAGACAGAATTTTAGCTAGGCCTTGAAGCCAAGAGGTAGAGATGAAGAGCAAGAGAACTTCAGGCATGGAGGATGGCCAGAGAAAATACTTGGAACTGAGGGATGGAGTATCTTGTTCCAGGAACAGCAAGGAGGCCAGTATTAATGAATTAGGTAGGAGGGAGTAAGGTATAACAAGACTGGAAAGGTAGAAGTGGCTAGGTACTGGTTGAACACCACACAGAGAAATTTGTATGTGATCCTGAAGACAAGAGAGAAGCCAATGGAGGACAGAAGGAGGGGACGGGATGAGGAACCATGGTAGGACCATACCTTAGGAAAATCACTTTGAAGGATGGATTGGAGTGGGAAAAGCCTAGTGGCAGGCAGACCCACTGGCAGCTAATGCAAAAGTCAAGGTCTGAGGTAGTGAGGGCCTGCATCAAAGTGGTGGTAATATCAAAATTAAAAAAGGGGGTATAAGAGATGTTGCAAAGTTGAAATCAATAGGTCTTGGCAACAATTGAGGATGACACCTAGGTTTCATCTGAGGGACAGGGAGGATGATGTTATCCTCTACATAGGAAGGTACAGTCAGGGGGAATGTTTGGGGGAAAGAAAATGAGTTCAGTTCTGAATACAGTGAGTTTAAGATGAATAATGAACAAACAATCCAAGATGTCTAAATGTCACAGCAATCATAGGACTAAAATGACTAATGACTAAAAATCATTGCTTTTGTATTCATCCTGTTACCTGCTCTTGATTCCATCTCTTACTGACATTTTTCAAAAAGCTAAGTTAATTAGAGAGATCCCAGGGCATCCATTTATGGTCTCTTTAGACAACTCCATGTTTTTTGTAGTCTCTTTTTCCTAAATACATTATGACCAGATTTCTACCCATAACATTCTTAAACAGTATGACACTTATTCTAGATCTTTCCCAATGGCAGAGAAAGGAAAATGGCCAAGTGCTTTCCACATAGAAAGCTGTTAATAAATGCCTTTTTTCCATTATCATCACCATCATTTTTAGTGCCTTTCTTTTCATTGTAATTTCCATCACCCAGGTAGCAATCAGGGCAGAGAGACAACATGTCAGAAAGAAGTTCTCTTCTCTACTTTCAACACTCTTAGATATACCACAAACAAATGTTCATCTTAATTACTTAGTCTTTTTATCTTTTCTCTATAATTACCAACCTTTATACCTTTCCTGGAGGAATATCCCCATAACTAGATTTCAGGTTCAAATCCTTCTTGTTGCTACCACAACTCCTCCCAGAAGCTTATTTTGGTTCTTATGAGTTATACAGAAGATCTTCAGGGGCTAGAATTTCAATTTAAAAAATTCTTTGAAACATGGAATCCTAATTTCCTAACCTAAGCAGGATTCCCATCTATTATATTACTGACTGGTCATCTAGCCTCTACCTTTGGATATTTCTAGTGATAGGGAGCTCACTACTTAAGAAGACACTCAATTCAAGACATTCTGTTCCACTGTTAAGAGTTACAATTGTTAGAAAATTATTTCTTCTATTTCTATGAGCTGAAATCCAACTTAGTGATATCCGTCTATCATGTCCTACTTTTGACCTTTAAAGCAACACCAAACTAATCTAATCCCTCTTACACATATCTAAAGATGGCAACTTTCTGATATCTCTATCTCTTCTTTAGATCAAAGAATCTAGTCTTTCAACCATGCCTCATATAAGACGGTTTTGAAACCTTCTGCTTTCTTGAATTCTACCTTACTGGAAAGTACTAGAAGAAAATATCTACTTTTTTTTTTCAAACAGAGAAGCTGGTCTCCTTAAAGATATTTCTCACTAAAACACATTCAGTCACTGGGAAAAACAGTATGATGTAATGTCAGCTGACAAGCACAGCTAAGGCAAAAGTTGACTAAATCAGTTTCTTGGGTTGTGTGTGCTGGATTAAACTAGTAAGAAAATACCAATACATTTTCACAAAATGTATACAAAACATAATTTTACCTTAGGCAAGAAAATAACCTAAGCCAAATTCCTCCTACTACAAAAAACACAGTATTAACGATACTACTAGAATTAAGTGAGCATTAAAATTCCACTGGCTTGAGGACACTGTGGTGGAAGGATCACACTGGATCCTAAGAAAGAGTTTCTCTGCCATTTAAACTTGTATGACCTTGGGCAAATG
Organism: Phascolarctos cinereus; assembly: GCF_003287225.1. NCBI lineage: Eukaryota > Metazoa > Chordata > Mammalia > Diprotodontia > Phascolarctidae > Phascolarctos > Phascolarctos cinereus. The sequence goes on from NW_027556098.1 coordinate 61,267,538, forward strand.
AATTTAACTCTCCACTCTCAGTTCCCTCATCTATAAAATAAGGTAATCAGAAGATCTATTCAGATACTTTCAAACTCTAAATTCACTGAACATGTCTAAAGTCCATTTCAAGCTTATATATACACTACAAATTTAGACACTAAAGTTTTCAAAATAAATGGCTTTCTTAATTAAAAAAAGCAAAACAAAATCTGTAATTTTATTAAAAATCCAAGTCTGGGGAAAAAAGCAAGGCCTCTATAACTAGTTTTAGATTGCAGGTATTTTCCAAACAGGATGGTAGTGGGTACTATATACTGGAAAAAAACATGACTGGTGGTCTTCTGCAGAGACCAAGACATAAGGTAATCTCTTCACTCCTGAAGACTGTGACATACTGTGCACAAACTGAACTGAAGAAAAAGGATTTACTGAATTTCACAGGACCATATTAAGAGTTATTAGCAATTTAAGACACTACAGCTTCAACTGCAATTTAGTTGTAATAAGGGGTTGGATTAAATTTGTACGTGCCTTCTTCATACATTATTTACATGTTGTCGCCTCAATTAAAATGTACTCTCCTTGAGGGCAGGAACCATTAAAAGTCTTTGTCTCCCCAAAGCTTAGTGACTTACACTGGCCGACTGACAGACTGGATGGGCTCCCCACAGGACTAGAGACGTGCAACGACATGAGATACAGACCCCGGACCTCTGCCCCAACAGGCAGGGATAAAGAGGAGACAGGTTGGATGGACAATTCTCCCATACTGGGGAGACAAGGGGGTAGGGCTACAATATCATATGCATTTTTTAGGGGCTGCCTTATTAAACAGTAGCAAGTAGATCCTTTCCTCAAGTCATTTATATAGGAGGCAACAACACGATGCCCCCCCCACCAAGCCCCTGACAAAAAAGATGGCTTCCACTGCAGGATCGTCACGACAGCCGTGCCACCTCCATCTTCCAGGAACCCACGCAGTGGAATCGAGGCTGGGGAATGGGAATGGAAGTGGATCTGGAAGCGAGGCTAGGAACCTGGAGGTGGAAGGGGTGGATCTGGAAGAGAGGCTGGGGATGGGAAGGGGGAGTCGAGGAATATGAAAACGAGGCTGGGGACAGGGGGGGCGATGGGGGGGCGTGGTGGTTGGAGGCGGCTCGCACAGGGTCACGAGACTCTCGTCAGGTTCCACCCCCCCCATAGACCCCTCCCAGCGATGACAGCACTGCGGCACTAGAACGCAGGTCCACTTCCCTCTTTTCCCTCTGCCAAAGAACCAGTGGATTCCCCGCCCCACCCCCACTCCCGGCTCTTCCTCCGACACAGTCCGATCTCCCCCCCCACACAGGTTCCTCTCTCTATCTACAAGGTGCTCATTCCCCCGTTCCTTCATCCATCCCCCACCCTGCCTCTTTCCCTCAGGCTTCATCTACACACCTAGTCCCTCCACCTCTATCTACTCCGTTCTTCCCCGCCCCCCCTTCTCCTTCCCGGGTCTGCGTGAGCCCGGACATCCAGAAGCACATGGTGGCCAGGGGCACCCTCAGGTTCCCCACAACGACCCGGAGCTCCTTACCAGGAAGGAGCAAAGCCAGAAGGGCGAGCACAGCCATGGTAACAAACCGGCAGCGGCGACAGCAACAGCACGAGCAGTCACCGCAGCCGCAGCCTCCGAGCCGAAGAGGAAAGGGGAATGACGTTTCCCAGATCCCGCCCCCCGCCTTTCTCTGCTTTTTCGCCTCCTCGCACAGCCCCCCAGCTGATTCCGCTGCCACACTCTCCGCCAATCAGCTGTAAAAGCCTGCCTCCCTGTGGAGGTGCAGCTTCCGTTGGGTCGGGAGTGGGAGCGGGGCCTTCAGTGACTGATGGGGAATATCAGCCAATGGGAGGGAGCAGCTGGTTTTTCTGGGGAAGCCACGCCCCTACGCTGATCTGCAGTCACGGGGCCCTGGGTGGTAGAGCCGGCCTTGGGGAAGCTGGGGTGGGTGCAAAGGATTGATTGTTTCTCCAGTGCCTTCATCTCTCTGTCTTCTTGTCGCAGACCTCTATCTGCCTCCCATCCCCCGTCAATTCCGTTATGTAATGCAGCAAGTAAATGCTAACCAGGTTCAGCTAAATGCAGAAGGATTTAAACCATCTTGGCTCTCACTCTGCGGGGTGGGGGAGGGGAGAGGGAGCTGAGCTGAGCTGAGCTGGCTTAGTGCTTGGTTGTGGAGGGCGGCGTGCATTCATCCCCTAATTTATTTAACAACCTGGGATGTCCTCCTTGACCCCCCACTCTCTAACACCTCTCTGTCCCATATCCGGTCTGTTGTCAAGATCTGTCGATTTCACCTTTGTAAGAGCTCCCCAATACGCTCCGTTCTTTCCTCTGATATTGCCACCACCCTGGTGCACCCCATCGCCTTATACTTGGACGATTGCAATAGCCTCGGACTCAGGTGTCTCCCCACTCCAAGGGATCTTTCTGAAGCACAGGTCTGACCAGGTTTCTACCCTTCCCCCACCCCCACACCTCCTCACTCTAGCAGCTCCCTATCATCTCCAGGATCAAATAGAAAATTCTCTGGTATTGAAAGACCATCATAATCTTGACCCTCCTCTCCCCCACCTTTCCAGTCTTCTTAGGCATTAACACCATATAGTATTGGGTTCCTAAGGGGTTGAAAAATATTTCTTCTCTAGTGACAGGCAGCATCTGCAACTTACAGTGGCCAGCAGAGAGCTAGAGAGCTGAATAAAGTGACGTCAGTGTTGTAGATCCTAGGCCTAGAGTAGGTGGTTTTCGGCTATCAACCTTGCCAAGGTTCTTTTCTCTATTCCTGTGGCTGAGATTAGGCAGCAGTTTGCTTTTATCTTGAAGGAGTTAAGTGTTCAAGTCTGAAAGAAGCCTCCCTCCCTTACTAAGGGCGTTGGTGTATACTACTACATTGATGACATAATGTTGACCAGCCCAGATGAAGCCATGATGGCAGAATCCCTAGATCAGCTGGGGGCCCATATAAGCAATAAGGAGTGGGTAATCAACCCTAAGAAAATCCAGGCTCTAGTCTACTCAGTCTAGTTTTAGGGAATACAGAAGGTGGGGAAAACCCAAAGGATTCCAGGCACAGTCTGGAATAAAAAATATTGACACTTGTTTCCTCACTATGCAAAAAAGAAGCCCAGAGACTTAACTGGATTCTTTAGCTTTTGGAAAACCAATGTTCCCTACCTGGATCTTCTGATGGCTCCCATTTACCAAGTCACTGACAAGTCTGTTTTTCAATTGGAGTCCAGAACAGACTACATCCCTGGGAGATGTAAAGCAGGCTGTTCCTTGGGTCCTTATTATCTTGCAAGGCCCATCTCTGTCCATAAAGACTAGGGCAGGTAAAGCCTTTGGCAGGCACCAAGGGATGACTTAAATAAGCCGCTACTAGGTATTTGGAGCTCCAAACTCCTCAAAGCAGCCACTCATCACACAGCTTTTGAAAAGCAGTTGCTTCCACGTGTATAGTTGTCAAGGTATGGGAGGGAGGGAGAGAATTTGGAACTCAAAGTTTTAAAAAATGAATGTTAAAATTTTCAAAAATGTAATTGGGAAATATTTAACAAAATAAATAAAAATATATTAAAAAAAAAGAATGAAAAGCAGTTGCTTGCCTCTTGCTAGGCCCTAATTGCTACTGAACAGATAACACCAGGTCATACAATCACCCATTGTCCAGAGTTACCTAGTATGGGTTGGGTGATAACAAGATGGTTTCTTTAGTAAGATGGGTAGAGTGCAGGAGGCTTCTATTGCTAAGTGGCAAAGATATGTCAGAAATCACACTTGTTGATATTCTTGCTCTTCACAAACAGGTGAAGACTAGGAGCTGAGGTCCTTGGATCAGGCCTTGGAACCCTGCCTCTTCTGCTGACCCAGTGGGCTCTCGCCTGTAAAACCTTAGTTCCTGAGGAACATCTTTTTGTCTGATTAATTGATTATCTCATCTGCCACAAGAGAGGCTTGCCAGCTAGACTGCAACAGCCACTAATAGGAGATATTCTAGGCAATAAGGTTACTGGTAAGTGCTTCTATTTTGCTGAGCTCCAGGCCGCATGGCTGGCATGTGAGAGACCCTTGAAGGATAAGGTAGGCAAGACCATCATTTATACTAGTTCCTGGGTAGTGGCCAGGTCTACCCAAGTAGTGTGGGGTCTGGAGAGGACAGGACTGGATGATCAAAGGTGAGAACCTTTGGAGTCAGGACCCCTTGGAGTCAAACCAATAGAGGGACTTTGCTGATGCCTCCCTCTGCATACAGTTGTTTGTGGAACTTGTCAGCTCCCATCAGAGATGTATGCTCAACAACCAGGTTGGAGCTATTACAAGAGTAGCAGAAGTTGGGGATTAGATCCAGTGTCCATTTGGGTGGTGATACCATGCTGTGTTGGGCAAAGGACCATATGATCCCCCTCACTACAAACAAGGCAACTGTTCCTAACTCAAGTGTCCCTCAACCTGTCCCTAATTGGCAAAATGATGCTGTCTCATCATGGGGTAAAAGGTTAGTTCCTACTGACAAACAGGTGCATCATTAAGCATTTGACTGCCCAACCTCCCAGAAGCCATGACCATGATAAATTGATGCTACTCTGGAAAGGGGAAGGGCTTCTTTGTTCAGTGGTTTCTTGGATCCAGTATCCAGGAATTCCTGATTGGATTCCTGATGAGAATGGACTATTTTAGAACATAGTTCTAGCTGATTCTCTCCATCCCTTCTTGTTCCTTCCCCAGCACAGAATTGCCTTGGCCTCAGGGTCCTTGTCCCCTCATAAGACTCTACATACCCTGGAGAAGTAGCTCAAGTGCCCCTCAGCTGGTGGACTTCTGTTTCACAGGTAAACACACAGGAAACACCATTTATTGGGCAGGAGAACACAGGAAGGCTCCTAACACTAATAGGTGTTCTAGCACAGGTTCACTTTTGATTCGGTCAGACAGGAAGACAGCTTTGGAGGTGTTGAATAAACTTTATTCTAGTTTAGTCTTCTCAAAAAAATTGCTGATAATGGGAGCACCAAATGATATAGTATTCCCTAATCACACTTCTCGAAGGGGCAGGCTAGAATGGTAGGACCTACAACTCCTATCTCATTCCCCTAAACCTCAATGGGGGCCAGTTGAGGCAAACACACAGATTCTTCCCAAGCCTTGATGGGAGCCAATCAAGGCAGGTACATCCATTCTTCTATGCATTACCCAAATCCCAAAAAATGGGTTCCCTCCTTACTGACCAGTGCCCACTTGATTTATAGGGCAACAGGCAAAGAAGGCATCTTGCCAACATTAAGCTCACATGTTAACTTTAGCAATATTGTCATGACCTAGGACAGCGCAGGCATACATCATGTCACCCCTGTATCTCTACTACAACTGCACAGTAGTTGTTTTCAGCCATAATTTGTGGAAATATTAGCTAGAATGCTAGAACTGTTATGTAAAAAGAATAACAAAATCTTCTTTACACACACTAAAATCCACCTTACTTACAACTTCCTTTCCTTTGGGATGGTTCAAAGAACTTTTCCCTAGAAATCAGTTGGGAGAACAAGAGGTGGTATTGTTGGGAGGCATCTTGCTTTCTAATAGCACGAGGAGGTGAAACTGTTGCTATATATCTGGTGAGTATGTTTTTCCTCAGAAGAAAGGAGATACCTTAGTTGACTTGGTGATAATTCTGAGTCACTGCATGAGGGTGAGGGAGAGTCTTTATTTAGCCACTATAGAAGAAAGGGGTAACTCCTCCACCGAGGCATCTAAGGGGGTAAAGATTTTATATCAGTCCTATGATGGAGCTCTCAAGGAGGAGGAGGTTTGGCAGGTGGATCAGGAAATACTGAGTGATCGGTGGTACTGGGAGAGTCTCAGTATCAACTTATGTCCTGGGACAGGTTGCATGCAAGAGGCTTATTGACTTCTTAGCCACTTTACAGGTGACCCTGATACAGGATGAAAAATTGGCAGTCCCAGAAGTGTCAATCCTCCCTCCTTTGGAAGGACCGAGTCTCAAGTCTTTTACAGGAGAATCTTCCTAGCGCAGGTAGTACTAAGGTAAAATGGGGAAACAGAAACAAATGAGAAACAAAATGTAGAGAAATACAAAAGCCAGAAGTCCTTCAAAGGAAAGATGATATTCCTGGAGCTGCTCCTGCTCATCATTACCACCTCACTTCAGGAGAAGAAATGTTCAATCATACCAGAGGTGTTATAATCTGTACTGTGGCTCTGATATTCTTGGTACTGCTCTGGTTTATCACCACTTTGTATTAGGACTGAAATTCACCACTATGAATTTCAAAGATGTAGCATCACCCATCACATTGACCAAACTGTGAGACTTTGAGACTTAGTTTTTTTTTTTTGAAGGAAGAAGGAAAGGCTTAGGACTTCTGGCTTTTGTATTCTCATACATTTTGGTTTGTTTCTATTCCCCACTTTTACCTTAGTGCTGCTCATGCTAGGAGTACTCTCCTGTAAAGATTTGAAACTTGGTCCTACCAAAGGAGGGTGGAAAGGCCAAGAATTTCTGATATTGCTGTCCACATTTTTGTTTTGTTTTGGTTTTGCTTTGTTTGTTTTTATTTTTTTCTTTTTCCCTCCCTCAATACTATACATGACAGGACTGTCATTGAAATGATGAAAGTCTACTAGCAGTTTATTAGGACCTTGCCACCAAGGAGTAGTATGAGATGTAACCGTAATTTTTCCTGATTTAGCTTCCTTGATGTCTCTTCACTTCCCTGATACAGATTCTTCCCCACCTCCACAAAACCTGTTTGACTTCAGCTTCCTTGACCCAGCTTCCTGGTCTGGGGGCATAAAAGGTCTCAGCAATGCTTAGTCAGGGTCTTTCGGACTTGGTGGGTGCCTGAGACTATCATACCCTGATAACTTACAGATGAGTTTCCAGATGGAGACAAGGAGGACTGAGTTCAGAGAAGCTAAATGTCACCATATCCTTGTATATTCTTGCTATGTTAAGACAGAGAAATTACATTGTGCTTGAAACAGTATCAATAGTATATTTCAATGACATAGCATGTTCAATACTAGGAAGAAAAGTTAATGAAATTACTAGGAGAAATAGAAAAACTATAATAGTTGGTGATCTTAACATACCACATTCTTTTAAAAAACAGTTTATTATTTTTTATTTTTCAAGTAGCAAATATTTTTTAAATTAATCTACCCTTCCCATTATCTCCTCATACCCCCTATCAAGCAAATTTTTAAAAAAGCACTAAAACATTTCTCAACATATAGATACTTGTTTGGCAAAACAAATTCACATATTAACCACATCTTAATATGTATGTCATATCTCTTCCTGGATTTTATGTTCATCACTGTGTCGAGGGGGAGGGGGAGGGAATAGCATATTTTCTCTTCATTCTTTTGGTTTCATGTTTATCATTGCTTTTAATCAGAATTCTAAATAGAAATTCAGAAAATCAAAGAGGGAAATAAAGTGAAAAAAACTTATTGAACTAATAGATAAAACTAGGAGGCTTTGGGGGAGATTAGTAAAATATATAAAATATTCTAAAATGTTAATATAAAAAATGAAAAAAGGAGAATTCATAACAAATTAAGAAGAAACAAAGAATGAGGAACTGTTTTGCCTCATTATATGTAAGCAAAATCGATAAGTTAAATGAAATGGATATTTACAAAGAAATAAAATATTTATATTAACGGAACAAAAAATAGACATTTTAAATAACACAATTCCAGAAAAACAAATTTAACAAGCTATAAAATGAACTCCCAAAGAAAAATCCTCAAGACTAGATATATTTATATGTGAATTGCATCAAACATTCAAAGAACAATTAACTCTAGTATTACACAAACTATTTGAAAAAATAGGAAAAAAAAATCTCACCAACTTCCATTTGTGATACAAATGCAGTCCTGATACTTACGCCAGCTAAAAATAAAGCACAGAAGTAAGACTTACAGACCAATTTCCCCAATTAATATCAAAGCAAAATTATTGAATATAATATTAACAAAAGCTACAATGGTATTAAAATATTACACATGATGACTAGGTTTATTTTATATCAGGGATGCAAAGTTTATTCATTATTAAGAACTTGATAAAAATAACAGACCACATTGGTAATAAAATATTTAAAATTACATGGCTATATCAATAGATACATAAAAGGTTTTTGAAAATACAGCAATCATTTTTGTTAAAAATATTAAAAAGCATGAGAATAAATGGACTATTCCTTAATATGGTAAAAATATCTATATAAACCAAAGAGTTAGGATTCTCTGCAATGGAGAAATATAAAAACCCTTTCCAATAAGACTAGAGGCAAAACAAGTATGTCCATTGTCACATCCATTAATTGATGCAATTTTAGAAATGCTTGCTGTAGTAAATAGACAAGGAAAACAATTTGGTGGAATAAACACAGGCAAAAAGGGGGGGAAAGACCACTTTTTAAAGATTATATAATGGTTTAGTTAGAGAACTCCAGAGAGTCAACTAAAATTCATTGAAACAGTAAATAACTCCAGAAAAGCAGCAGGATATAAAATAAACCCACATCAATTATCAGCCTTCCTATATATTACTACCCCTTGAGCACTATCTTGTTGTGGTGGAAGGACTTGCATAGCTCCATAAAATTAAGAACTATGCTGTGCAGGGTTACCCAAGATGGACAGGTCATAGTGGAGAATTCTAACAAAAGGAGCTTCTGGAAAAGGAATTGGAAAACCTCTCTTAATATATCTTTGCCAAGAAAACCCTATGTACATGAGAGTGTAAAAGCTAGCTTGAAGCTTGGCATAAAAAAATACCTAAAGACCTTGGCAACAGGTCCCACTACTTTATGATAAATAGAAGGGGAAGAAATGGAAGCAATGTCAGATTTTATATTCTTGGGATCAGAGTTCACTGCTGATGGTGACTGCAGTCATGAAATTCAAAGACACTTCCCCCTTGCACGGAAAGTTATGGCAAATCTGGACAGCATACTAAAAAGCAGAGGCATTATCTTGCTGATAAAGGTCTGTGTAGTTAAAGCTATGGTTTTTCCAATAGCAATATGTGGCTGTGAGAGGTGCATTATAAGGAAAGCTGAGCACGTTCTGGGACAGCAAGGAGGTCAAATCAGCCAATACTTAAAGAAGTTAATTTAGGCTCTTCACTGGAAAGTCAAATACCGAAGCTGAAGCTTAAATACCTTGGCTACATAAATGAGAAGACAGGACTCACTGGAAAAGACCTTGATGTTGGGAAAGACTGAAGGCAAAAGGAAAAGGGGCCAGCAGAGGATGAGATGGATAGATAATGTTGTCAAAATAATGAACATGAACTTGGACAGACTTTGAGAGACAGTGGAAGGTAAGAGGGCCTGGTGTGCTATGGTTCATGGGGTCCCAAAGAATCAGACACAACTGAATGACTGAACAACATATATTATCAACAAAACCCAGGAGGAAGAAATAGGGAAATTCCATTCAAAATAACTATAGAATATGTAAAATATCTGGAAGTCCACCTACCAAGGCAGCTAAGTGGCAGAATAGAGAACATAGGACCTGGAGTCAGGAAGCTCTAAGTTCAAATTCAGCCTCAGACACTTGCCAGCTGTGTGATCCTGGGCAAATCTGTCTGCTCCACTTTCCTCATCTGTAAAATGGGCATAATAATAGTAACTATCTGCCAGGGTTATTGTTAAGATAAAATGAGATAATATTTGTAAAGCCCTTTGCAAACCTTAAAGTGCAATATAAATACTAGCCATTTTTAGCTATAATATAATTATAAAACACTTTTTTTTAAAGACAGGTCTAAATAATTGGAGACATAATTGCTCAGGTTGGGCCATGCTAATATAATAAAAGTGACATTTTCTTAGTTAATTTATTGATTCAGTGCCATACCAAAACAACCAAAGGATCAATTTATAGAACCAGAAAAAAGGTAATTTCAAATTCATCTGGAAAAGCGAAAGGTAAAAGAATCTCAAAGGAAATTTTTTTAAAAAGTAAGAAGAAAAGGAGCATACTAGTCCCAGATTCCAAACTATATTACAAAGCAGTAATCATCAAAACTATTTGATGCTGATTTAAAAATAGTAAAGCTGATTAGTGGAACAGTTTAGGTACAAAAGATCCAGAAGTAAATCAACATAATAGCATAATGTTTGATAAACTTAAAGACCTCAACTACTTGTGTTAAGTATTCATTATTGGATAAAAAGTACTGGGAAAACTTGAAAAGAATCTGGTAGAAATTAAGTTAAAATCAATATCTTAGACCATTTATCACCATAAGCTCCAAATGGACATAGGAACTAGATAGAAAAGGTCATATCATTAACAAATGAGAAGGGCAAGTAAGGAGATTCCCTTCACAACTATTAATAAATGGAGAGTTGTTGACTAAAGAAGACATAGAGAGGATCACAGTCAATAGAAAGGACAATTTTGGGGGGCATAAAATCAAAAGGTTTTGTGCAATCAAAATAAATGTAATCAGAAGAGAAACAGTTAACTGAAAAATGTTTTCAGCAAAATCATCTGATAAAAATTTTATATCTAACCCATACAGGTCGTTGATTCAAAGACATAATAGATGAATTGTCAAAGGATACGATCGGGCAGTTCTTAAAACAATAAAGACAAGCTATCAACAATCACATAAAAAAATGCTCCAAACCATTAATAGTTAGATAAATGTAAATTTAAGCAACTTTGTTGTTTCACATCATATTGACAAAGATGACAGAAAAGCAAAATGAAAGGTCTTGGAAGGGTTATTGGAAGACAGGCATACCAAGGACCTGTTGGTTGTACTGTGAACTGGTCCAACAATTCTGGAAAGTAATTTGTAACTATGCCCCCAAAATCACACACATCCTTTACTGATGATACAGCTACTAGGATTTTACCCCAAAAAGATCAGAGAGAAAGGAATCATATGTACAGAATACTTATAGCAGTACTTTTCATTTGAGCAAAGCATTGGAAATTAAGATGATGTCCATCAATTGGGGAATACGGTATGTGAATGGAATGGAATAGTATTATTCAGTAAAGAAATGATAGAAAATTCAGAAATACCTAGAAAAGCTTATATGAATAGATACAGAGTGAAATGAGAAATAGGAGAATATATGATCACAACATTATAAAGGAAAAGAATTGTGAAAGATTTAAGACCTATGATCAAAGCAATAACTCCAGAAGACTGATGACACGTTAAATATGCCTCTAACATTTTGGCAGAGAAATTGTGGAGTACAAGCATGAAATGAGATATACATTTTCAGTTACTGCCAATGTATAGACTTGTTATAAAGTAGGACGTTTATTTCTTTTTTGGAGTGAAGGGATTTAGGGAAGCAATTGGGGACATACCATTGATGCAAAAGAAAGGAGAAAAGAATGAAATGAGAATTAATCCTTAAAAACACAGAAAGGAGAATAGAAATAAATTTAGAAGAAGATACAAACAAGCAGGGCAATGTTGTAACTACCATGTAAAATTTGAAACATATATGTGTGTATAATACATATTTACATATACATATGCATATATATGATCTTCAAGCTGTACTTAGATTTAGGTTTTTATCTTTTTTTATGCTTCTTTGTATAAGGAAAAGTTCGTGGTTGTTGATATTTGTCAAGTTTGTAATAATAAAAAGGAAAATTTAAATAAGGGGAAAAGAGATAATCAGGGAAACTAAATTATGTTTAACGGCTCCATACATGATAAAACATAATACTAAATATTCACTGAATGTCATATCATTTAAGTACTTAAAGAAGAAACTAATAAAATTACAGGAATAAATTAAAAGCAAAACAATAATTTTGGTGACTTCAATATGTCCTTTTCAGACCTAGACAAATATAATAGAAAGATAATCAAGAAACATATTAAGTAACAACACAACTTTAAAAAAATTATATGTGATAGACCTCTGGCTATTTTATTTAGTTACCAAGTGGAAGTCATAAGGAACACCTCTATTTACCAGCTTTGCATAGCACCTTTGTAAAAACTGACCATGTGGTAGGAATAAATAATTCAAATCAATGCATAAAAGCAAAAATATTAAAACATATCATTTACAGACAACAATGCATTAAAATTATAACTATTCAAGAGGATTTCAAGAAAGGGTTCACACATAACTATTGATTAAATCATATGTGTCCAAAGAATGTGCATTCGTGGGGACTGTTTTACTTTTCTATTTTCATCTCCAGTGGATCATAGTTCCTAGCACATAGTAGGTCTTTTGTTTTTTTGCCCCATTAATTTGTTACAAGTGAATGTTCTAAAGGAAGCAGTGTTTAGTTACTGGGAGGTGACAATGATGTAAAGAAAAGAGAATTAACAAAATGTTTAATTTATCATTGGGAAAACATCATCATCCTGCAAGATCAGCCTTGGTAGTCTTCTTCATCACCACACTCTGTCCCTCTGATTGGAGAGTGGAGCCATGAACTACCAAACTTCCATTTAAGGAGGGAATTTGGCTCAGAATTTCTCCTCATTTCTAAACTGGCTATAGAACTTTGGAATTTCTTTGAATTTTCCTCCATGTCTCTGTGTATCTTCTCTGCTACTCCCTTTCCCTAAACCCCTGACTCCCTCCCATTTTCAGCTTCCTTTTGTGTATTGTCTACCCCCAAAGCTCGTTCACTCTGTTAATTTTCTGGTATATTCTAATCTGTATAACTTTTCTGATTTCTATTTGTAATTTGCCTGGGAAAATGAGTTTACTTATTACTCACTATTTGTGATGGTCTGTTGTGTAACTAGCATTTGGAAGGAAGGAGTCAAACTGGCAAATGTACTAAGAGAGACCATCTCCCATTCTCTTTTAAAGAAGAGTGACCAGAAAAGTAAGCAGCATTTTTGTTCTGAACCAACCAAACATTCCCCTGGACCAGCATTATTTAGAGAAGTAGGTAGATATAATTCCAATTTTAGTACTCCCCTCTTAAATTAGAACAATTACCCTGTTGCCCTCAAAGCAAGATTCCAATGCTTCCCCTTCAGCAACGTATTTAAACAACTGTCCATTTTATATGGATATGTACACTTTGCACAAAGTAACTATAGAAGAATATATACAATACAGTCAACATTTACTAAGTATCTACTATGTGTCAGGCTGTGTGCTAAGAAAAAGGACAGTCTCTGCCCTTAAGGAGCTCACAATCTAATGGGGGAAGGGGGTGCCAGAGAGTACCCAGTGTGAAGGTATGATGATGGTGGAGTCCAAACCAAGCCAAGCCACTGCTGGAAAATGAAGAGGTGGTTTGGATTCCAAGCCTTCTATAAAGGGAAGCTTTGGAGATTTTTTTTTCTCCACCCTCCAACCCTCCAATCAATTCAAGTTCAACTTTCAACAAAGATATACCTACATTCAGTCTCTTTTATTGGTGGTGCTTTCTGGTCCAAATCTGGAGAGGTAGCCCTTGCTTGACCCCAGGAGAGCTCTCTTTCAGTCAAAGGGCACCTAGCTGCAGCCTTTCTAACTTCTCAGTTCTGTAATTTGATTTCTGACCTAACTCAACTCTCTTCAAAGTTACCAGCAATCTCTTAATTGCCAAACTGGATGATCTTTTCTCAGCCCTAATAATTTTCAACCTATCTGCTGCATAAGACTGTTAACTACCCACTCATGAATATTATTCTTTCCTCTCTGGATTTTACTAATACCACTCTTCTCTGATGAGCCTCCTACCAGTCTGCTGGCTCCTTCTCTGTTTCCTTTTTCTGGCTCATGACTACTCATGATCACAAACTATGGACATTCTCCATTGTTCTTTCCTGGGCCCTCTTCTCTTCTCCCACTATACTGTCTGTCTTGGAAACCTCATACTTTTCTGTGAGTTTAACTATCATGTCTATGCAAATGATTTAGAGATTTAGATACACAGTTCCAGTTTCTCTCTTAAGGTTCAGTCCTGGATCACCAATGTCTGTTGGGCATTTCAAACTGGATATCCTGGGGACATTTTAAATTCAGCATATCTAAAACTTAACCCATTTTCTTTCCTTTCTAAGTCTCACCCCTCTTCCAAACTTCCCTTTCTGTCAAAGTTACCACTGTCATTCTGTTGTCTCAAGTTCATATTCTTGTCAATATCCTGGACTCCTCATTTACTTTCATCCCACATATCCATTAACTTGCCAAATCTTGCTATTTCTACCTTCACAACATCTCTTTAATCTGATCCTTTCTTCCTGCTCACACAGCTACTGAGTTTAAGACCTCACCTCTCACCTAGATTATTACAATAGACTTCTAATTAGTATCCCTCATTAGTATCCCTATACACAGCTGTCAAGGTAAATTTCTTTAAGTATTGATGTAAACATCTGACTCTACTTCTTGTCTATTACCTGTGGTATAAAATTTAAACTCCTTTGATTAGCATTTAAAATATTATATCACCTGGCCCTAAACTGTATTTCCAACTTCAATGGTCTCTCCTATACTCTATTATGATCACAAAAACCTGGAAACTAAAGGGATGCCCATTAATTGAGGAACCTCAGAATTGCTTTAATTTGTATTTCTCTTATTAGTAGTGATTTGGAGCATTCTTTTTCATGTGGTTACAAATAGCTTGGGTTTCTTTTCTTGAGAACTACCTATTTATATCCTAAGACCGTTTATCAGTTGGGAGATGGCTCTTATTCTTATAACTTTGAATCAGTTCCTTGTGTATGGGACGGCGAAGACCCCTACCCAAATTGACCACTCAGGAGTCGATTCAAGTAGGGTGCAGAAAATTTATTAGAATCTCATGAGAAGCGGGCAGTCCCACTGCGAGCCGAAAGAACAACAGAAATGCTCATAGCAGGAGGGCCGCTCCCCTGAGCGTGTGTGCAGTTTTTATACATCAGTCCTTATCTAACATCACATGACTGAGGCCTCCAGGCTTCAGCTAATCAAGCTAACAGTTACATACCGGACTGTGAGTTCTTCACCTATCTCATACACTTGTGTCATGGAAATTAGATCTTTGCCACAGAAACTTGCTGTAAAGATTTTTCACAGTTAATTGTTTCCTTTTTTATTGGATTTATTTGTGCAAAACCTTTCTAATTTGATGTAATCAAAATTATCCACTTTGTCTTCTATAATTCTCTCTATCTTTTGTTTATTTGTGATCTTTTTGTCTATCCAGAGCTCCAATAAGTAATTTTTTCCATCTCCTTTGACCCAGCTACACCACTTCTAGGCCTATATTTTCCAAAGAGGAAAGAAATAGGAAACGGTCATATGTGTACTTAAATATTTAGAGCAGCTTCTTTTATGGTGGCAAAAAACCCTCCAAATTAAAAGGAATCTACCCCCACTCACATAGTAGGGAACCCAGAGGCCTCTATGTTAGACAGTCTGGATGTGCTCTAAAGACCTCTCAAGTTTGCCTCTATGTAAGGTGAACTGGGCATGCCCAGACAAGCCTGGGGTGCCCAGGGAAATATTTTGTTTTTATATCACCAAATGTATCCCTTCCTCTACCCCTTTCTAATTCTTTTTTTAAACATTCATTTAAATTTTGTTTTCTTTTTTTGTGAGGCAATTGGGGTTAAGTGACTTGCCCAGAGTCACACAGCTAGTGAGAGTTATGTGTCTGAGACCAAATTTGAACTCAGGTGCTCCTGACTCCAGGGCCAATGCTCTATCCAATGCACCACCTACCTGCCCCCCATTTTAAAAAATTTGAGTGCCAAATTCTCTCCCTCCATCCATCCTCTCCTCCACCCACTGAGAAAGCAAGCAATATGATACCCATTATACTGTACATATGAAGGCATGTAAAGCACATTTCCATATTAGCTGTGTTGCAAAAAAAAAAAGAAAGAAAAAGAAAGTAAAAAAAATATGATTCAATCCACACTCAGAGTTCATCAATTCCCTCTCTGGAGGTGGGTAGCACTTTTCATCATGAGTCCTTTGGATTTATTGTGAATCATTGCATTAATCAGAGAAGCTAACTCTTTCACACTTGATCATTGTTACAATATTGCTGTTATTGTGTGCAATGGTTTTCTGATTCTGCTTACTTTACTTTGCATCAATTCATAGAACTCTTCCCAGGTTTTTCTGAAGCCGTCTCCCCTCATCATTTCTTAAAGCACAATAATATTCCAACACTACCATATGCTATCACTTTTTCAGCCATTCCCTAACTCATGAGTATGCCCTCAGTTTCCAATTCTCTGTTATCACAAAAAGAGCTGCTATAATATTTTTTGTACGTATAGATACTTTTCCTTTTTCTTTGATCTCTTTGGGAGATAGACCTAGTAGTGGTATTGCTGGGTCAAAAGGCATGCACAATTTTATAGCTCTTTGGAAGTACTTCCAAATTGTTTTCCAGAATGCTTGGATCAATTCACAACCCCACCAATAGTATATTAGTGCCCCTATTTTTCCACATCCTCTGAAACATTTGTTATTTTCTAACATGTTTGCCAATCTGATAAGTGTGATGTGGTACCTCAGAGTTGTCTTAATTTGCATTTCTCTAATCAATAATGGGTAGCTAGGTGGTACAGTAGATGGAGTGCCATGCCTAAAGTCAGGAAGACTCTTCCTGAGTTCAGATCTGGCCTTAGACACTAGCCGTGTGACCCTGGACAAGTTACTTTAACCCTATTTGTTTCAATTTCCTCATCTGTTAAATGAGTAGGAAATGGAAATGGCAAGCCACTTCAGTATCTTTGCCAAGAAAGCCCCAAAGGGGTCAGATATCATTGAAACAACTGAACAACAATCAATAGTAATTTAGAGCATTCTTTCAGGTGACTATTAATAGTTTTGATTTCTTCTGAAAACTTCCAATGCATACTCTTTGACCATTTTTCAATTGGTTAATGGCTCTTCTTTTTATAAATTTGGCTCGGTTCCCTATATACTTGAGAAAAGAGTTCTTTATCAGAAAAAACTTGTGGTAAATTCCCCTCTCCCCCCAGTTTTCTGCTTTCCTTCTAATTTTGGCTGCATTGGTTTTGTTTGTGCAAAACCTTTTTAATTTCATGTAATCAAAATTATTCATTTTATCTCTGGTGTGGTTCTTGTATGGCCATAAAAATCTTCCTTTATCCGTAGATCTGACAAGCAGTTTTTTCCACGCTCCCCTAATTTGCTTATGATAACATACTTTATGTCTAAATCAAGTACCCATTTTGACCTTATTTTGGTATATATTGTATTTCTGCCAAACTGCTTTGCAGTTTTCCCAGAAATTTTTGTCAAATAGTGAGTTTTTACCCCCCAAACTTGAATCTTTTGGTTTATCAAACACTAGATTACTGTAGTCTTACCTCTGTATATTATGTACCTAATCTATTCCATTGATCCAACACTATTTCTTAGCAAGTATCAGATCTAGGTGTTATCTACTTCCATTTGGTGAGTGAGTTCATCCCATTCATATTTGCAGTTATGATTACTATGTATTTTCTTCACCCTATTTTCTTCTGTTGATTCTTCTTCTTCTTCTTCTTCTTCTTCTTCTTCTTCTTCTCTTCTTCTTCTCTTCTTCTTCTTCTTCTTCTTCTCTCTTTTTACCTTTGTCTCCCTCAAAAGTTTGTTTTGCTTCTGTCTACTGTCTCGATCTCTCTCTTATCACTCCCCTTCCTCCTTGCCTCTTAGCCCTTTCTCCTCTTACTTCCTTGTTGGGTAAGATAGATTTCTATGCCCAAGTGAATGTATACATATATTCTTTCCTCTTTGAACCTTCAGATGAGAGTAAGGTTCAAGCATTATCCCCCACCCTACTTTCCCCTCCAGAGTATTTAACTGTATCTTGCACATCTCTTTTATGTGAGATAATTTTACCCATTTTCCTTTCTCCTAGTGCATCCCTTTTTCCCATCCTTCTATTCGTTTTTTGAGATCTCAGCCTAATCAATTCACGCTCATGCCTTCTGTCTGTGTAGATTCCTTCTAACTGTCCTAATAATGATAAAGTTCTTAGGAGTTACATGTATCATCTTCCCGCATAGGAATGTAAAGAGTTTAACTTTATTAAGTCCTTTAAGATTTGTCTTTCATGTTTACCTTTTTATGCTTCTCTCAATTGTTGTGTTTGAAAGTCAGATTTTCTATTCAACTCTGGTCTTTTCATCAGGAAAACGTCTTCTATTTAATAAAATGTCCATTTCCCCTCAAAGGATTATACTCAGTTTTTCTTGGTAGATTATTCTTGGTTGTAATCTTAGCTCCTTTGTCTTCTGGAATATCCTGTTCTAAGCCCTTTGCTCCTTTATCATGGGAGCTGATAAATCATGTGTGATCCTAACTGTAGTTCCATGGTATTTGAACGTTTTCTTTCTTGCAGTATTTTCTCCATGACTTGGGATCTCAGGAATTTGTCTATAATATTCCTGGCAGTTTTCATTTTGAGCATTCTTTTAAGAAGTGATTAGTGGATTCTTTCAATTTCTATTTTGCACTCTAGTGTGAAAAATCTGAGCAGCTTTCTTTTATAATTTCTTGAAATATGGTGTTTAGGCTTTTGTTGTTCATGGCTTTTAGGCAGCCCAATAATTCTGAAATTATTTCTCTTTGATGTACTTTTCAGGTCACTTGTTTTTTCTATTGAGATATTTCATATTTTCTTTTGGTTTTCATTATTTTAAGTTTGTCTTATTGTTTTTTAATGTTTTATGGAGTCATTAGCATTCATTTGATTAATTGTAATTTTTTGTTTTCTTTTGGTTTGTCTAGGCAATGGGGTTAAGTGACTTGCCCAAGGTCACACGCTAGTAAGTGTTATGTGTCTGAGGCCAGATTTGAACTCAGGTCCTCCTGAATCCAGGGCCAGTGCTCTGTCCACTGTGCCACCTAGCTGCCCCAATTAATTCTAATTTTTAAATAATTATTTTCTTCAGTTAGGTTTTGCACCTCTTTTTCCATTTGGCCAATTCTGCTTTTTAAGGAGTTATTTTTATTTTTAAGGAGTTAGTATTTTTGTGCCTCTTTTACCAAGCTGTTGATTCTCTTTTCATAATTTTCTTTCATTGTTTTCATTTCTTTTCCCAATTTTTCTTCTACCACTCATATGATTTTTTCCTAAAATTTATTTTGGGGGCATTAGGGATTAAGTCACTTGCCCAGAGTCACACAGCTCGTAAGTGTCTGAGGCTGTCCTCCTGACTCCAGGGCTGTCTTACTTGATTTTTAAAGTAATTTTTTACTCTTTAAAAAAAGACTTTCTTTAGTTCTTCTAGGAATTCTTGTTGGACTTTTATATAATCTACATTTTAAAAAATTTTTATTCATTTTGAACATAAATACAAAAAGAGAAAAAGAGAGAACATTTACATACAGCAAAACATAAAAAGAAGATTCAATATAAACCATAAATTTATATTTCATACTGTTTACTTTTTTGAAAAGCTATGCAATAAATACTACCCATCATTTTCAAAGCTATCCCACTTTTCTGTGCTTCCTTCTAAGTTTTCTTTTGTTCTCTACTATGTACTTTTTATTTTTTTCTCCCTTATTCCCCACTCTGTGCTAGAGATGGTTACTATTAGACACAAATGTGTGTGTATATGTATATATGTGTGTGTGTGTATGTGTAAATATGTGTATGTGTATCTTTACATATATACGTAAAACATAGCAGACATACTTCTATTTATTAGTTCTTTCTCTGGATGTGAAAAGCATCCTCCTTTATAGGTCCTCTGTAGTTGATTTGAGTATTTATAATATTCCACCATAATCATATACCGCAACTTGTTTAGCCATTCCCCAATTGATGGGCATCCCCTCAATTTCCAGTTTTTTGCTGCCACAAAGAGTGCCTATGAATATTTTAGAACATATAAGTTCTTTTCATTTTTCCCTAATCACTTTAGGAAACAGACCTAATAATAGTATTGCTGGGTCAAAGGGTATATAGTTTTATAACTCTTTTGGCCTAATTCCAGATTGTCCTCAAAAATGTTTGAATCAATTCACAGTTCCACCAATAGTGAATTAGTGTCCTAATTTTTCCATATCCCCTCCAACTGTTGTCACTTTCCCCTTCTATCATTTTAGCTAATCTGATGGGTGTAAAATGATATCTCAAAACTGTTTTAATTTGCATTTCTCTAATCAATAATGTTTTAGAAGGAGCAGCTAGGTGGTGTAGTGGATAGAGCACTGGCTCTAGACTCAGGAGGACTTGAGTTCAAATCTGACCTCAAACACTTGACCCTTACTAGTTGTATGACCCTGGGCAAGTCACTTAACCCCATTGCCTAGCTCCCCCCAAAAATGATTTAGAGCATTTTTATATGACTATATGTAGTTTTGATTTCTCTACCAAAAATTGCCTATTTATATCTATGACCACTTATCAGTTGGAGGAAATGACTCATATTCTTATAAATTTGACAAAGTTCTTTATATATTTGAGATATGAGACCTTAATTTGAGAAACTGTATAAAATTTTCTCCCAGTTTTCTGTTTTCCTTTTATTCTTGGCTACATTGGATTTATTTGTACAAAATCTTTTAAATTTAATGTAATTGAAATTATCTATTTTATAACTCACAATGCTTTCTATGTCTTGTTTATTCATATTTTTTTCTCCTATCAATAAGTCTGATAGGCAAATGTTCTATGTTCTAATTTTTTTTAATGATATCTTTTTAGTTTATGTAACAAGTTTGACCTTATCTTGGTAAATGGTATAAGATATTGGTTTATGCCCAGTTTCTGTCAGACTGCTTTCTGGCTTTTTCAGTAATTTTTTTTAACCAAATAATGAATTCTTTTCTCTAAAGCTTAAATATTGCCATTTGTCAAACATAAAGTTACTATAATCATTTGCTACTGTGTATTGTATGTCTACTCTGTTGCACTGCTCTACCTTTCTATTTCTTAGCCAGTGCCAGATGTTTTGATACTTATTTTCTTATAGTCCTTCCTTTACATTTTCCCCATGAATTCCTTTGATATTCTTGACTCTTTATTCTTCCAAATGAGTTGTTATTTTTTTCTAGTTCAGTAAATTTTTTTTTGTAATTTAATTGGGAGAGCATTAAATAAAAAGATTAATTTAGGTAAAATTATCATTTTTATTATATTGGCTCTGCCTACCCATGAACAATTAATATTTCTCCAATTATTTAAATTTGGCTTCACTTGTATAAAAATATTTTATAATTATATAATTATATATAATTATAATTATATAGTTCCTGGGTTTGTTTTGGTAGGTATATTCCCAGGTATTTTATACTGTTTGCAATTATTTTATTTATTTATTTTTGGTTAGTCAATGGGGTTAAGTGAGTTGCCCAGGGTCGCACAGCTAATAAGTGTCAAGTGTCTGAGGCCATATTTGAACTCAGATCCTTCTGACTCCAGAGCTGGTGCTCTATCCACTGCTCTACCTAGCTGCCCCCTACAATTATTTTAAATGGAGTATCTGTTACTAACTTCTCTTGCAGGATTTTGTTGGTGATATATAGACATGCCGATGATTTATGTGGGTTTATTTTATTCCTGCTACTTTTCTAAAATTATTATTTCCATTAACTTTTTAGTCAAATCTTTAGGATTTTCCTTTTCTTATTGCTATTGCTAGGATTTATAATATGATACTGAATAATATTGGTGACTGAATAATATTGTTTCACTTCTGATCTTATTGGGAAGGCTTCTAGCTTATTCTTATTACAAATAATGCTTGTTGATGGTTTTAGGTAGATGCTTCTTATCATTTTAAGGAATCACTTTATACTTATGCTTTCTAGTGTTTTAAATAGAAATGAGTGTTGTGTTTTATCAAAAGCATTTTCTGCATCTATTGGTATAATCATATGATTTTTGTTACATTTGTTACTGATATTATCAATTATGTTAATAATTTTCCTTATATTAGACCTCTCCTGCGTTCCTGGTATTAACCCCACTTGATCACAATGTATACTTTTGTAATATATTGTAGTCTCCTACCTAGTATTTTATTTAGAATTTTTGCATCCAGATTCATTAATGAAATTGGTCTATAATTTTCTTTCTCTGTTTTTTACTCTTCCTGGTTTAGGTATAACTATCTTATCTGTTTCATTTAAAGAAGTTTGGTAGGACTCCTTCTTTGCCTATTATTCCACACAATTCATTTAATATTAGAATTAGTTGATCTTTAAATGTTTGGTAGAATTTACTTGTAAATATATCTGATCCTGATGCTTTTTTCTTAGGAACCTCATTTATGGTGTGTTCAATTTCTTTTTCTAAAAGAGGTTTATTTAGATATTCTATTTCCTCCTCTGTTAATCTAGGCAATTTATATTTTTGTAAGTGTTCTTCCATTTTGCTTAATTTTTTTTATTTATTGGCATCTAATTGGGCAAAATAACTCCTTAAAATTACTTTGATTTCATTTTCATTAGTGGCATATTCAACCTTTTCATTTTTAAAACTAGTGATTTGATTTTCTTCTGTCTTTTTAAAAATCATATTAACCAATTGATTATCTGTTTTATTGTTTTTTCATAACACCAACTCCTAGTTTTATTTATTAATTCAATGATTTTCTTACACTCAGTTTTATTAATCTCATCTTTAATTTTTAAGATTTCCAATTTGATGATTAATTTGGAATTTTTAATGTCTTCTCAATCTGCATTTTTCTTTAAGGTTTTGCTTATAGATGTTTTGACATCATTATCTTCTTCTGAATTTCTGTTTTGAGTTTCCCTGTTATCATAGCAGCTTTATATGGTCAGGTTCTTTTTGTTGTAATTTAATCATTTTTCCAGCCTGTTTCTTGACTCTGAATTTTATGTTAGTTAGGTTATGCTCACTTTAAGGGGTGGAGTGGGGTGGGGTTCATTGTCCCAAGCTTTAGGCTTTTTCACCTTGCTGTTTTCACAGCTAATTCTGTGGTGCTTCTAAGATATGATGGGGGAGATGTAAGGTTATTCTTTCCTAATCTGTGCTGGTCATTATCCAGGAAGAGCCCCAGCTCCCTTGCTTTGTAAGCACCCCTCGTTCTGCCCTGGAACTGGTACCAGTAATTAGGGCCCCTGCTCCCTTGTGACCCCAAGTGCTACTCTCCACCCCTTCCTGCTCTAGAACTGGAAGCTGGAAGTGGTAATGGAGCTGCTGAATGGTCACCAGTCTTGCACCCAAATCCTACACAGGGGTCCCCTGTTGCTGTTGCTGCTACTATCACCACTGCAATCTCCAAGGTCCCATAGCTGTTATTATTGCTGCACTGCATCCTGGGGCAGCCCCCCATCCCAGCATCACAGACCTCGCTTTCTGACCTCCTAAGCTATCTTGGGTTGGAAAAATGTCTTTACTCAACTTTTTTTTTGCCTATACCACTCCAAAATTCTGTTTAATGCATTATTTTAAAGTTGTTTGGAGGGGAATATTGAGAGAGTTTGGCTTATGCTCCCTCTACTCCACCATCTTGGCTTTCCCTCTAATCCTTTTTAAAAAAAAATCCTATGAACCCTAGTCAAATGTAATTTATTCAGTACATGTAATAGAAAAGTGTACTATTCTTTTTTTATTCATCCTCATGCTTTTCATTTATTGTTGGGTTTTTCATATGTGCATTTGAGATTAGAAGGAAGATGATGTCTAGATTTCATGATTTCATCAGCCTAGGAAACTCCCAGGTAAGAAATTCATTCCACCAGTTCAGATGGACAACTGTCCTTCAACTTGGAGTCTTAGCAAACTAAGTGGGTGGTTAAGTGAAGTGCCTATGATAACAGCCAAGATGTGTCAGAGGTGGGCATTGAACCAAGATGTCCCGGACTCTAAGGCCTGTTCTCTAACCACTATACCAGTTTGCCTTTCCCTTTTAGTGTGCTATCCTGTAATGCTCCACAATCCACTCTCTCCCCGCAATCTTTGCACAGCTTAAGTTCTCACTTCTGATGGAGAGTTAAGCCTCTTGAAGGAGTAGTCAGAAAATGGTGTGGTTGAAGTCTTGGACTTAGAATTCAGAATTTCAACCAGACATCTGCAAATTTTTAATGGATGCTGAAAGAGGATACTGGATCATGCTGTCTTCTAAAAAATACACACGCACACACACAAATTGATATTGTCTTCAGAGACACAGTACCATAAATTTAATTATGTGAGAAAAAAACCTGAACTTTCATATTTTCTAATCCATATTGTTCAGATTGTCGGGATAGGCCTACTTTGGCCAGTATTCTTAAACTGTGCTTAGTCCAGACATATGAAATGGCTGCATGCAGTGGTTTTAAACATATCTGTGGAAACAAATGAATTTTGTATGTGTAGCATTTTTTTTGGGGGGGGTGAGGCAATTGGGGTTAAATGACTTGCCCAGGGTCACACAGCTAGTAAGTGTCAAGTGTCTAGTCAGAGACCAGATTTGAACTCAAGTCTTCCTGACTCCAAGGCTGGTACTGTATCCACTGCACCACCTAGCTGCCCCTTATGTGTAGTATTTTACAGTAAGGTTACATTTTATTCCAAACCAAATGTTTTCCATAAATACAAATACATATCTGGTCTTATTACTGCAAATATATAAGAACTTAAAAGGTAAGCAAGTCTACCTTAGTTTGGAATACATTCAGTTTCAGAATGGGGTGAATATTGTTGCAGAAACTCTTATAAACACTGAAAACCCTGGCA
The DNA here is from genome assembly GCF_003287225.1 of Phascolarctos cinereus. NCBI lineage: Eukaryota > Metazoa > Chordata > Mammalia > Diprotodontia > Phascolarctidae > Phascolarctos > Phascolarctos cinereus. Next base: position 61,292,208 of record NW_027556098.1, read on the forward strand.
CATAAAAGACCATTTACAACTATTTGGCCTTGAGAGAGGGCACAGAGCCACCCTAACAGATGGGCTGAAGTACTAGACTGCCAGAATTAGCACAGACATTGAGCCTAGATATTAGGAAGCTGTGTCCCTAAACAGCACATACGGTATCTGCCCAAAGCTGAGAAAGTAGAGGCCAAAGAAGGCAGATAATTTTTGTCCTTTCTTTCCAAGTACGAATTACTACCCCTTTGGCAAAAAAGTGAACCTTTTTCTTTTGTCACATTACTCACTGGACATGGTGGAAGCAGGGAATCTCCTTGATTCTAATTAAGTATATACTGTGTAACACATGTCAATGTGGGAACTCCTCTCACCCAAGGTAGAGTCCATAACTTAGTAGGTAAATATTACAGTTTCCTAAGGTTTAAGTGAAGTGATGACTTGCACATTATCTCATGTCAGCAATAGGATTTGACCTCAGATCTTTCTGACCTGAGTCCAGTACTGTATCACACAGAGTCTTTCTCTCTCCTTCTCCTCCTTTCCTTTTCTTTCTTCTCCTCTCCTCTCCCTGCCTCTCATCTCTCTCGTTTCCTTCCTTCTCTCTCACTCACTATTCTTCACTTTTCTCTCACTATATCTCTTCACTCCCTTCCCTCCTTCACTTTATCTCTCATCTTCCATGTCTGACTCTATCTCTCTGACTCTCTTTATATCTGGACAGAAGAGCATATTTGAAAATAATGCTTTTGTTGAAATGTTTTAAAATTGCATATTAAAGCAACAATGATTTTGCTCCATTATTTACAATCCATGATCTGTTTGAGGAGGGGGTGGTAAGCAGACATAGGATGGCACTGGCTTAGCTTTGCTAGTGGAAACATGTGAATTAGTTGTTATTGATCCTTCCACTAAATTATTGCCAGGCTTAGATTTGAGCAAGAGCCAGGATTTGAAGCCAGGTCATTTGACTCAAAGTTTTTTGGCCTGTTCACTGACTGCCATGTGACTTTTGGCAAGTAGCAGAATCTGAAAACCAGTTTTTTAATATGTAAAATGTGTATAAGATTTGCTGTGACTATTCCACAAAATAGTTATAAGGATGAAATAAAATTTTATTTATCTATGTGTATATATACACATATGTACACATACATATATGTGTATGTAAGTATATATAAAATAAACAAAAACATATACATATACACACACAGAGCTAGGTGGCACAATGGATAGAGTGCTGGCCCTAGAGTCGGTATAACTCATCTTCCTGAATTCAAATCTAGCCTCAGATACTTACTAGTTATGTGACACTGGGCAAGTCAGTTAGCCCTGGTTGCCTCAGTTTCCTCATCTGTAAAATGAATTGGAGAAGGAAATGGCAAACTACTCCAATATCTTTGCCAAGAAAACCCCAAGTGGAGTCATGAAGAGTCGGACACAACTGAAAAACGACTGGGGGAAATATACATATATATGTTTTATAAATCAGGTAGCAATGAGCTTTATACCATCATTTATCATTAAACCTAAATATTCTCAAAATGAAAGAAAAATCATATAAATATTAAATGGCCAGGTGGGATTGATAGCCACTCTCCAGGTCCTTCTCAGCAGCAAGGATGAGGAGCTGGGTTTGTTCCAGGATCACCTTGGCAGTTACACACCTCCATCCTGTTGGGCAGAAGTGCCCAGGAAAGGCAGAACCCTCTATGGTTCACAAACAGTGCATTATCGTCTATCCCACAACTCTGCCTCACTCTTTGGGCAAGTACCAACTTGCTAGCTAAGGTGTGTGAAATATAGTATATCTGCCCTTGAGAATCAGTTCTTGAGCCTCCACTTGTGTCAAATCCCACCTTTTCCCTGAGCTTTTTTATATTTTTTGGAGTTATAGCTATATGACCTTGTAATAATGGAGTTGGCTCTCTGCATGGACAAAACATGTTTAACTGCACCAAATGTTTTACTCTTGGCATAGAATCAATAAAAGCAATTAACCAATACCTAATAACAATAAAACAGTGCACAATAAAACATTTATTCCTCAGCTTCTTTAGTACTTTAGAAATCTCCAGAAACTACACAAGTTGCTTTGGACCCAGGAGTTCTAGGAAGTGCTTGCTTCGCTTTTCTGAGCCTACATGGCCACTCCTGCATGTAATCAAGGAATAACAATATAGTGTATGTAAGGAGGAGGATGTGTGCAGTGTTGTTTTGTCCATGAAGGACTGTCTAGATGTGTCTTGCAGGGAGGTGAGAATAGATACCTCTACAGTCTTTTCTTCCTACTTTTCTAAGGCCATTTTTTTCCCCTTCTTTGGTGAGACAATTGGGGTTAAGTGACTTGCCCAGGATCACACAGCTAGTAAGTATCATATGTCCGAGGTCACATTTGAACTCAGGTCCTCCTGACTTCAAGGTCAGAGCTCTATCCACTATACCACCTAGCTGCCCCTCCCCACCCTTTTCCAAGGGAGACTTTGATTCCAGCCAAGAGGGGAAGCAGGAGGTTGGGGTCAGAAGTGGTACTATACATAAATGGCATGTGCAGAGGATTCATGGGAATTTTCCGTCAACTGGGAGCAATAGCCTCATCCACACATATTCTGGTGTCCAAAAGAAAGTTGAATGTAAGTGAGATGCAAGATCAGTTCAGGGTGATATGCTAGAAATACTAATGAACCTCTAATGAATTACGCGCAAAAATACTTAACAGGGCCTTTGCAAATTTTCAAATACCCTATGTGCAAGTAGGGCTAGTTTATTCTCATCCAAAAAAACCCCCAACCTTATGGTCTATATTTCTTGACTTGCTAATATCTCTATTTACTAATCCCATAGGGAAATATAATGTTGATATTTGCATTAATATAGTAAGCCTATAATTTGAGTCTCCTGACTCTAGCAGAAAATCACTTCAGTAACATTCAAACCAGCAGGATTTTTATTTTTTGGTCTAGAATTGTGATTTCATCAGTGTAGAATACTCCCACTAAGGAAATTTCCTCCGCCAATGCAGATCAGCAGCTCTCTAGAACTAACTTATAATTTTAGAGAAATACTTAGAGTATTTAGAAGTCAAGTAATTAGTGCATAGTCACACAGCCACTATTCAGAGAAAGAACTTTAACTCTATGTATGCTGCCTATCTTGATGAATGGAACAATACCTTATCTTGTTATTGTACTCCATGACTTTCAAGTGGCTAAAAAGGAGTTTCATGTGAAAGTTCCTCAAAAATTCTAAGTTAACAGGAATGAGGAAACCTTATTTTGTATTCCAGTCCAGGGCTTCTTAAAGTTTTTCCACTCCTGACCTCTTTTCACCTGAGAAATTTTTATACTACTCCAGGTATATAGGTATATAAAATAGGCATACAAATCAAACATTTACTGATAATATATCATAAAGAAATTTATTTTAAAACAATTCTTTGGCATACATATAATTTTACCATTTATTATCAAATCTGCATACTGTTGAGATGGATGTGCTTGTTTATTTTTACGTAAAGAATTATATCTTGGCAGCATATTTGATACTGATATTTTGGTCATTGTGTGTTCAGAAACCTTTTACTGTTGCCAAATTTTTCCCAACCCCCATGTTCAGTTACCATCCTATGTAGGGTGGCAACCCACAGTTTAAGAAGCGCTCTAATCTAGACAATGAATCAAGACGTCCTGTTATTGACAACTAATTAATAACAAAGGACTAAAAATAATATGCCTTATACCTTCAAGTGCTTTTTTTTTTTCTCTTATGGAGCTTAGAAAATTTGTCAAGAGTTTGTAAAAAGGAACAAGAATTCGTAAATAAAGAAATGTGCATTTGTTCTAATTTACAGAATGACTTAGTGAGACCTGATACCAGCCACAGTATGCTTCAAAGGAAAACCAGAGTTCCCATAGCTATAATAAGGAAGGGATAACTTCAACCAAAGGTGAACTGTGACTTGCCTAAGGATGCAGAGTAAATGGGAGATCTGGGATTTTTAATCCTGGATAGTGTATATACCTCACGCTGGCCCTGAAAACAGGATTAGAACTCAGAAACCTTGCATTGTAAGACTAAATTTATTACCGATTCTCTTGGACTAGTATTATGTGAACCTTGGACAAGGTTTCTGTTGATTTGAAATGGGCACAATTAAACTTTTCAGGAGTTAGGGCAAGCCTCAATTACTCAAAGAATCAGAATCTTGAAATGGAAGGGACTCCAGTGATCCATGAATCCAAACCATACCAGAAAAGAATCCCTGCTGCATTACACCCAATGAGTGCTCAGTTATTCAGCCTTTCCTTGACACTTCTATGAAGTACAGCCCGTTACTCTGGACCCCTACCCAAGCAGCCCATTCCACCTTGAGGCAACTCAGATTGTTCTAATTCCATGTCTATGTTTCTCAAATGGAGAAGAGAAGTTAGTCAGTTACTCAAACACCAGCCTTTTTCTGAATATCCACTATGTACAAATCCTTACCTTACTGCAAGGGGAAGTGAGTAACTAGGGGACAGACTGTAAAAATGCAGAACTTATCAAGTAACCTGTAATTGTTAAAAGACGAGATGATAATTTATGTCTTGAAACTTCCAATTTGGAAAATGCTCTTAATAGTAATTAATGAGAGGGGATGATTAATAAGAGTAATTAATAAGAGGGGTTAGCAAATACAGTGAAAATACAAGAAAATGAACTACATGCTACAGTTGAATTAATAAGTGTTTTGCTTTTTTTTTTTTTTTGGCAATTGGGGTTCAGTGACTTGCCCAGGGTCATACAACTAGTAAGTGTCAAGCATTTGGTCTGGGGCCGAATTTGAACTCAGGTCTTCCTGATTTCAGAGCCAGTGCTCTATCCATTGCGCCACCTAGCTGCCCCCAGTTGAATTAATAAGTAAAATAATTTTGTTTAAAACTTAGGTTCATCATTGTATATAGTAACAAGCAATATTATATGATGATCAACTGTGAATGACTTGGTTATTCTCAGCAATGCAATGATCCAAGACAATTCTGAAGGACTTATGATGAAAAATGTTCTCCATCTCTGAAGAAAGAACTGATGGAGTCTGATTGCAGATCGAAGCATACTTTTTCTTTGCTTTCTTTATTTTTCTTGGTTTTTTTTGTCTGTGTTTTCTTTCACAACATAGAAATATGTTTAGCTTGACTGCACACGTATAACCTATATGAAATTGCTTGCCTTCTCAATTTTGGAGGCAGGGAGAAGAGGGAAAGAGGAAAGGAAATCTGGAATTTGAAAATTTTTTAAAAACGAGCGTAAGAATTGCTTTTACATGTAATTGGGGAAAAATCCAAAATATTAAAAAAAACACTTAGGTTCAAGATCACTTTAATCAAAAGGGGTAGGACAATGTGAAATGTAGAGGAGGTTGGCAATGTGGAGAAAGCAGAGGCGAAAAACTTCACAAAATCCACTTCATCTTGATTAGCTCTTAATAGGGGTTTTTTTTTTTTTTTGGACTCATCAGTGGACACTCAACATTCTTCTACCTCCATCTTGTGGTCAAATGTAAAATCGCAGCCTATCTAGTGCTCTTTTTCTTTTCTCTGAATTTCTGGAGATTGCATCCTTTCAAGTCTCCACATTCTTCTGTGATGAGGAAAACATGTAATTTAATTAAATTCAGCACTAAGCACCTATGATGAGCTGGGCACTTGGAGATACAGAGACACAAAAGAGGTCAATTTCCCCTGGTTTAACTTGGTGGATCTAGGTCCTAGGTCTTCTGTATGATAGAACTTGTAAAACATTTCACCCTTCCTTCCCCTAGGTCAGGAGTGCAGTAAGGCATAACTACTGGGAACGCAATGGTGTGAATGAAAATGCATTCCTTGAGCCCATGTTCCCTCTGTGAATGCCACTTTTCCGCTGTCGTCTCAGGCATCATTCCATCAGTGTTATCAACGCACTGTTCCAGACTTCTCTGAAGAAATATTATATATATTCTCCAACAGAGTGTAAAGTCATTTATGAAGTCTTTCAATCAACAAACATTTATTAAGCAATGCATCCTGCTAGATACCATGGAGGGAGATAAAAAATTTAAATAAGATAACCTTCCTCTTGGAGTTTATATTCTAGTAGGGGTATGAGACCAAAACACAGAGTATTGTAATATCCATTCCTTCATGAATGAATTACAGAGTTAGCAAAACAAAGTGCCATGCAAGGTTTGAGGGAGAAGGTCCTTCCAGGATCAGGGAAGACTTTATGGGTGTGGTGGCATTCAAATTAGGCTTTAGAGCATTGGTAGGTAAAGAGGGAATGGGAAGACATTGTAAGTATGTGAGTAAAGGCATCGAGCCATGGAAGTCAGTCATTTTAGGGGGAAGAGAGTGATACAGTTTGGCTGGAGTTTAAAGAGTGTGTGGAAGGGGATTAATATGAGATAAAATAAAGAGGGCAGTAATAGATTGTAGGGAGCTTTGAATTTCAGGTAAAGGAATTTTAACTTTATTTGGTAGACAATAAGAAGTTACTTTTGAGTTAGAAAAGTGCTAACAGTGATTCTTACTGTATGAATATCCTATATACAGGATATTCAAACAAAATCAGACTAGGTCTCTGTGGAGAGAGGAAGTTGTTCTGAAACATCCTGGGATTTGTAATCCTGCAGGTAGTAGAATTCTCTTTCTGCAAAAGGCTGGGGATCTGTTGTGGAGTCTGAGTCGGAGGGCCAAATTTCTGATGTGAACTTTTTGAATCCCTCTAAGGCAGAGTGGACATAGACTCAAAGATGACAGAGTGGCTGGAAGTGAAGAGAAAAAAGTGAAGCAGATGTTTTATTGTATTTTTATTTATTTTTGTTGACTATTTCCCAATTATATTTTTAGAATATTTATTTTTAATTTTTATTTTCAGCTCTGAATTCTCTCCCTCCTTCCACCCCTCCCCCACTCATCGAGAAGGTAAGAAATACCTATCATATGTGAAATTCTGTAAAATTTATTTCCACATGGGGGAGATAGTGTTGTACATGCCTGAGATCCATGAAGGCAGCTGGCATCTTCATCCACCAGAGGCAGACAGGAAAGCTGTGATCAGAATGTTGGCCAGGCCTGATTGCTGGTGAACTTTCCCCTGGCTGAAAATTCAGGCAGTGGGTGAAGTATCTCTTTCTATTTTCTCCTGCCCCATTTTCTTTTCCATCTGATAAGATAGATATTTAAATCTAGAACTTTTCTCTTCTTTTAACTTTTATCTTTGCTAATTTAAATAGTCCTTTAAAGCCAATTTTCTCTAGATAAAGATAAGACTGACTTCAGGTACTTTTGATGCATCAGTCTTTAATTGCACACAGGTAATGCAAAAGTGGATACCAGAGATTATCTAGAAATAACCTGAATTTAATAGATCTGAATCTTTGAATATTAGGGATTTCCCTAACTGGGAGCTTGATGAATCTAATGGTGATGATTTTTAATTTTTTTCTTTTTAAAAATTTTTAAATTCATTTTAAACAAATACAAAATGAGAAAAAAAATTTCCATGTATACAAGAGAACATAGAGGATTCAATATAAAACCATAAATTTCCATTTCAGACTGCTTACTTTTTAAAAAAATTATGTAATAAATAATACCCATTTTTTTCAAAGCTACTCAGCTTTTACACATGAATATATCTAAGATGTTACTATGCATATTTCTATTTGTTAATTCTTCCTCTGGAGGTGGATAGCTTCTTCCTCCATAGGTCCGAGTCTTTCCATGTTTTTCTAAAATCAACCAACTTATCATTTTTTTATATCACAGTTGAATTCCATCATAGCCATATACCTCAACTTTTTAGCCTTTCCCCAATTGAAGAGTGTCTATCATTTTAGCCCATGTGATAGGTGTAACATGATATCTCAAAGTTAATTTGCATTTGTTTAATCAATAGTGGTTTAGAACATTTTATATATGTGTGTACATGTATATGTAGGTGTGTAGTTATATATGTGTGCATATATACTCACACATATACATTAAAAAACTGCCTGTTCAAATCTTTTGACTGTTTTATAGTTGGGGAATGACTTGTATTCTTATGAATTTAACAAAGTTCTTTATATATTTGAGGAATGAGATTTTTATCTGAGAGTTTGTCTATGAAATTTTTCCTCAAATTTTCTGCTTTCCTTCTAATTTTGGCTGTACTGGTTTTATTTGTGTAAGCAACTTTTAAATTTAATATAATGAAAATTATCCATTTTATATCTCACAATACTCTCTACTTCTTGTTTCTTCATAAATTGTTCTCCTTTCCATGAGTATGATAGGTAAATATGTTCCATGTTCTTCTAATTTTCTTGTGATATCTCTCTTTATATCTAGGTCATGTACCCATTTTGAACTTACCTTGGTATATGGTTTAAGATACCGTATTTGGTCTACATCCAGTTTCTGTTATATTGCTTTCCAGCTTTCCTAACAACTTTTACCAAATGATGAATTCTTATTCTCCAAACTTAATTCTTAAGATTTGTGAAACACAAGGTTACTATAATCATTTGTATGTCTACTGTGTTCCACTGATCTACCCTTCTATTTCTTAGATAGTACCAAAATAGTTTTGATATTTTTTGTTTTATAATATAGTTTGAGTTCTGGTACTGCTGACCTTTCCTCCCTTACATATTTTTTCATTAGTTTCTCTGAAATTTTTGATCTTTTTTCCCAAATGAATTATTATTTTTTCTAACTCAGTAAAATACCTTTTTAATAATTTAATTGGGATGGCATTAAATAAATAAATTAGGTAAAATTTTAATTTTCATTATATTGGCTGTGCTTTCCCATGAACAATTAATATTTCTCTAATTATTTACATTTAGCTTTATTTGTATGAAGAATGTTTTGTAATCATGTTCATGTAGTTCCAGGATCTGTTTTGGCAAGTTTACTTTCAGGTATTTTATACTGTCTACAGTTATTTTAAATGGTCTAAAATAATATTAAATACTATTGGTGACACATAGTATAGTTTCTCTATTTATCTCTTTTAATTAAATCTATTTTAGCTTTAACTTTGTCTGAGATCATGATTCCTACCCCTGCTTTTTTTTTTAACATCAGCTGAAGCATAATAAATTCTCCTCCAGCCCTCTATTTCAACTCTGTGTGCATTTCTCATTTTTTATTGTGTTTCTTGTAAGCAACATATTATTGAATTCAGATTTTTAATCCATTCTGCTGTTTCCATTTTATGGGAAAATTCATCCCATTTACATTCAAATTATAATTACTGATTGCATTTCCTCCTCCATCCTATTTTTCTTCACCATCCTTCTCACCCTATTTACCCTATCCCTTCTCAGAATCTACTTCTAAGCACTACCTTGCCCTGATATTCCTTAATCTATCCACACCTCTAAGAGTCCCTCTCTTATCCCATCCCCTTGCCCTCTTATTTCTTTATAGATTTAGAAGATTTTTATACTTTTCTAGATGCATATGTTGTATCTGTATATGTTGTTCCCTCTGTAACTCATTTCTGATGAGAGTAAGGTTCCAGTATTACCAGCCCTCCACTTCCACATGCTTCTTCTGTATCATACCTCATTTGTATGAGATAATTGCTCCTTTTTACCTTTTCCTACTCAGTTCTATTTTTTAGAATCACCCCATCATACTCAGTTCAGCCCAAGCCTTTGTTTCAAACTACCCAAGTAATGATGACAGTCATAAGAGTACTGATAACATTTCTACATATAAAAAGTAAACAATTTGACCTCCTTGACTTACTTATAATTGGTCTTTAAAGTTTACCTTCTATTTCTCCTGGATCTTATATGTTGAATTTTCCACTAAGTTCTGGTCTTTTTGTCACAAATGCCTAAAAGTCTTTCAGTTCATTAAATGACCATTTTTTAAAAATTTAAGATAACTTTGCTAGGTAAGTTATTTTTCATTTCAACTCCAGCTCTTTTGCTCTTTGCTCTTCAAAATACAGTGTTCCAAGACCTATGATCTTTTAATGTAGAAGCTGTTAATGTGTGATCCTGATTGTAGCTCCACAGTATTTAAATTGTTTTTTTTTTCTTGTTACTTATCATATTTTCTTCTTAGTCTGGAAGTTTTGAAACGTGTCTATGATATTCCTGTAAGTTTTCCTCCTACGATCTCTTTCAGATGGTGATTGGTAGATTTTTCTCCATTTTTGCTGTACTTTCTTGTTCTAGAACTTCAGGGCAACTTTCTTTAATAATTTCTTACAATATTGTATCAATATTCTTTTTTTGATTGTAGCTTTCAGATAGTCTAGCAATTCTTATATTGTCTCTTCTTGATCTGTTCTCCAGATCAGTTGTTTTTTCTGAGATATTTCACATTCTCTTCTATTTTTTCATTCCTTTGATTTTGCTTTTATTATTTCTTGTTAGCTTCCCCTTGCCCAATTCTAGTTTTCAAGGAGTTATTTTCTTCCTTAAGATTTTCGATCCCTTTCTCCAATTGGTTGACTAGTTTTCCTGATTTTATTTATAACAGCTCTTTTTGTGGTGGCTAAGAAATGGAAATTGAAGGGATGCCCATCATTTGGGGAATGGCTAAACAAGCTGTGGTGTATGATTGTGATGGAATATTACTGTGCTATAAGAAATGACAAGCAGGGTGATTTCAGAAAAACCTGGAAAAAATTACATAAACTGATGCAAAGTGAAATGAGCAGAATTAGGAGAACATTGGACCCAGTAATAGCGATATTGTTTGATGAAGAATTGTGAATAGCTTAGCCATTCTCAGCAATACAATAATCCAAGACAATCCCAAAGGATGATGCATACTATCTGCCTCCAGAGAAAGAACCAATATTGTCTGAATACAGACTGAAGCATGCTATTTTTTACTTTCTTTATTTCATTCTTTTTTAAAATTCAAGTCTTCTTGTACAAAATGACTAATATGGAAATTTTTTATATGATTTTACATGATTGCACGTGTATAGCATGTAAAATATATGGTATAATCTATGTATAAAATATGTGGCATAACCTACCACCTCAGGGGAGGGAGGTAGGGAGAAATAGAATTTAGAACTCAAAATTAAAAAAAAAACCCAAACATTAAAAAATTGTTTTAACGTGTAACTGGGGAAGAATAAAATATTACATATTACAATTTTCCCCCTAATTTTCTTGGATTGCTCTTTTTTTTTTTACTAGTTTTTTTTTTCATCTCTTTTATTAGATTTTGAAATGCTTTTTAAATTCTTCCAAGAACTCTTTTTGGGCTTGTGACTGTTTGGCATTTCTCTTTGAAAAAAGAGTCACTTTTTAAACTTCACTGTCTTCCTCTGAACATGATGAACCCAGATTTTCTCTGCCTTCATAGTAGCTGTCTATTGTTGGGTTCTTTCTCTTTTGCCTACTCATTTTTATTTTTATTTTGCTTTTAGTAGCTTGTTATTATAATCAGGTTCTGGTCCTGAGGTGTGGGGAATGGTGCCCCAGGCCTCAAGTTTTTCTGTTATTTTCTGATCTCTGTCTACAGGGCCCAACCTTGGGTACTCCTCTCCACCCCTAAGTCATGACTATGCACGCCGCCCCCCCCCCCCACAATATCCTGCAAATGCTCTTGCTCCCTGCAGTCCTGGTGGCTGCAAACTTTAGCTCTTCCCTGTGCTCTGGAACCAAAATCAGAGACTCAGCTGTCCTGCAAGTGCCCACAGCAAGCAGCAGGGTCCCTGGTCCTTTGCTACCGCACTTACCAGGGCCTGGTGCCTGGCAGTCCCAAGACAGCAGAGGGTCCTTCAATCTTCCCTGCTGGGCTATTGACCCCCACACAGTCTGTGAAGTGGACTTTCCAAGGCTGAGGCTGTGGCTCTGTCCCGGCTTGTGGTTTGTTGATTCAGCAAAGTCTCCCTGGAGGCGTTCGAGGTTCATCCAGGCTAAACATTGGCCCCTGGAGGTCCAGTCTTTCCTGAGGTCCTCTCAAGTTGTCTTAGGAGAACTGCTTTACCCTGACTTTTATTTATGTCTGTTGCTCTGTTCACTCTGAGGCGAAGTTCTGTCCTTTTTTGGAGGAAATTTGGACAGCCTGCAGTTTTTTACCTCTGCCGTTTTTCCAGAATCCTCTCTCAATGTTAATCTTTAATTAATGATTTTGGTAATTAATTGATAATTTTGACAATCTATGATGAATTAATAAGTAATTATTTAATTAATGATAATCTTTAATAATTAATAATTCTGAACAATGGAGTTTAAACCATATCTGGGACTTTTCTTTTACTTCTGGGCTAAACATGGAATCTTTGTCATGTCCAGGCCTGGTTTCTTTAAATGTTGGAGCCTATGAGTAGGACCAAAGGAAAAGCTTGTACTCCTAAGATGGCCATGTGGAAGAAGAAAGGCCTGGACTGGGAGGGATCAGCTCCTCCAATTTCCAGCTGGGAGGAGGGAAAGCTCTTCTCTGTCTACCACCTGTTATTTATAATAACAAAGATTATTCTGATAGCGGTATAAAGGATGGATTGGAGAGAAAAGATCTGTTAATAGGCTATTGCAATAGACAGGTATTGGGGCAGCCAGATGGCACAGAGAAAAGAGCATTGGCCCTAGAGTCAGGAGGACCTGAGTTCAAATCTGGCCTCAGACACATGATACTCACTAGCTATGTGACCCTGGGCAAGTCACTTAACCCTGATTGCCTCACCAAAAAACAAAAAAAACAAAAGCAAAGAATAGACAGGTATTACTGAGTACCCTTGGACTAGAATGGTGGCGTGTGCATAGTTACACATGATAGATGTAGTAGAGATGCAATTTACAGGTCTTGGTGATTGGCTTGAGTCACATAAGTGGTATAGAGTGCTGGACTTGGCATTAGGAAGACCTGAGTGCAAATCTTGCTTTTGACATTTACTATCAGTGTGTCTGACTCTGCCAGAGTCATTTAATCTCTCTGAATCTCCGTTTCCTTATCTGTGAAATGGGAATGATAATAGTACCTATCTTTTAAGCTTGTTTTTAAGAATGACATATGTAAAGCTCTTGTGAACATTAAATGTTAGCTATCACAATTATTATAGGACTGGTAAAAGGAAGCATCAAACTAATCTCCAAATAACAAATGTGGGAGACAGAGTGAATCAAAGTACCACGCAGAAATTTTTTAAAAAGCCATAATGAGGAGTAGATTCAGAGGAAAAGATAGTAAGTTTAGTTTTGAACATGTGGAGGTTGAGTTATTATGGCGATATCTCTGGCGATTTTCACCTGGGATTCAGAAAAGTGGGGACAGGATATACAGATGTGGGACCCATCAACCTCGAGGTGTTAGATGAAGCCTTGAGAATGGATAGGATTATACTTAATTCAATGCAACAAATTTATGAAGCAGCTAGGGAATGGGTATTAAAAAGGGAGAAGAGTAGAGGGCAAAGGACAAAGGATAAGGAACCAGTGAAGGAGGGAGAGAAGGGACAATAAGAGAAGTAAGAGGAGAACAAATTCAGTGTGTTGTCTGTGAGGTCAAAATACCCAGTAGGAGGTGGTAGCCAAATGTTGCAGTATGGTTAAGGAGGATGATAATTGATTAAGAAGCCTTTTAATTCTGTGATTAGGAAGTCATTGGGGACCTTAGAGAAAGCGATCTCATTGTAGTGATGAAGGGGGAAGCCAGATTTCAAGGAATTGAGGAGGAAATAGGCAGTAGGAAAGTGTAAGCCTTGAGGGCAGGTAATTTTATCCAGAACTCAAATTAGGAGAGCTTGTTTAGACAGAAGAACCATGATCAAGTAGTGGAATAGGGATTAGGACATAATTTGTCCAGTTAGGAGCAGAGACGTCTATTGGAAGATGTACAGAAAGGTAGTCACCGAAGGGAGGAAACAGCCTCTAGGAACATAACATCACAGTCAGTCAGTCAGTAAACATTTATTAAGCACCTACTATATGCCACTACTTAAGAGGGGCAAGAACAAGCTTTCCAAGACTTGGATGGACTATTGTTGAGTGAAATGAGCAGAACCAAGAGAACATTGTACACAGTAATAGCCACGTTGTGAGATGACTAACTTGGATAGACTTAGTCCTTCTCAGCAATGCAAGGATCTAAGACATCTCCAAAGGTCTCATGATGGAAAATGCTATCCACATCCAGAGAAAGAACTATGGAGTCTGAATGCAGATGGAAGCATACTATTTGCTCTTCTTTTTCTTCTGTTGTGTTTTGTTTCCTCTTTCTTGTGGTTCCTTCTATTGGTTCTAATTCTTCTTTACAACACGACTAATGTGAAAGTATGTTTAATAGGAATGTATATGTATAGCCTCTATCAGATTGTGTGCCATCTTGGGAAGGCAGTTGGAGAGGGAGGGGGAGAAAAATTCAAAACTCAAAAGCTTTTGGAAGTGATTGTTGATAAATCAAAATAAATTGACTTTAAAAAAGAACAAGCTTTCCAGAATTAGGAATACCTTAGAATGTTGTGATGAGGGAGAGATTGAGATGGACCAAAGAGAGAAAATAGCTGCTTCAGGAAGATTCTGGAGGAGATGGGGAAAGAGATAAAGGGCACTGGTAGACTGATTAGCCTTGTGAGGAATAGGGAAACTCCTGGGACTAGAGAAAAAGGAGGATGCCAGTGACGGAAAATGTTTTGAAGAATGAGGAAGGTCACATCAGATGGCCTCAACCTCAGCAAAATAGAAGGCTAGGTAATCTGCAATAAATGTTGCAAGTTGGAGTGCATTTAGGCTGGAAAAAGGAGAGAAAAAAAGAGAAAAAAAATGTTGCTAGGAGGAATGAATTAGGGGGTTGATAGGTTTGTCAAGGGCAGAAAGGTTTGTCAGGCAACAGCAAGAATTTAGCTGAGGCATGAATTTGTAGGAGATGCAATCAATTTGATGTCCTGACTTTCTCTAGCAATACTTAACAGTCTTGGAGCAGGAGTGGAATAATTGGATGGTAGTGATTATCCAGGCATAAGCCTTTGCAGGTGAAGATTTTGGATGGCAGGGAAGCAAGGGATTCTAGAGGAGTAGTGGGAGAAACATTAAAGTGAGACCATTGGATCAAAGAAAAAGTTGGAGACAGATGAAGCCAGAATGAGAGGGCTAACAGTGGATCAAGGATTTAAGGCCCAATGCTATGCACTTAGGCTTCAGAGTTGGGAGGGACCTTGGAGATAACTTATCCCACCCTTTTCATTGTAGAGGTGAGAAAGGAGGTTAACCTTAAGATTAAGTGATTTGTCCAAGATCCCACCGAGTTAGAATTTGAACTTAGGTCTTCTAACTCCACAACCAAGGTTTCTTCCATTACACCACACTGTCTCTCAACATTAGGTGCTGAATATTTATTAAATTTATTAAACAAAATTTAATTGATATGATGTACTTGGTAGGTACAAGTCAGATTTGGAGAAGGAAATCACAAACTGCTCTAGTAACTTTGCCAAGAAAAGTCCATGAACGATATGGTCTGCAGGGTCATGAAGAATCAGACACAACTGAATGACTGTACAAGTCAGATTAATGTTAGGCCCAAGTATTGTCCTCAAACATTATACTAGAAGCTTTGATAAATTATGTGGTAAGATAAGTTTTCAGAAACAGTTGGACTTGAGGCCCAGAAAACTCAAGGGACTTGCCTTAAATCACACAGCTGAAGATCGTATTTTATGGCAAACCGCTGAGTTTGACCAATAGAGAAGAAGATTTAGAAACCCTTGAATATGCCCATGACTGAATTAGAAAGTCATATTTTAATGCATGCATGTAGTCCTAACTTCCCTTTGTTCAATTGTTTTTCAGTTGTGTCCAACCTTTCATGATCCCACTTGGGATTTTGTTGGCAAAGATACTGGAGTGGTTTGCCATTTCCTTCTCCAGCTCATTTTACAGATAAGGAAACTGAGGCAAGCAGGGTTAAGTGACTTACTCAGGTTCACAGAGCTAGTAAGTACCTGAGGCCGTTTTCCTGATGCCAGGCCTGGCACTCTATCCCCTAGCTGCCCCCTAACTTCCCTAGGTGATGGATATGTGGGCATCAGTAGTTATGAGTTTGAACTCTAAAGGAGGTCTTGAAAAGGAGGAGATGGATAAAAAACTGTCTTGGCATAGCTACCAAGCTGGATAACATAGAGAGTATTAAAGGAGGGGGTGATAATGATTCCTATCATCTGAGCCTAGCTGATATTATCACAGGATACAGTCACAAATGTTGAGGTTTTAATTCAGGTCTGTTTTCATGCTTGTGTTCTGTGATCCCTGTATGAGGTACAACCCTTTTTGGGTCAACAAGGGAAAAGAGGTGATTGGCTGAAAAAATAAGATAGCCACAACTCTGGGGGCTTGAAATCAAAGAAGTTCAGTAGTTTAAATTCTAATATGGGGGCTGTGGAAGGAGACCCCAGTACTTGAACCAGAGGACAGTAAGAGAGGGGAAGAGAGAGATTGCTTCCTCCCCAATCCCATGCCTTATCAGCCATGTCATTGGAGCTACTGGACCAGTAGGACATAATTTATCCAGTCAGGAGCAGAGACATCTATGGGAAAATATGCAGAAAAGTAGTCACTCAAGGGAGGAAATGGCTTCTAGGATCATAACATCACAGTCAGTCAATAAACATTTATTAAGCACCCACTATGTGCCAGGGTGACTGGGTGGTGCAGTGGATAGAGTGCCAGGCCTGGAGTCAGGAAGAAGACCTGACTTTAAATCCAGCCTCAGACACTTACTAATTGTATGACTCTAGGGAAGTCAATTAACCCTGTTTGCCTCAGTTTCCTCATCTGTAAAAAATGAGCTGGAGAAGAAAATGGCAAACCACTCCAATATCTTTGCCAAGAAAACCCCAAATGGAGTCATGAAGAGTCAGACATGACTGAAACAACTGAACAACACATGCCGGGCACTCTGCTAAGCAGTTGGGATACAAAGAAAGGCAATTGATAGTGCCTACTCTTAAGAGAGCTCACAGTCTAATGGTTTGATGTTTCACAGTAAAGAAGGGTGTTGTCTTTGAACTCAAGAAAGGAGCAAGCTATAGGAGTGCAACTAACTTAACTGCCCAGCAGAAATTCTGCACGCAAAGGGAGACTATCGAAGGTTCTACAAAAGGATTTGTAGACAAAGAGGAGGATTTCCAGGCCAGGCAGCCTTGGGAGTAGTGAGTTCCATGAGAGCCAATAAGCACAGACAGACACTGCTCTGTCTAGATCTTCCTAGGCTCTTCCTGGTGTCTCACAAATGCCATCATGCTTCTTACTGATGGATTGGATTTGAATTTTATGCTACAAATTCTGTTAGGATTGTTAGAGAGGATGGAAGCACTTGGATCAGAGTTAGACCTTTAAGGAAAGGAACACCGTTAATTTACACTTATACGTGTGTTGTTTTCAAATCTCCCCCAAGACCCAAAGTTCCCCTGACATCAGACGACATCCCTGGCAGTGGCTGTGGAATTGGGAGGTGGGCAGGGGATGGCTGGGGAGGAGGAGAAGAGGCATGTGGATTCAAAAGCTATTTGTAAAGCAAACAAGCTAATCACAAGGCAAATTGAAGGCCAGCCAGCTATCCCAGTGAACCAAACAACTGTTTCACTGACAGACAAAGGGTGTAGTTGCTAAAAGGCCATCCTTTGGGGTCACTGTGCACAAAGGCTGGGCCAGTTTTATGGGCCATTGGTGAACCGGCATGGATGCTGCCACGAACATTCCTAACAAAGGGGCCCTTGAAGGAAAAGAAGTTTTATGGTCTCCAGCAGTAATTTTGGGTGTGTTCCCTGACTTTAAGCAGGAAAAGCAAGAGAGGATTTACAGCTGATGGGGTATTTTCCCCCTACTGTGAAATTCTAAGGGTTAACATCTGTACAGAGTGGTCTTGAAAAGCCAACAGATCAGTCTACTGGGAGTAGCTCAGGGCTGGAAAGTAAGAGTCAGGAGGGACCAGGCTTATTCAGCTTGGAGAAGTAAGCTTACTTCTTTAAATATATAAACCATCTTCTTAGTCTATAGAGGGCATTGAAATAAAAGCTGCTCTTTTTTTAATAAAGAGAAGAAAAGACAAGAGGAAAAGAATTTAAAGGACAATATGAAGGACTGGGAATAGAATAGCAACGAAAAAACTCCTAACAGGTTTCAGTGTTGAAATGGGTTACCGGGGAAGGGTATGTATCTCTTCTGTATATTTTCATGGTCTTGGTCGGTCTGCATTTGTGATTTCATCAATGAAGTGTGAAAATTGCCTTCACAGATGCAAATCAGTGACTTATAGAAGGACTGGGACATTAAGTGACTTGTCCATTGTTGTACAGCTAATGTGTGTCTCAGGAAAGACTTGGAGTCAGATCTGGCTGACTCTCAGACCAACCCTGTAGTCCCTCCACCAGGCTTTACAGATATCTAACTTTACACAGAAACTAGATTTTCATCTGTTTGGGAGATTTTAAAAGTGGCTTGACCAAAGTAAGGAATAGACTCTAAATGGCCTTCCAAGACCCCTTTCACTTCTAGGTTGCATTAGAATTGTTAGAAAGGAGAGGAATGTGGATGCCAAGTGCAGAGTAACCACTAGGTTAGCAATGCACTTTCACTGCAAGCACAATTTTAGTAACCTTGGAGGCACAGTCCCAAATTGCTTTCCATAATGTCACTTTTAGTCAACACTGAACACTTAACACACATGAAGACAAATTAGAAAACAATATAGGCAAGCCCCCTTAACTCCTTGAGCAAGTTTCATTGTAAAGACAGAGAAGCAGAGGTATCTCAAGTGAGGTTGGGACTTGACTCTTTTTCAACGTGAGCAGCTCAAATCATAGAAACAAATTAAACCCTGTGAGATTTGGAGGGGATCTTTGAGGTCATCTGGTGCAACCTTGCAGTGATTGTTCGCCTACTCCTATTAGCATTGCTAGCTAAAAGGAGATTGAAGAGCTTAGTGGTGATTTCGCCCATGATTTGGACAGCTTAAGAAGAATGGGCACTCTGGAGCAAAGGATGTTGGGCAGTACGCATACCAATCTGGAGGTCTCAGATGGAGAAAACAACCCATTCCACAGAACTGAGGAAGAGTAGATGCTCTGACAGATACTCCCCTAAGGAAATAGAGTGGCTTATGCGAAACTGTACCTAATAGCCACTAAATTCTTGATGCATTATAGCTTTTTAAAAAATGTGTACTTTTCCCCTCTGTGGTTCAATGAAACATACCAGATTTACTAAAAATGCTGTAATTACCACTTAATTCCCATTTTACATTAGTATTGCAGGTACTTGCAACAACTTTATTTTCTTGCTTTATTTATGCTAGTGAAAGGGCACTTAAAAGCAAATTATGCTTGCCTCCATATATCTCCCTACCTGTTTAGCTCCATGTTTATGTGGTGCCTATCACCATGGTATCTAAGTACTTAGGCAGCTGCGATAGATCAAATTCATTACCTAAGAGAGGAAGAAAAACATACTCCTTCTCAATTCTCTATGCTGAAGCTTTTAGTTAAATAGCAAATGCTAAATGAGAACTGCCACAATCACAATTTTTTTCTGTTTCCAATGCAAAGAGTGGAAAATTTTTGGCAAAGAGGTGACTCCCTTCCTGGAGATAGGGATGGATGGCTCAAAAATTAATTTAGAATATCTATCAAAGGGTGGGTATAGATGTGCTAAGTGTTTAAAATTGGAAATGAATTCAATGTCATTGCACTCCAAATATCAAATGGATGCCATTTTTCATGAATGCAACATTGTGCTCTGAGCATCTTTCATCCGAAGACTTCAACCACTAATTCATCACTAGTCAAAAGGGGAATGGAAGAGATAAATGGCAAGTGCTAATATTCCCATATTATAGACAGGGAAATGGAGGCATGGAGTTTTAATCAGCTAGTCTATTAATTTTTTTTTAAAATAGGGGCTAGATTATCTGGCAAACTCTTAATCATTTTGGTTTCTTCTAGGTACCCTCTTTGTTCTAAATACCATGCTCTCTATAAAACTTCAGAGATTAATACCTGTAGTCAATGTCAGGTTAGACTAAGTAGTGACAGTTAACCTAGAGTTGTCTTTGGCATTCCTTTAATTTTAGTGATCCTTTCCTGGGATTCCCACACTCAAACCTATCCCAGTCACCCTCTTATCCTACCTGGACTGTTATTACTCATTGTCTCTCAAACATTGTGTTTGTGCTAGGAATCTTCTAGCAGAAGTAGCAGAAAGAGGACTCTTTTTAGTATACTTCCAACTCTGGCATTTAAAAGGAAATGGTGGGACATCCAGGAACTAACTTTCTTGAGAAACTCAGAATTTTCTAAGTGGAAAAATCTTCTGCCCATTCCTGGTAAGGAGGAGTAGAAGACTGAATTTCTTCAATGTCGTTTGCCTTATCTGCCACTTTGGGGGCTATTTTGGAGAATTGAAGGAGTCTAGTAACACACTGCATGTATTGAGTGAGATCAACCTATTTGATTTATTTCTATTATTCTGATTAAAGTTTTTACTCAGTTAAACACACACAAAAAACAAAGAAGCTCATATTTGTAATCAGTAAAATAGTCGTAGTGGCTAGACTCTTAAGTATACCTCTGAGGGTGAGAAGTTTGCTAGAGAAAGTGTCTTCCATCTACAGCCACAGCAACCATGAAAAGGTCAGTGTGAATTTGCAAGAGACTCAAGTGGGAGTGGGATGCTCATGATTTGAGCATCTTCCTTGGTATAACAGGACTGATGGGCAGGGTTGAGCATTCACCCTGGCCCCTTTCAGAGAGCTCCATGTGCCCCTTTGTTCAAGGACATACAAAACACATCAAGAGGTTGATCTCCATGGGTGCCTGCACCTGGGACCTGTGTCAAAGATAATTGACAGCTGAGCCAGAAAGAGTCATCCTCTCAGTAGCAGGCTATATAAGGAATGCAGAAAGTTCCCATCTCTCTCCCTTCCCCTATTTCAAGGATGCCATTTTGGGACTAACACAGCCTCTCCCTTAGACTTTTGACTGAGGGTGAGGAAGAGAAGATTTCTCTCCCTCTCCTCTCTAGCTACATGCACGTGATAGCAAGAATACATCCATGCCTAGCTGAGCCTGAGACTAGACCTTAAGTCCCTGGGGCTGAGACTGGACCTTAAGTCCCTGGGGCTGCCTGTTCTTTTTGGTGTCTGTTCCTGAATCCAAGTCAGTGAACAGCAATCCTCAGAACTGGACTTGTTCAGACTTGTTAGGAACCTCATGAGGTCAAGAGAAGAGGTGATTTCTGCAACAGCTTCTCCCAGGAGATGACCATCACCAGGAGGAGGCTGCACCTTAAAGGGCTAAGAAAACCCCAAGCTATGCTGTGGCTTTCCAGGAGGTCTGCACTTGGGAATTACTCAGACAATACAGATCCGAGGCAAAAGTGAAATATCTGTTGAGTTGTCTTATGAAATTGTGTTTATCTCCCACGTATAATAGGAATAATGTGTTACTGTTCATGTTTTAAATATTTTTCAATATAAACTTATGAGCCTTTTGTGTATTAAGCATTTCTTTTGAGGTAGAGGGAATAAACAGCTGTTCTAAACCTGATATTTACTTTGTACATTGAGTAGCCTTTTCTAGGAGAGACCCTATTAATCCCTTTTAGGGTCTACCCTACATATGTTCTGAGGCAGCTAGGAGGTGTAAGGGATAGAGCATTGAACTTGGTGTCAGGAAGATCTGAGTTTAAAATCTGGCCTCAAGCACTTAGTAACTACGTGATCCTGGGCAAAACTTCTCTCAGCCTTAGTTTCTTCATCTGTTAAACAGGGATAATAATAGCACCTACCTTACAGCATTGCTGTGAGGATCAAGTAAGATAAAGTATATCATAAACTTTAAATCACCATATAAAGGCTATTATTAAAGAGATTTTACCCAGAATTCCAGGGTTAGGACATCATGATCCAGAGAGTACAAGAAATAGTCTTATCTCCCTTTTTTTTGATTCTAGGTCCCCCCAAAACTGAACCTAGAGCACATGAGTTCAGAGCTAGAGTTTTTCCTTTTGGAAGGAGTCCCCTCGTCCTTGGGTAACATTGGCAACATAGGGAAGAGCTCTTCCAGCCTGGCCTTGCATCAGCCCTGATCCATGTGGCAAATACTTGTTTGTCCAGAAGGTCAGGAAACTGATATTGTATTTAATGTTTCCCTGTAACATGCAGACTGGAAATTTGACTTCTATACTGTGAAACTGATGCCACTGTAAATCTCTCCAAGCAGGCCAAATAGCAAGGGGGATCTAGGGGCAGAGAATGTAATTAGTTTGATGAATCTTCTTTTAAAGTCATTTTTTACAGAGAGCTATCATGGAATTGTTGACTCAGTGATGTATTCCCTAAGTTTCATGAATCCTTAAACATGAGCCATTTTTCAAAAGAGTTGAGCTGGAAATCATAATCTATTGGCAAAAGGATCAAGTGTCCTATCAGTGGTCCTCAGGACACATCCCTCTGTGTTTAGGGGCAAGGACACTTGCGAAGGCATGGATTGAATCCAGTTTTTCTGCCTATCTTATCTTACTATAGCGGGCCCATATAGACAGTCACCAAGTCTATTTAGCCAGCCCCCTTTGCCCCACATTTAGAATAGCTTGTCTAAAACAGAAAAATAGTTTGTGCAATAACAACAGCATTGTGAAGAAAAACTACTTTGAGAGACTTAAGAACTCAGATTAATGCAATGACCCATCAATACTGCAGAGGACTAATGATGAAGCGTACTACTCCTGCCCCACCCCCCTTCTTCCCATCCAAACCTCTCCCTCCCTCCCCGAGAGAAGTGATAGATTCAAGATAAAGAATGAGAAATATATCTTTGGATGCAGCCAATGTGGGAATTTTGTTTACTTGGGTATGAATGTTTGTTTAAAAGGGTTTTGTTTTTCTTTTTTTCATGGGAGTGGGAGGAACTAATGATATTGAAGAAAGAAAGAGAAAGAAAGAAAAAAACAAAGAAAGAAAGAAGGAAAGAAGGAAGGAAGGAAAAAAGAAAGAAAGGAAGGGAGAAAGAGAGAGAAAGAGGGGGAAGGAGAGAGGGAGGAAGGAAAGGAGGAAGGAAGGGTAAAATAATTTGGAGAGAAGGAAGAAAGGCATTGAAACATTTTTAAATGCAAGAAGAGAATAGGATGAAGGCCAGAAAGAATCAGACAAGCAGGACAGCTTAAAAATTACGTGTTGAATTGTTTTTATATTTAAAAAGAAAAACAAACTATCAGAAATAGATAGTAGAGTTTGAGGCACAGTTTTCTTTTTGTGTTCTATCTTTATATGGAAATTCTCATTTTATTTGGTGTTTTTCAAGTTTAGATTTTTTAAAAATTCTTAAAAAAAAAGAAAAAATAGAATAGCTAGTTATTTTACGGGAAAGAAGATAGAATACAGGCTGTCCAGTAGAATGGTGAATTTTATCTACTTTACTTTGACCTCTGACTTTTCCCAAGAGTTTGAAATAGGACAAATATAATCAGATAAATAAGCTGTTTGCTTATGGGCATTTCAGGTGCGTTTCCAAAGCTTTTGTGAATTTTAGGGTAATTTTCCTCATGTAGCTCTAGTCTTAGAAGGAGGGGGAAATGGTAGAAAATGGAAAGGGGTGGAAGTATTTTCCTCTGGTATCAAAAGGTCTCAACAGATAATGTTTAGCTATTGGTATTGAGCTATTGTCTGAGCAGTGAGAATAGGAAGAAGAGATTGAATTCAGGCCACCTTACATTACCAAAAGTAAGAAGCAGGAACCTGAAGAAAGAGTCAGAGGTCTTTGCAATAGGTCCTGTTTAGGCCCTGTTTTATGTATACCTGGGTCATGAGGATATGAGTGAAAAGGGAAAAACTGTGTCAAGTGGCTCATGGGTCTTCCAGTCGTTGGCCTTACCTGAAAGTTAGAACTATATAAAAACTAAAAGCAAGAAAAGCAAAAACAAAACAAACAAACCAAACCCCAAACAAACCCCAAACCCAGAAGCATATTTGGGCCTGGCTATTTTATTCCTTGTGTAAGCCCAGCTTCCTCCCAAGTCTAAGGTGGTTCGAGAAGGATAGTCCTGTGTTGTTGCATTCAGTGGAGGGACATACATGTGATTTCTGATTGGTGGAGAGAATTCTGAGTGTGACTTTTATATATTAAATCTTTAAAGGGATTTACTTCTGTTGGTTTCAGACATTCTCCTAGAAAGATGTAAGATAGAAGATCTGGGAGGTGGGTGAGATAGAGACTTCAGAATGAGGGACTGCAGCCCTTTGAACAATGGACAAATGTAGGGAACTATGGACGCACATGGAAGCCAGCCCCCATCACATTCCTGACCTCCAGAGCTTGCAATTCTAGGGATAGCTGAGAGAAGACCTCCCTGTGGTCATATTATTCTTTCTCTCTTGGTTTCAGCTAAGATCTTATCTCACTCCCCGCTGAAGAGCTCATTTACTCTTCTATATTTTCTGGTGTAGTCTAATCCATAGAACTTTAATTTCAATTTCCTGTTTTCCCTGAATAAGTGAGTTTATTTTCTATTCGTTATTTGTGATGATCTTTGTGCAAGTAACGTTTGATGAAGGTGGTAATACACTGGCAAGCGTAGGCTAAGGGCTACCTTTCTCCTTAAGAATGAGCAGGGAAGGGGCAGCTAGGTGGCACAGTGGATAGAGCACTGGCCCTGAAGTCAGGAGGACCTGAGTTCAAATGTGGCCTCAGACCAAACATTTGACACTTACTAGCTGTGTGACCTTGGGCAAGTCACTTAACCCCAATTGCCTAAAAAACCCATAAATAATAGTAAAAAAAAAAAAGAATGATTAGGGAAGGGGGCAGCTAGGTGGCACAGTGGATAGAGCATCAGCCCTGACGTCAGGAAGACCTGAGTTCAAATCCGGCCTCAGACTAAACACTTGACACTAGATGTGTGACTCTGGGCAAGTCACTTAACCCCAATTGCCTAAAAAAAAAAAAGAATAATCAGGGAAGCAGCTTTTTTTTTCCTTTTCTGAACCTAGATGAGAGATGTTTGAAGGGAAACAACAGGTATAATTCTAGCCTGATGTTCTTTCAGAGATTTGCTCAGCTGGCCATCTCATAACTTGCCTGCCTCTCCTCCCAGCTAGTGTGTTGGTGCTGTAGATATGGATGGTCCTTCTTCTACTCTCTTCAGAGGTGGGCCAGACTTTAGACCCTATTTATCCAGGCCATCCATGAGCTATGTCTGTGTATTTATATAGGGCAGTAATTTTATGTCTGCACATCCTCCTGAAACTAACCAAACATATATCTTACACTTCGGAAGAAAAGCATTAACAGAAGCACTGAAAAGCCAATGTAGAGAGAGGGGAGGGAGAGAGGGAAAGAAGGAGAGAGAGAGAAAAACCTGTTCACTGGGGAGTGGGAAGCATATGATGTTATAATTGATACAATGGAGTGCTGAAGAAAGGGAAAAAAATCATCAGATGATTAAAGGAAGGGTCAATTAAGGAACAAGGAAGCACAGATTCCAGTGCAGAGGACCAAATCTAGACCTTATTCCTTTCTGGACTGTGCAGATCCAGGGAGGGGATATTTTAATGAACTTCCAAGTTCTTTCTCAATGTGTCTGGTGGGTCTCACCCTCTCATGGGAGAAATGTATCGGACAAAGCCCATGGGGCGGGGGGTGGAGGTGGGGTTTGTCTAGGGACCTCAAGTTCTTTCTTCATATGGTAGTGGAAGGGCAGAGGGTGAAACAGTTTTCTTGCCTCTCTGTGAGGATTAGCAAGCCTTTTTCATATTTTTTTTTGTAACATTAAGCAAACTTGTTCATGGTAGTGAAAAAACATACAAACTTGGAAACAAAGTGAGTGCACATTGACTAAGAAATGCTGAGCAAATTGTGGCATCTGAAAATAATTGGGTAATACAATTCTATAAAAACAATGACCGTAACATGGGAAGACTTGTACAAACAAAGAAAAGTAAGCAAAACTAGGATGACAATGGATAGTGTGACTATTATAATGTAAATTAGAAGAATACTAGAAGTCTGGTACTGTTGGTATAATGACTAATCTTGGTGATCGGCATAGAGTTGTAGAAGCACTTGCCTCCTTTTGATAGAAAGGTAGAGGTCTCTCGGTGCAAACTGGTGCCTGTACTTTCAGAAGCATTAACTGTATCAACTGGTTTTGTTTAATTATTTTCTTTATTATAAGTCACTACTCATTTGTTGGTGGTGAGGATGTATATTCTGAATAGATGACATAAAAACAAAAGGCATCCATAAGATTTATTTGTAAACAAAACCCATTCTTTATCTGATCTGTTGGGTGTTTGCATGGGGAGCTGTTGATATCCTTTTGGGGCAGGGGTGAGGAACCTGTAGCCTTGAGGCCACACGTGGCCTTCTAGGGCCTCGGGTGGGGCCTTTTGACTGAGTCCAAGTTTTGCAGAACAAATCCTTTTCTTAAGGATTTGGAGGCAATGCTATATGCTGATGTTCCCCATGTGCTCCTATATGTGGTTTCTCCCCCGTTAGAAGATGAGTTCTGTGAGAGTCAATCTTGCTTTCTCTTTGCATCTCCAGTGCTTCACAGAAAGCAAGTACCTAGTAAATGCTTTTTTCATTCATTCATTTTATGGAAAGGAAAATTCTCCATTTGAGTTTTCACCCTGATTAACAAGGCAAAACTCAGGGCAAAGTGAATTAAAGGAGTTTAAAGTAGCAACACATAGATGGGCTGATCACTGGAGATCAGCGATGGCTTCAAGATGGGGCCAGCTTTTATTGTCAACTTCTGTAAGGAGAGAAAGACCATTCAGATAGGTCAACATCAGCAAAAGAGGTTGTGCCCTTGCATCTCAATTCCTCCCCAAGGTAGCAAGTGCAGGTCAATTTGCAGGTGGGAGGTATGTGATAAAGAGCAGGTAATACAAAGAGCTGCAGATTCAGTGTGGCTGTCTCCAAACAGAGCCTCCGCTAACACTGATGACAAGCAGGTCACCGAGTCGACATAACGTTCAGTAATTACCAAATGCCCTCTGAGTGGGGACAGAATGAACTGGATACTATGGTGAAGGAGGGTACACTGAAAAGAATTTGGAGCCAGAGAACTCAAGTCTGAATTCCATCTCTGGCTCTGGGTTTCAGTTTCCCAATCTGTTTAAAAAAAAAAAAAGAAGTCGTCCCACATACCCTTTAAAGCCCCTTTTAGCTCTAAATCTTTGCCCCTATAAAGTTCCCAGTGTTACCCTGTGTAGGGGCCTTGCAATTCAGTGAGAATTTACAAGAGACTTATCGAAGTATATCTGGGTCCTTGGTGTCAGAAGGGATCTTCGGGCACTGAGTTCTCCCTGTCTGGACCTTCTGACACCAGGGTTATATTTGTTTATTTTTTGTTTCCTAATTTAAGGCAGTTCTCTTCATTGACCCCATTGTGAATTCGCTTTCTACACGTGGGGATTTTTCTGGTGATGATATGAAAAAAAACCTGAAGGTCATTTAGTTTCTCCCTCATTTGAGGTCAGTGATGTTGAATTGCAACTTCCTAACACGTGTACATTTAAGGCTCTTCAACTGACGATTCACAGAAAAATGGCCCAGATAAAGAGGTGTCAAACTAACTGCCATGGCAGTTGATCCCTTTATGAGATTTGAATTACTCCCTCAAGTGAATCAAAAAGGGTGCAATGAAATAGGAGGAAGAATGATAGACTAAGCCTCAGGGTGACCTTTAAAAGTCAGTTCACTGTCTAGGAGACAGAAACCAAGAGGAAGCCAGGAGAATGGAACAAAAAAAAAAAAAAAAGAAGAGAAGCTATAGGAAATCACGTGTAGCTGAAGAAAAAGAAGTTGTAAGAAGCTATGTGAAGACAAGAGACCCAAAGAATTAATAGGCACAAAGAAAGGGGCAAGGATTCTGAGAATAAGCCAGCTTGGGATTATTGGGCCTGAGGTATGTTGAGACAGAAGCTGTGTTGTGGAACCCCTGTCCCTAAGACTACATACCCCAGGGTAGTAATATTGTATCTATATTCCCTCCTTAAACTCCTGCATGAAGGAAAACTTTATTTAGCTTTCTTTGCTTTACAAGTTTGTTTTTATAAACATCAGTGACCTCTAGCAATTGCTAGCTGGAATTATATTTATTGGGAGAAAGCAACTGTCATTTGAAGGGAAATGTTTCTGGAAAAGGAATCTAGATCTATTTAAAGATAGATCTAATGGCGGAGATATTTTGCCAGAAGTTCTGTTTCTGGCTGGGGGCTTGAAGCTAACAAACAGATAAAGAGAACTTTTTGATACTAAGGAGATAACAAAAAGATAGGGAGATCCTTTGGATGAATATTTCTTTTGATACTACTTTGTAGAGTGGAGAAGGGTACTTATCCTGGTAAAACCCATCTGGGCAATGAGTCTGCAGTAGGTTGAGGAACAAATAGATGTAGTTGGACATCCCTAATCACCACGCCATCCTCCTCGACAGTGTTACACAAAAGTCTTCTCAAAACATCCCCAGGCAGGAATGAATGTGTAGTATGGCTGTGAGTGTTAGCTTCTTCCTTTCTGGAAGTACTTCTTTATATGAGGCAGAAATAATGGGATAGAGAGGCTACCACCTCAGCATATCCAGAGCTGTGGTGTCCATTAGAGAATACTTCTCTCCCCCCCCATTTGTTCTTGGGGCTGACCTTTGAAAGCCTCATGAACTGGATTGCTTAAGGGGCTTGATTTTGGGAATTCTGATCTTTGTTTTCTGAGTTTTCTATGGAAACTCAGTGGTCAGTTATTGTCACCCTCCACATCATTTATAAGCCCCAAGAGACTGGCAGATCCAGTTAAAGAAAATATGGAATGAATTTGACTGTATTTTTTGCTTTTTTTAATCTTCCTTTTTTAATAAATTTTTTATTGATATTTTCTATTTTGTATGTTACTATAGTTATCCCAATATCCTTCCCTTTCCGCCTTCCAGAGAGCTATTCTGTGTGACCAATAGTATTTTTAGAGAGAAAAAAAAGTCAGCACAACTGAATGATGCATTGAAAAAGTCTGAAAACATGTGCAATGTGTAACACCTATGGACCTCCCACCTCCATGAAAATGTGGGTTTGGGGTGTCCTCTCATATCTCTTTGTGTACTATCCTGTGTATTTACAATTAAATGGTCAAAGAAATAGGTGTCCCTTTCCCTTCTATTCTCTTAATATAAAATGACAGTTCTTCCTAGCCACTGGCCATATAATACCACTGACAGTCCCACAATGGCCATTTGCTACTTGGAGTCAAATTCATAACAAAGTCTTCTTTGGGAAAAATTGTCTTGCTCATCTTCTGGCACTGGAGGAGTTGGGAACTTATTGGAGTTTTGGCATAGTTTCCTTGCCCTGAAGCCATATTTATTTTCCAATAGTTGAGGGGAGAGTAGAAGAAGGACAGCTGCAGAACTCTCAGCCGATTAGAATTCACTGACTTCCAAACAAATTTTCCCATTAGGTTCCTGTGAGAAATGTACAGATTTGGTTGGTAAACCCTGGCCTGGGGCCCGGAACTCCCAGTCCCCTTCTGCAGAAGAGCCCTGGCCCAGCGCCACCTTCTCACATTTCACAAGTGTGGGGAAGAGACAGCCACTGACCCAGGAGAGAATGCTGGCTTTGTCCAGGCCTTGAGATTCACATGCTGTGTGAAGGAGGTTCACACTGCTGTTCCGAACCCCAGAGCTGGCCTTTGTGTGGGAAACATCAGAAGCCAGAGTGAGCCAACTACACAGTGGGGCTACTGGGTTTGGGTGAGAGTATGGGAATAAATGCATTAGAGGCCTACTGTCAGAAGCATCTAATAAAAGAAGAGGCTGCTAGATTTTAGGAGGCATCATAAAAACACATGCCTCTCCTTGAGTTCTCATTATCTAATTGGCTCATAGTAATTATGAAGATGTTATATATTTGTGTATTTTCTGTGTGGTCTGTGAAATGTCTGGAACCAATGGACCTTTGGGGGGAAGGAAGGAAAAGGTGGGGAGAAGTAGAGCCAATTATAAGGCACTGGAACAAGATTTAAGGCTGGGAATACGGTTCCCTTGAGAATCTCCTTCAGTTCCTTACCTCCTCTTTTTCCTCTAAGCCACTGATTTGCCAAAATGATGTTCCTTAAGAACAGATCTGACCATGTTTTTCCCCTCCCCACATTCAGTAAAATCCAGTGACTCCCTATTACCTCCAGGATCAAATGTAAGATCTTCTGTTTGGTTTTTAAAACCCTTCACACCCTGGCCCTTTCCTATCTCTCTCTTCTTCTTCTACTTTATTCCTCTCTATTCTTTACAATCCAGAGTCAAAGGCTCTTCATACATCTCCATCTCCTACTCTGAGCGTTTTCATTGGTTGTCCACACGTGGAATGCTCTCCTGGCTCATCTCTACCTCTTGGCTTCCATCAGACCCAGTTTAAATCCCACCTTCTGCAAGAAGCCTTTCCCAATCCCCTCGAGGCAGGTGCCTTCCATTTACATAGTATGTACAGAGTTGCTTACATGTTATCTCTCTCATGAGAATACGAGCTCCTGAGGCAAAGACCGTATTTTCCCTTTCTTTGTATCCCTAGTGCTTAGTACACCATCTGGCACAAATGAATTTGTAAATCCTTTCTTGTCAGTCAGTCAGTCAACAAGCATTTATTAAGTGCTTGCATGTACCAGGCACTGGGCTGAGCACTGGGGATATAAAGGTAAATACATAGTGCTTGCCTTCAAGGTGCTCACAACTGTATAAATTCAAGATATAGTATAAGTGGAAGGTAATCTTATAGGGAAGGCACTGGGGAGGGGGAGAGTTGAACGACCTCTAAAGGAAGGTGGGATTTTAGTTGAGTCTTGAAGGAAGTTAGGGACTTGAGGAGACAGAGGGGAGGAGAA
Source organism: Phascolarctos cinereus (assembly GCF_003287225.1). NCBI lineage: Eukaryota > Metazoa > Chordata > Mammalia > Diprotodontia > Phascolarctidae > Phascolarctos > Phascolarctos cinereus. Next base: position 61,323,027 of record NW_027556098.1, read on the forward strand.
AGAACATTCCAGGCACAGTGAAAAGGCATGAGTCAAGAGCAGGAGGGGCCAAGACCAGCAAGAAGGCCAATGTCTCTGGACTGTAATTAGACTCCTCACAGGGATGCTGGGGTAGGAGTTTGTTAAAGACAATGATTGTGAGAATGGGGAGCCTAATTAGAGGTCAGGCTGAACTCGGCCCATAAACTGCAGTGAAGGGGAAAGACCAAGGAGAGGTGAGTGTCTCAGTCCCCCCGGGCTCAGTCAAACAGCCCCTTTCACATATAACTTCTCAATGCTGGCACCTGGTTGCTCCTCAATTCCAGTTCTCCCAGGTCCCAGCTCGGTCTAGGAATTCCTCCAGTGGCCTTCACTGCTTCTCCTGCCATTTGATGTCCTTGCCTCGGGAAAGTGTTGCCATCTTACAATGAAATAACCAGAGCCAACATACCTCACATTTCCAGCTCTTATTAGACAGGCTGAAGGCCTTGTCTAGCGCCAAAGGCAGCTGTGGAGACCTGACTCACTAGTTCCAACTACCTGTCCCTAGCCCCTACTCCTGGATGAGTCAACTGAATTCCATTCACCCCTTCCTTGCCCCAGGGTACAGACAGTATATCCTTCCCTCACCCCATGTTGCCAATACCTCCAGCTGAACACTTCCAATGACTTTTCCATTTTGCATTATCAACGTAGGCACCTGGTGCTGGCCCATGCAAATTGCCTCAGACTTCAGAGCACATCGGTAAAACTCTAGAAACAACCAAGGGCAAAGGGGCAAAGCTGGCAGCTACTGCCAACCACTTTATTACAACTACAAAGGAGGATATTCCTATTATGGTAGAAATTCCAGTTCTCCCTTCCTAAACTGCTTTCACTGAATTCACTTTCCAAATCAAAGGACAGTGTTCCTATCCACAACTTTATAAAATTTAGGGGACCCCAAGGGTAGATGACATTTCATTGCTATTTGGACCTCTTGATCTTTTCAAAACACATTTTCCCTTAACAACAATGGAGTGTCTTAAGAACTAAATGAAGACCAACAGGAAAAATTGGGGAAAGTGGGAAAGGGGAGAGGGTAGGAAACATTTTCCTTTAATGTGTTGCATGAATAATGCTTTCAGTAATAAATAATATGTGTGATGCTATTGGTTTCAGGCTCCTCAGAAGAAAAAATAAAATTGTTATATGTTTTAATAACATGAAATTTAAAAAAAAACCTTTGCCTTCACACAGAACACGTATTAGGTTTCTGTTTTACAAAAACCTGGAATATAAATGTGCTAGTAAGCATTGCTTGGTTTTGAGTAAATAACATGTTGGATATTAGCCAAAAGCTCAACTCAACCAACCCAGTCCCCTCCAGTCTACCAGTACCAAATGAAACTTTTTGGCTGGCAGCCTCCTAAACCTTTGGCCATATTCCAAGTATGGTTCCAGTATGTGCACTCAGATAAGGATGGGGGTGCTGTTGATGGAAACACTATCTATATGTGAATGATTATTATTATTATTTTCAATTAAATTTAGCAAGCATTTATTGAGTACCTGCTGTGTGACAAGCACTGTCATAAGTACTGGTAAACAAAAGACAAAAAAATGCTCCTTGTTTTTATAGGAACTATAGGAATTCTATTGAGGGAAACAAGACATATACAGATAAGTATATACAAAATGGGTACAGAGCCAAGTCCTCTTCTCTCCTTCTCTTTATCTCACATCACCCAGATGCCTTCTGTCACTATTTCCTCTCACCCCTGTCTCATAAGATGTCTCGCAAGTGGCCCTTCCGGCGAAGACCATTCCCTATGCACACAAGTGACCCCATCCCATCCCATCTCCTCTAGCAGATTACAATCTATATCATCCCCTCTCTCTCACTTATCTTTGGTTTCTGTCTACTGGCTACAGGCTTATCTTGGGGATATTACAGGTTCAATTCCAGATCACCACAATAAAGTGAACATTGTAATAAATCAAGTCACATGACTTTTTTTGTTTCCCAGTGCATGTAAAAAAAGTTATATTTACTTTATATTGTAGTCTACTCAGTGTGCAATAGTATTATATCTAAAAAAATGTACATACCTTAATTTGAAAATACTTTATTGCTAAAAATACCGACCATCATAGAAGCCTTCAGGGAAGCATGATCTTTTTGCTGGTGGAGGGTCTTCCCTCTTCAATGTAGGTGGCTGCTGACTGATCAGGGTGGTGGCTGCTGAAGGTTGGGGTGGCTGCGGCAATTTCTTAAAATAAGACAACAATGAAATTTGCTACATAGATTGATTCTTCCTTTCACTTGAACATTTAGAGGCCATTGTAGGGTTATTAACTGGCCTAATTTCAATATTTGTTGCGTCTCAGGGAACGAGGAGGCCCAAGGAGAGGGAGAGAGATTGTTGAATGGCTGGTTGGTGGAGCAGACAGAAGACATACAACATTTATTGGTTGTTTGCAGTCTTATGTGGGTGTGATTTGTGACTCCCCCAAAACAATTACAGTAGTAACATCAAAGATCACTGATCACAGATCACCATAACAGATATAATAATAATTAAAAAGTTTGAAATATTGTGAGAATTACCAAAATATGTTGCAGAGGTACAATGTCAGCACATGCTATTGGAAAAATGGTGCCAATAGACTTACTCAACGCAGGGTTGCTACAAACCTTCAATGTGTAAAAAATGCAATATCTGTGAAGTGTAATAAGGCAAAAGCACAATAAAATGAGGTATGCCTGTACTTCCTTACAGCCTAAAAAATGTATGTCTCAACTACCCCCAAAACCCTCACTTGATCCATTCATTTGCTGACTATTGTCCCATATCCCTCCTTTCTTTTGAATCTAAATTTCTTCAGAAGGTTATCTGTGATAAGTACCTCCACTTTGCCTCCTTTTATCCTCTCCTTAACTGTCTGCACAGGGTAGCTAGGTGGCACAGTGAATAGAGTGCTGGGCTGCAGTCAGGAAGATTTGAGTTTAAATTTGGCCTCAGACACTTACTAGCTGTGTGAATATAGAAAAGTTACTTCATCCTGTTGGCCTCAGTTTCTTCATCTGTAAAATGAGCTGGAGAAGGACATGGCAAACCACTCCAGTATCTTTGTCAAGAAAACCCCAGAAGGAGTCATGAAGAGTCTGATATAACTGAAACAACTGAACAGCAACATAACTGTATAGCCTTGCTTCCAATTTCATCATTCAGTGGAAACTATTCCCTCCAAGGGTACCAATGATCTCTTAACTGCCCAATCCAATGGCCTTTCTCAATCCTCATCCTTCTTGACCTCTCTGTAGTCTGTGATATTGTCAATCATCTTCTTCTTTCTACATTTTGTGACATTACTCTCTGCTGGTTCTCCTTCCACCTATCTGACCCTTCTTTCTGAGGCTTTTTTGCTAGATCTTCATACCCACCAACAGTGGGTGTCCTACAGGCCCTATCCCAAGCTCTCCTCTCTTCTTTATACTATTTCACTTGGTGGTCTCATCAGCTTCCATGATTCAATTATCACCTCTATGCTAATGATTCACAAATCTACCTTTAGTTTCACATCTCCTACTGTCTATTAGACAGTTTGAACTGGGTGTCCTGTATACATCTTAAATTCAACATATCTAAAACTGAACTCATTATCTTTCACCCAAAGCTCTCTTCCCTTCAGAGCTTTCCTATTAGTATTGAGGCTCCTCCATATTCCTAGTTCTCTAGGCTGTCAGCCTACATGCCATCCTGGACTCCTTACTTTCTCTGCCCCTCTTCTGCACCCCCTTGTCCTATCTATTGCCAAATCCTATTGATTTTTATCTTTGTAACATTAAATATGCCCCCTTCTCTCCTCTGATATCGCCACCACCTTAGTACAGGCCCTTATCACCTCATGCCTGCACTATTGCGATAGGCTGCTGGTTGATCTTCCTGCCATAAGTCTCTCTCCACTCCATTCTACTTTATTCTCTACTCAGCCACCAAAGTGATTTTCCCTTAAGATGCACTTCTAACCATGTTACTCCCACTGCTCAATGGACTCCAGTCACTCCCTATCACCTCCATGATCAAATACAATTTTGGCCCTTTGGCAGTCAAAACCCTTCATAACCTAGGCCTTCCCTAACTTTCCAGGCTTCTTACATCTTAAGCCCTCTAGGATCCAGTGACAAAGCCTTCATCTCCTGATTCTGGGTATTTGCACTGGCTCTTCTGCATGTATGCAGTGCTCCCTTTCTGCATCTCTGCTTCCTTGCTTGTTTCAAGTCCCAGATAAAATCCCACTTTCTACAAGAAGCCTTTTCCAATTCTCCTTAATTCTAGTGCCTTCCCTTTGTTAATTATTTCCGCTTTATCCTGTCTGTAGTTTGCTTGCACAGAGCTGTCTGCATGATGTCTCCACCATTAGACTGTGAGCTCCTTCAGAGTGGGGACTATCCCCAGTGCCTACCGCAGTGTCTGTCACACAGTAGGAGCTTAATAAATGCTTATTGACTGACTAATAAATACTAAGTGATCTTGGAGGAATTAACATATAGTAGGATCAGGAAATGCCTCTTGTCAGAGGTGGTATTTGACTTGTACTTTGGCAACTATCCACAGACTCTAAGCTCACACGGACCAGGTATGATCTTGAGTAATACGAATAGACCTTGCAATGTGAAATATTATCATCTTGTTCTCCTCCTTTTCAATGTATTTTAGATAGAAACACCCCAAGGACAAGTCACTGTCCTGCTACTATTCTTATATATTTCATGTTCTACTGACTATTGCACATGTGAATTAAATGACTGCTTTTTTGAAATTGAATAAATGTATTGAGATTTTAAGTTTATCTTCTGTAGAATCATTGAAAGAATCTTTGGGATAACTCCAGTAATAGATCAAATGGGATGATATGTTCTGCTCCCTCACAGTTTTAATTTCTTATTCTAGGCCTCAATACTTTGAAATCTTTTCATCACATCTATGAATAAGATTATGAGTAGTTGGCATGGAAATATAAATAAAAATGTTATCCTTTCAGTTTGTATGGATCAAGGCAATATCTGGGTGGTGTCAGGCAACGGTTCTGTGTAGACTGATACTCCAGTTCCAGCAGCACTTATTTGCTGATATCATTATCATATCTAACATTTATATAGAGCTTACTATGTGGCAAGTACTATGTTAAGCACTTCATGATTATTATTTCATTTGATCCCCACAACAACTCTGAGAAGTCGGTGTTGTTATTATCCCCATTTTACAGATGAGGAAATGGAGGCAAACAGAGATTAAATGATTTGCCCAGGGTCACACAGGTAGTAAGTGTCTGAGGCTGTATTTGAACTAAGGTCTTTCCAGTCTCCAGGTCCAGAGTTCTATCCACTGTACTTTCTAATTGCTTCAAGGATATTTTGGGATTTATATTCATAGTACAGAAATTTCTTGGTTTATAAAGGATAGGAAGCTTCTGGTGCATAGTTTCAGCTACCTGCTTGTATTATTCTAGATATTTGGTTAGATTCTAAATTTTTGTAACCTGCAGTGATATGTTAGTTTCCACCATTGACCAATACATCTGGATTCCTCAAGGATTCTGTCATTTCCAAAGGCAATGACCTGATTACAAATCATAAATACCTCAGTATCTATAAGCAAATTTGTATGACTCAGTCATTTGATTATGCTGCTTTGTAGACATATTGCTAGTGCACTTCTTTCAAACCCTTGAAAGGCCTTTTGATTCTGGTCTTGGTTCTTAGTTTTTTCAGAGGCTCTATCCAAAAATGAAACAAAACAAAACACTTTTGTGTACATTAGATGAATCCAATATAGACTTACCTCTTCAAAAGTATGTCTATGGGGAAAAAAATACTGCATCAAATTTCTCTCATAAGGGTTTGGTATGCAAGATATACAAACAATTAATAAATATATGTAAGCTATTTCCCAACAGATAAATGATCAAAGGATATGAATAAATAGTTCTCAAAAGAATTGCAAAGAATTCATAACCACATGAAAAAGTGCTCCAAGTCATTAAAAATACAAGAAATGCAAATCAAAACTACACTGAGGTTTCGCTGCAAATTGGCTAAAATGACAAAAAATGGCAATAGTCAGTGTTGGAAGAGTTGTAGAAAGAGAGGCACAGTAATACATTGTTGGTGGAGCTGTGAAATGTTTAGTTTAGTATTTAATTTGGAATTATGCAAATAAAGTAACTAAAACATCCTTTGGATCAGAGATTCCATGACTAGGCATTTACTCCAAGGAAGTAATTGATAAGAAAAAAGTCCCCATATATTCCAAATATTTATAGCAGCTCTTTTTGTGATAGCTAAGAATTGGAAACAAAATAGATACCCAATAGATATACATGAATATAACAGAATATTACTGTGCTGTAAGAAATTGTGTGTGATAAATACAGAGCAGCATGGAATGATCTATGTGAACTGATGAAGAATGAAGTAAGCAGAGCCAAACACACACACACACACACACACAGAGTAACTACAACAATATAAATGAAAAGAACAATGATATACCAAAAAATTGAAAGTAAATGTAATAAAACTATTAGACCAAAGACAACTCAGAATAAAGAGATATGAGAAGACACCCCCAACCCACCCCTTCATGGAGGTGGAGGTCCACAGGTGTTACATATTGCACATGTTTTTGAATTTTTTTCGATATATCAGTTAGTTGTACCCCAAAAATTCTATTCATCATATTGGGATGGCTTTCTGAGAAGAGGAGGAGATGCACTTGTTACAATATCAATAAAAACTTTTAAAATTTTGCAAAAATTAAACACCTCAAAAAAAGGGAAAGAATTCTGTACATTTCAAAAACTGGTTTATTATGTGCTTTGAGAATATGAAGCTTCTTTCATCTTTTTGATAGGAAAGTATTAATCTTCCTGTGGCTGCCTTGGGACGAGTCCTGTGTTTTGTTAACATTGAAGAGGTTTTTGTTTGGATCTCTTCTGGCTCCATTGTCATCCATTTTATGTACTAAAAAAAGAATGAGTTAAGGTTGGTATTAAATAGGTTAATTGCTCTAAATTTATTCTTCCTATCAGGCTTTGACTTTAGAATGGTATTCAATCCCTTAACATACATGGCCTCAGGCTTTTCATTGACAACCTTTGTTTGCTTCATATGGCCAAATGACCATAATGGCATTATTAATAAAATGATTAAATTACCCAGAAACTAAGTCTCGTGAACTTTTTAAATGCCGCAAAATAGAAGGAAGTTTTTCACTATGCTTTGATAATTCTTATATATTTGCACTCATGACTAAGCTATGAGTGTAGCACTGAGTCAGTCCTTTCAATGACAATAAAGGCATTGTATGCTTGAGAATGTTTTTAGGTAGTTTGTTCAATAATCACTGAATCAATAAGAACTTGTTCTTTATACCTCTGGGACTTTTGGGCATACACTTTTTGCTCTTTGTTCTTTTTTTTCTTATAAGTGTTTATAGATATAGTGATATGAGCTGTGAATGATTTGTCTGAAGTACATAAACACATAGCTGACTTATAGTTGAAAGAGTGACTAGTATCCTCGTCTTGGTAGTAAATAGGTGATGCCCTCTGTTAAGAATGATGAGATCAGGCTTGCATCAGAGAGAAAGCTAGCAAAGTCCTATGCTATTAAGTCTTGTGCCACTGAGAAACATTTGCAGCAACAATTATGGCTCTTCTCTGGATCTACTACTTTTTCCAGTTTTGTAGAGAAGTTAGATTTTCAGTTAACCCCATCCTTCCCCCCCATATAACTATATTCATTATATTAATGGTGCATAAGCTTTTTGTTTTATATTTCTGTGGAAGCTTTTTGTTTGCAACTTGTGTTTCATTTTGTTGGTCTTTCGCAAGCATATAGTCATCAAGTCAAGTCAACATGCATTTATTAAATATCTACTATGTGCCAGATGCTGTAGTCTCAATAAAAAAATCCCCCCCCCATGTCCATCCATGGTATGGGGTGTGTGTGGGGCCACTGGACCCCTGCCTTGACTGATAGGCATTCCTGTACCAAAGAAACATGATATATGAGTCTATGACTGACTGGGGGGTTCCATCTTGAGATTTCACAAGGCACACTAGTTAAGAAGCATTTATTAAGTACCTACTATTTCCCAGGTACTGTGCTAAACACTGGGGATACAAAAGAAAGGCAAAAGGTAGCCCTAGCTCTCAGGGATGTCACAGTCTAATCAAGGAGACAACATGCAAACAACTAAGTAAAAACAAGATGTATACAGAATAAATTGTTGATAACCAATACAGGGAAGGTATTAGTATTAAGAGGGATTGAAAAAGGCTTCTTGTAGAAGATAGGATTAAAGCTGGGACTTGAAGGAAGTGAGGGAAACCAGGATGTAGAGATGAGGAGAAGGAGACTATGTAGAATACATGAATAATCAAGAATTTTCTACAGCCGCCTTGTTGGGGTATTCTTTCTCTAATTTCTTTGTTTCTCAAGCTTCTTTAATATCACTTTTGATAGATAGTAAATCATTTATTTTGTTTTTGCATTGTTTGTATCACCTTAACCTTTTGACTTTCTTTTTCAATTACTGATTAAAGGTATCAAGAGTTTCTGATATATTTTGTTTTCCAGATTCCATTCTAGATGTTCTTTTTTTTTTTAAACTCATCTTTATTTGGGCAATATGGTATTCATTAATTTTTTTTTACTGAATCTATGTAACCAGCAGGTATTGTTGTAATTTCCCAACACCTTTCTGCAATGTCTTCAATAGTTTACTCAAGCCACTTTTTCCGTGGTGGCTGTCCTCCATTGTGCCACCTTGATCCCTGTGGTCTTTACTATTGCAATGGCTGTAGAATATACTGCTCTGTGTATGTCCAGAAATGTTTTTAGATTGTCATATGTTGTGGGAGGATGCATTTGTTCCTGATATAGTAGATGTCACTTTTAAAAAATTGATCTGTTTTGGTATAATTGGTCTGCTAGTCAGATGCCTGTCATGACATTGAAATTTTTCCTTTTAGCAATTCCATTCTAAGCATGTCCATCTCTTATTAAAAATCATTTGAGACTAGTATTATTTTTTCATCCACTTCATTATTAGATAGTATGCCAGGAGTTTGTGTTAAATATAGTTTTTCAGTGTTTTCAGATTCTTACCTCTTTCCTCTTCAGGTTTAAAGTAACTCCTAAATTTCTACTCTTACCTTATCTAATCTGGATTTAGTAATGATTGCCTTGCATGGAATGACAATACATTATTTTGTGACTTGGAGCTGAAGATACTGTTGACAAAAAAGCAGTATAAAGTCCTTGCCTATAACTGATTAACTTAGGTTTCCATTTTTTTCTGTAATGATATAGTTGGTCATTTCAGTTGTGTCCAACTCTCTGTGATCCCATTTGAGGTTTTCTTGGCAAAGATACTGGAGTGGTTTGCAGCTTTGTTTTTATACATTCAGATTAATACTGGGGAATGAATTAATTAGAAAAATTTGTTAAGACTCTTGGAATTGCATGAAATGGCAGTATATTATTTCGTGACTTGGAGCTGAAGACACTGTTAGCAAAAAAGCAATCTAAAGTCCTTGCCCATAACTGATTAACTTAGGTCTCCTTCTCCTTTTACTCATTTTACAGATGAGGAAACTGAGGCAAACAGGGTTAAGTGACTTACCGAGGGTCACACAGCTATTAGTTTTGGAGGCCAGAGTTGAACTCAAGAAGATGAATCTTCCTGACTCCACGCCCAGCACTTTATCCACTCTGCCACCTAATGATGTAGTATTTACTCTTAATAAAAACATCCTATCTTTGAGATGTTTTTAGGAGTGTGCAATTTCATGCACACTCATGGTTTGCCTACTTTAACCACTTGAACAGTTGTTAGTGCCTTCTGCACCAAATTATTTCTGCCAATGGGGCACCAGTATTTCTGATGTGTCCCAGTATATATCTCTTCCTTGTGCTAACAAAAGAATGCTACCTGCTCCCCTCTACTACTTGTCAAAATGATCATTTACTCCTACAAGCCTATACCACCCTGATTATTTCTTGAGTCATAGGAGCAATTGCATCACATCAGCTGGGATGATACCCTGATAAATGGTATTGCTAGGGACTGCCTAGCCAGTTTTTGGAAGGGCTTCCTACCAGCCTCCCCAGCTACTCTAGTGGTCACAAGGCACCAAAATCTCCCTGTCTTCGTTCCTTTACAGTTTCTATGTTCCTCCTCCTCTTCCCCCCAACATGGCGGATGGATTGGATTTTGAGGGGGTTGCTATGGAAAAATTGTTCTTTTCTTCTTGTTCAATGGAGTTCAGACCAAAAACAGCCTGGGGACAAATTGCTATCTTGCTATTACTCTTAGCCTGCATTTCGGCAGGGCTGTTGCACAAGATTCCTGGCAGTTGAAGGCCAAGAAAACAACTTTTAGCTGGGGGCCCTGACACTGCTTTTAACAGGAGACATTGAGGGGGACATGGTACTATGGAGCCAGAGGACTCTCAGGCTTATTCCTGATGTTGGTTTAATTTCCCAGGGTGTAAAAGTGCAAGATTAAAGAGAGTTGTGTACAAAGATCTCAAGTTTGTTTGAAATTTTAAATATTAATGGAGGGCCGACTCCTGCCAAGAGCTTACCTCATTTTTCTAATTAATTCATTCCCCAGCATTAATCTGAATGCATAGAAACAAAACACATGTCAAGGCAAAGATTAGGAGATGTCTTAAAATATCACTAATTTCAGTCGAAAAGCATGTAAGGGTTTTATTTACTTCATTAGTTTTCTTCATCTGAGTCAGCCTTGTGTCTTGATAAAAGGGGTGCCTGGATATAGACTAAGCAGCAGACATCTTGATGACTTTCAATACCTTTAGATTCTTTTTTAAAAGTACTTTTATTGTTTTAAGAATAAAAAAAATTTCCATCAGGTAATAAACCATATGACTTAAATTATGTGTGTGAGTTTGTGTATGTGTGTAGAAATGGAGAAATTATTTGAATATGCTCTTAGAAAGTGCTATAAGTTTGCTCAGTCCTAAGGTTAGTTCAGAGGCAAATGTCTTCAAGACTCATCTAAAAATGTAAGAGGGGTATGCCAGTTCTTCTAGATGAGAAGGGAGTAATCAGCATGGGATACAGGGTTTTAACAGGATCCAAATCGGCCAGAGGTCCCCTCCCCACCTCAACATGAGTTAGGCTCTGATACATAGGCAGGACTTGATTGGCCCAGGGGTAGGGAAAGGATCAAACTGTGTCTCCCTTAATGCTTCTTCCTGATGGCTCTGGCTATGATGACGTGGTGCCCTGATCACCTAGGGTCATAAAAGTTTCTATCTATGTGGAATTGGTGCCCTTCAGATTTAGTGGATGCCAGAAGTTACTATACTTTGCCCTGCTGACCAAACAAGTTTCCACAGGAAGACAAGGGTGCTACTGTATCCTTGTTCATATGCTTGGTATGTTAGGGCTAAGGAAACATTTTGTTGGGGGCAGCTAGGTGGTGCAGTGGATAATCCAACAGCCTTGAAGTCAGGAAGACCTGAGCTCAAATCCAGCCTTGAACACTTATTAGCTGTGTGACCCTGGACAAGTCATTTAGAGACAAACAAACCCTTTTGTTAACTGTTTAATGATCTATGAGTGCCTCAATTCATTCCAACTTCAAACCTGCACTGTTCAGTTCCGCCTCTAACAGAGGCTATGGGTGGTCTCTTCCAAAGAAGGGAGGGAAAGAATTAGACTTCGGCTCTTCTGGAGAGGTTACTTGAAACAACAAAACTGAAATCCCTTATGTAAATAGAAGTCAGTATCTAACTGTGGTCTACAATGAACTCTTCCTAAGTGTTACCTTCCATCAATGGCAATACTACTAGATATCTCAGCTGCTAGAGAGGAACTTTTCCTAGAGTCATGTTTTTAGGAATGTTACTACCCAAGCCAAATTCTGTCAAAGACCATTTTAGGAATAAGCCAAACCCTGAGAAGGCCTGGTCACATTTACATAGCCTTCTATAGAACTATGTGTTCTCCTGCTCACAAAAGACTTCATCTTTGTCAAAGCAGATTATGTATGTCTACTGTGTAGATTATGTGTAGTTGTACATGGGTTATCTAAATGAGGCCTATGTGGAGTTATGAATACACATCTCTGAAATTTCCCCCTCTTCTCTTCAGGGGAAACTGATTATTGCCTAGAACAGATCAGAAAAGGGGCTGTGAGGCTGGCAGCTCTGCTCTCTTCAGAGAGAACATATCAGACCATGATTACATCTACCTGCTCTCCTAAATATTGCTAGTCTAGGAGAATGACTTTTTCCCCTTAGGTTCAAGCTGCCTTCCTGGTTGTTCTCTCTTAAAAGGACAGGGTGCCCCAACCTTATATCTGAAGCCTTTGACTTTACCCCTTTATACCAAATGCTAGTTACACAAAAGACCATCACAAAACTTGTTTATCAACATTGGTATCAAACAGAAATAAAGAAAATTACACTAATTAGAATATATTAGAAAAAAAAAGATTGAATGTGCTGTCCCACTGAGAGCAAGCTATTTAAACTCAACCTAGAGAGAAAGATCCCAATCTCTGAAGGTAAATTCCCTGAAGTCTCTAGGGGGTCAAGTTGGAAACCAGAGACATGTTGAACAGCTGATTTTCCCTCCACGTCTGCCTTCAAAAGTCTGTTTCTCATTCTATAGGATTCTCCCTTAAAAGACAGTCAGGGAAAAAGTAAAAGAACCTATATGTTCTAAAATGTTTATAGCAGCTCTCTTTGTGGTGGCAAAGAACTGGAAATTGCAGGGATGCTCATCAATTGGGGAATGGCTAAACAGGTTGTGGTATATGATTGTGATGGAATACTACTGTGCTGTAAAAAATGATGAGCTCAATGATTTTAAAAAAACATGGAAATACTTACATGAAATAATGAAGAGTGAAACGAGCAGAGCCAGGAGAACATTGTATATAGTAACAGCAACATTATTTTAAGAATGACTTTGGAGGCAGCTAGGTGACACAGTGGATAGAGCACCAGCCCTGGAGTCAGGAGGACCTGAGTTTGAAACTGGTCTCAGACTTCACACTTACTAGCTAACCCCAATTGCCTCACCAAAAAAAAAAAGAATGTCTTTAAGTGAATAAATTAATTTGTGTATTATAAATACCCAAATTAACTATAAGGATATATGAAGAAAGATGCTGTCTGCATCCAGAGAAAGAATTGATAAATAGAAGTATGTATACAATGATTTTACATACATATGTGTATGTGCATATATATACATGTATACATACACACACACACACACACACACATATACCTATTTGTGTCTGATAATAGCCATTTCTAGGGCAGGCAGGGGGAAAGAAAAAAAGGAAATTATGTGGTAATGTTGTTGTATATTTGAAAGGAATAGCAAGTTGTGCATAGTAGATTTGCAGTTTCATGTACAATCATCTTTTTTTTATGGTACTATGTTATAGAAATGCTTTTTTTATTCCATAAATTAAAAATAAAATTTAAAAAAGACAGTCTGGAACTACTTGTATTGCTTCTTGAAGGAGGAAGTAAAATGAATGTCTTATCTCTAAAGCTTTCACACCAACTGGGCCCCTCACATAGGCATGCAATATGGAATCATTTTTCTCTCTACCAATAAGGACAATCTTATGCAAATGCTCCAGGCTTAAGAACTGATTTGCATTATTGTTGTTGTAAGGGTGGGGATCAATTGATTCCATCAGTAAAATCATCCTACTCATCTTCAAGTGTCAAAATGCTAGACTTGATACCTTAATCAGATAGGAATCAATATTAAATCACTATTGAGGATTCAATATTGAATCAATCAACCACAGGTTTTAGATTAAACATTAAAAAAAATCTTTGATCAATTTATGTGTGATCTGGAATAGCATTGCAGATTGTTTGAAGAAACTTGGTCATAACGTATGGGCCCATTTATGAAATAGCAGATTTGAGCATCTGGCCCCAGTGGGGGAAACCTGAAGCCAAGACCCCTGAGAAGGAATCACTTACAGGGAAGGAAAAAAGACCTGGCCTCATCCTCTGTCTTGGTCCCCTTCTCCTCCCTCAACTCTCTTTGATGAGAAGACGACCTTGTCATATTAAAAAAGTCAGAGGATTCTGGATTATCTATCAGCATTCTAGTTCCTAGCAGCATCCCCAGATCAGCAGCAGCTGTTGGTAGTATCTGCAATAGGAACTGAATACAAACTAAACATACCGAAAAAGGACAGCTTTAAGACTTCACAAGTATTTCCCAGTTGATAAATGACCAAGGCATATGTGAATAGGCAGTTTTCTTATGGATGATATCAAAGCTTTCATTTTTTAAATTTTTAAAAAAATTTTTATTTTTAGGCAATTGGGGTTAAGTGACTCGCCCAGTGTCACACAGCTAGTAAGTGTCAAGTGTTTGGTCTGAGGCTGGATGTGAACTCAGGTCCTCCTGACTTCAGGACTGGTGCTCTATCCACTGTGCCACCTACCCGCCCCTAAAGCTTTCATTTACCATGTTAAAAATACTCCAAATTACCAATAAGTAGAGAAATATAAATTAAAGTGACTCTGAGGTTCTACCTGATGCCCATCAGATTGGCAAAGTTGACAAAAAAGCAGAATGATTAATATTGGAGGTCCTACACAAAAACAGACACATTAATGCATTATTGGTGGAGTTGTGAATTGGTCCAATCATTCTGCAAAGCAAACTGCGACTAAGCTCCTAAAAGGATTAAACTAGGCATACTTTTTGACCTAGCAATGCCACTACTAGATCTATACTCCAAAGAGAGGAAAAAAGAGGAAAAGGACTCTTAAGTACAAAATATTGATGGCAGCTCTTCGTGGTGGCAAAGAACTAGAAACTGAAGGGGTGCCCATCAGTTAGGGAATGGCTGAACAAGACACTGTATGTAAATGTAATTGATATTGTTATGCTATAGGAAATGATAAGAGGGATAGTTTCAGAGAAACCTGGGAGGACTTGTATGGATTGATGCAGAGTGAAGTGAGCAGAACTAGGAGAAAAATGTATACAATGACAATAATATTGTAAAAACAAATAACTTTGGAAGACCTAGGAACTCTAATCAGTGTAATAACCACCAAAATTCCAGAGCACCAATATTGAGACATGTTATTTTTGGACATTGCCAATGAAGGAATTCTTTTTGCTTGACTATGTGTATTTGTTACAGGAGGTTTTTTCCCCCTCAATGGGAGGTGGGGAGGAGTGAGAGAGAATGAGAAAAAGAGAGAGAGAGAGAGAGAGAGAGAGAGAGAGAGAGAGAGAGAGAGAGAGAGAGAGAGATTTTGTCATATGAAAAAATTTAATTTAATTTTAAAAGACTAAAAGGAATTTAGTAGAAAAGCGACACTATACCTAATTGGAATATCTTGAGATTTTCAGTTGAAGAATTTCCAGGAAATGTGAGTTTCCCTTTTGCCATGCATGTTTTCTTAAGTCCACTTTTTCCTGGGCTCTATATGTACTGGATGGAAAATGTGTCATAGAGTTTTAGAGGAATATCTTGTACAATTTGTTCTTACATCTTAGTAATTAAGCTTCTCTAAAAGCAAATTATGTCTGGATGACTAATGTATTTCAACAGTTAATCAATGGTGGGAAGCATACCAGTGGAGCTATATAGTATTAGAAAGATAGACCCTATCCCCTTAATCAATCAATCAATAAACATTTATTAAGAGCCTACTATGTGCTAGCCATTGTACTAATCACTCAGTGCTAGCCCTAGAACTCTGAGACAAGATGGAACTTCGCTCCAGGGACCCAGCCTGCCAGTATGAGTTGGGATTGGGGGAGTGCCATGTCTTCCACTTTCTTTAAGGTTGGTCCTGGAATTGGAGGGCAGTGTGATACGTTGGAAGCTTCACTGGCCTTTTAGTTAGGTATTATAGTTATAGCATATGTCATATGTGTGTGTGTGTGTGTGTGTGTGTGTGTGTACATACAGTCAGGATGTTATAGTCTTGGCTCTGCCACTGACTGTGACTTTGGGTGAGTCACTTCCCTTCTCTGGGTCTCACTTCTTCATCTTTAAAGCAAAAGAGTAGGACTAAGTGGTCCTTATAGTGCTTTCTACCTCTAATAATAACTGTAATAATAATTGTAAGGTGCCTGACACATAATAAGTGACATGTAAATGTTAGCTATTATTAATATTCTGTGATTCTAAGCTGAATCAGAGATGGAAGCCAAGTTAAGGATGGTTCTAGTTAGACAAGTAGAAGAGCTAGAAAATACCTTAAGAAAGTTGACCTAAGAAGTAGGGACAAGCGTATAGGGTTGTAATAGGCAGCCAGAAAAATACTGACATTCTCTACTCCACTCCCACCCTCAGTCCTGTATCCAATCTGTTGCCAAGTTCTATGGGTTTAAATCCACAACTTCTCTAGTTTACGGCGCCTTCTCTCCTTTGACACTGCTGCCATTCTGTTGCAGGCTCTCATAACCTCATACCCGGGCAGTTGTAATAGGCTTCTGGTTGCCCTCCGAATCTCAATTCTCTCCCCTCTCCAGTCTGTCTTCCACTCAGTTGTCAAAATTTATCTTCCTAAAGCATGGGGTCTGATCACGTCACTCACCCTTATTCAATAAACTCCAGTGACAACCCATCACCTTCAGGATTAAATATAAAATCCTGTTTGGCTTTTTAAATATTTCATAATGTAGCCCCTTCCTACCTTTCCAGTCTTCTTATACTTTACTCCTCTCTGAATACTCTTCCATCTGGTGACACTGGCTTACTTGTTCTTCCTTGCAAAAGACACTCGGTCTCTAGACTAATAGGCGTTTCGTCCCCATACCTGGAATACTCTCCTTGCTCACGTCCATCGCCTGGCTTCCTTCAAGTCTTAGCTAAAATCCTTCCTTCTGCAATAGTCCTTTCCTAATTACTCCTTAATGCCAGTACCTTCATGAGAGTAGCTCCAAATTTTCTCTTATGAATTTTATTTGTACACAGTCATTTGTATATTGTTTCCCCCATTAGACTGTCTATTGTTGTTTGTCCTTTGTTCTTTTTTTTTTTTAGGCAATTGGGGTTAAGTGACTTGCCCAGGGTCACACAGCTAGTAAGTGTTAAGTGTTTGGTCTGAGGCAGGATTTGAACTCAGGTCCTCCTGACTTCAGGACTGGTGCTCTATCCACTGCGCCACCTAGCTGCCCCAATGTTTGTCCTTTCTTCTTGAAAAGGACCAATGACATCAGGAGGATGATGTCTTGGCTTGCATGTGAAATGTTTTTAAGTAAGGCAGAGCTGTGCAGTCATCAGTCTCACTCTTTCTTCCAGGGTCATCTGAGTCCAGTGGCAAGACATAGATCTGGATGACTGGCCATGGCCCAGGATACAGTGGGAGACCTTGGCCTTCTGAGGCAACAACCATTCAATGACTAAGGGGTAGGTAAGAATTGAGACAAAAGATGGCCTAGTTTGCCAACACAAAAGAATCAATCTTGAAGGGGAAGACCCTCAGAGTTTCCAGCCAGAACAGAAAACAACTGCTATTTACACTTACTCTGAGCCATCAAAACCCAGACAATGAACCCTTGCCCTTGGAATTAGATTATGAGCTCCTTGAAGATAAGGCCTATTTTTGCCCTTCTTTATGTTTTCCACATTTAGCATAGTGCCTCACAAGGTTGGCTAGGTGGTGCAGTGGATAGAAGACTGGGCTTGGAGTTAGGAAGACCTGAATTCAAGTTAGGTTTTAGACTCTTACTAGCTGTGTAAGCTAGTAACAACATTTATTAAGCATTTGGGCCAGGCACTGTGCTAAGCACTGAGGATACAAAGAAAGGCAAAAACACGGTCCCTCCCTCCTAAGAGGTCACATTCTACTAGGGAGACAACACGCTATATACATATAGGATATATAGAGTGTAACAGGAAAGTGATCTTGGGGGGAAGGGAGCAGTAAGAGAAGATGATGGGAAAGGCCTTCTGCAGAAGGTGGGGTTTGAAATGGGTGTTGCAGGAAGCCAATGAATCCGGGAGGTAGAGGAGGGTAGGGAAAGCATTCGAGGCACGGGGGACAGATAGTGAAAAGTTATGAAGCTGTAGCGAACAAGAAACATCAAGAAGGACCTGGATGCAAGATCATAGAGAGTAAGTCAAAGGGAGTATGATGTAAGAAGACTGCAAAGGTAGGAAGCAGGCAGGTTCTGAAGGGCTTTAAATGCCATAACATAAGATTTTTTTTTTGGCTAGGCAGTGGGGTAAAGTCACTTGCCCAGGGTCACACAGCTAGTAAGGCCAGATTTGAATTCAGGTCCTCCTGAATCCAAAGTCAGTGCTCTATCCACTGCGTCACCTAGCTGCCCCATATAAGATTTTATATTTGATCCTGGAGGTAATAGGGAGCCGCTAGATTTTATCAAAGGGGAGGAGGTGCAGTGTGGATATGGTCGGAGCTGTGCTTTAGAAAAACCACTTTGTCAGCTGAGTTAAGGACGGGGAAAGGGGAGAGACTTGGGGCAGGAAGACTAACCAGAAGACCATTGCAATAGTACTGGTGAAAGGTGTGGAGAGCCTGTACCAGGATCATGGTGGGGTGAGTGGAGAGAAGAGAATAGATAGTCTTATCTACAACTGAGGGTATAAGGATTAACCAGAAGGAACTGACTTTAGAGTCAGAAATTGTTGTTGTTCAGTCATGTCCAACTCTTCATGAGCTTTTTGGGGTTTTCTTGGCAAAGATACTGGAGGGATTTGCCATGTCCTTCTCCAGCTCATTTTATAGTTGAGGAAACTGAGGCAAACAGGGTTAAACGACTTGCCCAGCCAGCTAGTGTCTGAAGCCAGATTTGAACCCAGGTCTTCTTGGATCTAGGCCTGACACTCTATCCATTGTACTACCTTGTAGCCCTGGACTCAGAAGACCTGGGTTTTAAAAGGACCTGGGTTTAAATCCTGACTCTGATAGTACTTGTGCAAATTTGCACAAGTCACTTAACCTCACTGGACTTCAGTTTATTCAATAGTACAATGAGGGGGTTGGATTAGAGGGCCTCTGAGCTCCTTTGTACCTCTATACTATGACCTTTTGAATAACATTTCCTAGACAAGGTTGGCTGGAGATTTCTATGTCTTTGAAAACTTCGAGGCAGGTCAGTGAGCATTTCTGAAGCTCTCACTAGTCAGACACTATGCTAAGCAATGGGGATGGAGAAAACAGGCCTTGTTCTCAAAGACCTCACGGTCTAATGGGAGAGACAACATGAAAACAACTTTGTATGAAGAAGATACACACAGGATAAGTTGTAGGTAATCCTGGAATGAACATACTAGCATTAAGGAGGAAAGCATTCTTTTTTTTTTTTTTTGGTGGAGGAAAGTGTTCTCGAAGAAGATGGGATTTTAGCTGGGACCTGAAGGAAGTCAGGGAAGACAGGAGGCAGAGATGAGGAGGGAGAGCATTCTGGGCATGGAGGCAGCTGGTGAAAATGCCTGGAGTCCAGAGATGGAGGGTCTTGTTCTCGGAGCAGAAAGGTCATTGTCATTCAGTTGAAAGGAAACCACTCCACTATATTTGCCAAGAAAACCCCAAATGGGGTCATAGACAGTCAGACGTGACTGAATGACACCAATAGTTACTGAATTCCGTAAATATTTGTCATGATTAGCTCCCTGGAATAGCAGGTGCAGGAACAGGTGAACAGGTGAGACCAATTACCCCAGACTTTAAAGAGAAAATATTAAACCTTGAGCCTATATTAAGCTCTCTGGTGATATAGAGGGAAACTTCAAAGATCCAGTATAATTGAGGGGGGAGGGGTGGCACCAGTAGCAGGGGAGATCTAGAAAGGCTTCAGGCAGAAGCTGGCACTTGAATTGGAAATAATAAAGCTCAAACAGTAGATTGGATCTAGGTTGCAAATGGCTTTAATGCCAAACAGTAGCATTTATAGTTGATCCTAGAAGTAGCAGGGAGCCACTGCAATTCAATGAGAAGGGAAGCAAGCTGAAAATTAGGAATTTTACTTTGGCAGCTGGATGGAGAAGAGTTTGTGGTGGGGAGAGATCTGAGACTGATTAAGAGAGTTGAATCTGAATTAAGATGATGGCAAAGAAAAGGAGACACACGGGAAGATAAAAATGACAATATCTGGCAATTGATTAGATATATGAGATGAATAAGAGTGATGAGGTGATGGAATCACCAAGGCTGTGAACCTGGGTTACTGGAAGGATGGTGGTGCCCTTGACAGTAGGAGGGAAATGGAAGAGGGGCAGATCATTGGGGAAAGATAACAAGACCTGTTTGGGGCATGTTGAATTGAAATGCCTAAGAGCCTCAAGTTCTAAATGTCCAATAAGCCCTTAGTAATATGGGACTGATACTCAGGAGAATGACTAAGGCTGAACCATTGCATAAGCATGCATACGCTTTTTTTCCCTAGAGAGCCTCTTGTTGAATATATACCAGAACACTGCTGGATCCATTTATAGTATGGGAACCTGATATAAATAATGATACAACAAGGGAGACTGAAAAGGAATAGTCAGACAAATAGAGAGGGAACCAGGAGACAAGAGTGTCAGAAAAATCCCAGAGAGGAGAAAGTACCTAGGAAGAGATGGTAGTAGATAGTGTCAAATGCTGCAGAGAGGTCAAGAAAGAAGAATATTGAGATAAATCTATCAGATTCAGTAATCAAAAAGTTGTTGATAGCTTTGGAGAGAAGAATTTCAGTTGAGTAAAGGGACAAGAAGTGAGTGAGAGGAAACAAAGTGGAGGCAATGATTGAAGAAATATTTTCTGGAAAATATTAATTGGAAAAATGTATGGCAGAAACTGGGCATAGGCCAACATCTTACATCCTATACCAGCACTAAGTCAAAATGGGTACATGATTTAGATACAGAGACTGATACTATAAGCAAACCAGAAGAGCAAGGAATAGTTTACCTTTCAGGTCTATGGAGAAGGGAAGAATTTATGACCAAACAAGAGATAGAGAACATTATGAAATGCGAAATGGACAATTTTGATTACATTAAATTGAAAAGATTTTGCACAAATAAAGCCAATGCATCCAAGATGAGGAGGGAAGCAGAAAACTGGGAAAGAATTTTTACAACCAGTATCTCTGATAAAGGCTTCATTTCTAAAATATATAGAGAACTGAGTCAAATTTATAAGAATACAAGTCATTCCCCAATTGATAAATGGTCAAAGGATATGAACAGGCATTTCTCAGAGGAAGAAATTAAAGCCATCTATAGTCATATGAAAAACTGCTCTAAATCACTATTGATTAGAGAAATGCAAATCAAAACAACTCTGAGGTGCCACATCACACCTCTCAGATTGGCCAAGGTGACAAAACAAGAAAATGATGAATGTTGCGGAAGATGTGGGAAAATTGGAACACTAATGCATTGTTGGTGGAGTGGTGAAATGATCCAACCATTTTAGAGAGCAATTTGGAACTATGCCCAAAGGGCTAGAAAAATGTGCATACCCTTTGACCCAGCAATAGCACTTCTAGGGCTGTATCCCAAAGAGATCATAAAAATGGGAAAAGGACCCACATGAAAAAAAATATTCATAGCAGCTCTTTGTGGTGGCAAAGAACTAGAAATTGAGGGGGATGCCCATCAATTGGGGAATGGCTGAACAAGTTGTGGTATATGAATGTAATGGAATACTATTGTGCTATAAGAAATGATGAGCAAGCAGACTTCAGAAAACCTGGAAAGACTTGTATGGACTGATATAGAGTGAAATGAGCAGAACCAGGAGAACATTGTACACAGTAACAGCCACATTATGGGATGATTGACTTTGATAGACTTGGCTCTTCACAACAATGCAAGGATCTAAGACCCCTTCAAAAGATTCATAATGGAAATTGCTGTCCACACCCAGAGAAAGAAATATGGAGTCTGAATGCAGATGGAAGTATTACTATGTGCTCTCCATTTCCTTTGTTGTTTTGTTTTATTGCTTCATTCTTGTGTTTCCTCCCATTAGTTCTAATTGCTCTTTACAGCATGACTAATGGGAAAATATGGTTAACATGAATATATATGTAGAGTCTCTATCAGATTGTATGCCGTCTGGGGGGGTAGGGGAGAAGTGAGAGGTGGAGAAAATTTAAAACTCAAAATCTTATGGATGTGAATGTTGAAAACTAAAAATAAATAAATTAAATTAAAAAAATTTTCCCTTAGAAGCTTGACTAAAAAAGAAAAAAGAGGTACAAGACAACAGGTAGAAAGGATGATAGGGTCTGGTGCAAGTTTGTTTTTTTACACTTGAGAAAGGGGTCTTATGTTTTGTTTCCTATATTTTAAATAGTATTTCTTCCCTAGTTACATGTCAAGAAAATTTTTAGCATTCATTTTTACAAGATTTTGAGTTTCAAATTTTTCTCCCTCCCTCCTCTCTTCTTTTCTGAAAATAGTAGGCAGTTTGATGTAGTTTATACATATGCTATCATGTAAAAATACTTCCATATTAGTCACAGTTGTGAAAGAAGAAACAGATCAAAAGAAAAAAAACATGAGAAAGAATAAAGTAAGTGAAAAAATATGCTTTGTTCTGCATTCAGAGTCCATCAATTTTTTATCTGGATGTGGACAGCATTTTCCTTTGTGAGTCCTTGGATCACTGTGTTGTGTTGCTGAGAAGAGCTGAGTCATTCATAGCTGATCATTACATAATGTTGCTGATACTGTGTACAATGTTTTTCTGTTCTGCTCATTTCACTTTGCATCAGTTTGTACAAGTCTTTCCAGATTTTCTGAAGTCTGCCTGTTCATGATTTCTTAACAATAGTATTCCATTACATTCATATACCATAACTTGTTCAGCCATTCCCAAACTGATGGGCATACCAATATTTTGGTTTATTTTTTGGTTGGATTTATCATGTTCTGAGAGGGTACAGCTGAGATCCCCTATTAATATAGTTTTGCTGTCTATTTCTTCCTGTAACTCACTTAACTTCTCCTTTAAGAATTTGGATGCTATACCACTTGATGCACATGTTTAGTATTGAAATTGCTTCATTGTCTGTGGTACCTTGTAGCCAGATGTAGTTCCCTTCCTTATCTCTTTTAATTAGGTTTATTTTTGCTTTTACTTTGAGATCAAGATCACTGCCCTTGTCTTTTTTTTTTGCACTTCAGCCAGAGCATAAAAGATTCTGCTCCAGCCCCTTACCTTTTCTGTGTGTGTGTGTGTGTGTGTGTGTGTGTGTGTGTGTGTGTGTTTTAAGTGTGTTTCTTGTGAACAACACACTGTAGGATTCTGGCTTTTGATCCACTGTGCTATCTGCTTTTGTTTTATGGGAGAGTTCATCCCATTCACCTTCACAGTTATGATTACTACCTGCGTATTTCCCTCCATCCTATTCTTCCTCCTGTTTGTCCTCTTTCTCTTTTCACTCTTTCCCTCTTCACAAGTACTTTGCTTCTGTCTACGACCTTCACTGATCTGACCTCCCTTCTGTCAGTTCCCACTCCACTTTACTTCATCTCTTCCCCTCCTATTTCCCTGTTGGGTAAGATAGATGTCCATATTCAATTGATTGTGCATATGATTCCCTCTTTGAGCCAATACTGATGAGAGTAAGATCCAAGCAATGCTCATCACCCAGTCTCCCATCTTCCTTTCTACTTGCAATAGGTTTTTCCATACCTCTGCCTGTGAAATAATTTACCGCATTCTACCTCTCCCTTCATTCTTCACCCATTGTACTCCTCTTTTTCATCCCTTAATCTTTTTGTCATTCCTTCAAATTCACCTTATACGTGTACCTACTCTTTGTCTATTTTCCTTATACCATTACTGATACAATTTTAAAGAATTACAAGTATCATCTTCCTTTCTAGCGATGCAGATAGTTTAGCTCTGTTGAATGCCTTATGTTTTCTTTTCCCTTTTTACCTGTTTATGCTTCTCTTTGATCTTGATATTGGAGGTCAAATTTTTTCTTTAGTTCTTGTCTTCTGCAGAGGTGTGGGGTTGGTAACTGTGGGGGAAGGTGGTTTTTAGAAGGGTGCTAGGAAAAGTCTGGGTTTTTGCAGGCTGGGCACCATCTAGTGGACAGTGGGGATACAGCAGCCTCTTATGAATGTCATTCATCAGAGAGAAATTGATAGGATTATGGATTGAGTGGGTCAGGTAGAAGGTGGCTTAGTTATTTCATTTCCTGTTTGGATAGTTAATACAGTGACATGCTGCATTTCTGTAAGCGTAAAGATGGTAGCACTCAAACCCATGACTCCAGAATCTCAAGTTGTATTACAATGAGTCAATGGGTGCACAAGTATAACATGCTATGTGAAGAATAGCTATCATTAAGGGGCAGTTTAATAAGATCACAGCTTACAGAGTCTTTTGTTCTCGTGAGACATTGGGAAGAAAAAAAAACCTCAGTGATAAATGAAGGGATTCCTCTCTTAAGGGGTGTGCTTTAGCCACAAAGCAACTATACTATAGCAGATTGGGAAGGATCAAGATATAGTTGAGGGGTGGTGGTGGCATTTTTTGGAGAAAAAGAAAATTTAAAGGGCAAGAAAACATAAGTTTTATGTTTTCTCCATCCTATATCACAATATTTCCTGGACAGTTTTCCTGTTTTCATCAGTACAAAGGCATCAACTACAACCAAGAGGGCATCTGGCCTCTTAGCCCAGAATGTCTGAGAAGTCAGCTGTTGAGGGAAATTCCATCAGTCTAGCTCTTAATTCTGTTCATTTTCCATAAGGGATAGGTTCAATCTTAGGCCGCAGTGAAGCCAAGTTCCTGTGGGCCTGCGTACTTATCCTAGAAACAGCTGTTGTTCACTTAGCACTCACCCTTGGCTTCAGTCCCTTTCCATTCATTGACTCTGGAACTTTGTAGAAATCCTGGCTCTTCCACTCTTATTCAGTGCCATTGACTAAGCAAAGGACTGAGCAAGCGGTGCTGTTGTACTAGGTCAGTGTTCACATAGCCAAAGGATGCTCAAGTGGAATGTGTACAGTTGGCTGGCTGGTGACGAGGATCTTGGCATATGCCATGGCCCTCACTGTTTTATCCTACCTTGGTTCCAAGGAGCACTGGCCTGCTGGGTGCACAGTTGGGGAACCCTTTCAGCAATACCACTGGCAGCCATGTAGATAGGGGCTATTTGTACTTTGCCTTGGCAGGGGGGATGTCTGGGATTTAGGCAGTGCTTTCTGCTAATTCAATAGCTGCTCCTATTTAGGATCTGTAGAAGTGACATTTTCCCAGGGTCCTCCTACCCACCATGTCACCGGATTATATATTTAGGGCTACCAGGGACTGTAGAGATCACCTGACCATCAGAAAACTTAAAAAACCAAACAAAACTTAGCATTTTATCATACTCAACTGGTTCCATGTCTAAAGTTAAATTGTTCATTCCTTTGCCACCCAGAATTTTTGCCAGCCCTACCCTTCTAATAAGTTGGATCATATGTATCCCCTGGAGTATTTTAGATCCTGACTTTAAATTCCAATAGTGAGAATCACTGGTGATAAAAAGCAGAACCATATGTAGGAACCCTTTCTCCTAGGGCAGGGGTGGGGAACCTAAGGCCTCAAAGCCACATGTGGCCCTCTAGGTTCTCACGTGTGGCTATATTTCACTGAATCCAAACTTGGGGGGCCACAAGGGCCACACGTGAGGACCTAGAGGGCCACATGTGGCCTTGATGCTGTGGGTTCCCCATCCCTGTCTAGGGCAATAATAGCTCTAATCATTGCTGTAGGCCTGCGTGGGAAGCCTGTCATCCAGTATGATGGGAATACTATCCTAAGGCCCTGGGCTATGCAGGTTGGGCTAGATTTTCCTTAAAACATACTGGAAACTACTCCAGAGATTTAATTGGCTCAGTGTATAATCTTCAGGCTGCTGACACAGATTCCAGGTCTCCAGGTACAGAAAGCTCTTGTTGGGCCTTGATGCTTGACCACTGAACCACCATAGGTAATACAGAGTCAGGGGAGCTGCTAAATCAACATGATATTCTTACCAAATATTCTCGTTGAATCACCTTGCTGCAATGGCTAAATATATCTTCTTTTGTTAACTGTCAGATCTTCTTTGAGTGTTTCCTTTCATTCCAATATTGAGCCTAACCTACCAGGCCACAAGCCTGAGTCCAGCCTCACTCCCACAAGCATTAGGGGAAGAGGGAGAAAATGGGCCACAGTGGGGGTGCCACAGCAGTGGGATGCTGTGGGAAACAGTCTAGGGGTGGTTGTACTATGCAGCAGGAAAGTGGTGTCTACATGGAAGAAGCCTTGCCCTCCTGAGTGTTGGAACTCAGGGTCAAAGCTCCATTTGCCTCAAACTAGTTATGGTTTTGGTAAACACATCCAAGTGTTAAGTCATAGGTATTGCAATGCTCTGCCTATTATACATAATATAATAAAGGCTGCATGACTTGCGCCTTTGTCCAAGCCTCAACTCTTATGTCCTCTGGGAAGTCAGTTGTTTGGTCAGCTAGAGTTACTGAGTAGTTACTTGCATAAAGCTCTGAAGGAAGATGCAAAAGAAATCAAAAGTATGGAAGGAAGGAAACAATTATTTATATAGGACCCATTAAGTGCAAGGCACTGTGCTAAGCACTTTACAGATATTGCCTTGTCTGATCCTCACAACAACCCTGAGTGGTAGCTGATATCATTATCCCAATTTTACAATTGAGGAAATTGAGCAGGCAGAGGTTAAGTGACTTTCCCAGGGTCATGCAGCTAGTAAGTGTCTGAGCTAGGACAGGAACTGAGTTCTTCTTGAGTCTAGGTCCAGGACCCTATCCTTTGCATGAGTATGATAACTATGCTAGAGGAACTTAAAATCTAATAGAGAAGATGGGGTCTTAAAGTCTAACAGAGAAGAAGTACAAGTCTTAGGAGACTTGAAATATATAGTTTGTAGATATTGAAGGAGTTGGATCTAATCCAGTACTCCTTAAACTATGGGTTGCAACCCCATATGGGGTCATGAAAAATTTGGCAACAGTAAAAGGTTTCTGAACATGCAATGACCAAAAATTAATTCAAAATCAAACGTGTAATGAATCCGAGGTGTTTCTGGGAATGCTTACCCTATGTTGCATTGGGCAACTTGGAACACACAGCATGCGCATTTTGGACTGCGTATGCCCTCAGGCCACACAACACCAATGAAGGCTGCCAAAACTCAAAAAGGGGTTGCAAGTTGTATCAAGAGTCCATGTGTTAGGCTGGTGGTTAGGACTTGGTGAATGACTGCAAGACCAGAAAGGGAGGGAGGTTTGATGATGAAATCTGCTACTCACCTTCTGACAGAGAGATGATGATGGACTCGAGATGCAGGATGAGATGTGCATTTTTGGACACGGCCAGTGTGGGAATTTGTTTTGCTTGATGGTGTATATTTGTTACAAGAGTTTTGTTTTTCCCAAAAAGGAAAAGGATCTATATGTGCAAAAATATCTATAGCAGCTCTTTTCTGGGTGTAAAAAGTTAGAAGTTGAGGGAATCTCATCAGTTGGGAAATGGCTAAACAAGGTGTGATATGTGATTATGATGAAATACTGTTGTACAATAAGAAATGATGAGAAAAGTGCTCTCAGAGAAACCTGGAAAGACTTGTATGAGCTGATGCAAAGTGAAATTTACTATGTACAAAGTAACAGCAATATTATAAGATGATCAGCTGTGAGTGACTTAGCTATTCTCAGCAATACAATGATCCAAGACAACTCTGAAGGACATAAGGTAAGGAATGCTGTCCATCCCCAGAAAGGGAGCTATTGGTAACTGATTGAAGCACACTTTTTTTTACTTTCTTAATTTTTCTTGAGTTTTTTCCTTGTCTATGTTTTCCTTCACAACATGACTCTTATGGATATGTTTTACATGACTACACATGTATAACCTATATGAAATTGCTTGCCTTCTCAATGCGGGGGCAGGGGCGGGGTGGGAAAGGAGGAAGGGAGAGAATTTGGAACTCAAAGTTTTAAAGACGAATGTTAATGATTGTTTTTGCATGTGGCTGGGGAAAAAATAAAATATTAAATAAAAGCTTAAAAATAGTTTTGTTTTTTCTTCTAAAATAATATCTTTGGGGAAGGGGGAGATGAGAGGGAGATAAAATAAGTACTTAATAAATAAAAAAAGGGATGAATCATTGTGTGGGGAATTTACAAAGAAACACTCAGATGCTTTAGAACTCATTCTTTTAAAAAAAATTTTATATATATATTTTTTGCTAATTAAATTTTAACATTCTTTTTTCAAACTTTGAGTTCCAAATTCTCTTCCTCCCTCTC
Source organism: Phascolarctos cinereus (assembly GCF_003287225.1). NCBI lineage: Eukaryota > Metazoa > Chordata > Mammalia > Diprotodontia > Phascolarctidae > Phascolarctos > Phascolarctos cinereus. The sequence continues at coordinate 61,351,340 of NW_027556098.1, forward strand.
CCCTTGTTGAGAAGGCAAGCAATTTGACACAGGTTATGCATGTGTAGTCATGCAGAACATATTTCTATTTAAATCATGCTGTGAAAAAAAATAGATAAAAAAGTAAGGAAGAATAAAGAAAGTAAAGAAAAAATATCTTTTATCTGCATTCAGGCTCTACCAGTAGAACTTATTCTTTCTGCTTTTTTCTACCACTGAAAGGCCATGAGATACCATATATTAAATTGCAGTAGAATGTAAGCTCTTTGAAAACAGGAACTATCATTTCTGTGACTATTCCCAGTCACTGAGGTCCTATAGCGCAGTGCCCAACACATAGTAGCATCTAATAAATGCTTGTTACTTGACTGATTGGTAAGTAAATCCAAGGATCAAAAGCAAAGTACAGCCAAGCTCACCTGGAGGGTGGGGTGGGGTGAACTCTCCTGCTTTTGTTTATACAGTCAAACAGAATAAAGTAATGAGAAAGAGGGTTCCTTCAGAGAAGCGGTAGGGAGTAGCCACCCTCTCTCCAACATCTTGTTTTTGAAAATCATATCTCATGTTTATTGTATTAACTGTAGTTTCTTGAGTAGGAAACCCAAGAATTCTATTCACTTCATTTCTACCACCAATTCCTCTACCTAGTGGAATGAAGTTTGCACCCTATGGAGCATATACCCCACACACAGTTTGAGGACCCATGATCTCCCAAACTTCTTCCCTCATGACGCTATCTCCAGATCTGGACACATCCATCTTGGGATCATGGTTTTGGTTATCTATGCTTAGGGAAGGAACAAAAGAGCCAAGTAGACCTGGTCTCAGACTTGCCCAGGCTGGACCTTTGCTTCACCTGCCATGTGCTCACAGCTGCTATGGCGGCTAGGGTTTGGGGTGGGGTGGGCCCTTAGCCCTTCCGGGAGAGGCTCAAATAATCCTCACAAAATTTGAAAGCAGGAAGAGGAGATGGGTTGAGAGTGGGGTCACTCATTTTTAAAGGCTCTTCCTGCTTAGTGGCCAATAAGGGGATTGCTTCATCATCTCAAAGTCATACTTTTCAGAACAGAACTGAATCGCACTAAAGTCCCTGAAAGGTCCTGGAAGTTTCCAGGAAAGCTCTGTCAATAATCCATGAGATGGTCCCTTTAAGCCCATTCCTACACATGATCCATGGAGGATAACCTTCTTTGAACTATTCAGGATTTTCTCTAATTTAGTAGGATTGTTGTGTAAATGTGTTTGTGCATATAAAAATGGAGATGGGGGTAGGAGCGACTCCTGGAAGAAAAGATGAGGATCAGCCAGAGGGTGAGCCCAACACCTGGTCTGGATTTCCAGAAAACATTGACCTGTAAGGAATTGTTTGGACAGTGCAGAACCAAGGTAAAGTGTTGAATGTCTATTCAGCAGCCTCTTGCACTGCTTCATGTTTGAAAGCTTAAGTCTGTACCTCTGACTAAGAGAACATAGCAGTAATCATGTTACTGCTGTTGCTGCATATTTTAAATCTTTTCAAGTCAACTTGTGAGAACAATTCATGCCTAGCATTTCTTTTGTAAAGCAGAAGTAAATTGTTGTCCCATCCCTGATTTATTGGTAGCTAGGTTGGCACAGTGGATAGTATGCCAGGCCTGGAATCAGGAAGATTCATCTTTCTGAGCTCAAATCGGTCCTCAGACACTTACTAGCTGTGTGACCCTGGGCAAGTCACTTAATGTTGTTTGCCTCAGTTTCCTAACCAGTAAAATGAGCTGGAGAAGGAAATGGCAACCCACTCCAGTATGCTTGCCAAGAAAAACTCCATATGGGCTCATGAAGAGTCAGACATGACTGATAAACAACTGAACAACAACAAAACCTGATTTGCACTGTATATAGTGTTTAACCCCTCTCCTTTGGTGCCAGACCAATAGGGACTCAGAAGACTCTACCACAGGTCAGGCACAAATAGTCCATAGGAACATTTGGAGTAGAAGTGTCTAAATTTGTATATCTCATTTTTCTTTTGAGCTACCGCAATTCTGCTTTGCTCATCCACCTTCTTTGATGAGGGCACACCGTGCTGGGTGGTCCCGTGCAAGTGTCTCCCATGTCCCACAATTGATTCCAGAGTTCTTCAGAGAAACCTTGAGAGTGTCTTTGCACCAATTCTTCTGACCTCCATGTGAGCGCTTGCCTTGTGTGAATGCTCCATAAAACAGTCTTTTTGGCAAATGGACATTTGGCATTTGTGTGTGGTTTTTTTGTTTGTTTGTTTCTAGGCAATTGGGGTTAAGTGACTTGCCCAGGGTCACACAGCTAGTAAGTGTCAAGTGTTTGGTGTGAGGCTGGATTCAAACGCAGGTCCTCCTGACTTCAAGGCTGGTGCTGTATCCACTGCGTCACCTAGCTGCCCCAACATTTGGCATTTGAACAATGTGACTAACCCATTGGTGATCTCTGCAGTAGAGTTTGAATGCTTAGCAGTTCAGCTTGACAAAGGACCTCAGTGTCCAGTACCTTATCCTGCCAGGAGATCTTCAGAATCTTCCTAAGACAATTCAAATAGCAGTGATTCAATTTCCTGGCACAGCATTGGCAGACTGTTCCAGGTTTCACAGGCATACAACAATGAGGTCAGCACAATGGCTCTGTAGACCTTCTGTTTGGTAGGCAGCCTAATACCTTTTCTCTCCCACACTTTCCTTTGGAGCCTCCCAAACACTGAGCTAGCTCTGGCAAGGCGTGCATCAACCTCATCATCTCTGTGTACATCAGTGGAATATATACAGCTGAGGTAAGTGAACTTATGCACAGCATTCAAAATTTCCCCATTTGCTGTAACCCATGGTTACACGTATGGATGGTACAGTGCTGGCTGGTGGAGAACCTGATTTCTTGGTATTAATTGTCAGGCCAAAATGAACACAAGCTACAGAGAATCGATCCATACAGTATTTGGGATCATAGATTTACAGCTGAAAGGAACTTTGGAGGTCAAATTGGGCAGAGGTGTCAAACACGTGGCCCACAACACTCCTGATTGCTTGCATTGGGAAATATAATACAATTGTGAAATATTTAACAAAGTAAGTTAAAAAACAATAAAACAGATATCATTAATATGTTTTTGTCTAGGTCAATAAGCTACACAGACATACTTATGTATGGTTTAGTGGCCCTCCTCTCTGTCTGACTAGACCAGTGGCCTAGTCTAACCCCCTTATTTTATGGAAGAGGAAACTGAGGTCCTAAGATGATTTGTCCAAGGTCATACAGTTGAAAAGCTACAGAATCAGAATTCAAACATAGGCCATCTGCTTCTAAATCCAGGGCTCTTTCCCCAGTGTCACATTGCTTCCCATGCAAGTCATATTAGTGTTTGTGCGTTATATATTCTCATACACACTTATTAGGCCTATGTGTATGTCCTTTCTTTCCCATTGGACTTCTCTTTCTCTGTGGTGCCCTGCACAAAGTGTATCCTCGTTGCATTGTGCTAATGGACTGATTAACTTATCAATTTGCTTTTCTTAACTGACCCTTTGGCACTTAAATCAGATGGATTTGAGATCAAGAGTAATTTTTTAATCTATTTTTTGTGGATGTGAGAAGGGCCTAAGAAATGCACAGTCAACTAGCGAAGTCAGGTAGAGAAGTGGATTTGATGTCTCTAAAATACATTAAAGAAAAACTTGTGGAATAGATACCCTACTCATATACATGTGAATTTTATTATATTATAATTATATTTTCTGTAATATATTAGATTTTAATTATAATCATGTGTCATTATGTTATAATTGTATGTATATACATAATCATTTATAGGAAACTTCTCTCTTCTGAATACCTTTCCAATCTGGCTCCTTCTGTGGTGTTCATCCCTCTCATCCCCTCTTAGGATGAAAATAAGAAAGAATAGGATAATCAAGAAAGGAAGGAGGAAAGAGAGAGAAAGACAGAGAAAAGACTTCCCCTACCAATAACCTTGAGCTACTCAGAGTTAACCGTCTTACTGCTTTCATGTCTGTGCCATATTATTTCTCTGAGAATTTGAGACCAAGGGGCAAGGTCTGGGGCTGCCATCTTCTGTGACTTGTAGCAGTCAAGTATTTTGTCACCATGCAACAGACAACACATAATGGGAACAAAGAGGTATTTTGATGTCGTTCAGAATTTGTTTTCTGAATAGGTTGATGATCAGGTAAATACCTTTGGTATTTATGAGTGGGCAGAGTAAACAAATTATAGAAAACAAACCCTGTGAATACATTCCTATGTATTCATATCCAGCCTCCTTATGAATTCCTCCTATCTAAAAAATAAAATTAATTCCTTCTTAACAGCCAATACAAAGCAAAAGCCAAAAACATCTCTGTAGTTGGAATGTACAAAAATTCGTTCTTCTAAAAAAAAATAGAAAATTTTAGTTTGGAAAAAAAAATAAACATTTGTAGCATGAACAAAACCATGGATTCCTGTTTCTAATAGACCTTGGCCTTTTTTTAAAAAAATTATTTTTAGGCAATTGGGGTTAAGTGACTTGCCCAGGGTCACACAGCTAGTAAATGTCAAGTGTCTGATCTGAGGCCGGATTTGAACTCAGGTCCTCCTGACTTCAGGGCCAGTACCCTATCCACTGTGCCACCTAGCAGCCCTGACCTTGACCTTTAAGAGACATAACTAGGCTTGCCAGTCTGACATTAAAAGAAGACTGTGCTGGAGTATGGGCTATATACAGCAAGCTACCCAGGCTATCTCCTTGGCATTTGGAATCACAGCATCTCAGAGACTAGGTTGAGTAGGAATTTCTCATGCAACATTCTGACAAGTCATCATACACTAGTCACTTGAAGACTTCCCGGGACAGGGAACTCACTTCTTCACGAGGTGACCTGTTCCACTCTTAGATAGCTAATAAGTTAGGAAGTTTTTTCTTACACTAAGCCAAAAATCTGCCTCTCTATAACTCCTACCCACCATTCTAGTTCTGCCTTTTGTGACAGGCTTTTAAATATGTGTGAACAGCTATTGTACCACCCTTAATTCTTTTTTCCAAGATGAACTTCTTCAGTTCCTTCAAACAACTCTCCCATTGTAATTTTGAGTTTTATCACCAATCTGGTTTCTTGTCTCTGGATATGCGTGCTTGTCAATAGCCTTCCTCAAAACTGGACCCAAAATAAAAAAAAATGGCCCAACGACCTTCTCTTGGACTCCCTTGGTTTTGACATGGGCTTAGGGCTTCCAAAAGCCTTTCCATTTCTGCTCTGGGTTTTGCCATTAAATGGCTTCCACCATTGTCTGGCAGCCACCTTGTAGCAGGATGTAGCAGCAGTTAGGGCTGAAATGTGTTGGGGGAAACAATGCCTTCTAAAAGACTTTGTCCTTCTTTGCCACCTTTGTATCCCATTCCTCTGGGATCTGAAGTTTTCCCTACCTGCCTCGGGTCTGAAGGAGACAAAGGGAGTTGTAGCAATTGTGCCTCTCACTAGCATAAGGGATCACTGAGAGTTAAGACAGATAACTTCTGCTCAGGGGCTTCTCCTGGAAGTTCCAAAGAATACTGATGGAAGCTCTTCCAATCCTAGTTCTTTCCACAGAATGTGAAAATGAGGCAGCAGGGGCATCTAGATTGCTCAGAAGATAGAGCTCTGGCCTTGGAGTCAGGAGGACCTGAGTTCAAATGTAACCTCAGACACTTGACACTTACTAGCTCAGACAATTGACTCTGGGCAAGTCACTTAACCCCGATTGCCTCGCCAAAAAGGAAAAACACAGACACACACACAAAGAAAATGAGGAAGCAAATATAAATTTGCTATATAGAACTGAAATGGGGTCTGATCTAAACAGGATCTTGGATTCCTTGACCTGTGGCATAGATGTGTATTTTGGGCAGGGTTACCTCAGGACAGTCCCATGGAAATTTAGGTTGGAAACTGGAACCAAATAAGACACTCAAAGGTCAAAGACACAGCCATAGCAAGAGAAAGATATTTGGGCAAGAAGAGGCATTGAGGACCCCTTGAGCTGACTCAGCCCAGTGAAGCTCCCTTGCCCGTGGCAATCCACCAGCCAAGGTGGTGTGATCCACCCTTAGGCCTGGTGAGGAAGTGAAATCAAAAGTCTGACTGATCCTTTAGTCTGCTTGAACTAACGAAGTTTTGAGGATGGCCTCAATACCTGCTAAGAAAATCTGGACTAACTTGCTTGGAGGGGGTGGGGGGCGGTTTAAGATATTGCTCTTACCACCACATTCAAAAGAATAGGGAAGAATTAAGAAAAGTGACTTGCCTAGAGAACGAAACTTGGATAAAGTCGTCACTGCCTGAGCGCCTCAGTATATACTATGTCTTAATTTACACAAGACTTTCCCCAGGGACTCAAATACTAGAACACAAACACAAAAACAGAAAACAGAGAAAGCTACACAGGAAATCAGAATCCCCATGACTGTATTACTTTGCAACATAGCCTTCATTTGGCTCTTTTGTGCTCCCTCCTAATAACATAGTCAGTGTGAGGGCTAAGTTAAAAGTGCCAGCCCAGAGATCTGGGCTAGCTCACTTTTTATAGTCTGGTTACAGTTAACCTCAAGGGGAGAGAGAGGCCAGTGCCCTCTTCAGAATTATTGGCAACAGCGGTTCCTTCCTGCCCCAGCATTCCTGACTGTGGTAACACTCTGTGAATCATCCCTGGGTGATCCTTCTATGAGTCATTGTAGAACATGCATCATACTTGAAAAAAGGAGATCACTCCTTTTTCTGGGTCAATTTTTCCTTGCTCTCTCTACTAAATATCCAGAGAATGTCACTGTCTACAGGCAGCCCTGTGGGTTTGTAGGAGAAATCTGTGTCAGTATAAGGAATAGGTTTTGCAGTATTGCAGGAATTTTTAACCTTTTTTGTGTATAGATCTCTTTGGCAATTTGGTGAATCCCATAGACACCTCAGATTAATGTTTTTAAATGCATAAAACTAAAATGCAAATGACTACAAAGATAACTGATTGTATTAAAATAAATTATATTAAATTATAATAAATTGTATTATTTGTTATCCAAAATCATAGTTTAAAAAAAAATAAGTTTATGGACTCCACATTAAAAACCTCTGAACTATTGGGTATAGTCTACCTACCTTGCAGAATTACTTTCTGTTATCTAAAATTTTGTGAAGGCCTTAAACTTCTGAGAAGAGAGATACTTTACAAATGAAAAATAACATTAATGAGCAGCTAGGTGGTGGATAGAGTGGATAGAGCACCAGCCCTGAAGTCAGGAGGACCCGAGTTCAAATGTGGCCTCAGACTTGATACTTATTAGCTGTGTGACCCTGGGCAAGTCACTTAACCCCAATTGCCCAAAAAGAAAAAATAACATTAGAATTGATGCCAGTTAATGGGGGAGGGGCAGGAGTAGAAATATATCATGCCCCATGTCAACTAGAACAGAGTAATTATTAGATGACTACTGAAAAATTCAGCTAAGCAGGACAAGCAAGGCCTTCAGGCAGTGAAGAATGTTGCATACATACACACATATATATGTGTGTGTGTATATATATATATATATATATATATATATATATATATATATATACACACACATGCATATTTATATTTTCCTCATTAGTAAAATTTCAACCTATCTCTCAATATATTAAAACCCTTGATCTCCTAGGATTAAATAGATATTAAAGTTACTGAATATGCAGTTTATTAAGAATGAAATCAGTAATAAATCAAAGATATAGGCAGTGATTTATGTAACCTAAGGTTCCGGTCTGCTACATTTTCATAAGGTTCTCCTCATTGGTGGAGAGAATTATTGCTCAATATTCCTTGCCTCTGTGAAAAGTAAAATTAGCTTGAGATTTTTGGAGAATTCTTTTTTTCATCCTGCTTCAAGAGAGAATACATGTAGTTCTAGACTCTCTTAAGGGAGAAATCTGAAAAGAGAGAGAACAGACTTTGAAAGATAGACATGCAGGGGAAAACCAGTCCCAACATGTCCCTAATTTCCAGCTTGCTTCCCTAGAGACTTTGAGTTATTTTCTATTGGATAAAATCAGGAACTCTCTCTTGGTTAAACTAAAATGTCTTACTGGTAGTGGGGGAGCTCATTCATTCTGGTCATTTTCTGGTATATTTTAATATGTATGACTTTTCTGATTTCTATTTGTTTTCTGCTTTGATAAATGAGTTTATTTACTGTTTACTATTTGTGATGGTCTTTTGGGTAACCAGCATTTGGGAAGAAGGAACTTAACCTTTGGATATGTTATACCCTCTCTTCTTTAAGGGATGAGGACCAAGAAACCATCTGAAACCTAAAAAAATAATTTTCCCTAGACCAACAATAACTATGGGGAGCAGATATAATTCTAGTCTCGAACCCCTTCTCTGAAAAGTGCAGAATGGCCTGCCTACTCCCATCCAGGTAGGAATCAAAACCTCCTTTGGAGATGGATGGGAGAGAGTCTGGAGCTATGTATTTATGTCTGCCCCCAAACCAAATTTAGATAACATATGTGGACATACATGATGTACATGAACCACATGTATACCTTACACTTAAAATATGTTAACTGTAAAAACAATCATAACCAGAGTAATTTCAAGCCCTCACTGTAACAGCAGTGACTTCTCTTCATTTCTAAGAACACAGTCCTACATCATTTATTTCATTTAAATAAAGTTGTTTTTTCTTTTTTGCAAAAACCTTCTTAATTTTCTCTGTAAGATAAAGCAATTTGAGCAAACCAGAAAGCTTTTCCATCCTCTTTCTCTCTGTCTACCCTCTTTTCTTTCCAACTATGACAGGAAAATATCATCCTCTGCTTTTTTTCAAGCCACCACTCACATCAGTTTCCCCAAACTGACACTTAAAACTACTATCACAGCTTCTGTAGGAGAGGCTTTTGAAAAAGATGTTACATTTTCCCCTGCAGACAAAAATTTTCAGCCTCCTAAAAATCATTTTTTGGGTTCATCAAGTATACACTAGTAGCATATTAATATTAAACTATGTAATACACAGAATGCAAAACATTACTTAAGAAATTGTTTTAGATAAGGAGGCTAAATGGTTGCATGGTCACACAGCTAGTATGTGACAGTAGCAAGACTTGAACCCCTCATTCTACCCATGTACCATCTTGCAAGGTATTTCACAAGTATATATTAAAATCATGAATTAAGATATGTATTTAAGATATGAAATTAAGATTTCATAATGAATTCAACAACAGAAATAATTTTGTTCAATAATGCTTTAGTTATCATAGATCATGGGTGATAATTTTTAGAAATAGAAGAGACCTCAGAAATCATCTAATCTAACCTGTCTTCATTTCATAGACAGACGGTAAACTGAGCCCGGGAAAGTTAAATGACTTGCCCAAAGTCACACAGGGAGTTAAGTATCAGGTGGTATTTAAACCCTGGTCCTCTAGAGCCCATGATTTTTTAAAAATCAGTATCGAGTAAGGCATAAAATAGGCAGGTACATGTTCACCAAAGATGTCTGTCACCATCATGGAAGAAGTCCGGTGCAAAGTCCAAATGGAAGAAGAATTCCATGGTGAGATTCTCCAAATTTTCCTCTCTTTGCACACCACTATGCCAATTGAACTTGGCCTTGAAAGACATTAGATCCTCCTTAATGAGATCCACAACCTCACAAAAGTTTGGCCTTATTATCCAGGCAGAAAAAGTCAAACAAATGAAGAATGATTGTGTGTAGTTGGCAAAACAGTCTATTAAGTTGGCCCATTGACACAGATACTGTGGCTGGCCAAAGGCTTAGCCCAGGACTGAATAGAAGCATGGGAGCAGTCTAGATTTCACTCTGGAAACTGTGCAGTACCTTAAATGATCCGAAACTATTCTACTGATGTTAAAAAGAGGAGTTGTGGAATTGTGGAAAAGCTTAGTATCATTTGAGCTCGTGCTTTATGATGCAAATCTTGGAATATAATGTCCAAAGAATCAAACGACAAGTGAAAGATACATAATGGGTGTTTATGGGCTGTAGTACTGCCCCAGGAGATGCTTAACTCCTTGAGGCAGGGACTATCTTATTTTTGTCTTTATATCACTAGTGTTTGGCATGGTACCTGGAACATACTAGGCACTTAATAAATGCTTATTGAATTAAATTATGTGTTCAAGGACAAACATAAAATACATAATCCAGGAAATGTATGATCAGAAAAGGAAATGGTTTCATCATGTAGTAAGATCAAGAGATAATAGGCATCTAGTCCAAATGTTGCTTTAATAGGTAATGTAAATGTAAGATGGGTGCCCTCACCCCACTCACTCTTTCAGGGGCAGGCAGTCTACATCAGCCCTTTAGAGTTGATTAGTCTCTTTTTTCTGCCTTTGGCTTGAGGCTAATAGGAGGCTAGTAATTAGCTTCTTCAGGTCTATTTATCCATTTAACATCAGATCAGCTTTTTAAAAGGATAATTACTTCAAAGATATAGCAAGAACAAGCATACAAACATTTCTCCCAACTCCTTAGGGACATAATCTAATCCCCAGGTATGGATAAGTCTCACCCCTTAGTTCAGTCCCTGTGCAGCAATGGTCCCACCACGTTCCTATCCTAACATGGTATTGCTGCTGGATTCTGTTGGAATCCTGAAAGTTACTCAGATGATCACTCCATGCTGAACTGACTGTAATACCTATCCTAGACCCCTGTGGCTGAAACTCCTGTCTTTGAAACTCTCAATGTCAGAGACTCTACTTCCTGTGCTTAGAAAGTACAAATAAGTTAACATAAAGGCCAAGGACCAAGACTTACTTCTCAGGGCCCATATGGCATCATGGAGGAAGGAAGCCCTAAGGCCCCTTCCTCTTACCTCAGGTTCTTACCAGCCATGAGTGAAAGAGTCTTCTCATTCCCCCAGACACAAATGCAGCAAAGAAAGGTGGGCAGGGCTGGCCACTTTGAAGAGTCCAGTGGTTCTGGCTACACAGCTAATGGTAAAAGGCTCATCTCAACCATGCCGTACCCCAATAAGAAGCAGGTACAGAATCTTTGCATGTGCTCTATCATCATAATTCTCCTAGAAGAAAGAAGTTCTATCATCTTTTATGTAGATAATGACTTCTAAGCAGGCTGATTGGGTCTGCACATTTGCCAGAAGTCTTAGAAGACCTCCACCATGTTAAGTGGCTTCTTTATAGAGAATTTCTGAGAAGTTAGAGATAAAAGTTGTGCTGGATGAAAAAGCTTGGTTAGGTGGCAATCTGCACCACTGGCCAGTGAAACTACATCAATGAGATTGCAGATCTACTGAAATTTGGAAATATAACTTGGTGAGATATAAAGTAAGGATGTTGAATCTGATGATTTTAAATTTTCATTATGTATTTTTTAACATTCTTTTTTTCTTTTGATTTTATTTATTAATTATATAATATAATAAAACAGCATAATTTTATCAGTGTATAATTATCAATTTATCAACTTTATCATCACTATTTTCATAGTTGTTTTTCCTTTCTTGATGATATGTAACATTCTTTTAAAACAAAGCTGGGGTTCCAAATTCTCTCCCTCCCTCCTGCCTCTCTTCCATCCACTGAGAAGGCAAGCAATATATCAATTATACATGTGAGATCATACAAAACATATTTCCATATTACAAAGAAAGGAAGAAAAATAAAGTGAGAAAATTATACCTCAATTTGCACTTGGTTCATCAGTTTTGTCTCTTGAAGTGTTTAGCATTTTTTTCATCATGAGTCCTTTGGCATTGCCTTGAGTCATTGAATTGATCAGAGCAGCAAAGTCTTTCACAGTTGATCATCATTGCAATATTGCTGTTGCTGTTGCATATTACAATGACCTCCTGGTTCTGCTCACTTCCCTTTGCATCAGTCCATGTAGATCTTCCCATGTTTTTCTGAAACCCCTGACCTTTTCATTTCTTATAACACAACAGTATTCCATCACAATTATATGGCACAACTTGTTCAGCCATTCCCCACTGTCCAATTCTTTGCCACCACAAAAAGAGCTGCTATAAATATATTTACACATATAAAGATATTTCTCTTTCCCTTTGATCACTTTGGGGATACAGAGCTAGTAGTGGTATTGGTCAAAGGGTGTGCACAGTTTTATAGCCTTATGGGTATAGTTCCAAATGGTTCTCCAGAATGGTTGGACCAGTTTACAACTCCACCAACAGTTCATTAGTGTACCTATTCTTCTTCATCCCAATCCCCCAGCATTTGTCATTTCTGATAAGTGTGAAGTGGTACCTCAGAATTATTTTAATTTGAATTTCTCTAATCAATATTGATGTAAAGTATTTTTCTTATGACTATAGATAGCTTTGATTTTTTCTTCTGAAAACTGCCTGTTCATATCACTTGACAATTTGTCAATTGGGAAATGACTTTTAATAAATTTGACTTAGTTCCCTATATATTTGAGAAATTAGGTTTTTAATCAGAGAAGCTTTCTGCAAAATTTTTGTTATTAGTTCATTATCTATGGTATCTTTTATTTCTTGACTTTGAACTTTATGTTCAAGTTGGGCTCTGCTCACTTAGGGGTGGGAAGGCACTGTTCCAAGCTTTAGACTTTTTTGTCCTACTGTTTTCAGAGCTAATTATGGGGGGTCTGCAAGTTTTTGGTGCTTCCAATGTGGTGTGGTCCAGGGAGAGGTGTGGTCACTGTTCACCTGGTCTTTGCTCTGGTCTTTACCCAGGAAGGGACCTTGCTTTCCTGGAGCCACAAGTGTTAGAGCTCCTCTGTGCCTTGAAACCACAACCAGAGTCACTGCTTCCTTGTGACCGATCATAAGTGCTTCTCTCCACCTTGGAATGGACAATAGACTTGCCAATCAGCACTAGCTGCACCCCGTGCTAGCAAAGGGTCCCTTGTAATCTCTTTCTGACCAGTTGTCTGACCCCTTTACTGTCTCTTCTCGGAGACCTCCCAAAGCAGCTGCAGCTGTTGACACGTTAGTGGTCTGTGGCTGGTGCTGCTGCCACATGTATTGGGCCAGCCCCCACCCCAGTGTCACAGACCTCTCCTGCCAACCTCCTAGTTCGTCTAAAGCTAGAAAAATGTTTCTCTCTGACCTTTTGTTGGTTCTGTCCATCCAAAATTTGACTTGAGATGTTATTCTAAAATTGTTTGGAGGGGAATGTTGGAAGGGTTTAGCTGGAAGGGCTCCCAGTTGAACTTGATGGTTCTGAAAGTCCCTTCAAGCTCTAAACCTATGATAGTTTGAACCATCATAGGTTTGAACCTGTTGGCAAGTGTGAGACAAGTGGTGGAAGTGATAGCAGCTATTTTTTTTTCTTTTGGGAAGTTTGTATCAATTATTTGAACCTAATGAATTTTATCTCAAGGTATTTAGAAACAATCCTTCTGAGACACATGGAATCAATTTTTTAAAAAGGAGGTGCAGGATGGTTATTTGTCTTAGAGAGGATGAGAAGGATAACTGAATGGAAGAGGCTTGGCTAGAAAACAGTTAAAATGAAAGAGATCTGGAAGCTTTAGTGCAAGCTCAGTGTGAGTCAACCATGCTATATGGTGGCAGAAGAAGAAGAGGAAGAGAAGAAGAAGAGGAAGAAGAAGAAGAAGAAGAAGAAGAAGAAGAAGAAGAAGAAGAAGAAGAAGAAGAAGAAGAAGAAGAAGAAGAAGAAGAGAAGAAGAAGAAGAAGAGAAGAAGAAGAAGAGAAGAAGAAGAAGAAGAAGAAGAAGAAGAAGAAGAAGAAGAAGAAGAGAAGAAAGAAGAAGAAGAAGAAGAAGAAGAAGAAGAAGAAGAAGAAGAAGAAATGTAAACTTAAGAGGCAAAATATCCAGAAAAAGGAAGGTGATAGTTCCAATGTACTCTGCTTTTGTCAGACCATATCTGGGGCACCACATTTTAAGAAGTATATTTTAACATGAAGAAATCCCCAATTATTCTGAACCTTGAGGGTAGAAGGAGGTGAGAAGAGTGACACCAGGGAAAATAGGTGGTTAAATCATTCATCTGACAAACATTTTTAAACATCTGCTTGGCATGTGTGTAACAGGCTTCTTATATAATTTCCAGCTCCCCAAATCAGTTTGTATTCATATTTACTTATATTAATAATACTAACAGCCCCATTATTTCTGAATATCTCTCCCCAATCCAGACTGTAATTAATCACCTGGTATCACATGGTACTGGTAAAAAAAAAAAGAAAAAGGATAATTTACTTGAAATAGAATGCAGAGTAAATCACAAAGCATTAAAGTGAGCCAGCAGGCACTCCATTATCAGTTTCCCAAAACTACCTCCTCCCAAATTTCCAGGGACCATAGGCTGTGAGTCTTCTTGGCTTCCACTTTCCAGCCTTCAACGAGGGTCTAGACATAGGTTCCCAAAGTGTGCGATACTGCCCCCTGGGGGACTCTGGATCCAGGGTGGGTGGTAGTAGCCTCGGGTGCAATTGGGGGGTGTTGAATAAAATTAAGGGGGCAGTGGAAGCATAAAGAGAGAAGATAAGAAAATTTTGAAAAATGTTCATACATGTTTCATCTATTGTGTAACAGAGTTAAAGTCGTAGTGATTACATTATTTTCCAAACAAACACACAAAATGCAAGTCATAATCAATCAGTGGTGTCGCAGCATTGCTGGAAAGTCCAGCATGCATTGGCAGGAATATGTGCATGTAATGACTTGTTTACAATATGATACGATATGGTGACATGATGCAATATTGCATCATCAAAATTTCAATGCTGGAAAAACCCCTCACATTTACAATAAATTATTAAATTTAAGATGCTCCATCTAAAAAATTTTATATTTTTAAATGATGCAAATTTTTTTAAAAAAGGTAAAGGGCTAAAGAAAGTAGATTTCCAGGGGGGCACTGAGTAATTAAAAAATATATATTTATTTATTTTTAGTTTTCAATGTTCACTTCCATAAAATTTTGAGTTTTAAATTTTCTCCTCCCTCCCCATCTCCGTCTCCAAGAGCTGTGCAATCTGATATAGGTTCTACATACACATTCCTATTAAACATATTTTCACATTAGTGATGTTGTAAGGAAGAATTAGAACCAATAGGAGGAACCACAACGAAGAAGAAACAAAACAAATCAGAAGAAAAAAAGAGCAAATAGTATGCTTCGTTCTGCATTCAGACTCCATAGTTCTTTCTCTGGATGTGGATAGCATTTTCCATCATGAGACCTTTGGAGATGTCTTAGATCTTTGCATTGCTGAGAAGAGCTAAGTCTATTAAAGTTAGTCATTGCACAACGTGGCTGTTACTGTGTGCAACGTTTTCCTGCTTCTGCTCTGAGTAATTTTTTTTTTTGAAAAGGGGCAGAACTTCTGGTCTAGAAGATGGAGGGATAGGGAAAGAGACCCAAAATTTTGTGGATATAGGTAATTCCCAGACGAACGGACTCCTCCTACCATTGCAGGTTGGCACCTTCTCTGCAATTTATAATCTATAGATAATTGTTTAGAACAATGAGAAGTTAAGTAACTTGCCCAGAGTCACACAGCAGTATATGTCAGAGACAGGACTTCAACCCAGGTCTTTCTGACTTCAAGAGTAGCTCATTATCCAGGAAAAAAAAATGCCTCCTATGGGGTTCCTACTTCTTAAACCTCCTGCTATAAGGAAAAAGTTCCTCAGTTCCTTATATTCCCTCACTTAGGAGCAGCCCTCTCATTAAAACCTCATATGTGGGAACTCCCATTGCTCCTCATGTGTGAGGACCTGGTTTGGTACCTAAAGATTCCCAGGACTGGGTTGGGGGGAGTTGGCAGCCCACTGATCACCAACCAAAGCATCTCTTAGCCCACACAACTGCTAGACAATGAAATAGGAGAGATTAAAAGGCTTATATGGGATGTCAATATACCTGCCTTCTGTCTGTACCTGGCCCTAAAGAGCACCTCGTGCCTCTTGCTACCATCTGGTACCTTTCTCTGATTACTTCACTGTGGTTTCTAGCTCTGAATTCTTTAAAATCTCCATTTCTCCCAGTGTGGTTCCCACATCCCTTGTGCCTCCTAAGCACATTTGTGTGTGTGTGTGTGTGTGTGTGTGTGTGTGTGTGTGATAAAACCAGGAAGATGGAAGGGGACAGACAGACAGAGATGGAGAGATAGACAGAGACAGGTGGAAAACAGTGTGGGTCTAATAAGTGATGGCACCTCTTACATGCAACAATGTGGTAATTTACCAGCCAAATGGTTCCCTCATGCCCTGAAAGTGTTAATTCCCTTGGCAGGGCTAAGGCTTTACTCCCAGCAGAATATCTCACTCTGCCTGGCTTGCTCCAGGATCAGGCCTGTTGTTAATAAGTAATGACAGCTCTGCTCTGCGGTTCAGTCTCCTGGGGTTTTGTGTCAGAAATGTCTTCCTTCACTGTTCCTGCAGCTGACAGTATCCAGTTCACTGGCAGACTTTGTGTATTCTGGTGTCCCCCATTTCCTCATCTCCACAATAGAGCACACAGAATACCACCCTCTGCCCAAGGCAAGGGAGAACAGTGGGGCAGGTCCATCCCTTTTCTGAAAGGGAAATGGGGGCTCCTTCTTGGGTGAGGATGACATGTTGCCAGAAAAGGCTCTGCAGCAGCCCCACAGTGGATTTCTCCTCTTCTTATGACATTCTTTCTGATGAGTCAGAGGAGCCCAGGAAACTGAACCCTTCCTACCTAGTTGGCATGGCTTCTGAAATTTATAAAATTATGAAGATATAAGAGACTTGCTGAAGTCATCTCAGTTCATGGCCCACTCCTCAGGGAAGATGGCCTCTAAAATCAGAACTAATTACTGGCAGGTTGTAATGGATGACATTTTAAAGTTAATAATGGATCTCACAAGAGGGTCTCTCTGGCCACTGTCCTACATTCCAGGCACAATGAGAATGTGGGTCAACATCCACTCAAAACTATAGCTCATAAACCATTCCAGACAAATATATATCTTTAGAAAAAAAAATGCTGGGTCTCCCTCGCTCTCCCAGGCTAGAGATGTAGGGGCTAGTCATAGGCCCAGTCTCACTACTGATAATCATGGTAGTTTTTAATCTCTGTTTTTTTATGTGGGCCAATTTATCCTTCCTGAAGCAACCTGATTCCTGTCCTCCCACCCCCACCCCATGGACCTTACCATATTGGTGCTGGATTTAATTCAGAAACCGGCTTGGCCTTAGCCCAGTGCAACTCAGAACTCCCAAAGCTCAAATGATATGCCAGCCTCGGCCCCCAAGTAGCTGAGATTACAGGTGTGCACCACCACACTGAGCTTTTATTTTTAAAATAAATTTTATCATTGCCTTTTGTTTTCATTTCAGTCATTTCTAGATATAATATTCCTTATGACAAAGAAAAATTAAGCAAAACCAAAACCTTCTGAGATAAGCTTTTCTTAGTCTCCCAGCTGCTACAGCCTTTCCCTCTAAGATAACCTCCTATCTCTTTCGAATTTACTTTTGAAATCCGTCTTTATTTATATGTTTTCTTCCCCATTAGATTGTAAGGTCCTTGAGGGCAAGTGCTGGGTTTTTTCCTTTCTTTGAGCTCCTAGTTCTTAACACAGTGCCCTGCACAAAGTAAGAGCTTAATAAATGCTTGTTAGTTGGTTTACTGTCTGTGACCCCATGTACAACATTCTGCACCTGTAGTTCCTTACTTTGCTGAAACATGGGTCAAGCTTGTTGATTGTATTATGTTTCTTTTACCAGCCAACTAGAAGACACATTAGTTCAAAGGGAAAAAAATGCGTTTATTTGTGCTTCATAGCAAGATAAGTGATCAGAAAGATGTGGCCACATGAATTACTGCCATCAAGTGAGCTACCATCTTTGCGGCTGTGGTCCCTCTGCTGCATAAACTCTGACGGGCAGTTCCACTGAGTTGCTATTGCTCTCTGCTGCCATAGGCTGATCTTTGGTTCTTACGTACCTTCTTCCACTGCATGGGGAAGCGTCTGCCAGCTCCTTGGCTGTCCAAACTCTGGGTACCATCTTTTGTGACATAGATCTCAACTGGCTATACCCAGTCAGCCAGCTAGCTAAAACACTTTTTAGGTATCTTTAAACTTATCTTTTGAACCACTTTTCCTCTTGCTGAGATTGATCCCAGTCTCCTAATTTACTTAACCTTAGAAAATTCTTTTCAACCCCCATTCATTAGTTTATGCCCTTTCAAAACATATTGGGTACTAGTTCATAATGTCTCTGCTTGCAATGCAAACCAATTTGGGGCAAGGTAGAAAGGGCTAGACGGAACTAGGTAGAGTCAATGGCTGTCAGCCTTAGTTTCTTTGTTCTGCAGCTACAGAATCACTGGGTCCACTATGAGAAGATTCTGTAGTCAACATTTAGCAGGACTTATTTACTTGAAAGAAGCTCTATTTTTTGGTCTAGTTAAAATCAGTACAGTTGTCCTGTTTTTTAAGTTCACTACCTAGAATAAATATGGTAACTGAATGTTGGGGTACAGACAGTTCTTGCTTTACATAAATTCACATTGCACAAATTTGTAAGAATTTACTGTAAAGAATCATGAAAGAAATCCATATTCCGAAAAAGCCCACTTGTACAGTACTGTGCTCTCTCTACACCTGCTGTGTGGTCTCCCAGCCCTCTCACTAAAAAACAAACTAAAGACAAAAACCCTAAAAAAAAAAAACAACCTCCAAGTGAAAGCAGAACAGAGATGCAGAGAGACCCTGCTGGTCTGGGGGCTTGGCTTGAGACCTCCAGAGGGGAGAGAGGAGACCTTTGCTTTACATCCCCCACCAGCCTGTATGTCCAGCCTCCCGGACTGTCTGTCTTCCATCAGTGCTCAGGTACCACTCCCCCCACAAGTCCTTAACCCTTGTGCCACCCCCTCACTCGAGGGAAGAGGCTTCCTCCCTGACTTCCTTTCCCACTCCAGGGGCAAATTCTCACTATGTAAAAATCACTATACCCCAAAACTGTTTGTAGTTAGAAAAAAAAGAAATAAGCAGGAATATATGTGGTATCCGCCAGGGGGAGCTCTAAAATGTCACATTTCCCCAGCTCTAACCTACAGGTTCTGAATGGACCTTATTTTTTTCCTTTTAATACAGAACTTATATGGACAGATACCCAGCACGTAGCATAGATGTGTAGGTAGATTTGGAATACACCGCCCCATATTCCAGGGAAACTGGAATTCCCTCTTTGTGATATGTGATCCTGGGCAAGTCACTTAAGCCTGTTTGCTTCAGTTTCCTCATCTGTAAAATGAGCTGGAGAAGGAAATGGCAAGCTGCTCCAGTATCTTTGCCAAAAACCAACCAACCAACCCGAATGGGGTCACAAAGAGTCGGACATGACTGAAAACAACTGAACAACAGATCCAGTCATTCCACCAGTCCCACCCTGGAGGGCTTTAGTACAAATTTTTCACAGGCTCAGAGAGCAATCATAGGACCTTCAGTCAATGACTTCTCAGGCAGCAAAAGCCCCCTTTAAAAATATTGCAGTGGCTACTTTTCCATAGCCTTGGCTGTAACAACCTCACCCAAACCTGCAGTAATATCACAATCTTTCTATAAGAGTAGCTAAAGCAAACACTAGTTTTCCTTGGCCACTATGAACTAGCATTTAAGTCTTAAACCTTGTTCATTTTCAACAGATTGAACATAAGTGACTTGTACTAGTGCATATGTATATGTGTGTGTGTGTATATACATTTATATATATATATATTTGGATCCTCACAACAACCCTGGGAGGTAGGTGCTATTATTATCCCCATTTTACAGATGAGGAAACTGAGGCAGAGAGCAGTTAAGTGATTTGTCCAAGGTCATACAGCTAGCACGTATCTGAGGTAAAATTTGAACTCAGGTCTTCCTGACTTCAGGTCCAGTGCTCTCTCCAGTGTATCACCAGCTGCCCAGAATGGTCACATCTGGAGTATTTTGCTTAGTTCTAGATATCATACTTAAGGAAGGGCCTTGATAAATCAGATGGCTTATCTGTCCAGCTGAGGACAACCAGGATGATAATAATATTTATATAAATTATAAGGTCTGAAAAGCACTTTACACACACTGTCTCATTTGAGCCTCACGTTGTGAGTTAGGTGCTACAAGAATTATTATCTCCTCCATTTTGCAGGTGAAGAAAATGAGGTTTGGTGAGGTTAACCAAGTTGCCTGGCCACTGGGTGAGGTGGTACAGTGGATAGAGTGCTGGACTTAGAATTAGGAAGATCTGTGTTCAAATCCTGCTTCAGATACTTACTAGCTGTGTGATCCTGAACAAGTCACTTAACCTTTCTTGGCCTCCATTTGCTCACCTGTAAAATGAGGATAAATATATCTCCTATTTCATAGGGTTATTGTGAGGATCAAATGAAATTTTCATAAACTGCTTTGCAAGCCTTAAGTTGTCATATGAGATATATATGTGTGTGTGTATGTACCTATGTATGTTTGTATGCATATACATATATGTATGTATACATACATACACATACAGATAGATATAGATAGATAGATAGATAAATGCTAGCTATTATTAGTGAGGTAGTAAGTATTCTAATTCAGGTCTTCCTGGTTCCCAAGTCTACGTCTTCAACCACTATGCCATGTTTCCTTTCGCCATGCTGCAGAGAGGCCCTCAGATCATACTATATGAGCATTGCGTGAAGAAACTAAAGTTGTTGTTTACCCTGGGGAAGAAAAGACTTGGGGGAGATACAAAAGCCATCTTGAAATACTTGAAGTGCTGTCAGGTGGAAATGTGGAAGAGGGACTATATTTGTTCTTCTTGGCTCCAGAAGCCAAAACTACACAGACAGGATGAAGACGACAGATTGAATCTCCTTGTAGAGAAAGACTTCCCAACTAGAGCTGTCTACAAGTCGCACGGGCTACATTGAGAGGCAGTGGGTTCCTCAAACTAGAGGTCTTCAAGCAAACACTGGACAGCCACTTGTTGGGGCCATATTGTAAAGGGGATTCCCATTTAGTTTAGGATGAGGTCCCTTCCAACTTTGAGGTTTTCTGATTCTGTGCAAATCAGTAGAGGCCACCCTGGAATGCTCTGATAGAGGAGGGGAGCCCTCTGCTGGGGAATTATCTGCAGCTGAAGGCAGAGCTCTTGGCTGTTTTTTATTTTTTCCCATGGAAAATGGAATTTGGCTGTAGCATGCTGGGACTCCCACAGGGAGCACACTCCCGGTTAGTTTCTAGCAACAAATTCTGCCAACTGAGAGCCATCGTGGGCTGAGAGGAGATGGTACTGATGAAGTATTTCAAAAAGGCATTTAAAGTAGCAGTTATCAGGGCCTCCCATGCCTGGAGGTTTGGTGGACTTTGTGGATATGATGGAGTAGCAGCTGAATGACCATCTGGAGACAGGCAAAGAGTGGGTTTGGGAGCAAGAAAATCATTCAGGTCACTGACATGACAGGAAGCACAGATTCCTAACTATCTGACAGTCTTATTCTAGAAGACACAGTCATAGAATAGCAAAACAATAGATTTGGAGCTGTAAGGAAATCTTAGTGACCGTCTAGTCCAAAACTTTCATTTTACAGATGAGGAAACCCAAGGACCAGAGAAGTGAAATGACTTGGAATGTGTAGAGATGGGATGTGAAGACAGGTCTCCTGCCTCCAAGGCCAGTGAGCTTTTGGCTGGTTTCTCCTTATCAAAGGGCTCCCTTCTATAGTCCCTACTTGGGATTCATTAGTAATATAATACTAGGTAGTGCAGCTAAAAATTAGCTGGAACCTAAGTCCCATAAAGGGAGACAGGATTGGGTTTACTGTGTCTAGGCTTCCAAGAGTGTCATTTCTGATCATCTAATATGATGGTGCAAGTGGGTCTAGACGAGGGAATGTAGAAGGGAAACCTTAGGAAAATAGGAGAGTCCCAAGACTGGACAAGAAGAGCCTGGCTTGAGATGTCAATCACCTAAAATATATCCATCCCAAATTTTCTGGGACCAGGGCTTCCAGAGCAGGAAGTCGGGTCAACTAGCCCAGAATACAGGGCTGACACTAGAATTAGGGAAACTCAACAGAGCTGAGGAGAGCAGGTAGACTGCATTGTGAGCTCTCATCATGCTGCTTTTCCAAGGTGTGTATAGGTGGCATTTCACTCTGGTCTTGAAGGAGAGGCCCTAGACTTAATCAAGACTCTAGTCATGGTCCTCAGCTGTAGGCAAATAGACAAACATTCCCTTAGGAATACCCAGAGAATACTTTCCATATCCCCAAGGCTTCTTTTCCAGCTGTTAATGGCCACTTTTCCCCTGCCACGACCTGACCCCTCTGTACCTGCAGCAGTGGTCCCAGAAGACATTATATTCTTGCCAGTAGATTGGTAGGCCAGCCATATGAACTTAGGTTGCCTTGGGGCAGTTTGACCTAGCATCACAGAGAAGTAGTACCTAAGGAAACTTTCAGGACTCTGGGAAGGGGGAAGCGATACCTTAAATGGTATCCAAAGGGGTTTCCTCTAATGCATGTAGAGGTGTTTTCTGGTATAATCTGTGGGAGTGTAGTCAGAGAAGGGGATCAATTTACCAAAAGGGAGAATTTGGGACAGTGGTCCAGGGGTAGCTTATGCTGCTCATCTCACACGGGAACTGTTCTGACAGCTGGTCCTAGGGATATTTTAAATGCCAGCCTTTCTTCTCTGGCCTCCATGCACCAGAGCTTTACATTTTAAAAAATGGATATCTTTTGTTTTTATTTCACCTTTGTTTCCAAATATATTCCTCCCCTTCAGCTTCCCAGAGGGCCATCCCTCCAACAAAGAATAAAAAAGGGGGGGAGGGGGAAGCAATCCAGCAAAATTATACAGCGTGTTTAGTCTAATGGTCTTTATGTCACAGGTTTTAAGATCGTCCATATCTTCAGTAGCACCTCATACCCTACACCTGGGTATATGGACACCTACTTACTCTCTGGGAGGCTAGCTAGGTGGTGCAGTGGATAGAGCACCGGCCCTGGAATCAGGAAGACTCATTCCTTTGCTTCCTTAATAAAAGGGATCCTCTCCTTAACTTTCTTCATAGGGTAGCTAGATAGTACAGTGGAGATCTGGCCTCAGACACTTACTACCTGTGTGACCTGGGCAAGTCACTTAATCCTGTTTGCCTCAGTTTTCCTCATCTGTAAAATGAGCTGGAGAAGGAAATGGCAAACCATGTCAGCATCTTTACCAAGAAAACCCCAAATGGGGTCACTAAGAGTCAGACATGACTGAAATAACTGAACAACAGCTTACTCTCTGGGTTGACTCACTCACTCCAACCTTCCCTCAGACTGGTAGGTCTGCTTCGCAGAAAAGGACCGCAATATGATTATAATCAGACTCTCAGGGTGCTAAGGTTAACCCTGTTGAGTAGGGGATATATTCTCCCTCTTCAGCACTTCCGTATTGAAGCCCCACTGATACATTTTCATTTGCACAAAACTAACTTCTTGAAATGACACTATTAGATCTTAAGTATAACTTTATTTAACAATCAGACAAGAGAAAAATAATATCTCAGACATCCATGCAATAAAACAAATTCAGGGATAATAAATGTCACATAAACCTGGACTGTAATCTTCTAATTAATACACTTAATATATGTGAGGAAAAGCAAGCACATATTTACAAAAACCTGCAACTGTGGCATCTGGGTGAGGAAAACTCATGTCCTCAGAGTAACTAACAACTCTATAACTTTAAATTTACAGAACACTCTGTAAGCTTTTCTGGGTGGAGGTACCTTCACCAGCGCTTCAAACGAGGAGAGCTTAACTAACACTTCTCTAGGCACGAATTCTCTGCCAAACCAGCTGATCTGCTGGCTGACTTCTCTGATTATCTGCTTCCAAGATGTTTCTCAGCTCAGCTGGACTTCATCCTTAACAGCAGCTACAGTGTCTATCACTTCCAGATTTAAGCTTAGCTGATGTGGTTATGAAATATGTTCTTTCACCTCTCTCTTAACTTCTGGGTAAATACTCTGGGTCTTCTCTGAGAATGACCCTAACTTAGCTTATCATTAATCACCAAATTCTCATCTTCTGTAGTAATCAGATAAATTACATTTGTTCCATAATTATGTAATAATTCTGGTGTCCACATCCCACATCTCCAGTTTATTACAGCTTGTCACATTATGAATGATCAACTGCTTGTCTCAGTAAGTGTAACACTTAGAACTCTGAGCAGACAACTTTACAATAAATTGATTCATATGAGAGGGCAGTATTTTAAAGGGACAGTAACTTATATAAGCTGTATTCTATGCGCATAGTACTCCGCCTTGGCAAGGAAGGGAGGAAAGGGAATTTTAGTGGGGGCAAGTTCGATCATTATTAGCTACACAGCTTCCAAATCTGGTTTTTAAAAAATTATTTCCATATACTTTGGTGTAGTCATTACGTATCTTGTATTCCTGGTTCTGCTTTGTTTTATCAGTTCATACAAATCTTCCCATGCTTCTCTGCATTCCTCTTTTTGTACCACAGTTCTTCTCCCAATGAACGGGCATCTACTTAATTTGAATTTCTTTATTACTGGGGAAAAAAAGTGCTGCCAAAAGTATTTTACTGTATATGAGATTTTTTTTTTCAGTCTTTGCCTTCCTAGGGATAGGCGCCTAGTAATGGGACCTCTTTCCTACTAAAACCCATTTTCCAACCTTCTAAGAGCTCTCCTTGCCCTCTAATGGGGTTTAATATTCTAGTCAGTATCTGAACAAAGTGAAGGATAACAATTTGCTAAGAGGATCTTGGACTGATAGAGTAGGATCATCTATTCAAATAACTGACATTGATTTTGGGGTCTACAAGTGACTTATTAGCTTTGTATTGTCCTTATCTTGGGCAATAAGGTGCATAGAGTTCTGGGCCTGGAGTCAGGAAGACTCATCTTCCAGAGTTCAAATCTGGCCTCAGGCACTTACTAACTGTGTGATCCTAGGCAAGTCACTTAACCCTGTTTGCCTCAGTTTCCTCAACTGTAAATGAGCTAGAGAAGGAAACGGCAGACTACTCCAGTATCTTTGCCCAGAAAATCCCAAATATGGTCATGGAGAGTCAGATATGACTGCAGATTACTCAATAAACAACAAAATTGTTCTCAACCCAAAGGTATTACCAACTCTTGTGGAGGCATATAAACTTCTGAACTAACCAGTTATTCCAGAATTAGAAATAGGATCTGGGATCTGAACTTATCAAATGTCTTCAAAGTGGAAATGGAAGGAAAATACAATGCAATATACAGTTCTATGATTTCCCGCCCCCTTTTTTCATTCTAATTGTTCATTGGTTATACACTGAATAAATTAAGAGCTAGTTAATGCCCAAATAGGTAAAAGCAATTCCTTGCCTCTTGTTTGTTTCCAAAGCCACTTGTGCTTTAATTCCATACTACATGTTCCCTTGAAATTTTGAATTTGCAAAGTCAATGTTGTACTACAAGGAAAAGGTGCTAATTGAGTGTTAATCAGCAGTCACCTTCCCAGCATCCTGCACAAGGCCTCAAAGTGACCCAATATGAGAGAACAGTGAGGGCCATGGAAAAGCTCTGTAAAACTGGTTCCAAGCTACAACCTAGTCAATTATGGAGGATGGGCCTATTATGCTGTCCTGATTAAATGACACCATCTATAGTGGACATAGGGCTGTTAATAATAATAGCACTTAACACTGACTTAGAACTTTTCCACATGCAAAGCACTGGGCAGACAATGGCCAATTAACAGGTGAGCTTCTGTCCCGGAAATAGATAGTGGTTTCTTTTGGACTATATTTCTGTGTTTGGTACTTTTAAAAGCCCACTGTACATGCATGAGGCTGTGGTTGCTGCTGGGCATAATTACATTAAAAGATGTTTTACTTGGGCAGGCAGTGTGGAACAATGAAATAATTGCAAGATTTAGTCTGAGGATGTGGGTTTGAACACTACCAGTTTCTGTATCAGTGACCTTAAGTCAGTCACTTAAACTCTCTGGGCCTCAGATTCCTCATCTGCAAAATGTAGGAGTTGGGTTGGCTAACTGCTAAACTCCCTTTCTGTCCTGTCTATGATTTTGTTTTCAATGGTTTATAATCTAATAGTGCAAATATATGCAAAATTAGGTAGAGATTTTTGTTTGCTCATTTTCTAAAGAGGAGGGAGGTGAGAAAGAAAATTTATGTGTATAAGCTGCATATAAACAGCAAATGGTTATGTAGGATCTGCTACAAGGTGGGTGGATTCTTTGTTTTGTTCTTCAGTATTGCTTCTATTTTTAATAGTTAAAGGAAGGAATTGTAGGAGGGGGTAGGTGGTAACGAAAAACAATTGGAGGCAAGTAGGGGAGAATGTAAAGACCAAATGGGGAGTGTGAGGAAGAGAATTGAAAAAGGAAAAGTGGGAAGAGAGGCAGCAGGAGGTAGAGGGTCAGCATAAAGATAGAAAGGAAGTCTAACAGCCAACCAGCGAAGCAGCTCCTACTTTAGCTCGGCTCAGTCATTCCTCCCCAACCCAGCTTTGTTAGGCCGAAGGAAATAACAATCTAAGTGTTCCTATTTGGAGAGAAGGCAACAGCTTTGGTGCGATGGCAGGAATGCCAATAGAGACCCCACCCCTCCCCTAGTGTTTCTGGCATCTTCGTGAGCCTCCTCAAAGCTTCAAGACAGTTTGTATGACAGGACTTTGGCTGCTAGTCATCAGAGAATGACGGGAGTTGAAAGGATCAGTGGAAAGGGAAGGGGTGCATATGCAGCCTTTGAAAAAGAGGTTGCATGCAGCCTCAGAAAAACACAGTGGGGAGGCACGTGGCTGCCCCTCTTGAGACTGGAGAGAGGTGAAAGGAAATCACTTGCCCTAACCCAGAGAAGAGTAAAGGCTGGGGATGCTCCGTAGAAAGCAGTGAGGGAGAGGATTCTCACCATTGCCTAAGGAGTCTTTTGGAGGTAATGCTTAAGTGGAACTCGGAGGCATATATTTTCCTGTGTATACCTTCTCTGATTTCTGCTTTGCTACTGATTTGGATAAATGGGGTTTTTGGCTAAGTGCTATGTATGTTCATTTTGGAAGTGGAATTTGGTGGGAAGGGATTCTAGCCTTGAATATAAAATTGTCTTTTCAAGACAATCTTAATGGTAAGGGTGGATAGCCCCTGAGACAGGCAACCTGGGTAGTCTGACATGGAAAGAGAAAGTAATGACTTTTACCTAGTGCAATTGTGACAAAAAGAGACGTGCGTCATTGCAAGAAGTGTGAGGCTGTGGTAAGGTAATAGCAGCAGAAGAGGCACTTTGGCAAGTGACCAGTCAGGAGGCAAGGAGCTAGCTAGAGAGTTGTTCTAAACATAATTCTGGGTAAGTCCTCCTTTACCACTGAGTGTGAATTTCTTCAGAGTGTGTGTGTGTGTGTGTGTGTGCGTGCGTGTGTGCGTAGGGGCAGGATTTGTTCCTTTTCTCTATTTGTTTATGAGTCTGTGGGAGATTGCTCTCATTTATTTATGACTGATCATACTGCATTGTTTTCCTATGTAACCCCAGTCCCAGAGTCTGGTATGGGGCTCTCTCTTTATTAATGGTGTTCAATGTCTCACGTCTGTGTGAAGATGGCTGGAGCGGGAGAGAGGAAAGCTCTTCAGTCTTCTGTCTGAGTTGCCTTCAAGTCTTTGAGTCCCTTTGGATTTTGGGCACTTCTGGCTTCCAGAGACAAGATGGAAGATGCCAATCTCACTTTGGGTTGTTAAAAGAAAAGACTCTGGAAAGAAGCTGACATGGCGTGAGAGAAGCTGGCAGTCTCCCTCATGTCCCTAGCCCCCGTTGCCATGCTAGAGATTTCAGGGAACTTTCCCTGGGGTGAGATATAGGATTTTCTTGCTTGGTTGAGCTAAGTTACCTTGCTCTCAATGGCACAACTGCTTTACTCTGTATTGTCTAGCATATATTCTTCTATAGATACCTTCTCTGATTTGTTTTTTGTTACCAATTTGGATAAATGTGGGGGGGGTTGGTCATTTTTTGTTTTTGTTTTTGCTAAGTACTATGTTTATTGTGGAACTGGTATTTGTGGGCAAAGAGTCAAGCTTTGGATATAAAGCTCGAGGTCCTCCTTCCTCCAAATATTGAAATAATGATCAGAAGTTAGATTGAACCAGAAAACCTCATCCCCTAGACTAACAACATTTAAGGGAGCAGACAGATAGAATTCTAGCCCATTAGAGAGCAGAAAGACTAGCTTAAGCTCTACCTCCAGCTTTACCTCATGGCAGGAATTAAAGTGTCCCTTTGAAAGGGTAAGGGGAGGGCAGCTAGATGGCGAAGTGGATACAGCACCAGCCCTGGAGTCAGGAGGACCTGAGTTCAAATCCAGCCCCAGACACTTAACACTAGCTGTGTGATCCTGGACAAGCCACTTAACTCCGTTGTCTAGCCCCCCTTACAAAAAAAAAAAAGGAAAGGAGAAAAGAGTGTAGAGATTGTCTATTCTGTCCCTTAGCCACACAGTAATACTTCATGCTACGTGTAGGGGATGGTCCTTGTTACATGCTTGATTATTGTTTTAGTTGTTTTCAGTTATGTTCAACTCTTTGTGACCCCATTGGGGGTTTTGTTGGCAAGATACTGGAGTGGTTTGCTATTTCTTTCCCCAGCTCATTTCACAGATGAGGAAATTGAGGCAAACAGGGTTAAGTGACTTAGCCAGGGTCACACAGCTAGTGTGTCTGAGGGCAGATTTGAACTTAGGTGTTCCTGACTCCAGACTCTAACCGTTGTGTCACCTCGCTGGCCTGATTTTGATGGCATGTGGCAAATGAAAGAGTATTGTATTTGGAGTTAGAGAACCTGGGTTCAAATCAAGAGTTTGCCACTTTTCACTTGTATGACTTTGATAAAGTCTCTGAGTATCCCAGGCAACTGTCTAAGACCATAAGACATAAACTAATTGCCTATCTGCAACAGTGGAGGAATTTCAGCACTAGGAGTTCCCCATAATCCTCATACTGATGAATGAATCAGACCTCACAGGCTTGGACTAAGAAACCTCTCCCCCCACCCAAACCTGATGTATTAAAATAATGGGAGATTTCCTGAAGAAACCTATGGAAAATAGGTTTATCTTCTGATGATACCACAATCAGGCTATCACCAGAATATAGGGCTGGGCCTGGAGGATCTCCATGAAAGGCTCCATGAAACACTAAAATATTCCAGAGTTAACAGATTTCCAAAGAGAAGTCATCTTCCTTAGGATGGCCCTGGACCAGTGGT
This sequence comes from Phascolarctos cinereus, assembly GCF_003287225.1. Lineage (NCBI taxonomy): Eukaryota > Metazoa > Chordata > Mammalia > Diprotodontia > Phascolarctidae > Phascolarctos > Phascolarctos cinereus. The sequence continues at coordinate 61,380,565 of NW_027556098.1, forward strand.
GATTGCTTAGGGGTATACAGTAGCATCAATTATGTGGATTCATTTGGGCAAGGTAAAGATTTTCAAAGGCCTTCCTTCATATAAAGAACAGCTAGGATCTCCTTGACTTCAGGCCCTAAATATTGGAACCATTCAAATATGGCACCCGTGAAAAAATTGGAATGCCAGGTAAGCTGGTCTTCCTCCTCTAGAAAGGGAGATGTAGGAATCTTTGCTCCTGGTAGATGTTTTTTAAAAAAGCCCATCCAGTGGTCAATTTATTTTGGACTTAGCTGGGACATAATTATTGTCTACAGGTACGTGAAATAAGCATTAGACATGTTCTGCTTGGCCCCAGAGAGTAGAAGTAGGTAGAAGTTACATTGTAGCAGATTTATGAGAAATTTTCTAACATTTAGAGTTTCCTCTGCCAGTAGAGTTCTCCCTCACATAAGGTCTTTGAAGTAAAGCTTGATGCCGGCCAACTTCCTAACTCTGAAAGGTTCAGGAAGGAGGGAAGGAGTCTCCTCCAAAGATTAAAACTTTATGATCAATGTATTTCCCCAGCTTGTCATTCCTGCTCCAGTGATCTCCCAGGCTCTGCGACTCCTCTGTCCTCTGAACAGCTGCTGTATTCCTTTTCCCCACTACTTAAATGGCACTCAGCACAGACTTCTTATTGTCATCTTGTATGTGCTTGTCTCCCCAAGAAAACTGTAAGCTTCCTAAAGGCAGGGACTGCATCTTCTACCCTTAGTATCCCTGGCACCCAGGACAGGACAACTGAATGCGGCAGGGCTCCTAAAGGCTTTGTTCTTGATTTTATTTCCCTCTTCCAGAATGTGCAAAGCACAGCAGAAGCTCAGCCAGTGAAAGAGTGCAAAACTAAGCTTCAGTATGTGGAGATCTTGGGATACAATCCATATACGGGTAGGAAAATTATAGCTACAACATTATTACTTAAGCAAGTGAGACTCCAATAACTCATTAATCAGGCTTTTAACAGACTGTTGGTCTGTTTTCTTCCTAGGGTACCGGCTTACATTACTTTTGCCCTTATCCTTCAATATTTCCTTAGCTGTACCTTATCAGACCTGAGAGCTGTCCCTTGGTTCCAGGTCAGAACTATTTTGGGTCAGTTACCTCATTCTCCAAGTCTGTGGTTCTCTTATGCTGTCTCTCCCTGTACCTTTTGATCAGCTGTCTCTCTTTGTCTGTCTCCTCTGTTGTCTCTGTGTCTCTGTCTCTGTTTCTGTGTCGCTGTCTCATTCTGTCTCTGTCACTGTCTCTGTCTCTCTGTCTTTGTCTCTGTCTCTATCTCTCTGTCTCTTTGTCTCTCTTGTCTGTCTGTCTCTCTGTTTCTCTGTCTCTCTCTGCCTCTGTCTCCCCTCCCCCATTCTTTTCTAGGCCCTTTATCTCTGCCCAGAGAAATTTCCCTTTGAAAATACTTCCTTCTTTCCAGCTTTACATCCGGGGCTCCATCCCCTAGGACAATGGAGTGCTTTCAGATAATTTTGATTGGAGGTATGCATCATAGGCTATATATGAATTGCCTTATTACTGCAGATTCGCCCTTCCTGGTAAATTGATCCCCCTGCATCTGGCAGGTACCATGCACACAAATGCCCGGGGGCATGGGGGAATGAGGGGAGGGGAGTGAGGTTTGTGTACTGCTCTAGGCAGGACCGTCATGTGCCATAATTAGGGAAATCTCCAGGCCAGGGAAAGGGTAATCCTCCCTAGGGGTTGGGCAGGCAAGGTTGGAGATGAGACAGGAGGGAAAAAGACATAATCTGACAGCTCCGCAGATCCCTTACTGGAGAAGCTGCGGGGTGTGGATATCTAAGGGGCTGAGACAAGTGGGTGAGTCGGTGGGTGGTCAGAGTTCAAAGCTGAGGGAATCTGCCAAAGATTAGGGAGCCAAAATACAGAGAGTGTTGGAAAGTTAACCCTATGTCCAAACTCAAGCTGCTTCCCCAAAGCTTTGTTCCTTTTATTATGGAGTTTCACATGCCAAGCCCCTGCTGAGGCACTGTGTGGTCCTAAGGAGGTTTCGCTGTGTCCGACTGATTCAATCACTGTTCCTGAGTCATGGGCCCCCTACAGGACACACACCGCAAGTGCACTTCCCTGGAACAAGGAAAAATGATTCTATTAAGGCTAATTTTTTTGAGATACCAAAACAAGACTACCACATGCTTCCAAAGTATTAGAGCAGGGCTTCTCAACCTGGGGTCCACAGATTCTCAAAGGATCTAAGAATCCAGTTTTAAAATTTTTTCGTAACTATTTCAGTATAATTGGTTTCCTTTGTAATCTTATGCATTTTATTTGATGCATTTAAAAATATTATTTTGAGAAGGGGTTCATAGACTTTACTGGACTGCCAAAGGGGTCTCTAAATGGAAAAAAAAGGTTAAGAACCCCTGCATATTACTTGGGTCAGATTCTTTCTCTGTGTATGACTATATCTCTCCAAAGTCAATAGCACTATTGTAGTCTACTGGCTATAGTACCTGATTTCTCCCCACTCTACTCTCCACCTTCCTTAAATCTCTCAGCTAAATACCCTCTCCCTCCCCACCCCACTCCCACAGTGCTATGTAATTACTAGTTGCTCAGATCACTCGTTTTTAGACATACTGCCATCCCCAGTGAGTGTGCCTTTCCCAGCCTTTGCTCAGTGAAGCTACATCTTTTCTCACTATCTCAACCAACTTTGATGTTTGCATCAAATCATCTTGTGCCTTCCCTGAGTTTCTTATGCTCTAAATATCCTCTGAAGGTACTTGGGTTTCTTTTACACTAATCTTTACTTTTTTATTTTTTTCAAATGTTTTATTTTGCTTTGTCAGATAGTATGACCGCAAATTCATTTCCAAGTTTTTCAAGTTATAGTTTTTTCCCCACCTTCTGTAAATATAGTACTATGTCTCTTCATTACTTTAAATAAATCTTTTTTTTTTTAAGGTGGCCTTGTTCCCTGTCTTTCCCTCATCCTGATCCTCCCATCCCATTTGTTACTACTTTCTCTTAGAAGTTTTGCTTCTTAGTTCTTTTTTCTTTACTTCTTTTATCTGGTTATTTAATTCTTTCCTTCTTTTTTTTCCCTCTTAGTCAAATGCGTCACCCACTTTTTCTTCTCCCCTTCAACTAGTTTGTTCATTTGTTTTTAAATTTTTATTTTTGCACCCCTTTCCAGAGAGGATTTTTCTCACTCTCTTCATGCTCTGTCCTCTCCTTCTGTCTATTCTAGATCCTCATTCTGGTTCACAACCCCTATACTTAGTCCCTCTCTATTCTCTGTATTCCTAATGGAGTCACAGCTTCTGAGATCTCCGGTCTGAGTTCTCTTCTCCAGGCAGTTTCTGCCATTGTCTTGTAGAGCTTGCCCGGTGGATTCTTCTTTTCCATTGTGCCTCACTCCCAGAACAACATCAATTCCTACAAGTGACAAGGAGGACACTGCTCTGTGGTAAAACCTCCCCCTCAAGTTCCTAATTATGCAGCCCACTACTGATCCCCTGGTTATCTTTCCCTATTTGCTTCAAAATCCACATGCCTTCCCTATCTTCCAGATGCCCGCTGCCTCCAGAAGTTCCAACTCTCCCCCCTCCTGACAGAGAATGACTATTTTTTTTTCATGCACCAAATCCCCCAACATAAGGTTCTCATTTCCCTTCACAGAACATCTCTTGTTATCTATAGGAACATTCATCAGTATAACCTCCTCTCACTACCAAAGCAAGATCTCCCTGTTTTACTCTTCTTTTCAATCCCTCCTCTCTTCTCCTCATCTATTTCCCTGCAGACTCTTTTCTTTCTGAGAGACCCTTATTGCTAGACCTCTATTTAACCTGGGCACATCACTCACTCCCTTTTATCCCCACTGCTTTCCTCCTCCCTTTCATGGACTCTCTCATTCTGTAGTGTAGTCCTACAAAAAAATAGATTCACCTGGAGGTAGAATGTCAGCAGAGTCTGTCTATAATGCCCTAGGCTCACCTCTCCACTGTTACCTTCACCTAATTTCTATCTTCACTCCTGTCTTCTTGTGCATATTTAGAAAGAAGACTCTTACTGGTTTCTCTGCTGTTGGTGTTGCTGTCTTTGGCTGATGTTTTATTCACTCCTGCATTTCTGCTGTCTGGAAAATTTGAAAAGCAAATATTCTCTTTAAATCTGGTTTTCTTTCTAAGAATGTTTGAAATGCCCCTTTATTATTCAACATCTATCTTTTTCTTTTATGATTAAGCTCATATTTGCAGGATAGGTCACTCTGGGCTGCTTCCTGAGTTACCGTTGCTCTTCAGAATACAATATTCCATTCTCTCCTGCTTTTTATAGTTTGTGCAGAATAGTCTTGTGTTATTCAAATTTCCATTTGTTTGCATTTGAAGGTCTTTCTCCAGATCACTTTCAAAACTTGTTATTTCTGAATTGAATTACTAAATTAAAACACTATGTATCTCGAAGTTTATAACCGTGGTTGTTTTTTTCCTTCTGATACAGTTTATGAATTCTTTCAATTGGCATTTCACTGTCTGTGTTCAGTAGTTCTCAGTAGTTTTTTCCCCTTGTTATTTCATGCATGATGGTATTCAGGTTTTTTGTTTGTTTGTTTGTTTTGTGGTGTTGTTGTTGTTGTTTTACTTGTCATGTTCTTCCTGGAGACCTATAATTCTTAGGTTGTCTCTTCGCATCCTGTCTTTGAGATCAACATGTTTTTGTTTGGATACAGAGCATATTTTCTTTTAGTGTTTTGGGGTTTGTTTTGCTTTTCTTCTAGAGTGTTCTTCACTTCAGTGAATATGTATTCCCAATCAATTTTCTATCTTTTGGGGTTTTTTTGTTCTACCTTTTTTTTGCCCTTGCAGATTCAAGTTTTTCTCTTTCACCTATTATTTTTGCTGTACAGACTATAAATTCTGTCCTCATAATTCTCATTTCTGTATGAAACCACTCAGGAATGGTGTGTTATGGTACCATGTTCTCACATTCCAAAGATCCTATGTCTCATCAACTATTTGGATTGTTTTCCTTTATTCTGCAGTATGTATTCATAGATGTCTGAACTCATTTACTAGATCTGAGACCATATTTCCTTTTGCTGTTAATGTTTTTTCTGTTGATTTATCTGATTATGTTTAAGGTCTTTTAGTTCTCTGCTTCCTGTCATCATCTTTCCCCACCTTATTTTCACTCACTTTCTGCTCACTTTCTCACTCCCTTCTTTCTGATGATATTGTGAAGCATCTTAGCCTCCACCCACACAGTTCCCCAGCCTAGGTCTCTGCTTTCAGTGACTTTGGGGTAGACAGAAGTGGCCCTGACTGGACGTTGGGCTCTTTCCCTCAGGTTTAATGGAGTATTGCACAGCTTCCATGTATAGTGTCCAATCCCATCCCCTCTGTTCCTCAGTTCTCTGGGCTGGCAGTTTGGAGTGCTGCCACACTAATGCCACTGCTTCTGGAGGTGATTTCTGTCATTTGCAGATTGGGTCTCTGAGGCCCTGGGAGGAGGGTTAGGACAGAGTATGAAGTTGAGCTCTATTTTTAAACCCAAACACTTGTCATTCTCCATTTTCTCTGTCCATCTATTCTCCTGCAGAAATCTTTTGCAGTACAGAATGCTGCCATGGTGCTGGCTGTCATGGCCTCAGCAATTTTCTGCATTTTGGAGCTGGGACCTCCATGGCATTGAAAAGAGGGAGGGGCATTAGGATGTGGTGTTGTGTTTTGTTGAAAGACTGTGCTTTGGGTCCTTGGGGTCATTTATTGCAGCCTTGCTGCTGATAGAACGGTGGTCAGTGAGGGAGTGCTGTATGAACTCAGGGTATGCATCAGTTCATGGGAGTTTTTTAACCTTCTTTTGGGTTTTGTGTATCCTGGACCATGGAGACAACTGATATTACTTTATCTTTGGCTCATAATTTCTGTTTTGCAGAGATCACAAGGATCAGAGAAAATATCTAATCTGCCATCTTATTGATTATATGGTGGTAATATCAGAAGTCCTCTATACTGAATCCCTTCCTCCAAGATGTATTCTCTGCAGATCTGCTCTCCAAAGTTTTATCCAATCCATCAAGTATCTTGGTCTTCAAGATTCTTCAAGGTCTGATATTAAACTATGTTTTAGTCTTATCTCCAACTTACACAACTTTGGCTTTAGCCAAAGAGGATTGTTCTGCCAAACATACACTGTTCTTATTTCCTACCTTCCATGATACTTTTGCTCACACTCTTCCCTCTCCCCAGAATACTATTCTCTTCTATCAAATCCAAACAATCAAAATCCAGCAAGACTCCACTAAAATAATTTTTCCTACCAGAAATAATTTTTCTATCTTCTAAAATTCCACAACATTTGGGAGATGAAAAACATGCCTTTAGTAGTACTTAACTAGTACAGTGTGGAATGTTTTTTTTTATGTCCTTGTTTTATGTCCAATACGATTACAAACTTTTTAAAAAATTAATTTATTTATTTTTAGTTTTCAACATTCACTTCCACAAGATTTTGAGTTCTGATTGCAAACTTTTTGAGGGAGAAGACTATACTGTGTGGATGATCGTATTATATTATATTGTATTATGTTATATTATTTTATATTATATTATGTTATGATGTGACATGTTATGATATATTATGTTGATATATCTGCATGTTGAATCTCTCTGCCACATAGATATAGATATCTATTTATACATATACATATAGAGATAGAGATAGAAAATAATCCAGTTTAGCTGGGCAGGTAAGTAGATTGGAGTCCGATTACGGAGGGTCTTCAATACCAGAATCAAGAGTTTACCCTTTATTTACTTGGCGGTGGGAACCACTGAAAGTTTTTGAATAGAAGGATGTTGCTATCAGAATTCTATACTAGAAAGTTACTTGGGGGAAAATGCTCTAAATCATTATTGATTACAGAAATGTGAATTAAAACAGCTCAAAGACACCACCATCACACCTATCAGATTGGCTAATGTGACAAAACAGGAAAATCATACATATTGGAGATACAGGAAAATTGGAACACTAATGCATTGTTGGTGGAATTCTGAACTGATCCAACCATTCTAGAGAGCAATTTGGAACTATGCCAAAAGGGCTGTAAAACTGCATGCCCTTTGACCCAGCAATACCACTTCTAGGTCTGTATCCCAAAGAGATCATAAAAATGGGAAAAGGACCCACATATACAAAAATATTCATAGCAGCTCTTTTTGTGGGCCAAGAATTGGAAATTGAGAGGATGCCCATCAACTGGGGAATGGCTGAACAAGTTGTGGTATATGAATGTAATGGAATGCTATTGTTCCATAAGAAATGATGAGCAGGTGGGCTTCAGAAAAACCTGGAAAGACTTACACGAACTGATGCTGAGTAAGTGAGCAAAACTGGGAGAGCATTGTACACAATAACAGCAATGCTGTGCAATGACCAACTTTGATAGATTGAACTCTTCTCAATGATACAATTCCAAAAGACTCATGATGGAAAATGCTATCCACATCCAGAGAAAGAATTATGGAGTCTGAATGAAGATTGAAGCATACCATTTTCTTTTTCTCTTTTTTTTTGTTTCTTCTTTCTCATGGTTTTCTCCTTTGGTTCTAATTCTTCTTTACAATATGACTAAAGTAGAAATATGTTTAATGTGATTCTACATATATAGCCTATATTAGATTACATGCCATCTTGGGGAGGGAGGAGGTAAAGGAGGGGGAGAAAATCTTATAGAAGTGAATGTTGAAAACTAAAAATAAATAAGTAAATAAAATTACAAATGTTCAAAAAAAATAAGGAAGTTACTTGGACAAGAGACTGTTACGCAAGAACAATTTTGCCTTTGATCTTTTTGTGATGATCTGTGACCAGAAAGGAGCCTCACAGATTCTCAGACATAGTCCTAGCATACTTTAGATGCCATATTTTTCCTTTAAAAGATTGTGAAAGGGTAAGAAAATGGGAGTATGACTAGGAAAAGGATGAGTAAGACCTGTGGAGTGACCAATGCTTGGCTATTGCCTTCAATTTCCAGAGAGGATAAACAGATTGCGGGATTGAGAGAGAACACTAACCTTAAGGAAATGCATCTTTGTCTAGAAGAAGTCTGTGTTCTTTTGTTTATTTTTAGTCTGATTTGTTTTGGAGGGAAGGTGTTATAGCTGACCACCTCTTCCAACAGAAAAAGAAACATGGTATAACCACAGCGCTAAGATTCATTTTAAAAAGAGCTGCCTAATGTACCACTGCATATCTGAATGAACTAATCTATTGGATAGGGCTACATACATTTAACACACATACATGAATTTAAACATACATGAATCACTACCAACTACAACATTACATTTTTACCGTGCTCAACTCAAAGTTCTTCCATCTAACAAGAAATAACCCCGAGAACTGATTTATTTTTAGTCAATGAAACCACAGACTGGTCTGGGCAAAAAGAGACTGCAGTGGGAGGTTTGGGAGAGGGATTCTTCTTGAGTAGCGAAGCAAGAAATAAGCTGGGCCCTTTCTGTTGGGCCAACATTTTCTCTCATAATTGGGGGATGGAAATTCTCCTCTGAATTACTGATTTACTGAATTACTGATGCTTGCTATGAAATGGCTGTTGAGTGGTTCTCATTGGGCTTCTACCATGTACAGTGGAAAGAGTTTTGGCTTTGGAGTTAGTGAATCTGAGGATTACTGGGTCAAAGAGTTTACACAGTTTAGTGACTGGGAGAATAGTTCTAAACTGCTTTCCAGAATGATTGAGCCAATTCATACTCCACTACCAATGCATTAGTGTGTCTATCCTTCCACTTCTCCAGCAACTGTCATTTTCTTTTCTTTTTTTATTATCATCTTTGTTAATCAGTTGGGTATAAGATTGAACCTTGGAGTTATTTTAACTTGCATTTCTCTTATTATTCCTGACTTGGAGAATTTTCTTTCATATGGTTATTAATAACTTGCATACCTTTTTTTTGAGAATTGTCATGTCCTTTGGTCATTTGTCTATTGGAGAATGGATTTTGTTCTTATATATTTGAATCAATTCCCTACATATTATAGATATAAGAAATTTATCAGAGAAACTTGTTGACCTTAGGTAAAATAGGATGTAAAAATTTCTTTGATTTCTCCTTCATATGTGGTGAACTGTCCTTTGTTATTTTTTATATGGGTAATTTAGTTTCCCTAGATTTCTCTCTTAATCATACTAGCAAAGATTTTTCTATTTTGTCACTTTTTAAAAAAAAGTTGATTTTATTTATCAATTTAATTGGAAGATTTTTTTGTTTTCAATTTGTTAATATTGGTGATTTTCAGAATTTCCATTTTTGCTTTCAGTTGTATGGTTTTTTGTTTGCTATTTTTATAGTTTTTTAAGTTATATTCTCAATTTATTAATATTTTCTTACCCTCCTTTACAGATCAAATCATTTAGAAATATAAATTTTCCCAAAAGGACCACTTTAGTAGTGTCCCAAAAGTTTTGGTGTACTGAGTCATCATCATTTTCTTTGATATTATTTCTAAGATTTATCCTCTGACCCACCAATTCTTTAGACTTGTTACTTAGTCTCCATTTAAGTTTTAATCTTTTCTTTAAAGACCCTTTACTGATTATAATTTTTATGACATTATAGTCAATAATGGATTAACTTAAGATTTCTCTTTTCTACATTTATTTATGGGGCTTTTAAATGCTCTAATATATAGTCAATTGTGTAAAGGTACTATGTACTAAGAAATAAGCTTATTCCTTTCTATCCCCATATTATACTTTTCTAAAGTTCCATTCATGTCCATTACTTCTTTCTTTCTTTTCTTGCTTTCTTTTTTAGATTTGAGGTTTTGCGTTTAAGGTTTGAGAGGTGTACATAAGTCTTCAATTATTTTGGTTTTGCTGTTTATTTTTGCCTTATAATTCCATTAAAATTTCCTTTAAAGTACTTGGATTAAGTAAAGTACTTGGATGCTATGCAATTTTGTACATATATGTTCAGCATTGAAATTGCTTCATTTTTGGGCAGCTAGGTGGTGTGGTGGATAGGGCTCCGGCCTTAGAGTCAGGGGACCTGAGTTCACATACGGCCTCAGACACTTGACACTTACTAGCTGTGTGACCCTGGGCAAGTCACTTAACCCCAATTGCCTCACCAAAAAAAAAAGAAAAGAAAAGAAAAAAAAATACTTCATTTTTCCAGGATACCTTTAAATATAATATAATTTACCCATTCATCTCTTAGTCTTTTTTTTTTTGTGGTCTTGTTTATGATCATGATTGCTATCCCTGATTTTTAAAAAATTTTACTTGAAAGATAGTAAATTCTACTCCAGCTCTTTAACTCTGAATCTTCTTGTTTCAACTGTGCTTCTTATAAACAACATATTGGGATTCTGCTTTTTAAATATACATTCTGGTATCCTCTTACATTTTATCAGAGAGTTCCTCCCATTCACATTCATAGCTAGGAATGTTCATTGTGAATTTCCCTCCATCATATTTTCTTGTACTTTTTCCTCTCTTTCCAATCCTACCCCAGGCTCTTTAAAGAAGGAATGTGACCAATACTAGTGATCTGTAATGGAAAATTTCTGCTTCCATTGACTACCTCTCCCCTCTCTCTTCCTTAATGACTGTTTCTTATACTTTCTTCCTTATGTCTTAATCTCCTTTATAAGCCCCTTCCAAAGCTGAAGTTTTGTTTTGATTGTGCCTATATCCTCACCAGTTCAACCTCCCCTTAAATTCCTCTTCCTCCTTTCCCTATTTGCCCCGATTCCTTGTTGTTCATTTATTATTACACCATGTACTTTGTGTGTGCATGTGTGTGTGTGTGTGTGTGTGTGTGTGTGTGTGTGTGTGTGTGTGTGTGTGTTCAACCCTGCTTTGTCAGATTTGTTAGGGCCAGACTCTGTCCCCTCCCATCTTATATGAGATCGTCAGGCCCTGTTTGGCTCTGATCTTCTTCTGGCTTTCATTTCCCCTACAGCATCTAAGCATAGGTTCCCAAAGTGGATGATACTGCCTCCTAGGGGGCACTAGAATGATTCAGGGGAGCAGTAGTATCCTTGGGTGCAATTGGGGGGTATTAAATAAAAATAAGGGAGTAGTGGAAGCATAAGGAAAGAAGGAAAAATAAAAATTTGAAAAGCCATTTGTATATGTTTCATCTGTTGTGTAACAGAGTTAAAGTCATAGTGATTGCATTATTTTCCAAACAAACACACAAAATGCAAGTTATAACCAATCAGTGGTCAAGTCCCCTGTCAGGTCTTAACAAGCAAGTGTTGGCAGGTGAGAATGTTGTGCATTGTTGGGAAGTCCAGCATGCATCAGCAGGAACATGTGCATGTAATGATTTGTTTACAGTAAGATACTATACAGTTATATGATGCGATATTATGTCATCAAAATTTCAATGCAGGAAAAAACCATAAATTTACAATAAATTATTAAATTTAAGATGTGTCACTTAAAAATATTTTGTATTTTTTTGAAATGATGCAAATTAAAAAAAAAAGTTAAAGGGTTAAAGAAAGTAGATTTCCAGGAGGGTCCTGAGTAATTTTTTTTTTTTTTAAGAAAGAGTAGGCCAAATAAGTTTGGGAACCTCTGAGGGCCACTAGGTGGTACAGTGGAAAGAACCACCAGGAATGGAGTCAGGAAGACCTGAATTAAAATCCTTCCTCAGACAGTTACTAGCTGCATGACCCTGGGCAAGTCACTTAATTCTGTTTGCCTCAGTTTCCTCATCTGTAAAATGAGCTGGAGAAGGGAAATGACAAACCACTCCAGTATCTTTGCCAAGAAAACCCCAAATGGAGTCACAAAGAGTCAGACATGACTGAAATGAATAAACAACAATGCACAAGTACTCTGTGGAAGACCTAATACTAGAACCTGGGTTTCTAACTCTCAGTTGTATGCATTAGCCACCACAACACATTGCCTAACTCTGTCACTAGGAAAAGGTGGCTGCTAACTAACTATGAGACCCTGAAGATTCTAACTTGGGTTTTCCTAACTCCAGGCTCAGTACTCTATCCACTATGTCATCTAGCTGCCAATAAGTATTTAATAAATATTGGTAGAGTCAAATTGAATTTAATGAAATCTTGCTCTTGACTCCTCTCTGATGTGTGGAGTCAGAAGCCTAATTCTGGATTTTTGAAAGTTGTTTCAGCAAAGTGTAAGCAGGATCTATCAATCTGGAAGGATCTCATGTATATCTAGACCCATTGATGGTCTGGGGAACTGCCATATGAAGAAGAGGCTAGCAAAGTTTGGAGAGGATTACCTTATTACCTGAGGACTGGCCACCAGATGATAAATTTTTGCCACTATAATAACCCATAAAGACTTTCTACTAACATGTGGTTAAGGAGTGGTTTATGATCTGTACCAATAAAAGAATGATGAAATGGGAATGGAATGGTCCCTCCAACCAACTTGTGCCCAGACCCTAAGTATTCTATTCAGTTGCACATGCAAATCACTGGCAAGCAAAAGGAATGCTGGGAAAATGTTCCTTCTGGAATGGTAGCTTCCTCCAATATTTTTGTACTACTTTATCATGAAGAATCCTGTGTAATGGACATTTAGTGAGATCTGATGCTCACAAACACACACATGCATACCCCTTCATGTCTAATGTTCATGTGCTATTGATCCCCCACACTCTAAGGCAATGATAAATACCCCTGGAGCTCCTGTGCTATCCATTATTTTTCCTCCCCAGGGAAGTTTCCTTCCAAAAGGAAAACTATTGATGATTTTTACTTGTTTTAAAAGTACACTAGCTAAAAATAAGTCTGCTGGACAGATTTTCTCATGTGTATAAAGTATATATATGCATGTGTGTATGAGCTTGTAGGCGTACACAGGGATAGGCCAGGGGAAAAAAGATGGAAGTGAAATAAAAACAGGGAGAAGGGGAGAAAGAAAGGTGTAGCTATGAGTAAAGAGAGTGACTTAACTAAAATAGCAAATGTGCTTACCAATGAAAATAGAAACATTGCTTGGGTCTTGGGGAAGGATGCTGCAGGTTTACTCTGCTCTAATAATAAATCACCCTCTAATGTAAAGGTGCAGTGGCTGCTCTTCACCACTTTCCTGCTCCAGGCTTACAGATGATGACGATGATGCCAAGCTACAAAGGAAATACCAATCTCTGCTTTACACAGTGGAGTTTGGAAGGGACCTCGGTCTTGTGGCCAGATTCCATAGAAGAGGATCTGTAATGACAACAGAGACACTCTCTGCCTCTCGATGGGATTGTGTAAGGCTCAGCTCTATGAGTATAATAGACAAAAAGAAGACCCTGGGAAAGACTCATGAGGAGAATTGAATTAAATATTGAGGGAGTGTAGAGAACTGGGTGTCAGGAGTTGGGACTGAGCTCTCTGGTTTGCCACCATCCCACTGTATCGCTTGGTCAAGTCCCCTAACCTTTTTCTGTCTCTTTTCCCCTACCGGTCAGATTGGAATAGCATCTTAATATGACATTTAGAATATGAACGCCAAATTCTAGGAATCCTCTGAGTGAAGGCTACTTATTTTACTTTTGTGCAGTAGAGGTATTCATCAAAGCCAGATACAGCTTACACTCAGGCCTAAGACCTCTGCTTCCCAGCCCAGTAATAATATAAGCATTTCAAACATGCATTGATTTTACAGGTAAAACCCACAGAACTTAACTCTAGAACAGAGACTAAAATTACTCATCCCTCTCCTCTTCCTGCCCCACAACTCTAAAAGCACTACTCAAAGTAGTATCAGAATTCTTGTAGGGAAGCCCAAGTGTGATATTTCCCAAAGTGTTGTGTAGAGCTCAGCACCTTGGATACCATGACTGTGATAGAATACAAATACAAAGGCATGAGGCCCAGGGAAAGGCTCACTTGGAGAACAGGCTTAAGCTGATTAGATTAGAAACCTAGGAATCAGGAGTTATAAGTTTCTCCTGGAATTAATTGTAGGGAAGTTCCAAATCAAATAGCAGGCATCTGACTCAGAATAACCAACAGGAGAAGGCAAAGTCACAAGGATAAGGTTCTGGACGGCTGGCATTCTGTATTAACCATCTTAGCCTACCATTGCATCAAGTGTCTGTGGACTATGGTGAGATGGTAATGTACAGGCACCCCATTCCTACTGCTGCCTTATCTGCCAAGAAAAGTATGCCTGCAAGACAAAGGGAATGACTTCTGGAAAGTAGAAGCCATCAACTGGTCCTTGCGAGAGTCTGAGATGTTCCTTATTATCTAAGAGTTGGAGGCCCAGCCCATGCTCAACTCCCAGCCACATAGTTCAGTTCATGCTAGGACCAGCTCCAGGCAAACATATGAAATGGATAAAGTTTTGTCTACAGTCCCCTCTGATGTTTAGTGTTCCTTTTTCTTCTCAGGGTGCTCCCAACGGCCATTAGATCTACACAAAAGGAGATTTTAAAAACATAGATCTGACCATGATACTCCCCTGCTTAACCTTAATGGGGGACTCAACCCCTATTAGGATCCTAGATCTTAGATTTAGAGATAGAAGGGAATTTGGAGGCCATTGAGTTTAACCTCATTTTACAAATAAGGAAACTGAGGTAGAGACAGGTAAAGAGACTTAGTATCTAGGACAGGATTTGAATTCAGGTCTTCCAAACTCCAAGCACAGCACTGTGTCCACTGCCACACCTTGTTGTTGCTGTCATTCAATTGTGTCCAATGGATCCCACGGACCATAGAGCACCAGTCCCTTCTGTCTTCCACTGTCTCCCGAAGTCTGTCCAAGCTCATGTTCATTGCTGCCATGACACTATCTAACTTTCTCATCCTCTGCTGTCCCCTTCTTTTTTACCCTTCAATCTTTCCCAGCATCAGTCTTTAATTCTCATTCAGTTGGCTATACCTTTCCCTTTTTCCTTTCCTTATTTCCTCAGCTATTTGTAAAGCCTCTTCGGACAGCCATTTTGCTTCTCTGCTCTTCTTTTTCTTTGGGATGTTTTTTGTTGCTGTCTCCTGTACAATATTTTGAACCTCTGTCCATAGTTCTTCAGGCACTCTATCTACCATATCTAGTCCCTTAAATCTATTCATCACCTCCACTTTATATTCATAAGGGATGTTTTTTAGGTCATACATATACAGTTTGATGGTTTTCCCTAGTTTCTTCAATTTAAGTAAATTTTTCAATAAGAAGCTCACAGTCAACTCCAGATCTCATTTTAACTGACTGTATAGAACTTCTAACTGCCTCTAACAATTACCTTCAGGATTAAATACAAACTTCACTATTTGGCATTTAAAACTCAGGAAGACCTGAAATGACTTAGCTAGACACTTACTAGTTGTGTTATCCTGGGCGAGTCACTTCAGTTCTGTTTATCTCAATTTTGTCAATTGTGAAATTGTGATAATAACAACATCTACCTCCCAGGGTTGTGAGGATCAAATGAGATGTTTATAAAGTGCTTAGCACAATGCCTGGCACATAGTAGGAGCTTAATAAGTCTTTCTCCTTCCTAAACTAGCTCCAATCTACCTTTTCAGACAGTGTATTACTTCCCTCCACAAATTCTATGGTTAGCCAAACAGGCTTTCTTGATGTTCTTTAGGTTTGGCATTATATTTGCCTTTCTGGTAGCTTTGCATGGGCTGGACCCCATACCTGGAATTTACTCTGCCCCACCCCACCTTTGCCCTGCTTAGAAATCCTGGTTTTGTTCAGAACTTAGCTTAAACATCACATCCTAAATGAAGTTATTTTTTTCTGATCCCCCCTGTCCCACCCCAGCTCACAATGTTCTCCTCCTTAAGAATCACCTTGTATTTATTTTGGGACTCACTATCTTGCACATAAACTGAAGTTCATAAGTTTGAAGTGAGCTATAACTGAAAAATTCAAAGGTTATTGAATAAAGTAGCAGTTCTCAAACTTTTTGGTTTAAGGATCCCTTTATACTTTAAAAAATTATTTAGGATATCAAAAAACTTTTTTTTATGCAGGTTATTATATCAGTATCCACTGTGTCAGAAATCAAAACTGATAAAATTTCAAAATATTTATTTATTCTGAATTATAATAATAAATCCATTATGTTACCATAAATTCCATGCTTTTATGAAAAATTACTGTGTTTACCAAAACAAAAAATAATTTAGTGAGAAGAGTGGTATTTTTTTTACATAATTTTGCAAATCTTCTTAATGTCTGGCTTAATGGATGGCAGCTGGATTCTCATATCTGCTTCTGCATTCAATCTGTTCTGATACATTGTTTTGATTGGAGTATATGAAAGAAATCCAGCCTCATATAGATGTGTAGTCAGAAAAGGGAGGAGTATTTATATAAGCAAATAATATCTTAGTATTATTATCAGATCAGTTTTAACCTCATAGACCACCCTACCCCAAAGGGTCTCGGGGACCCTTGTAAATCTATGAACTACACTTTAAGAACCACTAGTATACATCAGATTTTCAAGGGTGATCTTATGAGAGTACATTGATTTATAATCTAATATTTATAATAAATGGCCTATTATATTCTACTTGCTAGAATTAGGTAGCAGCATTGATCAGTAATGATACTGGCATATATTAGAGACTAGGGACATTCAGCTTGGATGCTGCTACTCTGTTATCTCAAAGACCACGGGACACTCAAGATTTATTAGTACCTAAGGAAGGAGTGAGCTCTATGTGTTACTCACAGAGGAGAGGATATGGTCAGTAGTGTCAAATGCTACAGAGAGATCAAGAAGGAGAAAAGTTCGTTAGATTGGGCAAGTCAGAGATGACTTTGGAGAGAGCAGTTTCTTAAGAATGATGAGGTGAGAAACCATATTGCAGAGGGTTTAGAAAAGAGTGAGAGAAGTGAAATTGGAGGAACCCAATGCACATAATAAGTGTACCTCAGTGTAGACTCCAGTTGAATGGGACATTCAGAGTTTGCGCTTAGCTTCGAGACAGAGAAGTCAACAACTTCCCCATTGGAGGAAGAAGCCCAGGTCACTGGTGTCCCTTGGGGAAATGCTTTAGTTGCTTCACCCAGCCCCCAGGAAAGAGCTGATGGAGGCAAGCACCAGCCCAGAATTTCCAGAAATTGGGGAGTGGAGGAAATGTTTCAAGCTGCCCTTTGGAGTGCATGTCCTGCTTCCAGCTTCAGAAGACTCTATCTAATTCCATGATCGATCAATCAGTCAATAAACACTTGTTAAGTACCTACTATGTGCCAGGCACTGTATTAGGTGGTGGCAATACAAATACAGAAGTGAGATAGTCTCCACTGTCCAGAAACTTAACATCCTTCAAAATCCTAAATGAGATCCCATTTACCTACAATGTGGACTTTCTCAGCAAGCTGGTTTTTATTTTGCTGTTGCTTCTGCTAGTTCTTGCTGCAATCAGTTCTATTTATTTGTCTGTTGATGTCATTTAAATGGCCTGATCCTCAGCTACAGAATTATTCCAAGGGCTATGGAGTGGGTGGTGTAGAACAGACTACCAAGAAAGGTACTTTTACTCCTCTCCAGGATTTTACAGACACACACAATGCTTGCAAAGACTGGAGAAATCTGAGACAGGTATGTCAATGGGAGGGCACTGGGGACAAACTTGAGAAGCTTAAGAGTCATGAAGTTATAGAACATTAGTCTGGAGGGGACCTGGGAGAACATCTAGTCCAACCCCCTCATGTGACCTTTCAAATTTAATTAGGACAAAAAAAGTAAGCACATTTGGTTTGTTAATTAGCATCTAATTTAATTACTCATTTAATTAGTATTAATTAGCAGCTGGTTGTTTTAGTTGCCTCTCTAATTATGGGTTTGCAGGTCAAAAAGAATGGGTGGGGATGGGATAAAGGGTCAAGGTGAGTGAGTGGATGGGTCCCTGGTTTTCAAGCAATTATAATAAGATATTTACTTGAAAGTAGACCAAACAATGGCTGAGGAGATCCCTTGGGCAAGAGCTACTGGCCAGATGAGGAGGATGCATGCATTTTCATGGATTCATACTTGACATACAATATCTATCCTTCCTTTATTGAGAGACAGATGTCTCTGTTCTCATCTGTTCTCAGTGGCTGCATAATATTTTGGCTCCACCCCAGCCCCACTCTTTGCACTGGGCAATCTCCAGCTGTGTCTGTTCTGACTCAGGCTGGTCTATTACAGAGCCTACACTGTGGGGTTACTACAGAGCCTTGGCTTGGACATAACTCGGAGTGCTAAACCAGACTTCTAAACTAACCCAGCTTGATTCCTGATAGCCTGGACACAGCCTGAAACTCTGACTACACCCTGCAGAGCAGCTGACCTCAACAGTATATCAAGATGTTGGTTAGATTCCATGTGAGGACCCGAGAGCCAACCCAGGTTTTTGGCCCATGACAAGGGAATCACAACCCTTCCTAAGCATTCAGGGGCCAATGTGCTTGGCAAGTAATTCTAACATTCAAAGGCATCATCAGACCAGCTCAATTCAGTACAACAACCATTTATAAAGTAGAAAGCACAATGCTAGGTGCTAGGAACACAAGGACAAAAAGGAAATAGCCCCTGCCCTCAAGGAGCTTGCATTCTATTAGGTCACTCTATTGAGGCATCTAGGTGGCACAGTGGATATGAATGGTAGACTTGGAGTCAGGAAGACCTGATTTTACGAGACTACTTCAGACACTTACTAGCTGTGTGAACCTGTACAAGTCACCTAGTGTCTTGCAGCCCCAGTAACTTCATCTGTAAAATGGGGATAATAATAGCACCTACCTCCCAAGGTTGCTATGAGGACTAAATGAGATTTTGTATGTCTATATCTATATCTATATCTATATCTATATCTATATCTATATCTATATCTATATCTATATCTATATCTATATCTATATCTATATCTATATCTATATCTATATCTATAGCTATATCTATAGCTATAGCTGTATCTGTATCTATATCTATATCTATATCTATATCTATATCTATATCTATATCTATATCTACATCTACATCTACATCTACATCTATATCTATCTATCTATCTATCTCTATCCATCTATCTATCTATCTATCTATCTATCTATCTATCTATCTATCTATCTATCTATCTATACACACACACACACACACACACACATACACAGTGCTTTGCAAACCTTAAAGTACTATATAGATGCCAGCTACTAATTACTATTAATTACTGGGGATATTATATATCAACAGGTAAGTTAATACAAAGTTAACCAAAGTAATTTTAGGAGAGAGAGAGGACTAATGACAGAGGAGCCAGGAAAGGTCTCACATGAGATCAAACTTTAGCACAGAAGGAAACAGGGAAGATTTAGTCCAATCCTTTTGTTTTACAGATGGGGAAACTGAGGCCTAGAGTAGCAGCAATATAGGTTCTCTGACTCCAAATCCAGTAAAGGAAATAGCTCCCGATATGTGCTGTGAAGGAAGCTAGAATTTCTGAGAAGCAGAGGTGAGGGGAGGTGGGGGAGTAAATTCGAGGCATGAGGAACTGCCAGCACAAAATCATGGAGGTGTCATGTAGCAGACAAGTTCAGGTCCATCAAAGACTGGAAAAGTAGTTGTACACCAGATTGTGGAAAACTTTAAATGCCAGACAAAAGATATTTGATATTTTATTCTAGAGGCAGTAAGGAATCACTGCAGGCTTTTTAGTGGGGGCTTTATGTGGTCAGATGTATGTTTTAGTAATACCAATTTGGCAACTATTCAAAAGACGCATTGGAGAAAATGGAAGCAGGGAGACTAATTAGGAGGCTATTGCAATAGTTCAGGTGAGAGGCTCTGAACTAGGCTAGAAATTATATGAATGAAGACATGGAAGCAGATATGAGAGATAGTGTGGAAATAAAACAGACAAGATTAAGCCATTGAAAGGGGTGAGGGAAAATGAGTCAAGAGCAATACCAATGTGGCAACCCTGGGAGACTGGAAAGATGCCATCCATGGTCATTGAATCCCCATGGGGTGCTGTGGGATGACCACCAAACAACGCACAGAGGACATCTGTAGTATCTCCGGGCCAGAATTGGTTTCCTGATATATTCCAGTTCCAAACCTGTTTTGAACCCAAAGTACCAATTGGCCTGATAATTTTCTTTTTTCTTTTGTTTTGGCTAGACAATGGGGTTAAGTGACTTGCCCAGGGTCACACAGCTAGTAAGTGTTATATGTCTGAGGTCAGATTTGAACTCAGGTCCTCCTGAATCCAGGGTCAGTGCTCTATCCACTGTGCCAATTAACTGCCCCCTTGATAATTTTCATTACAGCACACCTCACCCCTTGGGTAATCCTTTAGAGGACCAGAGTGGTGCTAAGAGAAAGCTGAGAACAATAATCCTTGATCAAGGATGTTCTTCCGGCCTTTGATCATGAGTGGTCTGGAAGTCTGGACCCGCATTGATTGCTACTGCCCTGCCAGGTCAGAAGTCAGTGGGATCTGAGGGCAGGTCCCACTCCATCTTTGACCAATCCTGAGAAAGGCATCTGCTGATCATGGTTTTTGTGCTTATATTTGCCTTTTTTCATTCTCTACTCACATTTGCTTCTTTTTGTGCTAGCACCTGAGTCCTGAGTTGAAAGGCACCTAAGGAATGAACAGATGGGAAAGTGAGGGAAGTCTTGTGCTAAGCTTCAATATAGGAAGTGTTGACAATGTGCTCTGCATGGAATATTTAAAACTGGAGCTGTCACGTGTCTCTATTGACAGTTCAGGATGATCTTTGGGGTGTTTTTTCTAACTTGCTTTGAACATAACAAGTGAATTCATTTTTTAAAAAAATGCCAACTCTAACAAAGCAAAAATAAGGGTTGGAATTTCAAAATCAAACCTCCCTTGATCCCAGGTACTACATCCCTACTTTGACATGAAATGGAGAATTCTGACATGTTATGTTTTGGGGGTCTGCTGCTTGGATTTGCTATGGCAAATCTGGACAGCATGCTGAAAGGCAGACATCATCTTGCTGACAAAGATCAGTATAGTCAAAGCTATGATTTTTCCAGGAGCAATGTATGGCTGTGAATGTTGGATTACAAAAAAGGCTGAATGGTGCAGAATTGATACTTTCAAATTGTGGTGGAGAAGGCTTTTGGGAGTCCCTTGGACAGCAAGGAGATCAAATCGGTCAATGCTTAAAGAAATTAATTCAGGCTATTCACTGGAAGGTCAAATACCAAAGCTGAAGCTTAAATACCTTGTCTATATGATGAGAAGATGGGACTTGTTGCAAAAGACTCTGATGTTGGGAAAGAGGACAAGGGCCTGGCAGAGGATAAGAGGGATAGATAGGGTCGTGGAAACAATGAAAATGAACTTGGACAGACTTTGAGAGACAGTGGAGGATAGAAGGGTCTGGCGTGCTGTGGTCCACGAGGTCGTGAAGAGTTTGACGTGACTGAATGACATAAACAACAACATGTTTGGAGTCAGGAGCTATATCTGATACTTTCCTGGTATCCCCTACATGTTGGTTGATAGTATCACCCCGTCAAGAAACTGAAGGAAATGTGACGAGCACATAGTGATTTGGGTAAAAGAGGAACTGTTTCAAAGGGCGTATTGAATTTACACTGTGACGGTCCTCTTCTGCCCCTGGCTTACTCTGTGCAGGGCTCTTGTCCTCACTGTTCGTATCAATATTTCGCCCACATCCCAGGCCTTGCCTCTAGATCAACTTCCCTATAACATAGACTCCATGACAGAAAGTCACATCCTGCATAAGCTGTGAATCTCTCCCACTGTTTACTACCAGCCCTCACTTAGCTGCCCAATTCTTTGACTTCCCAATCTTGACCCTTGGCTTCTTGTTTCATCCACTAGTAACTGAAGCTCAACCATGACCCTGACACTGACCCAGATTTCAGATGACTTACCATAGTTTTCGGAACAGAGAAAGCAAGTTAGGATAGAAGGGTAGGCCTGGAGTCAGGAACGCCTGAGTCCAAATCAAGCCCCAGACACTAACTGTATGACCCTGTTTTCCTTAGTTTCCTCAACTGAAAAATGAAGATCATAACAGCACCTACCTCAGGGAGTTGTTGTAAGGTTCAGATGAGAAAATATTTGAAAAGGACTTGATAGTGTGTGGCACATAGTAGGTGCTGTATAAATACTTTTCCCTAAAGGACCCACATGTACAAAAATATTCATAGCAGCTCTTTTTGTGGTGGCAAAGAATTGGAAACTGAGAGGATGCTCATCAATTGGGGAATGGCTGAGCAAGTTGTGGTATATGAATGTAATGGAATACTATTGTGCTATAAGAAATGATGAACAGGCTGACTTCAGAAAAACCTGGAAAGACTTATATGGTCTGATGCTGAGTGAAGTGAGCAGAACCAAGAGGACTTTGTACACAATAACAGTCACGTTATGCAATGACTAAGATTGTTAAACCGAACCCTTCTCAGCATTACGAGAATCTAAGACATTTCCAGAGGCCTCGGGATGGAAAATGCTGTCCACATTCAAAGAAAGAACTATGGAAGTCAAATTGCTATCACTAATTTTTACCTTCTGTTGAGTTTTGTTTCATCTTTCTTATGGTTCCTCCTATTGGTTTTAATTTTTACTTACAACTTCACTAATGTGAAAATATGTTTAATGGGTATGTAAATGTAAAGCTTATATCAGATTGTGCGCCATCTTGGGGAGGGTGGGGGGGGAGGAAGGGGGAGAAAAATTTTCAACTCAAAAGCATAGGGAAGTGATTGCTGATAAATCAAAATGAATAAAAACAATTAAATTAAATTAAATTAAAAAAAATACTTTCCCCGTCCCTACTTATTGAAGAGAATTGATAGAAAATTCGCACCAAACCTCACCTTCACCTAGAGAATAAGATTGCTTTGGTTCAATCAACAAACATTTATTAAAGTGCCTACTATGTTCCAGGTACCATGCTGGATACTGAGCCTACAAAAACAAAAATGACAGCCCTTGGCCTCAAGGAGCTTACATTATTATCTCTTTTTTAAGTGAATTGGAGAATGTAAGGGAGCCTGCAGAGCAAAACACTCAGCCAGGAAAAGCTATGTGTGGAGGCAGCCACTCAGGGCAGCACCTGCTTCCTCCCCTCACCCAGGCAATGAGTGGCCTTGGTGCCCTAAGGACAGCAATTAAGAGGAAAACTTGCTCCATTCACTGTGCAGACCCAAAGGTCTGAGCCCAGAGCCCCAGGATGGCTCACCTCTCCTTTACCTCTGGGGTAACCAGGATAAGTCATCTTTGTCCTATAATCACACAAATGATTTAATCATATTTAATAGTTTGTGAGGATCTCCCAATAAATAGCTCAATGAGTTAGGTTGTATGAGTATATTATTCCTGTTTTAGTGAAGGGTTTTTTTTTTGGTTAGGCAATGGGGGTTAAGTGACTTGCCCAGGGTCACACAGCTAGTAAGTGTCAAGTTATTATTCCTATTTTACAGAGAAGGGAAGTGATGTGCCTAAAGTGAGAGACTAGGGTCTGGGTTTAATCACCATTTGACACGTAAAACTAAGCCTAACCTGGCAACTAGATGGTATAGTAGATAGATTGCTTGACTTAAAGTTAGGAAGACCTGAGTTCAAATCCAGCCTCTGACACTTGTTAGTTGTGTGACCCTGGTCAGGTAACTTAACCTGTCTACCTCAGTTTCCTCATGTGTAAAGAGGGGACGGCACCTATGTCCCAGGATTGCTGTAAGGATAAAATGA
Source organism: Phascolarctos cinereus (assembly GCF_003287225.1). Classification (NCBI taxonomy): domain Eukaryota; kingdom Metazoa; phylum Chordata; class Mammalia; order Diprotodontia; family Phascolarctidae; genus Phascolarctos; species Phascolarctos cinereus. Next base: position 61,404,280 of record NW_027556098.1, read on the forward strand.
GATGAGATCTGTAAAGTGTTTTGGAAAACTTAAATCGTTGTAATGCTAGCTATTACTAATTAGACCTTGCTTTTTGTATACTTAAAAAATATAAATAACTTTTAAAAATGATCTGCACCAGAATTGAAGACAATCTTAATGGGCGTTAGGATACAACTCTTGACCAAGGGTCACCTCCCAACCTTGCCCTGGGATCTCCCCTGTGTTCCAGAGAAGTGTCCAGGTGCTCTCTTCCTGAAGTTGTGAAGGAAGGAAGCAGTTATCAAGAGCCTACTACGTGCCAGGGACTGTGCTAATTACCATCTCTATGCTGCTGATTCTCAAAGCTAACTATCCTGCCCTGACCTCTCTGCTGACTTCCAGTCTCACATCTCCAACTACCTCCAAGTCCAGTGGACATCTTAAATTCAACGTGTCTAAAACAGGACTCATTATATTTCCCCCTAAACCATCCCCCCTTCAACCTTCCCTATTACTGTGGAGGTCACCACAGTCCTCCCAGTCCCTCAGGCTCATGTCTTGTCATTCTGGACTCCTCGCTAGCTTTCACCTCCCCACATCCCATCTGCTGCCAAGTCTTGTTGATTTCACCTTTGCAACATCTCTCCAATACTCCCCCTTCTCTCCTCTGACATTGCCACCCCTCTAGTGCAGACCCTCATCATGCCGGGAGTAGTGCAATAGTCTGCTGCTGGGTCTTCCTGCCTCAAGTCTCTCTCCACTATGATTCATCCTCCATTCTGCCAACAAAGCAGTTTTCCTAAATCTCTGGTCTGATTATATCACCTCCCCCATACTCAAAAAACCCCCCAAAACCCCAAACCCCAAAAAACCAAAACCCAACCTCCAGTGGCTTTCTATTGCTTCCAGGAACAAATACAAAATGCTCAGTTTGGCATTCAAAGCCCCTGATAACCTACACCCTCCTCCTCCACTTTTCCAGCCTTATTACACCTTCCTCCCTAGCACCTATTCTTCATCCAGTGATAATAACCTCCTTGTATTCCTCAAACAAGACACTCCTTCTCTCAAGTCCTGGCATTTTCTCTGGCTGTCCACTGTGTCTGGAATACCCTCCCTCCTCTACAGGAAGCCTTCCCGGCTCCTCTTAATTCTAGTGCCTTCCCTTTGTCAACTATTTTGTATTTATCCTGTATATAGGTTGTTTGTACATATTTGTTTGCTTATTATGTCCTCCATTAGATTGCGAGCTCTTTGAGAAAAGGACTTGTTTTTTACCTTTCTTTGTATCACCAGTGCTCAGTACAGAGTCAGATATATGGTTGGTCCTTAATAAATGTTTATTGAGTGACTAAGCCCTTTACAACTCTTACCTCATCTGATCCTCACAACAACCTCGGAAGGTAGGTGCTAGTATTATCCCCATTTTATAGATGAGAAAACTGAAGCAGACAGAGGTTAAGTGACTTGCCCAGGGTCACAGAGCTAGTAAACATCTGAGGGCTGTTGTGTCTGTCCTTCGTTCTTGAAGAGGACCATGACATCAGGCAGATGATGACATGACTTGCAATTGACTTTGATTTGAGTGAGGGAGGGCTGGGCAAGGTCACCAGCTTCACTTTCTCCTCCAGAGCCATCTGGGTCCAGTGGCCAGATATTCATCAGGACGACTGGAGATGGCCCAGGATGCAGTGGGAGACCCTGGCCTTTTATGCTAAGGTCTTTTCAGGTTCTCACTTTGACTGAGGCAACACCCATTCAGTGAATAGACCTCTTTAAGAAGTGAGTCAAGGGATGGCCCCTTTAATTTAAAAAAAAAAATCAAACTAGGAGAGGAAGACCCTCAGGGTTCCCAGCCAATGTGAATTCAAGTCTTCCTGACTCCTGGCCCAGCACTTTATCCATTTTGCTACCTAGCTGCCTCCCTGAGGATCATCTGCTTCAAGATGCACCAGACCTGCTGGTGATGGGTGTAGAGCATGGGCAGCACTGGACACCCTTCGGTTGATGGTTTTAGATGTGTATCTTCTTAGAGAATACTTCCAGGTACTCTCTGGAACATTTAGAGAAAGGCAGATTTCCCCCTCCCTTTTTCTGCTTCCTTAAAACAGCATGGTTTGAACTACCATTCTCTTAGAAAGCCACAGCTGCCCCAGATAATAAGGACTAGAGCTTTCTAGCCCAGTTTAATGGGGCCCTCAGCTGGGAAACAGTCAGTATCATATAACAGCAAGAATGCTGGGTTTGGTGTCGGGGGCCTGGGTTCGCATTCCGCATCGGTTACTTTCTTTGTAAACTGAAGAGGTCAGTCAATAATCTCTTAGGTCCTTTCCAGCTCTCTGTCCTATGATCCCAGATTCTCTGATACAAAGCACTCATGAGGCTCTGCATGTCTAATACAGGGTCCGATTAACCCAGTCTCTTTGATAGACAACGGGGAGGATTTAATAAGAACCTCTCTGGTTTCCCTCATCCGGGAGGCTGAATTGCTTTGAGAGTGATTGTCAAGTTGTGTCCACAGTAAACATACATCAAACAAGTGTTAAAAGCAATGGACAGGGCCCTTGTACCGTGCAAGGCTTTTTCATCTTCAAAGACCCTTTCAAACAGTTGTTAATTAATTTTTGCCACACCCTGTAGGTGACAAAGTATTGCAGCGGGTGTTTGGCTTGGCGTCAAAATGCCTCAGGTTAGGCCTGAGGCCTGCTGCCAGGTTCCAAGGGGGAAGAATGGAGGTGAAGACATGGGGGCTTTGAGAGCCAAGTTCTAGAGGAAGGAGAAAAGGGGAGATTTTTCTCTTTGTCTGCCTCCTTATACTGACCCCCATTTGAACTATAATCGTCTCACATCCTCTCCTGCTCCTGTCCTGCCATCAGCTGGAAAGGGTGTGACAGGCCCAGTGAATGGGGATGACTGGCCTGGGCCCTCTCTATTGACAATGCTCTTGTTGTGGTTTCCCAAGGACAAAAAAGCTTCTTCCCCTCCTCGGGGGAAGACAGTCCTAGGATCACAGATCCTGAGATGGAAGAAACCTCGGAGGCTATTAGTCCAACTCCTTCCTTTTGCAGATGGGGAAACTGAGGCACAAGGAAGCTAAAGGACCAGCAATGAGAGTCAGACACAAGATTTGAACCCAGGTCCCTTCATTCCAAAGCTAGTGCTTTTCCCACTCTAGCAACTTTCTTCTGGGAAATTCTAGAAAGAAAAAAAAACCTAAAAAATAAAAATACAGCAGAAATACAGCTATGGCATAAAGAGAAATGAAAACCCCTCCGTGAAGTGTAAGTCCCCCCCAAGGAACGGACTACTTGGCTTTTTTAAAAATTAATTTATTTTGATTTGTCAACAATCACCTCCATATTTCCAAATTTTTCTCCCCCTCCCTCCCTACCACTCTCTCCAAGACAGTGCACAGTCTGATATAGGCTATACTGACTACTTGGCTTTTGCCTTTGTATTCTCAGAACCTACTATGTGCGTGGCACATAGTAGATGCTTTAAAAAATGTTTAAACTAATCACTATGCTGTCAGAGCTGAAGAGGAACAAGTGGCAAAACTGAGATAGAGTTCCAGCAAAGCCTAAACCAGAATCCTTCTCTTGGAGGCAGCCTCTCCATGCCACCCAGCAAGAGTGTGTGTGTGTGTGTGTGTGTGTGTGTGTGTGTGTGTGTGTGTGTGTGTGTGTGTGTGTGCGCCCATGCAGCCATAAAGCAGATGCCCAAAAGGGGATCCTCTCCCCTGTCTTATAGTTCTTCCATCAACAATGGGCAAATGGAGCTTTTCTGATTTTTTTTCCCCCTAAGAAATCAGAAAGGAGCTGAGCAGCCTAAGACAGAGAACCTTATGAGTCTGTGAGAATAGTGGCCAGATTTTCCCACACTTAACAGTGTCATAGAAAATGTAGCAGACAGGGGTCAGGTAGCCTAAAACTGAGTTTAGGGGGATTCAGAGAGATCAGTGTGAATATGAGCCTTAGACAAAGATGAAGGCAAGGAAGACCCGGAGAGTTAATGAAGCAGTAAAGGGCCATTGTGAGCAACCTGAATGTCATTCAGGGCTTATTAATAGAAAGGTTGGGAGAGGTCTCAGCCCTGATTAGGAAGAATATACATGTCAAGGCAGGCAGGCAGGAACTCTGTATAGACGGGGGCCTAGCATTAACTCTTCAAAGGCCAGGGGCCAAGCCTCTGATTGACAAATCACAATGCCAATCAATACGAGCTGGCTATGTGAGGGAAACAGGTACAAAGGGGGGTGGGGGGCACATTTAGTGAGATCAGCGGTCTGCTCCCTGACTCCCTGACTGAAAATCCATATGACGGCTTTGCCATGAGGGGGCCCCAGTCAGCCAGCGCTCAGACAAACCACCCACTTTAGATTTGTTCAAAATACAGATGTTGCTGTTTTGGAAAAATTATATTGAAAATAAGTAGAATTCTGGGCAAGACAACCTCTTTGAGCTGTGTCTGATCTTAAGGCTTCCTAATTGATGTCTAAAGAATTTATATAAAAAATATAAACCAGAGAAGAATGGGTGTACATGGGAGTGAGGGGAAAGGGACAGTGCTGAGTAGTATTCTAAGGATTTTACTGTGACAGAATAATACATGGTCTGAAGGCAGGAATCACGAGTAGCTTTAAGCACAGCAGTGGGCACAAAGTAGACACTCAAAAACATTTGATTGATATACAGTATACAGTGATTTATTGTAAATTGTATTTGTAAAGTTTTATTCTTATTTTGTTTTTACATTCCAAACATATGCCGATTACTCTAAAAATGAACAGTTTTGAGGACTTTCATAAACAAATGAAATAAGTGGAACCAGGAGAATGAATAATTTATACAATAATAACACATAAAGACAAGCAACTTTGAAAGCTGTGAGAACTATGATCAATATGACCTTTCGTGATTCCAGATGACCACCGATGAAACAGGTTCTCCCTGACAGAGAGGTGATGGACTTAGGGGGCAGAATAAGACAGATCTGTGTTTGCATACAGCCACTGAGGGAATTTGTTTTGTTTGACTGTGCATATCTGTAAACTGTGTTTTATATTTGTATTAAACCTCAACCTGACTGCTCTTTTAAAACGTTTTATTGATGCCTTTTAAAAAAAATTGATGCCACAGTCATTTCCCTCCATGAACTCTCCCTTTGTAATAGTTAAGAATAGTTAATAAAAACCAATCAACAAAACTTCCTGGTCTGACAACCTGTGCAACATTCTTCGGTGCTGTAGCTCTCTACAGAAAGGAGAGAAGTGTGTTCCATCCTATATTCTCCTGGACAAGATCTTATTGTTCAGTCATTTTCAGTCATGTCAAATTCTTCGTGAACGCATTTGGGGTTTTCTTGGCAAAGATACTAGAGTGGTTTGTCATCTTCTTCTCCAGCTCATTTTATAGATGAGGACCAAATTTGGTCATAATTAATAATGATAATGGCTAATTAATATTTATATAGTGTTTTAAGGTTTACAAAGCACTTCACTTATATTATTTCATACAATCCTTACAACACTGTGAAGTAGGTGCTATTTTCATCCCCAGAGTCTATTGAGAAACTGAGGCTGAAATGACTAGCCCCAGGTCATACTGCTAGTAAACTCAGGTCCTACTCCCTCTAAGGCTTGTCTTCTATCTACTATGCCACAGCAGAAAGAACATTACAACAATTCATAATCAGCTTGATTACTTTTAGATTTGATCTAATTTCTATCAGGCCATTGTCTTCCAAAACAATGCTAATTTGCGTGTCTATGTGGGTAATAATTTTTAATCAAAGAGTCACACTGTAAAACCAAAGAAGGAGGATCTGGAGGCCTGAGAATGGTGTAGGGATCTTACTGGGAAAAAGCCATAAAATATAGTAGTAATTGAAAAGCCATAAAAATTTAAACTCTGTGAAAGGTAGAAGCCTGAATATGGTAACCTGTTTACAATCATAACTTAGACACTGAGTCGTAACTTAAGATACTATGACCTATGAAAGCCAAAACAAGAATATTGTGACCAGGACATGACTGATACACAATTGATATATAAACTTACGTTTGGGCATAACAAAAATGTGCATACCCTTTGACCTAGCAATAGCACTTCTAGGTCTGTATCCCAAAGAGATCATGAAAAATGGGAAAAGGACCCACATTTACAAAAATAGTTATAGCAGCTCTTTTTGTGGTGGCAAATAATTGGAAACTGAGGGGATGCCTATCAATTGGGGAATGGCTGAACAAGTTGTGGTATATGAATGTAAAGGGATATTATTGTGCTATAAGAAATGATGAAAAAGTGGACGTCAGAAAAACCTGAAAAGACATGCATGGTCTGATGCTGATTGAAGCGAGCAGAACCAAGAGAAGTTGTACGCAGTAACAGCCATGTTATATGATGACTGACTTTGATAGACTTAGCCCTTCTCAGCAATGCAAGGATCTAAGACATCTCCAAAAGTCTCAAGATGGAAAATGCTATCCACATCCAAAGAAAGAACTATGGAGTTTGAATACAGATCAAAACATATTATTTGCTCTTTTTTTTTCTTCTGTTTTGTTTTGTTTCCTCTTTCTTGCGGTTCCTCCTATTGGTTCTAATTCTTCCTTGCAACATGACTAATGTGAAAATATGTTCAATAGAAATGTATATGTATAGCCTATATCAGATTGCACGCCATCTTGGGGAGGGAGGTGGAAAGGAGGGGGAGAGAAATTTAAAACTCAAAAGCTTATGGAAATTATTGTTGATAAATCAAAATAAATTAATAAAATAAATAAATATGTTTGGGCATAACATTAGTTGAACTCCCAAACCCATTATTAAGCAGAAAACCAACCACATCCACCAATCAGTAGTGATGCACTCTTTAGCTTCTCCTGCCTTTGTCTTTTCTATAATTACCACAGGGATATTTAGGGTTCTTGAGTGGGATCCACAGAACTGTCTGGCTGCCGCCCCATAGTGAAGATTGCCCCTGTTTGTAAGTGTTCATAATGATTGATTAAACTACTACCTATAATCAATCTAGAGCTCTGTGGCCTAGAGCTCCTTTGGTCTAAAAAAAACACTCCATAGGTATGGGGGAGCTACAGGGTTCCTCAGCCAGGGGAATTCTGAACCTTACAAATGGGGTCTCTAGAAGAATATAGCTGGAAGTAGCTGCTGGAGTGCTCAAAGACCCAGGCAATCCAGCCCAGTTGACCAGAGGTACAGAGTAGCATATGGGTTGAATAAGAGAGGAGCATTGCGGGTCAGCGTCACAAAGGAAAAATCATGCAGTTGTGGGAGAAAAGAAAGAAAGAGAAAATATTTTGAGTCACAGAGCAACACTTTTGCAAAATATTTAAACATACACTGCTGCTATTTATAAATGTGTGTGGGTGTCCTAAGATACTCAGGACATAGGACCAAAGGCTCAGAGAAACATAGATTTTGAGTTGGACAGGATGTTAGAAGCCATCTAATCCAACTCACTCAATTTACAGAGAAAGAAACTGGGGCCCAAAGAGGTTAAGTGATTTGCCCATGTTTGCATATATTAAACCTTGTTCTTGGAGAAGGAAAAGAGAAATAATTAATGGAACATAAAAACCCAATGCTGTACATTCTTTCTATTGATAAAAAGCCTTTTAAGTACTCCTGACTTTGGATATTATTTCTTCTGGACAGTTCTAAGGGAAGAGAGAACCTAAAAAGACAGAAGAGAAAATGGAAGTGGATTGTGCAGTCTTCATCAGCAGGCTCATTTCTGAGAGGCAGCTTAGGGCGGTGGATAGAGAAAGGTTCTCCAAGTCAGGATGATTAGCATTCAAAACCTTCCTCCAGCCCCTCCTGACTGGGTGACCCTGGGCAAATTTTGGGGTCTCTCCAAGGCATCAGGCAGCTGAGACTTCAAACTACCAAACTACAGTGGCTCTGCCTTTGTAGAAGGGATTCCCTCCCTGAATGAAGTCATGAGTCCAGACCAAAAAGCCAGTTCCTTATCTTCCAGGAAATAAGTCATCCTCACTCTGTTGTGCCATGGTAGTATCGAGTGACTTGTTCCTGCAAGGCTGGTCTAGGCATAGATCAGATTGTAGATGTATTTGTTTGATGTTAGCATGCAGGTATGTACGTGGGAGTGTGTATATAAACATGCCCACCCATGAAAGGATGATGAACACTCCTCCTCTGTTTATGTTTTGGCTATGATTAAAAAAAATACATATCTCATATAAAATATAAGAGTCAAAGCAGATGTATCTTGGCCAGCTAGATGGCACAGTAGAAGGAATGATGGACCTGGAATCAGGAAGACTTGAGCTCAAACTTAGCCTCAGATACATCTTGGGCAAGCCACTTAACCTCTGTTTGCCTCAGTAAGATGTAGTTTCCTTCCTTATCTCTTTTAATTAGACCTATTTTTGCTTTTGTTTTGATCATGATTGCTACCTCTGCTTTTTTTACTTCAGCTGAAGCATAATAGATTCTTCTTTGGCTTTTTACTTTACTCTGTATATGTCTCTCTGCTTCAAATGTATTTCTTGTAAACAACATATTGTAGGATCCTGGTATTTAATCTACTCTGCTATCTGCTTCCATTTTATTGCTGAGTTCTTCCCATTCCCAGTTATGATTACTGTGTATTTCCCTCCATCCTGTTTTCTCCCTGTTAATACTTCTGTCTCTCTCTTCTTTCATCCTATCCCTCCTCACTAATGTTTTGCTTCTGACTACCACCTCCCTTAATTGCCTTCTTTTACCCCCCCCTTTTCTTGTTCCCCTCCTCTTCTGTTTTCCTATTGGGTGAGACAGATGTCTGTCCCCAACTGAGTGTGCATGTTATTCCCTTTTTTTTAAGGGTCACACAGCTTGCCCAGGTCACACACTTGCCCAGGGTCACACAGCTAGTAAGTGTCAAGTGTTTGGTCTGAGGCCAGATTTGAACTCAGGTCCTCCTGACTTCAGGGCCTGTGCTGTATCCACTGTACCACCTAGCTGCCCCAATGTTATTCCCTTTTTGAGCCAAATCTGATGATAGCGAGGTTCAGGTGATACTCACCTGCCTCCCTTCTTTCCTTCCACTATAATAGGTTTTTCATTCTTCTTCATGTGAGATAATTTACCCCATTCTGCCTCTCCCAGAGCAATCCTCTTTATGACCCCTTAATTTTGTTTATATTATCCCATCAAAGACAACTTATACCTGTACCTGCTGCCTATGTATACTCCTTTTAACTGCCCTAACACTGATATAGTTCTTAAGAGTATCATTAAGTATCATCTTCCCATGTAGGGATGGAAATAGTTTAACCTTATTGAATCCCTTATGTTTTCTCTTTCCTGTTTACCTTTTTAAACTTCTTGAGTCTTATATTTGAAAACTGAATTTTTTGTTTAGCTCTGGCCTTTTAATCAGGAATGCTTGAAAGTCCTCTATTTCATTGAACATCCATTTCTCCCCTGAAGGATTATGCTCTGCTTTGCTGGGTAGGTGATTCTTGGTTGTAATCTTAGCTACTTTGCCTTCCTCAATATTATATTTCAGGCCCTTTAATCCTTTGATGTAGAAGTTGCTAAATGCTGTGTAATCCTACCTGTGGCTCCATGGTATTTGAATGGTTTCTGTCTGGCTGCTTGAAGAATTTGGCAATAATATTCCTAGGAGTTTTAATTTGGGGATCTCTTTCAGGAGGATTTCAGTGATTTCAATGGATTTCAATGGATTCTTTCTATTTTTATTTTACCCTTTGGTTCTAGGATATCAGGGCAGTTTTCCTCAATAACTTCTTGAAAGATGCTGTCCAGACCATCTTTTTGATCATGGCTTTAATGTAATTAAATTCCTGGCTGTATTTTCCAGTTCAGTTGTTTTTTCCAATGAGATATTTCACATTTTCTTCTATTTTTTCATTCTTTTTATTTTGTTTGATTTATTTTTGATTTCTCATGGAGTCATTAGCCTACACTTGCCTGATTCTAATTTTTAAGGAATGGTTTTCTTTATTTACCTTTTGTACCTCCTTTTCCATTTGGCCAATTCACTTTTTAAGGACTTGTTTTCTTCAGTGAATTTTTATACATCTTTTTCCATTTTTTGTGCTTCCTTTAACATGTTGTTGACTCTCTTCATGATTTTCTTGCATAACTCTCATTTCTTTTCCCAGTTTTTCTTCTGCCTCTCTTATTTGAGTTTTAAAATCCTTTTTGAGGTCTTCCAGGAGTTCTTTTTGGGCCTGAGACCAATTTCTATTTTAATCTGGGGCTTCACAATAGGTGTTTTTGACATTGTTGTCTTCTTCTGAGTTTGTGTTTTGATCTTCTCTGTCACCACAGTAGTTTTCTATGGTCAGGGTTTTTGTTGATTTTTCCCCCCTCATTTTCCAGTTTACTTCCTGACTTTTAAAATTGAACTCTGCTCCTGGGGCAGTGTCCCAAACTTTTTTGCACCTTGCTCAGATACTACTTGCACTGGGCTATGCTCCCCTTTAACCTGAATGAGATAGATCTTTCCTGTCATCCTTCTAAATTGTCTTGGGCTGAAAAACTGTTTCACCCCATCCTTTTGTGGGTTCTGACACTCCATAATTTGTTTTGAGGCATTATTTAAAATTATTTAGAGGGAAATTTGGGAGAGCTCAAGCAAGTCTGTGCCTTTTCTCCACCAAATTGGTTTAGCCTGTATCTCCTGGTGTATTTGTGCTTAGAGAAAGGTTTGAGCTCTCCCTGTAGCCTTTGAGTTTAAAGTGTTGTGTTCTTCAAGGCCCTCAGTGATGTCTCAGGTAAGTGTGTTCAACATCGTCAGAGCCTCCCGTGCATCCTAGACTGATTGCTCCATGTTATTCCAAGTTTTGCCAACATTAGCCTCTTTGTCCAGTGTCGGGTATTCTGCCACCCTGGAGCTTCCTCGACAGAATGGTCCAACTCTTGCCTTTCCTGTACACAATACTGCAAACTGTAAGTATACTTGGAGTGTGCCTGGTCTGTGGGCTTTCTGAGAGCTGGGCTTGTCTCACCTTTTCTAATGGAGCATGCTTTCATTTGAATTTTCCAGTAGACTCAGTCTTAATGAAGGCATCCACTATAGTTTCTCTTTGGATTTCTTGATTATTATTTATTCTGCTGCTCTTTTAAAATATTTGCTATGCTACTTTTGTGAGAGCTGAGCTCTGTGCTCCCATTTATACAACAATTTTAACCAGGAGTCTCAACCTAGAATAGCTCCTAATTGTGTTCTGGGTTGTTTGTTTCTTCTCTTCGCTCATGTATTCATCTATTGTTCCATTTGTGAAACTTCATCCAGGCTTCCTGGGCAAAGCTCCTCTCATTGCCTCATCTAGCTTCTGGGTTGCATAGGGGAGTTTGCATTAGTTCATACTACCCCTCTCCCCACCTCAGCCTTTGCTTACCTGTGCTTGAGCTGGCTTGCCTGGTCAGACCTCTCTGTCCACCTTGACCTACTTCTGCCCATCTTTCTTCAAAATTCTACATGGAAAGTAGGGACTACTTTTGCTTCTTTTTCACTATCATTGGTCTTTCTAGGTCCCTTTTCTGATATTTTCTGGAGTTTGGAGGCAGCTAAATGGCATAGTGGATAGATGGAGTGCTGAGCCTGGAGTCAAGAAGATATGAGTTCAAGTCTGGCCTCAGACAGTAGATATGTGTGCTCCTGGGCAAGTCATTGATTACGTTTGCCTTGGTTTTGTCATCTGTAAATGTAGATAATAATAATAGTACCTACCTCCGAGGGTTGCTGTGAGGATCAAATTAGATAATAATTATAAAGTGCCTAGCATCTAGTAAGCACCATATAAACATTAGCATTTTTTAAATATGGAAGACCTAGGTTTCTATACTAAGTTTCACATCACTGTTTTACTTCGAGGTCATTTCTGCATGCCTGGAGAATGTCTGTCAATCGATGATGATGATGATGTTTGACAGGCATTATATATCACCAATGCAGAAGCAACTTGAGAGATTTATCTAAAGGTATTGCATGTTTACATCGATATCTAGCTGGTATGCACTGTTGAAAATTTGAATGCCATATTTCTTAATTAAAGGCAACAAAAAAAGAAAGAGATGGAACAAAATCTAGAAAATGAAAGCACATCATAAATTCTAGATTGCCTTAATCAGCAGTTGAAAGCAGAAGTCAAAAGGTAAAAGAAATACAAGGACTCAGAGCTGCACAAGGAACAAAATAAACAATTCAATATCAATCACAAACTTTAATATTGGAGCTTGTTAGAAGCAAAGAAATCAGAAGAGAAAGAAAGAGAGGATAGAGGATGTAGAAAATTTCTAGTTATCTGGATGGTTGCAAGAATTCCAACAGGACTAAAAAAGCAAAGTGGATAAAAGAAAGAAAGAAAGAAACAGGAAGCCTGTGATTGTTGATGTAATGAATGACATCTAGGGAGGTGACTGAAACTCTAGCCTCTCTGCACAACTGGAAAGCAGCATGGTCAGAGGAGATCCATAACTTAGAACCTTCAGTCACACATGAATTACGAGTATAACTCGGGGCTCCTGGACTCCCCATCATGGAAAATGTTGCTATGGAGACAACAGACTCTAGGAGGAGAGAATAGACTCTGCCCCTGGGTTCCTCACATCCTTTGAACTTGGCTTTGGAAGCTTCTGGGAAGAGGCTTGAAGAGTTGCACGTGTCAGGCAACACAGTTGGAGGACAGGCAAGTGAGGCTGAGTAGTGCGTATGTTGTGGATGCCCACTGCTCCCCTGAGCCTTTAATGAGCTTTTCCTGCAGGACAGAGAGACAAGAGTTTTGGAGCAGCAGAGAAGATGCTGAGAGTTGAGGATGAGGCAGCAGAGAGCGCATGCACAGAGTCAATCTTCCTTTCCCCTTGTCTCCATCTCAGGCACCTGGGGGACTCAGAATCCTCAAGAACCTCTCACCTCACCCAAGTTTTATCTCTCTCCTCCCCTCTGGTGAGAAGGAAGAAGCTAAAATTAGGAAAAGCTTTGTATGTTTCTGTAGATTAGTTGCCAGATCGTTCCTATCCAAATGAACACTGATCCCCACCCTTCCATCGCTCATTGTCCTTACATGGGTATCACTTTATTCCCCTTTGAGAAAAATTATCTTATGATTATATTAATGACCAAATATTAATTTGGGATCCAGGCTTTTCTCCTTTATTTCCTCATTTAAGGTCCAGCCCCTATAAAAAGTCAATCTATGAAGGATATAACTGATTGATGAGACTGTCCTAGCCCTCAAGGAACATGTTCTTCAATCTTAGGGGGGGGGAACTCATCCAATTAGGAGATCTTACTCCTATTTAGAGTGTAAACAGAATCCAGCCTGGACTAGTTCTTACTCTGAGGAGAAGAGCCCCTGTCCTTGTCGCCCTCCATTAGAGTTTAGGGTGACTCCACTCATGAAAGAGAACTAACCAGAATGGTCTGGATAGAGAGGGATTCCTTTGTCCAGATTGCTAGAGGTTGTTGAGTCTCATGATCAAGCCATGTTCTCGGCAGGACGAGTTGAAGACTTCTAGCCCACCTCCTCATTCAGTGTCCTCCAATCAGGGTTGATTTTCGGTTGTCAAGGGAATTCCCTTTCAGGGATGATTTAAAGCTTTCAGGCTCTTACCAAGAGAAACCACTGACCATCAATTTATTGATTGCTGGCTAGCCTAATTAATAAATTGATTTTTAATTACCCAGAAACTCTGTCTTTTGGGGTTTTTCATTTGTAACAACTTGACAAAATGAAAATTTGGTGGCCACTAATCTTTGTGTGATTAGTGCTGGAATGGGTAAAAATCTGGGAAGAGATTTTGTCCCTGTAAAGCAAGCATTCATAACCAAGGGTCAACAGTCTTCCAAGGTATCCATGGATAGATTTCAGGCAAGTTCTTATGAACTTGCATAAGCAACAAAATTACATGTGTATTTCAACATACTTGGCTGCCTTTGTAATCGTATATATTTTGTGTATTAAAAACATTATTCTACAAAAGAGATCTAAAGGTTTTACCAGACCACTAAAGGGGTCCATCATGACTTTAAAGAGACAGGAGACTTGCCTGCCTCAGCATGAACTGATGCTTGGTGGCAGAAGTAGACATCAATCCTGTTTGGAAGTCCCAAAAGCCAGAGAGACATTCTATGATAACACACCTTAGGGAAATACAAGTTCCCCACAAATAAGAGAATTTATGAGCAAAGAGAAGTACTGTATATCTCCCCAGACCAAAAGGAAATAAGCCCCTGAGGCAAAGTTGAGCTCAGACAGGATCAATCTCAAGTGAAATGTCCATCCATCCAGAAAATGTGGGTGCTCCACTCACATGTTCTCTATCACCTCTGGGTTACCATCTATTTTAGGCGGAGTTCCTCTCTACATCTTACATGAGATATCTATTACAAGTTTTTCATGGCTGCTTATCCACCATTTGATTAACCCAACTCTTACCTATGGCTCCAAGAAGCTGTAGCATGCATAGTGGCCACACCTTGGTAAACTATCCTGGCAGAGGGGCTAAACCAGGTTGAGGGTAACTGACAGGCCTCAAACCTGTTGGTGAGTTAGGGGGATGTCTACCCCAAGCAAGCAAAGACTTTCCCCAGGGGAATGGGCAGATGAGAATAATTTGTTCCAATAGCCATGAAGGTGACTGAAGCAGGAGCTATGGAGAGCTTAGAGCTTGGTCAGACGTTGAAGACACCAAGGTCATCTACTGCATCCCAGGCCACTGCCAGTTGTCCTGACTTCTGTCCTGCCACTGGACTTTGATGATGCTAGCAGAGAGAGTGAGGCCTATGACTTTGTGCAACTCTGCCCCACTTCAATCCAATTCACCCACGAGTCAAGACATTACCTTTGATATCATTGGTCTGCTTTGAAATTGAACAACATTGCAAGTTCCACCTGGAATTTCTGCCACCCTACCATCATGTAGGTCACCTTTATACACAACACTAGCAAAGTGTTGCTTTGCCATACCAGTATCCTCTTAGACAAGAGGCCTCACCCCAGCCTTCTCTGCAGAAGGCATCATATATCTGTTACCAAAAGATGAAAATATCTGTGACCCACTCAGAATATATGTCAGTTATGAGTTTATGTGCTTTATATAAAACATTCACAATTCATGTCACTAAAAAAAAAATAAGAGAAGAAAACAACGTATTGGCTGAAGAGTAAAAAGGGTGTACTATAAGGAGTCTAAAGACCAAGTAATTATCAAGATGATAATTATTGAATAGACGTCCCCAAAAATAGTATCTATGCTGATTATCTCAAAGCCTTTGTCTCAGTTTCATATCATGTCTCCTTTGTGCACTCCAAATATATAAAATAGGCCCAGGTATAGTAAGAATGCTAGAGTATTTGATGTCCATATGGAAAACTATTCTCTATTTAAAACATGACTCAAATACAATAACGTCAAGAACAATTGATAAAAATGTGGCATTTTCCAAAATGTTTAAGGCCATTATGGGCCTAGCCTTAAATCCATTATCATCTCTCCTTCAAGGCTTCGGAATTAAAAGTGGGAGTAGAACCAAAGCATCTTATTAATCTAGCCTTAAACACTAGCTGTGTGATGCTGGACAAGTCACTTCACTTTATTTGCCTCAGTTTCCTCACCTGTAAAATGAGCTGGGGAAGGAAATGACAAACCTCTCCAGTATGTTTGCCAGGAAAACCCCAAATGGGGTCGACAAAGAGTCAACAACAACCATTTTATTAAGCATTTGATGCACATGGATGATGTCAAGCTACATGGCTCAACAAAAATGACGTTACACAGCTCCTTTATCTCATGGAATCTTTCTCCAGTGATATCAAAATGTCATTTGGAATCAATAAGTAGAGGATTCTTAATGTATGCCAAAGAGAGACAGATACTGGAGGCGTCAAACTTGAAACCAGAGGTCGAAATGAACCAATAGACAAAGGTGATAATTACAAATACCTTCGTGTCCTCCCGGCAAGACTTACCAAGCATAAATCTATCAAGAGGAAAGCTGTGGCTGAATATGTTAAGAGATTTCCTGGAATCTAAAATCAAAGTTAAATGAGAAGAACACATTTAAGTCAATTAACACCTACACAATATCAGTCCTAATGCATACTTTTGGAACTATAAAATGGACCATAAGAGATTTGGAAATTATCCTAACAAAAACCCATTATTAATTATTATTATTAATAATATTATTAATGACACACAGGGCCCATTACCCTAAGGCAACTATAGGAAGATTAAAACTTCCTCACTAAAAATGAAGAGGGAGATCCTACCTGCAATAGAATTTGTAGGAAATGAATAAAGAGGCTTACCTCTTAATACAGCCTATGAAATGACTTAGATCTCAGGAAGAAGTAAGTTTAAACCCAGCCTCAGACTCCTACTAGGTGTGTGACCCCGGGCAATTCACTGAACCTTTTTAGGTCCCAGTTTCTTTATCAGTAAAATAGGTGAGTTGGGCTAGATGACTTCTTAGGTCACTTAATTAATGGTTATTGTTTGTCCTTTGTTTTCAGAGAAGACCAATGACATCACAGGGTGATGTCTTGACTAGCAAGTGAAGTGAGGGAGACAACTAGGTGGTGGCATGTAGGACTCAGGGCTGGGGAACCTGCAGCCTCAAGGCCACATGTGACCCTCTAGGTCCTCAAGTGTGGCCCTTTGACTGACTCCAAACTTCACAGAACAAATCCCCTTAATAAAAGGATTGGTTCTGTAAAACTTAAAGCAGTAAAAAAAAAAAACCACCTCTGATCTAGGTGGCACAGTAGATAGAGAGACAGGCCTGGAGTCAGGAAGCCTCATCTTCCTGAGTTTAAATCTGGCTTCAGACATTTACCAGCTGGGCAAGTCACTTAACACTATTGGCCTCAGTTTCCTCATCTGTAAAAAGAGCTGGAAAAGGAAATGGCAAATCACTCCAGTATCCTTGCCAAGAAAACCCTAATATAGGGTCACGAAGAGTTGGACACAACTGAAATGACTGGACAACACCAGACAGTCCAGTAGATAGAATGCTGGACCTGGAGTCATGAAGGTCTGAGTTCAAATCAAACCTTAGACACTTACTAGTGTGTGACCCAGGTAAACACTTAACCTCTATTTGTCTCAGTTTCCTCAACATTAAAATGGGGATGATAACAGCACCTGCCTCCCAGGAGGGCTATTGTGAGGATCAAACAAGTTATCTGTAAAAGTGCTTTGCACGGTGCCCAGTACATAGTAACCACTATATCACTGCTTATTCCCTTATTCCCCCTCACCTTCCAGTTCTAGCTCTGGGATCTCCATTCTACAGGTCACTTAATAGCTGTATAACCTTGGGCAAGGTATTTCCCTCAGAATTTCAGTTTCCTCACCAAGGGCCATATGTTTAGAGCAGAATGGGATTTTAGAGGTAATGCAATCCCCTTAATTTACAGATGAGGGTACTGAGGCTCAGACAGCTGAAATCGCTCGCCCAATGTCACACATACACAAAGAGTAAGTAGCAGTGCCAGGCCTGGAGTCAGGAAGTTCAAATCTGGCCTCAGACATTTACTAGCTGTGTGATCCTGAGTAAGTGACTAAGTCACTGTTTGCCTCAGTTTCTTCCTCTGTAAAATGGGAATAATAATAGCTCCTACCTCCCAGGGTTGTCGTGAGAATCAAATGAGATCATATTTGTAAAGCATTTAGCACATGGCAAATACGAAGTGCCATATAAATGTTAGCAATTGTTATTGTTATTATTAATCAGATTCATTCAGACCCAGGAGGCCTTCTGCATCTGGATCTTGTGCCTCTTACCACACCGCTACAGAGTTGTCACAAGGATTAAATAAGATAGCATCTGTAACGTACTTTGCAAACACAAAACATTGTCTGTCTAAAATGTAAACAATTTTGATCATTATTATCATGTATAATTATTGTCATTGTTGTTTTTTTTCTGAATGACATGGAAAAGGAAGCTGGCTGGGCTGAGAATGAGGGGTAACAAGTGAACAACCCAAGGATTGCATTTGTATCCAGGAAACATCGAAAATAACCAGCGAAGATCTACACTGAATTAGGTGAATCATGCTTGGGACACTTACAGAAGGACACGGACAAGAAGTGCACAAAATCACATGTCCATGGCTTACAATCTCGATGAGTGAAGGGAGCAGCCACATCGATGAGATCACTGATACATTTAGATTTAATGTAAGAATGACATATCTACATCCCTGCAAACAATCCATTTGGTGGCAGCGTATTTCATAGATCAAGTCAATGGGATGCCATGAACTCTCAATAATTAACTGATTCTGACATGCTGTTCCTGCCAAACAGACACAGGTCCTTCCTCTATGGAAATCTCCCAAAGGAGCCGAAAGAGGTGGCATCAGTCACCCTGACAGTGTTGGCATATAGGATCCAACTGTAATGGGGCTATCTCAAAGGACTCAAATTCTTCCTGCCCCCTCAGACCTCACTAATGGTCAAAGAGACGTAAATTAAAACAACTTCTGAGCAGTAACTATAAAAATGGCCGAAATGATTAAATGCAGTGAAGTTCAATGCTTGTGGCATTATGGAGAAACAGGTATACTAATTTGTGACTGATGAAATTGCCAACATAGACAATTGGGTTTTTTTGGGGGAGAGCCATATGACAATATGCGGCATTTCTGATTACAAAAATGATCATACCCTATGACCCAACAATTTAATTGCAAAACTATTCCGTGAAAGTGTTATCCAAGAAAAATCTGTTCAAAGATTTTCACAGCAGCATTTTATGTAATTTCAAGTTAGTGGCTCAAAGACCCACCCCCAACTCACACTCACAGGTTGTAATCATCCAGGCATACATGTTGGGAACATATGTGGCCAAGTTATGTGTAGGAGGAGCACCTTATGCCTCACAGATGTCTGATGCCCTAGCAAACTACCAATGGGCCACATAAACTCTAACACCCTGTAATTTCATCAAATGAATTAGGGGACTCAAGTGATCTGGGATGCCTTGATCAACACTCTTCCTTACCTAAAGTTCCATGTAGGAGCAGCTAGGTGATGCAGTGGATAGAATGTTGGGCCTGGAGTCACAGCCAGGTGGAACAGTGACTAGAATGCCGGCTCTGAAGGCAGGAAGGCTCATCTTTCTGAGTTCAAATCTGGCCTCAGACACTTACTAGCTGTGTGACCCTGGGAAAGTCACTTAACCCTGTTTGCCTCAGTTTTTTCATTTGTAAAATGAACTGGAGAAGGAATAGGCAAACCATTCTAGTATCTTTGCTAAGAAAACCCAAAATGGGGTCACAAGGAGTTGGATACAACTGAAAAATGACTGAACAGCAACAAAAAAAAAGTCCAGCAATAGGGGAGTGTTTAAATAAGTTGTCATGTCAATTTAATGGGATGCTATACATATGAAGACCACAAAGAAATCTGGAATGACTTTTATGAAATAATGTAAAGCAAAAAAGAATAAACAAATAAAGCAGAAGAATAGAGTACATACCAAACACTAACCATGAATGACCATATAAAAGAAAAATGAATGAGAATAAATGAACAAAAAATCCTGATGGGGAGATAAAGAAAATAATTTTAAATTATTATATTTTGTGTTGAAATGAACAAATTTAGATGTAAACAGCTACTAAGTAAATTTAGTTGGTTGTGTTGAGGTTAAATGTTAAGTTTTTCACAAAGTATTTGATTTTTAAAAAATTCCTGTTACCCCCAGCTAGCCTAGCTGGTCAGAGCTTTTCTCTTCAGTGCCTTATTCAGAAATCTGGTGGTGAAGACACTTAACCTTAGGACCAAATGTTGCATCTTAGAATTCCATCCTACACCAGTGCAGAAATTTCTGAATGAGGTGTGAAAAGTATCTGGACTTTGACAATTAGCATATTAATTCTTGATTTTACAGTAATTCTTTGGATCACAGATGCTATGTTTAGAGCTGCAAGGGACCTCAAAGAAAACCCAGCTCAGAGATTCCCTTTTACAGGTAAGGGGAGGATGTCTTATACCCCAATTCCAAATAATGAAACAGCAGCAGCAGTTAATGTAACTAACAAGATGCTCTGTACTTTTATCAGGTGACTTTTTAAATTATGGAGGCAAAGGTATAAAGCAGGTGTGAACAGCTCCTACACATGCCTATTCAATCAATCAACCAAAGCCAAAAACTGTGAGCAACAACCTAGTTAATCAAGTTGGGAAGGAATAAAATACCTGTGGTCATTGGATGAAATCAGATAGTAAATTGTATTGGAACTGGTTGAAACAGTTAGATACACCTCTGAGCATTATAGAAGGAGAGTCCAAGAGGAACATTCCATAAACTGCTTCAAATGTCAAGCTTTTATTTAAAAAAAAAAAGGATGTCAAGCTTCCATAACACTTAGAGGAGCTAGCCTCTTGCATCAATAACCAGCGGATAGCAAAAGACTTGGGGGAATTATCCCAGAGGGAGTGACACGCTTCCTCCCAGATCCCCCTCAATGACCACGTCATTAAAAAGACTTTGATCAAGAATAAACAATGCATCTAGCCAGGAGCTGAAAGTGGACAAAACCAGACATGCTTAGGAAAGAAGGCTTTAAGGAGCATTACCTCCTCAGGGTGGAAAGAAGTACAACTTAGAGTCTGTAAGTGCCCTGATCCTTGAAGTGAAGCCGAGAGCTATGCCCACCTAAGGATTCATGCAGACTCCAGGAAGAGAGAAAAATACTTCTATCAAACCAATGACTGTGAGTTACTCCTTTGCTATGTATACTCTCTAAGCTTGAGCCCAGGACACTCTATGGAACTTGTAAGAGAATGTGTGCCAGACTTTTGTTTTTTTGGGTGGGAGTGTTTCTATAACAACTGTTCTTACTATATGAACTTACTATCCCATTTTTAAAAGCTGATTAACTCTAGCTGACCAATTGATTTTAGGAGGCACACAGGTAGGGGCTTATGAGCGATCACATTGGACAAAGAATCTAACTCCTCAGAACTTTAAGAGCAAAGTAGTCAGCCACCTTTTGGGGACCTAGCCCATTAATGTAAGTACAAATTAGGAAGTCCCTTCCACATAGTGGGGGTTAGGAGTATGAAGCTCCAATAATCTGGAAAATCTATGTAAAATTTTTTGACCCTCCCTTCATACCAGAGAAGAAATATGAATTTTTTTCTTTTTCTTTTACAGGATATTTACAGTACCTTATTGTAAAATTTGGGTTAAGTATTTGGTAGGCTCTATGTCATCTGCTGGCCTTGTGTGTCATCTGTGGCTTCTGCAAAACTCCCCAAAAATTCCCATTTAATTTCTTATGCTCAGTGATATATCAAAACCATGATGGGGAAAGTCATGATGTACAAGGCATAACTGTACAGATAAGGGAAAAGTCCTAGAGAGGTTAAAAATAATAATAGCATGCATACTGTGCTTTAAATTTTGCAAAGCACTTTATGTGTTAACCCATTTGATTGTTACAACAACCCTCCAAGTTCGGTGTTATTTTTATGCCCATGTCACATCTCCTCATTGTTGCACAAACAAGACCCTCCATCTCTTCTATTCCGGGCATTTTCTCTGGCTCTCCCCCATGCCTGGAACTCTTTCTCTCCTCATCTCTATCTCCTGCCTTCCCCAGCTTTCTTCAAGTCTTTCCCAATCCCTCTTAATTCTAGAGCCTTCCCTCTGTTAATTATTTCCTAGCTATCCTGTACATAATTTGTACATATTTGTTTGCTTGTTATTTTCCCCCATTAGATTGTAGGCTCTTTGAGAAAAGCGATTGTTTTTGTATCTTTTTCTTTGTATTCCCAGCACTTGGTACAGCGCTTGGCACATAAGTGCTTAATAAATTCGTATTGACTGATTAACAGATGAGGAAAGAGAGGTTGAGAGAGATGTTAAGTGACTTACCCAGGGTCACACAGCTACTAAGTGTCTCAGGCTGGATTTGAACTTTGGCCTTCCTGACTCTAGGCCCCATGTTCTATCCTCTGTGCCACTTGGCTGCCAAAGCAACCTCTCTGAGTCCCAGATTCTGTAAGATGGGGATGGTGACACCTGCATTTTCCATCTCACTTTGTTGTTAAAAGGAAAATATTTGTAACCCATAAAGTGCTCTATAAATGGGAATTACTATTCCATACACTTAGTCTCCAAAGCAGGGACCTCTTCCACGGACTCAGAACAGCAAGCTTAGGTATTTAAGACAATTAAATCTCAATCCTTTTTTTTTTCTTCTCCCAGCAAGCTCCCTCACATTGAAGAGGACTAAAATTTCATTTTCTTCAGAGGATGTTAATGCAAAACAGCTGAGTAGATTAGCCCTGAATTCCAGCCCTCTACCTCAGCCCTCCCTTTCGAGCTTTTACCTAAACCAAATGATTCTCTTGGAGAGACACCAAAGAATAAATATTTTAGCCTGAGAGGAAAATTTCCTCAGATAGAAAAAGCTGGCGACTGTAATAACAGGGTTCATCACCCCAAATGCTGTCATCTCTCACACACTTGACCTCCTCCCCCCTCCCCTTTTTCTACAAAACATACACAAAGAGTCTTCATCCACCTTCTCCATCACTTGCCGGAGCTGGTCGGGTTCACCATAAATCATCTCATTGGGTTTGCGCTCTAAAGAAATATTGGACATGCTGAGTCATCTAATTGGCCAGAAAAGACTGATTTAGAGATTGCCTTCCCTCCTCAGACAGAGCAGAACCCAGCTGCCCAGCTGAACTGCCTTTCATTTTTATGTTAATCCGGATCTCATCCCCTGAGTCAGACCTAGTCCTACAGCAAGGGATAGGGCTGGACCAGAAAAGTCAACATAAAACTCTTTGGTTGGGAGGAAGGAGGTGTTGAGGAAGTGCCAGGGAGAGAGTTCTCTGTCTGTGATGCTGAATTTGACTTGGACTCTGCTCCAGCCCCTGTCTGTAAAAGAGGGACTAGTGTAAATTGCCCTGAGATCTTCAGCTGAAAGGTCCATTTCATCATAAACTCTGAATCAGACTTCTTATGACACTTGTTTTGGGCTACTCTTTTTTGCACTTACTGCATGGTTTTGGGGGGGTTGTAAATAGAGGTGTGCTAAGGGTAGCTAGGTGGCACAGTGGGGAGAGGGCCAGGTCTGGAGTCAGGAAGACTCATCTTCCTGAGTTCAAATATGGCCACAGACATTTACTAGAGGTGTGTCTCTCAGTCTCCTCAGTACCTCCTGCCTCATCCCCTGCAGGTTTACAAGCTAAACAAAACACTCCAATTTCTCTCCAATTGTTTTTTAAGTCCCTCTAAGAGGCCACTTGTTTGGGGTTAAGTTGCCTGAGGCCTCTCTCAAATACCTGAATGAATCTCTGATGTCATCGATGTGGATGTCCCCTTCTAAAATGAAAATCCCCTCCATTCTTGCTTGTTCATCTCGTGTGACACTTGCCCAGATCCATCCAATTGCTGGAAGGCTTCTCTACTTTCTACTGGTGTCTCGAGAACACTAGGACCATTTGCCTGCCGTTCCTTACCCTTGCCACATGACTACCACGGGGTTATTTGCTGCCATATCTAGGATGGAACGATGGTCAGGAGAAGCCAAGAACTCCCAAAGTGTTACCAGGACAATGGAAGGAAGAGGGGGAAAAATAGTCTCTGTTATATAGTTATCTGTGAAAATAGGGGCTCTTGGGGTTGCCATGGAGAGATGTGAGAGATGGATGTCCGCTGGACAAAATCCCTGCCGTGTCGTCCCCCCGCCCCTCCATCCCCAGGGAGTTTGACCTGACCCTGGAATGAATGGGACCTGACTATGACAAGTTCCCCCTCTCACTTCCTAAGGGTAGAGGGCACAGCAAAGGAGATCGAGGACTCAAGCACTAAGGCACCAGGGATATAGATAGGAAGCTGTACCAGAGACTAAAAGAGACACCCTGGTGAAAAAGGGCGAGACAAGTGAACAGTCACTAGCTCTGCTCTTAGCACTCTGAACAGCTCCAGCAAACCCAGCATCTGCACCATGTTTCTTGTACATGGTTCAATCACACAGCCCTGTCTAGTGGTCAGGGATGTGATGGTAACTGTTTAATAGCAAGTGTGGGAGGGGTGGCTAGATGGCGCAGTGGATAGAGCACAAGTCCTGAAGTTCAGGAGAACCTGAAATCAAATCCAGCCCCAGATACTCACTAGTTGTCACTTAACCGACTGCCTAAAAAAAAAAAAAAGTGGGGGAGGGGTGGTGGTAAAATGAGTGAATGCATGACACATTTTTAAGTTTAATCTGCATCATTAACATTTTCTCCATCACTTTCTTAGTCTAGAACAGGAGTGGGGAACCTTTGGCCTCAAGGTCACATGTGGTCCTCTAGGTCCTCAAGTGTGGCCCTTTGACTGAATCCAAACTTCACAGAACAAATCCCCTTAATGAAAGGATTGGTTCTGTAAAACGTGGACTCAGTCAAAAGGCTGCACTCGAGGACCTAGAAGGGCACACGTGGCCTTGACACCGAAGGTTCCCCACCCCTAGTCTAGACAATCAACACGACAAAAAATCAAACCCTGATTTGTAGTGTTTGCCAATTTCCAAGGTGTAGATGCTGACACTAAAGATTTAACAAATGACTCTCATGAGTGAGTAAGAGCTAACTCCAGCATGCCCCTGCCTGGAGTCCAGCGCTGAGGATCTTCTGGCTGCAGGCCCTCGAGGTAAGTCTGCTCTTCTTGCTTGGGAGAGTGTGCTCTCGCCCCAAGCCTTCATTTCTAAATAGTCTTCTCTCTGTTTACTATTGTCATATAAGTATGATATCTATAGTTAACTATCACAGTATTCATATGTGTACATCAGTGTGTAAATGCAGCAAAAAGAGATAATAGAAGAAAACACCTACAGGAGGCTAAAAACAAACAAACAAAACTAAATTAAAGCCAAAGGCAACCCTCCCCCACAGAAAAAAAGATTTTTAAAAAAATTAAACAGTAAAATTTGAGGAAGAAAGGAACAAAAGTGTATTTTTAATTGTGTATCAAAATTATACGATTGAACAAGCACCAATTCTTCCCAAAAATGGCAAGAAAAGAATTGAACTAAATTCAATTCCAAACTCAAAGAATTTAAGGAAATTGAAATAACATAAAAGAGTAAAACACAAAAAATTAAAATTTTCAGCGTGAGGGTATCTCCAATGTTTGTAGCAGTAATCATGCAAATTCTGCTTAAATAGGAAGAAATAAAATAGTATTCAGACTCTCAAAGCAGAGGGGGGAAAAGTTAAAACATTTTAAAAAAGACTTCAGATAAGCTCTCATTTATAGCTCTACTATATGTAGTAGTATGTGGTAGGCTAGTGAGCAGGAAGCCAGGAAGTTGTCACTTTCACCCCCAAGGCTTGTGTGGGCAGGGATATTCTGCTACCCTTTCCTGGCTGCTCTGTCATGTGCTAATGATGGGTATGACTTTCCAGTTATTTTTTCAGATCCTCTCTTCTGAAAGAGTGATTTTTTTTCTCTTACAAACTGTCCACAGGAAAAGGAAGTAACCAAGGTTCCCATTTTGATACCTGTCCCAGATCATCACAGCTTCCCCCAGCCAAAGCTATTGACCCTTTTGATTAGAAAAATCAAGGTCTGAGTTTCTCTCTATGCTCCAGGAAGTTGTAAAAAAAAAAAAAAGCAATGATTCTCTTGCTGTGGCTACAGCCCCCAGCCAGAGAATTTCTCTGGTGAACTAAATACCACAGTTGTAAAAATTTTGTGTCTTTCCCCTTCAAGTATTACTCTCAGTTCTCAGTGAAGTTTCTGGTCACCATGGTGACCATTAGGTAAGCCTGCCTTAGATTCCCATGTACCCATGCTGACGTGATTATGTCAGTACACATTGTCCTCTTCTGTAGCTTCCTCCTTCGCCCTTCCTTAGTGAGGAGGCTAGCTTGTCAGCCAAAATCTGGCATCCATTTGTTCAACATCCCAGCAAACTCTCTGGGGCCAAAGAGAAAAAATAACTACAGTGATTTTCATCCTGACCAGCAGGCATTTATCTCCAGTGCTCCTATCTCCTTGGCAAGCCCAAGAGGTACTATATCTATATAGGATCATGGGATTTAGAACTGGAAAGGATATGACCTAGTCCAATTCCTTTGTTTTACAGATGAAAAAACTACAACCCAGAGGAACAAAGTGACAAAAGGACTAAGAAAAAATATATGCCATCCTTCCCTACCTTGGAAGGTCCCTTATTAACTGATTGATACAATAAACAATTGAAATTTGGCTACTATTTTATAGTGATAAGGATATAGTGAAATGTAAGAAGTTAAATGTCTAAGTAAATAGAGTAGTTTTGTCTCTCTTCCCTCCCCCACTTCCACAATTAGATTGCAAGCTTTGTGAAAGCAGAAATTGTCATTTATTTAATTTTTATATCCCCCAAATTTAATTATTATATGTTTAATGCATTACTTTTTCCTAATATCCTTCAATTCGTCTTCGTCCTACCACATTGTCCTATAGATCAGCCCTAAATAATGACCAGGAGATACTTGGCATCGTGTACATGGCAGCTTCTCATCTGAGCCCCAATCACTCCTCTTTCGTTACCTGTCCTCCCTCTCCCCATCCCGACCCCTACTCACACTCACTTTCCAGTTGACTCTTAAAAACACAGCCAGGAAAATGGAAGCCCAGGCAAGGAGGAATATCTCTAGCATTTGGCACCTAACTCTCACTTTGGGCAATGTTTGAGGCAGGAAAAAAAGCTACCAGGCCGCTTAACACTGAGAATAAATACTGTAACCTTCAGGTAACACTATAGATAAGGAGGTCTGTTTACCTAAATATTTGACTTTCCCCACATAAATATATCCTTGTCATTACAAATGATGGCTAAATCCCAATTGTTTGCTCTTACATTCCTAATATAATGCCCTAACATTAAGGGCTTTCCAAGTTTATTAATACTAACTTATGCCTTTCCTCAGTCCTTTTCTTCAACCTCTCTGCATCATTGATTCACTCCTGCATATTCTCTTTCCTCCTCCTCTGTAACTGTTCTCCCACAAGCCATAGCATAACAGATCTAAAAACAGAAGGAATCGGGGGCAGCTAGGTGGCACAGTGGATAGAGTACTAGCCCTGCAGTTAGGAGGACCTGAGTTCAAATCTGGCCTCAGACACATAACATTTACCAGCTGTGTGATACTGGGCAAGTCACTTAACCCTAACTGCCTCACAAAAAACAAACAAAAGAAAAAACTATTGAACTAATAAATAAAACTAAGAGCTGATTATGAAAAAAAAAAAGATAGAATCTCAGAGGTTACCTAGTCCAACCTTCTCCCTTTAGAAAACTGAGGCCTAGAGGTGTTGCATGACTTCTCCAGGTCCCTTAGGTATTAAATGCTGAACTAGATCAACACCTAAGTTCTCTGGCTCCAAATTCCACACACTTTCTACTGCACCATGCATCTAATGGCTCGTTCTCAGTTTTCTTCAACGGTACATTTTTCTTGTCCTGTTCTCAAAGTATAGATGTCTTCCAAAATTTACTCCTGTGTTCTCTTCTCCCTATACTCTCTTTCTTGTTATTCCCTCTACCTACTGGGCTTCAATTGAACCTTCTTTCTACCAATGGATCCCAAATCTATTACCTTTGTACCAAAGGAACTTGTGGGTTTCGTTCAAAGGGGCTAGGATTTATCACTCCCTTAGTTCAGCCAGTCAACAAGTATTTTATTAAGTGCTTGCTGTGTGCCAGATACTATGCTAAGCTCTGGGGAAATAAAGAAAATCAGAAACATTGTTCTTGTCCTCAAGGAACTGATGGCCTAATTGGAAGGGGGAGAGAAAACGTTTGAACAGCCGTGTACGTAAGAAGTACCCAGTCTAAGGGAATGGAATGCCTGAGGGAAGGCCCTGGCAGCAAAGGAAAGGCCTCCTGCAGATGATGGAATCTGAGCTAAGTTCTGAAGGAAGCCAGTGGACAGAAGTGAACAGGAAGGGGGGACAATGGGAGATGGACAGTGAAAAAGGCAGAGGAGTGCTATGTTCCAGGAACAGCAAGGAGGCCAGTGGAGCTGGGACATAGAATACAAGTGGAAGAAGCTTGGAAAGGTAGGAAAGGGCTTAGTTGTGAAGGGTAAAGGCCAAGCAGAGCACGTTATATTTGATCTTGGAGATATACGAAAACATTAGAGTTTATTGAATAGGAGATAGGGGGTAATGCAGTCAGACATAAGCTTTAGGAAAACCTATGTGGCAGCTGAGTGGTAGATGGATTAGGGAGGGGAGAGACATGAAGCAGGGAGACCACCCAGAAGGCAGAATCAGAGCTGCAAAGGATCTCAAAGAACATTTAGTCCAACCTCGTCATTTTTTAAAACTTGATCAGAACAGGTAATTGCATATGAAACTATGAGTTTCAATGAGGGTACAAGTTGGGTATATATATATATACATATATATATATATATATACACAAATATATATGTGTATATATATAATATACACATATATATATGTGTATATATATTGGGGTAGCTAGGTGGTGCAGTGGATACAGCTCTGGCCTTGGAATCAGGAAGACCTGAATTCAAATCTGGCCTTAGATGCTTTGTAACCTTGGAAAAGTGACAACCTCTGTTTGCCTCAGTTTCCACATCTGTGAAATTGGGATAATCATTGCACTTACCTCACAGGGCTGTGGTGAGGATCAAATATGATAATAATTGTAAAGCACCTAATATGGCATCCAGTTTACTGGCATAGAGTAAGGCAAAACTGCACATAATGATCATTGTAATTTTGTGTTCATTGGTTGTACATTCACCCTTTTCATTTTCAATATGATAATTTGGTTTTTTTCTTTATTTAAAAAAAAAAGCAAATTAGCCAATGATTTGGGCAGCTAGATGGCACAGTGGATAGAGTACTGGGCCTGGAGTCAGGAAGATGCATCTCTCTGAGTTCAAATTTGGTCTCAGACACTAGCTATGTGACCCTGGGCAGGTCACTTAACCTTCTTTGCCTCAATTTCCTCATCTGTAAAATGGGCTGGAGAAAGAAATAGCAAACCCCTCTAGGATCTTTGACAAGAAAACCCCAAATAGGGTCACAAAGAGCTGAAAGTGACTGAAAAACAGCAGAATGACTGAACAGCCAAGATTTATCTTTTTATTACTTTCAAAAAAAATAAAACCAGCCCCTGGTTTTATTTATTAATAAAGTGTATTTATGTGATTATTTTTCATTTATTTGTTAAGAAATAAAGTTAAATGATTTTTCTTTCAATTTTATTAATCTCTCCTTTGACTTTTAGGATTTCTGTTTTGATGTTTAATTGGGAATTTTAAAATTTGTTCTTTTTGTAGGTTTTTTATATACCCAATTCACTGATACACTGTTTTCTCTTTTATTGATGCATGTGTTTAGAAATATAAATTTTGCCCTAAGTATTGCTTTGGCTGCATTCCACAAACTTTAGTGTGTTATCTTATTGTTGTCATTATCTTTAATGAACTATTGATTGTTTCTATGGTTTGTTCTTTGCCTCAGTCATTCTTTTGGATTAGATTATTTACTTTCCAATTAATTTTTAATCTATGCTTCAAAGATCCTTTACTGAGTGTAATTTTCATTGCATTGTGGGTTTTTATTTAATTTTTAATTTAATTTAAATATTTCTGCTTTTCTGCATTTGTGTGTGAGGTTTTATGCCCTGAAACACGGTCAATTTTGTGAATGTTCTGTGTACAGCTCAGAAAAATGTATGCTTTCTATTCCCCAATATCCTCCAAAGGTTTGTCATGTCTAACTTTTCTAAAATTCTAGTCATTTCTTTAACTTCTTTCTTGTTTATTTTATGGTGAGATTTACCCAGGAACAAGAGAAATAAATTGAGGTCCTCCTCAATAATATAGTTTTACTGTCTATTTCCTCTGTGATTCATTTAACTCTTCCTTCAAGAACAAGGATGCTATGCCATTTGGTGCATATATATTCAGTATTGATATTAATTCATTGTCTGTGGTGCTTTTTAGCAAAATATAATTTTCCTCATTATCTCTTTTAATTAGAACTATATTTGCTTTTGCTTTGTCTAAGATCATGATTGCTACCCCTCCTTTTTTTTTTTTTGCTTCAGATGAAGCATAATAAATTCTATTCCAATCCCTTAATTCTGTGTATGTCTTTCTGTTTCAAGTGTATCTCTTATAAAGAACATATTCTTAGATTCTGGTTTCTAACCCAGTCTGCTATCTTCTTCCATTTTATGAGTGAATTCACCCAATTTACATTCACAGTTATGATTATTGTATATTTCCCTCCATCCTATTCTCTTCATTTATCCTCTTTTTTTACCTTGCTCCCTCCTCAAACATCTGTTTTGCTTCTGACCACTGTCTCCCTTAATCTATACTCCCTGTTATCCACCCCACCCCATATTTCTCTAAGCCTCTTGCCATCCTGTTTCCCTGTTGGATAAAATTAATTTCCATACCCAACTAAGTGAGTATATATATTCTTGTCTCTTTGAATCAGATCAGATAAGAATAAGATTCAAGCGTTGCCCAGTCTTCTCTGCTACTTTCCCTTCCATTGTAAAACCTCTTTTTTACATACCTCTTTTGTATGAGATAATTTCCCCCATTCTTCCTCTCCCTTCCTCCTTTGCCCAGTGTATCCCTCTATCTCACCCTTCCATTCTTCTTTTGAGATCATCCTAACATAATAGACTCACACCCATGATGTCTGTCGAAGTAGACTCTAAATTCTGTAATGATGGCAAAGTTATTAGGAAATATATGGATCATCTTTCCATATAGGAATGTAAACAATTTAACCTTACTAAGTCCCTTGTGATTTCTTACTCATGCTTACCTTTTTATGCTTCTCTTGAGTCAATGTCAAATTTTCTATCTTGCTCTGGTCTTTTCATCAGGAATGCTTGAAAGCCCTTTATTTCACTGAATGTCCATTCCCTACCCTAAAGGATTATACTCAGTTTTGCTGGGTAATTATTGCTTGTAATTCAAGCTTCTTTGTCTTCCAGAATATCATGTTCTAAACCTTCTATTTCTTTATAGTAGCAGCTGCTAAATCTTGCATGATCCTGTATGCTGTTTAATTTTTTTTTTTCTGGCTGCCTTTAGTATTTTTTCCTTGACCTGGGAGCTCTGGAATTCGGTTACAATATTCCTGGGAGTTTTCATTATGGGTTTTTTTTTTCAGGAGGTAATCAATGGATTCTTTGCCTTTTGGTTTCAAGATATTTAGTCAGTATTCCTTTATAATTTCTTGAAATATGATGTCAAGGCTTTTTTTTTTATCATAGCTTTCAGGTATTTCAACGATTCTTAAATTATCTCTCCTCAATATATTTTCTGAGTCATATATTTTTCCTATGAGATATTTCATATTTGCTTCTATTTTTTTTTCAGTCTTTTGACTTTGTTTTATTGTTTCTTGATGTCTCATGGAGGCATTAGCTTCCATTTCAGCAATTCTAATTTTTAAGGAGTTATTTTCTTCAGTGAAGTTTTGTACCTCTTTTACCATTTGCTGATTTTTAAGGAATTATTTTCTTCAGGCTTTTTTTTGTGCTTCTTTTACTAAGCCATTAATTCTCTTTTCATAATTTTCTTGCATTGCTCTAATTTCTTTCCCCAGTTTTTTCTCTACTATTCTTATTTGATTTTTTTTTAAATTGCCCTTTAAAAAAACTTTCTTCAACTCTTCTAGAAATTCTCATTGGGTTTGTGTCCAATCTACATTTTTGTTTGAGGCTATGATTGTTGATGATTTCAAGTCATTGTTTTCTTCTGGGTTTGTGTCTTAAGCTTCCCTAGCACTATAATAATTTTGTAGTTAAGTTCTTTTTTTTTTAATTTGCTCATTTTTTCAGTCTGTTTCTTGACTTTGGACTTCATGTTAGAGTTGGGCTCTGCTTTGAGAGATATCTGGCCTGAACTTCTGTCCTTTTTGAGCTTCTGCTGGTTTCACAGCAGATTCCATAGAATTTTATCCTCCATTCAGCTACCAATGTTATTTTCCTAAAGCCCAGGTTCAATCATATCACACACGCACACACACACACACTCACACACACACCACACACACACACACACACACACACACGCACACACACACATTCAATAAGCTCCTATAGCTCCCTACCATCTCCAAGATCAAATATAAAATTATCTGTTTGGCATTCAAAGTCCTTCATAACCTAACCCCTCCTACCTTTCCGGTCTTTTTATATCATACTCTCTAACATGTATTCTTTAATCCAGTGACACTGGCTTCCTAATTGTTTCATGAACAAGACACTCCATCTTTCAGCTCCATGCATTTTCCTTGGATGCTCCCATGCCTGGAATATTCTCACTCTTCTAATCCATCTACTGATCTCTCTGGCTTCCTCTAAGTACCAACTAAAATCCCTTCTTTTACCAGAAGTCTTCCAAAGCCTTCCTAATTCTGCTGCCTTCCCTCTGTTAATTATTTCCTATTTATTCTGTACATAGCTTGCTTTGTGTATATTTGTTTGCATATGCTCTCCCCCATTAGACTGTAAGCTCCTTGAGGAAAGAAACTGTATTTTGCCCCTTTTCGTATCTCCACTTAGCAAAGTGTCTGGCATATAGTAGGTGTTTAATAATTTATTCATTGATTGTTTCTGTTCATTTTTGAGTTGGATGTCTAGAGTTAGCTCAGTAAACTATCCTATCATCTGCTAAAAAGGGATGTTTCAGACTCACTCATTTCACAGATGAAGAAAATTAAGCAAAGAGAGGATAAGTGACCCAATTCTTTGCCCAAAGTCACACAGTTACCAAGTAGCCGAACCAGGATTTGAATGCAAGTCTTCTGAGTCTTCATTCAATACTCTTTTTGCAGAAAAAAAAAATGCTATTTCTTATTTCAACACAGCAGAAACCTCAGAAAATATATGCGGGGGTTCACCAATTCTTATCTCCTGGAGCCTTTGGAGAACAATGAAGCTAACTGAAAGCTCAGCCCCTCCTCCTCCCAAGGAACAGGGAAAGAGTAGGCTACATCCTCAGTGGGGGTCAGGTGGAGGAGGGAGAGACCAAGGCCAATAGAAGCTTGTGAGAGTAGTATGGAATTGGGAGCTAAGCTGTATTATGAAACCAACATTGTACTCCTACACCAAGAGGAGTCTCTGGGCTTCTGAACTTATCAGGCATCAATCCAAGAGGGCGATTTCATTTTTCTTTCTTGCCTCTCCCCTCTTCCTTGGAGAACCTCTGTCCTAAAACTTATGTAGATTTTTAGGTTTTTGTTTGTATGTTATAACATATCTATCTAGGCAGTATAAGGTAAAACTGTGGTTGACCAATGCATTACTGGTCTGCTTTTTTTTTCTTTTTGGTGAGGCAATCAGGGTTAAGTGACTTGCCTAGTGTCAGTTGTCTGAGGTCGGATTTGAACTCAGGTCCTCCTTATTCCAAGGCTGGAGCTCTATCCACCGCACTGCCTAGATGCCCCTACTGGTCTATTTTTCATTTGTTCAAAGGCAGCTGAGAAAGAGGCTATGCTTGGCAAGGTGAAGAGAGGGAGAGAGAAGGGGGGAAGGAAGAAAAGAGGGAGAGAGGGGGAAGGAAGGATTAAAGAGAAAAAGAGAGAAGGGTAGAGAGAAAGAGAGAGAGAGAGAGAGAGAGAGAGAGAGAGAGAGAGAGAGAGAGAGAGAGAGAGAGAGAGGAGAAAATTCTTTTCTAATTGCTTAGTCTATAATCCAGGGGTTCAATTTGAACAAAATTTATTTTATTGATATATATTATTATGTTTTTGTTATTCAATTCTTTTCAGTCATACCTCATCCTTTATGACCTCATTTGAGGTCTTCTTGGCAAAGATACCAGAGTGGTTTGCCATTTCCTTCAGGGTCACACAGCTAGTCATGTCTGAGGCTAGATTTGAACTCAGGAAGATGAGTCTTCCTGAGTCCAGGCCCTGGTACTCAATCAATTGCACCCCCAACTATCCCTGAAACTCAATTTGTTGCTGTTGCTGTTTAGTCATGTCTGACTCTTCCTGACTCCATTGGGGGTTTTCTTGGCAAAAATACTGGAGTGGTTCATCATTTCCTTCTCCAGCTCATTTTACAAATAAGGACCAAAGGCAAACAGGGTTGAGTGACTTGCCCAGGGTCACACAGCTAAGAAGTATCTATATTATTATAGCTTCTCCAAAAGCGGAAAAGAGGAAGTGAATTCCGACCTGGACACAGAATGATCCAGGCAGTTAGGTGGTGCTGGCATCTGGCATCTCAGGTAATTCTTCCTTTTACCTATTGTTCTATCCTGCCAAAAGTTTAAAAAAGGATAGCCATTACCTGAAGAGCAGGGTCACAACCCAGAGGCAGGGCTGGGAACAAAGGGCATTGGCCACATGAGAGTTGGGGACCAGCCAAGAGAAAGTAGCTAGTTCTTCTTAGCCCAAATACATTCACTGCACACACTATCAGAAGCATAAAACCATCACTACTAGATACAGTACCCCCAATATACAGAGACCAATTCCTCCTCTGCAAGCATTTCACAATCTAACACACAAAAGTTTTATTAAAAAGGAGAAAACAAAGCAGACACCCTTATTGAGCAACCACTAGTCCTAGAGTCATTTAGAATTTCAAATAAGAGATTGCCCCCTGGTAGATTGCACTCACAAGCCCTCTCTTGACTCACTACTCCTGTGGGTTGAAAGAGGGCGGTATTGTTTTTTACTCTCTCCCCAACATATAGGTGTTTCTCTTTGTACTTCCCTAGCACTGTAGCATGACTACCTGGCCACCAGTGTCTCAATGCATCTCTAGA
Source organism: Phascolarctos cinereus (assembly GCF_003287225.1). Taxonomy (NCBI): domain Eukaryota; kingdom Metazoa; phylum Chordata; class Mammalia; order Diprotodontia; family Phascolarctidae; genus Phascolarctos; species Phascolarctos cinereus. Next base: position 61,439,034 of record NW_027556098.1, read on the forward strand.
GTCCTTCAGTGTTTGAATGCTGTCTCCTCTTATAAGATAACAGTAAGCATTCTTCCTTTCTTTATGCCACCATCACTCCTTTCTCTTCAGGTCTGTTATTTCCCTCATCTTCTAACAGTTAACTAGTTTATACTCTGCATTTCTTCAAATGAATACTAATTATTCTTTGCCCTTATTCAAATGGAGGAGGGAGCTGGAATGTGGAAATATCTATGTACCTACTACTTCTATATCCAGTCCTAATCTATTTTTTGAATTTCAGAACCAAATTTCCAGCTGCTGGACAGATACCTCCACTTGGATATCCTCCCATTGTGCTTGGATGGTACATCAGACTCAAAATATACAGAAAAGAATTGGTCATCTTCCCTCCAAAGCTGCTTTTCCTCCGAACTTCCATACTTCTATTGATGAATTAGCATCACAGGTACAGAGGCTCAAATCTCAGTTGCCTTTGACCCTTCCCTTTCCCTCAGTGTCCCTTCTCCCATCCAATATGTTGCCAAGTCTTTTTTTTTATTTTGCCTCCAAAATATTTTGTGTATTTATGCCTGTCTTTCTAATCTGCCCAGTTAATATCCACTTCTCCTCTTGCCAAAGATATTGTAATAGCTTTCTAATATTTCCCTGCCTCCACCCTCTGACTTCTCCAAACCATTATCCACACAGCTGCCAAAGTAATCTTTCATATGCACATCTGGAAGTGGACAGGGTCTTTCAACCACTCCTATTTACCTTCTTCATCCTAATATTGACTCAATGGCTAGATGTATTTGCTGGTATAAACGTTCTTCTGCTCTGGGAAATTGTATCAAATTGTATCTATAATTCTCTGTATAGCTTTTTAGCTCTGAGACTCCAGCCAGAGATGGTACCCTGGCAAAACACTTGAAGGTTAGATCTACTTCTTCCTCTTTCTTGGGGATGCTCCCTCTCAATTGCCTTCTATTTCTAATAAGTACACTCATCCTGTCAAAAGCCTGTTGCCAACACTATAAAAAGGAAGTAAATATTTTAAAACAAAGGAAAATAAATAGACTTTCCTGTGCCCAGAAGGAAAAGGTCAAGCTTCCACAGGGAGCCACAGAGAAGAAAGAAATACAGTATTATAGCTTGGTGTCTAGAGTCTTCAGAGGATTTTGTCAACACAGTCCTAACACCCTTTGAGCCTCATCAGCCCATCCAATCTTGCTGCTGGCATCCTGGCCCCACTCTTTTCTCTTATTCTCTTCTAAACTCTCTACAATCTGGCCTCAACCAAATTTGCTCTCTCCAAAGTTATTGGTGATCTCTTAGTGGCCCAATCTAATGGCCTTTTCTTGGGCCTCATCCTTATGAACCTCAGCACAGTCTTTGACACTGTCAATCACCCTCTTCTCTTTGATGATTGTCCTCTCTCTAGGATTTCATGACACTGTTCTTTTCTAGTTCTCCTCCTAACTATTCATCTCAGTCTCCTTGACTGAATCTTCATCCAGGTGACATCTGATAAACTGCAGGTGTCCCAGAGGCCTCAGTCCTGGATCCTCCTCTCTTTACCTTCTATAGCAGTTTTGGGATAGAGTTCTAGGAAAGAAAGGCATGTTTGTGATAGATCACAAGAGAGCAAGAGCTCTGGTTGCAGTTCTAATTTCACTTGGTCTTGTCATCAGCTCTCATGGGTTCAATGACCACGTATGCTAGTAATTCTCAAATTTAGTTATCCAGCCCTAACCTGTCTACTGGCCTCCAGTCTTGCATCTCCAACTGACTATTGTTCATTTTGAAATGGATGTCCTGTAACAATCTGAAATTCAACATGCCCAAGATTGAACTCTCCCCTCTTCTGAACTTCCCTATTACTGTGCAAAGTATCGCCATATGCCAGCCACCAAGTTCACAACTTAGGGGTCATACAGGATTTCTCTCTCTCTTACTCATACCTAATCTGCTGCCAAGTCCTATCAATTTTACCTTCATAACATCTTTCAAATATGCCCCTTTTCTCCTCTGAAACTGCCACCATCCTGGTACAGGCTGTCATCATCTCACACCTGGACTACTGCAATAATTTCCTGGTTGTTTTGTCTGCAACAAGTCTCTTCATGCTATCCACATCCGAAGAAAGAACTATGGAAGTTGAATTGCTATTTTTTTCTCTTCTGTGGAGTTTTGTTTCCTCTTTCTGATGGTTCCTCCTATTGGTTTTAATTTTTACTTACAACATCACTAATGTGAAAATATGTTTAATAGGAATGTATATGCATAGCCTATATCAGATTGTGCGCCATCTTGGGGAGGGTGGTGGGGAGGAAGGGGGAGAAAAATTTTAAACTCAAAAGCATATGGAAGTGATTATTGATAAATCAAAATAAATTAATAAAATAAAAAAAAAATAAGTCTCTTCATACTCCAGTCCATTCTCCACTCAACTATCCTAAAGCATGGATCTAGCCATGTCACCTTCCTGCTGAATAAACTCTAGTAGCTCATTATCATCTCTAGGATCAAATATAAAATACTCTGTTTAGCCTGCAAAGCCCTTCCTGACCTGGTCCCATCTACCTTTCCAGTCTTCTTACACCTTCTGCCTCCCCAGTGTACTCTGTGATCCAGTGACACTGATCTCTTTGCTGGTCAAACAACTGGTCAAAAAGAGATTATAGGGGACCCTTTGCCAGCACTGGGTGCAACTGGCCATAATTGGCAACTCTATTGCCCGCAGCAGTTTGGGGACAGAGTTCTAGCAAAGAAAGGTACGTTTGTGATAGGTCACAAGACAGCAAGAGCTCTGGTTGCAGCTCTAAGGAGGAGAGGAGTTCTAGGGCTTATGCCTTCAAGGGAGCAGGGGCTGTTCTTGGGTAAAGATCAGAGCACAGATCAGGACAGTAGTGACCACACCTCTCCCCAGATCATACTACCTCAGAAGCACTGAAAACTTGCAGACTCCCAGAACTAGCTCTGAAAGCAGCAACATCCCCAAAAATCTGATGCTTAAGACCGTGCCTCCTTATCCCCAGGTAAGCAGAACCCAACTTTAACATAAAATTCAAAGTAAAAAAAAATAGACTGGAAAATTGAGTAAACAACAACAACAAATAATTTTACCATAAAAAGCTACAAAAGGTGGTAGGGAAGACTAAGATATAAACTCAAAAGGCAACAATGTAAAAAACAGCTACAAGCAAAGCCTCAAAGAAAAATGCTAATTGGACACAAGCCCAACAAGAATTTCTGGAAGAATTAAAGAAAGAAATAAGAGTGGTAGAGGAAAAATTGGGAAAAGAAATAAGAAGGATGCAAGAAAATTATGAAAAGAGAATTAACAACTTGGTAAAAGGGACACAATAAAAATATGGAAGAAAATACCTTAAAAATAGAATTAGCCAAATGGGAAAATAAGTATAAAAGATCTCTGGAGAAAATAATTTCTTAAAAATGAGAATTGGGCAACTGGAAGCTAATGACTCCATGAGACATCAAGAAGCAATAAAACAAAATCAAAAGAATGAAAAAAATTAAATATCAGATAAACAAGTGACCTGGAAAATAGATCGAGGAGACATAATTTAAGCCATGATCAAAACAATAAATAAAGCTATGATTTTTTTTAAAAAGTGCAGACATCATATTTTAAGAAATTATCAGCAAAAATTGCTCCAATATCTTAGATTTTAGGGGGTCAAATAGAAATTGAAAGAATTCATTGATCACCTCCTGCAAAAGATCCCATAATGAAAACTCTCAGAAATATTATAGCCAAATTCCAGAGCTCTGCAGTCAAGGAAAAAATATTATTAGCAATCAGAAAAAAAAAATTCAAATATTGTGAAGACACAATCAGAATCATACACGATTTAGCAGTTTCTACATTGAAGGAGTACAGGACTTGAAATATGATATTCCAGAAGGCAAAGGAATGAGAATTTTTTTTTTATTTTTTGGCTAGGCAATGGGGTTAAGTGACTTGCCCAGGGTCACACAGCTAGTAAGTGTTATGTGTCTGAGGCCAGATTTGAACTCAGGTCCTCCTGAATCCAGGGCCAGTGCTCTATCCACTGCGCCACCTAGCTGCCCCAGGAATGAGAATTATAACCAAGAATAACCTATTCAGCAAAATTGAGTATAGTCCTTAGGTGAAAAAAATGGATATTTAATCAAATAGAGGACTTTCAAACATTCCTGATGAAAAGACCAGAGCTGAATAGAAAATCTGACATTCAAACCCAAGACTCAAGTGAAGAATGTACACATGAAAGAGTAATCATAAGAGATTCAATAAAGTTAAATTTCCCATCTTATATGGGAAGATGATACATTTAACTCCTAAGACCTTTATCATTGTTAGGGCAGTTAGAAGGAGTCTACATAGACTGAGGTCATCAGTGTGAATTGATTATGTTGGGATGATCTCCAAGAAAAAAAAAATGAAAGGGTGAGAAAGAGGTATGCACTGGAAAAAGGGAGAAGACAGGCAGAATGGGGGAATTTTTCTCACATAAAAGAGGCATGCAAGGAAGAGCTTTTATACTGGAGGAGAAAGTGGGAGGGGGAGATATAATGCTTGAACCTCACTCTCATCAGAATTAGTTCAAAAAGAGAAGTACATATATATATACACACATGCACACAGTTAGGTACAGAAATCTATCTTATCCAATAGGGAAATAGGAGGGGGAGGAGATAAGAGAGATGAGGAGGGGGATGATAAAAGGGAGGACGGATTAAGGATAGAAGCAAAACAAACTTTTGAAGAGGAACAAGATAAAAAGGGAGAGAGAAAAGGATAAACAGAAGAAAATAGAATGGAGGAAATATACAGTCAATAATCATAACTGTGAATGCGAATGGGATGAGCTCATCTATAAAACAGAAGCAGATAGCAGAATACATTAGAAACCAGAATCCAGCAATATGTTGTTTACAAGAGACGTATTTGAAATAGACACATACAGAGTTAAAATTAAGGGTCGTATGGGGGGCAGCTAGGTGGCACAGCAGATAGAGCATGGGCCCTGGAGTCAAGAGGACCTGAATTCAAATCCAGCCTCAGACACTTGACACTGATTAGTAGTATGATCCTGGGCAAGTCACTTAACCCCACTGCCTAGCAAAAAAACAAAAACAAAAACAAAAACAAAAAATATTAAAGGCTGGAGCAGAATCTATAACACTTCAGCTGAAATGAAAAAAGGAGAAAAGTCAGGGTTAACAATCATTATCCCGGACAAAGCAAAAGCAAAAATAGACCTAATTAAAAGAGATTATTTGGGAAATTATGTTTTGCCAGAAGATTCCATAGACAATGAAGTAATATCAAAAAATTTTGCAGCAAGTTTCTCTGATAAAGGCCTCATTTCTCAAACATATAGGGAACTGAGTCAAATTTATAAAAATAAGAGCCATTCCCCAATTAATAAGTGGTCAAAGAATATGTTTTCAGAAGAAGAAATCAAAGCTATCTATAGTCATATGAAAAATGCTCTAAATCACACTATTAATTAAAAAAATGCAAATTAAAACAACTCTGAAGTACTACCTCACATATCAGAAATGAAAAGTACTAGAGGGGATGAGGGAAAATAGGTACACTAATGAACTGTTGGTGGAGTTGTGAATTGGTCCAGCCATTATGGTAAATAATTTGGCCCAAAGGGCTATAAAGCTGTGCATATTCTTTGACCCAGCAATACCACTACATGTTCTGTAATCCAAACAGATCAAAGAAAAAGAAAAAGGACCTATATGCACAAAAATATTTATAGCAGCTCTTTTTTTGGTGGCAAAGAATTGGAAATTAAGGGGATGCTTATCAGATGAGGAATATGATTGTGATGGAGTACTATCATGCTGTGGGAAATGATGAGGTGGATGGTTTCAGAAAAAAATATGGAAAGAACTGTATGAACTGAAGCAAAATTGAAGTGAGAAGAACTGGCAGGTCATTGTACACGATAACAGCAATGTTGTAATGATGATCAACTGTGAAAGATTTGGCTTCTCTGATCAATCCAAGACAATTCCAAAGGACTCAGTGATGAAATATACTATCCACTTCCAGAGAAAGAATTGATGAACTCTGAGTGCAAATTTAATTATAATTTTCTCACTTTTTCATGATATGCATAATATGGAAATATGTTTTGCATGATTCCACATGTATAATTTTGTTTGCCTTCTCAGTGGGGGGGGGAGAGAGAATTTGAAACTCAAATTTGAAACTCAATATTTAAAAAGAAAATAGTGTTTTAAATAAATGAATTTTTTAAAGATAATTTTTAAAGCTAGAGAGGATGAGGACAGAAAAAAAATAAGCAAGGCATTGTACTTGCAAGGTGGCCACTAGAAGCCATGGAGAGAGTTATTTCAGCATAATGGTGGGAATGGAAGCCCTATGGCAATGGTTAAAGGCTTGATGGGTGATGAATATCTTGGTATTGTGAGTGTTCACTACTCTTTTCTAGAGTTTGTACTATGAAAAGGAAGAGATGGATGGAGAAGAAACTATAGCTTTGGTGGAGTGGTCCATGGTCAAGAGAAGTTTGTTTTGCTTTGATTTTAGATTAGGAGACATGAGCATGTCTGGACCTGAGAAATCAGTGAGGAAGAAAGCAGGGATTCATGGGACAAGTCATTACAGATACAGAATGCAAGATGGAAATGACTAAATATACCTGTAGGAGGATTAGACTTAAGGGAAAGGCTCTTCCTTTGGGGAGGGACACTGAGAGGTATAGAGGAGGAGAGTTACACGAATCCATGTCAGATGGCCTCAATCTTAGTGAAGTTGGAGGGTGAGCTATCTTCGTTAAGCAGGGAAGTCTGTGGCCAGGGGAGGATGTGACAGGGAACTAGATGTTAAGACTTCACTTAATTCCTTTTCAGAAGGGGATCCACAAAGGTGGAACATTGCATAGATTGTCAGATTCGTTAGTATTGATTGGTGTTGCTGATTTTTCTCTTTTCTTTTTCTTTCTTTTTTTTAATGTTACATGGGATAACTGGGAGATGCTAGGGGAAAAGATATGGGGAAACTTGGGTGATGTAATAACAAAAAGCTATCAATAGTTTTTTTAAGACTTAAACAAAAAGAATGTGAGCTCCTCAAGAGCAGGGACTGTCTTTTACCTTTCTTTAGGACCGAGCACCGTGCCTGGCACATTGTTTTTGTTCAGTTGTGTCCAACTCTCCGTGGGACCATTTGGGGGTTTTCTTGGCAAAAATGCTGGAGTGGTTTGCCATTTTCTTCTCCAGTTCATTTTACAGATGAGAAAACTGAGGTAAACTGGGTGAAGTGACTTGCCCAAGGTCACACAGCTAGTTTAAATGTCTGAAGCCAGATTTGAACTCAGGAAGAAGAATCTTTCTGACTCCAAACTGGGCTCTCTACCCACTGCACCATTTAGCTGCCTTAATGCCTAGCACATAGTAGGCACTTAATTAATGCTAATTGACTCCTTGTGATGGCTATCCACACTTACATTCTCCCAGGTTCACACAGCTTCCCTTTCTTTAGTTCCATTTATATTCTAAACAGCTCATTACGAGCTGGATTCATTAAACTATTTCTCTCTCCCCCTGCCCCCCATAGTATTTTATTTTTTTCCAATTACATGTAAAGATAGTTTTCAACATTCACTTTTACAAGATTTTGAGTTCCAAATGTTTCTCCGTCTCTCCCTTCCCTCCCCAAGACAGCAAGCAATCTGATATAGGTTATACATGTACTATCATATTAATCATATCGAAAGAAGAATCAGAACAAAAGGGAAAAAATAAGAAAAAAACAAAGCAAAAAAAAAGGTGAAAACAGTATGCTTCAATTTATATTCAGACTCCATAGTTCTGTCTCTGGATGTGGAAAGCACTTTCCATCATAAGTCTTTTGGAATTGTCTTGAAATTGTATTGCTGAGAAGAGTTAGGTCTATCACAGTCACTAAACCATTTTAAAGGTCACCTGGAGTCATGGCTTATCATGTTTTGTGCTATGGCATTGCTTTCTTTATGATTCATTCAAGGCATGAATTCACACCTCAAAAAATGAAAACATTTTCTCATCCTTCTCATCCTCTGTCCAGTTTTTGGCACTACTGGTCATTCTGTTGCCATCTTGCACATCCCCTTTCCTTACGTCTCATGATACTAGACTCCTTTGCTGTATTTTCATCCCTCTCCTGCTCCCTAAGTGGATGTGTCCCTAAGTAAGGTTCTCTTGTGGGCTGTCTCTTTTCTCTCTCATGGACATCCACAGATTCAATCACTACCTTTATGCAGTTCACTCCCAATTCTACATATCCATTTCTAATCTCCCTCCCATACTCTGGTCCTCTGTCACCAACTGCCTGTTAGACAACCTGTTGACTGTTCCATAGGCATCTCAAATTCCCCAGGTCTCGCTATCTTTCCATCTAAATTTGCCCCTTCTCCAAACTCCTTGATTTCTGTTACCATGGTCCTCTTAGTGATAAGCTCGGAGACATCCTTGATTCTTTCCCTCTTCTTCATTTCCCAAATCCAAACAGTTGTCAAATCCTGCCAATTTCACCTCCACACTATCTCTTGCTTTTCTCTTTTTCCCTGTCCTCACATTGCCACCATCCTAGTTCAAGGTCCTCATTACCTCTAACTTGGATGGTTTTTTTTTTTTGCTTGAGGCAATCAGAGTTAAGTGACTTGTCCAGGGTCACACAGCTAATAAGTGTCTGAGGCTAGATTTGAACTCCTCCTGATTCCAGGGCCAGTGCTCTACACACTGTACCACCTGGCTGTCCCTTAACCTTGGACTGTTGTAATGACCTTCTTCTGGCCGTTCCTCCTGCCTCCAGTCTCTCTCCTTTCCAATCCATCCTTCTTATGAACCCAAAATCATTTTCCTGAGTTACGTCTACTTATGTCACTCCCCTTGTCAAAATATTCTGTGCCTCCCTGTTGATTAGGATAAGATACAAATTCCTCAATCTAATGAAGCAATAGTGGAATGGGGGAGCAGGCTAGATTATTCAGCCTCTCTTTTTCATCCCTCCATTCTTCTTCAGACTGATTGCCTAGATGTGTATCCCACATAAACATTCTTTCTCAGGTCTGGGAAGTTTTAACAAAAGGATCTATAATTCTCTCTAATTTTTAGCTATAAGCCCCTAGGCAAAGACAGTGCTCTGGCATAACACCCAAGCACTAAATCTAGTTCTCTCTCTTCTCCTGGGATCCTATACCTCAATTCCCTCCTCCCAATTGTATTCCCAATAAGCACACCCAGACTAGAAAATGGCTGTGTTTAGCACTGTTTATGAAGACAAAGTAAATATTTAAAACAAAGAATGGTAAACAGACTTTACCCATGCTCAGAAAGAAAAGACATCAGGCTCCCATGAAGGAGTCTGAGGGGGAAAAGGAAATGATGAATTACTCACTGCCTGGGGCTCTATAGTCCAGAAGGGTTCCAAAAACACAGAATTTATATAGACTTACATTCTGCCGCATATGACCTCACTCCTGTTGTCCTGACCCCACTCTCCTTGATGTTTGCATCCACTTTCCTAGTCCCACATGGCCTCTTGCAGCATCCCCTTCTGCATTCCTGTTATATCCTCTACCCGTCTCAATGAGAGATGAGCTCAAGTCTGGCTCCTGTTGAGACTCACCCCAACCCACTAACTGTCCCACTGTCTTTTAAGGGTCACCTGGGAGTGTGGCCAATCACTTTGACTAATGATGTTGCTCCCTTTCTAACTCACTCTAGGTTTTTGTTTGTCTTTTCTAAAAAGAGTGCTGGGTATGGCTTTATTTTCATAATTAGTTTTAATATCCTGTTACAGGTCCTTATTTTCCATGATTAGGAAGTCAACTGTCATCCATCAGCATTCTCTTCTTTCAATATGGCACCAGATCACCTTTCCAATCTTATTCAGTCCCTTTCACATACTCTATATTACCACCAAATTGGCCTACTTCCCGTTTTCTGGACTTGATATTTTATCACCAGTCTCTGTTCCTGGAATGCACTCCCTTGTGATGTCAGCATCTCAAAATCCTTATGTTTTTTCAAGGCTGCCTCAGGTGCCTGGAAGTCTCCTCTGATCTTCCATGGTTGTTAGTGCTATCTTCTTCCCCCAATTACCCTGTATTTACTTATCTTATAGATAACGTGCCTCTCTTCCCCCAATGCAATTTATAAGCTCCTTGAGAGCCAAGACTATTTAATTTTTTAACTAGAATCAGCATAGATACCCCTCACTTAGGGAATGGCTATGTAAATGGTGGTGCATGAAGGTAATGGAATATTCCTGCCCCAAAAGAAATGATGAATATGAAGGATGCAGTGAAACATGGAAATTCATATGGAAACTTATGCGAAGTTAAACAAACAGAACAAGAAAAACAGTATACACAGTAATAATAACAATGGAACTGGAAAGGACATTCACAACAAAAGAAGCTAAATACTGTGTAATTATAATAACCAAGCTTGGATCTGAAGAAGAGACGAGGAAATTTACTTCCTAGACTCTATTGTAGAAATGAGGGAATATGAGTATACTGGCCAACTTGGTAGATACATTGGTTAATTCTGTTTAACTGTTTTTTTCTTATTCTTTGCTATAGTACATGCCTCTCTAGCTTGTCATTGTTCGTCCTTCATTATTGAAGAGGACCAATGACATTATGAAGATGATATCTTTACTGGCACAACAATTGGGTAGGAGTGGGACAGAGGTGTGCAAAGTTGTCAGCCTTTCTGGGTAGGGAATGGGGCAGGGATATATACAGAGGTGGGCTGGCAAGTATTTAACAAGTGGCTATCTCCCCCAAAATGTGTCCACAACAGTTTTTGAATTCAATTTACATTATTAAAATTTTCTCCATCACTTTCTGAAGTCTAGAAATCAAGCCCTGACTTGCAAGTGTTTGTCAATTTTTAAGTAAATGTTTACAATGGAAATTTAACAATCAGCTGCCTATAAGAGCTGACTCTAGCATGCCCCTGGATATATGAGGAAATTAAGATATGGAAAAACCAAGGACATCATGAAAAGATCTGGATCAGAGTCTAGCACATGGTCTTTTATGCTAAATCAATAAGATTTTACTTTAATATTTTGATGAAGAAGGGGCCAGGAAGGTGGTGAGTTCAGAGCTGAAAGAATCCAATGTGGACTGGTTATTCAGAGGCACCAATTCACTTGACTTCAATTCAACAAGCACTTATCTAATAATGAACACATAGAAGAAGAAAAGAAGCAAGCTGGTACATGGGAGAGTAAAGTGGCCTCAGGACCAGAAGGATGTGGCTTCAAGTTCCATTTCTGATCCATAATGGCAGATATAGAAATATATATATATATATATATATATATATATATATATATACACATATGTATACATGTATATATGTGTGTAGATAAATATCTAGATATAGTAAATATATCGATAAAGAGATCTATCGATACAGATTAGATATAGGTATATCTAGATATAGCACAAAATTTATGAATTTACAATCTAATAAGAGAGCTCACAGTCTGCACTTAGAATCATGCATATGAAAGAACATGTGTTTTAGTCCATGAAATATTCTCCATCCTTCACAGAATCATTGGCTTAGTTCTGGGAGGGACTTTGTAGGCCTTGGCCTATTTCAATATTCCTCCTAGTGGCTCACGCTCAACTCAACACCCGTTTTCTTGGGCAAACTTTTTTAGATCATGAACCCCATGAGGAAGAAATATTGAGCATGCATACTCAATGTATTTATTTTGTAATAAATTATACATGTGTTACTTTATTAACATATTCCATACATTAGAAATCATATGCAGAAACAGAAATAAAAAGGAGATAAAGATTAAATAAGTGATATTTTAAAATTTATTTTACTTATTAACAGTACCTAATCCCTTTTTGCTCTTGCTAAACTTATTATTAATTATTAATATTTTAGTGAGAGCAATGTGATTGAATATGTTTCATTACTTTAAAAAATGGTGTTTTAACATATAACTCGAGGCTCAAGCCAGTCATTTATGTAAGATCTTCCTTATTGGTGGAGAGAATAATCTATATGTGTGCTTGAGAGGCAGAGTTGGTAAGAGCTTGGGAGAGGGAAGATTTGGGTCTTCAGGCTTCTAGAGTTTTTCCTTTCTGAGACATGCCATCCTCCAATTCTGGGCATTTTCCCTGACTATCTTTCATGTTCTCTCTCCTTATTTCTAACCCCTCTTCTTCCCTGGCTTCCTTCAGGTCTCAGCTAAAATCTTACCTTCTGCAAGAAACCTTTCCTGGTCCCCATCGTATGCTAGTGCCTTCCCTTTGAGAAGACCTCCAATTATCCTTTATTCATCTCATGTAGCAGGGCTTTGGCATATGTCCTTCATATGTTACATTGAGATACTGTACCATGGATAAATGTTTATCTTCAGGACCAGGTAGGGTATCGACAATGAAGCAGTTGATCTCTCTTCAATCCACATCATGACATATTTTCTCAATTACACCATTTTGAAGGTCCCCACCAGGCAACATGATTGTTTGCTGTTGTCCATCCTTCATTCTTGAAGAAGACCAATGACAACAGGAGGGTGATGTCTTTGCTTGCAAGTGAATTGGGTTTAAATGAGGCATGGCTGTGCAAAGGCATCAGCCTCACTTTCTCCTCCAGAGCCATCTGTGTCCGGCAGCAAGCTACAGGTCAGGATGACTAGCGATGCTTCCAGACTATGAAGCAGGGAGCCTACTGACACCACACCAAAATTTGCTTCAATGTACACTGGAGAAGATCCAGAATCACTCTGATGAAACTCTTCTCCCTCTAATCCCATCATCTTGAGAGTTTATGATCCTCACATACCAACATCCAGCAAAGAAACCTGTTTACTTTCTTCTTATGCTGTATCATGAGTAAAATGAGCAATGAAGGTACTTTCAACAACATTATCATTCCCAGATAAGATGAACATTTTGTATTTCACAGTTCTCATTTTTAAAAATTTCCTAGATTGCAAGGTAGGAGGCACACAAACTGCTGGATGGGGCACTGTTGGTCCCAGGATGGTCCTATGACAATTATCTTATTTGACTACCTTCTTACCTTCTACAAACAGGTTTTGAAGCTCTCCTGGTCAGCAGGACAAGAAAATTGTCAGAGACACTAAAAACTTCCATCAAGAAAAGAAAGAAAGAACTGATCATTGTCATGGAATTAAACATATTAGAAAAGAAAAAAAAAACAGAGATAAAAATAAAGATTCCTCTCAGGAAAGAAAATATTTGGATCTCCACTGTGGTAGCAGCTATATTAATTTTGTATGGGCAGAAAGTGGGTATTTTGTGGACCTACACTGAGAATAGAGCCCCCTATACTCATGGACCACTGAGGGAGGGGTCATGTTTTTACTGTTTATGTTGGCTGCTTCCAGAGCCTCTCCTCCCTTCTGTCTCTTTCACACCATTCTCTCTTGTTCTTCCTCCCCCTTTTCCTATGGATACTCTCATCTGCCATTCTACATAATGGGCAGTGGTTCTAATAAGAAGGGGACTAAGGCGGTGGAAAGCCATGTAACTTGTTTTTCTTGCCTCTTAAAGCTTGTGTCCTAGCCTGTGGGGAAAGTGTTTCAAAGGTTATTCCTGACTTCCAGCTGCCAGTAGGTCACCATCTTGAATTCCTGCCCTGGTGACTTTGAAGGCATAGGAAACAGACAACCTGAATATTTCAGTCACACACTAATGAGCATGTTGGAGATGTTGGGACCAGAAGGAATCTGAGAGAAGCCAACTTGCAGCTTTCCTATTACATGCACACATTGACTTCAACCTAACCTGCTAATGTTTCCATCTGAACCCTACCTACTCAGTGACTTGTGCTCTGAGCATGGAGAAACTATGAAACAACTAGTATATCTCTTAACTGACAGAGAAGCTAAAAGTTGCTCATCACCTAATTACAATTTAAGCTCAGAATAACATTGATAGAAATGTGACTATATCAAGCCCAAGTTCAATGTCAATACTTTCAACAAGGTGATAGAGTTCTGTTGGAAAATATCAGTGTTCACAGGATCCACAAGTTAGCATTTTGATGGAAAAACTAAATAGTTGTGGAGCAATTGGGCTACTTGTCTATTTACAATATAGCCCCACAGACTGGAGGGGGCCCTGGAAAGACAATTCATTGCAATCACTTATTGCCAATTGAAGGGTTAGCCAAATTCCCATATTGGCAAGTTGAAACTAATGGATGCTCATCAGAGAGACACTAAGTGAAAGAGACTGCCTGCCAGTCATGCAAAGACTGTCTGACCCAGACAGTGGCTCAAAAAAAGCCATTTCGAGGGAAGAAGACTATCTGTACTGTATCCTAACAACCGGCTCCAATAATAGAAGAGGTCTAAACCCAAAGGCAGCACATTTTCTGCTTACTGCTTCAGTCATCGTGACTCCTAGGGTACAGACTCTGTTATTACCCTGCAGAATATAGCTCTGCTAAGCAGCCTGAGTCCTCTACAAACTCATGTTTAGGGAGGCAGGACTGTGGTTCTGATGAAGATAACAAAGTAGCCCATACCATCAGGCTGAACAGGTTTAGGGAGAGAGAGGTCAGCAAAGACCGACTGCTCAGTGACCAGACTAATGATGGACCAGGTGACATGGTCAAAATGGTCTCTCTACCTCAAGGCTCACCACTGCCATCAAATAATTATCCTTAAGCACAGATGACCACATAACTTCTGTATTCAACTCCCCTGGCTTCCTATTACTTCATCATTTGGCTTTTTGTTTGTTTGTTTTTCTGTTTTTGGAAGCCATCTGAGACTGAATTTGAACTCTTAACTCCAGGGTTGGTGCTCTGTCCATTGAGTCACTTAGCTGCCCCCCCCCCCCCACCATTTAGCTTTTGAAGCCCTTTGCAACCTGGCCCCAATCTATCTTTCCAGCCTCATTGGATACTACTCCCTTTACTATATTCTATGATTCAAAGGACAGCCAAACTGTCTCCCTCTCAGTACCTCCCACATGACACCCTATATCCCATCTCCCAGCATTTGAATTGGCCATCCTTCATCCCTGGAATGCAATCCCTTCTGGCCTTTGCCTCCCAGAATCTTCCTCTTCCTTTAAGATGCATCTCTAGTATCATCTTCTTCATGAAGATTTTCCTGATTTCCCTAACTACTAGTGCCTTCCCTTCCAAACCACCTTGCATTTAACTACTTTAATTTTATGTTGTATATGACGTTCATCGCAGGTAGGGATTGTTTCGTTCTTTGTCCTTGTATTCCCAGTGCCTAGCACAATGACTGGCATATAGTAGATACTTAATAAATATTTTCTGATTAATTGACTGATTACACATATAGCCAGATGACAATGCCAATTTAACCCATGTAATGTGGGGCAGCTAGGTGGTACAGTGGTTAGAGCGTCAGGCCGGGAGTCAGGAAGAGTTCACCTCGAGCCCCAGATGCTAGCTGTGTGACCCTGGGCAAGTCATCTAACTTTGCTTGCCTCAGTTTCCTCATCTGTAAAATGAGCTGGGGAAGGAAATGTCAAACCCTTCCAGTATCTTTGCCCAGAAAACCTCAAATGGGGTCACAAAGAATCAGACAGAACTGAACAACAACAAAATGGGTCTTGCATGTAATTACACATTGACACATGTATTAATTACATGTTAAGTATGTCTCTTTTATTATGACTGTTACTAATATTATTTTTGTTGTTATTTTCTCCCTGGATCTTCATTTGTTTGGTATCAGTTTCATTTATGTTTCGTAAAGATATTAGTTCGTTAACAAGGCTGAGTTTTTCTATGAGCCATGTGCACGTAGTTTTGCTGCTTTCTGCACTTGGTTATTTATAGGCCTCCTGGTTTTATTCCTGCTTAATTTTGCTTGCTGTTATGCACATTTGCTTGTATTGTATGGATATGCATGAAGTCCTATGTCATATGCATGTGATATATTCTGCATGTGCTTTAGGCCTGTAGTGACTGAAGCAGCCTGTCAAATGATGCTTTACATTGTGCTCTGTCTCTTGCACGTATTGATGATGTATATTTGCTATGAATAGTACCCTAAGGTGATTACCTGGGATGCTGGGTTAATCATCCTTGTACTGCTCAGTGCTGATATGTATATTGATGCTGCAGTATATAATTTCAGGTGCCACGTGGACTGTAGCAATTTTGCAAGAGACTGCAAAATTCCAAACCCTAGGGAGGAATATAACAGGCTGTTCAGACAGGTTACAGACTGGCTGCTTTGCAGGTATAGTAAAGGTCTGGCCTTCACTGAGGATCCTCTGCTTTGTAGTCTTTCATGGTCTGGGAAGAGATAAGATCTAGTGCATGGTTTGGGCTGGACTGGGAGAGGTTATGGTTTCCTAGACAGTTGGAATGAGTCTGTAACAGGAATGGAGAGAAAGAGGGAGAGAAAGTGGGGGAGGAAGGGGAGTGAGAGAGAGGGAGACAGAAAGGGGAGGAAGGACGAGAGAGAGAAAGAGGGAGAGAAAGGGGGATGAGAGAGAGGGAGAGAGAAAAGGGAGGAAGGGGGAAAGAGAAAGAGGGAGGGAGGAAGGGAGGAAAGGGAGGGTGTGGAGGGAGAGAGAGAAAGAAAAGCAAGACCAAGATGGTGATCACAATGGACGATCAAAGGAGAGGGGAAAACTCAGGTTTGGCAGTGAGAGAAGCACAACTGAGGGAGGCCATCGGAGAGTGACCATCCTTTTAAGAACTGTGGGAAAGCAATAAATGGTTTAAGTCCTGACCCTGAGCCCTCCTCCCCTCCCTGCCCTTTGTGCTTTTTCTACCAACAGGCATTGCAAAAATATTTTTTCTTTCCATTTCCTTAAATTGTTTCTTTATCCTGATTTGCTTTCTTTTTACATAAAGCCAATGTTCAATGACAAAAACTGTGTACTGCATTACTGGCTTCATCCAGAGAGAGCATTTGGAGGATAGCAGTTTCTATTTGAATATATGGAATTTAACAAGTTGGGGATCCCCATTTTCAGCATGATGACCAAAGGTCACCTGGATGCTCAGAGTTTTATCATTTTATTAATAATGTGCGATATTAAGTTCTCAACAACAACAATAAGCAGGGGAAAAGGAGAACCATGTGAACCTGAGGAACATTGCCCTAGACTAAAAATTCATGAGCTAATCTCTTTATTTCCAGCAGGCTGGGTTGCTTTAACCCTCAACTGCTTCCTCCAGCAAAAAGCTAGAGGAATAAGGGTGTGACCAGAGATAACAAAACTCCCTAAATCCCAACCCTGGGGGTGGAGATGACAGATGTGGTTTGGAAGATTCTGGGATATCCCTTTCTGTTGGGAAAAAAAAAGTCTTCCCTAGTCAAACTCCACCTCTCCTATCCATCCTTTCATTTCAGAAAGAATAATCTTTCTTCTGTGTAGTGGAAATCTGTCATTCCTCTTCTCAAAAATTTTCTGTAATTGCCTATTATGAGTAAAAGTCGCACTGCCATAAGAATCAGAAAGTTGGAAGGCAGCCCAATGTTATTGTTCAGTCATTTCAGTCGTGTCTGACTCTTTGTGACCCCATTTGGGGTTTTCTTGGCAAAGATACTGGAGTGGTTTGCCATTTCCTTCTCTAGCTCATTTTACAGATGAGGAAATTGAGGCAAACAGGGTGAAGTGACTTGCCCAGGGTCACACGGCTAGAAAGTGTCTGAGGACAGATTTGAACTCAGGAAGATGAGTCTTCCTGACTCCATGCCCAGCCCTCCCTGCACTATAACATCGTCTAGCTGCCCCTATAGTCCAATACATGAAAGGATTTCCCAGTAGAACACATCTAATAAATGGTTGTCCAGCCTCTGCTTGAAGAAAAGAAACTCCACCACCTTTCATGGCAGCCCATTCCACTTTTGGACAGCTCTAGTGGTTAAGATAATTTTTTGGTTTTGTCTTTTTAATTTTTTTCCCCCTGACATTAAGCTCTGATTGTTCTCTTTGTAACCTCTACCCATTTCTTCTGATTCAGCCTTTTGGGGCCAAACATAGCAAGTATAATCCCTCTCTTACCTTCAAATACTTGAACACAGCTCTCATGTCACTCTGAGTCTACTTTTCTCCCTGGCTAAATCTGCTCAGATCCTTCGACCCACTCTCATATGTCATGGACTCAAGACTCTACCGCTCTACTTGTGCTTCTCTGGACACTCTCCAGCTCATCAGTATTTATCATTGGGGTTTTCTTTTACTTTTTTCTTTTGACAATTTTGGGGAAGCAAAGGGGAAAAGGAATAAAAATGCACTTAAAAAGTAATGAATTAAAAAAGAAAAATCTAGGTAAATTATATCCATGGCATTCCCCTCATCTGGTAGTTTAGTGATCCTGTCAAAAAAGGGAAATGAAGTTGATCTGGTATGACCTACTCTTGATGAAGTCACGCTGGTTCTTTTCAATCAATACTTCTTATTCTAGATATTTGGCAGCCAACTCTTTAATGATCCATTCAAGAAATTTTCCCTGGAATCAAAGTCAAGTTCATTGCCCTGTAGTTTGCAAGCTCTGCTTCCTTTCCCTTTCTTTTTTTTTAAAATTAGGACATTTCCCCTTCTCCAATCTTGCAGGGCCTCTCCTGTTTTCCGTGATCTTTCAAAGATCACTGACCACGGCTCAGCAATCCCATCTACTAGTTCTTTCAGGACCCAAAGGTATAGTTCATCTAGGCCAAGTGACTTGCATTTATCAAGGGTAGTTTGGTATATCTTTGTTAAGTGTACTGTATCTCTGGCCAGGAATCTGTCCACCTTATATCATAAACCATAATCTAGACATTCAAATCCCATTTTCAGACACTACCTTCTTACCCAGCTCTTCATTTCCCAAATGATTTTTTTAGAGGCAAATGGGGTTAAGTGACTTGCCCAGAGTCACAAAGCTAATTAAGTATCTCAGGTGGGACCTGAACTCAGGTCCTCCAGACTCCAGGGCCAGTGCTCCATCCACTGTGGCACCTAGCTGCCCCCAAATGATTTTTTTTCTGCATCCTTTGCCTTTAGTAGGCAACAGTGAGGAAAACACAATCTGACCTAATTAATCATTAATCCAGTTTCTTGCCCAAGACTTCATAAATATTTGCCAATACATTCTAGGTTCCTCCTGGAACCTGGTCATTTGTGTCCATATGAATCAGCAATGGATAGTTGTCATCCTTTTTGAGAAGTCTTGGGAGATTCTCAGTTTCATATTGGATGCATGCCCTAGGAAAACAACAGGTCTCTGTTGTTCTTAAGTTGACAGACAAGCTGCCTCAGTACTCCTCAGTAGGGAATCACCAACTATTACTACTCTCCTCTTCTTCCTCAGCCCCTTAGCTCATGGTCTGTCACTTGACCATTTCTACAGCTCTACTATATTATTCCTGCAGCACTAGAATTCTTTTTAGTGCATACTGCTCTCTCCTCTTCAAGAAGAGCTTAAAGTCTGGTTTTTTTGAATTTCTAATTGTTCAGCTCTCTTTTTCTGTCCACTTCTCCTCTGCACTCCCCTCCTCTGCCTCAGATCCCTTTCTTTCACTGTGAAGTCTTATTTTTGTTTCATTTCCCTTAACCACCTGAAGGGTGGAGAGGAATTATTTGAATCCCTTTACTTTTTCTCCAGAGGGCAGCTAGGTGGCACAGTGGATAGCATACCAGGCCTGAAATCAGGAAGACAGTCTCAGACACTTACTGGCTATGTGATCCTGGGCAAGTCACTTAACCCTGTTTGTTTCATCATCATTAAAATGAGTTGGAAAAGGAAATGGCAAACCACTCCAGTATCTGTGCCAAGAAAACCCCAAATGGGGTCACAAAAAGTTGGACACAATTAAACGACTAAACAACAACACTTGGTCCAGTATAAGTAGCTGGCCACGGCCAAGATTCACATTACACCCCTGGCCATGTCCTCAGCCCTGCAGCTGAATGTGTACCATCTCCCTCCACACCCAGCTACTCACCAACCCACACACTTTCTGGAAACCATAATAAAATCAATCAAATTGCTTCTAGAAAGAGTAGGTCAATCTACTGCTCCATTCACCGTTCCTGTGACTTTCCAAACCAAAACACCCTTCTCGGACCACACTCCACTGTATTCATTGTCTCTTTGAGGGCACAGACATTTATTTTTGTATTAGTGTCCCCAGAGCTTAGCATAATGCTTGGCACACAGTAAGCACTCCATAAATGCTTTCTCATTAATTCATTCTTTATTCATGTATTCTCTCTATACTCTCTTAGTGACCTCATCTGTGATTCAGTTATCATCTCTATAAAAGATAGCTCCCAAATCTATATATCCAACCCTAATTTCTCTCCTGAATTGTAATCTGGTATCACTATCCAGCTGCTGAACACTTCTAAGTGGAGATATGCATATATAAACTTTCTTTCAAAGTTCATTCATTCCCTCCTTCTAAGTACTTGAGTTTCTATTTAAAATTACCTTGTATATATTTTGTAGCTACGGTATATGTGATTATGTGTGCATGTATCCTCTTCCCTGACACAAAGCAAGCTCCCTGAGGGCAGAGTCTGTCTCATTTTTGCCTTTAGAGCTCTATCACCCAGCCCAGTGTCTGGCTTACAGTAGGCAGTAAATAATTATTATTTACAGTAATGATAGTTGGCATAGTTAGCAAAGTGCTCTACATATATTAATTTCTTTTGATCTCCTTCTAAACAGGGAGGGTGCATTTGTTCTTTGCCAATGAAGATCCTAGTCCAATCACCAGAGCTCCTGTGAGGACCTTGAGAATTTGCCCAAACTGGGCATGGGTGACTGAGATATGACCGTAGGATTACAGGATCATAGGTATAAAGCTGCAAGGGGCTTTAGAGGCCTCATCGAGGGCAGCTGATGCCACAGTGGATACAGTGCTGAACCTGACATCTCGAAGACCTGAATTCAAATTTGACCTCAGACTCTTTCTAGTGGTATGATCCTGGGCAATTCACTGAACCTCTGTCTCATTTTCCTTGTTCATAAAATGGGGATAATAATAGCACCCACCTCCCAGGGTTCCTGTGAAGATTAAATGAGTAACAATTGTAAAGTGCTTTGCAAACTTTAAAGCACCCTGTATTGCTGAGGCAGAGGAAAGTTAAGTAACTTTTCAGGGTCATACAGCTAGTTAGTGCTTCGGGCAGGATTCTAGATAGACAATTAACTGTGCTGGTCTGAAGCCCATTCATTGTTTTACATAGGCTGTCCATCTTTTTGCTCGGTTTGATTTAATCACCTTATCCTTATTGGCTTTCCACTCTAAATTCTTGGATGTCATGAATGTGAGTACTCCCTTCACCAACACAGATTGCAATCCTTTTGTACTTGACAACTTTCAATTCTGTTCATTTCAAGAAATATTTACTAAAGCACTTACTAACCTCAAGGCACGGTGTTAGCTTTGAGTTCCTGCCCTCTAGGAACTTATCTTCCTCAAAGGGAGAGAGGGTGGGGGTGGTAGAGAGAACGGCGCTTGCATTTCTAAGCGGTCTTCATGAATGACTAGTCCTTTGGAGCTTTTCCAAACTGTCTAGGCCGGTCCTGGGATAACAGGCAGTCACCAGCCCATACTCAAAGCCTTTCTGTATCTTCCTTAATCAGCGGTAATGGATGGGCCCCAGAATCCCCTCTCCGTCACAACCAGTGGCCATTAGTGTCTGACCAGGATCTAGCACCTAAGGTGGCCGACTAATTGGCAGTTGGGGAGAGAACCTGGAATTCTGAATCCGGCCGCTCCCTGAGACAAGAGGAGGCTGCAGCAGCGGGTTCGCAACGCGCAGGAACAACCTGGTGCAGATGCCGGCAGGGCTTTCATTAGAGGCAGGCAGCGAAAAAAACATGCCTGAAAGTGGAGGAGCATCGAGCCAATGAAGCTGTTTTCAAGGTGTGCTTGGGAAGCAAAGGGAGCTACAATGAGGCGGGAGGAGGCTTCGGGAGCAGAAGACTGGGTGCGGGGCTCAGCGTGGAGGAAGCACTTAACACAGTCTCTTGGCCCCAGCATTTATGATGATTAAAATCAGCAGAAAGGGCTCCTACAGCGTTTGTGGCTGAGAGGCTTTTTCCTCCCCCTCCAACGCTGGTTCCATTCCCGGTAGCCAGCTCTTCCTCCGCCTAGGAATACTCATCATTACGAGCTAAGCTGCAGTCGTGCTGAAGGCCTCCTCAAAGCTAGGCTTTTGATAACGCTGGTTTGAGTCACTGCTGAATGGAGCTTGGATGCTCTAATTTAACCCCCCCAATCAGTGGAAGCCAGAGCTATTGTTGCCCATCAAAGGAGCTCGGCTTTCGGCTACAGGGCACAGTTCTGTGTTTCAACCCATTTAAAAAGACCTCAGGGCAGGAGGTTTCCTCCTGAATTTTCCCTGTTAACGACTGGTGTAGAGTGGAAAGAGCATTGAATTTGGAGTTACAAGGACCTTAGTTTCTGGTTCAGCGATCTTCCAGGAACTGTGACCTTGGGCAAGTCACTTCCCTGGGCAGTTACTTCATGTGTAAAGTGAGGCATTTGAATGTGATCTCTCAGGTCCCTTCTGCATCCAATAAGCTATGATTCTGTGATCTGTGAGCTGTGATCCAGACTCCTCATTCCTGAATCTAGGGGATAAGTAAAAGCACATATTTTTAAAAGCTCAAGCATTTATTGAAAGCCTAAGTCTGCAAGGTTGTCTTGCAGACTAGACATCCTAAACTCAGTATGTCCAAGACTGAACTCATCTTTGACCCTAAACCCTCCCACTTCTAAGTTTCTCTATTGCTGTTTGAGGATACCACCAACCTCCCAGTCACCCACACTGTCAGCCTCTACTCCTCACTCTGTCTTCCCTCCCATATCCAATGTTACTGTTGATTTTATCCTTTTGCCATCATAACATCTCTCTTATACCTCTTTTTCTCTCCTCTGATTACTACCCCCTTCCTGGTCCAGAGCCTTATCACCAAAACCTGGGCTATTGCAACAGTCTGCAGTTGGTCACTCTGCCTCAAATCTATCCTTATTACAATTCATTCTCCACTCAGTTATCAAAGTGATCTTCCTAAAGTGCAGATCTGACCATGTTGTTGTTGTTGTTCATCCTTCGTTCTCAAAGAGGACAGTGGCATGAGGAGGTGATGTCAAGACTTGCAAGTGAATTAGATTTAAGTGAGGTGGTGTTGTGTAAAGTTACCAGCCTCACTTTCTCCTCAGGGGCCAGTGGCCAGATATAGATCAGGATGACTGGAGATGGCCCCATGTCACATACTCCTGTCATGGTCTGAGAGGTTGAGAACCCCTCAAAGACAGGATGGGGTTGTCTGGAATGAATTCACAGACTCAAGCATTCTTTAAGTCAAGGTGGCAAAGATTTATTGTTATGCTTTTCAGTGGGCAAGGATTCTTAAGGAAGCTGTGAGAAACTTTGGATGGAGCTAGGGTTTATATTGAAAAGGGCATGGGAAAGGAATGCCAGGGATACCAATTAGGTAATCCAAAGGTCCAGGTGTCTTTGGGAGCTATGGATGGGAAAGTACAGGGAGTATACCAGACAGGTATAGCTCTTGGGAGCCTGGCAGGAGGAAGAGTCCTTGGGCCAGCCAAGGACAAAACTCCTTGGGCTGGGTAAGGCACCCCTCTCTGTCTTGATAAGAGAGTGCTCTGCAACAAGGGAAAGCTTTCTCACAAGACAGGAGTTTGCTAAGGAATTGGGAGGCTTCCAGAGACATGATCTGAGGGCTGGGGCCTGAGCAGCCCAGCACTCTCTCACCCAGCTTTGTGTAGCTGCACCAGGGAGAGAGATAAGGGTCTTGCTAGGTCCCAAGCATGAGTAACTGCTAGGCACAGTGTCCTTGGGCTGGGGAGTGGTTGTCAGAGACAGCGTTTCTGAGACTAGGGAGAAATTGGGATCCAAGTACAAGCACAAGCACCCAAGCAACCCATCACTCCCTCCCACTCCATTCAGCAAACACCTATGGCTCCCTATTACTTCCAGGATCAAATATGAAATCCAATTTGGAGTTCAAAGCCCTTCATAATCTGGTCCCACCCTCCCCAACCATTTCAGTCTTTTCATACTTTACATCTTATATTCCCTTCCCCAATTCCGTGATCCAGTGATTTTGCTTCCTGGCTGTTCATCACACAAGACACTCTATCACACAACTCTATACATTTTCACTGGCTAGAATTCTTTCTTTCCTCATCTCTACCTCCTGGATCCTCTGACTTTCTTCAAGTTCCAGCTGAAGCCTCACCTTCTACAAAAAGTTTCCCATTCTACTTTAATACTAAAGCTTTCCCTTGTTAATTATCTCCAGTTTGTCCCCTGTGTATCTTGTCTGTTCATAGTGGTTAGCATATTGTCTCCCCCACCAGACTGTGAGCTCCTGTAGAGCAAGGTCTGTTTTTTGCCTTTTTTTTGTATCTCCAGAACTTAGTACAGTACCTGACATATAGTAGGTGCTTAATTATTGCTTTTGGACTGTCTTCAAAGCACTGTGGAGGCCTTGTGGATGATGCAAAAAAGCATCCTTAGGGTCACTGCCCTAGGGAGTTTATAATCCTTAAAAAGACTGAAGATTCTTTTAAAGGGCTTGGTGAAGAGCAAGAGAAAGGCCAAGAAGATGTGTGTTAAGGACATGGTCAAGAGGCTCAAGAGAAAAAAATGGTGAAATCCTATAAGAGGAAAGACAGGGTCGTCCCTTAATGCATAAGTGCCTCTCTGTGATCTGAGAGCAACCTGTGAGCCACAGAGTTTTTGGTGGGTTTTTTTTTTAATGCCCTAGAGATACTTTGGTGTCAGGAGATATAAAAATGTACTGGACTTGCCCTGCCCTTAAAAACTTACTTTGTATTATTCTGGTTGATAAGACATGAAAAGATAACCAAACAGTTAACATTTATATAAAGTTTTAAGGTTTATGAAGCATTTTACAAAAAGTCTCATTTTATCCTCACAACAAACCTGGGAGGGATGAGGAAATTGAGGCAAGTCAAATGACTTGCCCAGGGGCGCACAGCCAGTAAGTGTCTAAGGCTAGATTTGAACTCAGGTCTTTCTGATTCTGAACAGCGGTGGTAAAGTGAACAGAGTGCCAGGCCAGGAGTCAGGAAGATCTGAGATAAAATCCAGCCTCAGACACTAGCTGTATGCCCCTGGGCAAGTCATTTAACCCTGTTTGTCTCAGTTTCCTTGTCTGTAAAATGAGCTGGAGAAGGAAATGGCAAACCATTCTAGTATCTTTGCCAAGAAAATCCCAAATAATGCAAAGAGTCAGATATGACTGAAATGACCCAAAAACAACTTTCTGATTGCAGGTCCAGTGTTCAGTGTTCTATCTTCTTTGCCAGCTAACTAAAAATAAAAGGCATGATATATTTAAATGCCTAAAGAGAGGTCCAAGAAGTTCTTAGCAAGGAGGGAAAGAGAACCTAAAGGTGTAGCTGTCCTGGAAAGCAGAGACTAGGAAAACAATGGGAAGGCAAGCAAGGCTTAGAGTCCCACAATATTAGGGCTGGAAGGACACCTTAGAGATAACGGGGTCTGAGTTTCAAATACACCCTTTTTTGGCTATAGAGCCAGAAGAGTTTGGGATGTTTGGAAAGTATCAACCTCACCCTGAGCTTCCTTCCTTTCCAGCTACAGATCATGTTAGGCCTTTTTCCAGCTGTTCCTCCAGAGGTAGGTGGGGAAAGGGAAGGTTTGGTTTGCCTCCTCCCCCTCCCCAGCCTTCATTCAGTAGTGAGCACATGGCATTTAAAGTACTTGTCCTGACTAAGTAAGCCTGGGCCTAGGTTTGCTCTGCCTTTTTTGTGTGTGTTTGGACTTTCCTGATCTTAAAGCAAATAAGTGTCTCTTCAGAAATGTATTTGTGGTAGGTGAAAAGTCCCCAGCAACTGCTCTTTGAAAGGATGGCAAAACCAAGCCTCTGTTTGCCCTGCCTCGGCAGAATACATGCTATGTATAAGACCCTGTGTGCTCAGGGCTGCTTGGTGGGCAAGGGCCAGGGCTGCTAGGGCAAGCCTCTCCTTCCTCCATCCCCTTCTGGGGCTGCAGGACAAAAGAGTCCTGAGATGATTCATAGCCAGAAAGAAAGAGAGCTGAGGGTTGGGTTGATTCCTTTTAGACAACTACTGAGTCATCAACTCTTGGCCCTACATGCAATAAGGGGACTTTCTGTCATCTCAAAGAGTATAAGACCTTTAGCTCTGAGTCACATGCAGCTGGAAGTAGACTTCAAAGTTCCCACATGGTTCATGTAACCAGGAAGTGCAACACTAAACACACCCCATAGAATGGTCTTCATAGCACCGGATCCATGAAGTGTTCTCAATTCGTTTTAACAGGTGAACCATGGAGTAGTTTCCTTCAATAAAGTATGGATCGATTCTCTGCTGCTTGGGCTAATTTTGGCCTAACAATTAACACCAAGAAAATACAGATTTTCCACCAGCTAGCACCACACCATCCAGCAATGAAACCATTGGTTATAGCAAATGGAGAAGTTTTGAATACTGTGGATCAGTTCACTTACCTTGCAGCATACTTTCCAGGGATGCCCACAGAGATGATGAGGTTGATGCATTGCCAAAGGTAGCTCAGTGTTTGGGAGGCTGTGAAGGAAAGCGTGAGAGAGGAAAGTATTAGGCTCCCTACCAGACTGAAGGTCTACAGAGCCGTTGCGCTGACCTCCTTGTTGTATGCCTGTGAAACCTGGACAGTCTACCAGTGCCATGCCAGGAAACTGAATTGCTTCCATTTGAATTGACTTGGGAAGATTCTGAAGATTACCTGGCAGGTAAGGTATCAGACACTGAGGTACTTTCTCAAGCTGAACTGCCAAGCATTCAAACTCTACTGTGGAAAGCATGACTCTGACAGGCAGGTTGTTCAAATGCCAAACATGCACTTGCCTAAAAGACTGTTTTATGGAGAACTCACACAAAGAAGGCACTCCCATGGTGGGTCAGAAGAAGCTATACGAAGACAGTCTCAAGGTCTCTCTGAAGAACTTTGGAACTGATTGTACAACATGGGAGACATTGGCAAAGGACTGCCCAGCAGGACGTGCCTGCGTCAAAGAAGGCACTTGCGCTCTATGAGTGAAAGAGAATTGCGGTAGTTCAAAAGAAACATAAGATGTGCGAATTTAGAGATATTTCCACCCCAAATATTCATATGGACAATTTGTACCTGACCTGTGGTAGAGCCTTGTGAGCCCGTATTGGTCTGGTCAGCCACAGTAAGACGCACTGTAACTTGACTCCAACATAGTGATGTCATTTTGAGGACAAAGGACAAGAAATAACCCTCATCCTTTCTTACCCCCTC
This sequence comes from Phascolarctos cinereus, assembly GCF_003287225.1. Classification (NCBI taxonomy): domain Eukaryota; kingdom Metazoa; phylum Chordata; class Mammalia; order Diprotodontia; family Phascolarctidae; genus Phascolarctos; species Phascolarctos cinereus. The sequence goes on from NW_027556098.1 coordinate 61,466,333, forward strand.
CATGCTATTTAATTACTTCCATTAGGAAATTGTGGGAAATGGAATCCTGGCCCCACCCCCACAAAGACGCCTTCCTCCCAAGACCTGATTTCTTGGTGGAGATTGTTCCAAAAGTGGTGCCTGTCTCTTTCCTACATTACACACATTTTTCACTCTGAATGTGAGCATTTTTCTTCCCCAAATGTTTGTATTGTAATTTATTATACCCCCTCTAATGGGATTTATTTTCAGAGCTTTTCCATGGCAGAGAATATTCCCCATAACTTCTTGTAAATAGTTTGCAATGGGCAACTTAGCCAATAAACCGGAATTAATTTTTTTTTCCTGAAATTTAGAAACCTTTTTTTCTCCTGGGGGACAAGTCACTTTATACAACAGGAACTTCGGGATAACAGGATTAGCCAGCCTCACAAGGACTTATATTCTGCTACAGGAGTTGCAGCTGGTGTGTTACTTCTTGGACTTGGCCACACCTATTTGCGGCTATGCCAGGAGTGGCAACAGGGATCAGACTTCTAGCACCAGCCACTAAGTCACTGCTCCTCTAGGTGAAAAGGGTAGCAAATGTGGGGACATAGTGCAGCCAAGGCCAAAAGTGGAAAATTTGGAATTAGTGTAATTGCTCCTGTGGTTTTAATTGCACATTTATCATAGTAACACGTCCACTGAGCTTGTCGTTTTCAAAGTGGTTAGTAATTAAAAGTCTGGAGGTGAGGTGAGATGAGGGTGGGATGAAACGAGGAAAAATGAGGTAAATAAAAAACAAAACCCATAGCCCCAAAAGAGGAAAAACATCGGGGAGGAGGGATCTTTGTCCTTCCCCCATCCACTCCTTATGATGCAGATTTTACAGCTGGAAGGGATCTGAGAGATGATCTAGACCAGTGGTCTCCAAAATTGGGGCTGGATCTACCTGGGGCAGAGGGGTTCATGGCCTAATTCCAAGGGCACCATGGCCCAACCCCAAGAGGTATCTAATCAACTAATTTGAGGGTGTGAGAATGGGTCAAATCTTTCCCTCCATCCCAGCTACAGCCAATTGTAGGATTTGTCTCCAATCCAAACATGCCTCCCCTTATCTCCCACCACTCCTTACTGTCCCCTCTCTCTTCTATGCAAACTCTCAACTTTTTCCTTTCTGAACTGGATCATTTAGTAGTTATAATTTAATCACTACTTAGATACCCCAGAGAGTAGTTACGAAAGTGTCATTAGGAAAATTCCTCTTCTTCCTCCCCATTTCACTCCTAGCATACCTACTCTTTTCCCCATCCCCTAGAAGTTGGGGCAATCATCCTTTGGTGGATGAGTTCAGAACTCCAGTACAATGACCTGGACAGAGTTCCCCACCCCTCCTCTTTTCATTTTTGGTAGGACAGTGAGTCACAAGGTATAGATGAGTTGTGACATATCATAGATCTCACTATATTGTCTTTCCCCCTCCTCCCCTCCAAAAAAACTCAACCTTGTTCTAAACTTCCCTATTTTGGCTGAGGGTACTGGTATCCTTCTACTCAGGTTCACAACCTTGAATACTTGATACTATCTTCATCAATATCTCATTCCCCATCTCTCTACACATCCAATCATTTGTCAAATATTGTTATTTCTACCTCCACATCTCCTCCATCTGTCCCTTTCTCTCTACTCACACACTCACCACCCATCACTTTTCAACTGGTGATTATGTTGGCTGTTGCCTACCAGTCTCCAGGTCACTTTCCTTCCTTTCAATGGGTTCAGTGCCTGGCTCACCATCTTTTTCTCCTTCCCAATTCCTGCCCTAAGAGTAGGGGACTTGAATGTATAAATGATGCTCCTGTAAGCACCCTAACTTTCCAATTCCTCAGCTTACTCATTTCTTTTTTGGGGTTTCTTTCTTTTTTTTTTTTGTCTAGGCAATGGGGTTAAGTGACTTGCCCAGAGTCACACAATTAGTAAGTGTCTGAGGTGGGATTTGAACTCAGGTCTTCCTGACTTCAGGGCCGGCGCTTTATCTACTGCGCCACTTAGCTGCCTGGCTTATTCATTTCTTATGACCTACTTGTCCTCATCAGCTCAGCCACACTGAACTGATCATACCCTTGATCTTGCCGTCACCCACAACCTTGCATTTCCATGTTCATGAACTCTGAAATTCCTTTTTCAGATCATAATCTCTTGCCATTCCACCTTTTCCTCTGCCTTGCAACTAAACCCATCCTTCATTCTCATCATCATCTATAATTCCCTCCACCCCCTCAGTTCTTTCCCAGGTTACCACTGCTGCATTGGCTATACTCTCTACACTATCTTGACCCATCATGCACCATTTAATTCTACTCTGTTCTCTCTTGAGTCGTTTGCCTCTTTCTCCTATGGCTGATCTTGCTCTGCCAAGCCTCAGCATTGGATTACTCCCACCATCTGCTGCCTTCAATCCTACTTTCATGGCACCAAACAGAGATGAAGAAAATCATAAAACCATGCTGACTGGGTCCACTACAAATTTATGTCACTTAATCTCAACTAAGCTTTCGCTGTGTCGAGACCATCCTTTTATATCTCCCCAATCAGCTAGAAGGTGCAGTGGATAAAACAATGGGCTTGGAATCAGAAAGATCTGAGTTCAAATATGACCTCAGACACTTACTAGCTGTGTGACCACGGGCAGGTCACTTAACTCTTATTTTCCTCAGTTCCTCATCTGTAAAATGGGGACCCACTGGAGAAGGAAATGGCAAACCACTCCAGTATCTTTGCCAAGAAAACCCCAAATGAAGTCACAAATTGTCAGACACAACTGAACAGCAGCCCCAAGTGGTTTGCTATTGATTCTAGAAGAAAATATTAGGTTATCTTTCTCATTATTTTAAAATTCTTTTTTGCATACATTTTATAGTATATATTATATAATTACTTGTCCAATACTGCGCACATATAATTTAAATAAACATGTACATGAGGAGTGCTCAGCTTTATTTATTTATTTATTTACTAATACAGGTACATGATTTTCAAAGTTTAGAGATGACTGATCTAGCATCCTCATTTTACTAATGGAGAAACTGAGGCTTAGAAAAGTCAAATGATATATTCAAGGTTATACAGCACCAGAGTCAGAATTCAAATCAAGGACTTCTAAATATGGAACCATTATTCTTTCTACTTATCTGTCACATTTCATTCTGACACTGTCACCCTATTATTATCCTGAGATTTCATCACAATTTGGTCATGAATATGTATGTATGTATATATGTGTGTGTATGTATGTGTATATCATACACACACATACACCCCCACCCCCCAAATTTCACTCCTGAAATTCCAGTTTACACCTCCAATTGTCTGCTGGACATTTCTAGCTGAACATCCCATCAGCAATACTGTATTAGTCTGGCCAATGTGCCTCAGGTGTTGGGATTTGAGACAAGAAACATACTGATACACTCATCACTAACAGGTCATCCTTGATGTCCCAAGATTCTCAAACTATGAAACACACTTTAGCAAAGGTCATTTGAATATTTGCTGACTGGGAGGTTACCAGACACAATTTGAATCAAGGACTCTCAAACTCAACATATTCAAAAGGGAACTCCTCATCTCCCTTTCTGCCCCCCAACTTCTCCCTCCTCCAAACAATTTTTGTGAAGGGGACCACCATTCTACCAAAAACCCAGGTTCATTGATTTTAAAATCACTCCTGGCTCTCCTCTCCCTTACTCCCCATGTCCGACCAGTTGGCAAGTCTTGTCTGTGCTACTTCTACAACATCTTCTGAATCTGTCTTATTCTCTGTGCCTACAGCCAGCAGCCCTGTTTAGGCCCTCATCACCTCTCACTTATACCGTGGTAATATCCTCCTCGCTGGTCTCCCTGCTTCCATTCTCTTTCTTCTTCAATCTATCTTCCTCTAATAATCAGTTCAAATAATCTTCTTAAGACACAGGTCCAAACACGTCATTCCCCTGCTCACAAAACTTTAGTTGCTCCCAAATGTTTCTCACATTAAGTAGAAACTATTCAGCTTGACATTTATGGTCACAGCCTGGTTCCAATCTATCTTTCCAGCCTTTATTGACGTGACTCCTCTTCATACCCTCTATGCTCCAGGCAAACCTAACTACTGACTGTTTACTGAATTCAACATGGTACCTCCTGCACCTATTATGCTTTTGAACAAGCTGCCCCTTCCTATTCCCACTCTGGAATTAACTTCCTTCTCCCCTCAATCTATAGAAATCTTTATTTTCTTTTAAGCCTTAATTTAGGTTAGCAGTTCTCAAACTTTTTGGTCTCAGGGACCTTTATGCTCTTAAAAATTATTGAAGACCTCCCAATGAGATTTTATTTATGTAGGTTATATCTAGAAGTGTTCTGGTAGGCAAATGTTTAACAACCAGATGGGGGATTGGGGGAAAGGAAATCATGTATGCATGACATACATCGAAGTTTAATTTGCATCATTAACATGTTCTTCATAATTTTATTCAGTCTAGACAATTAATAAAACTACAAATCTGCCCTGATATTGAATATTTGCCAATTTCTGAAGTACAAATACACTGAAAATTTAACAACTGTTTCTTACGAGCTGGTTTGAGCTGGCTGCAGTACAATTCTGGTTATAGCTATCAATATTTACTATATTAGAAATTAAAATGGGGCAGCTATGTGGCACAGTGGGTAGAGCTCCAGCCTTGGAGTCAAGAGGACCTGAGTTCAAATCTAGCCTCAGACACACTTGACACTTACTAGCTGTGTGACCATGGGCAAAACACTTAATCCCAATGCCTCACCAAAAAGAAAAAAAAACAAATTAAAATGTTTTTGTATTATTATTGTAACCCTGGGCCCAAAGCCCATTGGTATGGAACTCTCTTCTTGTTGGGGGGAGATGAATGCCCTGCCCTGCATGAGGGGAGGGGCAAAGTTGTTGATTGCTCTAAGCTTCAGTCTCTTCACTTTTTCAGGTGGTCTTCAAGGTCCTTCTGAGCTTCGAGTGGCTTTGGGCCCTGAAGTCACCATGGGTACTTCTGGCTTCATGCTTCAAGAGGGAAGCTGGAAGAGGCCAGGCCCATTTCAGGTTGTGGAAGGAAAAGACTCTGGGATGACATGAGAGGAGCTGGCAGTCTCCATCATGTTCCTATCCCCAGCTTGCTACACTAGAGACTTTGGGAAGTTTCCTTTTGTATGAGATCTAAGACTCTATTGGTTGAGCTGAGTTACCATGCTCCCAATGGGAGAGCTCCTTAACTCTGTATTATCTCATATATGTTCACCTACATATACTTCCTCTGATTTCTGTTTTGCTACTGATTTGGATAAATGGGTTTTCCTGATGAAGTGCTACGTGCACTCTTTATGGAAATAGTATTTAGAAGGAAAATGGTCAAGCCTTGTATATAAAACTTGGGGTCCTATTTCTTCCCAGTAATAAAACAGCAATCAGAAGTTAGCCTAAACCTGGTCATATCCCCTAGACTAATAATATTTAAGGAAACAGATAGATATAATCCTAGCTCTATGCACTGCGCCACCTAGCTGAGTCTTCAAATTCCACTTATGACACCAGCTGTGTGACCAGGAGAGAACAAGCAGAGATGGGACACCTAGTAGGGAGAAGCCAAGAATGGCTGCCACACCTGGCTATAGGCCTAAAAGAGAGTAATTGTACAGCAGAGAAGAGGCCCAGAGAGATCAGTGTGATGATGTCACTGAGACTATCAGTGTCTCTACAGCTCCTTAGACATGCTAACTCTTCCCACTGATGATGAGTATATGTGTGGAAGGGTCTGTCTCAGCTTTATAGAAGGAATTTTCTATTACTTCTTTTCTCATTTTACTATTTATTTAAAATGGGCAGGTAGCTGGTGCAGTAGATAAAGTATGGGGCCTGGAGTCAGGAAGATTCATCTTCCTAAGTTCAAATCTGGCCTCAGATGTTAACTTTGTGACCCTGGATGAGTCACTTAACCCTGTTTGCTTCAGTTTTCTCATCTGTAAAATGAGCTGGAGAAGGCAATGGCAAACCACTCCAGTATCTTTGCCAAGAAAACCTCAAATGGGGTTATGGAGAGTTAGACCCAGTTGAACAACAACAACAAAATTAATTAAAATGGCTTTATTTTTAACTAAATGGGCTTTCTGATTTACTGGGGGAAAAAAAAGGTAAAGTCATTGGTGGAGGGTTGTGGACTAGAGTGAAGATGGGCCTATGGGGTAGCAATTTGAAAGGGCCCTAGAGGTAAGGGGAGGTATCTCCAGTGTTACAGATGAAATGCGAGAGTCATCAATGGCATCTGTATATAAATAATATTTGCTATTTCTCAGGCAAGTCCCATGTTGAAATATTATTGTTCCCCTAAGGTTATTGATTCACTTCTTGATTAGTTTTTATACACCCAGGGATCACAGATGGTTTCTGTGCTACTAACTATAACAGTAAAGACTAGAGAAGCATGAAAAGTCAGGCAGATTGAAGAGAGAAGGAGGAGGAGTGGGGCTAATGCAAAGAGTACCCAGAGTCTTTGCTTACCTCTAATGGTGCCAGGGATGCCTCCCTGTTTGCAGGGAGCTCTGCACCACCCCACACTAGAGCTGAGGAATATATCTGCCTTTTTTGCCTTCAGGGCTATGATTTCCCTGCTACAGCTTTCTGCATACATAGAGACCTGCTCATCAACTGGTCAATGGAAAAAAGCAATGTACACATATTTATTGAATGTCTAAATATGCTAGGCCCTTTGGGGAGGGAGAGAAGGCACAAAGATGTCTAAGACTCTTTCCTTACTCCTCAGAAGCCTATAAGCTAGTTGGAGAGAAGTGTAAGGCTTATGCACATGAAGAAAAAGTGATAGAAGGCACTATTTAAATGCTGAATAAGTGGTCCCCAGACAATCATTCTAGGAATTCGGTGGAGAGAGAGATCACTAAGACTGGGGTGGTCAGAGAAGACTTTGTGGGAGAGGTGGCATTTGAGATGAGCCTTGAAGAATCAAGCATTTATTAAGCACCTACTAAGTGTCAGGCACTATGCTGAATCCAGACATATATGGATAAGTAGCATTAGGTTGAGACAAGCAGGAAAGCATGGGCAGAATAAAATGAGAGGATCACAAATTTAGAGTTTAATGGACCTCTGAAACCATCTAGTGCAGCCTTTCACTATCCCTAGTGAGGTTATTGCCTAGGGTTACAAAAGTAGTTTTAAAAAAATTTTTTTTTTAAAAAGCTGAGGCCAGGTTTGAACCCGGGGCCTCTGGCTCTAAATTTGGCATGACATTGCAGGACTCCCAAACCTCTAAAGTGAATCATGCTCAGGGGCATCCCATTTAACTGAATATTTGAGAAATATCTGGATTACTTTGAAATACTTTGGATGACTCATCCTCATTAATAGTTTCCCACCATTCTATGTACCTAGACTTGGCTGAAGTTCCACACAGCAAAAGGCAGGTGCTGTCAGTACTTTTATGCCTCCTAGATTATTGCAACAGCCTCCTAATTGTTCTTTCTGCCTCAGCTCTTTCCTCATCTCACATCAGCCTCCATACTGCTGCCAAAGTAATTTTCCTTAAGTGCAGGTCTGACCATGTCACCCCATCCATCCAAACAACTTCAGTGTATTTCCATTGCCTTTAGTATCAAATGCAAACTCCTCTGTTTAGCTTTAAAAAGCTTTCAAATCCTGGCTCCAATCTATCTTTCCAGCCTAATTGTATATTATTCCCCTTTCCATATTCCGCAATCCATTCAAATTGGCTTTTTCTTTCTTCCTCACATTCAATTTCCCATCTGCATAGCTCTGCCTTAGCTGTTCCTCATGCCTGGAATGCACTACCTCCTCATTTTCACTTCATTTCTCTTCCGTCAAGTTGTTGTAATGTTGTTCAGTCATTTTTTTCAGTCATGTTAGACATGATCCCAGCTGGGGTTTTCTTGGCAAAGATACTGAAGTGGCTTACAATTTCCTTCTCCAGCTCATTTTATGGTTAGGAAACTGAGGCAACAGGATAAACTGATTTACCCAGGGTCAGAGCTAGTAAGGGTCTGAGGCCAGATTTGAACTCAGAAAGACAAGTCTTCCTGACTTCAGGGGTGGCACTCTGTGTGCTATGGCACTACCCAGCTGCCCCCAGACATAGCTCAAACACTTCCTTCTCCGTGAAGCCTTTTCCTTCAACTGCTAATGCTCTTATATTTAACCACTTTGTATTTCTTTGTATTTATTCCATATATACTCATATGCCTGTTGTCTTCTCCATTAGGATGTAAGTTCTTCATAAGAAGGAATAATCTTATTTAATGTATTTATGTCTGGCACAGAGTAGGAGCTTGTGGATTGATTGATCAGTGATCTCAGCTCAGTAAAGTGTTGATGAATTCTAGTTGTGGACTTGTGGTCTGGTGTGAGCCCCAGTGCCCCAAATGAAGTAAGCCTTCTATGACCCAAGCCACTTTTGCTTCATGCTTACTTCTATATCCTCAGACACGTGCCTCTCCACGCTCACCTGCCTTATTCAGACCTCCACTCAAGGGAGCAAGAGAAATGATTAAGAGACCGGAGGGAATGCCTGAGGAGATTTAAAGATGTCAGCGCAAAAGTTAGTACAACAGCATCTGAAGGAGAGGAGAGCAGAGGACAAAAGGTCCTTTTCAAGGAAAGGGATTGAGAAATATGTCTCATGGTGATGTAATCGGAAGGAATGGGGTCAAATCTATGTATAGAGGAAAACTTTCTGATGTTGTAGCCCCATTTAAAAGAATATGAAAAGCTATTTCAGGAGTACTGTTTCTAAATGCTAATTTGTATTTTATTCATAATTGTGTATGTATATATAAGTCAATTTAACAAGTATTTCTTCTGGAGCTACTGTGTGCTTGGCCTTCAGTTTAAGGGCTGGGGACAAAAAGACAAAAACAGACCAGTCCTTTCCTTGAGGATCTCACATTCTGGAGTGGGGGGTGGGGGTGCAAGAGACCACGCGTACATAGAAAATTGAATTCAAATACATATGAAGTCATTTCTGGGAAGAGGGGCTTAGCCCCTAGAGCAGGTGGTTCTTAACTTTTTGTGTGTCATAGACCCCTAAGGACCTCTCCTCAGAACCATGTCCTTAAGAAATTAAAGGAAATGTTCAATTTCACTTAGAGGTTAGTAAAAAACAAAAAAAAAATTTAAAAAGAGGCTAGTAAAAATTAAGATGTGCTTTTCTTCTTCATTCAAGTGCATGGACCCCCGAAAAGGAGTATGGACCCCAGGTGAAGGAGCCCTGAGCCAGTGAAATCTTGAAAGGACCCCAGAGCTGAAATAGGACAACCTGCGTTCAGTTCTGGGCTTTGCTACGTACTGCCTTTGTGGCTTTGGGCAAGTCCCGTGACTAACCTGGATCTCAGTTTCCTTGGCTGTAAAATAATGAGCTTGGATTTAATGGGCTCTAAGGTCTTTTCTTGCCCTAAACACTGTAACCCCACTTTGGTTTTACTAAGGCCACAACGTGCCTGACATACAGAATAGACGATTAATGCCACTTCTTCAGATTCTGGGTTAGGAGAGCCACCATTACTGCTCGTCATTCCTGCTGGATAGCAAGGAAGTGTGTGTCTCAATTTACCCTGATGTTTTCTGCCCCCTCTGCAGCACCGAGCAGAAATTCAGGAGGAAATGAGCAAGAAAAACATCTCTGGAATGAGCCTCGGGGGCTTTACACCGATTATAGAGTCCCTCAGTATGGATTCGGTGTTATGGGTAAGGAAGCGTGGAAGGTTGCTTTCTACGGCATTTTTGGGGGGGTCACAGGGAGGAACAGATGGTTGTAGTAGAAAGAACATTGAATTTGGAGTCTGGAGATCTGAGTTGGAGTCCTGGTTGAGCCATTCACTAGCTATGTGGCTTTGGACAAGTCATCTCCCCAACCTAGATCTCCATTTTCCTTTCTTATAAAAAGCCAGTAGAGGGGGCAGCTAGGTGGTGCCATGGATAGAGCACTGGCCCTAGAGTCAGGAGGACCAGAGTTCAAATCCAGCCTCAGACACATAACACTTACTAGCTGTGTGACCCTGGGCAAGTCACTTAACCTCATTGCCTAGACAAAAAAAAAAGCCATTAGGCTGGATTATCTCTAAGGTCTCTCTGACCTCTACATTTTGCTTCCTATCCCAATTTTAATAGTGCATGTTTTTAAAAAGTAGTGCATTAAGATTTAGAAATCAATTTTCTTCCCATAATTCTGTGAGGTAAATAGTGCCAGTACTGTTTCCCCATTTTATAGCTGAGGAAGCTTAAAGCGTAAGAGAATTCAGCCTGTTGCTTCCCCCAGTCCAACCCAAACTCATCAAGGGTGATGACGCTAAAATTCAAACTCAAGTCTCCAGGCTTGAGTTCTTTCCACTATGCCATATTTCTTTCCATTATTTGTCCTTTCCCAAAATTTCTCTTCTACCACAAAATTCTACCATTAGTCATTTGCATGCAGAATTCTTCCTGGCTCCCTATCCTGGTTTTAAACTATAAGTACCCCTCATAAAGGAACGCTTCCTGAGTTCAAATCCAGCCTAAGACTCTTACTAGCTGTGTGACCATGGGCAAGTCTCTTAACCCTATTGGTCTCAGTTTCCTCATCTGTAAAATGAACTGGAGAAGGAAATGGCAAATCACTCTGTCTTTGTCAACAAAACCCCAAATGGGGTCACGGGGAGAGAGACACAACTGAAAAATGACTGAACAGCAGCACTTCATAAAAGTAACTGAATCACAAGGTTTTGAGGCCATCTAGTCTAACCCATACCCCAAATCAATCCCTATTAAAACATACCTAACCAGTGGTCACCTAGCCTTTGCTTGAAAGGGGAGAAATCAAGGGTGTAAGAGAGCCAATTTAAAATGAGCCGATTGTTGCATTTTCAGTGTGAATATTTATACTTTGGAAACTGGCAAATACTACAAATAAAAGTTTGATTTTGTAGTTTTGGTCATTGCCTAGACTTAAGAAAGTGATGGAGAAAATGTTAAAAATATAAACTATATTTAAAAGTTTGTCATGGGTACTTTTTTTTCCTTTCAGAGATCTGGTTGTTAAACATTTATTAGCATACCACTGGGAGGAATAGCTCTAATCGTTAGGAAGTTTTCCAGATATGAAGCCTAAGATTGACTCTTTGTAACCTCATCCCATTACTCCTGGTTCTTCCCTTAGGAGTCAAACAGGACAAGCCTTTTTCTGTGGGACAACCTTTCAAATCACTGAAGGAGGCCTCACTGAGTTTTCTCTTCTCCAGATTAAACATGACTCTTGACTTTTGTCCTGCCGCTGGACTTTGGTGTCTCTGGGGGAGAGAGTGAGGCTGATGACTTTTCTCAGCTCTACCTCACTTAAATCCCATTCACTTGCAGGTCAAGACATTACCTCGTGATGTCATTGGTCCTCTTCAAGAGCAAAGGACAAATAACAACAACAACAATATAAATGTGGCCACTTCCATCAACTGATTTTCACGGAGCATGAGCTTCTACCATTCTGGTTACCCATCTCTGGACACTTGCCAATATCCCCTTTAAATTGTGGATCTTGGAACTGAACAGTCCATAATTTGTAAGTCTCTAATACCTTAATGTGACTGTCATATTGCTTTTCCCTTTGAGTGTCACAGGTCAATTTGGGCATTCATCCAATATGACTCACTACCTTGTATCCCACTCATTTTAACAGGCCTGGTTTAGTCCTCCACGTCACCCACTCCTCTTCCCAGTCCAATTCAGAATCTGGTCACAGCGGAAGCAGATCCTCGCCTTGGGTAAAGACTGAATACAGAAGCAGTAGACAACTGTAGAAAAGGTCACTAAGGCTGGCTACTGTGAAATCTTTCCAGCAGTCATATGGATACCCTTTTCTCAGGGGTTGAGAGACCAGATCTAAGATTTCATTGGCATGGAGAATTCCATTGAGTAACACAAATCTGCAGCTGGTCTGCAATTTAGTCTTAGAGAGGTACCTGGGACACTGAGAGGTTGTGACTTACCTGTATTCCCATAATTGGAATGTGTCAGAGGCAGGACCTATACCCGGCTCTCTATCCACAACACCACCCTGACACATGGGTAGCACATGTGTGCCCTTGGGGCATGCACAATGCCTCACAAATTTTACAGGGTAACATCACTGGCTTTTGGCTGTAGGGATGATGTTGCCTATATCCTTTTGTTAATGATTTTTAACCATCTTCTTCAAAAAAACCTTTAAAATACTAACATTTATTTGTAATCACAAACCTTTCAAGATATAAAGAATAAAAAGATCATTATATAGTAAACAAAAAACTTGTTATTTACAATTTATTTTAAAGTGTTTGTTTACTTTAACAGGGTATGGAAAAATTACCCTGTTTGTATCCCTTTCTGTAATTCTTTTTGTTTTCTTCTGTGGATTTTTAAACATTTTATCGATGCTTCTTTCCTCTTTCCCTCCTTCTCTCCCTCTCTCCTTCTTTCCTTTCTTTTTTCTTTCATCCTTTCTTTCTCTCTCCCTTCCTTCTTCTCTCCCTCCTTCCTGCCCCTTCCTTCCTTCCTTCCTTCCTTCCTTCCCTTTCTTTCTTTCTTTCTTTCTTTCTTTCTTTCTTTCTTTCTTTCTTTCTTTCTTTCTTTCCTTCTTTCCTTTCTTTCTTCTTTCCTTCTTTCCTTCTTTCCTTCTTTCTTTCTTCTTCTTTCTCTTTCTTCTTTCTTCTTTCTTTCTTCTTCTTCTTTCTTTCTTTCTTTCTTTCTTTCTTTCTTTCTTTCTTTTCATCCCTGACCCTTTCACTCTAGTTCTTCAGTCCCCTGATAATCAGAGTAGACCTCTTCAGCAGAGTCCACAGCATCCTCATGTCTCCATGGACCCTGGTGGTCCCAGCAATGCTATCATTTAGTCTCACTTCCTATCATTTAGTCTCACTTCCTACATTTGAGAGGGTCTCTATGTGTGTAGTAAATGCAGCAGCAGTAGCAGCAAGAGCCAGTGTGTGGAACAGTAGAAAGCTAAATGAATTTTGACCTGGGACATCCAAATCTGCCACTAAGGTATGACCTTGGGGAAGTCACTTAACATTTCCGGGTCATAATGACCTTGTCTAAAATGAGAGCACTGGGGAGATGGCCTCTGAGATCTATTTCAGCTACAAACCTACAATCCTATGAACTGAGGCTTCTCCAGGCCCCACAGCACATAACCAGTTTGCGCCTTGGTCTAACTCCATCATTTGACCAGCTCCAATTACCTCGATGACTTTCATCTCTGGCATCTGTCACTTTGTGCACCATGATGGTTGAACACTAAGAAGTGCATGCAAACAAAATAAACCTCAACTGTAAATTGTTGATACAGACAGTAACCTATAATTATATATTGGCACGCAACCAATTTGTTAAAGTTATATATGGCATCCTTCATTAAAGCCCTCCTATGCTTCATCTTGGCCTGGAGGTGATCAGGGGTGAGGCAGCTAGGTGCTTCAGCACATAGGGAGGAAACAAGCATTTATTAAGTGCCTACTGTGTGCTAGGACTGTGCTAAATGCTTTGTAAAGATTATCTCATTTAATCTTCACAGCAGCCCTGTGAAGTAGGTGCTTTTATGTTGAAGTAACCAAGACAGTTGTTCAGTAGCTTTTAGTTGACTCTTCCTGACTCCATCTGAGGTTTTCTTGGCAATGATACTGGAGTGATTTACTTTATCTTTCTCCAGCTTATTTTACAGATGAGGAAACTGAGACAAAAAAGGGTTAAGTGACTCTCCTAGGGTCACCCTGCCAGGAAGTATCTGAGGCCACATTTGAACTCAGGTCTTCCTGACTCCAGGTCTGGTGCTCCTTTGGCTGCATCACCTGGCTGCCCTGAGGCAGACAGATTAATTACCTTGCCCAGAGTCACACACTTAGTACAGTCTGAGGCTAACCACAGGAGCTAACTACAAGCTCAGGCCACTTTAGGACTACTGACCTGGGCCTCCAAACTCCTAGGGTCTTGGTTTTCTGATCTTTAAAATGAGGTTGGAAATATAAAGCCCCTTCCAGTTCTAAGACTCTTTTTACTTGCTAACATTCAAGGACAAACCAAGTGTATGCTTGTGGGGGAGGGGTTGGGGTGGGGAGAGCATTTGTGGAGAGTTAAGGGACAGAGGAGATTGAGGAAGGGGGAGAGAAAAGAAAGAAGAGGGAGTTGCAAATGCTCACAGAATATAGATTATAAAATCAGGGCTTCAATCAAGGGCTGGAGAGTCAAAAGGACAAGGAAACATTTACCAGTCTTTTTCTGTGGAATTGTAGGTAGCCCCGGAGCCCTTTGGATAAGGTCCAAGGCATTCTGTCTCTCTGTCTCTCTCTGCTTCTCTCTCTCAGTCTCTCTCTGCATGTCTTTCTCTCTCTCTCTCTCTCTCTCTCTCTCTCTCTCTCTCTCTCTCTCTCTCTCTCTCTCTCTCTTCTTCCCTCCTCCTTTTTCTTCTTCTTCTCCCTCCCCCTCTCACCTCTCTTCCTGCCTTTCCTCACCCCCCTTCATCCCCATCTCCTTCCCTCTCCCCCGTCTTTCTTTCTCTTTCTCTCTCTTCCCCCTCTCCCTCTGTGCAATAATCCTAATCTGAACACTGCATTGCTGCCATAATGTCAAGGCTGACAGCTGGCCATAGTGGTGAGAGAAGGGGTGTTGGGTGTCTTTTCATTCCCACACCATTGTACTCCTTACAGCCTTTCAGTGAGCTCAGCTCCAGTCCTTGTTTAATTAGTAGACTTTCTTGGCCTGCATTCTTTCAGCGCATCTTCTTATCTCCTTTTCTCTTTTCCTCTTCATCTGTCCCTCCTGCACGCTTAAGGTCGTTCACTAAAGGATTAAAAAAAATGCAACAGTGTGTATTGCGCTCGATGTGCAAAATCACAGAACGGAACATGAGAGCTGAAGATATCATCTGATCCAAATCTCTCGTTTTTACAGAAATAGAAACTGAGGCTCAGACTCTCACAATCTCAAGTTGGTAGCAAAACAGACACATTCTTAAAAAAACAAATAGTTCAGCCTAGTAGATCAGTGAATTCAGATCTAAGAGAGCCTGAATTTCTTTCTAGCTTCACCTTTGACTATCTGTGTCTTTGTGTTATGTCTTAATCTCTCTTGTCCCTATTTCCCTCCCTCTAAAATGGGGAGACCTTTCTTACCAATGTTATAGAGTTAAAATGAGATACTAAAGTGCCATAAAAATGTTGGGTGATATTACTGTTATTGCTATTATTATTATTTATAAGATTAAATCACTAGTTGAAAATATAAACACATAAAGCTAATTAAATTGTAGGTTTCTAAAAGGTTTGCATTATCATATTGAAAGGAAGTGCCATGTTCCTTGGACCATCTCTGTATTAAGTCATGTTTTGGTAAAATATTAATATTCAGAGCTGTGTTGATTAGCTTCAGTCTAGTTGCTAAGCAACATGGTCTTTTGTCTGTAGCCTCTGCAGTGTTATTATTTTGGGGGGGGGGTATGGGGGTGGGGAGAAGACAAGGGGTCAGGGTACAAGGGAACTTAATACAGCAAGAAATGATTTTCAGTTCATACCAACAATTACAAGGCTGCTATGAGATAGCTCCATACTCTTTAAATAATCTTTGTGAATCTAGGAAGAGCTTTTGGGTAAGGGGCTAAACACAAAACATCCCACAAAGCTTACTGCTTCCTGAAAACTTGTATATCAGGGGCATGGTATGTCCCAGTTACAGGATAAGATAAAAGCCAAGGGCTACAAACTCAGAGCTGTGAAAGCCCTTTGAGATCATCTAGAACAACCCCTTTATTTTACAAACAAGAAAACTGAGGCCCAGAGAGGGGGGAAAGAATTACCCCAAGGGTATACATAGCTAGTAAGTAGAAAAATCAGCATGATATAGTGGATAGAACACTGGATTTGGAGTTAGGAAGTTCTGGGTTCAAATCCTTCCTCATCTAATAGTTGTACGACCCCAGGGCAAATCACTTACCCTCTCTAGGCCTCAGTTTCCTCATCTGTAAAACGAGGATGTTCAGTTGATGACCTCTAAAGTCATACATATGCCATGAATACAAATCCAATGCTCTCTACACTATAGAAATTTTCTTCCCTAAGCCACTTACTGCATTTCCTTCCTTCCTTCCTACTGGCTACCACAGTTATGTAATCTTGAATTTCCCAGGACAGTCCCGCTTTCATTAGGAACCAGAGATTTAGAGCTAGAAGAATCCTATCAAATCTTGATTGGATACATTGAATTTTCCAGGAAAATCCTGATTTCCTTGGGAGATTTTAAGCTGGAAGGGTCTTTAGAAGCTAATCTAACCTCCTTGCTTTACAGATAAGGAAACTGAGGCCTACAGCCTTTAAGTGACTCTTTCAAGGTCATAAAGCTGATAAGTTGTTGTTCATCCTTCATTTTTGAATAGGACCAATAACATCACGAGGGTGGATTACAGTCCAGCTCTTCTAATCCAAGACACTGCATGGCATTCGTTTGCAACATTCTATTCTGTTGTATCCATATAGGATTGAATGTCTCAAATATTCCTGAACATTGTCAAATGACGGCTGAATCTATCAAGTCAGTAGGGGTACATGTGGTAGCGGGGGGGGGGCATGGGGGCATTTATGTGTCAAATAAAATAAAATAAAGCATTGATAATAAATAAAGTCATACCATTTGGTTCTACAATTTGCTAGTTATATGACCTTGGGAAAATAACTTAACTCCTCTAGACCATAGTATCCTCATCTGTAAAATAAAAGAGTTGGAATAGATCATTAATTCATCAAACCACAGAATCTGAGAGTTGGATAGGAACTCAGTAGCCAACCAAACATGAAAGGGAATCCCCACTCTAACATATCGCAGGAATGGTCATCCAGCCTCTGTTTGGCCAACATGGCCTCCACCTCATGAGGCAGCCTATTCCATTTTTGGAACAGCTCTAATTCTTCGGGATTTATGTGTGTGTGTGTGTGTGTGTGTGTGTATGTATGTAGGCATGTATATAATTTAAATATATGTGTATGTGCATATATATGTATATAATTGGTCTCTTTGCAAATTCGGCCCATTACTCTTGGTTTTGCCTTCTGGTGCCAAAGAGAACACGTCTAATCTCTTTTTTTCATGATAACCCTTCAAATGCTTGAAGACAGCTATCATGTCGTCTCTGAAGTCTTCTCTTTTCCAGGCTAAATATGTGCAGTTCTTTCAACTGAGCCTTGTATGGTGTGAACTCAAAGACCTTTCCCATTCCAGTTGCCCTCCTTTGCTCATAATATAGCTTATCAATGTCCTTCTTAAGCCATATTAACCAGAATTAACACAATGCTCCATTTGAGGTCTGATGAGGACATCATACAGTGGGACTATCACCTTCCTATTCCCAGAAGCTATACCCTCCCATAAGGTCCCTTCCAGCTTTTACACTATTACTTTAAGATTGAAGAGGCATAAGAAGTGGAAGAAGCACAGGCTAAAGAAAAATCATCAATACTCTTAAAAAGCACATACATAATAGTCCTTATTATGTCTATCTAAAGCTACATAGGTAGCATGTAGGTAGTGGAGGGATTTGTCCCCATCCCTAGTTCTGTAGATGTACTCACAGAAAGTAGGACTTGGATGATAGAAATAAGAAAGTTTTAATACACGAAGAAGAAAGACACATTAGAAAGTATGAAAAGGTTTTTCTTAGTGAATCGGAAGGGAAGTCAACATTAGGTCATTAATGTCATGCTAAACGTCAATGGCCTCTTTCAGGCCTCTAACTCCCAGAATGTGACAGTATGGGGGGGGGGAGTTCCAATAGCCCAAAGAAGTATGATGAAGCTATCATTGAAAGTGAACTACTCCTGGGGCAGCTAGGTGGTGCAGTGGACAGAGCACCAACCCTGGATTCAGGAGGACCTGAGTTCAAATCTGGCCTCAGACACATAACACTTACTAGCTGTGTGACCCTGGGCAAGTCACTTAACCCTATTGCCTAACCAAAAAAGAAAAAGAAAAAAAAAAGAAAGTGAACTACTCTTGACAAATCTGAGCCACAGAAATACAAAACAGAGCACTGGCAAGGTTGATAACCCCATAGGCTACTTGATCTATCACATTAATGAGGTCAGGAACATCCAAAGTAATGGGCACAATGACTTTATTCATCTCCCTCTAGTCAACTATAAATTGATAGGTGCCATTTGTCTTCCTCATAAGGAAAGTTGGTATAGCAAAGTATTCCAGCTTTCTTCAGTTCTGTCACTGGAGAGAAAATATCTTTCTTTCCCCTTGGGGACCTAATATTGTTTGATGTCATCTATGCTGGATGACTTGGGAAATTCTAAGGGCTTCCATTAAGTGTTATCCACAATAACTGGCATCCATAAAGAGACAGATTCAAAAAGGTTCATAATATCCCTTCTCTTGTCAGTCAGCTGTGTACAACTCCCCATTTGAATTGTCTTAGGAAGATTCTGAAGACCACCTGGCAGGATAAGGTACCAGACATTGAGGTCCTTTCTTGAGCTAAACTGCCAAGCATTCAAACTCTACTGAAGAGCTCAATTTCAATGGGCTGGCCATGTTGTTTGAATGCCAAATGTAAGCTTGCCAAAAAGACTATTTTATGGAGAACTCACACAGGGCAAGCTCTCATGTTGTGGTCAGAAAAAGCAACACAAGGGCACTCTCAAGGTCTCTCTTAAGAACTCTGGAATTGATTGTGTGACATGGGAGACACTGGCACAAGCCTGCCCAGCATGGTGTGCCCTCATCAGATAAGGCATGGTGCTCTATGAGCAAAGCAGAACTGAGGTAGTTCAAAGGAAATGTGAGATGTGCAGATTCAGGGAATCCACCCCAAATGATCATATGGACTATTTGTGTCTGACCTGTGGCAGAGCATTCCAAACTAGTATTGGTTTGATCATCCACAGTTGGACACAGTGTACCTTGACTCTAATACTGTGATGTCATTTTGGTCCTCTTCGAGAATGAAGGACAACCAATAACTCCCCATGGAAATTGGGAGAGTTTCCAGTAGGACCACTGGGGGCCTTCTGGCTGCCAATGGATACAACACATTATGTCCAGATATGCAAAGGGCTTTAAGGAATACCTTGGGTTTAGGTGATGCTGAAGGGCCCTTATTACCTAAGTACTAAATTTCACCATAGAGTTTTACTAGCATCTCCATAGTCTGGCAATGAGTAGCTTTCTTCTCCACCTTGTGTTTCACAGACCACACATAAAGATCCTGAGAGGAGAGAGTGACTTGGCCCTTGTTCCCTCTAGTAGGGTGACTGTCTCTCTATCACTGGCATTTGTCTTTGAACCACCACTACTGTCTCAAACTCCTGCTCAAACTTCACTAGTTTATCTGCTCACACCTACATAGTTTGGTGGGAAAAACCCATAGCTATATTCTATGACCATTGTGGCATTTGCTTTCCACCCAGGATGCAGAATCTAATTGCCCAATATGCAGGTCATGGGGCACAGTAGGTCATGAAGGTGAGGGTGGGATGGTGGTAGTGGTGGTGGCACATAGATCCTATCTGTCAGATCATTTTTTTCCTATGGACTACATATCTCCTCTGGTAGATCACCAACAGAGAACCACAAGAGACTGCAACAGAAATTCATCTTTATGAAATCAGGGACTCACAGCTCTTCATCTTAGCCACCAAAAAAGGGAAAAGAACTATGTCTACCCTGGGCATCTAAGTAATGCAAAAATATATTTTGGGGGACATGACCAAACAGATGGAAGTCTGCTTAAAGAGGGTATAGGTATGGGCTCCTTTGTATCGTGCCCTCAGCAGCCATTCCTTCAGTGGCTCCAGCAGGTTGCTGTTTAAACTTCTCTTGCAACCTCTTAGGTTTTTTTAGTAGTGAAAGCCTGCCTACCCTCTGTTCCCTCTGTGGAAGAAATCATACTCTGATGAGTACCAATAGAATCAACCTGGGACTTTCCTAACCCCAGTGAAGGTTCCCAAGCCTTATCCTCACTCCCACTCTCCATCTCACATCCTGCGGCTTTCTGATCTCAGCAGGATGTAACAAAGCCTCTGAGCTGAGATAGTTCTTTGAAACCATGGGCTATAAAACTGTACATACCCTTTGATCCAGCAATACCACTGCTAGGTCTATATCCTAAAGATATCCAAAAAAAAGGGAAAAGGACCTATTTGCACAAAAATATTTATAGCAGCTCTTTTTGTAGTGGCTAAGAATTGGAGTCAAAGGGATGCCCATCAATTGGTAAATGGCTAAACAAGCTATGGTATATGATTGTAATGTAATATTATTGTGCTATAAGAAATGACAAGCAGGATGACTTCAGAAAAATCTGGAAAGACTTACATGAATTGATACATAGTGAAGTGAACAAAACCAGGAGAACGTTGCATACAGTAACAGTAATGTTATTCGATGAAGAATTGTGAATGACCCAGGAATGGGAAGTTTTAAAGTGTTCACTTCTGGGCACTCCAGAAAGATGAGATGTAGTGATTTCTAAGGCCTTGGGGCATCTGTCAAGTCTGACTCCTTGAGGGCAGGCCTTTTATCCCCCTTATCCCCCTGGGTATCCAGGAACCCATATCAACAAGCCTGAATCACCAGGAAGCTGAATTAGCAGTAAGCCTTAGCCCCCTGGACAAAACAAGGTTTAGGGATAGCTTCCTTGCCTTTCAGGGAAAGAACTAGCCTAGCCTATACAGTGAGGGAAGGGGAGAGTATGGAACCCTGGTACTGGTTGATCTTATCACAGCATTCTTGAACTTTAGCATCCTGTCTGGACTTTGATGATGATTGGATCCGATGTCCAGAGGAATCAGTACCCAGGGTGTACTCTCTGCCCTGACCATTTGAGAGCAAAGGGAAGCTAAGAAGGCAATACAACTACCAGCATCAGCGCCATAAATTAAATTGGCTATGTCCTTACTCTTGCTGTATTGGAAACACAGTAGAGATGGAATAGAGAATTTACTCATAGTTACTCATAGAGGCATGGGAGGGAACTCCCCAGGTATGAACTCTAGGAATATTTGCTATTTGACATAATTCAATATTACTACCTTCCTATTTCCATGTTACTATCTTCATCAAATGCTTTGTCCTTTGAACTCCTGTGTCATCTGGCTTGGTCTGGTACAAGGAAATATAGATGAGGGTTTTGAGGGATTTTGAGCTGTAGGTCTGAATACATGCTGACCCAAAGAGTATCTCGACTCTCTGTGTACCTCTCAGGAGTCCTTGGGCTATATAAGAAAATTCAAAAATAGATATGAAACTTCAATACATGTGCATTTATAATTAGGTAATATAGTGTAGTAGATAGAGTGCTAGGCTCAGAGTTAGGAAGACCTTTGTTAAAACCCACCTCACATACATACTAGCTGTGTGACCCTGGGCAAGTCAACCTCTCTTGTCCTCAGTTCCCCATCTATAAAATGAAAGGCTTGGATGAAATGGTCTCAAAGGTCCTTCCAGCTCTAAAATGATGATCTCATGAACTACAAACAAACCTCAGTAATTCAGATTAATTTCTCCCAGACTGGGACTCTTGCTCTTCAAGCAACAAAAATAATCAAATGGTCCCCATCTCCTTACAGAATCAGCCTACTTCACTAGTTGCTAGAATCACCACTCAATATATAAAATAATATATATGTATATATGTATATATAGAGAGAGAATATTATGTATGTAGAATATTTTTCCATAGAAAAAGAAGGAAAAGTAAGGGGAAAAGAGGGAAAGGAAAAAGAAGAGTTTCTGGTCAAGATCCAGCAGGAGCTGGTTGCTGAGTGGAGGATGGCCTGGAATGAGGAGAGATGAGGTAGGGAGGACAACCAGAGGGATATTGCTATAGTATCTGCAGCAAGGTGGTGGCAATGTCAGAGGAGAGAAAGGAGTGTATATAAGAGATGTTGCAAAAGTAGAAACAACCGGATTTGGCAAGAGATTGTATAAGGAGGTGGTCTGAGTGTGTGAGACACTGAGGAATCAAGGATGACACTTAGGCTTCCATGAGTGCCTGGGAGGATGGTGGTGCCCTCAACAGTAATAGAGAAGTTAGAAAGAAGATAACAAGTTCAATTTTGGACATGTTGAGCTTATCCAATACAAGAAGACTAATAGGCACTTGGAAATGTGAGACTAGAGGTCAGGGCTAGATAAAGAAATCAGAGAACCATCTTCATAGAGGTGATACCTGAATCCATGGGACCTTATGAGATCGCCAAGTGAAATAGTATAGAGGGAGAAGAAGGTCCAGGATAGAGCCTTGGGTAGACATCTCAGTTAGTGGGCGTGGCCTGGATGAAGATCCAGGAAAGGAGATTGAGGAGAGGTCCAACACATAGGAGGAGAAGCAGGAGAGAATGTCATGAAAACCCAGAGAGCATAGAATATTAAGGAGAAGGAAGTGATTAAAACTATCAAAGGCTGCAAAGAGAGCGAGAAGGATGAGGATTGAAAAAATGCTACTAGATTTGTCAATTAAGAAATCATTGATAACTTTGGCCAGAGCACTTTTAGTTGACTGATGAAGTCAGAAGCCTTAGAAGAGAGTAAGAGGAGAGGAAGTGGAGATACCCATTATAAACTGCTTTCTCAAGAAGTTTAGCCAATAAGGGGAGGAAAGATATGGGATGATAAGCTAATAGAGGATAATAGATGAATAATAGATAATTACCTAATTATTGGAAATAGAAGCAAGTGGTATTTTCCAGTAAATAGGTAATAGATGGAAAAAGTAAAGGAAAAACTCCTATTCCCAGATGAATCAAGTAAAGGTTTTTTGAGGATGAGAAAGACATGGGCATATTTGCAGGTGGCAGGAAGGAGCCAGTATTGAGGGAGAGACTGAAGATTAGTGAAAGAATGGTGAATAATGAGAGGGTAGCTTACTGGATAACACAGGATGGAAGGGGATCCAAGATGTGTGTAGAGGGGTTAGCCTTGGCAAAGAGAAGGGCCATGTCTTCATGTGAGAGAGGGGTGAAGTAGTGGGGGAAGTCATCTGAGTGACGCGAGATAAGGAAGGAGGAGAAGAGGGAGCTCTCAGTGAATGGCCTCATCTTTTTCAGTGCAATATGAGGTAAAGTCCTGAGCTGAGAGGGTGGGAGAAAGAGGTATCATGGGAGGCTTGAGGAACGATGGAAAGATTTGAAAAAGTCACTATGGTGAGTGGAATAGTCAATTGATCAGAGCCCAGTTGAGACTATATATCATAAATTTGTAGTGGATTCAGTAGAGCTTTTTGGTGATTTTCTCTAGTTCTGCTCAGCAACACAGGAGTAAAAGGGAAAGCAGGGGATGATAGGAATCATATAAGTTTGGGATTTGTAATGCTTGACCGGCAATAGGATAAAGAGGCAAGGACTCGAATACAGAGGATAGGGCAGAGCTGAAAAGATAGGGAAGGAAGGAGAGTGCAGCCAGTACAGAGGTGATGGTCTAGGAAAGAACTAAGGGGTAACAGAATTGGAAGTCATGATAGGAATGAAGTATGGGATTATGGGTTTAAAGGCAAAGAGAAATATGAAATGATAAAATTATATAATCAGATAAAGGAATTTCAGAGCTTTTTTCCCCTTTTTTCAGTGAGGCAATCAGGGTTAAGTGACTTGCCCATGGTCACATAGGTAGTAAGTGTCAAGTGTCTGAGGCTGGATTTGAACTCAGGTCCTCCTGACTCCAAAGTTGGAGCTTTAACCACTTTGCCACCTAGCTGCCCCTCAGAGCTCTTTAATGTTAAAATCCCATCTACATTCTGAATCTGCTATATATGAGTCCATTCCCTGAGAAGCAGAATGGGATGGGGGAGGGATTGATGGGGTAAACCTGCAGCTTTTATCATCTACTCTTATTTCCACTCATAATCAGCATTATGGAAGTTTAATACTATCTTCCTCTCTTACAGCTCTCATTTCAACAAAGTTAAACTCATTCTGCAAAAAAAAACCCTTGGGTCAGAGATCATGCTTTACACCTATTAGTCCACACCTCTGTTGGCATTGCCCATTTTACTTATGTAATTAACAAATACATTAATCTTTCTTTTGCCTTCGAGGCACAATCTTTAAAGATCAAAATCTCATTCACCTCTGTCTCTAATTGCCTAATACACAAGGACAATTTATTTTCACTCTCCTTGTATTGGCAATCCAGCCTCTTCAGAGTTATCAATAAGAACCATAAAATACTAGAATTTTCTCTTTCCCTGTCAAGCCTCCATTTCATCAATTCCACAGCTTGAATAAGAGCTTTCTCCTTATCCCATCAAAAGGATTCCCCATAAACTCTGAACAAAACTTTAGCTACCAGAAACCAGGATCCTATACTTGTCTATCTATTCACCCAGAATTCCCTTTCTAAGATACAGACTGTTCTAGGAACTAACTAGGAAACTCTATTTATAGTGATGACCTCAAAGAACACCTCAAGAACCTATTGGTTAATCAGCAAAGACTTCAACGGACCGCATGCGTCATCCATAGAGGTAATACCAAAAAATAATGGAAAGATTTGTGCACGGTTCACGATGATTCATGAGTACCTCTTTGCACTTTAACCCTGGAGCCTGAATCACTAGACTAGGCCTAGAACATCTGGCCTAGCAACAGGGGTTGTTTTGCAATGGCCTTGTGGTTAAATTAATTTTTAAAGTGGAAGATGGTGTTGCTCTGCAAGCATAGTCTAACTTCTACATCCCCCACCCTATATTCCATTCATTCAGTGGGAACATGCCTATCTTCTTGCTGAGCTTCTGCCTCTTCCATTCCTCTGGTACTAGGGAATCCCCAGAGTCAAATTTCCCTGGATCTGTCTCAGAGACTGAAGAACCAGTGCACCTAGATATTGTTCATTGTTCCTGACTTCTTTAAAGCCCCAACCAAAATTCCACCTTCTCCAGGAGGCCTTTGCTAATCCACCTTAATTCCAGTGTCTTTCCTCAAGACTAGAATATGATGAGCAATCCTTCCCTTCTGTCCAGGACAGCAGAGCAGGCCACATTCTCAATTTTTTAAAAAAAACTTTTGGGGTAGCTAGGTGGTACAATGGATAGAGCACCAGTCCTGAAGTCAGGAGAACCTGAGTTCAAATCCAGCCTCAGACCAAACACTTGACATTTACTAGCTGTGTGACCCTGGGCAAGTCACTTAACCCCAATTGCCTTAAAAAAAAATTATGTGTTTTAATCAACCAAGACCCACTTTCTCACTCTTCCACCCCTCCCCCACTCCAGTGAGAATTCAAGAAAAATAAAAATCCATTCCTAACATGTATAATCAAAACAAATTTCCATATTGGCCATGTCTTAAAAAAAAGGTATTTGTCTCATTTTGCATTCTGAGTCCTTCACCTCTCTATCAGGAAGTAGGTAGCATGTTTCATCATTTGTCCTCTGGAATCCTGGTTAGTCATTATGCCTATAAGAGTTCAGTACAATAGTATTCCATCACATTTATATATCATAATTTATTCATCCATTCTTCAATTTATGGGCACTCTTCAGATTCCCATTCTTTGCCACCTCAAAAAGAGCTATAAATATTTTTGTACATCATTAGAATTTGTTTGCTTAGGACTAATCCCTCCCTTAATCTGCCATCTAATTTCCTCTTCCTCCTTATCTCCTTTCCCTCCTATTTCACTATTGAGTGAAATATATTTCTTTTTCCAATTGTGTGTGGTTATTCTCTTTTCTGGCCAGTTCAGATGACAGTGAGTTTCAGGTGTCAGCTGTTTTCCGCACCCCCTTTTTCATTAAATGTATGCTTATGCTATCTAATTAGATGAGATCATTTCCCCTAACCTGTCTTTCCTTCTCACTTCCCAGTAAAAGTCCTCTTTCCTTCTTCCCACTCTTTTCTAAAGATCGTCAAACTTAACAAAACCACCCCTAGACTTTGTCTAATTGGACTCCTTCCATGAACCCTGCTGATAATAGGATTCAGAAAGGACACACATATCATCTCCTTGTATTTGAATGTAAGTATTTTATCTTTTAGTCCTTTATCACTGTTCATTCGTATTTACCTTTTTGTTTCTTTTCACTCCTATGTCTGAACTTTAAACTTTCTCTGCAACTGGGATCTTTTCATCTATTTCATTCCCCCCCTCCTGCCCCTTACTCAGTTTTGCTAAGTAAGTTGTTCTTGGCTGTAAGTCAAGACTTTTACCTTTTAGGAATATTATAATCCAAGTTCTCTTCCCTTTTATAGTGGTGGCTGCTAAATTGCATGTGATCCTAAGTATGGCTCCTTAGTACTTAAATTCTTTCTGGCTGTTGGTAGAATTTTTTTTTTGACCCGGAAGCTCTGGATTTTGGCTATAATATTCCTGGGAGTTTTCAAGTTGGGGTTTCTTTCAAGAACTGATTAGTGGATTTTTTCTTTTTTCACTTTGCCCTCTGGTTCTAAAAGAACTGGGAAGTTTTCAGATTTTTAAAGCTATTATGTCTAATGATTTCACATGTATAACCTGTATCAGATTGTTTACTGTCTCAGGAAGGGGGAGAGAAAGGAGGAAAGGATAGATAGTTTGGATCAAAAATTTTTTTAAATGTGAAAATTGTTTTAACATGTAATTGGAGGGAAATAAAATATTATTTTAAAAATATTATGTCTAGGTTCTCGTTTGGTCATGACATTGAGATAGTCCACTGATTCTTAAATTTTTTCCTGTTTTCCAGACAAGTTGTTTTTACTATGAGATATTTTACATTTTCTTCTTTTTTTTAGCCTTTTGATTCTGTTTTAATATTTCATTGGCTTCTGCCTAGTCCATTCAATTTTTCAGGGAATTTGTTTCTTGGGCAAGGCTTGGTACCTCTTGTGCCAAGAGGTTAACTCATTTTCCAATTCTTTCTTTGATAGCTCTCATTTCTTTTCCAATTTTTTTCCTCAAGGGCTCTCATTCCATATTTTACATACAATATTTTAAATTCTTGTTTTAAATCTATTGCTTCATCTGTTCCAGGAATTTGTGCCAAGCTGTGCTCTTCTCTGAGGCTTTGCTTGTAGATGTTTTGGAGTCATTCTCTTCTGCGTCTATGTCTTGAGCATCCCTGCCATCAGAACAGCTTGTCATGGTGTAGTCCTTTTGGTGGTTGTGGTGTGTCCATTCTTCAAGCCTGCTTCCTGACTATGGACTTGATGTTGGGGCTGAGCTCTGGGACACTTTGGAGGGAAGGTCTGGGATGGTCTTGTTGCTGTTTTCTTGGGGGTATTAAGTGTTTGGTTATTCCTAGATCATAAGGACAAGCTAGTGACATGCCAGCTGTCTGTGCTCCCAAAGTGGTCTGATACAGGGCAAAGTCTATTTGCTCCCCCATCCCTCTGGACTGAACTCTGCAAATTCCTGAACTAGGTTTGGGTCTGGGCAACAGTAGACTATACTGCTGGTCTCTGCCCCTATCGGCTAGCTGGAAAGCCCTTTTGGTTCATTGCGGCAGAGTGTAGGTTCCTCTTTGGTCTGAGATTCCTGTCTTGGTTATTCCTTTGCAAGGAATGCTGTGACCTAAGCTTGAGGTCTGAGCTATGCCACTATTTCTACTGGTTTCTGTACTTTACTTCCTCCTTTGTCCATGTGTAGCCCAGGGCCTCCCTCCCCTGAATGCCACCCCTCTGTCCCTTTCTCATTCTGTCCAGGATCTGTGATTCAAAACTGGGTAGTGGGCAATAAAGCTTCCAGTTCATTCCTGTTCCTATTGCATTACCTCAGCATGGGTCTGGGGGTACTGCAGAATGGCTTTGGGGTACACAGTCTCTCCCTGGATGCTGGAGTACTCCCTTTGTACCCGCTCTTGGTCTGACCCTGTCTCTGGCATCCAAAGACCCCCCCATCCCAACCTGGACTAGACAAATGACCCACTTTAACTTTTTCTGGATTTCCCCATCAGGATTCAGTTTGGTGCATTTTGAAAGAGTTTGTGGAAAGGAGCCCACTACATTGCTTCCTACCACTGCTACCGTCTTGATTTGTTTCTGAGTCTACTTCTCCCCAAAGTTTCTGTGAGTTCCTTCCATTGACTCTGCACCTATAGGGCCATTCCCTTCCTTAGTTTCCTTGTACATATGAGAAAAATAGCCTTGTGGTGGTTGGGTTCAGGTCTGTGTCCTATGAGTAATCTCATCAATTGTTGTCCATATTGTCAAATGATATCACATAATTTGTCAATTAATCACAGGCCAATGTATATTGCATTGGTATAACAGTTTTTATAGATTCCATTATGCCAATCTTGTCCCATAAGCCTATGGTTACGTGGGTCAATCTAGTCAAGTCTAAGTCATCAGAGCTCTTCCCTCTTCTTCTATATGTATGGCTGTCACACACTTTTGAAATTGGGAAGGCAATTCCCCTTTTATTCTGAGCATTTTTACCAAATTCAATTAATGCCACTGCAACTGTGTAACCAGAGCTATAGAATAGTTCAATTTATGTATGCCTTCTAGGGAAGTCCAGGATTTCATTTCCTTATGCACCACAACCCAGGAATCATTCACTATCTCTCATCCCCCATATCCAAGCTATTGCCAAGACCTGTTGATTTCACCTTTGCAACATCACTTGACAACACCCTTCTTCTCACCTCTGACACTACCAGCACTCTGGTGCAGGAACTCATCACCTCACATCTAGATTATTACAAATGCCTGTTGGTGGGTCTGCCTGCCTCAAATCTCTCCCCACTCCAATCCATTCTCTATTCAGCTACTAAAATGATTTTCCTAAAATGCAAGTATGATCATGTCACCCTCTACCCCCACTCAATGAACTCCAGTGTCTCTCTATTGCCTCCAGGATCAAATACAAAAGGTTGTTTGGCATTCCAAATTTTCATAACTAGACCCCTCCTACTTGTCCAGTCTTTTTACATCTAACTCCCCCATTCATACTCTTTGATCTAATGACACTGGCCTCTTGGCTGTTCCACAAATAAGACACTCCATCTCTTGACCATGTGTAGTGTTCTCTCTGGCTGTCCCCCATGTCTGGAATGCTCTCCCTTCTCCACTACAACTACTGACCTCCCTGGCTTCCTTTAAGTCCCAACTAAAATCCCACTTCCTATGAGAAGCTTTCCCCAACCTTTCTTAATTTCAATGCCTTTCCTCAGTTAGTTATTTTCTATTCATCCTGTGTAAAGCTTGCTTTGTATGCATTTGTTTGCTTGTTGTCTCTCCCATTTGATTGTAAGCTCCTTGAGAACAGGGACTCTTTTTATATCCCCCAGTGCTTAGCATAGTGGTTGGCATGTAGTAGGCACTTAATAAATGCTTATTGAATTGAAGTTCAAAAGCATAGACTTTAAGGCTTTCTGTTAAACTATGCTTCTTGTCAATTTAAGAGATGTTGGGACCATCCAGCAGAAAATTTGCTACATATCCAGATAGGTGGTCATACTTTTCCTTAGGGGGTGTGATGGAAGCAATATGATGCCTCTCAGGGTTTACTTGTCTTTTAAAAGAAAAGAAAAGCTGGGAAAACCAGACAACAGTTTGTATAATATACCATATACCACAATAAGATCCAAATGAATATGTGACCTGAACAGGAAAGATGCCATTACTAAAAATTTAGAAATTAACTGATTAGGTATTGAGGGAGAATTCTTAACCAAACAAAGATTGACAAAAAGATAAAATAGATCATTTTAATTCAATACAATCCAAAAGCAATTGTACAAACAAAATCAGTGCAACCAGGGTAAGAAGGGAAATCATTGATTAGGGGAAAATATTTACATAAACTATGACTGATATGGGTCTGATATCCCAGATATATAGGAAATTGACACAGACATACAAGACCAATGACCATTCTCTACTGGATACTTGGTCAAAGGATATGAACAGCCAGTTTTCAAAAGAAGAATTGCAAACAAGTAACCATTTGAAATATTGCTCTAATTCTCTAATAAGAGAAATCCAAATAAAAATGACTCTGGGGTTTCCCCTCACACTCAGCAAATTGGCAAAGTTCACAAGAGGTAGAAATAGTTGTTGTTGGCATGGTTATAGAAGGGCAGGCACACCAATATAGTTGTAATGGGGCTCAGGCACATGTGCAGACACCATGAGCCTGACCCCCATAACACACCGTTAATGGATCTGTGAATTGGTTTGGCCCCTCTGGAAAGCAATTTAGAATTAGGCTAAAAAAAGTGTCTAATATATCTTTATTCTTTGACCCAGAGATCCCCCTGCTAAGCATATACCCTAAAAGACACCAAAGGCTGAAAGAAAGAACTCATACATCAAAATCCTTATAGTGGCACTTTTTGTGGGAGCAGAGAATTGAAAACAAAGCAGATTTCCATCAATTGGGGAATGGTTAAATAAAGTATAGTATGTGAATATAATGGAATATTACCGTGGCATAAGAAATTATTAATACAGAGAATTCCAAGAAGCAAGCAGAGAATGAAGTAAGCAGAACCAGGAAAACAATATATACAATGACTACAAAAATACGGATGAAATGACCAAAGACAAAACAAAACTGAACTCTATGTAATAATAATTGTAAAATTCAGTCCTGCAGAAGAGTTGAGAAAGTCTGTTCTTTACAGAGGCGGGGGATATGGGCATGAAGTATTATGTTAGACATGGTTGATGCAATGGTTGGTTTTGCTGATCTACTTTTTTTCCCTTTTTTCCCTTTTTAATCTTTGTTTCAAGGGATAGTTTGCTGGGTAGGGAGGAGGGAGAGCATATTTGGAAATGAATGTGATTTAAAAACAATAAAAATAAGATTTTAGAAAACAATGAAAAAGAGAGTAAGAATAGTGAAAACAGCAAAAGATTAGAATATTGCCCAGACAAGATCTAGGTTCAAGTCTGCCTCTGTCTGGGTTCTGACGTTAGCTGTGTGACAACGAACCAGTCACTTAATTTCCCTGAGGCTCTGCTTTCTCATCTATAAAACAGAGATGATCATGCTAACTCATAGGGTCATTGTGAGGAAAGTATGTTGTAAACCCTAAAAGGTAAATGTAATTGTTAGATTATAACAATTGTTATAATAATAATAGAAGCTCTTAAAGCTATAAAGAGATGAAATAAGCAGCTTCCAGATTGCTTAATGATAAGTGATGGAGTTGATATTTTTGGATAGGAGGACCCTCAAATCATACCTGGCACATACTAGGCACTTTAATACATGTTCATTGATTGAATATACATCTTCATATGTATACTAGCACACACATATTCATTCTTAAAGTCTATACACAGACATGATATAAATATATAAAAACATGTAATTCATATATATATATGTATATATATCTCCTCATAGTGGCATTTATAGTATATAATATAGATTTTAAGCTAAGTATATTATTAGTGACAAGAGTATTAGATTTAAAGCAGAGAATCTGGATTCAAATCCTAGCACTGGTATTTACTTTCTACCTATGTGAACTTAGATAAGTCACTTAATCTCTTGGAGTCTGTTCTTTCATCTGAAAAATGAGGATATTGGATGTGATGACCTCTCGGGTCTTTTCCTTCTCTGATATTCTGTGAGTCTCTCGTATTCATGCTTATCCACGCCAGTGTACATTCATATTCTCCAATACACACACGTATTCCTATGCACACACTCATATACATATTCCCCTACTTATACATAGACGCTCAGACTCCTTCCTTTCCCCATCCTCCACTTCTGTCTGCCCTGTGTCCCATTCCCATTGTAAATGAGGACACTTCATGATTGACATGCCAGAAAGGGAGCTTACACGGTTGGTCTGAATCCAATATACCATTACCATGGCGACCACCGTCTCTTCCAGCTCTGTTATCTTCCATGCCCTGAGGAGTAGGGGTGCTGTACCCTGGAGACTTTCCCTATGGAAACCACTCCTTTCTGAAACGAGCATCTCTCCACACACACCTCCTTCCCCATGGTCTTTCTCTTTAATCAAACATTTGGATTTTGATCTCCCCCACATCCCCACCTTCTGCATCTACTAACAATGTAGAGAAGTTACATAAATCCACTACATCCAATTATGCTTTATTTATTAGAGCCAGACCTCCCAATTTATTCCTCAGAGCCAAACTCCCAAAATCTTTTTCTTTTTTCTTTTCACAACAATGTAGGCTTCTGGTGCATGAGGCAGGGAGGACATAAATCAGGGGTATAGATTCAATTGGTCAGCTCCAAAGCTAGGCTAACCTTTCTGATTAATGAATGAAGGTTTGTAGAGTAGCAAAATAATCTAGACAGGAAAGAGAACCATGTTTGAAATCCTGTGAAGTTGTTCCCTAATTTTCCCTGTAATAGGTAAATGAACTCTTTCCCCCAAAGAAGTTCAAGGGCTATTGCCCAGTCAAAGAAGACTTGCTACAGAAAGGAATCTGTTTCTTCACCAAAAGACAACCTGAAGCCAAAGCGGAGACTTCCTGGAAAACCCTTTTCTTTTTCAAATCAGACTTGATGTTTTCTTTTTCAGGCTAGCTACCTTCACATTCAGTGAATCTTAATCCTAGTTTCATGATGCTTCCTAGGGTGTCTGCATTTGTTTGCAGGAGCATCATGAAAATCTCAAATGAAGTAATGGAAGGCTGTGATCCTAAGGTTCTACTGTGAGCACATTTTAATTCACCTAAATTTTTTAAATAAATAAATTACGCCACATAGTAAGTTGATTGGAGTGGAAAAGAACTACTGCAATCAACCAAACAACCAATTAATCAATAATTATGTTATCAGTTGTCTACTCTGTGCCAAGCACTGTACTAGGCACCAGGGGCATGACTACAAAAGTGACAGTCCTTGCCTTGAAGAAGCTTACCTTTTGCTTATTTCCATTTTCTAACTGTGGGTACAAACAAGTTTGATTCCTAACTTAAAAGGTTAGAAATCCTTGTTCTGCTACCTCTGGTGCTGTGTGCAGAGATAACGTGAGTGACAATTGGCTTTTTCTCCATAAATCAGGGGAAAATAGCACAGGAAGCTTTGAGTCAGGCACTGACTGACTGGAAAAAACATCAGAGGCCCCAGAATTCCTAGAGTCTTCCAAAAGTTGCCCAGGACTACACTGGGGTTCATAGATTTGGAAGTGAAGGGAGCCTTAAGCTCACTTAATCTAACCCCTTCATTTTCCAGAAGTGGAAAAAGCCCCAGAAAAATGACGTGACTTGTCCATTGTCACTTGGGAGCTAATAAGCAGTAGACACAGGTATTCAAACTCAGGTCCCCAAACTCCAAATCCAGCATTCTTTCCCTGGCACACACTGCTAACACTACTCTATGGTAGGAATATTACTATATGGTACCGGTGTCCATGGCAGTCAGACAGCAATACCCTTAGGACAACACTTCCATAGCAGGAGAAGGAAGGCATGATGTGTGAGGTTGCCTCATGATGACTGAATAATCCTAGGTTTCCTGGAATAGGTGACAATTCCTACCCACCACACATCGTTGCCTCTGGATAGCCCATCGAAAGAAAGAGCAAACAGTCGAAAATGGTGCTTAGATTGTTCAGTTACATCTGACAACGCAGCCAGTCATACTGAAAGCGAGATCGCTGCCAGATCCATAGGGCTGCATACTAATGGTTCTCACCAGCACATTGCAAAAAGTGACAGGAACCAGTTTGGTGTAGACTGCCAGACCGAGAAGGCCTGACAAGGCTACTGAGAAATGTCCCAGTGGATTCATACTCTCCAAATAACGTTCCTGTGGATTGCCTGATGCCTGAAATATCTCTCCCTCCTCCTCCTCTTGTAAACTTCGTCTCTTTAGTTTAAAGCTGATTTCCTGTTTAGAAAGGAAGTATCCCCAGTGAGATTGTACTTGAATGCAAAGACCTGTGTTCAGACCCTGAAGAGGCAGCTAGATGGCACAGTGGATAGAGTACTAGCCCTGGAATCAGAAGGACCTAAGTTCAAATCTGGCCTCAGGCACTTAGCTGTGTGACCCTGGGCAAGTCACTTAACCCTGATTGCATTAAAAAAAAAAGATTGCCAAAAAATCCCTGAAACGATTAGCTTTGTGACCCTGGGCTAATCACAATCCTGTTGAATCCTGTTTCCTTATCTGTAAAATAAGGATAATAATATTTGTGCTACCTACCTCACAGAAGGGTTATTAAAAGGAAAATGCTGTGAAGCACTATGTAATTGGGTGGGGTTTTGTTGGTGGTGGTGGTGGGGGGAGATGGTATTTTAATATCTTTCTGGGAAAGGAAAACAAGAGCAGGAAGAGACCCTGGCAGCACTGTATTTCTGAGGATAGGAACAGGGTGAGCCAGATTGGACCAGACCTAGCAGGAGTGGGGTTGGGAGGACCAACTACACCAAGCTTCACAGTTTTGCCCAGATGAGCCCTGCTGACTAACCAAATTAGATGTGTGTGCATTCGTCAGTCAGTCAGGGAAGGAGTATTTATAATCTCTTACTATGTGCTTGGCTAGGTATACAAAGAAAGGCCCCTGTTCTCAAAGAGCTTATAATCTAATGGAGTATAATGTGTGAGTGTGGGGCAGCTAGGTGGTACAGTGGATAGAGCACTGGCCCTGGAGTCAGGAGGACCTGAGCTCAAATCTGACCTTGGACCAAACACTTGACACTTACTAGCTGTGTGACCCTGGGCAAGTCACCTACCCCCAATTGCCTAAAAAAAAAAAGTGTGAGTGAGTGTGTGTGTGTGTGTGTGTGTGTCTGTGCGGGGGAGGGGGGGAGGGTGTCTACACCTCAGGTGCAAGTAATAGACCTGGAATTCATGAAAGAAATGGGTATGGATTTTAATCAGCTACATATTTGCACATGCATCCATCTCTACTCCAAACAGGAGGAAAGAGAGGTGAGAGATTTCTTTTTTTTATTTTGTTTTTAACCTAAGAAGTGTTGTTTCCAAAAGGATGAAACACTAGGAGAGATAGGAGAGACTAGGGATGGGGAGGATGAGGGAGTTGGACTTTTTTTTGTTGTGTTTTGTTTTAAGGAAGTGTTAGGAGGTAATATGTCCCAGTGGATAGAGCACTGATTGATTGCTTTCAATTGGCAATGGGAGTCTCAATTCCAGAAAGCTAGCCTAGACATAAGGAAGATGACACCCACTGGCTCTGTGACTATGGACAAGTGACTTACTGACCTCAATGTCCTCAGCAGCTCTCTGAGATGATAAGTTCCAGAATACTCACCAATCTACACTGGTTTTGGCAAAAAGAAGCGGTAATTACCTAAACTGATGAAAATATAGGTTGGGGTGGAAGAGAAAAGTTGTTTCTTTCTAGACAGAGTTCAGAAAGGAACTGTTAAATTCTTTCCTTCTTCTTAAATTTATCCTGCCAACCTTATAAATAAATCAACAAAAAATGTATCAGTCCAAGAACAAAAAGTCCTTCCCTTACCTTGACTTAGCCCCATTTGAAGATAGAAAGGCTGCTGATAAAAGCGGGCAGGAACGTTCATTTCATGATTGATTGACAGGTTCATCATCAGGGCTACTGACTGATGCCAAAGATAGAAGAAAAGGAAGCTCTATGGAGAAATTATAATGAGAGAATGAAGCTTTTTTTTTTTCGTGAAGACTAGAGATTCTACCAGGAGCCTCACAAGAAAAAATAAAAACCTTTAGAACAGGAAGGGCCCTTAGAGATCATAATGTTCAACCTTCTCATTTTACAGGTGAGAAAACCAAGACAGGAAGATTAAGTGCTTTGCCCAGGGTAATAAGTACCATACTAGGATTCAGTCCAGGTCCTCTCATTCCACTCTCCCCACCAGTCTGAGAGGCAGAAACAAAGGGACAGCTACAAAAACCTCATCGCTGAGGTCAGGTTGAGTCCGGTTGGTCAATATCATAAAGCTGCCTTGGTTTATCACCCCATATGGAGCATGCAGAGTGTATGGTGGTGGTGGTGGTGATGTTTTCAGTTTTGCATCTGAAATAGTTGACAAAGTGTGTTAGATGCAGTGGATGAGGGGTACACTTTATTTATTTATTTTTAAGCAGATAAAGAATTCCAGAGAGAAATAAAAGGAGAAAGAGGTCACAATCTGAAGAAAATAGGGCAACAAACATTTATTGAGCCCTATCTGCCTTCTATTTCGCTAAGCATTGGAGATTCACATGCAAGTGAAAGGAAAAACAGTCCCTGCCTTCAAGGAGCTTATATTCTAACAGAGAGAGATGACATATACAGGCATACCTCAGAGGTATTGTAGGTTTGGTTCCAGACCACTGCAATAAATCAAATACCACAATAAAGCAAGTCACACAGATATTTTCTTTCCCTGTGCATATAAAAGTTATATTTATACTATACTGTAGTCTATTAAGTGTGCAATAGTTTTATGTCTAAAAAAACCAATGTACATACCTTAATTAAAAAAACTTCATTGCTAAAAACAAACAAACAAACAACTAACTGCCACCTGAGCCTTCAGCAAGTCGAAATCATTTTGCTGGTGGAGGGTCTTGCCTTGTTGCTGACAGCTGCTGACTGATCAGGGTGGTGGGTGCTGAAGGTTGGGTTAGCTATGGCAATTTCTTAAAATAAGATGACAATGAAATTTGCCCTGATTGACTTTTCCTTTCACTTGAACAATTAGAGGCCATTGTAGGGTTATTAATTGGCTAATTTCAACATTGTTGTGTCTGGGAATAGGGAGGCCTGAGAGAGGGAGGAAGACCGAGGAGCAGTCAGAACACACACATTTACTGATTAAGTTCAAAGTCTTATATGGGTGTGGTTCATGGCACCCCAAAGCAATACAATGATGACAGCAAAGATCACTGATCACAGATCGCCATAACAGATACAATAATAATGAAAAAGTTTGAAATATTGTGAGAATTATCAAAATGTGACACAGAGATGTGATGTGAGAACGTACTGTTGGCACAGCTAGACTTGCTGGAAGCGGCCTTGCCAAAAACCTGCAATCTGTGAAAAAATGCAATGTCTGTGAAGCACAAGAAAATGAGGCGTGCCTGCGAGAAGGAACTAAAAAGTGGGTGGGGCATGTAAGGAAAGCTAGAGTTAGAAGCAGAGCAGGCTGAGGAATAAAGAGGTAGAGCATGGCTAGCCTGGGTGCTTCCTCAAAATGGAGATGGTAGGAGGAACCGACCAATTGGAGGAGGGTGCCCACAGAGATGGAGGGATCTTTAGGGTGAGAAGGCTACTGGGGAATGGAGAAGTCTGGAGAGTTAGGAGCAGAAAACCCTCTTTGGGTGGTGCTAATTGTTTTCCTGTTTGTTTTTGGTGAGGTAATTTGGGTTAAGTGACTTGCCCAGAGTCACACAGCTAGTAAGTGTTATGTGTCTGAGGTCAGATTTGAATTCAGGTCCTCTTGACTCCAGGGCCGGTGCTCAACCCACCCTGCTAATTGGGTGGTGCTAATCAGAAAATTAACAATTATTCACACTGAGAACCTTCAGTTTGGGGTGTCACAAAGCCAACCCACATGTTCCCCCTTCCATCTCTCCCTACCCCAGTAAGAGAAAATGACTGGAATCAGTATTTTTTTCCTCAGTTACTCATCCAAGAGACAGGCTGTGATTGTTTGAACGCAAAACGTACGCTTGCCAAAAAGACTATTTCATGGAGAATTCACACAGGGCAAGTGTTCATGTGGTGGTCAGAAGCAGCATTCAAGGACACTCTCAAGGTCTCCCTTAAGAACTCTGAAATTGATTGGATGACATGGGAGACACTGGCACAGGACCGCTCAGCATGGCTGAGCTCTATGAGCAAAGCAGAACTGAAACAGCTCAAAGGAGACGCAGGATGTGCAAATTTAGAGAATCCATCCCAAATGCTCACGCAGACTATTTGGGCCCGACTTGTGGTAAAGCATTCTGAGCTCATATTGGTCTGATCAGCCACAGTTGGACACACTGAAACTTGACTTTTTCTGTAATAAGATAAGTACTTGTGTGGTAGTTTGGTAATGACAACTACTAATGATGAAGGTGTCCCCTAAATTTGGTAAACCACTGGTAATGATGCCATTTTGGTCCTCTTTGAGATCAAAGGACACCAACGGACTTATAAGTGATGACGCAGTCTAATAACAACAGAGATCCCAACTTCTAGTCTGTGGTTGCTATAGGGTGCCCAGGGGAGGACCAAGCTTAGACAAGCTGAGCAAGGCACACGGCATTCCAATCTGTATCCTTCTCCCAACTGGGGTTAGCAGACCCAACCTACTTTGCAGGGGTATAGTGAGAATATTAATGTTTGTAAAGTGTGTTAAGTGCTATAAAAATGCTGAGCTTCACTAAATAATCCACCAAGGGTTTTAGCATGGAAAAACAACCAGGTTGAAGACTAATTACGTTGCTGTATATTAAACATGTATGCCGAGATGGATTGTGTCTTTACACGCCACAAGTTTTCAATTTGCAGCACAAGCAGACACTTAACTATAGCCTCTTTCTCTCTGCATGGACACTTGACCTGGTTTGGTTTTGGGTTTTTTGTCTGTGCTGTCTCCCTGTACAGACTGCTCAGTGAATCTCGGAACTTTACATGGAAAGAACTCAAAATGATAAAATTCAAGTCAAGGTGAGCACACGAGTCACCAAGCACCTCCTGGACCAGGGTACTAGAAGAGATCCAAACCGTAGTTACAACAAGACTCATGACAGGAGTCACTTGTTTCCAAGGTCCCCTTGTGGTCACTTCACCCTCAAATTTAAACAACAAATTCCAAAGCTGAGCTGATTTCATCCTAATGAACTTTATTGGACTTAAAGTCTGGAGACAATTAATCACAGTAGGCAGAATGGTATAGCGGAAACAGCAAATGACCCTGAAGTCAGAGGCCCCTGGTTCAAATCCCACCTCAGCATTTACTACCTGTATGACCTTGGGCAAAATGCATAATTTCCTTGTGCCTTGGTTTCCTCAGTCTGTAAAAAGGGCTTGGATTAGAAGGCCTCCTAGGTCTCTTCCAAATCTAGGTCTATAATGCTATTGCAGCAAGGATGAATTAGACAATACTAGGGACTCCAAAGACACGGTGACTCATTGCTTGTGTCTTTGGGGCATGACAAACTTCTTGACTGCTTTTAGTCTTAAAAGAACTGGGCATTAAAGTGTATCCGAGTGGCCCCTTTGTCATCCTCTTAACTCATGACAAAAGCATGGCAGTAGGGTGCTTTATTATTATTGTTGTTGATACTATTAAAGAAGAAAGCTTTTAGCCCTTTTAGCTGCAAATCTCCAAGTGGCATCATGTGACTCTGGTAAAGGCTAGAGAAGGACAGATCCTGGTATCGTGGCAACCCCACCATTGCTTATGTGGATTTAGGTAGGCAAGTTTGTTTCAGGGTCCTTGGCTTCCTTTGCCTCTTTGTCTTTGTACTTTCCCAATCTTAGGTGAATGATACTTCAGAATACTTGTTCTGAAGTTAGGTGGCATGTGGATAGAGTGCCAGGCCTGAAGTCAGGAAGACTCATCTTCAGGAGTTCAAATCTGGCTTCAGACACTTACTAGCTGCGTGACCCTGGGCAAGTCACTTAATCCTATTTATCTCTGTTTTCTTATCTGTAAAATGAGCTGGAGAAGAAAATGACAGACCACTCTAGTATCTCTGCCAAGAAAACCCCGAATGGGATCATGAATTGTCAAACATGGTTGAAAAAATGACTGAAGCTTTAGTGAATTCCAGAAGTCCAGAGGTCTCATTGGCACTTGGAGCTAAATGGTGGTAGGGGAGGAGTCCCTAACCGCTCCCCTATGGAATGGGTATAAGAATCTTAGGATGAGCAACTCCATTGTGTTTAAGCATCCATTTTGTGACTAAATAATTGCTATGTAGGTTGTTTTTCTATAATAAGTTCTTGAGTGGTATAGTTTGGTTATGACACTTCCCCCCTAAATTTGATAAACAACTACTAATGACAAAGGTGTCCCCTAAATTTGGTAAACCATTGGTAATGATGTATAAGTGTGAATGTGTGTGTGTATGTGACACAGTGAATAGAATTCTAGACTTGGAGTTGGGAAGAGCTAAGTGAAACTCTGGGCTCTGACATTTACTAGCTATATAACCATGGGCAAGTCATTTTACCTCTGTCTGCCTCCATTTTCTCATCTGTAAAATGGGAATCATAATAGTGCCTACCTCCCAGGAAGATAAAAATGAAGATAAAATGAAATAATATTTGTAAAGCACTTTACAAATTTGAAAGCACAGCACACTATCATTATAAACAACTGATAAATGCTTGCTATTGACAGTAGCTTTGATAGTTTCCCTTCATCATAAGCTTGGGTAATTGATCACTAATTAGAACTTAGATACAACTTGTAAATGTCCTTAGGTAGAGCCATAAAAACCCACCAGAGGGTCCAGCCAAGACCCTGATTCTGGGTTAAAAGACTCCTGTATTCTCCACACTTAGAAATGTGATCACCTTCTCTTAGCTTAAGAGTTGTGTTGGTTGACAGAGACTTACCAGAATGACACTGCAGAGGGTGACCCAGCTGCCAGCTGGACAGAGGGAGCCTCCCAATAAGCCTCGGAGTGAGACACGCCCATCTTTAGGAATCAAGTTGGTGGTTTGTTCCCAGAGGTTTTGATGTTTGCTTATTGAATCATCGATAAAATATGATGGTATGCATTGATGAGTACAAGTCTTATTACTGTCCCATCAGCCCTAATAAGCATATATAATGGTAAATAGGTTTTAGGGGTGAACCATGCGTTATGCCCCAGAACTCTTGGAGAGGATAGCCTCCAGCAAGAAGTCCAAACCAGGCCATGTGGCCAATAGACAGCTCTTTGGACAACAATAAGTAGAGGTGCAATTTAAATGCCCAATTAGCAGTTTTGTTAATTTCTTTATATTCTCATGAGTTTAAGTAACAGAAAAATTGTACCGGTACTAAATTTTACTCTGTTCGTACATATCTGTGAAGTCTTTTATGCTTAGTCTTTCTTGTGTGCCTAGGAATAAATTCCTTGTCCCATACTTGAGTTATATTGTACTTTGTTACTCCTCCTTTTGGGGATGCACTAGACGTGAGCCATAAGGGAAATTATTCCCCTGGGTGTCGCTGATGGAAAGCTTAATGAGACAGTGAATGTGAGAAAAGGGAGCCAACTCTCACCTAAGGCAAGCTCCCCTGGACTGAACCTGATTGTAAACCACATGCTTGGGTATGGAACAGGCAGTGGCTTGTTACCCCAGCACCTGCTATTGGGCCCAGCTAGACTGTGAAGGGGTACAAGGTTGTGTAACCATGGGAAGAACCCTAGATTTGGAGCCAGAAGACCTCAGTTCAAATTCTAGCTCTGATACGTACTACCTAGGGGACCTTTGGTGAGTCACTAATTCATTCAGTTTTTTGGGTTGAGTTGGGTTGGGTTGGGACGAGGTGCGTTTGGGTCATGTGCGGGGTGTGTGTGTGTGTGTGTGTGTGTGTGTAGAGGCAATCAGGGTTAAATGCTGTCCAATCCCCCCACTTTGTTCTATTTAAAACCTAACAACAAAAATATGGTGTTTGTTTTGACGATAGTAAATAGACTTTTGAAGATATGGTCATAAACCTCATGCTCTACTACAGAGTATTATCTTGACTACTTGGACATCACTTTTAAGCATTTGGAGATGCTTTGCTTTAAGCAATGTATGTGTTTTATTATATAGCGAATACTTTTGTTACTCCCTCTGGTGTGAGGGCTTGCTGAGCACTTTTCATGGCTGCTCATCCGTGTCTACCTGGCACGTTCTCATCTGTAGCTTCAAGAAGCATGAACAGCAGCCGCACCCCAGTAAAATTGTCTCAGAAGACAGGCTAAACTAGGTTGAAGATAATCAACTGGCCTTAAACCTGTTGGTGAGTGAGGGAGGTATCTACTCCACACATGTGAAGATTTCACCTGGCAGAATGGGTGGATGAGAACAATTTGTTCCAACGGCCACGAAGGTGGCTGAAGCAGGCATTGTGGGGCACTTAGAGCTTGATCAGACATGGAAGATGCCAACGTCACCCACTGCGTCCCAGGCTATCACCAGTTGTCCTGACTTGTCTTACTACTGAACTTCAGTGACTCTGGAGGAGAGAGTGAAGCCGAGATTTTGTGAAACTCTGCCTCACTTAAATCCAATGCACTCATGAGTCAAGACGTCATTTCTGATATCACTGGTTCTCTTTGAAGATGAAGGACAAACAGTAACATGTGTGCTGAAATGTTGAACTACAGAATCACAGAACATTAGAGTTGGACTCCAGGGAGCCAATGATGAAACAGATCTCCTTCCTTTCAGTAGGGAAGTGGTGAATTGTCTTGACTTCTGTCTTGTCACTGGACTTCGATGACTGCAGGAGAGAGAGAGACTGATGATTTTGCATAGTTCTGCCTCACTTAAATCCAATTCACTTGAAAGTCATGGCATCACCTTCCTGATGTCATGGCCCTCTTCAAGAATGAAGGACAAATGACAATAATATATATCTATCTATTGTCTAGACTAGGTCTCTTCTCATTCTAAATCTATGATGATTGCTGGGAGAAATACTCATTCATATTCCTATAGTTTTAAGGCTAACAGAGTATTTTCCTCAACAACAATTAAAAAAAAACCACTATGATGTAGGGAGGCTATTATCTCCCTATTACAGATGAGGAAACTAAAACATACAGAGGTTAAGTGACTTGCCCAAGGCTTAATATTAGGAAATATTAAGCCAGGATTTGGAAGAAGGGAAGAAGGAAAGAAACAAATATTTTTAAGGGCATACTATGTGCCAGGAAGGGGCAGCTAGGTGGAGCCATAGCGCATAGAGTGCTGGGCCTGGAGTCAGAAAAATTCATCTTCTTGAGTTCAAATCTGGCCTCAGACACTTATTAGCTGTGTGACCCTGGGAAAGTCACTTAACCCAGTTTGCTTCAGTTTCCTCATCTATAAAATGAGCTGGAGAGGGAAACGGCAAACCATTCCAACATCTCTGCCCAAAAAAACCCCCAACGGGGAAATGGAGAGTTGGACACAACTGCAAAACAACTTAACAACAAAACATGCCAGGTGCTGTGCTAAGGTCTTTACAATTATTATCTCATTTGATATTCGCAACAATCCTGGGAGGTAGGTTCTATTATTATCCCCATTTTATAATTGAGGAAACTGAGGCATACAGCAGTTAAGTGACTTGCTCAAGGTAACACAGCTAATAATTGTCTGAGGCCAGATTTGAACTCAGGTCTTCCCGTCTGTGGTCCAAAACTCCAGGTGCTGTGCCACGCAGGCAATTTGAAACCAGATCTTCTGACCTTGACTCTGGTGTTACTTCCACCACACTCTATGGGGTGTTCCAAAAATCTTCACGCAGTTTTAAGCTATCTCAGACACTAAGACTTTTGGGACCTCCCATATTCAGGGTGACAATGGAGATATAGAACTGGAAGGAAACTGAGAGATCATTCAGATCACCCCCCTTCATTTTACAAATAATGAAACTGAGGCCCAAAGAGCTATAGTGACTTGTTCAAGGTCACACAGATGATAAGTGTCATAGTTGGTATTGGAATTCAGGTATTCTAATACTCAGGCACTCATTCCATATCTAGTACCACACTGCACAGAGGTCAAAGTTGAGGCAATAAGAATATGTTCTCCAAGGACATGTATTTTTGGAGAT
Organism: Phascolarctos cinereus; assembly: GCF_003287225.1. NCBI lineage: Eukaryota > Metazoa > Chordata > Mammalia > Diprotodontia > Phascolarctidae > Phascolarctos > Phascolarctos cinereus. The sequence continues at coordinate 61,509,962 of NW_027556098.1, forward strand.
AATTAGAACAAGACTTTGGAGTCAGAGAAATTAAGCCAAGTCAGAAAGAAATTAGATGGTAGGCAAATAATCACTTATATAAAAATCAGAAATTTGGTGCCTAATGATGGGGTATAGGCTCAAGCCAAGATCTTTGCCCCTTACCTCAAAAAGAATTTGAGCCCCATTTGTTTGAGGGGGGAATGATGGAGTCCAGGCCCAAGCCAAGACCTTTGCCCCTCACCCCAAGAAGAATTTGGGTCCCATTTGTCTGCAGACTCTTTGAACTCTCCTACTTGGTCAAGTCTCTAGCATTCCCCTGAGGTTATAATCCTATCAACTGGCCTTTCACTATTGCCTACACCCAATCTCCCAATTCTCTGCTATGCAAAACTTAGTCCAGCCCTCCATTGCCTCTTATAGCTACTTCCCATCCTTGATACTATCTAGGTCCCATTCAACCTCCCACTCACTCCCATCTAGGTCCTCCCTAGACTCTCCTCCAGTCACCTCAGCTTACCGTCATACCGCTTCTCCCAGACTCCTCCTCCAGTCACCCCAAACTGCTTGGTCATTCCTAGATCCCACTCACAGCCTTTCTGTATATAAGATCTATCCTGACCAACATTTAGCTCATACCAGCCAATCTTTATGAGCGTCAGAAATGTTCAGATTCCTTAAGAGTCTCTAGCCTATGTGGCTGATCTTTAATAACTCTTGTCTTTGGCTGAAAGAAGGCTTGGGTCGAATTCTTTCAGGCAGGACCTGCTTGTTGTGATTTTGGGCTCCCAGCACCCCTAAACCCATAAATCTCAACACCTAACACTGATACAGTAGGAATTCAAAACTGCCAGGCTTGAGTGCCACCTTTGTTTCTTCTCAGACCTCTCTCCCCTAAGCTTCCAAGGGTTGGAGACTTTTGCTTGTGATACACAGCCATGAATGCAATGATGTCAATAAATGCTTGCTCATTCATCAGCCATGACCTTGCACCCTGTGAAATTCTACAAAAGGCCTATGAAAACTGGTAGGAAACAAGGAGTTTAGAATGATTGCCTGACTCATTCAGTCTCCCCAAAGCATGTGCTTTTTACATTGATGTGTGTGTGGAGCGGGGTTGGGATTTGTGCCCTGTCCCCACATGCCCTGATAGGTCAGAATGGTCAGAGGCAGATCTGCCACTCTCCCCTGAGTCAGCTGGGCTGGTAGGGCCATGGGCTTAATGGGGGATGGGATCTGAACCCCTAAAAGGAAAAGACTGAGTCTTTGGGATCTGGACCCCAAAAAGGAAAGTCCTAGACTTTCCCACTGGGGACTAACCCCTCTGGCCGTTTTAGCCTGGGGGAAGCAGCCCTTGAAAGTTAACTAACTGTCTTGGCATTGTGGCTTTGACCTTTATCCCAATCTTCAATTCTGTTACCTCTGATCCAGCCCAACCTTTATTGTCCATTACCTGCCAATCACCTTTGGCCACTTCCCACCCTTAATTCTATCTAGACTCCATTCTCCCTTGACCACATGGTCCAGGTCCCTGGCTTTCAACGTCCCAGTCACTCCCATCTAGATCCTCCCTAGACTTCTCCTCACAGTCACCTCAGACCACTTGGCCACTCCTAGATCCCTCCCACAGTCTTTATGTATATAAGATCCACCTTGTCTCCATTAAGGTGCTTAGATTCTTAAAATCTAGCCAATAATGCAGACTCTCTAGGAATCTCACTTACCCCAATTCGTGTTCTAATAAACCTTTTCTTTGGCTGAAAGAAGGCTTGGGTAGAATTCATTTGGGCAGGACCCGTTATTTTGGGGTCCCAGCATCCCATACCCTTAAATCTTAACTGGCTCAGACCCTTTCATTTAGGCCTTGCTGAACTTCCCAAGGCCCCTTGGGACAAGTCCAGAAATCTTTGCCTTTAACCTCCCCTCCCCTTCACACACACACCCCAAGGCTTTTCCCTTCAGCTGTTTTCTTATCTAGACCTGTCCTGATTAATCACTGAGCCCTAATCCTCCTGACATTTCCTGGTCCTTGGGCCTGCTTAGCTCCATAGGTTCAGAGATCTACCACACACGACCCCAACTACCTATTTCCCTCTCTCTGCCTCTGCCACAGCTGGACCAATCTATTCTGGCATCTGCTACCTCTTTATTCTTCTGTATCCTCTACCCCCTAGAGATGGTAGATGTCTCAGTGGAGAGAGAACTGGACCTGCAAACAGAAAGTGGTTGTTGTTTCAGTCATGTCTGACAATTTGTGACCTCATTTAGGGTTTTCTTGGCAAAGGTGCTGGAGTGGTTTGCCATTTCCTTCTCCAGCTCATTTTTCAGATGAGGAAGCTGAGGCAAACAGGGTTAAGTGATTTGTTCAGGGTCATACAGTTAGTGTCAGAGGACAGATTTGAATTCATGAAGATGAATCTTCCTAATTCCAAGCCCAGCATTCTGTCTACTGTGTCACCTAGCTGCTTTGTAATCAGGAAGACCTGAGTTCCAATCTAGCCTGTGTGACACTTAACAAGTCATTTAACTGCTGGTTGCTTCAGCTTCCTCAAAACAGTAAAATTGAGATAAATAGCACCTACCTCGGAAGGGTGATTGTGAACCCTCCCCTCCACCCCCTCCAGCCTTCCTTCACCATCCTTTAGCTTCCTTTGAGAAGATATCTCCTATTAGAATATAAACTCCTTGAGGGCAGGGCATTCTCTTTCTACTTACTTATGTATTCCCTGTGTTTAGCACTTAGTATGCACATTTTTTTTGTTTTTAACATTCTTTTTTTTAAGTTCCAAATTCTCTCCCTCTCTCCAGACCCTCCCCTACCCACTGATAAAGTGAGCAATATGATACCCATTATACATGTGAAGTCATGCAAAATACATATTAAGCAAGCACCTATAAATGCTAGGTGACTGACTACTACACCACTGTGTCAGTGGTGGGCTGCTAAATATTTCATAATCTCCCCAAAAAGTACCTCTGACACTTTTTTAGTCTAATCTGTTATTAACATTTTCTCCATCATTTTTAAAAGTCTAGATAATAAAAATAAATAAATCAAACCCTGATTTGTAGCATTTGCCAATTTGATGTGTAAATACTCACACTGAAAACTTAACAATTAACTCTCCTGAGCCTGTTCCAGAGGGCTCCAGCACACTCCTGCTTTTTAAAAGCAAACCTTAACATGGGACCAGATCAGGGGATAGATCTATATTCAACTGATTCCAAAAACAACTGTGCTTTGAATCACTCACCACATGGAACAATCACTCATGGACTTTGTATGCCCTCTCTTCCCTTGTCCCCTCAACCGCTGTGCTGGATAGTGGAGGAATCAATCAGGCAACACTCATTAAGCACCTGGGGCATTCATGGAGGACTTGCCAAGCCCTTTTCAGACTGGCTTGTTGAGTTTTAGGGGTTTAGGGGTGCTGGGATCCCCAAATCGTAACACATGGGTCCTGTCCAAAAGAATTTGACCCAAGCCTTCTTTCAGCCAAAGACAAGGTTTATTAGAACATCAGTCATATTGGGCAGACCCTTGAGGAGTCTGAACGTTAGTGAGCTATTGGCTGGATTATAAGAACCTGAGCAATGGCTAGATTATAAGAATCTAAGCACCTTAATGGTGACAAGATGGACCTTATATACAGAAAGACTGTGGGAGAGATCTAGGAGTGGCCAAGTAGTCTGGAGTGACTGGAGGAGGGGTCTGTGAGGTAATAGAATGCCAGGGACCTGGAGAATGGAGCCTAGATAGGATTAAGGGTGGGAAGTGGCCAGGGGCCATAGGGAGGTAAGATGATGGAGGGCCAGGCTAAATTAAGGGTAACAGAGATTGGGTATAGCCACAATGAAAGGCCAATTAATGGGATCATAGCCTCAGGGGAACACCAGAGATTTGGCCATGTGGGAAAGTCCAGGGTTTTTCCTTTTCCAGGTCTAGATCCCATCCTCATCATGCTTATCCACCTTTGGTGTCTGTCTCTCATCCTGCTCTCACCTGTGGCTCCAAGAAGCTGTACCACATGCAGTGGCCACACCCCAATAAACCTCAGCAGATGGTCTAAACCAGGTTGAGGGTAACTAATAGGCCTCCTCAAACTGGTCAGTGAGGTACTGTGTGAAGACTATCCTGGCAGAATGGGCAGATGAGAACATTTTGTTCCAAAGGCCAAGAAGATGAAGTAAGCTCTGTGGAGTGTTTAGAGCTTGGTCAGACATGGAAGAATCCAAGGTCATCCAGGCTACCTCCAGTCGTTCTGACTTTTATCTTGCCACTGGACTTCGATGACTCTGGAAGAGAGAGTGAGGTTGAGACTTTGTGCAGCTCTGCCTCACAAGTCCAATTCACATGCAAGTCAGAATATCCTGTGATGTCATTGGTCCTCTTAGAAACAAAGAATGAACAACATGAAGCACCTACTATGTGCCAGGCACTGTGCTAAGTGTGCTGGGGAAACAAAAAGAAGCAAAAGATAGAACCTGCACTCAGGGAGCTTACAACCTGCAAACAAAGCATGCCATATGTGGGATAGGTAGGAAAAAGTTGACATAAGAAAGACATTGTTGGGAAGGCTTCCTGTAGAAGATAGGATTTTAGTTGGGATTTAAAGGAAGTCAGAGAGGTCAGTAGTTGGACAGAATGGAGATTTTAAGTCACCTAAAGGACTAGCAAATTTAGATTATCTTAATCACTACAGATAGAGAAAAGCCTCTGGGCTGTGAACTAGATGGAAACATTAAAGATCTCAGGTGACTGCCTCATCATCACCCAGGTGTGGATACAAACCCAGCAAAGATTCCTCTCCAGTGAGCCAGGCTGGGCAACCAGGTTGGGTCTGTAGGCCTCTGGGCCCAGCATAATCAGCAACGAAGAATGTTTTCTATTATTATTCACTTCCTGATTGGCTTCCCATCCCCCTCAAGCACTAACCAATAAGCAGAAAGGTTAATCAGGCGAAATGGCTAACACACCAAGGCACAGCTTCCATCTGGAGAACACTTTGAAGGAATCTGCATTCACCAATGAGTCTACAGTAAACATGCAGCCTCCCTCACAGGTACAGACATGCATGCAAACATACATTTCCACAGGCTTACAGCCCTCCCACACTACATTCACAGGTGAGATGGCACTCATGGACAAATACACACATATACACAGAGATACAGTGCCTGGCACAGAGTAGGATTTTAGTAAATACTAGTACACACACACACACACACACAACTACACAACTTTCTGGATTTAATAACACTAGACCAGGTGGTGCAGAGGATATAGTGCCAAGCCTGAAATCAGGAACACTTATCTTCCTAAGTTCAACTGTGGCTTCAGACACTTACTAGCTGTGGGACCCTGAGTAGGTCACTTCACCCTGTTTGCCTCCATTTTCTCGTCTGTAAAATGAGCTGGAGAAAGAAACGGCAAACCACTCCAGCATCTTTGCCAAGAAAATCCTAAATGGGGTCACGAAGATTCAGATACAACTGAAAATCACTGAACAAGACCACCTAACCCAAGGCTTAAATACCAGGCTTAAAACAGCCTCCCAGATCATTGTTATTGGGTTTTTTTTAAATCTGCCCAAATGGAATTACAAAATTTTACCATCACCATCCTTCCCATGGGTTGTTATTAATGCAAAGTTACCTGAGGACAGGAAGCATCAGAAACCTGAAGGAGTATGGCAGGGCTTTATGGCAGAGTTTCTATTTTGCACTAAATTCCTAATTCACCTTCACAACCTAATTTCCTTCTGGTTTTCTAGCAGGGGTTGACCTTCCATCATCCAGAGAGGAGATCTGACTGTGGATGGAGAAGACAGGCTGAGCAGGTAGTAGAAAAGGCCTTGGACTTGGAGGCAGAAGAGCTGAGTTTGAATACTGGTTCTGCTATTTGCTACCTGTTCGAGCTAAGCAATTTCCTCAGCAGTAAAATTAAATTTGTCTTGTTGAGTACAGTTCTCCATGACCCCATTTGGGGTTTTCTTGGCAAAGAGACCGGAGTGGTTTGCCATTTCCTTCTCCAGCTCATTTTACAGATGAGGAAACTGAGGCAAGCAGGGTTATGTGACTTGTCCAGGGTCACCTAGCTAGTAAGTATCTGAGGCTAGATTTGAACCCCTGGGCCTCCTGACTGCAGGGCCAGCACTCCATTGTGTCCCAAATTAGTGTAGGTCATCCTTAAATTCCCTTCCAGCTCTCGCATTCTGCAATTCCAAGGAAACTGAGCTTGAGCTCAAGCAAAATACTTTTTTAGCAATGTGGGATAATTGAAAATAACCCCTGACCTACAGTCAGGAGACCTGAATTCATGCATCAGCTTTCACCCTTTACTAGCTATGTGGCCAAGGGCAGGCCTTTCTGAGTCTCAGTTTCCTCATATGTAAAATAGAGATATAATATATTATAATGTCATATATGGGGATAATAGCAGATGCACTACCTACCTCATATACGTGTGTGTATATGCTTTGCTATAAAACAAAAATGTGCTATCCAGTGTGTCCCAAAAGTCTTAGTGCAGTTTTAAGGTATTAAATCTCAAATGGTCACAAATACACTAACACTTTTGGGATACCATATATATGTGTGCTGTAATTACAAGTTTCAGAAACAGCCTGATGTTACCTCCTAGAAAGTCTCTGAGCCTCAGTTTCCTCATCCATAAAATTGAATAGGTTGCATTATTAATGATGTCTAAGCTACTCTAAGTCCTCATGCATTTATTCAGAGGTTTTTATTTACTCCATCCCCGAGTCCTTCCAGGAGGTCCTCTGTGAACCAAGTCAAATCCAGGGACCAACTCCTTGACAGGTGGTCAGGGCTCAGGCCATCGGCAGCCCAGGTATTCACACATACCAGCGGTCTTTCCGGCTATGAGGGTGGGCAAAGGCAGTGTGACTGATTGAGACTGTGCTCACTGGTGCTTTTTACAACAAAATGCTGTGTTTTCCCCTTTGTCACACTCTCTGTGTTGCTCAGCAAGGTCCCTGAGGAACCTAGGGGATCTGGGCAGGACAGCAGGGAAAAGGGGGGATTTTACACATGGAAATTTCAGAAAGGCAGTAAGGGAAAGTCCCAAGAGGAAACACACCAGTAATCGCAGCTGGGCTCAAAGATACTCCCTCCCTGGTGACTGATTTTTCCTCTCTAACCCTAGTTTTGCTTTGGGACAGCTACCGCAATAACCACATTCAGACGCTAGGGGAGCTCTGGTCTCCCTGAAGGCTCACACATCAGGATAGAATTTTTCTAAATGAACTTTACTAGCAAATTAAGAGAAAAACCAAACAAAAGAAACAGCAAAAGAATAGAAACAGATGAGTTTACAGAACATGCATTGTTTATTCCAGCAATTACAGGTAATTACAGTCTAGCCAGAGATTGGTTTAGCTAGCACAGTTTCTGGGACATTCTTTACCTCACCCCTGCCTGGGGAACCTGGCCCCCAAAACTCTATTTCCCCAAGACTTTGGTAATTTCACCTCCAATTCTCTTAGAAACCTTTTCCTCTTCTTCCATAGAGGAGGGCCTGGAAAGTCCCAATTCCTTGCACTTTAGCTAGTAGGACAATGGCTGTTTGTCTGTTCAATCGCCTTCATCTGCTTTCTATGACAAGGAGGCAAGAAGAACAGTTAGAAGGCATTATTTACATTATTGCAGGAGACATCATTACAGTGGCCCAAGTGATACAAGGTGACGAAGACCAAGTGAGTGGAGAGAAAGGGAGGGAAGAGATTTAGTTAGTGATAGGGAGAGGGATGCAGATCAAGATTGAGATTGGGACAGGGATTGGATATACTGCTAGGTAGCTCACTGGGCGTGGAGTCAGGAAGACCTGAGTTCAAATCCGGCCTCAGATACTTACTACCTGTGTGGCCCTGAAAAAGTCATTTAAACTTCTGACTGTCTCAGTTTCCTCAATTGTAAAATGGTACCAATAATAATAGTACCTACATTCCAGGGTTGTTGTGATAATAAAATGAGATAATATCTGTAAAGCATTTAGCGCAATGCCTGGCACATAGTAAATGCTTATGCCTCCACCTTTCCCTTTAATTTGGGGGACAAGGACAGGGAGGCATCAAGAGGGAGGGTGGAGTATAGGATGACTAAGGTTTGGGATCTGAGTTACCAGTAAGATGGTGGTACCTATAATAGAAAGAGGGAGGTTTGGAGGATAGGTGGGTTTAGGGGAAGAAGATTATGAATGATATTTGGGGCAAGTCAAGTTTAAGATATAGATAGGACATCTAAAAGAGAAGTTTAATAGGCAATCGAGAGAAATTCAGTCTGGCTATAAAAATTCTGGAGCCAACTCCACAAAGATAGTTTTTTCCGTTGAATTGATGTTAGATGAATTAGTGAGGTCATATGACACCACTATGGCTTCGGGAGTCTCTGAAGGTAAGGAAGATGGAGAAAGTTACCACCAGTAAGCTTATCATCTGACCATCTGACTGACAGGAAAGCCAGCCTACTGCCCAGCCATGGCTAAAGTCCAAGAGAGAATAGAGAAGAGTAAGAAATGGTATAGTGTTTACATCTGCTTACAGGAATTTCAGTCAGTGGATTGAGTCTTAGCATGCAATCCTGGTATCTTGAGAAAGTACAAGATGTAGATGCATGGGGAGCTATGCACCACCAAATGGTAGGAAGACCAAGTAATCTGTCAGTCTATAAAATGGCACCAAGGCCTGAAAAACGAATGTATTCCAGTTGCCTGATGCCCATAGGGGAATTAGTTAGACTCCATAGTGAAAAGGAGGGCAAGATTGTGGCAGAGTTGAAGATAGCCAACTGGTGACATATGATTGATCCCTAGAGCAGCTAGGTGGCACAGTGGATAGAGCACTGGTCCTGGGTTCAGGAGGATCTGAGTTCAAATTCTGCCTCAGACACATAACACTTACTAGCTGTGTGACCCTGGGCAAGTCACTTAACCCCATTGCCTAGCCAAAAAAAAAATCCCCCAAAAAACCATATGATTGACCCTTTGAGAGAGATCCAAATCAAATTCCAAAAGAAGGGAAAACTAAAGTTTGGTATCCCCTTAATCGGGGATGAGGCCACATGTGGCCCTCTGGGTCTCAAGACTAAATCCAAACTTCACAGAACAAATCCCAATAATAAAAGGATTTGTTCTGTAAAACTTGGACTGTCAAAAGGCTGTACCCAAGGACCTAGAAGGCCCCATGTGGCCTCCAGGGTGCAAGTTCCCCACCCCTGCCCTTAGGTCTATCAGGGAAGTCTCCAAGACTGCCCTGGCCTGAGGAAGACATCTGCTGGGAGAGAGGTTGGGCACAGAACCCCAAGGCCATCCCTTTCCTTAAAAATAATACAGCTATGGGACACCCCCCCCTCAAGGAAACAGAGGGCAACTCACATGGCCTGACCCTTTAGGTAAGGGGTCTGGTGAAGCCTATGGACCCCTTCTCAGAATAATGTTTTTAAGTGAATAAGACAAAATATATAGGAATAAAAAGGAAACCAGTTATACTGAAATATAACCATAAAAATGTTTTTTAAAAAAAAGTTTATAGACCCCAATTTAAGAACTCCTGCTTTAAGGGATAGGTGGCCACCACTTGGGTATCATGTAGAAGGGATTCTTCTTCAATAGATGGCTACAGATTTTTAAAACAAATCTCTATTGTTGTGAGTTTGTTATATGGTATCAGGGATTAGGCCCTCTGTGGAGAAGAAATAAATGTAGGACAGCTAAAATTATCATGGCCCTATTTCTTTACTAACTGGGGTTCACAGGCAAATATTATTATTATTATTATACAATAAAATATAACAACAAATAAGCTGCAAACAAAACAAATAAAAATAGAACAATCTGTAATATTACATAATATTTTATTGTAACAAATATGCTACAGTGTTCAGATGCTACCAGATTTATCTGGACGGGAGCAAAACGCAAGCCATATAAAGATTATTGAGAGGCATCATGGGATAGTGGATAAAGAGGCAGCCTCAAAACCAGGGACTAAACAGGTCAAGTCAATAAGCATTTATGAAATGTCTACTATGTACTAAATACTGGGCCAAGCAATGAGGATTCAAGAAAGGAGAAAAACAAAAACAGAAATAGAAAGGTCGTGGCTGTCAAGGAGTCCACATACATAAGATGTATGCAGATGAAATTGCGGATAATCTCAGAAAGATATTGTCTCTAGATCTAGATCTGACCTTCTAGGGGGATTGAGTAAGGCTTCCTGTAGAAGGCAGGATTTTAGCTGAAACTTGAAGGAAGCCCAGGAGAGCAGGAGTTGAAGATAGGGAGGGAGAGATGACGACTGAGAGAATTCTGGGCAAGGGTAACAGTCAGTGAAAATGCAAGAGTGTCTTGTTCAAAAATGAGCAAAGAGACCAGTTTCAGCTGGGTCATGGAGTAAGTAGAGAGGGGTAAAATGGAAGAAAACTGGAAAGGTAGGAAGGGCCCAGGTTATGAAGAGCTTTAAAAGCCCAAGAGAGGATTTTTATGTTTGATCCTTCAGGTTAAGAGTGAGCCATTAAGCAGCCCTGAAGTCAGGAGGACCTGAGTGCACATTCAGCCTCATATACTTACTAGCTACATGACCCTGGGGAAGTCATTTAACCCTGATTGCCTCCAAAAAAAAAAAAGAGTGAGCCACTAAAATTTATTGGTTGGGAGTGGGGTAATATGGTCAGACTCATGTTTTAGGAAAATCACTTTAGAAAGATGCACTAAGAGGGCGGAGCCAAGATGGCAGAGTGAAAGCAGTGACTTGCTTAAGTTCTCCCCCAAACCCCTCCAAATACTTATAAAAAATGGCTCTAAACAAATTCTGAAGCAGCAGAACCCACAAAAAGACAGAGTGAAACAAATTTCCAGCCCAAGACAACCTGGATGATTGATCAGAAAGGTGTATCACACCGGGCTGGGAGAGCAGCGCGGCGTGGGTATGCAGGCCACAGCGAACCTGGAGCAGGCCTCAGAGGAGTGAATCAGCTGTGGAGGTTTCCAGACTCCTCAACCCACTAAAGCCAAAGACAACTTAGAAGGTCAGTGGGAAAAGTCTGTTTCTGTCGGTGCTGAGAAAGGAAGGCGGGGTCTCAGCTTCATTCCCCGAGTGTGGTCCTGGGGTGGGGCAGCTGCTTCTTGAGCTTCTGGCCCACAGACTGAGGGGAATCCAGTGGCTGAGAGGGACTGCAGGGATCTCTTTGCCAGCGCAGAGGCAGGAATCTCTTGCTTTGCCCGTGTTTGGATCTGGGTCACAGTTCTGGGCAGCGGTGCTGGGGTGAGGAGGAACATTGGCGTGGTGGAGCTTGTAGTGGCTGTAGAGAGGAACCCCCCTTACAGTTATAGGACAGAAAGGAATACTTGTGGTCACAGGCCAGGAAAGGAGTAAACACCTCACCCCTTATCATACCACCTTGCAAGAACTGAAAATTTACAGGTCCCTACAAGTATCTCTGAAAACAGCTGTACAAACCCCTGAAGCTTGGGACAGTGCATTGTCCACATTGGAAGCAGACTCTCACCTTAACAAAGAGTTTAAAACTCAAGTAATTGGCCAGGATCATGAGCAAGCAGCGCAAAAAAGAGTCAGATTATATTATTTTACTTTGGTGACAAAGAAGATCAAAATATACAACCAGAAAAAGACAACAAAGTCAAAGCTCCTACATCCAAAGCCTCCAAGAAAAATATGAATAAGTCCCAGGCCTTGGAAGAGCTCAAAAGGGATTTTGAGAAGCAAGTAAGGGAAGCAGAGGAAAAACTGGAAAGAGAAATGAGAGTGATGCAAGAAAATCATGAAAGATGCACTAAGTGGAGAATGGGTTGGAGTGGAGAGAGCCTTGAGGCCCACCAGAAGGCCAGAGGTGAGGTGATAATGGCAGGTATTGGGATGGTAGCAGTATCAGAGGAAAGAAGGAGGTGTATTTGAGAGATGTTATGAAGATAGATTTGACAGGACTTTGCAACAGATGGGATATGGGAGGTGAGAGAGGAGAGTCAAGGATAATACCTAGGTTGTGAGCCCAGGTGACTGGAAGGGTGGAGATACCCTCAACTGAAAGATCATAAATTGCAAAGAAGCTACTGACCTGCATTGGTAGGGAGATTTTCCTCACTTGAAAGTTCTCATACCAGCATGGGCCCAGTTCCTATACTTACAGAAGTTATTAAACTCCTCCTTCACATGGCAGCTAGATGGCACCTTAGTGCATAAAGGGCTGGACCTGGAGTCAGGAAGACTCATCTTCCCTAGTTCAAATCTGGCCTCAGACACATATAAGCTGCGTGACCTTGGGAAAGTCACTTAACCCTGTTTGCCTCAATTTCCTCATCTGTAAAATGAGCTGGAGAAGGAAATGGCAAACCATTCCAGCTTCTTTGCCAAGAAAACCCAACATGAGGTCACAAAGAGTCAGACACGACCGAAATGACTCAACAACAACAAATTAACTCCTTCTTCAGGAAGCCATTGGGAAAAAAATGAAAAAAGGGGCCCCCTTTGGGGGACTTTCAGAATGCAAGCAGTGGCAGCCTCTGGCTTCTTCCTTCTGCAGCCCCAGAAATGATAGACTTGTTGTACGTTGCCTAAAAATTGAGGACAAGTTAGCAAGTGCCTTCAACTCTGGGATACTTTTCTATCTCCACTCCTTGATTTCTTTCTCTCTTCCCTCTTTCTTCCCCTCTATATACTAGCTCCCCTTTACTGTCCCACTTCTGTCTTTCTGCCATTTTCTGCCCCCCTGACCCCATTGCTGTTCTGTCCGCTGACCTCCCACAGTTCTTGTCCCCCTGCCCATTCTACAGAAGCCTCTCATCTGGCCTGAATCCCAGATGTCCCACTCTGGGTATGGGCTTACCCAGGTCTGTATTATCAGGAATCTGCCTCCTAGGCTATTACCAAAGGCCAGAAATTAAGGGGAAAGATAAAGAAGAAAAAAACATATCAGACCAGACTATTACAATAGCTTTCTCTCTTTCTGGCTCATCCTTCACACTGAGGCCAGATCAATCTTCCTAAAGCATAGCTGTGATAAAGTTCTTGCCTTATTAAAAGTCTTCAATGGCACCCCATTACCTGAAAAGTACATTTGGATCTTTCTGGTGTGGCATTCAAGGCCCTATCAGATTTATGGGTCCAGCCTAGCTCTCCAGACATTTCCCACTGTTAGTCTTGACTTGTCAAGCTCCATGTCCATGCTGTTCTGGTTTCAACCTTTGTACTCTTGTGTACGTATTTCCCACTACCCAAAATGTCTCTACCTATGAAACATCCATCATCCAAGAAATTAGAGTACAAAAAGTTGGAAGGGGCAATACCTCCTTTTATTTTATTTTGTTTTATTGATGTCTTTTGTTTTTCACCCCTTAGACTTGTCCTGATATTCTTTACCCCTTCAAATAACCCTCCCTTGAAACAAAGAAAAACTGTTGAACAAAACCAAGTAACATAGTAACTAATAGCACACGCTGTGCTTCACATGTACGGTCTCCCACCTACCAGGAGAAGTGTTTTTCATGATCTGTTCTCTAGCACCAAAACTGATCAACTACAATTAATATTGTAATTAACACATTTATTATAATATTTAATTAATATTGTATTGAACACATTTTAGTGTTGGTTTTGTTTATTTTATTGTAGTTTCTGTGTGTGTTGTTCTACTGGTGCTACTTACTTCACCCCGTTATCAGTTCATAGGAGTCTTTCCATGCTTCTCTGGATTCCTCATAGCCATTATTTCTTATTGCCCACTAGTACTCTCCATTACATTTTTGTACCACCATGTGTCCAATCATTTCTCAAATGATTCTCAGTTTCCTCAACCCAAAGGGGAACGGCAGAAGTTGTATTAGGCAGGAAGAGATTACTGCCGCAGCAAGAATGCTGACCGCGGAGCAAGGAAGGAATGAATGTTAATACCCAAAGACAAAGACCATGTGATGTAACCACATCTGCAGGAGCCTCATAGAGCTGTTGGAAATCTTCAGTTTACTGAACACTTTTCCAGTCCTTTCCTTCCCTTTCTCAGGAGAGAGATGAGCCTGTCCTCCAATTTTTATTCCTTAAACACTTGTTTACCTTCTTTTCCACTGCTGTTTGAAAATCAGTTTCTCTGAGACAAATGGGGTAGGTGTTACTGTTCTGATGGGAACACAGCTAGTTATTACCTCTTTCTTGCTCTCCACCTTCAATATACTTCCCAGCTATTCCCTTTATTTTTCTCTTTGGGCATGATTCTCTCTCTAGTTTTACCAGTTTGGAGGAAGCGATTTTCTTTTAAACCTTTTAAACTTTTAAACAGGAAGACAATGGGAAGTAAAAGTCATCAAAGGGCCATCTTCAATGCCAACTTCAGCTACCAAAACTGCTAACCTATTTACTTAGTAAGTCCATGTTTTTCTTCCTGCTCTGGGAAGTTATTAAATCTGAATGAATAATTCTTTCTTATTTGAACGGAGTCCCCATGCTAGGACTTGCCCCCGGTAATTAAAATAATAAATTAATTAAAACAATTCTTCTATCTCTCTTTCCTTGAGTAATTCACTCCCTCTATCTCATTTGTTCAAGGACACAGACAGCTCAGTAATACAATGGTTAACCATATTTATCTTAGAGAAACCAGCTTTTAAAAAAACAACAGCCGTGAAATAGAAAGCAAACAAACTCTTGAGAAGCTGAGATTGAGGAACAGGCTCATTCCTCTCCTGAGATGGAAAAAGGAAGGAGGAAAAAGATGGGGGAAATGAGGAATCACTAGTTTTATTCTCAGAAGCTTACAAAATTTCCAGCAACTCTGCATCTGCATGGCCTGGTCATATAGTCCTCGTCTTGGTGTGTCGGCATTCGCTGCTCATGACTATGCGAAGCCAGTCAAGACATATTTCCACTAGCATCCTGTCTTGCCCAGTCCTCTATCCTTGTTCTTCCTCTATACTCGAGTTAACAATGGTGGCTCCAACTTCCGGCCCAATGTTGATTTGGTCCCCTCCATTTAGGATTGGAGGGTGGGTTTGCCAGTCCAATCCGGTTCCAGTCCCAATTGTCTACCAACCAACAGTGTCTCCACTGCCCTATTATATCTGTGTTATAGTTATTTGTATATGTGTTTAATACCTCTACCAGATTATAGGCATGTTGAGGACAAGGACCAAGTCTTATTTATCTTATCAGTGCTTAGCACATAGTAGGAGCTTAAGTGTATACAATAACAGCTAGCATTTATGTCATGCTTTAGAGTTTGCAACACACTTTACAAATATTATCTCATTTGATCCTCATAACAACCTTGGCGGGGAGGTGCTATTATTATGCCCATTGTTCAGATGAGGAAACTGAGGCCAGCAGACATCAAGTGACTCGCCCAGAGGCACACAACTAGGAAGTGTCTTAGGCCATATTCAAACCTAGGTCTTCCAGACTCCAAGTCTAGCATTCCATCCATTGTGCCACCTACTTATAACTACTATATGGATATCAATATATGAAAGTGCACTGCCCATTATAAGCCCCAAATTGTCAAAATGCATAGGCTAAATAGCAAACCTAACTTGGGATGAAGGGTAGTACCAGGATAGAGAAAATAATTTTTTGAAATAACTGATATTAGAAGTGTTTACTACCCAAAAAACCCTGACATTTTGTAATGTCACTTTGAAATTTTCAAAGTGGATTGCATATATTTTTTTTTCTGAGCTTCCCAACCACCTTGTAAGGTAGAACACTAAAGTTCATTGAGGTTAAGTTATTTGTGCATAGTTATTCGGCTTGTCTGTGTCAGAAACAGAATTTGAAGCTTCCTGACTCCTAGGCTAGTACTCCATTCACCCATGCAGATAAAAGAGGGATTTCAAACTTTCACCAGTAGCAGATAAATTCAGAGCAATTAATGGATAATTTGGCAGGAGCACCTAGGTAGCACAGTGGATAGAGTGCTAGGCCTGAGTTCAAATCTGACCTCAGATACTTACTAGCTGTGTGACTCTGGGCAAGTCACTTCACCTTTGTTTGCCTCAGTTTCCTCATCTGTGAAAAGAGCTAGAGAAGGAAATGACAAACCACTCCAGTATCTTTGCCAAGGAAACCCCAAATGGGGTCGCAAAGAGTTGGACACAACTGAACACCACCACCACCACAAACTTCCAAGAGTAAATCATTCCCATTCCTTCCATGGCAGCTTAACACCAAAACAAAAGAATGGTCCCCTGCCAAATCTAAGACAGGCATGATAGACACCAAAGGTATATTGCCCTCAGGTCCTCAAACAATCCATGTGGTACCACTTTGCTGCTGCCAGCTGTTATTTAATTTACCCAGTAGCTTTTGCTGGGGTGGGGAAATGGGACAGCAACATATTCTCCAGGTGTGTGAACAAGACCACCCATCATTACTGCCACTTCCTGCTGGTCTTCAACAAATCTTGTTTTGTGTGTTAAAAGATTCTTCTTTAGGACTTCTTTCTGTTACCTTCAGGTACTTGGTGCCCTATCCAAACCTACTCTCTTAAAAGGATCAGATAAACCCATTTTTCCTAAGGTGTAAATGACGAATAATACTTCCTGTTCACTCTTTCTGGTTATTTGCAACTAGACAAGATTCAAAGCTTTCCAGTAAAGTAAAAAATCTCTAATAGGGGATTTCAATAAGAAATTATCAGGTGACAGGAAGCTTCTAGAGTCCTTAAAATCAAAGCAGATAAGTATTGCAGACTATTCCCACAGCTCCCCCTGCTACCATTATTGGTGTCTTCCTTCATTACCTTGAGTCAGTCTATAAGAGAAGAGAGGAAGAAAAGAAACAGAAAAACTGCTCCTTGAATTGGGGGGGAGGGAGAATCACCAAAAGCAAAACTGAAAAAACATTAGCCCATAACATCCCACATTAGTAAGAAGCGACCAGTCCTTGTGGTACAAAAGGTTACTGTTGCTTGTTCTTGAAGAGGACCGTGACGGCAAGAAGGTGATGCCATGCCTTGCACGTGAATTGGATTTAAGTGTGCAAGGTCACCAGCCTCACTTTCGCCTCTGGAGCCACCTGGGTTCAGTGGCCAAATATAGATCAGGACAACTGGAGATGGACCTGTGGTACAAATGGACCAAGCTAGTCAAATGCCAACTGGTTGAGCAACATCTGTTGCCCACATAGAATTCCATTCACTAGGCATCTATTTGGTGCCTACCATATGACAAGCATTTCACTAGACAATGGGCATACAAAGACAAAAAACTGAGACCAAAACTCTCATGGATTTTATACTCCACCATTAAAGAGGATTTTCCTGTTACAACTGAATCATTAAAGATTTTTTGAGGCCAACTGAGACCTTATGATGGAGAAGGGAAAGGAAAATAATACACTCCCTTCCTTTCCCTAAGCAGAATATGAAGGTTTAGAGAAAAGGCATTTACTCTAGGGCCAAAGACCTAGAGAACAGGTTGGAGCGAGAGGTCAGAGCTCCATAGCACCAGTTTTCAATTTGAAAGCTCAAATTCCATGGCTCGTGTTGATTTAGTTCCAAGGCCTCCAGTCCACAGCAAATCTTTGACAAGCTAGCCATGTTCCAAGACAAAAAAGATACTTCGCTCCTCCCCTACCCTTTCATTTCCATACTCCCTCCCCCCCACACACACCTTGGGAGCTGCTTGAGCAGGAATAACAAGGATGCTCACCCCAAGTAGAGAAGCTGCTGTCCAGCCCAGGTCTCACCTTTTACCTGACTGCTCCTCCACCCCCAAACCTCCCAAAAGTCCTCATCCACCAGCCAGGATTCCAGAATCACTGGCCCTATTCAGGCATTAGCCTTTTTTTCTGTCCTTTGTCAATCTGGGTGTGTCATTATTTGGTCTCTGTATATTCTAATTGTGATTAAATTGATTGGTTACATTGATTAAATGTAATCAAGATGTGGTTAAAGCACCTCAGATAGTACAGGCAAGGCTGCTAATTCATTTCTATTAAGAGCAGCAGTTTACAAAGCATTTTTCTCACAACAGCCCCATGAGGTAAGAAGTATCATCCATGGGGGAAGGGGAATTAGGGGCATAGCACCCCCTGGATCTGGAAAATCCGAGTAAAATTGTTTGGCCCTCTCTTCATATCACAGAAAAAGTCTGAATTTTTATGGTATCGAAAGATAAAATATGTTGATATTATATAGTACTATATATATTTTATGCATTTCTGAGTTTCTAAACTTTTTCTGCGTCATTTGCTGGCCTTTGCATGTCATATGCGGCTTCCACAAAACTCCCCAAAATTCCCATTTAATTTCTTATGCCAACCTGCAATATAACAAAACTGTGATATATTGCAATGGGAAAAGTCACGATGTGGAAGGGATAACTTTATTATAACTCCCACTTCACAGCTGAGGAAAATGGGAGTCTCAGTGTCAGGTGACTTGCCCAAAGACATCCAGCTAATAAACCAGATGATGTCACAAAGCATCAGAATTGGACCTACAGCTCCACAGAGCAAAACTAGTAACCCCCTCTACTGCATTGTAGAACCCTTCCACTTTCTTCAGAGACACTGAATCTCCTAAATTCAGTAGGCAGATGTTGGTGCATAGGGTATGCAAAATGAACAGGCCTGCAAGACAACCCACTTACAATGACTATCCCAACTCCTCAGTAAATTCAGTTCCTTGATTTCTTTATCCTCTCAGACATCCACAGCTTTGGAATCATACAATTATAGAATGTTTTTTCAATATAGTGTTCATTTTATAGATAAAGAAACCCGTCCCACCTCCACCACCACTCCCTCAAAAAATCTACTCACTGATGGAGTGAGTCAAGGTATGCAGCTGACCTAGGCTAGCTGAGGCTGAGAATCTCAAACATGCCTCATTCAACCCTCTACAACCAGCCTGGCCCCTGGACTCTTCTGACCCCTGCTTCCATTGTCCAAGGCCTGGAAACTAGCAGGTGCCTAATAATTACTTTTTTGGTTGGTTAATTGTTTGATTAACAATTGGGCAGCACTGGAGACAGAAGGTGTGCTCAAGTCACTGAGTCCCCACCAACACCACTTCTGTCAATCTCTTTCTCAAGGACTGATAAGCAAGTCAATATTATCCTTGGGATTATGAAGGACGAGACATTCTGTCCCCAGTCCCCATATCTCCTCTCAGTCCCTGCTTTAGAATTTTGTAGTTCCTTTCTCTGTACACTACTCCTTTTTCTTTGCACCCATCCATATCAACTCTATCTCTCCAGTGCCCCTAACCCACTCTTTCCTACTGTTTCCACTGTGCTCACTGGAACTCCTGGCATTTTATTAACAAAGTGCATTTCATAGGGCAGATCAGTGGCTCAGTGAACAGAGTGCTGGGCCTGGGGTCAGGAAGATTCATCTTCCTGACTTCAAATCTGGCCTGAGACATTTACTAGCTGTGTGACCCTGGGCAAGTCACTTAACCCTGTTTGCCTCAGTTTCCTCGTCTACAAAATGAACTGGAGAAGTAAATAGCAAACTACCCCAGTACCTTCCAAGAAAATCCCAAATAGGGTCACAAAGAACAGGACGTGACTGAAATGGCTGAACAACAACAATAAATGATTGCCAAATTTAATTGAATTGTGAGGTCATGTGACTTGCCCAACATCATAAATACCTAGCTAACAGTGGAGCTAAGACAAGAACCTTTACACACACATGTGCACACACACACACACACACACACACACACACACACAGAGTTTTGTTGATCTGTTTTCATATGAGGTCACTTTCCTATCACTTCCCAAAGACCAAGAATTAAATCCTCTTTTGTAACAAAGTATTCTTAAGTAAAACAAATCAACACATCTGTCTTCTCTGACAATGTATGCCTTATTCTGCACCTAGAATCTGCCATCCCTCTGCACACATAGAACTGCATTCCTAACTCTGACGACCTTGCCAGGCAGATCTCTGAGGTCATGACTGGTCCCAGTTCACTTTGCCCAACACCATGGGCTAACAGCATGGAGATCCACAGGAGTCCTGGGTGATAGCCCCCAAGACTTCAGGCTACAATGAAGTTGATGCCAACCTAGATCTGTACCCTATTTTTCTGAGCCATTAGGGAGGTGAGTAGTAGGGGTTGGGGAAGCAGCTACCAGCTCAGCTTTGGTCTTTGTGGTCAGGAGACAGTTTAAGTAAGGAAACCAAAGACAGACACCACACTGAGTATGTCTTGGGTGGGGGGAGGAAGGGGGAGGATGAATGGTATTGAATTGGGTTATAAGAGCTTACATTTATCTAGCCCTTTAAGCTAGTTCGTGATGAAATTGAGATGCGAAGCCAGATGACCTGTAAATCCTAAGCTCTTTCTATGGGCACCACACATATTGGCTGCCCAAACAGGGATTTAAAATTCTGACCTGAGGTTTTGACCTATAGAACTGTCTGTAATCAAAGCCCACCCATCCCCTGGAGAGTCCCAGCTCTAACCCTCAGCCTCTGCCAACTCAGGCAAGAATGGAAGGCAAATGGTTCAATGGGAGAGAACCCTGGGTCTGGAGTCAGAGGACACAGGGAGGAATCCAGCTTCTTTTCCTTACAACCAGATTCTGGGCCTCAGTTTCCTCATTTGTAATATGAGGAGGTTGAACCAGATGTTGATCTCTAAGCTGTCTTTCACCTCTCAGTTCTACGATCTCCAAAGCCAGGGCAGAGAGGCCCTCACCCCCGGAGGAGCTGGCTTCCCCAAAGAAAATGCAGGTGTTGCAAGATGCCCTCCCCTAGCTGGGGAGGTCACTGTGGGAGGGGACGTGCTATATATAATCTTGGCCTGTTGTCATCAGCTCTGACCAGGGAGTAGACAGATGAGAAGGCTATTATGGTTCAGCCAGGGGCCAGGGGGCAATCCAAGCAGGAGTACTCTGAACCCCACAGAAAGGATCTCCCTCCCTTCTCCTCCCCTTCCAGACTCACTCCCCCCAGGAACCCATTGGGGATTATAAAAGCAGCCGATATATCATAAAAGGAAACTGGATGGGATATGGCAAGTCTCAGCTGGAGGCCAACAAGGTCACGAGGATTGAGGGAGCCTGGCCCAATCACAGCACAGGGGTTCCCCCAGAGAGGCGGCTCTGCTTGGCTTATTTTTATGGGGATCTGCAATGTTAGCGCAGATAAGCCGTGTTCAAAGGCTGCATTATTTAACTCTCACTAAGGCAGTGCCCACACAGGGTTAGGTTAGCCTCTATATAAATGCCAGACTACACAATCCCTCCCCTGTAGAGAAAGCACAAACATAACAATACCGTTAACGGCAAAAGTTCAGCCCTAGTTACTCAAACCCTGAAGCCAGGGTGGAAAGAGAGATGGGGACTGGAGGAAGGGGCAAGGTCTGGGATCAGTGCCTTCTTTCCTCCTCCCCTTCCCACACCTCAGCCTCTCTCAGGCTCCAAGGATAGTCATGTGTAATTATTACATCGGGGTAGAAGCCTTTTGTAAAGGTGGGGGGAGGAAGGGGGGGGAGAGAGAGAGAGAGAGAGAGAGAGAGAGAGAGAGAGAGAGAGAGAGAGAGAGAGAGAGAGAGAGAGAGAGAGAGAAGAGAGAGAAAAGGAGAGAAAGAGAGAGAAGAGAGAAAGAGAATAGAGAGATAAAAAAGAGAAAAAAAGAGGAGAGAAAGAGAGAGAGAAAGAGGAGGAGGAGAGAGAGAGAGAGAGAGAGAGAGAAAAGAGAGAAAAAAGGAGAGAAAGAGAGAGAAGAGAGAAAGAGAATAGAGAGATAAAAAAGAGAAAAAAGAGGAGAGAAAGAGAGAGAAAGAGGAGGAGGAGGAGGAGAGAGAGAAGAAAAGAGAGAAAAAAGAAGAGAGAGAAGAGAAGAGAGAGAGAAGAAAAGAGAGAAAAAAAGAAGAGAGAGAAGAGAAGAAAGAAAGAGAGAGAGAGGAGGAGGAGGAGGAGGAGGAGGAGGGGAGAGAAAGAGAGAGAGAGAGAGAGAGAGAGAGAGAGAGAGAGAGAGAGAGAGAGAGAGAGAGAGAGAGAGAAATGTCAAATTTAGAGTAAGAGGGAATCTTTAAGCTTATCTCATCCAACCATTCTCACTTTATAAATGTGGAAACTGAGACCCAAGGAAAGGAAAGGACGTGCCTAAGTTTACATAGGTGGTAACAGAACAGGGATTTGAACCTAGACCCTCTGTCTCCACATCTGTCAGTCAACAAACATTTATGAGATGCCCTCTATGTGGCAGGCATTATGCTAAGCTCAGGACATAACAACTACAATAAAGACAGTCCCTGATTTCAAGGAGCTCACAACCTAAAGAAGGGAGACAACACACAAGAAGAAGCTGAGGGGAGAGTGGGGGAGAGTAGGGAGGTACCTAGAGAAATTTGTCTTTGAAACCTTCCACCACCCCTTTCCTCTCCACATCAGCTCTGACCAGTGTCCTCTGCTCTAAATTCCTCCTCCCTCCCCAGGCCCTCTTCTCCAAACCTCCTCTTAGCTAGCTGTCACATTTTCAATAAAAAGGAAAGGGCTGCTAATGGTTTAACATGTAACCTTACAGGGGTATTTGCTGTTTCCAATATGACTGGACAACGCTTTAACTCAAAGAAAGGAAATGGTAGAGCTTCGGTTAACTGGGAGATATTTGAAGACATTTGTTACCAGCTCCTCAAGTCATACCTGATCCCCCTGGCCTGTTCTTTGTTGAATGTTGAATTTGGCCTGGTGTGAATCTGACTTCATTGATTAACATTTGCGTACATCCCAGGTGAGTCCCTCTGGGCTGGACATTATTGACACAAGCCCTCTCCAAAGCCAGGAGCGTGACTAATGGGCAGCCGGAGGACATCCCCCAGCAGACGCACACCTCGCCAGTCATACACCCAGTAGGTGCTCAGTAAATATTCATCAATTAGGAGAAAAAAAGGCAGCTAAAAAAAATGCCTTAGAGGGAATGAACACAGCATGGAGCAAAGGAGATAGATTGGTTCAGAACAGAAGAAGGTTATAGGTGAGAATGTAGATGAGAGAAGAGGGCTCATAAATGACAGGATGGACTGGGAAAATCAGAAAGAAAGAATTGTATTTGGGAGGAGTGCAAACTCTACTTCTAAAAAGAAACTGAAAGACTAAAGAATATTTAATTACTACCTATGAACAGAGTGGAGAGTGGAGTCCCCTCCACTTCCCTTTGATGACTTGAGACCAGGGCTAGATCTAATTCTCACTAGCAATTAACTTGTTCCTGGGGACAAGCTGCTCCAGAAGCCTCCCTCTCCAACCCATAAAGAGGAGTTTGGAAGTCAGAAACTAAGATGACAAGCATTTCTTCTGCGTGAGTACCCGTACAAGGCACAGGAGCCACAGAGAAAGGCAAAAAACATTCCCTGGCCTCAAGGAATTTACACTCTGACTAGAGAGACAACATGCATACAGCTCTGTTCAGACAAGATACATAGAAAACAAGTTAGAGATAATCTCAGAAGAAAGGCACAGAGGGGACTAGAAAGGCTTCTTTTGGAGAAGGTGGGATTTTAGCTGAGACTTGAAGGAAGCCGCAGAAGCCAGAAGGCTGAGGCAAGAAGGGAATTTATATTCTTGCAGATGAGATGGAGAGTTCAGTAAAATTGAGACTTCCCAAGTACAAACCTCAAAAGAAAGCAGTTAAAGAAAAGATGGAAAGTCTCTGGGAACCAGATGGAAAGCCTGAGTGGTTGAGAAACAAACCTCCCAGGCCCTGTAAAATGACTGTATATTTAAGGAAATGTGTCAGGAAAACATGATTTACTATTAGCTTCCATTCATCTGAAGGGGCATTTAGTATGATGAGAAAAACCTTGGTTTTCCTGGAGGTCTGACGAAAGCATACTGTGCATTACTCTAGAAATATTAATGAATGCAGCGACAGCAATGATGTGCTGCTCTTTCTATAATAAGACAGCAAGGTGGCTCAGTGGAGAGACTGGGTCTGGAGTCAGGAAGGCCAGAATTCAAAGCTAGCCTCAAACAGTTCTAACTATGTGACCTTGGGCAAGTCACTTGACCTCTGTTTGCCTCACTTTCCTGAACTGTACAACGGGGATAATAATAGCATCTACCTCCCAGAGTTGTGAAGAATGAGATTGTATTTGTAAAATGCTTAACCCAGTGCCTGGCACATAGTAAGTGCTTATTAAATGTCTCTTTCCTTCCTTCTTTACTAATGAGAAGAGACTACAAGACTAGTTTGACTTCATTAATTCAACAAGCATTTATTGAGTGCCTACTGTATACTGACAAAATTTGAAATACTGACAAAAAATGAAAAGAGTTCTTTCCTTCTAGGAGCTTACGTCTGTGATTTTTCTAGAATTAGGGATGAATAACAACAAATCTCAAACAAGGCAACCATATCAGTACCACTGGTCATTTGTATAGCAGTTTAGAGTTTACAAAGCACTTTCATATATAATATATGACTTGATGGCTGCTTCGTTCTCGAAGAGGATCATGACATCAGGGACTGGGTCATCTCACTTGAAATTCACAAAAAGAGCATGAGACAGAGTTCTACTGTGTAGGACAGTAAGGTAAGGTACCATACACCAGTTAAATGTAAGCTCCTGGTGGGCAAAAACTATTTCTTCGGGTTTTTGTTTGTTTGTTTTTGCTTTTGTTTTTGGAGGCAATTGGGGTGGGGGTGGGGGCTAAGTGACTTGCCCAGGGTCACACAGCTAATAATGTCAAGTGTCTGAGTCCGGATTTGAACTCAGGTCCTCTGACTCCAAGGCTGGAGCTCAATCCACTGCCCCACTTAGCAGGGCAAAAACTATTTCATCCTTTTGTTGTTGTTGTTGTTATCATCATTGTCCAAGGAGGGCCTGCTCCTGGAAGTACATGGATATTTGGGGAGTTGGCCTCCAGGCATGGAAAGTATGAAAGTTCACACCAAAGGGCTTGCCAGAAGAGAAAAGGGGACTTATGCAACCGATGTTACAAAGGGAAAATCAAGAGTACATGGCAACAGATTGGATATGCAAGCTGAGAGAGGGAGAATGACACTTAGGCATTGAGTCTGAGTGGCTGAGAGCATGGTGGTCTCCTCGACAGTAGTAAAGAAGCTAGAAATAGAGGATGGGCTGGGATGAAAGATAATGAGTTCAGCTTTAGACAGGTTACTTTTAAGATGTTTCTGGAACTTTTAATTCAAGATGTCTAATAGGTCACTGGAGATGCAAGAATGGAAGTCAGCTGTGAGGTTAGGGCTGGATAAGTAGATTTGAGAATCATCAGTATAAAGATGACAATGGAATCTATGGAAGCTGATGAGATGACCAAGTGAAATAATATAGAAGGAGAAGAGAAGAGGGGAGCCCTATGGGACACCCACAAGTAGTGGGCATGACTAGAATAAAGACTGAACAAAGGAGCCTGAGGAATGGTCAGGTAGGTAGGAGAAAAAACCAGGAGGAAGCAGTGTCATGAAAAACCTAGAGATAAGACAGCAACAAAGAGGAGAGGATGATTGACAGTATCAAAGGGAGCAGAGAGCTCAAGGAGGATAAAGAATGAGAAAAGGTCATTAGCTTTGGCAATTAAGAAAATGTTAGTAACTCCGGAGAGAACAGTTTCAGTCAAATGATGAGGTTGGAAGCCAGACTGCAGAGAGTTAAGAAGAGAGTAAGAGGAAAGAAAGTGGAGGAACCTGTCATATATGGCCTTCTCAAGGAGTTGAGCTACAGGAGGGAGATCTATGGGCTGAGAACTAGGAGAGATAGAGGGATCCAATGAGAGTTTTCTGAAAACAGGGGAGGCATGGACATGTTGGCAGGCATTAGGGAGGCAGCAAGTAGACGGGGAGAGATTGAAGGTAAGTGAGAAAATAAGGGTGATGGAGGGAGAAATCTCCTGGAGAAGAGGGGATGGAATGGAATCACTTGAATGTGTAAAGGGGTTTGCCTTGGCAAAGAGAAAGACCACCACCTCATGTGAGACAGGGGTGAGGAGGAGATGATGGCAGAAAGCATCTATATGATATGAGATGAGGAGGAAGAAGAGGGAGCCTTTGGCAAATGGCCTTAACTTTTTCAGTAAAATATGAGGCAAGATTCTTAGCTGGGAAGGTGGCAGGAGAGGATACCATGGGAGATCTGAGGAAGAATGAAAAGGTTTGTAAGAGCCATTGTGTTGAGATAGTGAGTCAATTAGGGAGGTGTAAAAGGATTGCCTTGCAGTGGTGAGAGCCCAGTTAAAGTTACTTGACATAAATTTGTCAGTCAGTAAATATCCCTTTGAAAAAGCTAATTGATGTTAATTGGTTAAATGATATCTGGATACCTAAAATGTCCAACAGGGAGTTGGTGATGCAGCTAAGATGATGGAGCCAAGGCGAGAGAGACTATAGTTGAATACACAGATCAGGGAGTCAGTCTTCATAAAGATAATAAATGAACACATAAGAGATGATGAGATTCTCCAAGCAAGAGAGTATAGAGAAGAAGAAAAAAAAAAGAAGTCACAGGACAGAGCCTTGGGGGATACCTAGAATTAGGGGGAATGACATGAATGGAGATCCGAGACTGAAAAGAAGGGGTCAGACAGGTAGGAAAAGGACCAAGAGGGTCCTTAAAATCTAGCGACACAAACCCAGAGAGTCCAACTCTTAAATCTGTCATTTGTTAGCTATGTGACATCAGGCAAGTCACTTAACCTCCCTGACACCCAGTTTCTTTACCTCTACATGGGGATAACAAGACTGTCTATTATAAGATTGTGAGGGTGAAATGACATAATATATATAAAGCCATTTGTAATCCTAGAGTGCTATATAAATATGAATCACAATTATTTTACAAACAATAATAATTTATGACATTTGTCCAAAAGCACACAACTAATACATGTTAGAGGTAGAACAAGAGCCTAGGTCTAATTCCAAAATCAAGCACTTATTCCAGTACATAATAGCAGCATTGGGCTAATTCAATTAAATTCAAAGAAAGGTATGCTTTCTTACGTAAAATTTCCAGAAATTTTGAAAATATGAAAAAAGAGGGAATAATAAATGAAATACTCCCTACATAATACTTATGTTAGCACCTTTTCAAATATTAAGTAATGTTGGTTGTTCAGGAACATTAAAAAGTATGTTACCCATGGCTCAGATGGTACCCCATCCCACAAGAATTGCCTGCTCTGGACTCATTTAAACTGGGTTCAATCCTGGGGGAGCCTGAACCCAAAGAGAAGGTAGTCAGGCCTTTCTCACCCTCTCAGCCTCACTTACCCTACCCCAGAGTTAAAAGGGAAAATATCTAAAATAAAGCTTTGGTATGGCTTATGCCTAAAATCTTCCAAAAAGTGGGTTAATAGAGTCCCTTCAAGAAAAAGTATTCATTGTTCAAAACTAAACATAAATAAATAAGTTAATACTAAAAAAAGAAAGACAGAGGAAAGGGATCCATCCATACAAAAATATTTATAGTAGCTCTTTTTGTGATGGCGAAGAACTGGAAATTAAGTGGGTGCCCCTCAGAAAAGATCTGAACAAATTATGATATATGACTGCGGTGGGATACTATTGTGTTATAAGAAATAATGAAGGGGATAGCTTCAGAGGAAAAAGAAAAGGTATTCAATGTAGAAGGTAGAAATTAGTTATAGGACAATTATTTATTTCTTCTATCACAAAAGAAATGCTTACAACACAAAAGACTCGTTCGTGTACATTAACATATACTTAAAACAGAAAACAATGAAATACCACACCTATTATACTCTCCTGAAAGGTGAAGACAACTTTAAAGAAGCACAGAACAGATATTTCATTTTCATCTCTAACTTAAACTATCTGCACAACTCTCAAGTCCAGATTTCCTGGCAAGACAGGGCATGTTTCCGACTTCCATAATCCTTTCAGTTACAGCAGCTTCCTGGTAGTTTCTCCTGATAATATTTGTAAAGGGCTTTGCAAACCTTAAAGCACTTTATAATGAAATAATATGCCAAGAACTTTGTAAACCTTTCAATGCCATATGCATATCAGTTATCACTATGGCCCCTTCTTACAGTAAGTTATCATGGTAACATACTCTCAGGGAGTCCAAGAAGTGTCAAAGTTCAGTGATCACAGGTACAACAAGCAGCTACCAGGGCAAGTTTTCCCTACCTTTGGGGAGCAGTTCTTGCAAATTTCCCTCAGTCTGGAAGAATTCGAGACATTTAAGAGCTTCTACAATCTGACTGCAAACTTTTCTTTGCAGAATTGGGGAACCACAAATAGGGAACATCCGTCTTTTTCAGTTGGTTTGTCTTCATGAGCTTTTTTTCTTCCTCTATTTTTATTTTTTACTATAAAGGATGGATCTTTGGAGGGAGGTGGGGGAGAAGATACGCTGGGAAATTCATAAGTGATGTAAAAACAAAAGATGGCGGATAGGGTCTGGCCCTGTGATTTCATTGCTATTATCTTGGATAGAACAATGGCACCTTTCAGAGAAGGAAACTTTCTACCGATGTAGGTCAGCCTCTTCTCTGCAACTTAGAGTTGGAGAGTTTCTTATGGCACTGAGGGGATATGTGATGGGTTGGGGGAGGGGGAGGGCAATGCACACAGCCAGTATGGATGAGAGGCAAGATTTGAAATTGAGCCTTCCTGGATTCAATACTAGTTCTAGCCACATGCCAAGCTGCTCTCAAAACCAAAACATATCAACAAGCATTTGATTTTTTTTTTAAAGAAGGGCCGTGTTTTATTTATCTGTGTTTTCCCAATGTCTGGCACAGCACTTTTCTCAGAAAGTATTCAATAAATGTCTACTGAACAAATGAATGAGTGAATGAATTTAGCATGGTCCTTCCGAATTCAAGATGAGCTTATACTTTCTAAACTACAAGAAACAATTTTTTTTTCAGCGTCCAAATCCCACCTGCCCTAAGCTCTTTTCTTTTCTTTTTTTCTAACAGTGGTCTTCCCTCCAGCAAGGTTCCAGGTTTATCTTTGATCCGATTATTCTCTAAACCCAGAATCAGCTAGTCTCCCTTAAAAGAGTTAAAGCCTATTCATCACAAACTTGCTACATAACAGTTTAATTGCCTGTAGTCTTGTAACAATAAAACTTTGGACAATTAAGCACACACCCTGGGGGTAAGTTGGGAACAATAGGATCATGGATTTAGGATGTAAAAGGACCTTAAAGGTCAAGTTCAACCCTGGCATTTTGCAGATGAGAAAACTGAGACCCAGAGGACATTAAGTGACTTGCCAAGGTCACATAACAATTAAGTAGCATAGCTGGGGTTCAAAACCTGTTCCTTGAATCAATATTCAGTGCTCTTGGAAATACCCCATAAGATCAAACTCAGAATCTTGACATTTAATAGATTAATAGATCTATGTAGCCAGACTCTGGACTCATTCTCCCAATCTATGTGTAACGTAAATGTAGATGTATCTAATATGAAATTTTTGGCTTGTACATAGCATGGATAGATATCTGATCTGAGATCTGGCCCATTCAATCTCCAACGGAAGCTACAATTTTTACCTCTGTGGAGGGTAGGAGGAGGACCATGCCTATATTGCCCAAAGCTGGCCAAACAAGGGAGGATTCAGGACTTCCGTGGCTGGGCAATCTTTCTTTCACTCTTATCTCTGAGGGTTATACAGCTAGAATTGCATCTATCTACCCTACATTAAGGGTTCAAAATAAAATATACTTTCTCTAGTCATTCTTAAAGGGAGGATAGCATTTAGTGTACTCTCATGAGCTTAGCTCTTTCCCATCAAATACTAGTTGCACAAAAGACAATCAGATAGTTAATAAACTTCATTATCAAAGTCAGCAGTAAACAGAAATTGGAAAAGTTATGTAGTTTAAAGAAGACGAAAGCACATGCAAGAGTAAATGAGATCTCAGCTCAACCAAGAAGAGAAAACGATTTCACCCAGGGAACCTCCTCTTAAGCATTCTCTCTAGGGTTGCAAGCTGTGGGAATCAAGTGATATGTTGGGGGCTGGCTTCTCCACATGTCTGTGACTCTGGAAAGATCTGTCAGCTGCCATTCAAAAGTTCATGCTTTCCTCTCACCCCTCTCACTAAGCACTCTTTTGCCTCCTCTCTTTCTGGCTCCCCCAATGTAAAGCATTCTCTTCTCTACTTAATCGGGTACACCACAGCAAAGTTCTCTCAGTCCATCAGGAGTTATATCAAGATCTCTTCCCCATCACCTTGTTAAGGCACAACCATGCCATAAAAAGTCATACAACTAAAATACTGCAGTCAGGTATAGCAAGTTAAGGAAGACAAGAGAGTTGACTATTGGGTGAGTGCTTATAACTAATTTTGATTGAGTATAGAGATTCACAGCTTCGTGAAACCCTTAACAAGTTGACGCTACCAACCTCAAAGAGAAAGGTAGAGCTGAGGAGTTAGAAAATTGAGGTCTCTTTAATGACCATAGAGAACACAGGACTTTTCTCTTCTTCTCCATTGGGGAATGCACAAAACACCAGGTTTCACATGAAACTCTCTAGTGAATGAATAGCTGTCAATACCTCCTGGTACTTAAATATAGAATGTTAGTACCAGAAAACACTTGATCTAAACCATCTAGGCAGCATAATTTTCCATTTTTTTCCCCAGTCCTACCTACAGATCACTGAAAAGTGACTCAGTTCAGGTTCAAAGAGAAAAGAGTCTCCATGTTTGTCATCTACATTCATGGTCCATGTTCTTTCTGGAATCAAGGTTCAGATCCACCAAGAAGGCATTAGAATCAGATGACCTGGGATGGAGTCTGGCATGATCACTTAAATTTTGTAGCTATAGGCAAGTGAATAAACCTCTTTGAGACTCAGATCCTTCCAATGTGAAAGAAGGGTAATAATACTGAACTACCTACCTCAAAACACTCTTGGGAGACAAATAGTTTGTAAAACTTAGAGCTGTGGGTAAATGTGAGTTGTCATTATCCAAGCTGCTGTTAAAGAAAGATGATTTCATTTTCCTTCCTATCTATGAAGCTTATGTGAAAAGAACAGGCTGGTAAGGATTTCTTAGGGGAACAGTATACATTTTCTGCTCATTTGTAAGGCTGGTATTTATTCAGCTTTTTGATGGAGCCATTACAGCATTATTCCCTTGGGGCAAATTTTAATGCCATTCTGAAGATTCTTGGTGGGATCTATCTACTGGCTCACCAAGCAAGTCTTTTCTTCTCAGTTACTAAGTTCCAAATCACGCTTTTTTTTTGTTTGATTGATTTTGGGTTTTGATCCCAATGTATGGTTTCACTAGTGTTGGGGATTCTTGGTATGGAAACTTCTTTCACTGGTTAGAGTAGCAACTCTCCTGTAATTTACAATCTTAATTTGCCCAAAGAGAGATTATGATTTACCCGTGGTCACAAAGCTGGCATACATCAGAGGCATGACTCTTCCTGAATCCAAGACCTGCTCTCTATCTGCTATGCCAAGCTGCAACTCTGTGATTGGTTTTGTTTTGTTTTGTTTTGACCACATAAAAATTGTGAAATAGAAAGACCTAACAACATGCTGGCCTCTCCATATTAAGGCTTCCTCCCTCTTTTTCGCTGATCTCTCCCCCCATCTCACACCCAGGCACTAAATGATGTTGGGTACCAGAGTGGTAGGGGAAGAGGAGTTCCAATCCCTAGCTGCCTGATTCACCCTTCCAAGGCACCCTGCAAAGGATCCTGCCCCATAGCCTTTGGTATTGCAGACAGCATCACCTCCTAGGTTTTTTTTTTCTTCTACTTGAAATAGTCCATGAGCTTACCTTTAATCTAAAAGCTTTACTCTTTCACTGTTTTCTTAATCTTTATGGATCCCTGAACTCCAACTTAAGACACCTAGATTCCTAGGCCTTCCCAGTCCCTGGGACCCTGATACCCGGAGTTGGGAGATCTGCCTACAAACATACCACCTGATTGCCTCCATACCCTTCACTCAACCCTGACTCAATCTGAATCTATTGTATTATATTTCCCATTCCTTTTGTAGCCAAACTCCTAGAAAAAGCTGTCTACACTGTCCACATTTATTTCTTCTTTCTTTCCCTCTCATTCGCTTCTCCCTTATAATATATAGCTTTCAATCTCATCACTCAGCTGACGCTACTCTCAGCCAAGTTACCAGCAATCTCTCAATTGCCAACTCTAATGGTCTTTTCTCAGTCCTCATCCTTCTTTGACCTCTCCGCAGCATTTGACACTTTAGACCACCTTCTCATCCTGGATGCTGTCTCCTATCTAGGTTTGTGTGGCATGATTACCTCTTGGTTTTCCCTTTCAACTGCTTCTCTCAAACTCTTTTGCTAGATAACCATCCACATTCTGCCTCTTAAATTTGAGTATCACCAAAAGCTCTTTCTGGGTCTTTTTCTCTTCTCTGGCTACATCTTCTCAATGATTTCATCAGGTTTCATGGTCTTAATCTTTTCCACTATGTAGATGATTACTAGGTTTATATATCAAGCCCTAATCTTATTTCCTGAGCTCTACTTCCACATCATCTTTCCAACTTTATATCCAGCATCAAACTCAACTGTCTAAAATATCCTTCTTACTAAATTTCCCTGTTTCTGTTGAGGAAGGAAGGGGGAAGGGCAGAAGGGAATAAATGTATACAAAGCCTACTGTGGGCTAGGCACTGTGCTAAGTGCTTTTTACAAATATTATCCCATTTGATCCTTACAATAACAACTCTGGGAGGCAGTTGCTATTATTATCCTCATTTTACAGATAAGGAAACTGAGACAAACAGAGGTTAAGTGACTATCCTAGGGTCACACAGCTAGTAAGCATCTGAGGCCAGATTGGAACTCTCATATCTTCCAGACTTCAGGTTCAATGTTCTACCCACTGAGCTGCTAGCCGCTTTTCAGGGCAAAACCATCTCTCTAATCACCCAGGTTCACAGCCTTGAAGTCATTCTTAACTATCCCTTCTCCCTTGCTCTCCCATATCCAATAACTTGCCAAGTCTTATCTGTTTGAATTCTGTGACATCTCTTACGGCTATCTCCTCTTTATTCATTTAGCCATCACCCTAATTTGGACCTTTTGCTGATTCTGTTACAATAGCCTATTAATTAGACTCCTTTACTCTAGTCTCTCCCCTGACAGATTGTAGATCAATAGATCGAGTGCTAAGCCTGGAATCAGGAAGACCTGAGTTCAAATCCAAACTCAGACACTTACTAGCTATCCGTGTGACCCTAGACAAATCACTTAACTTCTACTTGTTCCAGTTTCCTCAATTGTAAAATGGGGATAGTAATAGCACCTATCTTGAAGGGTTTTTATTGTGAGGAACAAAATCTTATTCCCTTCTGCCTCCCTGCCCCCCCCACTTTACCTTCCCCAACAGAAATAGGGAAGTGAGGATCAAATGAGATAATATTTGTTAAAAAAAAAACATAGTAGGGACATAGTAGGCACTAACTCCCTTCTCCTTCCCTTCCCCATCCATCACAAAATAGACAAAGTGATATTGCTAAAGCAATAGTCTGGCTGGTCTCTTGTTAGTTTAGGTTCGGTGTTGGAATGAAACAAGATGCTAATGAATCATCCAACAATAATAAAAGGTGGGTTATTCAGCCATAGCACAGAAAGGATATTCAACAAGAATACTCCAGCATTTGCTGTTGCTGCTGCTTTGCTGTTTGACCTTTGTTCTTAATTTTTTTGGGGGGGGGGAGGTGAAGCAATCAGCATTAAGTGACTTGCCTGGGGTCGCACAGCTAGTGAGTATCATGTGTCTGAGGCCAGATTTGAATTCAAGTCCTCCTGATTCCAGGGCTGGTGCTCCATCTACTACACCATCTAGCTGCCCCACTTTTCAAATTTTTTTTTTGTGATGTTTGTCCTTTGTTCTTGAAGAGGATCATGACATCAGGGAGGTGATGCCACGACCGCAAGTGAATTGGATTTAAGTGAAGGAGGGCTGTGCAAAGTTGCCAGTCTCACTTTCTCCTCCAGAGCCATCTGGGTCCAGCAGCCAGATACAGACCAGGACTACTGGAGATGGCCCAGGATATAGTGGGAGACCTTGGTCTTTAACACGTCTCAGTTTGCCTGGGTCCTTAGCCCTCAGTCTTTGAACTGTAGTCTCCTGAGCAAATCAAGTCTTCAGAGGAGCTTTGTCACCTCCCACAGAAAAACTAGCCTAACCCATGGGATGAGGGGAGGAGAAACTCTGGTAGATAGCTGTCTTCTCCCAGGCTCCAATCTACCTTTTCAGGCTTATTTCACATTACTCCTTTTCACATACTCTGGGTTTCAGCCAAACTACCTATTCTTCCCAATAGACAATATTTTATCTCTCTTCACATACTCTCTCCTCCCTTCTCCTGTCAACATGCCTAGAATGCACTCTCCTCATATCTGCCTCTTAGAATCCTTAGCTTTCTTCAAATTTCAGCTCAAGCACTATGTACTATATGAGGGGTTTCCTGACACCCCGCCCCCACCCCCTTCAGTTTCCAATGTCCTCTTGAAATTACTTTCTCTGTGAAGTACCCTCTCTGGGATACCTTCCCAGAGGGTGGTTGGAAACCTAGAGTGAGACCTTGAAAAGGACCTGACAGTGATAAGTGCAGGAACAGGTATACTCAGACCAGGATAACCCAGGGACCTGAGGTGCTATTGATGGCCCTGAAGATTCAGAGCTCTGGACTTCAAAGATCCAGCAGGCCTAATCCTGAAAGGTGGAGAACTGCACAGAAACCTGGAGAACCAGGTTGAGAACAAAGTCAAAAGCACAACTCCAGGTGGAGCCTGGCCCTGGATCAAAGCCCAGTTTCAGGAAATAAGACTAAAAAGATGAGCAAACCAAAGAATACACCTTCTACTACAAAGAATTGCTATAGCTCCAGAGATAACCAAAAATTCAACCTAGAAGGAAAAAAACAAACAAACTCCCTAACAACCTCATTCAGGGACTCAAAGAAAAAATGGATTTTCCACACTTGACTATATGAATGTCTAGGAGAGAAAATGAAGCAATTGAGTTAGAAAATTAAATAAAAGCTCCAGAAGGAAAATAAATTGCTTAGAACAAAAAGTGGTTGGTTGAGCAGAATTCTCCCAAATTAGAATGAAAAACAAAATAAAAATTAATAGTTACAAGAGACAAGTATTCATTTACTTTCCCTTTCTCTCACCCATAACCAATGAAAAAGAAAAAAAAAAGACAAAACTCTCATAACAAGTATGAATAGTCTATCAAAACAAATTTCCACATCATCCAAAAATGGTGTTTCATTCTACATGTTTGATCTATCACTTTTCTGTCTCAGGAGGTGTATAGCATTGCTCATCAGTCCTCTGGAATCATGGTTGGTCATTGCATTAATCAGAGTCCAAAGTCGTTCTTTGTCATTGTAGAAATTGTTCTCTTGATTTTGCCCCTTCACTCTGCATCAGTTTAGAGACATCTTTCCAGTTTTCCCTAAAACATCCCTTTTTATTATTTCTTACAGTATCACAGTATTTCATCACATTCACACACTGTCATTTGCTCAGCTGTTCTTCAGTTGATGGACAATCCCTTAGTTTCTTGATGAAATATATTTTTTTAATTGCACAGATGAGAGCAAAAGAAAAAAAGCAAGCTCAGAGAAGCAGGACAGTTTTGAAACTGTGTTAAATTAACTATGTATACACACATATATGTAGATAGACAGACAGACAGATAGATAGATAGATAGATAGATAGAGGTTTTTTTAAAGCAAGCAGAATGAAATAAAGATTCCTAGTTCACACACTATCCTTCTGTGCTTAGAGAAATGCTCTCTTTTTTTTGGTACTTAAATTCAAACTTTAATGAAAATATTTAACAAGAGAGTATGCAACTTCACTGCTTCAAAATGCCTCAAATTCTTTCATACAAATTCTGGAACGACTGGAAGGATTGTCTGATAGTGGTCAAGCAGTTCCAGTGTTAGACGCCATGTCTGATAGGAGTTAGGGAGGGGAGGAGAAAAACTCCTCTCTTCTCCCATCCCATCCCCACTGCTTTCTGGATAAAGGTGCAGGGGCCACTTGACACAAAGCTGCTCCAAACTTAAACTGTCCAGAGCTCACCAAGAACTCTCAACTGACTCAAGAGCTGGAAGACTTCGATACTTGATAGTATCATAGATAGGGAGCTTAAAGAGATCTTAGAAGCCATCTACTCTGATCTCTTCACACAGGGAATGGAAGCCCAGAGAAGTAAATTAGTAAAAGCAGTAACAGCAGAGGCAGGATTCAAACCGAAGTCCTATGACTCCAAATCCAGCATATATCAAACTTGCCTCTTAAAAACAAACAAACAAACAGGGGCAGCTAGGTGGTGCAGTGGATACAGCATTAGCCCTGAAGTCAAGAGCACCTGAGTTCAAATCCAACCTCAGACCAAACACTTGACACTTACTAGCTGTGTGACCCTGGGCAAGTCACTTAACCCCAATTGCCAAAAACAAACGAACAAACAAAAAGCATCTTGCTTTCTCTGAAGATTGAGTTCAAACTTCCAGATTATGAGAATGACTACCATAAAGGTGAATATTTAAAGATATCAATGGGGTGTGGCTAATTGTCAGCCCATCAATCAATCCCATGCTCTCTTTCCAATTCAATCGGACACACATCCCCATAATTTGTATGGGGATACTGGGCATTGAGGTAGCTCTGTTGTTATTGGTTATCCTCTGTTCTCCAAGAGGACTAGGACATCAGGAAGGTGATGCTATGGCATGCAAGTGAATTGGATTTAAGTGAGGGATGGCTCTTTACAGTTAGTTTAACATAATTAGTTGTTAACATAATACCCCATTATCTCTGTTATCTGACCTTTGTTTTCTGTGACTGCATCAACTTGGGAGTACAGAAGGGGAGATCAATCAATCAAAGAGCAACGGACATTTTGTATTTACTTAAATGTGTATATATTATTTCCACTTCCCTACACTAGCCCCCATCCCACCTGACCCAGAATGTGAATTTCTCAATGCCAGAAAATGCTTTGTTTTTGTCTTTGTGACCCCAGCATCTAGTAGAATTCCTGGCCTGTAACAGGCATTTAAATGCTTGTCAATGAATGAATGAATGAATGAATGAATGAATGAATGAATGAATGAATGAATGCCATTCTGCCTAAGGGAAGCTATGTGTATAATGCTGAGAGTGTTAGATTTGAAGGTGAATGACCTAGGAATGAAGTCCAGCTCTTCTAGCCACCTGCTAACTGTGCGACTTCAGACAACTGTCTTCTTGGCTCTGGGCTTCAGCATCAGCTCAATAAAAGGAAGGGAGTGGACCGAATCGCCTATCTGCCTCTCCCAGAGTTAACTCTATGATCCTTTGTTTTGTTCTGTCTTTTGTTCTTCTTTGTATCCTCAACACTTAGCACAGTGCCTGGCACATAGTGGGTGCTTAATAAATGCTTATTGATTAACTGACTTCATCCCCAGGGACACTCTATGTATGTTTTATCTGCATATGTGGGTGTGGGTGTATCTTAGTGCTTGATTCCAGCACCCACTTTCCTCTTTCTTTTCTACCACTTTTCTATCACACATTCCATATCTCAAGACTGCTATTTTACATTTTACTTCTAAGAGAAAAGACAATATACAAATCCATGATAATATACCAAGATAAAGTAATTAAATTCATATAGAAAAAGAAAATGGCCAAGGCTAGATCATTCTTAAATTTTCCAAGCTAGTCTACCAAGTTACAATTCCCTGCCTAGTTTGGACACATTCTCTTCTTCTGGCTGAAACACTCACTCCTTTCTAGCCCCAAGGTTAGATTATCTTCTTTACTCCCTGTATGCATCTCTCCAAGATGACTTGAGGATTTGCCTACCTTGACTTTCTGAAAAGAGAGAGAGAGAGAGAGAGAGAGAGAGAGGGAGAGAGAGAATGGTCCATTCTTCCATTACCATGCTGAATCTCAAGGGATCAGGAACTCTTCTGATGGTATGTTGGACTTTTGTTGTCCCACTTATACATACATTATCACTTAATCACTTAGCTAACCAAATCAAGGAAAAATCAGGAACTATAATGGGTTCCCATTAATTCAGTAATCAGAATAATTTACCTAGACACCCAGATCACTTTCAAAGTTCACAAAACTCAGCTCCCTCCATGCCTGTCCTTCTGCTATGTACAATTCCTTTTTTCTTCAGCAAAACTCATTGATTTCCATATCACAGAGCAGATGTCTACGATGGGACTCCAGTGCTTAGCTAATTGGTCACCTAAACCTGAGTTCAAATCCAGCCTCAGATATTTACTGTGTGACTTTAGACAAGTTATTTAACTTTTGCCTGCCTCAGTTTCCTCATCTATAAATGGGGATAATAATAGTACCTACTTCACAGGGTCATTGTGAAATCAAATGAGATAATATTTGGGAAGTACTTAGCACAGTGCCTGGGACTTAGTAAGCTCTATGTAAATGTTAGCTACTATTTTTTTAAACTCATTCAATCTATGGTGGTAATGGCTTATAGTGGCTTGATCTGTTGTCTCACCCAACAACATTTGCATTTTAATAGGACCCTAATCCAAAGGAATATAGGATGTACATCTAGCCAGTGTTATTGTATTACATTTTCATCTCTGTGGGATCCCAAGGACCCAGGACTTTTCAGAGAGAGAGAGATAGAACCAAACTGGAGACATCCTACTGAAAGTGAGACTGTCATCATTCTCACTAGTCCAGAGAGAGGACAGAAGAAACTGTGCTATCCTGAATGCGCTCTGGGGCAAGAATCTATGTGATAGGAGAGAGGGAGATGTAATCTGTATGCTGCAGCATCCAAAGATGGCTTCTCTTCCTTCCATCGCCCTTGAATTGAGAATTTGGGTAACTAAGCCTGGAGGGCTGCTATGCTTCTATTTGGAATGGCTAAGGCAATGGCCATGGTGACTATGATCATAGCTACTATGGTAGCCAGAGGCACAAACAAAATAGCTAGTGAACAATCCATCTGGAGCCAGCACTATGGGAGAGATTTTGATCCAGTAGCAGAGACTAGAGCAGTGAAAAAGAAAAAGCCACTTGGCTAAGAGGGCCAGCTATTATGACTCCCCATTGGACTGTTGAAACAGGAAGAGAAAACTGATTTCCATTACCATATCCTCTTCTTTCCATTGTTTACACAAGGGAAGATACAGTATGGATATTCCCTTCCCTTATCTGGGAGTGTGCATAGTCAGAGAATCCCTCAATGATCTAGGAAGACTTGGGGAGGAGGTTTAGGAGATGACTCCAAACCGGAGTTCTAATCTATTTCTTCTCATTTTACTTTATGTACAATATATTATGTGATCGCACAATGGTATTTATGACTGTGGGGGGTTGCAAGTTAAGAAAGGAGAGCCTAGACTTACAGGGTGAGGGCTTTTAGAAACTATAGATTCTACTTTATATTCTACTTCATCCCCTAGCTTAATTCCAACCTGGTCAGTACCACAAGCTTAGAAGTAGGAGAAGCAATCTAGGCATGAAGCCAGTGGGAACACTGAAGCCTTTTGGGGAAGTTGTTTCTATGTGTATATACCCAGAAGAGTCTAAGAAGACCAATGAGTTGGGTAGAATACCACGTGATGGGAAACTCAGATATTGTACCCCTTACTGGACAATTAATACAGTGATGCAATGTCATCTTATAGGATTAAAGAAGGCAGTACTCAGCCATAAGGGATTTGGACTGCTTACAATCAGTCAACCAATTATGTATTTGTTAATGAATACTATGTTCTGTGTATTGGGCCTCAGATAGGCATGGAGAATCTAAAAAAATTTTTAAATGTAGTCTTTGCCCTCAAGAACTCTGTATTCCATCAGAGAAACATTGATACATATAAATGAAGCAAAATATATAAACACTAAATACAAAGCAATTTCAATGGAGGAAAAATTCAGTGAGTGAATGCTAGCAAATTGGGGTGTCAAGAGTGGCCTTGTATAAAAGGTGGCCCTTAAATTTTGAAGAGAGCTGGAAATGTCGAGGCATGAGAATTGCATTCCAGATAGGCCCTATAAAGACAAAGATACAGGACGGAATTTCTAAGTGCCACTGGTGGCATATATTATTTCAAAAACTGGAGAAGTAAAAAATACTTTGGCTGCTTGGCTCCCCTCAAATCCTGTAACTTGAAAGAGTTGAGAGGAAGGAGCAATCACCTTTGGGCTGGAGTGACCAAGGAAAGCATCATAGAGGAGACAAGACCTGAGCCAGAAAAAGAGGGGAGAGAAGGACATTCTAAGTAGGGGGAACTGGATGACATGGTGGGTGGCTTGGATAGGTATGTTCAGGAGGCAGAGTAGAAAAATTTAGCTGGAGGCAGGGTTCTCATAGACTAGGAATAGCAGTATAAAAGGCCAGGAAAAAATTCTGTTCTTTTCCACCCATACTTTTGATTAAACCTCTTACCTTCCAGACTACTTAGAGTGACATCTGGAGGGATTAGTATGTTAGAGCCATGGGACCAGCAAGGGAATTTTGTAGGTCCTGCTACTATAAAACTGTAACAGAGAGTTTTGTCTTGATCATTGAGGCATATGCCCTCTTTAATAAGTGTATGCTTATATCCCTGAGAACATTCCTTACTTAAAAGTCAGACAAAGGCCTCAAAGCCTGGCACTTGATTTAAGTCAACTTGTCAACCAGGTAAAGCCTAATTTATTTCCAGGATATTCCTGAGAAGGGGCGTTTAGATGAGGGTGCAGGGGAAAAGAGTGTTGGACTTGGAATAAGAGGGCTTTGGTCTCAATTCTGGCTTAGTGCTTGTGTGAACATTAGACAAATCATGACCCTGCGGGGGCCTCAGCTCCCCCATTTATAAAAGAAGAGATTTAGAACCGGCTGACCTCTACAGTCCCTTCCAGCTCAGAATCTATGATTTTATGGCCAATCTGAAGCTAATAGCTCTGAAGTCCTCTTTAAGAGAAGTAGCCTTGATGATGAGTGGACCACTGCTTTTGCCTCTTTCTCTGGTCAACAAAATCACTTCCATTTTACTCAGCTAAGGTACTGAGGACAAGGAAAAGTTCAGAGTACACTTACCAGTTAGGGGAGGGCAATAGCGCCCCAGGGGAAATCAGGTTAGTCCTGTGGCTTTTTTAGCTTGTGTTGGGCTTTGGAGTTTCTGGTCTCAAAAGTAAGTACTCGTTCTTGCTGAAATGTCCAGGCATCACTGATGTCTGAAGGGAGGAGGGTCAAATCAAGTTCAAATGAACCAAAATCCCCTTCTCAGAGCTAAGCCACATTACAGGATTCCCCTTTTAATTTCCAACCACCTGGCAGAAAAAAAAAACCAGATCTCCCCAAGTTATCATCAATAACACACCCCACCCTAAACTGACTCCTGAGCACGGCTAAGTAGGACTGGCACCATCAGAACCAGGCTTGCCAGAGGAGGAGGAGGCAGACCCTTTACATGATGTTGTCCCAGTGACAGCAAGGTCTATTCCCATTCCCCAAATACCACCCTCATCTGCTTGTTGAAGCCTAAAATCACACAGTTAGGGATTTGTCCACTTGGTTTACGTTAATCACATGCGGATCACAGAAAATCTAAGATTTGGAAGGGACCCCAGAGGCCACGTCTCACAAAGAATCCCCGCTACATGATGGCAAAATGATCATCTGGCCTCTGCTTGAAAATGTCTAATAATGGGGAACCTAGAAAGTGGTGGAAGGGGCTGGAGGGAAGGAGAAGAAGGAGCCACTGTTTTTTTGGTAGCTTCAATTCAAAGGAAGTTTTTCTGACATCAAACCGAAATCTACCTCCCTGAACCTTCTACCATTGCTCTCAATTCTACCCTTTGGCATCAGAAAGAACAATTCTAATCCCTTTCGAGCAGGATCACCCTTCAGCTATTTGAATGTATCTCCTGTGTCCCCTAGACTTTTCTTCTCCAGCCTAAACTCCCACACAGCTTGGTTTCTTCGCATCTTTGTATCCCTCTTTTACAGAGTAGTAGTTTCTTCAAATAGCTCTAGCTGGCTGTAGTCTGGCACCTTAGGTCCTGCCCCCGGCCGCTGAGCAAAGGGTTGACTCTGCTCTTTGGCTGTTGAGGAGGGTGTTACTACCCTCAGCAGGTATTTTATATCGTTCCCAATCCATTCTTCTTTCATCTTGGAGTCTTTAAACTCATTCTCCAGCTTCTAGCCAGCAGTACGGGGTTTAAGAATTAATTTCCCAGTAACCTGCTGGATAGCTATTTCTTTGGGGATCTGGCAGCTGGTATAGTGCAGCTACCACATCATCTTCCAAACTGTTAATACCCAACCCCCTCTAAATCAATATCAATCAATCCAGACAGCTAAGGGTCCAGTGAATCAAGCTCTGGATCTGGAGTCTGGAAGACACAAGTTCAAATTCAGCCAGACTTGAGTTAAAATTCAGCCTCAGATAGTTACTAGCTCTGTGACCCTGGGCAAATCATTTAACCTCTGTCTGCCTCAGTTTCCTCACCTATACAATGAGGATAAGAATAGCACCTACCTCCCAGGGTTGTTCTGAGGATCAAATGAGATAATATTTGTAAAGTGCTTTGCAAACCTAAAAGCACTATAAAAATTCCTGTTTTTATTATTAAATGGTTATGATGCACCAGGCATCAATCTACCCACTAGAGATACAAAGACTAAGTAAAAGCAGTCCTTTCCCTGAAGCAGCTTATATTCATCCAGTGAGGGAGACAAGAGTACATAAACAGCTACAGTCAATTCAATTTAATAATTTTTTTTGAAAATATTAATTATATTTTTTTTAATTTATGGAATAAAACAAGCATTTGAATAACACAGTAAAATAAAAAATTAGTTGCACATGAAGCCATAAATCTATTATGTACAACTTGCTATTCCTTAAAATACATAATAAAGTTATCATGTAAATTTCTTTTTTCCCCTTTTTTCTTCCCTTCTCCCTCAATTAAGTACCTACTATGTGCCAGGCACTCTACTAAGAGCTGAGGATATCCAAAAAAAGTCCCTGCCTTCAAGGAACTTACAATTTAACAGCGAAGACAACACACAAAAGCAAGCTGAAAAGAGGGTGTGTGTGTGTGTGTGTGTGTGTGTGTGTGTGTGTGTGTGTCTGTCTGTCTGTCTGTCTGTCTGTCTGTCTGTGTCTGTGTGTGCTCTTCCACACCCACTGGCCAATAGGGAGTACCCCATGGGGTGGGGGGCATAGAGTTAAAGCCACATGGAGTTACCTAGAAGGTTGTTCCACTTAATAGAGGAGAGGCAACTATGTGTTATATAGGAGAAACACACTGAGCAGTTAAAATACAGCCTTAAAGGGGAAGCCACTATTAGCAGATAGGAAGGATCTGGAACAGCCTCCTTCTGTTTAAGCTGAGCTGTGAAGGAAGACAGGGATTCAGAATCAGAGATGAGGGTGGAGAACATTCCAGATATAGGAGAGAGTGAGCACAAGGCTATGGAGAAAGATGGAAAATTGTGTGGATAAACAAATGAGGCAGTATGGCTGGACAGGAGAGTACAATCCATTCTGCTATAACAATTATTTTGAAAACATGAATTTTTCCAATGTTTTTATCTATTAAGAAGCAATTTGAGTAGAACATGAATTTCACCTTGACTTATACATGGTTTTGTCCCTGAAAAACAT
Organism: Phascolarctos cinereus; assembly: GCF_003287225.1. Taxonomy (NCBI): domain Eukaryota; kingdom Metazoa; phylum Chordata; class Mammalia; order Diprotodontia; family Phascolarctidae; genus Phascolarctos; species Phascolarctos cinereus. Next base: position 61,553,537 of record NW_027556098.1, read on the forward strand.
CAGGAACACAAAAAACAGCACCACTTCACAATAATACCAAGCTGTACCCTTGGAGATGCTCACTTCCTTCCACAGATAAATCAAGTTCTTTTCAAGGTAAAGTGTCATCTTTATTATACAATAAATCTTACTTATTGACTATATACAATGCAGTAGGAACTGTGGGCAGATGAGGGCTGGTCAGCATCTATGCACTCTGCTCCCATCATCCCCTACCTTCCCCCATGGCCTGGGGGTGGTGGTGGTAGTGAAGGTGGCCACTTATGTGCCAAAGTTGTAGCCCACCAAGACTACCCTCTCAACTGTAGCCGGCCGACTTTACTACCCCAATCCTTTGGGAACCAGGGCTTAGGTACAGCAGCAGACCCAAGGTCTCTGACATTTTCACTATTGTTGTAGTATTTATAACATGTACAAAACTACACTACCATTTTAATTAGGTTCCTATCTTTTTTTAATGTATCACTGATGAAGTTTTTGAGTGTTGTGTCCCTAACCACATTTTCCCATAAGTCCTGTTGTTTTTATTGTAAAATTTTGCGTAGTGTGATCATTTTTCAAACACAATGTCGAGTTATAGCAGAACTGAACTTGGGCGGGGGGGGGGAGGGAAGTGGCAGGGAGTCATGTGTCAGAAAACCAAAACAATAAGAAAGGACCAGGCTGTGAAGAGCTTTAAGTGGCAAACAGGGGAGTTTATATTTGACCCTAGAGGCAATAGAGAACCACAGGGTTGGGGGGAGGGGAGAACATGATCAGACCTGCATTTCAGGAAAGTCACCTTGACAGCTGTGTGGAGGACAGATTGGACTGGGGGGGGGAGGGAAGCTTAAGGTAAAGAGACCAATTAGAAGGCTCTTGTAATAGTCTGGGTGAGTGAGAATGCAGGCCTGAACTAGGGCTGTGGTTGAATCAGTGGAGAGAAAGGGATACATATGAGAAATAACAAGATTTGATAACTAATTGGATACATGGGGTGAGAGTGAATGTGAGAAGTTGAGGATTACGCCAAGTTTGGGAACCTGGGGGATGGTGGTGCCCTTCACAGAAATAAGGAAGTTCAAAAAGGAGGTAGGTTTTCAGGAAAAGATAGTAAGTTCTATTTTATGCTTATTGAGTTTAAAATGCATATGAGGAAATCCAGTTCAAAGTGTCCAACAGGCTGTTGGTAATATGAGACTAGAGCTCAGGACAGAATGGTATAAAGTCCTTTCAATAGTTCCATCATCCAAGTCATCAGATACCTCCAAACCAAAAGTCATTGTTATTGTTGTTGAATCGTTTCAGTTGTGTCCACCTATTTGTGACCCCATTTTAAGGTTTTCTTGGCAAAGATACTGAAATGGTTTTCCATTGCCTTCTCCAGTTCATTTTACAGATGAGAAACTGAGGCCAACAGGGTTAAGTGACTTGCCCAGTCTCACACACCTGGTAAGTGTCTGAGGCTGGATTTGAATTCATGAAGACGAGTCTTCCTGACTCCGGGCTGGCACTCTGTCCACTATGCACCTAGCTGCCTGAGAATCCTTGATATGGGTCATATGGTGGTCATAGGCAGGGTGAAATCCTGCCTATGAGCATCACCTAGCTCTCCAGGATTCTGGTAGCCATGGTGACATTGTCATTTAAATAAAGTATACAGCCACACTGAAACATAGCTGGCAAAAATGCTTCAACAAAGTAAACAGCATCACTTAAACACAATTGTACACTAATTCCTTGAATCAAGGGATCTGTATTGTTTATCCAGTCTGAATGGGGAGGTCAAGGGTAGGGTGCAAGGCAGAGTGTGGAACTTCAATGATACTAGTATAAATAACATGATCAATATAATTGATTGTTTGGGGGCTACTGGTGTAAACAATGCATAGCTTATAGATCAATTTAGCCTAAACACCCATACACACACCAAAAACTAAAATAAATAAATAAGTGAAGAAGCTTAAATGGGTCCTTGCAATGTTAATGCAGATGACTTTATCTTGAACTAAGGCAATCCATACATGTAATAATAATAATATTTATATAGTGATTTAAGGTTTGCAAAGTGTTTTGCATATGATATTTGATAAGGATCACAAGCAAGCCCTTATAAATGAACCTCGGCTCCCACAAGTTCATAGATAGAGAGCTGGGAGAAACTTCATAGGTCTTCTAGCCAAACCCCCTCATTTCTATCAATGAGGAACCTGAGACCTAATGAGTTTTCATGACTTGCCCAGAGACACAGAGGTAGCAAGTGGCAGAGCCAACACTGGAACTTGGGGCCTCTGACTCCAAATCCATCACCCTTTCCACCATACTGTGCTGCCACTCTCTGGAGCCCCTGCCTACCCTGGGTTCAATGTAAAGTGTTTTGTGTAGTCATAATTATGCTAAGAATCTCCCCCGTCCAATATATTCTCTATCAACAGAAAAGGCCAGGGGGCAGCAAGGTGGCACAGAGGACAGAGCATCAGCCCTGGAGTCAGGAGTAGCTGAGTTCAAATCCAGCCTCAGACACTTGACACTTACTAGTTATGTGATCTTGGGCTAGTCACTTAACCCTGATTGCCTAGCCTTGCACCTGACCTTCCCCAAACAGACAAGACCAAATAGGAAAACACTGAATTAGGAGAGAATAACAAATTAAATTAAAAGAGAAGCAGCATAAAGGATAGACAACTGGTCTCAGAGGCAGGAAGACCTGGGTTTAAGTCTTGCCTCTGACACATGGCTATGAGAGCCTGGGCAAGCCAAGTGACCTTACATCATCCCTGGCAACCCTCTTCTTGGGTCCATAAATTTTCTAAAAAACATTTTAACAACTGTAATTCAATATATTGGGTTTTCTTTTGGTTTTATGCAGTATTTTATATATTATTTTATGTATTTGATTTTATGCATTTAAAAGCATTATTGTGTGAATAGGTTCATAGGCTTCATCAAATGGCCAGAAGGGCCCATGACAAAAAAAAAAAAAATTAAATCCCTGCTCCAAAAGTATAAGTTGAGTAGCAATTGGCATACATTGAAACAGAGATTCCTCACCTTTACCAAAGAAATCAGAAGCATGGTTAAAAAGTTAAGTAACAAGGAAAAGTAAAGTAGAATATTTCTCACCCTCCACCCCACCCCACCCCCACATCCTCAGTGGTATAATATCCTATAGATTCCCATGCCAGTAGAGAAGGGAATATTCCTTAGAGAATACATTCTTCTATGGGAGGAAGTGTTTTGTCACAGCTAGAATACCTCTCCTGGTTCTCTTTCCCAGAAAGTGGGATACTGCTTCTCAGTCCCACCTTTTCATTGCTTCCTTTGGCAATGTCCAGAACTTCTCTTCTAGTGGTGGCTCGGCTTTTTCCACTCTGCATTTCTTCTCTGCCTCTGAAGCTACCCTTTGCTGTTTCTTCCACTGTACTCTTCTTCCTTCTGGAGAATTTCTTCCTTCACATTCTTTTATGAGATTTCCCTAGGCCAACATGTCTCAACACATTTTTAGTTATTCTATTAAAAAGCCTACACATAGCTAGTTGACACAAAAGAGTCATTTTAGGGGCAGCTAAGTGGCACAGTGGATAGAGTCCTGGAGTCAGGAGAACATGAGTTCAAATCCGGCCTCAGACACATAACACTTACTAGCTGTATGACTCTGGGGCAAGTCACTTAACCCCAATTGCCTCACCAAAAAAACAAAAACAAAAAAGAGTTATTTTAGATGTTTATGAAGGCCTTTCTACTCATCTACTACCACAACTACCACCACAGAAAGGTCCCCAGTTCTTACCCTTAGTTAAGTCAGGGTAAGTAAATTCCTTTCATCTATTTCCCACCTCTGGAGAAGGAAAGGGCAAACCACTACAGCAACTTTGCCAAGAAAATCCCAAATAAGGTCATGAAGAGTCTGACACATCTGAAATGACTGAATGACATCTCCCACCCAGAGTACAGGGTACATTCTTACCCTTCTACCCTATGTAGTCCACAACTCCCACTGAGTCTTTTTAGGGATGGAGATAAACACAAGCAGACCATTTTTCATTTGCCCTTTTAACTCCCATGATACCCCTGGCAACTAGTTAAGGCCATGTAGATTTACTTAAATCTTTGATCATCTCCAAGGAGGCAGGGAGGGGCAGTGCTGTCAACCTTGGCCCTGCATTTCCTGCTGTCACAGCAAAAAGTCCCCGTTCCCCTTCTGAAAGCATGAGAGAATTTAACAAATGCTTGGCTGAAATTTAAGCATTATCCTGCCCCATTCATCTGTTTACCTTTTCAGAAAAAGAAATGAAGTTAGTCTGGCTTTACCTACTCTTTATGAAGCCATGTCGGCTCTTACTGGCCACTGCTTTCTTCTCCAAATGATCAAAAGCTCTCACCTCAATGAAGCATCCTAGGATTTTGCCCAGGAACAGAGGTAAACCAAACTGGCCTATAGTTTTCAAATTTCCACCCTCTTTCCATTCATGAAAATCTAGGCAATAGTTGTGCTTCTCCATTTCTATGGCACCTCTCCTGCTTTCCTGCCAGAGATTACTGTCTCTGGCCAGTTTTTCTATACCTTAGCATGCAAGTTGGTTTAGGCCTTGTGATTTTTTAAAACATTTTTATTTAAAGTTTTGAGTCCCAAATTCCATCCGTCCCTCCCTGAGACAGTAAGTAATCACATATAAATTATACATGTGAATTATGTAAAACATTTCCATGTTAGTCTTTTTGTATAAGACTCAAATAAAAGAAAAAAAGAAAGAAAGTGAAAATTAGCATGCTTCAGTCTGTATTCAAACAATATCAGTTCTTTCTCTGGAGGTGAATAGTATGCTTCATCATTATTCCTTTGGGATTGTCTTGGATACAATAACATTACTGAGAATAGCTGATTCATTCACAATTCTTCATCAAACAACATTGCTGTTATTATGCATAACGTTCTACTGGTTCTGTTCACTTCACTATGCATCAGTTCATAAGTCTTTCTAAATGTTTCTAAAATCATACTGCTTGTCATTTCTTACAGCACAATATTATTCCATTAAAATCATATACCACAGGTTATTTAGCCATTCCCCAATTGATGGGCATCCCTTCAATTTCCAATTCTTTTTTTTATTTTTTATTTTTTGGGTAATTTGGGGTTGTGTGCCTTGCCCAGGGTCACAAATGCAAGTGTTTGGTCTGAGGCTGGATTTGAACTCAGGTCCTCCTGACTTCAGGGCTGGTGCTCTATCCACTGCACCACCTAGCTGCCCCTCAATTTCCGATTCTTAGCCACCACAAAAAGAGCTGCTATAAATATTTTCATACAAATAGGTCCTTTTCCCTTTTTTTGGATGTTTTTTGGATGTAGACCTAGCAATGGTATTGCTGGATCAAAGGGTATGCACAGTTTCATAACCCTTTGGTCATAATTCCAAATTGCTCTCCAGAATGGTTGGATCAGTTCACAACTCTACCAATCATGCATTAGTGTCCCAGTTTTCCTACATTTCCTCCAACATCCAACACTTTCCTTTTTTGTCACATAAGCCAATCTATACGTGAGGTGGTACCGCAGACTTGTTTTAATTTGCATTTCTCTAATCAATAGTGATTCAGAGCATTTTTTTCATATGACTATAGATAGTTTTGATTTCTTTGTCTGAAAACTGCCTGTTCATATCCTTTGACTATTTATCAGTTGTGGAATGACTTGTATTTTTACAAATTTGACTCAGTTATCTACGTATCTGAGAAATCAGAGATACTTGTTGCAAAAATTTCCCCCAGTTTTCTGCTTTCCTTGTAATTTTGGTTGCTTTGGTTTTGTTTCTGCAAAAACTTTAATTTTATATAATCAAAATTATCTATTTTACATCTAGCAATGCTCCTTATCTTTTGTTTGGTCATAAATTCTTCCCTTCTCCATATATCTGACAGGTAAACTATTCCATACTCTCCTAATTTGCTTATGGGATCACTCTTTAGGTATAAATCATGTACCCATTTTGACCTTATCTTAGTATAGGATATTGGTCTATACCTAGTTTCTGCCATACTGTTTTCCAGTTTTCCCAGCAGTTTTTGTCAAATAATGGGGTTTTGTCCCAAAAGTTTGGGCCTTTGGGTTTATCATATATTAGATTACTATGGTAATTTACTATAATGTAATTTGTATCTAATCTATTTCTCTGATCCACCACTCTATTTCTTAGCCAGTAGCAGGTTGTTTTGATGGCCTTGTGATTTAAACTCAATGAGGGCAGCTAAATGCTCATCTACCCTCTATTCATTTATCTTTACTTTCAGTGCCCTGTGAACTACTTTTGTCCTATTCTTCATTGTCCAAAGATAATCCTCCTTAGAAGAGAAAATGAAGAAAAATAAGATTTACTATTATCTGCAGTCATCATTCCATCCACCCTAAACTATGATCCGACTGTTTCTTTGGTCCAACTCTTATTCCCTAATTGTTGTTTGAAAGGTGGCAAAGACAAAGAAAAAAATGGGGGACTTGCAAGCTAACAGCACTAAGAAAGCAGCAACAGAAACAGTTCATTTTCTAGGGAAAAGAATGCCCTGGTGCCCTGTTTCCAGTGGCTTGTTTGCATAAGGCCAACAGGAGAACATTCGAATGGGGAACCCTGAAACCCAGAACTGCTTTGTGATTATTGGGCAAATGCCCACTGCCTGGTTACAGCCTAGCATGAAGGGAAGAAGATTTGGTAAATGTGGTATCTCTCCTTTCTCTATATTCCTCACTTAATCAAAGATTTTAAGTGATCCATTCTACTCCATTCTAGATAATTTCTGACCCTATCTTGTAGAACTTGCCTCATGACACCCCCCCCACACACTCGCCCTGAAGAATAATACCACTTACTGCATGTGTCATAAAAGACACTGACTCAAGGCAGGGACCTTCCCCTTGTCCCTGAATATGAAGTCCATCACTGATCCATACCCTCCCCTGAATACCTTCCCCCCCCATTTGCTTCAAAATCTCCTTCCTGGGTCTGTGTTCTTCCACTACCCCAGGCACCAACTACCTTGAGGAGTTCCAACTCTACTCCCCTCTCCACTTCAAGGTAGGATAAGCGGATTTTTTTAAGCACCAAATCCCCTCACAGAGGGGACAACACAAAGTCCCTATCTCCCCTCACAGACCATCTCTCTTGACCTATAGAAGCATTCATCAGTATAACTCCCTCCCACCACCAAAGCAAGCCTCCTTCCCAGCCTGTCCCAACCCTTTTCAATACTTCCCCCTCTCCTCCTCAGTCCCCTTTAGGCTCTTCTCTTTCTGAGATCACAGGGGTCACCTTCCCCTCATTGCTAGCCTTTGATTTGACTCTGGCGCATCACACATTCCTCTCAATCACCCTGTTTCCCTCCCCCCCTTCATCGTACCCTCACATGTAATGTAAATCTACCAAAAAATTTTTTTTGATTCACCTGTCGGCAGGTACCACCAGATTCTGTCCGTAATGTTCTATGCCCAGATCTTCACTATTATCTCCTCCGGATTTCCCCTTTCATCCTTGTCTCCCCAGGTACATTCAGAAATAAGTCTCACTGGTGTCTCTGCTGTCACTTTGTTTCTGTTGCCGTCCTTTGCTGCTGCATTTACTTATTCCTCCTGCATTTCTGTTATTTGGAGCATTCAAGAAACAAATAATCACTTCTGGTTTTCTTTCTAAAAATGCCTCTTTATTATTGAAACGCCTGTTTATTATTGAATGTCCATCTTTTTCTCATGTATGGTTAAGCTCAGATTTCCTGGGCTGCATCCAGCTCTTTGGAATACATTATTCTATTCTTTCCTATGTTTTCTGTTGGGTACAGCATGGTCTTGTATTATTCAAATTTCCCTTCATTTGAAGGACTTTCTCTTGATCATTTGCAGAACTTGTAGTTTCTGAATTGAATTGTTAAATTTAACCACTATGTGTCTGAGAATTTGCAGCCTTGGGTTTTGTTTTTGTTTTGTTTTGTTTTTTCCTTCTGAAGGTGATCTGCAAATTCTTTCAATTGCAATTTCATTTTCTTTGTTCAGAAGTTCTGGGCAGTTACATTATTTCCTGAATTATGCTGTTAAGGTTTTTTGTCCTGCCTTGTTCTCCTGGTAGACCTTTGTTCCTTAGGTTGTTTCTATGTATCCTGTCTTTGAGATCGGTATGTTTTATTGCTTTTTTGGTGAGGCAACTGGGGTTAAGCGACTTGCCCAGTGTCACACAGCTAGTAAGTGTAAGTGTCTGAGGCTGAATTTGAATTCAGGTCCTCCTGACTCCAAGGCCAGAGCTCTATTCACTGTGCCACCTAGCTGCCCCTGAGATCAGTATGTTTTGCTTGCATAGTGAGCATATTTTCTTTTAATATTATTGATTTTTGCTTCTCTTCTTCCAGATTGTCCTTCACTTTTGTATATTTGCATTCCCAGTATTTTGTTCTTTTTTTTTATTTCTTTGGTGAGACTTTTCTTGGCAGATTCCAGTTTTTCTGTTCTGCCAATTTTTTTGCTATGCAGATCATAAATTCTGCTCTCGTAATTCTTATTTCTCTTTTGAACCACTCAGGAACAATGTGTTGTGATTCCATGTTATCTTCATATTCCACAGGGTCTTCTTTCTCAGCAAGTTTTGGGTCATGTCCCTTCATTTCATAATATTTAATCATCGATGCCTGAACTAGTTTATAAGATCTTGAGGCCATAGTTCTTTCTGTTGTTAATGATTTCCTTGTTGGTTTGTCTATTTATGTTCAAAATCTTTTCATTTTCTTCTTTCTATTCACTTTTGACTCTGTCCCCTCTCATAATGGTTTCCTTGGGGGCTGGGTCTCAAAGTGTCTCAACTTCCTCCCACACTGGGCAATTCACAGTTCACCAGCCAAAGTCTCTGCCCCAAGGACTTTTCAGTAGTCAGAACTGACCCCACATTGATTCTGTACTCTTTTCCTCAGGCTTAATGGAGTGCTACACAGCCCCCAATTCCATATGGTGTCCCTTGCTCACGTCCTGTTCCACTCCCTCTGTTCCTCAGTTCTCTTGCCTGGCACCAGCTCAGAGAACTGCTGGGCTGGTGCTATGAGATTGTCTGCACCATCAGTTCGGAGATACGCAATATCTCCGAATGTTATGTTATGGGATTGCAACTACTGGCTGGATGTTGCAGCCCAGGCAAGTTTCCGCAGCCTGGATCTAGGGTCTCCATAGCACTGGAGGGAGGGAGAGAGGGTAGGTTTGGTTGTAAGTAGACCATTGGGTCTGCTGCTGCAGCTTCACTTCCGGTGGGAGTAGGATACCAAGTGAGCTCAGTCAGTGAGAGGTAGTTCATGAGTTTGGGGTAATTTTTTTTCACCTGATTTTGGATTCTGATTGTCCTAGACCATAGAGACAGTTGAAGCTGTGTGAGAGATTGTAGGGATCAGATAAAATGTCTAGTTTTCAATCTTGTTGCTCCAACGACCCAAAAGACTAGCAGTCATTTCTATTTGTGACAGTTGTCAATACTTACTAGGTTTGCATTTGTACAAGCTAGACTTAACAGGCATACTTTTCTCCTCTGCCTGCAGTTCTGGAAGCTGCCAGTAGGTGAATGCTGGCACCTTGGGTTTGGTTGCATGAGTCCTATAAAGCTTAGCCCATCTGAACGAAAAGAGATTTAGAGTAAAATCTGAAGTGTATGATGAAGGGGCCATTTTATCCCCTACTTCACAGTAGGTGCAGCTATCCTCTGATTGCTGCTATCATGATTCTCTTAGCTGGCTGCTGAGCTAGAATTTCATGATAATCCTCCTCTACCCCTTAGGACCCTTCTTCCTGTGAGCCTTGAAGAATAAAGATGATCCTCTGTGTTCCAGAGGGTCAGTTGGTTGCTTCTCTCCACTTGGCTGTAAGCTGTGAGCTCATGGCTTCCTAGGCAAGCTTGTGCCTGGGATGGGACCACCTTCCATTTATGTCTTTAGTGAAGGGTTTTTGTGAGATCTCAAAAGGCAGCTGGCATCTTCCAGGGTACAGAAGCAGCAGGATAATGGCTACTAGAATAGTTGCCCTGGCAACAGCAAAAGAGGAAGACTGACTGAGAGGGAAAGAATTGCTCACAGAGAGACCACCAGAAGGAAAGAGCCCACTTGGCACTGATTGGGCTGTATTCAGTAGAGGTGAAATGTAAAAGAGCTAACAAGAAGCCTTCGACAAGAAGCTGCCTGCAAATATGTCCATAAGGCCTGAATACTATCCTTTCAACTGATGATAATCATTCTAAAATACTCCATGGCTTAGTATTCCCTTTTATGTGTGGGAACAAAGTTCTATACCACACTCATGTTTGTACTCTGGGTACCTATTTTTTTTTTTAAACATCCTCTTCCCTTGCTGGGAAGTCCCCTTATTGTAGAGCCAAAGCCAGAATTGTTTCTCAGGGGCCTGAAGTAGGGGTAAACTTTTAGCACTGGAGAATCTGGTTCTGCTATTGAGGGGACAGGCAACCCCAGAGCAATGAGTTTTGGGCTATCTATGAGGGTGTGTAGAGGACAAAGACTGTCAAAATTTACCAATTCCTATGGCTACATCCTAGGGGTGAATAGCTAGCCACTGTGCTAGAGTTCACACTTTTCCTACAGATCTATCAACTGTATGGGATAGGTGCTTATGCTTAGCAGAACTTGTTATACCCTCAAGCATCTATCATAGAAAGCTTTCTCAGGGACTTTAGCCACAAGAGAGAAGAGGCATACAAAGCAACAGCTAGCAGGGATGGGTAGATCAAGTAAAGGTTTTTTGAAAATGGGGGAGACAGGAGGCAGCTAGGTGGTGCAGTGAATACAGCATTAGCCCTGGAGTCAGGAGGACCTGAGTTCAAATCCGGCCTCAGACCAGACACTTGACACTTACCAGCTGTGTGATCCTGGGCAAGTCACTTACCTCCCAATTGCCTAACAAAAACAAAATAAAAAGAAAGGAAATGGGGGAGACTGGGATGGAGGAGAAGAGAAAGACTGAAAATTAGTAATAGAGTGGAGATGTTAGAGGGGAAAATCTGCTGGAGAAGATGGGATGGAATGGGATCATATATATATATACATATATATAACATATATATGTCTTGGCAAGAAGAAGGCATACTGTCAGGAAGTATCTGGGTGATATGAGCAGGAAGAGAGAGGAGAGCTCTCACCAAATGGCCTCAACTTTTTCAGTGAAATATGAGGCAGGACTCTCAGTTGAGAAAGTAGGGGAAGGGAGAATCATGAGAGGTTCGAGAAGGGATGAAAAGTTTGAATAACTACTGTGGGAAGTGGGTAGTGAGTGAAATTAGTGTGGTGTAAAAGGGTTGCCATGTAGCAGTGAGGGCCCAGTTGAGATTACATAATATAGTCTTTTAGCAGATCCAATCAGCATGGTTTTGGGATTTTTTCTGATCTTTGTTTAAATATTGTATTCTCTTTTAAATAAATACCCTTTTCTATAAAAAATAAAACCAAACCCTAGTTATTCTTTCTTGGTTAACCTCCATACTCCTCTTCAACTTCTCTCTCCAGAAATGCCTTTCTTTCTAAGTCTCTGTCCCTGGCTCCTCTCTTGGACAGAGATCTCATTAAACCTTCCTAGGCAGAACAGATGGTTTGAAAATACCTGAAGCAAAATCCCTGGCCTCAGAGGGGAACAACTCCAGCTTTCTCTTCCCTTCCTCAGTATGTGTCATTTGAAGCTCAAGTGGTACCTAGGTTGATTCAGCCAGATTCATGTTGTCTATCCCTATCGTTTGGCAGGGGTGGGGTGTAGCAGAGAAGGAGGAAGGAAGGAAGGAAGGAAGGAAGGAAGGAAGGAAGGAAGGAAGGAAGGAAGGAAGGAAGGAAGGAAGGAAGGAAGGAAGGAAGGAAATTATAGAATATGAACCAATAATGTCTTTTTTGTTCATTTCAAGCCTCCAGCAGATGGTTCTAGCTTTTAAGATGAGAATCTATCTTCATACCTAGCAAACACACACACATGTATACACACACACGCACACACACACACACACATATCACAGTATGAAATCTCCTATGTTTCTCTCCTTTATGCTTTATCATTTATCCATCCATTCTTCCATTTTCAACTACATTTAATTCCACCCCACACCAAAGGGCACACATACAAAATCAATACTTAAATGGAAAACCATGGGATCTTAGAGAAACTTGCAAAACCAGTTCAGTGAAGATAAATAGCTAACAGAAACAAAACCAACTGAAGAGCCATGTTTGGAGGATACAGCTCAGCATTCTCAGAGTACGAGAGTGAAAGTGAGGAAAAGTTTGGATTCTCCCAAATTTGTTCTTTGGCTCCCGCCATTCTGCAGCTGCTCTTTCATTTAGCTGCAGTCTTTCTTTTTTTTCTCTTTGTCTGGGCACTCTCTCTCTTCTTCCAGTTCACACAAGGTCATGAGCCTCATCAGTGGCAGCTGAAGCAGTAGTATAGACAAAACATGGAGACATTTTCTCTCTCTTGTCTCCTTCAAGCCACTTCCTAATGTCAAAACCTCCCAAGAGACTTCTCCTTCTCCTCTGCCCCCTCCCTTAGAATGGGAAGGGTTAAATCCTTCCAGGCTTAGAAGATATGCACTAGACACCAGATTCTGTCATCTTGCTACATACACCACCAAAAATACATGCTAGTGTTTCTATCAATTTGTGATCTTATTGACGTGCTTAGTTGGTGCAGATCATGACCCAGCTATGCCTTCTTATCATATACAGTTCTTGAAGATGTCCTTATAGAAACATAGGTCAGTAATTATTGATAGCTTTTCAAATGGCTTTTTAAAAGTATTAATAATATGTTTTCCCAACCATATATTATCTTCTCCTTTTTTCAAATATCTTGAGAACTGATCCCTCAGAGTCACCAACCACAACAGTAGAGTACAACTGAGTTCTAACTCACAACTGTGTCACAGAGATTGAGAAAATTCACCAGACCATGTCACGATCAGGAAATTCAAGAAAAAAAAATCATAGTGAGTAATTTTTCAAGCCCAAATAAGGCTAAGTAGTCAGACATAGAGGTCTGTGGAAGCTAGGGATGCTTTTAGCCAGGAGCAGCTGCAAGGAGCCTCCCATTACAGAATGTGAATAAGGACCTAGTTGTAACTGTGCATGAGGGCTGCAAGAAGAGGTACCAGATTCAGTAAAGAGGAGCCTGACCTTATACAGGGAGTAGGAACAGGTGCCAGTTGGCAGCTCTGTTGTTCATATCACAGAGCTGGATCACAGATCCAGTGAGGAGGAAGGAAAAGACCCATGTCTAGGGCTAGTGGACAAGGAGTGGTCCCAGGTGTTAGGCTTTGTAAACTGAGTAAGGAACCAGTATAAAAGCATACAGCAGCTATGTGACTTAGACCCCAGGAGAGGAGTGTATTCTCAAAACTACCCCCACCCCAGTCTGAAGTCTACAACATAATAATAAGGGCGGGAAGCCCAGACACAAAAGCAGCCTGCAGAGCTTTCCAAGTAGCTGATGGCAGCTGGGTCCAAGAGCAGCTTACTGGAGTTCCAATCAAGGGCAAGCCCATACTGATGTAATTCAGACCCAAACCCAGGTAAGGAACTTATATAGCTCAAATTAGGAGGGTAGCCCTCAGACTTCGCCCTGTATCAGGCCACTTTAGGTGCACTGAAAGCTTGCAGGTGCCCTGCCTGAGCTCTCCTTGAGATTTTGGAATAACACAACACTCAATACACTGAGAAAGCAGCACTCCAAGAGGACACAGAAAAGAACCAAGCATAGCTTAGCTATTACCTCCAGAAGTACTCAGAACTTATCCATAATGTAGATCCAAAGTCAGGAAGTAAGGCTGGAAGAATAAGCAAACAAAAAAAAAATCCCACCACAAAGGACTATTATGATGATAGGGACACTTAAGACACAAACTATGAACAGAAGAATGTGACTCCAAAACATCTATACGTAAGGCATCAAAGAAAAATACCTCTTGGGCACAAATTCAACTAGAATTCCTGGAAGAGATATTTAAAGAGTTTTTTTAAAGCCAAAAGTTACTTTACAAATAAATGAAAATACTAGAAGAGGACAACAGAAAAGAAATGAGAGCTGTGGAAGAAAGAATTGGAAATAGAATTAATAGTTTGACGTGAGAAGTACAAAACCTTACCCAAGCCACAGGCTTCTTGAAAATTATAATGGACCAAATAGAAATTAATGACTCCATGGGACAGCAAGAAAGTAAGTAAAAGAAAGTAAAAATACTGAAAAATAGAAGAAAATGTAAAATATTTCATAGCAAAAATAACTGACTTGGGGAAAAGTTCAAGGAAATATAAGAATCATTGAACTATCTGAAAGCCATGACTGCCCCCCACACACACACAAAGAGCCAATAGATCATATTTCAAGAAATCATTAAAGAAAACTGCTAAGATCTCTTAGAATCAAAGAACAAGATGAAAGTAGAATCCACCAGCAACCTCCTGAAAGAAACCCCCAAATGAAACCTCTCAGGAACACTATTGCCAAAATCCACAGCTTCCAGGTCAAAGAAAAATTCTGCAAGCAGGCGGAAAGAAAAAATTCAAGTACTTAGGAGCCATAATCAGGATCACATAAGACTTCACATCAACCACTATAAGAGAGGGGAGAGCTTGGGACATGATATTCCAGAGGCAAAAGATCAAGGCTTATAACCAAGAATAACTTACCCAGGAAAACTGAGTACAATCCTACAAGATGAAAAAATTAATCATTAATGAAATAGAGGACTTCCAAGGATTCATGAAGAAAAGGCCAAAGCTGCATAGAAACTTTGAAATATAAAGGAGTCAAGAGAAATATAGAAAGGTAAATATGAGCAAGCAATCAAAAGTGACTAAAAAAGGATAAACTGTTTATATTCTAATATGTAGATATGATACATGTATTCCCTTAGAAACTTAGTATTAACACCATGGATCACAGAGAGAATCTAATTAAGCAGAAGGAGTAGCTTTTCTATGTTTTGATGCTGTTACAGAAGAATGGAAGGGGACAGAAGTGGAATACACTAGGGAAAAAGAGAGAGGAAGGATGGGGAAAATTATCTCAAATAATTGGGGTGTACAAGTAGAAGTCTATACAAACAAGAAGGAAATATTGGGGTGAATGGGCACAGTTGAACCTCACTTTCATCTGAACTTGTCAAATGAGGGAAGAATACATGTACAGTTGGGTACATTTCATTCAAAAAGGAAACAAGAAGGAAGGGTAGAAGGGAAAGAGGTAAAAGGGAGAGTAGATAAATGGAGGGATTAGTCATAAAGAACCTCTAACCACAGAAGATAGATCATAAAGAGGGATATAAAAGGGAAGACAGAAAGGATCAGAATTTATGATTGGGCTCTGGACAAGGGGGAAAAAAAAGGGCAGGAGAGTAGATATAGGTTGCATCAAATCTAAAGCCCTGAGTATCCTCCATCTTTCACCACCCTCTTCATCTTTTTAAAGAGGGGGCAGTAAACTCTGATCAACAATGTTCACCCATGATTACAGAAGGCTCATGATGAAACATTCCACCCACCTCCTGAGAGAGAAGTAGACTTAGGGTGCAGATTAAAACATATTTCCTTTTTTGGACATGGCCAATGTGGGAATTTGCTTGGTTTGATTATGCATATTTTATTACAAGGCTTTGTTTTAATTTTTCAGTGGGGGAGGGGAGAGAGAGAAGGTATATTTTCATTAACTGACCAAATAAAATTAAGTTTTTAAAAAAGAAGCTATAGGTTGAATGTAGCTAATATGAGAAGGCAAATTGTTACCCAAGGGAAAAATCTTTGGAGCAAGTTTCTCTAATAAAGGTCTCATTTTTAAGGTAAAGTAGGAACTGATTCAAATGTATAAGAATAAAAGGCATTCTCCATTTGATAAATGGTTAAAAATATGAACAGGCTGTTTTCAAAAGAAGAAATAAAAACTATAAATAACCTTATAAAAAATGTTCTAAGTAATTAAAAATTAACCCAAAAAATGCAAATAGAAGTAACTCTGAGGTTTGACCTTATATCCCTCAGCTTGGCAAAGATGAATAAAATGGAAAATGATAAATGTTGGAAGGGCTATGAATTGGTTCAATTATTCTGGAAAGTAATTTGGAACT
Organism: Phascolarctos cinereus; assembly: GCF_003287225.1. Lineage (NCBI taxonomy): Eukaryota > Metazoa > Chordata > Mammalia > Diprotodontia > Phascolarctidae > Phascolarctos > Phascolarctos cinereus. The sequence goes on from NW_027556098.1 coordinate 61,569,628, forward strand.
ATGCCCCAAAAGTTGCTAAAATGTGCATATTCTTTGACGTACTCTAATTCTGTGATACTGCTACAAGATCTGTACCCCAAAGAGATTAAAAACAAAAAAAGAAAATGACCCATGTAACCAAGGTTGAAGAATGGCACATACCTCCTGACAGAAACAATGGAAATGGACTCAAGATGCAGAATGAAACATATTTTTTATGTAGCAAATATAGGAACCTACTTTGTCTGACTATGCATATTTCCTTACAAGAGTCTGTTTTTTTCTTTTTTCTTTCTTTTTTTAACGGAGAAAGGAGGTAGGGAGAGAAAATAAACTCCTGTTAACTGAAAAAAGTAAAACAAAACTTTATACAAAAAAGGAGATAGACTTAATCTTTCAATGCCCTCAAAATCATGTCAACTCCAGCACAGAACTCTTTTGTGCACATATGATCTGGTCTAGTTTCTCTTCCCATCTTTGTTTCTTCAGGGTCATTTCTACTTCCCAAGGACCACAAGGTCAGAGTCCAACTATGGTCTTTCTACTGTCACTAATAAAAAAAAATTAGTTTGCCATAGAATGACTGGTTTCCTACCCCCTCTCATTGTTTTGTTTATTCTTTTCCTTCCAGCTTCACTCTTAATTCTGTATAATAATATAGGTTAATTGGATCTTATGCCCACATTTCTACAAACCTATTTTTCTTCCTATTAATTCTCATTGTTTTATGAAGTGATTCTTTCCTCTCCAAGCTGTTTCATACAGAATATCTCAAGATTACTCAACTAAGTTCTTTTCAACATGACTCAGCCAAATATCTCAGAGAGAAATTGCTTCTATTTCTTAAAGTTTCTATGCTCATTTCTCTTTTTGAATATTCTAAAGCTGAGATTCCAGAGCAGTTTCTACTCGTAACCTTCCCTATCCATCCTCTTTTGAGAATAAGACTTGGTAAACAACTTTATATTTTCGACTGGTGTTGCTCTTAGCTTCCATACTCTCTCATTGGCAAGGAAATAAAATGTTTACTGCCTTAGATGGATTTTAGGCTCTTTTGGTCTTCTTTGCCAGCAATTGTTTTATATTAAACTTTCACAAATGGTGATTTCTACACTAACATTAGTTCCTTTATCCATTTCCCATTTGGGAGTTATCAAAAGCTCACTTAAATAGGTCAGGTAGGAGCTGTCTTAATTGCCCAGCATAGCTGCTCATCTTTATCCTTTATTCTAAACTGGTACTGCTCTAATCAGCAGATGATCTGATTGTACAAAGATAGGCAATTTAGAAACCTACTAGTTCCTGTCTTTTAAGATACAGCCAGTTTCAATGCTGATGATACTATTCAGTGCTCACCACGGTCAGCACCTCCCTTCTTAAGGAAAGAATTCATGACATATAGGTGTGAGGCTTCCATGTAGTCTATAAAAGCTTGTCCTTTTTCTTTCATGAATTATACTTTTAAAATTTTAAGTATTCTTTTTATTATTAATTTTAAAATTATTAACATATGAACATTTCAATGTATAAAAGGGAAAAAGAAGATTTTGTACAAAATCTTAAGTTCTTGATTAATCTCTCTGAGCCTCAACTCTCTAAGATGCTAAGTTATAGACAGGTTTCAATCTGCATTGGTAGAAGGTATTCCCAAACCAGTGAAATCATGGGTCCTAAGAATAGCAACATATTTTCATCATTATGATTTTTCCTGAAATATAACTATGAGAACATATTTATTCATTCATTAAACAAACATTTATTAAGGACCTATTTAGTGAAATAGACATGGCTAAATTCTGGAGCATACAAGGATAAATAAGTCAGGGTACCTAGACCTCAAGGAACTTACACGCTGCTAACCATGACCTAAATTACTTCCTTTGTTTAACAATGCATGAGAAAAGATACAATTTAAAGGGAAGATTGAAAGAAAAATAAACTCCAAGATATATTGTTAACTTTCTCTAGTTAACTTAAAACTTTCTCTAGTTTGCTTATAACTATTATAATTTATTAACTATTATAGTTATTATATAACTATTATTAATTGGACTCTGGATTTAATTTTCACTCACCTAAGGTATTTCAACTCACATCACTACTCATCATTTCTTCCTCTTTTGCATATTTTTTTCTATCTAGTATTGAGCTCTCTCCTCATTAATTAACCAGCTAAATTAAGCTGGCAAAGACTAAGGAAGCACTACCATTTGTGATTTTTGTCTCCCACAATGGCTTCCTCATTTTTCCCCTTCTCAGTCATGATAGAAAAGTCCAGAAAAAAAAATGTTTTAACCTTGTGCATATGACTCCCTCCAATTAACTCATTCCTTTTTTTCAATTGCATTGATGTCTTTTATTTTTACATCACACCCATTTCTGAATATATCTCTTTCCCTTCTCCTACCCAGTAAGTCTTCCCTAGAAATAAAGATTTTCTTTAAAAGGAAAAAAAACAGTTAAATAAAACCAATCAATACGTTGACCTCATCTGACATTATATGCGATATTCCACTCCCATAGTCCCCTACCCATGCAATGAAGGAAGGGAGTTTCATTTTCCCAAAGCTATTCCAGTCCAAGCTTGTCCATTATTCAGTTTGTGAAATTGTTAGGACCAATCCTTATCCTGGAAAATAGATAATGAACTATACCCCTCCCCCTCTTATTAGACAACACAGTAGGTATTTGATAAATATTCAATTAATTGATTAAGTGTTGGGCTCTAAGTTTTGAGAAATAGACAGCCAAACAAGTAAGCATTTTCCTGAGGACAGAGTTGCACTATAAACAAGATGAGGTCAGTAGATAGTGCCAGGTTTGAAATCTGAGTTACTGTGTTCAAATCCCAGCTCTGCCACTAGACAAGTCACATAACCAATCTGGGTCTCAATTTCTGCATTTTGACTAGATAACCTATACTATCCCTCCCTCCTCCTAAGATCTGTAATCTTATGATTCTTTCCTCTCCAAGCTCTTTTATATAGAATGTCTCAAGATTACTCTTTAGCTAAGTTCTTTTCAACATGACTCAGCCAAATATGTCAGAGAGAAATTGCCTCTATTTCTTAAAGCTTCCCTGCCCATTTCTCCTTTTGAATATTCTAAAGGCCAAGCTGAGATTCCAGAGCAGTTTCTAAACACTGTCCCACAGTGACCTCCTCATAATGCCTTAGTTTGAATCAGTTTATCAGATCAGTTCTCTGGAGCACAAATTTTGATAGCAGTGAGAGCAGGAAGGTATTGAACACCTGGGGAAAGGTCAAGGGTGGGAGGAAGGCTGCACCACCGAGTGGGAAAAGGCAACCACAGAGGAGGAAGAGGGAATGACGGATGCCCAGGAAGACAAATTTCACCTATTTTATAATTTTGCCTATGGCTGGCCCTGGTCACCAAAGCTATTTATTCTGGACCAACAAATCTTTGGGGGGCTCTGAAGTCATTTGTCTAGCTCTGCTATATAGTAATAATAATTATAATTATAATAATAGCTCACATTTATATAGCACTGGGCAATTTATAAAGCATTTTCCTCACAGGAGCACTGTAGTGACACAGGTTGGTTTGGTATGGTTTTTTAAGTGTTATCAAGCCCTTTGGAGTCTATCATAGAGTACTACCCCAATCCAAATTGTTGGACTGGGGCAAAGAGTTAATTCACTTGAAATGGTTTGGATGAATTAATGCCAGTATTGTTTACTTGGGTATAGATTTTGCCTGAAACATTTCTCCTGCCAAATAGTGCATTTCTACATCCTGAATGGGGAAAATGAATTAGTGAATACTTACTTGGATATGGGGAGGGAGAGACATCTAGTTCTTCTCTCAATCCAATAGTGGACCCCATCTGTCCAAAATGAGAGAAATGAGAGAAAGGAGCTTAGCCCAAGAACCATTAATGTCTCTGTTGAATGAACAGCATCAGACCAGGGCTAGCTCTGGACAAAAATGTACCTCTCCTCACCTCTGCTTCTTGTGCCCTCCACCTCCAGGGGTGATGCCTTTTCATGTCCCTATTAGGTATCCAGTGCCACCTTCTTTTTCCCTATCTATAAAAATTTAATTTCAGGAAAGACTTTGGCAGTAACTATTAATCCTTAGTGTGGGGGCCAGCTGGGTGGTACAGTGGATAGAGCACTGGCCCTGAAATCAGGAGGACCTGAGTTCAAATTTGGCCTCAGACACATAACACTTACTAGCTATGTGACTCTGGGCAAGTCACTTAACCCCAATTCCCTCAGCAGAAAAAAAAAATCCTTATTGTAAATTAGTTTATGCCACTACTGGCTTTACATCTCCCAAGTATTTTTTTTAAGTTCACTGCAAAATATAACTATAAAAATAATAGAACAAATTAATTAATTCACTCAACATTTATTAAGGGCTTACTCTGAGCAATGGATTTGGCTAAGTTCTGGAGCACATACAAGGATAAATAAAATGAGACAGGGCACCTGATCCTCAAGCCAAATTCCTAATTACTTTCTTTGTTTAACAATTCTTAAGAAAAGGTACAACTTAAGGAGAAGATCAGAAAAAAAATCAACTCCCTGTGAAGATATTTCCCCATTATCAGCAGAACAGGTCAGGGGAGACAAGGAACACTAAAGGCAAATGTTCTGATTGGGATGGAAGTCTTCCTGGTATCCTGTAAAATCAATCCAACCAATACAATCAAAATCAATACAATCTCAGAGGCAGCTAGGTGGCGCAGTGGATAGAGCACAGGCCCTGAAGTCAGGAGGACCTGAGTTCAAATCCGGCCTCAGAGCAAACACTTGACATTTCCTACCTGTGTGACCCTGGGCAAGTCACTTAACCCTAATTGCCTAAAAGCAAAAAAAAAAAAATCAATACAATCTGACTACAGGTAAGGCCAATCCCAAGTGATCATCTACTCCTTTAATGTCTAAGGTACCTTCCAGTTCCAAAATTCTATAACCAATTCAAGCAATTATCCAGAAATTTGTGCAGATTGCTCCATTATTATCATCATTGTTGTCATCATCATCAATAATAATAATAATAATAATAATAGACCCGGGGGTTCTTCTCCCCACTCCCACCCTCACCCCCATTCATGTGGACGAGGTTCAGTGCTAGGAATGCCTGAACCCAAGCAAAGGAGTCTTTTTGTGTGCTCTTCCTCATTCAACACTCAACTCCACTGAAGTACTGAATCCCTGGAGAAACTTCCTAAAATAAAGCATACATATGGCTCATGTCAAGAGTCTGCCCAAAAGGGATTAACAGGATCCCTTCTAGAAAAGTTATTCACTGTATGAAGTAGTCGTGCCCGACCTGTGGTAGAACATTCCGAGCTCGTATTGATCTGGTCAGCCACAGTCGGAGACATTGTAACTTGACTCTAGCAGAGTGATGCCATTTTGGTCCTCTTCAAGAACAAAGGAGAACAACCAACCAGTAGTAGATATCAGCTCTTTGTTTTCTCGATCACAAAAGAAATACTTAAAACACAAAAGATTCATATGTATGTAGTAACACATATTTAAAACATGAATTCTAACCCAGCACCTCTATTGTACTTCCTTGGGAGGCATGGGAGACTTGTGGGACTGTTGAACAGATATTTCACATTCACCTTAGATATGTCTTTTCTGAAGGTCCACATTCATATTCAAGGTCTACATCTTCTAGCCAGTCAGTCAAGGATGCATTGCTCATCCTGCTGACAGTGGTCATCTTCTCCTCTAAGAAGTGTCATTTCAGGGAGCATTTTCTGTTGCTGTCTAGGGGTGCTGGGAATCCCAAAATTCAAGGGTGAAAAACTTGGGTCTTGCCTCAAAAGAATTCAACTCAAGCCTTCTTTCAGTCAGAGACAGAGTTTATTAAAACACTGGTTGAGGTGGGTGAGATTTTAAGAATTCACCCTATTGGCTAGATTTTAAGAATCTGAGCAATTTAATGGAGGCAAGATGGACCTTTTTATACAGAAAGACTGGGAAGATCTGGTTGTGATCTAAGAATGGCCATGTAGCCTGGGGTGACTGGGAGGTAACAGAGAAAGGGTCTGGATGGAATTAGGGGTGGGAAGTGGCCAAGGGCAATTCTGAGGTAACAGACAATGAAAGGCTGGGCTAGGTTAGATGTAACAGAGAATTGGAGATTGGGGCAGGATGAAAGCCACAGTGCAAGGAACTAGGAAGGGCCAGGTGCCCCAGGCTAACATGAGGGACCTGGGTCACATGGGAAAATCCAGGGCCTTTTAGGGGTCCATCATTAGCACTTCATCATTTCTCCTAAGCAACTAACAGTGACTATGGACCTCTCAAGCTCATAAGGTAGCCACGAAGGCTGGACAATCCATCTCTCAAAATCTCTCTTCAGGCACCTAACTTCATAGAAGGAAACACAAATTGTCTTGTACGTGATATCCACTATCCAGTGCCTCAGGGCAGTGTGGTGTAGTGGGAAGAAAACTACACTTGGATTCAAAACACCTGATCTTAGATCAAAACCATTTCACTTCCTAGCCCTGTGACTTTGGGCAAGAGACTTAATTAACTTTATAGAGCTACAGTTTCCACATCTATAAACATAGAATAATACTTGTTGAGAGAGTATCTCAGTAACTCTAAGATTATGTAAGGTGCACAGTAGGTGCCTTTCTGTATGATGTAGGAAATTGGAAATTCCCTGCACCTGTGAAATCAAGTTCCTATTATGATTTGTCCATTATAATGAGGAGGAGGAGGAGGAGGAAGGTGGGAGGTGGGAGGAAGAGGAGGATGTCTACCTTACAGGATTGTGATGATTAAATAGGAAAATGTATGTAAAAACACAGAAATGCTACGGTTATCATTTTTCTTTGTGTGCCTGAGATCTGAGCTATTAATTTCTAAACTGCATGTCATGAAAAAAGTATGTGCAGTATAGCAATTCTTAGGTACATGCTGGCTTCATAGGGCAATATTTACTTTTTACAGACAAATTTACTTTTGATGCAATTCACGTAGGACAAAAGTGCCAGCCAGTAGTTAAATGAGCTACCTCTTCCCTCTCTCTAAGAGCTGAACAGGTGGCTACATAGAACAGTTCAAAGGCAGGTAGCCTGTCCAAAGTACATTGTGGCCTGGTATATGACAACTTGTAGATTTCATACTGTCAGCATATTCTTATGGGCTTATTAGCAATTCCATCATATTTAATTTGCACCTGAGGTAATTCACTGTCAGCTAGAAGAGCTATCAGTATGAAAAACTGCATCAAAATTAAAAACCAATAGTCAAAATTTCAGCTGCAATGAGCTCTCCTGGCATAATGATGAAGGGTGATTAACTATTAGCTGGTCAGGTCTGTTCTGCAGGCAATGTTTCTGAAGGTGCCCACATGATAGTTACCTTGCTCATAATCTGAACTGACACTGTCTTCAGAATGCCGACAGACCTGGCCAAATCAGTGCGTTCAAGCCAAAAAAATTTACATGGAAAAAAAAGAAGTTTGGTGAAGGCTGGTCAGTATATCCCAAGCTTCACACTCAAGTTCAAATCTGTGTAGCATTTGGAGATTTATATAGGCAGTCAGGCTGCAGCACAGTGGGTAAAGGTATTGTACCTGGAGTCAAGAAGACCTGAGTTCAAATCCAGCCTCAGGTATTTACTAGCTCTGTGACTCTGGGCAAGTCACTTAACCTATATCTGTCTCACTTTCTTCTTCTGCAAAATGAAGATAATAATAGCACCTACCTCCCAGGGTTGCTGTGAAGATCAAATGAGTTAACATTTGTAAAGTGCTTTGCAAACCTTAAGATGCTATGTAAATACTAGCTATTATTAGCTGTATCCTGTTATATGGTTGAACCATCTTTAACCATACCAAGTATTTATCCATAAGTTTTGGTGGGTATCAGAACACCCTGAAAAAAATGAACCAAGGATTTTCTTCTCTCTTCAGCCCTAAGTGGTAGAAAGAACATTGGGTTAGTAGTAAAGAGATCTTTAATCTAGTGCTGACTCCACCTTTGGCTAACTTTGTGACCTTAAACAAGTCAATTCTTTCTTCTGAGCTTCATCTTCCTCCTCTGTAAGATGAGGGCTTTAGACTGAACTTTCTTCAATTCCAAAAACATTTATCAAGTATTTATTATCTGCAAGACACTATTTTCAGGGCACTAGCGTCCAATGACTGTGTGTGTGTATGTGGCCAGATCTGCTGGCATTCTGAAGACAGAGTCAGTTCAAATTAAACTGTAGAGGAGAGACCGAGGCTGATGACTTTGCGCTGCTCTGCCTCACTTTAATCCAATTCACCCAGGTCAAGACATCACCCATGTGATGTCATTAGTCCTCTTGCAGAACGAAGGATGAACAACAACAATTTTTGGTCACATATTTTGGGATTTGGGACCTAAATTTAAAAAAATTATTTCTATTTTTATCTACTTTTTTCTCTTTTTCAGAAAGCTGGGACAATTTACTTTTTATCCTGTTCAGTTTTCATGTGTGATTTCCTGAAATATAACTCTGAAAAAAAAACAGGCTTTAAAAAAGCCCGTTGCGTTTTAAATGGAGCCACCTGACTATACCTTTAAACTTAAATCATGCAGGCTGTCATTGAATGGCCAATAAAAGCCTCCAACTCAAGCCTCTGTGGCTCATTGTTTAGGTTTTGCTGGCTTAGAGAGAGTGTAAACAGCAACTGTTTTTTGTTCTGGTCAATAACTCTAACGGTCTTCCCCTCCCAGACTGATAGTTTTGTGATTGTGAATCGGGCCATCTTTTGCCTCAATTCTTACCTAGACCTTAGTCATTGAATGGGTGTTGCCTCAGACAAACTGAGACTAGAGGAAGACCTAATTTAGAAAGGCCAAAGTTATCCACTGCATCTTGGGCCATTTGCTTTGACTTTTGTCTTGCTACTGGACTTCAAATGACTGGAGGAGAGAGTAACTTTTCAAAGCTCTGCCTCACTTAAATCCAACAAGTCACAAACAAATCAAGATATCACCCTCATAATGTCATTGGTACTCTTCCAGAACGCAGGATGAACAACAGTTCAAATTATATTACATATATTGTATGCCTATAAGAGTGTATCTACCTATAGCTACAGATATGAGTGTAACCACTGTTGAAATTATTTGGCTTATCAGGAAATCTAATTGGGTTCACCTTCTTGGATAAACCACAACCTTATGGGGATAGAACTAATCTTTCCCAGCTCCTTCCTTCTAATATCCTTTTGGGTATGATTTTCTCTTTGGGCCTTCACAAACCACTTACAGAAAACTGGTGCCCCTTGGAACTGCCATAGGAAATGAAAGAATAGGAAAGAGGTTTTCAGAGCAAAGCAACACTAGCCTTCTACTCTTTCCCCTAACAGCACTTCTTATTTCATTCCTTGCCCAAGGGAATCCATGTTGTTCCAAATTATCATAAATGCTTAATATTTTCCCTGCTTTGGGAGTGCAGGAAGAGAGTTACAGCAATATTCTCAATAAAATCTCTTTGGCTAGTTTTGACCCCCAATCAGGAAACCCCCCTGACAATTTACAGAGAGCTTCCTTCCTCTGTAATTGTCCACAACCTCCCTCCACACAACTGCTCTTGAGCAAACAACATGCAAACCAATGACACCTTGAGTTAACTATAGTTTTAGTTTAATACTGGCTTATAGAAACTAGATGAACAGCAATGCAAAATACAAACTTTAGGAGGGATCTTTAGAAGGGAGGGTGAGGGAATAGGTCAAAGAGAAGTATAGAAGGGTGTTTAGATATATGGAAATGGGAGGATAAGAAATGGATTGGGGGGGGTAGGTTAAGTAATAGAAGGGCAAGGTAACAGGTAAAAGTAAAGTAGAGGAGTTAGGAGGGATAGGAAATAAGAGATACGCACAAATATAAAAACAAAGAACAGAGGGGGGCAGTTAGGTGGCGCAATGGATAGAGCACCGGCCCTGAAGTCAGGAGGACCTGAGTTCAAATCTGGCCTCAGACCAAACCTTTGACACTTACTAACTGTGTGACCCTGGGCAAGTCACTTAACCCCAATTGCCTAAAAAAACCAAAACAAACCAAAACAAAAAAAACAAAGATCAGAAGTAGAATTTGCTAGGGAAAGTATATGTCAATATATCTATGTATGTATATGTATATGTGTATCTATATATCTATATAAAAATATATCTGCACTTAATTGTAGCCTTCGGGGGAGGGAGTAAGGGGGGAAAAGAACAAAGTAAAAAGTGCACAGCAGAGAACAAAAGAAAACTAACAAGGAAGCAAAGAAAAGATGGACAGCTCTAAACACAACACATAGTATTTATTATATAGATTTTCTTGAAATGGAAATTTATTGCCATATATTTTAAATCTTCTCTTATGTTCTGCTGTGCACATGACAAACTTTCTTTTTCTTTTCTTATTTTATACCTAAGTTTCAATATTTAAGTTTATAATATGTCTCTTTTTCTTTTCTTATTGTGTATTGTCAGTAATAAAAATTCAAACTTTAAAGAAACAGACACAATTTTGAACAGCAACTTTCTCTGGGAAGAGATAAGGCAGAATGGGCAGAGGGAAAATATCACCATTATCCTTCCCAACATACCAAGACAGAGTTGCTTTGCATTGGCTCCATGTGGTTTTCACATAGGTCAGGTCTTTTACGGGGGCAATGGCATTGGTGGCAATAAATGCAGCAGAAGCAGTCCTTGTCCCCTAAGATCTCCTCCTGTTTCTCTCTCTTGGTCATTCCGTGAAGGAACATTGTCGTAAGCACACTATTCATTTGTTTCCTATTATTGAGCAGGGGGAATGACATGGTAAGGCCCGTGCTTTAAGAAGATTGATTTGGCAGCTGGTTGGAGAATGGAATGGAGAAGAGAGACTGGAGTCAGAGAAACTAATTGTCCAGACAAGAGATGATGACAGCCCTTTACCACCACAACCACTCTCTCTGCCATGTATATATATATATATATATCTGGCTATATCTATATATCTATATCTATATCTATATCTATATCTAGCCCCTGTCCCCAACCACTCACTCCTTTAGCCAAAAAAAAAATAGCAAAAGGAGTTCATATCAAGAACATCTCAGCATTATATCAAAAGTATCTATTGTTGAGGATGTATTACTTGGAAGGCTCTGACACAGAACATGTAAACATGGTAAGTTGACTGCATTCCCCACTTTTCCACAAATTATTTTGTTTTCAGTCAATACAGCCTAGAAGCCTCTCCAGAGTCCAAGGGATAACTCTGAGACTAGCTTGTTTATAGAAAAGCTTCTATGGAAAAACTCCTTGGTTAGGGGCAGCCGAAGGCTCTTGCCCATTTCTATCCTAGTCCCTGAGAGCTGGGTGATTATAGGATCATAGATGTAGATCTGGGAGCACTCTTAAACCCCAACTAGTCCATCCCCCTTCCCCACGCCCCACCCCCTATTTTACAAAGGAGTAAACTAAGGTCCAGGGAGGCAAAGTGATGCTCAAGGTTATGCAACCAGTGAGTCACAGAGCAGGGACTGAGACCCACACCTGTGTACTCTCACCTTCCATCACATCATGGTGCTGGGGACATAAATAATTTTATTCTCTCTGTGTCTCTGTCTCTGTTTCTCTGTCTCTCTATCTCTATTTCTCTGTCTCTATATGTCTGTATCTGTGTCTGTGTCTCTATGTGTGTGTGTCTCTGTCTCTCCCCCCTTTTTCTCTCTTCTCTCTGTCTCTCTGTCTCTGTCTGTCTCTGTCTCTGTCTCTGTCTCTCTCTCTCTGTCTCTCTCTCTCTCTGTCTCTCTCTCTCTCTCTCTCTCTCTCTCTCTCTCTCTCTCTCTCTCTCTCTCTCTCTCTCTCTCTCTCTCTCTCTCTCTCTCTCTCTCTCCCCTCTCTCTCTCTCTCTCCCTCCCTCTCCCTGTCTCTATTTCTCTCTCTGTCTCTCTCACCTCCCACCCTGTATTCTCCTTGACTAGTTATTTCCAGCTGGGGGACTATGGGTGTGAATGAATGAAAAGGAGAGATAAGAAAGGAGAGAGAGACAGTGAGTCCTTATTCCCATCACATCGGAAGTGTGGCAAAGGAATTGCAACTCCAAGCGGGTGGGCTGAGAGCACTTTGGTGCCTCAGACGGATTTATTCAAAGTTCATAATTACCCTGAAATCTTTTAAAATGAAAACATGATTGAAGAATTAAACCTGGTAAACAAATTAGAAGAAGAAAAAACCTCCGCATATCAAATGGCGAAATCCAAATATCCAATCTAGTAAATGAATGCATCTGTGCTGGCTAATTGGCAGCAGCGGAGGCAGACACATACCCCCTTAGATAAGTGAGGGAGGGAGGAAAGAGCAGTGCTGCCAGGGGAGTTAACTGATGGGCTCTAGGCGCAAGTGGTTCCAAACTGCGTTATCTTGCAGAGCTAGCTAGCTGTTCCCTGCACCAGGATGGGGAGGGGCAGGGGAAGGGACACACACGGAGGGGCTGCGAGCGGGCTGAACAACTGCTCAGCTGGCCTTGCTTTTAGCCAGTCTTGCTTGCTCCCGGGTCTCCAAGCTTCATGGGGGAATTTTCACTGCAGCTGGACTAGATTGTAGCTCAAGGCCAGGAGGCCCAGGTCCCCCGGTGTCATGGAGTGGAAAGGAAGTTTGTGGGAGGTGTATTTAATTCCTAGAAGCCTTACTTCAGCAGCTGGCTATGCATTTCTTTTAAGGCTAGAAGTTGCAGAGAGGCAGATTTCAATTCAATTTTAAAGAAAAACTTCCTAGCAATTAGGATTGTGCCAAAATGAAATGGGGTGGCCTCAGAAGACAGCGAATTCTCACTGGAGGTCAAGTACAGGCTGGATGCCTCCTTGCTGGGGATGATGCAGAGCATTAGTGTACGATGGGCGTTGGGTTACATGAGTTCTCTAGTTCCTTCTGTGAAGTAAAATGAATGCATACCTTGGGATTGAGGAGGTGTGTGTCATATTCTGAAGTATGGTCTTTGTCTCTCACCATCGATTAGTTCCCTCTCCCTGTCTTCCTTTCTCCCTATGAAGATGACCTAGACAAACAAATGGATAGTTGTTGCCCAATCTCCAAACCCTGGTGAGAGTTGTTTTCTTTCTTCTCCAGAGTCTGCTGCTTGCCTTATTTTTGTTTGTTGCTGTTTGAAACTGGGCTTCCCCTATACCCAAAGGGCTATAGAACTGTGCATAGCTTTTGATCCAGCAATACCACTACTTGGTCTGTATCCCAAAGATAGCAAAGAAAAAGGGAAAGGACCTATATGTACAAAAATGTTTATAGTAGCCCTTTTGTGGTTGCAAAGAATTGGAAATTGGGGGGGGGGTGCCCATCAGTTGGGGAATGGCTGAACAAGTTGTGGTATATGATTGTGATGGAATACTACTGTTCTGTAAGAAATGATGAGCAGAATGGTTTCAGAAAAACTTTGGGAGACTTATATGAACAAAGTGAAATGAGCAGAACCAGGAGAACATTTTACCTGGTAAACAGCAATATTGTAGGATGATGAATTGTGACTAACTTAGCTATTCTCAGCAATACAATGATCCAAGATAAATCCAAAGGACTTATGATGAAAAATGTTATCCAGCTCCAGAGAAAAAACTGATGGAACCTGAATGCAGATCAAAGCACACTTTTTTTAAACTTTCTTTTTCTTTTTTTGTCTGACTTTTCTTGTGCACATGCATAATCTATATCAAATGGGAGGGCAGGAGAAGGAGGGAGAGAATTTGGAACTCACAAAAACTTTTAAAGAATGTTATTTTTATATGTAATTGGAAAAAAATAAAATATTTTTAAAAATTATTTTAAAGAAAAGAAACTGGGCTTCTCTATAGTGCCCACAATAAATGTGCAGCTGTCACTCAAAAGAATTGGCTCAAAAGTTTTGACCTGCTCTGCTTCTGTGCTGGGCAGATTTGCCCCTCCTGGGGCTCCTAGAAGCTCATCATATTAGTAGGAGACTTAGTATGGACAACTGATTGGCATTAGCCCTATTGCATTTTAGATCTCCTGAGCCCAGCGTTCTACCAGCCTCTGCCTTCCCTGAGACAGGGATCACCACTCCCAGAATAATGGTTTTTGCTGTTTTTTTTTTTAATACTGCCATCACTTCCCAGTGACTCTCTACCCTAAATAGAACCTTCCATTGTAACAAAGAAATGCAATTAAGCAAACCATCAACACATTGGCTACATCTAACAATGTAGACCTTTTTCTAGAGTCCTAGAGTCCACCACCAGTCAGCCAAGAAGACAGAGACATGTTTCACCAGTCTTCTGAAGTCACAATTCCTGACTTTGTTTTAATACTTTTATTGTTACTGTATCCCCTAAATCACCCAGAATATAAGCATTCCTGAAACACTGCATATTTTTACCTTATATTTACTTCCCTTCTCTGACCTCCTAGGGTAGTGCCCATCTATCATACATGCTAACATTTCACAAAATCACAGATTCAAGAGTCAAAAAGTTTTGACAGTTTAGAACAGGGATTCTTAACCTTTTTATGTGTCATGAACTGCTTTGGAAGTCTGGTGAAGCCTCTGTACCCCTTCTCAGAATAATGTGGTTTTAAAAAAAATCATAATTGATGAAAAAGTTAAATTTCAGTTACAGATTAATAAAAATAAGGGACTTTTTCCAGACCAAGTTCACTGGCCCCTGGAAACCTATGCACAGACTGTTGTGGAGGTGGTCTGTGGACCCCAGTTTAAGACACCTTGGGATAGATCATTGGAATGAGTCTAATAAATTGAAATTCAATCTGGATAAATATAGGTTTATACTCAGGTACAAAAAAAAAATCCATTTCACAGGCCACACTAGACCTAGAGTCATAGAATCAAGTAGACCTGGATTCAAATCGTAGTGTCACCAGCAACAAATGTTTAATTGAATAGAATACTGCAACATCTCTTTGGTAAGATCCACAGCAATATGAAAAATATTGGCCTAACCATTCACATTACAAAAACAAAGTGGAAAAACACATTATCCTGACTGATGTTTGGCTGAATAGCCTAGTGAATTAATCCATTAAGGCGTATGGCTTAGATAGATACTGAAGATAGACAATGAGCTGTGGAATGAGAGAGGTAGGAAGAGAGCAGGTTGAATCATGTTTGGGAAATTTGTCAGTGGATGGACCCAAAATGTTCATTACCACATTTCTTTAAATACCAATATTCTCCAGGCAATGCTAAATGGCTGAAAATCATGGCACAATATGATCTTGGAAGAATTAAAGTCACCAACAGTCCAAAGGTGATGGTAAAGGTGCTTGGTGGGCATGAGTAAGTTGCAATATGTTATTAATAAAATACATTTTAATTGAAATTAAAAACATTATCGAGACAATTACAGTATCACCAGAACAGGCAATTAGCTAGTCACATATCAATGGATAAGAATCAAAGAATGAGAAAGTACAGAAGGACTGCAATCAACATAAGTGAAGGGTGTACCCACATGACACTAAGGTCCTTTCTTGAGCTAAACTGCCAAGCATTCAAACTCTATTGCAAAGAGTGCAACTCCAATGTGCTGGCCATATTATTTGTACGCCAAACATATGTTTGCCAAAAAGACCATTTTACAGAGAACTCGTGCAAAGCACGCACTCACGTGGTGGTCAGAAGAAGCAAGACACTTTCAAGGTCTCTCTGAAGAACTTTGTAGTCAATGGTGTGTGAGACACTGCAAAGGACCGCCCATCTTGGTGTGCCCACATCAAAGAAGAAAGCACTGTGTTCTATGAGCTAAGCAGAATTGCAGTAGCTCAACCCCCTCCCCAAAAAAAAACATGAGATGCACAAATTGAGACATCTCCACTCCAAATGTTCATATGGACTACTTGTGCCTAACCTATGGTAGAACCTTCTGAGTCACATTGGTCTGATCAGCCACAATCAGACTCCAACATAGTGATGTCATTTAGATCCTCCAAGAACAAAGGATACCAACCAACCAGCCTACATGAATAAAGTCAGGCATACAGCAGAGTACCAAAGTCTTTGGTCCAATTATCTTGGTTCCCCACTCAGAATGTACATTCAATACCTGGCACATAGTAAATGTTCAATAGAGAACTTAAAGTCAGTTGGTGGCACAGTAGATACAGCACTGGGCTTGGAGTCAGGAAGACCTGAGTTTAAATCTGGCCTTAGATACTTCCTAGCTGTGTGATACTGGGCAAGTCACTTAATCTCTGTTTGCTTCAGTTTCCTTAACTGTAAAAAGGGGATAATAACAGCATCTGCCTCCCAGAGCAGTAGAGAGGATCAAATGAGGCAATATTTGTAAAACGTTCTTAGCATAGTACCAGGTACATAGCTGTTGTTGTTTTTCACCCTTTGCTTTTGAAGAGTACGAGTAATGTCACAGGATGATGTCTTGACTTTTGAGTGAATTGGTTTTAAGAGAGGCAGAGTTGCACAAGCCTTACTCTCTCTTTCAGTCGTAGAAGTCCAGTAGCACATAACAGATGTTTTATAAATATAAATGCTTATTCCCTCCCTACCTTCAATAAATGTTTAATTGAATTTCTTAGGGTCAGAGGTTTAACAATAGCATTTATATAATGATTTTTAAATGTTAGCTCATTTGATCCTCACAACAACCCTGCTCTTGAAGGTAGGTGCTATTATTATCCCCATTTTACATATGAGGAAACTGTGACAGATGGATGTTAAGTGACTTGCCCAGGACCACACATCTAGTAAGTAGTGTCTGAGGCTGAATTCAAATTCAGGTCTTTCTGCTGGCAGGTCCAGCATTCTATTGCATCACCTAGCTGAAAGGGACTTTGGAGGATATTTAATCAAACTCATTCATTTTAAAGAATAGGAAATGAGATAGAGGTTTTGTGTTCTTGCCTTCCACTGCTTTTCTGATTCCCACAATACCTAGAATAATGCTTAGAAGAGGCATACATACATATATATTATAGGCATAGATGCATCTATAAATAGGTAGATAGATATTAACAATTAATAGAGATATGTATATCTATGTATAAATATGTATCTATAGATACATCCATATATGTATATATATATATATATATATATATATATATATATATATATATGCATAGAAAAGGCTCTGAATAAATACTTGCTGATTTGACTTGACATAAGATTCCCCATAAAAGACTGATATGTGAGGAGCACTAGTTAGGAAGACCTGAGTTCAAATCCATTCTTACACATTTACTAGCTGCAGAACCCTAGGAAGTCATTTCTCAGCTTCAACTCTTCATCTGTAAAATGGTAACAATAATAGCACCTAGCTCTCCCCACTTTGTAGTAAGGATCAAAGGAGACAACATAAGCAAACCACTTTGCAAAATGTAACATGTTATATAGGCTACTTTCTTTTCCCATTTATCCTTAGTAACAAGACTTCTATGAAGCAGGCCAGCCAAATGGTTCAAAGAATGGGTTGGAATCCCAGAAGCCCACATGTAGCAACCTGAGCTTTTGCCACCTACTGGCTGTGTAACTTAGAACATGGAACTCCACGCTGCTGTTTCCCACTTTCTCCATCTGTAAAGTGGGGATAATCGTTCTGCTGATCCACAGCCTCACAGGGTGGCAATTAAAGTCAAATTAACTTGTCTATAAAAAGAACTTCCCTCAAAGAAAAGCATTCTGTGGATACGCGCAGCTCCTCTGTTAAATTGGGTGATTTTTATCTGTAATTTTTATCTGTAATCCCTTATAAATCCTAAATGTGTTCTTGTTGCAGAGGGGGCCCCACTCATAGCAGTATTGTAGGTCTAGAGGATTATATAGATCCCTAGAAAAGTCAGAGTCCCATCAGGAAGTAGAATTTCTTTGACTTTTTATGGGCTCAGTTGCCGAAAACTTTGTATTTTCCGTTGGGTTAAATAATTTGATGTCTTGTTAGCCTTATATCTCTAAGGGTGCAACTGTGTGTGTGTGTGTGTGTGTGTGTGTGTGTGTGTGTGTGTGTGTGAGAGAGAGAGAGAGAGAGAGAGAGCGAGAGAGAGAGAGAGAGAGAGAGAGAGAGAGAGAGAGAGAGAGAGAGAGAGAGAGAAGAGCTAAACACAGGCCAAATTCTGATGTTCACCGGAGAAACTCAGTGGGGACTTAAAAAAGAGGGGGAGGGAGAGATTTTATAGGCAAACTCCCAAGATAGAGCCTGTTTCATGTGAGTCCAGAGTTGAGGTTCCAGGCCACAGATTACATGTGAGCCCTAAGCTCTAGTAGTGATAATGTTAACTAAAATCAAAGGGTTTGCAAATAAGTTCAAAACGTATCTTTCTAATGATAATCCCAAAGAAATACATGCATATCAGTAGATTTGTAGCTTGGTCAATTTGCTAATGCAAAAGATGTGTTTATACTGGTTATTCTCAGATTGAGGATATTGTATCTTTTTTTTTTAAATCAAATTGGGAGTTTATTTTTGGAAGGACACCCCAAACTTACTTCTATTACTCTTCATGCTGCAGATAAACATCTTGCATCTGGCTACCACGGTTTGGGGCCTGCCCTGTAACTCTGCCCAGTTACAAAAGATAAAACATCAGCTGCAGAGTTGTGACAAAAAGAGCAGACGAGTTGGGACTGCCTTAGAGGGCAAGATCGTGTTTTCTTGTTGGCCTATGGGAGAAACTATTTTCTTTTGCACCTTGAAAGGTGGGTAGAAGGAATACCAGTTACCTCTCTATAGACTTGGGCTTATGGGAATTTGCACAATTGACTCCAGAGAGGTTGCCTTACCCTAAATAGAAGCCTAGAGTATCTGGGCTGGAAGGGACTTTAAGGATCACCTAGCCAGGGGTTCGAAAATATAATTGGTTTCTTTTGTAACCTATATATTTATTTTATGCATTTAAAAGCGGTCTTCAGAGCAGGGGTCATTAGGTTTCATCTCACACACACAACATACACATATACATATGCACACAAACACACATACACACACAAGAGGTTAACAACTCCTGCTTTTAGCCATTCATTTTTACAGGAGGTACCTGGGGCCCCAAGGTCATAGTACTAACACTGCCTCATGGCTGATCAAAGATTTTAACCTAACCAGAATATTCCTGTTTTCTCTGAATAGCAGTCAATAAATCTATTTTTTTCAATATCAGTGGGTCTGTGTGCAAATAAGATTATCAGCCATCCCTGAGTTTTAAGGATAATTCCACAGGGCCTCTGTATGCATTCCAGCCAGTATTTATGGGAATGGTTAACCTTTTAAAAGAAAGAAAAGAAAGAAAAGAAAAAAGATCATAACTTATCTCTTACTGTATCAGGCCCAGAAATTGTGTTAAGATCACTGCAGGAAATGCAGCTAATTAGATAGCACCAAGAGAGGTAATCCTTTCCATTATTTACAGGCCCATCAGGCTTTCTGGTTTCACAGCTGATGCTCAGAATGAAACCATTTTCCTTTCACATACCTGCTGTCGGGTAGCATCCTCGTTTCTAGCTCATGATTTCATAAACAACAGAAGAGGAAAGATAAAAACACACCTCCTCATCTACAACAGCAGCTTACTTAGCCTGTTCTGGCAAGAAATGGAATAGAAGCAGAAGGATAAGATTCTTGGTCTGGGTGTTGGTGTGTGATAAGGAGCAGTTGAAGGGCTGGTAGGGTTGGGGGTGAGGGGAAAGGAATTGTTTAGTCTGCCGTCAGGAGATCAAAGACACCGCCATTCAAGCCTGATAGAAAGCTTTTAGATGGAGCAAACTGATCTATTTGCCTCTCACACCTCAACCCCCAACCCTGCTCTGGCAGCCAACCAGGGTTAACAGAAGAGCCTGAAATTCTGACCCTGGCCAGCGTCAGGTTTCTAAGCACTGTCCAAAAGGGCTCCAACTTACAGTCACCTACTGGTTTGATCACAGACAACCAAGGCAAGCTGGGCAATCTGGCTTGAGGTCTGTGAACCTCCGCAGTACTTTAGTTGGGTCCAAAGTTAAAAGGAAAATGGCTATCGCTATTAACGTTGGCACAGAGACAGACTCCAGGGAAAGGGTAGCAGAGAGGGAGAGAAAACTCACAAACCACATGGCTGATGGGTGTTAGTCAGTCATGTCCGTACTGTCCATGGGGGTTTGTTGTTATTGTTTGGCAAAGATACTGGAGTGGTTTGCCATTTTCTTCTCCAGAGGATTAAGGCAAACAGAGGTTAAGTGACTTGCCCAGGGTCATATAGCTAGTAAGTATCGGAGGCCAGACCTGAACTCAGCTCTTCCTGACTCCAGGGCCATTGCTCTTTCCACTGTTCCATCTAGCCGCCTCCTACATAGCTGGTAGAGTACTTCAAAACCTGGAACTCAAAGTGGTGTTACCAGTCTAGAAGTGACTGCTTCCCTGAAGTGAGAACACAGAATACAAAGCACATCACGCTGTAGGGGTGACTGGTTGGTTGGAGGTTGTCAGTGGAGGGAAGGGGAAGAGGAAACAGGAGTCATAGAATGTCAGAGGCCAAAAGGGTCCTTATAGATTATATAGTCTATCATTTTACAGATGAGGAAACTGAGACCTCAGGGAGGTTATGTGATTTGCCCAAGGTCATACAGTGTGTTGCAGAACTGGGGTTTGATCTAGGTCTTCTGACTAAAAAAATTGTTTTTTTTAAATCTAGTGCTCTTAAAACTCTGCCACACTCCTGGTATTCTATTATGACCTAAATTCTACTCCTCTTATCCTGAGCTGGCACAAATCCCTCCTCCCTTTCTTCCCTTCCTCTTCTCCAGCCTTGGAGAGAATTGATTAGGAATCAGGAAGCCTGGGTTCTAGGATTGACTTTGACATTAACTCACTGAGTAACCTGGGGCAATTGACTTCTCCGTCCTTCAGCTTCCTCACACATTAAATGGGGGATTTATCTCCCTTGAAGGGGTTGTTGGGTGAGGATGAGATGAGGTCATGGATGTAAGGAAGCCTGGCAGCCGACCTGGTGTCAGGAAGATTTGGAATGGATTTTGTGTAAGGAAGAAGAGCTCAATGAGACAGTTTTTGTCCTGTTTTTAGGTCTTCCACCCACTAGTAAATATCTTCTGCCTGAGATGGTTATTAGCTGTGTGACTGTGGGCACATCACTGAGGTTCTTTGGGCCTCATTTTATGGGGATAATAAAAGGAGCTAGATGGTACAGTGGATAGAATACTAGGCCTGGAGTGAGGAGGACCTGAGTTCAAATATGACCTCAGACCCTTACTAGCTGTGTGACCCTGAGCAAGTCACTTAACACTATTTGCTTCAGTTTCCTCATCTATAAAAGGAACTGGAGAAGGAAATGGCAAACCACTCTAGTAGCTTTGCCAAGAAAATCCCCAGGGGGGTCGTGAAGAGACTGAAACAACTCAACACTGGAAGCACTGATTTCATAAGGTTGAGGGTTTGAGATCAGGTCTGTGATTTACTGAGCTGATAGACCTCTTGATATGGAAAGTCCACTGAGGTATTCCAGCAACTCAGCTGACAATCATCTTAAAGAGGTCCTAGACTAAGACATTAAGTGCTTTGTTCTTAAGTCATTCAGCTGATTTGTGTCAGAGGCAGGATTTGAACTCAGCTTCCCAACTTCAAGGCCACACTGCCTCTCAAAGGGTTGTGGTGAGGGTGAAATAAGGTGATCCATTTAAGGCCGGGGCTGTTAACCCTTTTTGTGTCATGGACCCAGGGGCATGATGGAGCCTGCTCTTCCTGGCTCAGAAGAGCTAATTGTTAAATTTTAAATTTTAAAATGTGTGAACATTTATACCTTGGACATTGGCAAACCTTACAAAATCAGGGCTTAATTATATTGTTTTCTTGATTGTCTACCAGGGGTGGAGAACCCGCTGCCTCAAATCCACATGTAGCCCTCTAGGTCCTCAAGTGCAGCCCTTTGACTGAATCCAAACTTCACAGAACAAATCCCCTTAATCAAAGGAAAACTTGTAAAACTGTAAAGCTTGGACTCAGTCAAAAAACTACACTAAGGACCTAGAAGGCTACATGTGATCTCGAGGCTGCAAGTTCCCCACCCCGACTCTAGACTTAAGAAAGTGTTGGAGAAAATAATAATTTGATTAAACTTAAAAACCAGTCCTGTTTTATTTTATTTTTGAAAGCTGATTGTTAAACATCTACCAGCACACTGCTACATGCACACCTTTGGCAGTTTGGTAAAAACCCATGGACTCCTTTTCAGAAAAAAAAAATTAATACATAAATAAAATACATAAGATTATAAAGAAAATCAATTATGTTAAAATACAGTTATCAACATTAAAAAAAATAAATTGGAAGAAAAACCAGGTTAAAAATCCCTGATACAGTTTTAAGACTTTGCAAATCCTAAAACATTACTTAATGGGAGCTATTGTTATGTGAGATGACTTCAAAAGCATACACCTCTATACATAAGTAAAGTCTTTTATTATCTTTTCCTTTTCTATCTACTCACTGCTACTCCCAAGGTTCAGTTTGGGGAGGGCAAGCTTGGAAGGAAAGAATTGGCCTTGAAGGGTTGGAGGCAAAACCATAGAATGAATCAGGGGATCCTCTTAGAAATCAGAAATCATTCTGGTTCAGTTTTCCCACTAGAAGTGTAGACCCTTGCTACATAATGAAGCCTGAGCCCCAGTTGAGAGCCATGTCTCTCTTAAAGCAGTATCAGGTTGGGTGAGAAAAAAATTTAGGAAAGGGTCACCTGTTACTAGTGTGGTAGAGCAAGAAGGAATACAGCTTCCACCTGATATCTGTACGGCCTTGGATATAAGCCTCAAGTCTCTCCTCCTCTTCAGTCTGTCTTCCACAAAGCTGCCAAGTAACTTTCCCTTAGTGAAAGCCTGACCATGTGACCATCCCACTCCTTCAACTCACGTGGCTTCTAATTGCCTCTTGGATAAAATATAAACTCCTCTGCTTAGTTTCTAAAGCCCTTCACAACTTGGCCTCAACCTTTTGTAACGGCCCCATTGAATGCTAAAGACAGCTAGATGGCACAGAGGATAGAGCACCAGGCCTGAAGTCAGGAAGACTCATCTTCCTGAGTTCAAATCTAGCCTCAGACACTCACTAGCTGTGTTGATGGGGTGCTTGGGTGCCTGAGCTTGTATCCCAATTTCTCCCTGGCCTCAGAAACACTACCCCTGACAGTTTCCCTCCAGCCCAAGGATCCTTTCTCTGGCAGCAACTCATGAGTGGGCCCAGTGAGTCAAACTATCTCTCCCTGTTACAAGAACAAGCTGACCTCTGTAGAATTTCCCTTACACGAACAGGACTATCTTGTACCAGCAGAACTATCAAGTACTGATGCCCACAGTTACTGTATACAATCCAGAGGTCAAGCTATTCAAGTCCACTCCTGAAACTATCTTGTTACAGACATAACAGACCAAAAATATACCCTTTAGGAGCCCTCTCTTCCTCCAACCCCCTTGGTTTCCAGTACTGAATGACGTATCACCTAATTATCAGACTTGGCACATAATTCACTGCTTTTCCTGTATAAGTTTTAGCATCATTCTTGTTAGGTTGCAGGTTCCTTAAGAATCCTTGCCCAGGGGCAGCTAGGTGGTGCAGTGGATAGAGCACTGGCCCTGAAGTCAGGAGGACCTGAGTTCAAATCCGGCCTCAGACATATAACACTTACTAGCTGTGTGACCCTGGGCAAGTCACTTAACCCCATTGCCTAGCCTCCCCCCCAAAAAAATCCTTGCCTGCTGAAATGCATGACAATAAACTTTTGCCAACTTGACTTAAAGATTGCTTAAGTTTGTGAATTCATTCCAGACGACTGGGATCCTATACTCCAGGTCTTTGAGGGGCCAAAATCTCTCAGACCTCAACAGTGTGACCCTAAGTAAGTCACTTAACCCTGTTTGCCTCAGTTTCCTCATCTGTAAAATGAGCTGGAGAAGGAAATGGCAAACCACTCCAGTATCTTTGCCAAATGGGGTCATGAAGAGTAGGACATGACTGAACAATAACAATGGATATTGTTTCTCCTTCCCACACTTAGTCAACTGAATTAATATCTTCATTTCTTTCAAAACTATGCTCCTGACTCTCTACCATGTCCCAGAAACCTCTTCATCCTAGAAGCTCACTAAAGCCTTGGAATTCACACATCGGAAGTAGTCAGCTCTGCTATAACGCTTTCGACTGATACATTAGGGAACAATTTGAGCATAATGAGAATTTCACATTTGCTTTTGCTTAATTTCATTATCTGCAAAAAACCAAATGCAAAAAAAAACCC